>NC_067401.1:165345681-167745681 GCF_016432865.1 Antechinus flavipes
CTTTACCCATATTCTTAGGAGAATGCCATCAAAATCTGTCTTTGGCTTCAGTTATACAGCATGCTTTTTGAAATGTTATTTCATTTGATTTTCACAGAGATATTATCTGATTTTACAGATGAAGAAACAGACTCTTATAAATGAAGATTCCAGGACTACAGCTGAGATGTTCTATCTCCTGGTCTCCTGCTTTTTCTTCTATTCTATACTGCTGTTTTGTTCAACAGTTTTATCAAAGTCTTTTATGAACATGTATAAAATACTATTTTTAAATTGGTAGTTTACACAAAACTGAGAGGAAGAGCTAATACTTTGAATGACAGAATCAATATTCAGAAATATCTTGGCAGGCTGAAACACTATGAAATTTAAAAGGAATAAATGTAAGGTCCTGGATTTAGCCTTAAAAAATCAATTGCACTAGTACAGGGTGAAAGGAGGTCTGGCTTAACTACAATTTTCATTTTTTTAAAAACTGGGTTTTTTTTAGATGATCATAAACTCAATATGAAACATTAATATGACATGAAAAAAGCTTCTAGAAATACAGAGTGCTGACCAAGCATGGTTGTACCCCTATTCTGTTTTAATCTGATCAGCCCCACATGAAAGATCAACAAATTAGCATTCTTCCTGAGAAAGGTAAATAAACATTTATTAAATACATATATGCCACATACTGAGATAAATGCTAGAAATCTCAAAAAAAAAGCAAAAGACAGTTCCTGCCCTCAAAGAGCTCACAGTCTAATGGGAAGACATTATAAAAATAAAGAATGCACACATACATATATACAAAATAAATTGGATATAATGAACAGAGGGAAGGGGGATTAAGAATTAAGAGGGATTACAGAAGCATTGAGCTAATGCTCAAGGCGGGAGGAGGGGGAGGGGGATCAGAAAAGTCTTCTTATAAAAGTTAAACTTTTAACTAGGACTTGAAGGAAACAAGGGAAGTCAGGAGGCAGCTATGAAGAGTGAGAGAATCCAGGCAAGAGAGATAAATAGCCAATGAAAGTGCCTTTGAGTCTGGGCATTAGTACAAATCCAAGATCACTAGATCGATTATAGAATATGTAGAGATAAGTGAAGTATAAGAAAAGTGGTAGGAGATCTGGCTCTGAAGGGCTCAGAATACCAAACAGGGAATTATATCCTGGGGGTAATAGGGAACCAGTGGAGTTGATTGAATAAATTGGGGTGATATGGTCAGATTTACACTTTAAGAAGATCAATTTGAGGGTGGACTAGAGCAGAGAGAGACTAGGTTGAGTACCCAACCAAAAGTTCAGGAAGGAAGAGGTGAAGGCCTATGTCAGGGTGATTGGCAGTGTCTATGGAGAAAATAGGGTGTATATGAGATATTACTAATCACTAAAATTGATAGGGCTTGGCAACAAAGTGGATGTAGGTGAGGAAGAAGAGTGAGAGAATGAGATATCAAGGACAGTACATAGATGTCAAGCTTGAGAGAATGGTGGTGATCTGAGAAGTAATAGCAAAATTTGGAAGGGTTGGTGACAGGAGAGAAAAAGGATGAGTTTAGTTTTGGATATGTTAAATTTAAGATGAATACAGAACAACAAATTTCAGATGTTCAGTAGGCAATTGAATGGGAAAGATGGAGGTTAGGAGAAAGACTAAAATTGAAAAAGTAGACTTGAGAATCTTCAGGCTAGAAATAATAGGATCAATATCTTTTTCTGATCCCAGGATAGAACTCTATGGAGCTCTATGGGACATTCACAGTTATTGGATACAATTTGAATGAAAGCTATCAAAAGAGAATGAGAAAGAGGGATCAAATAAGGCTGGAAGAGAACTAGTTTAGCTTCATAAAAACCTAGAGAGAAGAGTGATCAATACTGTCAAAGGTCACAGGTCAAGAAGGATGAGGATTGGGGTGGGGGAAGGGCATTAGATTTGGCAATTAAGAGATCATTGCATAGTGATGAAGGAAAAGTGGAGAGAATTGAGATTTGAAAGTAAGGAAAAGGCGACATAATAGCTCTCTTCAGATATTTGAAGAACTGTTCCCCAAAGACAGATTAGATTTATCCCATATGGAAGCTAGAACAAGGACCAATAAATAGGATCTATATATGGAGACAGACTTCTGCAAGTTATAAGGAAAAAGTAACAATTAAAGATATAAAAAAGCAACAGATTTCTTGAAATAGTCATGCTATGTCAGTGACACTGTTCCATCAAAGACAAGATGATTACCAGTCTTGGATTTTTTAGATGGGATTGCTGAATTGAGTGGGATGTGAGACTAGATGAAAAGTAGCATGTTGAATTAAGAAAAGGAATGGATTGGGAGGTAGAGGTCTGGAGTTCTCACCCTAATTCTACTAATTACTACCTATATAACCTTAGACAAAGCACTTTACCTTTTGGACTTCCTCCCCAGGTGACCATCATCTCATATCTCTCATCATGTGGTCCTCTGAGATTACATACCTCATAGAAGAAAGATGGAGTCTACTTTGTGTATAGGTTATGTTAAAAGATTTCATAGTAAGCCAGGCCTAAAATCCAGAGGTGGAGAAAAATGAGTTCTTCATTTGGCTTTGCATTTTTACCTTTATTGTTACGATTAATTTGAAAATGCAAAAAAAAAAAAAATACAAAGGCTTTTCCAGACCAGACAACTAATTCCCAAAGGTTTCTCTTCCTCTAGAGTACAGTTCTAGCTAGTTATACCTCTATGAGGAAGAGATCTTGGAGAATAATTTGGCCCCCCATTCTCATTTTACAGATAAGGAAACTGAGACCTTTAGAGTTGCGTAATGAGTAGATAGCAGAGGTAGTAGAGAACCGAAGTCTTCTAGTTACAGATACAATGCTATCACTCACCAGATAATTTTCCTACCTCTAGCTATGGTATTTATAAAAAACATCACATTCCTCATTTAAGCAACCAACTCCCACACTGTGTTAAAAACATAGGAAACTTCAGGAAAGAAGTTCATCATTTTCATATTGGTAAGGACCTTAGAAGACTTGTAATATTAGAATAGCTAAAATTTATATAGCACTTAAAAAAATACAATAATAACAACAACAAATTCATTTGATTCTTATAACAACTCTGGGAAATGGGTATTATTATGCTTAACTGACCTGCCTAAAGTCAGATAGCTAGAGTTTGAGACTGGATTTGAACTCAGCTGTTCTTGATTCAAAAGTCTAGTGCTCTACCCAATGGTTCACTAGGTTTAAGTGACTTGCCTAAGTAACAACTAGGTAGTAAGTGACAAAGATATAGTTTAAATTCATTCCTGATTCCAAATCTAATCCCCGTTTCACATGTTGGTAAGAAATAGTAACGAGAAGGAAGAAGGAGGGTGTGAGGATGGAAGGTATTAGGGCTACAAGAAGGAAGAAAAGTGAGAATTCCTGATTCGGTCAGGCTAGTTATCTAAACAAGATGGGTGACTCAAAGGTGTTGTTGAGTCACATTTGACTCTTAATGGCTCTATTTGGGGTTTTATTGGTAAAGATAGTGGTTTGTCATTTCCTTCTCTAGCTCATTTTATAGATAACTTGTCCAGGATCACATAACTTAGTAAGACTTTGAGGCTTGATTTGAATTCAAGAAGATGAGCATAGTAAACAGCAGGGCTTCTTAAACTCTTTTCACTAGTGACCCATTTTTTACCAAGAAATTTTTATTCAACCCCCACTATATAGGTATACAAAATAGACATATAAATTATTTACTGATAATAAATTACAATTTCATAACCCCCCCTATTCAGTTAAGTGACTTCCTATGGGGTTTCCACCTACAATTTAAGAAGTTTTGGTATATAGGAAGAGAGCAGTTTTCATATTTCCTAATATATTAATATTAGGAAGATGCTCTTATTAGATTGTAAACTCCTTGAAAAGACCATGGATTTGGAGCTCTGAATCTGAATCCCAGCTCTGTTACTTCCTACCTGTGAGAATTTGTTTATTTTTATGTGAGGAGGGGAAGACAATTGGGGTCAAATGACTTGCCTAGGATCACATAGCCAGTAAATAAGTAGCAAATAAGACACATTTGAACTCAGGTTCTGTTGACTGCAGAGCTGGTGCTGTTTCCATTGTACCATCTTTGTGAATATACCCATACTTGTGTGAATATAGACAAATCAATTTCTCTAAATCTCAATTTCCTCATTTATAAAATAAGAACTAGACTACTTAGACTCTAAATGTTCTTCATAGCATTAAATTTTAGATTCCTTTTCCTTTTCATTCCATCTCTGTCTCAATCCCCAGGTCTATAGTTTGTTTCATCAGATGATTTAGCTAACAACAGTTGTTCACTGGCCACAACTTCCTCAGGACTCATTCTGAATGAGCAGTACTCAAAAAGGGCTAAACAGCAGCTTGACCCTCGAATTCTAGATTCCATCACGGGACATCTGTGTAAAGAAAAGGCAATAAATGAACATATTTTCAGACCATTGTTTATAATCATGATCTGTGATTAATTGATTTTAATTTGTTTATATGAAAAATTTTTCTAAAATTAGGACAATCCCAGAAAACCTGGGACATTAAATGACTACATGCTCAAACTCACCCCCTTTAGCGTTTGTCTATAGACTATCCATAATCTGATTTTATACAATTTTCTAGCAGGCACTCATTGTGCAAAGAGAGGAGATGGAGAAGTAGACGCAATTGGGTTTGAGGAACATGAATGGGCACTCAGCCCTGGGAATTTTGTCCCATGGTCTAGGACTTTGGTGACTTACCTGAATTACTTGGAGTTACCTACTTCAATTGAAATGAGATTATGGATTCTTTTGGGGACCAATAAAAGTAAACTTCAGAGATACCTTAGACCTGATTTCTTTGGATCCCAGAGGTTGTTTTAGCTAATTTCACAATCGGTTATTGTTGTTGATCCATCCTTCTTGGACAGGACCAATGACATCACTGGAGTGATGTCTTGATTTGAAATTGAATTAGATTTAAATGAGGCAGAGTTAAGGGCATCAGCTTCACTTTTTCCTCCAGAGTCACCAAAAATCTAGTGGTAAGGCAAAAGTCAAGATGGCCTGCAATGGCCTAGCTCACAACTGGTAAGCTTTGTGGAGCAGGAAAGTCAGACAACATTGGAATTGCTCCAGGATCATCTTTCTAGTTAGCTTTACTAACCCCTCTCCTCACTTATTAAATGGCAGGCAAAGTGAGGGGTTAACTTGAGGTCTTCTTGAAGTCTTAAAAGAGGGGTTCTTAAACTTTTTACCTCATGGACCCCTTTGGTACTCTGGTAAAGTCTGTTGGATTCCTTAAATGCATAAAATAAGATAGGACTAAAAATGCGCTAAAAAATAGGTCTAAGAAAAGCTATATTAAAATATACCCATCAGAATATATATATATATGTGTGTGTGTGTGTGTGTGTAATTATATACATATAATTATATATATATGTATATATAATTATATATAAACCCACAGGTTAAACTACTCTTTTAGAAGCCATGCTGACTATTGGATTACTTCCAGAATCTTAGTGAAGAATTCTAGTGTTTTTTATTTTTATTTTTAAAGTAAACATTAAGTGCCTACTATGTGAATGAAATTATGTTATGGACCGGAGGTACAAAATAAGGATAGATTCTGACCTGGCTCAGAAGGGATTTAACAATCTAACAGATATAATTGTTCTTTATTCTTGAAAATAAGCTTCTTAAGGAATGGGTATGAATTAAGAGGTGAGTAGAAAGGAAAAAAATAAGCTGAGGATTGTATAAAATGGAGGTTGGGGGAGTCAGGGTGTGGTAGGATGGGAAGTAAAATGGGAGGGCTAAATTGATTCTATTCATTTGTAATCCTCTGCACACATACTTAGGAGCCTTGAAAGATAAGCAGGTTAAAGGGGACCCAATGGAATCAGTAGAGTGAGGATGTGCACTGAATGGCAAGATTGGAGAAAGGTCTCCTTTTCCCCCTCTTTCACCTCCACTATCCCACTTTCTATCCTATTCCCATTTCCCCATTCTTAGATTTCTGTGTCCCCTTCCCTAACCCCAAGCAGACAGAAGTCCTGTGGCTTTCCTTTCCTGCTTGCCTCTCTCTCTTTGGTTTGGTGATTTGTATTATAAATAAAACCCCCAGTACAAAGTTCAGAAGCTTAAGTGGACTATCAACTATGAAAAGGCAACATGGTTCCTTTCATGCTGGGCTAGACAAGGAAAGAGTTATCAAAGTCAATTACTGTACTTTAGGAGAAGGGCAATAGTGGGTGGGGCAGACTTGTTTGTTTTTGCCAAAGTTTCCTGTAAACTATATATATGTATGTGTGTGTGTATATGTATGTATGTATGTGTATGTACATGTATACATATATGTGTATATGTGCGTGTATACACACATATGTGTATGTGTAAAGTTTTTTTGAGACAATTGGGGTTAAATGACTTGCCTAGAGTCACACAACTAGTAAGTATTAAGTGCCTGAAGCCACATTTGAATTCGGGTCCTCCTGACTCCAGAGCTGGAACTCTGTATCTACTGTGCCATCTAACTGCCTCTAAACAATATATTTGAAACTGCCACACCTATAGAAGAATCCAGAGATTCTATAGAGACCGTTTCTGTCGATTGTCAATGCTCATAGATATGTACATAAATGTTTCTTTTCTCCTTACCTTAATCCTCCATCAGATGTACACCTACATACACACAGGCACTCATGGGTGTATTTTGTATATTTTGTATAAACCTGGGTTCTTAACCTTTTTTGTGTCATAGACCTCTTGGGCAGTTTGATGAAAGCTACAGATCCTTTCTCAGAATATTGTTTTTAAATGTATAAAATTATACACACACATAGAATTTCAAAGGAAATCAGTGTTTAAATACAATTATCAAAATATTTTCTAAGAACTGACCTCAAGAAAGGATCCTCAGTACAGAATCTAATGAATATTTAATTTTAAAGTAAATTATTAAGTGCCTACTACGTGAAAGACACTGTGTTATGGACTGAAGATACAAAACAAGATAGAATTCTGACCTGTTTCATAAGGGATTTACAATCTAAGAGATATAATTGTTCTTATTATTGGAAATAAGCTTTATAGGGAATGGGTACGAATAATCTACTCATAAATGGTGAATTGGTTTGTTGAATACATATATATATGTACAAACCCATATTTTAAAAATTATATATATATATAAAAGTTTGTGAGTAAAAGACTCTAAGGCAAGAAAATCACCTCTTGGGAAGGGTCCCTTTAACCAATCTCAGAAGAATATGCAGTTGGTTCTCCTTGCCTTAGAAATATTCAAAGACCATGAGTAGACCAAGAAAATACAGCAACAACAAGATTACTCTATAATCAATTCTGATGGATGTGGCTCTTTCCAACAATGAGCTGATTCAAACGTTTCAATAGATTTGTGATGGAGAGAGCCATCTGCATCCAGAATAAGGACTGTGGGGACTGAATGCAGATCACAACATAGTATTTATATCTTTTTTGTTGTCATTTCTTTTTTGTTTGCTTTCCTATTTTTTCCCTTTTTGATCTGATTTTTCTTGTGCAATATGATAATTACGGAAACAGGTATAGAAGAATTGTATATGTTTAATACATATTGGATTACTTGTCATCTGGGGAGGAAGTGGGATAAGGGAGGAAGAAAAAAAATTGAATATGAAAAAAATTGGAACACAAGGTTTTTCAAGGGTGAATGTTGAAAACTATGCATATATTTTGAAAATTAAAAAAACTTACCAAAAAAAGTTAAAAGAATCTATAAATTAGAGATTTGTAATCTTTTTTTAGTAGATGATGGGTCCCTTTTGGCAATTTGATGAAGCTGAAGGAAACCTTATCAGAATAAATTTGATTGCCTACATTCTTAAACTCTTAAATTTCAGTTAAAATTTACTGGACACAGTGTCAGAAATATTATTCAACTGTAAATGACTTAACTCTTCTCAGCAATACAATGATCTAAGATGATTCCAATGGCCTCATGATGAAAAATGCTATTCATATCCAGAGAAGAATTGATGGAGTCTGAATTTAGCTCCAAACAAACTATTTTTATTTTCTTTATTTCTTTATGGTCTTTTTCTTCTGGCCTGTTTCTTCTTCCACAACATGACCAACATTGAAATATGTTTTATGTGATTACACATACAAAACTTATGTCAAATTGTTTATCATCTTAAGGAAGGAAAAAATTTGGAACTCAAAATTTTTAAAAAGTTAAAAATTGTCCTTACATGTAATTATAAAGAATGAAATGTTATTAATAATATAATGTATAAATATATAACATTACTAAAAAAGAAAATGCAAAGACAAAATTTAATGAAATAAAGCTGTAATTATTTTCCTCATCCAAGTTCATGGATAGGGGAAATATGGTTTATTTCATATAGAAATATGGTTTATTAGTTAGTTATACATCCCATTGCCAGTTAAACTTAATCTTGGAACAAGAGTTTGGCTTGAATATGTCCAAATTAAGCTATTTGAGATAATCTCAGCTTATCAGGAACCCAAAACTTTTCTGGTGGACTCCCAAAATACACAGAGTATACTAAATAGAGATCCAAATAGCCCACACTAGGACAAGTAAGATAGCTTAAAAAGAAATCAGACTCAGATGAGCCTCAAAGATATTTGAGGCACTCAGAGGAGATTTAAGGTTTTGGTGCATATTAGAAATCAAGACATCAGATACTGGATGAACCTCCATGATGTATCAAAGTTGGATGTAGTTACAGACTGTCATCTGATTCTAGACTAGAAACTATGCCAAAATATGAACTCAAGAACAATTCTATCACCATCCTACCACAGGCTTATTATCCTCTGTCTGAATTCAAAGGTATTCTAGCTGGTATACTCTGGAGTTACACAGAAATAACCAAAATACAAAAAAATTCTCACTCTATTTAATTGAATTGAACCCCCATTTTTCCATGGACTAGTCCTTCTCTCTCAAACTCAATTCTCAAACTCAAAAGATTAGTCAAATCAATATTAATGACTGTTTAACTTAATAGCACAATGTATGGCAAATTTGCAGTTGGGGTTGAATGTTCACCACCACCCCCAATTCTCTCTTTCAGTCAGTCTGAGATGGTACTGATTGAAATTCAAATTTTCCTTGAAAATTGTCCAAGAACTGCACCTTAGGAAAAACAGAAGGAAAAGGAGCTTTGAACTGAACTGAACTTTTAGTCTAACCAGTTGCTCTTTGCTTGTTCTGATCAGTTGTAGGACTTGGGACAGTCTCTACTTTATCCAGCTGTCCAATCAGGACCTTGCCTCTCTTCCGGGCTCACCTACGATCTGCTTCCCTCACCTAACGCTGGTCTTGTGCTCATCATAGATTTTTCCCTGCTTTTAGGGCCAGGGAGGCAGCAGCACCCTACTTCATTCTTTGCTGCACAATGAGTCAAGCACAAGAATCCCATAGTGGTTCTCTTTTATACTTTATCTTATTGACACATAACCACGGATACAATTAATTCCAGAAACTTGGAGTTTTTCTATGTACCCATGCACAGTCTATCCCAGAAAGTTTTTATGCTCTAGAGTTCTCCACTGTCTCTATGTCTGGCCAATAAGAATCAGATTGATTTCAGAAAGAAATCTAGTCAGTAAACGCCAAGATATCTTGCGGGAGGATAGAGGTACAAAATAAAAGAAAAATGCTTTTAAGAGCATCTGTAGGTAAGAGAACAGAGGGAGGAAAGGGAAGGAGGGAAGAAAGGAAAGAAAGGAAAGAAAGAGGATTTCCAACTGACCAAATCCAGTTTGGGAATTTTTTCTTTTACTCACAGAGGTTGTTGTTTATACAAATTGAGACTTGTTGAAGATCTTAGTTTAAAAAGGCAAGGTCTCCCATGGCATCCAGAGTTATCTCCAGTTATCCTAATCTGTATCTGGTCAATGCACCCAGTTGGCGCTGGAGGAGAAACTGAGGCAGGTGACTTTGCACAGCCTTCTCTCATCTAAAATTCAATTTTTTTGCACTTCATGGAATCACCTCCCTGATGTCACGGTTCTCTTCAAGAATGAAGGACAAACAACAACCTTTATATCTGGCAGGCATTTGGGGAGAAAGCAGGGAGTCTTAACTGAGTTACATCAATAGTATGGGTCTGAAATACAGTGGCAGCTTTCATGTAAGGGATACGAGAGTCCTTGTGCTGTTCAGAAGCACACAAGTAGGACTGGGGAAGTTGGATAGTATAACCCAGGGTTCAAATTTGGTAAGTCATTTTCAATAATAGGATAAAAACAGAAAAGTTTTAAGAACAGAGAATGGTGTACACTTGAAGTGGTCAAATCTAGGCACAAGACTATTAAGGGAGAAAAATGAGAGCAGAACGCAGATGATAACCTGGGAGAACAAGAAAGGCCATCTTTTCTTGTAACTGGAAGGCACAGTGTGGATTAGGAAACAAAGGGAGAGTTGGAATGAGAAGCCATGATCACAGAGGCAGCATTTTAGAAGCCTGAATCATCACCTATACCTTCTTTGTTATGGTTTATGGCTAAGAAAGAAAATGAGAACAGTAATTGGTGTATAAGGGATGGTCATGAGGCAGGTCTTGAATGTACAAAGAAAGGAAATTGACATGGAAGTTGGTAAATAGCAACAACAAAGATCTGGGCAGGAAGACGGGCAATTGTAGTAAATAGCAAAGAACTTACTGAGTGATGGCAATAATGGGAGCATTTGAAAGTTGCACTGAAAAATCAAGGAGGATGCTTACTCTTCTTCCTGGTTCTGTGTCAGAAACTTAGAGAAGGTGGCCAAGCTTGAGCATCTTCTGGAGAATGGTTAATTTTCATCATAGAAGAAAATGAGAACAGAAGTTCCACAAAGCATAATGAAAAGGGAGAAAGGAACTGGAAAAAAGGAGGGTTAAAGTAGTTAGGAATGAGATATAGCAGGAAATGGAAGAAGAGAAGAGAGTCTCTGCATCAGCAGACAGACTCTGAATCAAAGAGATTAGGGGAAGAGGAAGCTGGAGTGAACTCTAGCAAGTATGAAGGAAGTGTCTTGTGATTTTAGAGCACAGTGTCAATAGGTTGTCTCCAAACACAAGGAAAGAAGGGTACTAATGAGGTCTGGTTTTTATAAAAAGACTTGACAACTTTAAAGTACCACTTTAATGAAATCGTTTCTGGAGGGAGAGTTCAAAATCCAGTCCCTGGGAGGGGCCAGTACAGCAGAACTATGGTGGATAGCATTCGAATAAACCCATTGTTTCGGCTTCTACAAGTCGTTAGGGAATTTTCACTCTCATTGAATGTGTTATACATTCTGAGGAGTTTTCTGTCATCTGAAAATCTGAAAAGGGTGATGTCTGTAGGTTCATCTAAATCATTGAATAAAATGTTAAAACAGTGCAGAGTGGGTGCTTATAGCATTCCACTAGAGTATTTAGTCACTCCATGTTTAGTCAGTTAATCAATCAATATACATATGTGGAAGACTAAGTGCCAACTTTTTTATATATAGGAGATAGGTAGCAAATAAGTGGTTAGGATGCTGGACCTATAGTCAGGAAGTTCTGAATTTGAATCTGATCTCAGAAATTTACTAGCTCTTTGACCAAGACACTTGGCTTCTGTTGCAGTTTTCTTATCTATAAAATGGGGGATAATGGTGATACCTGGTTGTTGTTGAATAATATTTGTAAAGACTTGGTACAGTGTCTTGCACAAAATAGGTGGACTTGTAACAAGTGCTTATTTCCCTAGTAAGTACTCAATAGTATTCCTTAACGAATACATATTATTATCCCTCCTAAGATTATTTGCCAGCCCTGGGCTTAGTGTTGGGGATAACAAAGAAATAAAAAAAACAGCTTTTGCTCCTGAGATATTTATAATCTCATGGGGGAAATTACATGCTAATAAATATATACAAATAAGATATAGGCTATACAAGATAAATTGGAAATAATCAAGAGAGGAAGGTCACTAGAATTAAAAAAGATTGGGAAAGGCTTCTTATATAAAAAAAAAGATTTGGGGAAGTAAGTCAGGTAATTGTAATCTTTGTGTCTGATAACTGAAGTAGTTCTAAACATAGTCCAACTTTACACCACTGAGTTCACATCCCTTTATTTTATCCACAAAACTGCATAAAAACTTGGAATATCTAATGGGGATCTATCCAATGAGCTCAATCCTTATGAGTACTGCAGAAATGCCTGTTTGTGATTCTCATATGGATTTTGGAGGAAGTACACACATCATGTAACTGGTTGGGGTCTGATTTATCATGTGATGAAGAGAAAACATTTTTTTTTTTTTTTTAAAGCAGGCTTCATGGGAACAGAGTGTGGAACACAACATAGCATTTTAACTCTCTGTTATTTGTTGCATTTTGTTTTCTTTCTCAGTTTTTCTTTTTCTTCCTTCTTGATCCGATTTTTTTTGTGCAACAAGATAACTGTATAAATATGTATACATATTTACATACATACATAAAATGTATACATATATTGGATCTAACATATATTTCAACATATTTAATATGTATTGGATTACCTACCAGCTAGGAGAGGAGGTGGGGGTAAGGAGGAGAAAATTTGGAACAAAAGATTATTCCTGTGCATATTTTTTTAATTGAAGCTTTTTATTTACAAAGCATATGCTTTGTAAATAAAAAGCTTCAATAAAAAAATTTTAAAAAATAAAAAGCATGCTTCAGTTTGTTTTCAGTCAACATTAATTATTTCTCTGCAGGTAAAAAGTATGCTTCATTATTAATCCTTTGGGATTGTCTTGGATCATTTTTTGTTGTTGTTGTTGTTGAGAATAGCTAAGTCATTCACAATTCTTCATCTCTTATGATACTGCTATTACCATATACAATATTCTCCTGGTTTTGTTCACTTCACTAAGCATCAGTTAATGTAAGTCTTTCCAGGTTTTTCTGAAATCATAACTGCTTGTTATTTCTTATAGCACATTAAAATTCCATGACAATCATATACCACAGATTGTTAACTATTCCTCAGTTGCTAGGCATTGCTTTGATTTCCAATTTTTAGCCACTACAAAAAGTGCTGCTATAAATATTTTTGTACAAATAAATCTTTCCACCTTTTGGGGGGATATCTTTGGGATACAGACCTAAGCTGAAGCTTTTTATTGGCAATATAGTGAAGTCAAAATCAATGTCTTTGTTTGCCTTAATCTAATCTTAGGTTTTCTGAATATTGGGTTCAGTTTATTTCAATAGGGCTTTTTAAAAGATGATCAAACCAAACCGAGTAGAAAAAAATGATTAAAAAGGTTAAAGAGAAATAGTTTCTGAATAACTTAATCATTATATTAATTAGGTTATTCATAAAAGGGTGGTCATTTTTTTATCTCTTTTATTCCAAAGATCTATTATAATGGTAGTGGGATCACATTTAAGTGCCCTTCAAAGAGGAGGTATTCCTGAGCAAAGCATAATCATTCCTGATTGGTTAATAAAATAGGAGTTTTGATATCTTAGGGTATATGACCACTCAAATCTTGATAAAAAAAGTCTTTTTGATTTTCTTATGACTGATATAGCCAGAACTGGGGTGTATTCAAATGGCATCAGTTGACTAGAATTTGCTCCTTTACTTATTTTTTTTCTCTTTGAAAAAAAATGTTTATTTTCTCCAGTTACATGTAAAAAGCAATTTTTTAAAAATACATGTATTATGGGCCAGAACTTGAAATAAGGTGCTAAGTCAGTGGAATTGATAGAAACAATAGTTATTTAATTTAGCATGGTGCTTTAGTTCAGTACATGTACTTAATACTTACTATATTTCTACAAAGATTCACACCTTTGATAAGAAACTATGTAAGCTAGGAGCCTCAGCCAGGATTCAGTCAGGGAGATTCAGAAGCCAGAGGAGGCAGATGGGAGCTCAAGCTCTCAGAACCAAGGCCAGACTGAAAGGCTCTCCAAGAAAGCGGGACAGCCCTAGGAAGGAGATAATAAAGGATCTGGACTATAAGAAAGCTAACCGGGCTCCAGGAAAGGAGACAAGATTTGGAAAGAGAAAAAAAAAGGATTTGGACTTTAACCCCTGGCTACTTGTGTGGTGATTACTGAACTGAAATGAAGGTTGCCTCCAGAGACCCCAAGAAAACTCCAACAAGAGAATATTACATTTTAGAGAGATTATTACATACATGTATATTCTTTCTTTTAAATTTTAACTGTATCATTTTTCATTGTTATAGAAATGCTCATTTTATTCCATAAATTATTGTTTTTATAAAGCTTTTAATTTTTAAAACATATGCACAGTTTTCACCATTCACCCTTGCCAAATCTTATGTTTGAAATTTTTTTCCTTCCCTTCTCCTCACCTCCTCCTCTAGACGCAAGTAATCCAATATATGTTAAACATGTGCAATTCTTCTATATTTCCATAATTATGCTGCCCAAGAAAAATCAAATCAAAAAGGAAAAAAAGTTGAGAAAGAAAACAAAATGCAAGCAAATAATAACAACAAAAGAGTGAAAATACTATGTTATGATCCACACTCAGTCCCCACAGTCCTCTCTCTGGATGCAGAGGACTCCCTCTATCATAAGTATATTGGGATTGGATTGAATTACTTCATTTAGCATCAATTCATGTAAGTCTCTCCAGGCCTTTCTGAAATCATCCTGCTGGTCATTTCTTATAGAATAATAATATTCCATAACATTCATATACCATAACTTATTCAAGCCATTCTCCAATTGATGGACATCCAGTTTCCAGTTCCTTGACACTACAGAAAGAGCTGCTATAAAATTGTTGCACGTATGAGTTCTTTTCCCCTTTTTATAATCTCTTTGGGATATAGGCCCTGTAGAGACACTGCTGGATCAAAGAGTATATACCTTTGGTTATAACTCCATATTGCTCTCCAGAATGCTTGGATCAGTTCAAAATTCCACCAACAATATATCAGTGTCCCAGTTTTCCCACATCCCCTCCAACATTCATCATTTTCTTTTCCTGTCATTTTAGCCAATCTGAGAGGTGCAAAGTGGTCTTACTTTGCATTTCTGTAATCAGTAGTGATTTAGAGCATTTTTTTTCATATGACTAGAAATGGTTTTAATTTCTTCATCTGAAAATGGTCTGTTCATATTCTTTGACCATTCAACTGATATGATTTTAACAGTGGTAATGGCATTAAAGAATAAGCATTAATATTTGATTTGTCACTATACCTGTGGGATACCACGCGATCTTTTCTATCTGACTTGCAGTTAAAACTTTCCATCTTTGTTGTTTCCATTAATATATAGGCTCCTTGAGGGTAGAGACTGTCTGAGTTTTCTATTTGTATTCCCAGAGCTTAACACAGTGTAAGCTTGAACATAATAGACATACATGTTTTAACCATTCATTTATTAAAAATTCTGTGATTTTTTTCAATTGACTATAATAAGCTGGATACTTCTTTTGGAGCCAGTGTTAAAGTGAGGTGAGTCTTCACCCCAACTCCTAGCACTGCTAGAAAGAACTGCCTCCCTGGACAGCCTTTAGTGCTGAATTCACTTGCATCTACTCCTCTCATATCCTTCAAAGCAATCATGGTCATGGAGAATAAAATTAATATGTTTATTAAAACAGCAGATGTAAATGTTGAACTTTTCTGACCTAGTTTATTTGCCAAGGTCTTGTTCAGTGTAAACATTGTTAGCCTCATAGGCAATGGTGGACTTGCCCCAGCATGAGATCCTGCCCCTGCTGGAAGTGCTATCCTGCTAGCATAATTATCCTGGCTATACTGTAGAAAAGAAGAAACAGGAAACAAAGAAAGAATCAGATGATGACTTTAACTTTAGTCATTAAAAAAAATCTAAATATTTATATCAATAGTTGAAATATTTTTAAAAGGATAGGAAGAAAAGAAAAAAGAAGTTAGAAATTGAAGATGAGACAATCAATCAATCAATATTTATCAAGCATACACTATGTGATAGACACTGTGCTAAGCTCTGGGAATATGAAAAAATACAACAGAAAATTTCAGGGTTAACATTTCTCCAATTCATATCACCAGTTCTTAATCAGTTATATTATGAGGGCAAAAGGGCAATTTAATAATATCAAAAAAGAAGTTAACTCCCCAAATCTGAAATTATCAAATTATCAAGATCAATTGAAATATAGGTTTCATTTACTATATTATGTTGTATGCTGAGATATTAACCAATGATAGCATGCAGTTATGCAATTAGCAAGTTTTTTGTCATGTTAAATTTATTCTTAAATTAAATTAAATTTTTAAATGAACAAAAATTATTTTTCTTCTTCCTTTCACATTTCCCTCTTTGCCTATTCCCATTAAAAAGAAAAAGAAGGAAAACCCTTGGTGCAAATGTAAATAGGCAAGCAATATGAAATCCTACCTTGGTCATTTCCAAAAGTATATGTCTCAGTTTGCATTTTGAGTCTAGAAGCAAGGTTTGTTTTAGTTCTTTGAAATGCTGGTTGATTGTTGCATTGATCTGAGTTCTCAAATCTTTTTAAATTACTGAAATAATTAAACACTAGGCTGTTGATGAAAATGAAGTATTTCATCTAAATCTCATACTTGCACCCTTAAAAAATTTAGACATAAAGTTTTCTTACCTCTTCAAAAACTGTTGAAGACCTCCAGTGAGTTTTTAACCAATTTGTAAAAAATGTAAAAATGCAACCTTGTGATTCATTTTCAAGAACAACTGACAGATATCAAAGAAGATGGAAATTGACTAGTGGAATTTCAATGAAAAGTTTTGCATAATTTCTGCATGGTATTGAAAAATGAGTACCCTGATTTAGTAACCACAGTCATCTATGTTTCTTTGCAATGTATCTTCTTCAGTTATGACAACCACTGAACGAAAATGGTTGAACCTTGAATAACAACAACAAAAATAAACTGATCTTAGAACTATACTTTTCAATTGTATTACAAAATGGCAATCCAATATTTTTTTTGAAAATGTCATTCTTTTTTCTTTGTCTTTTTTCTCAATAGTATTTTATTTTTCAGATACATGTAAAGATAGTTTTCAACATTTATTTTTATAAGATTTTGAGTTCCAAATTTTTTCTCCCTCCTTCCTTTTACTCCCCCTCTTCCCCAAGACAGCAAGCAATATGATATAGATCATACATGTACAATAATTTTAAACATATTTCTGTATTAGTTATGTTGTGAAAGAAAAATCAGAAAAAAAGGGAAAAACCATGAGAAAGAAAAAGTAAACAAAAAATAACGATGTTATGCCTTGATCTGTATTCAGTTTCTATAGTTCTCTTTCTGAATGTGGATTGCATTTTCCATCCCAAGTCTATTGGAATTGTCTTGCAAAAGAAGATTTTTTAACAATAATGTTGAATAATCAATCAAATTGTCCTCAATAAATAGTATTAATTTTCTGGACCATTAATCAATTTCTAAAAATACTTAATGTTCATCTTACCCTTTAAATTTCTGGTTTGTGGCATGTTTTATATTTTATCTAATGTGACAGTATCAGCCCAGGAAAATAATTTATAAATAAATATATATACATTTAATGGGATCTGTGCTAAAAAACTTTTTGTTTTTACTGAGATAAGTGCATGACCAAAAAGTTTGGAAACCATTACTACTCCTATAGACCAGATGATTCGAACTCATTACGTTTCACCTCCCTAGAGAAAAAAATTGAATCATTCACTTCATTTTGAAATCACAGAATCAAAGAATTTTCATAATCAGAACCTCCTCTGAGGTCATCCTATCCAATTCGTACCTAAATCATATTCTTGCAGAAACACAGTTCCAGGGGACATTTAACCTTTCTTTGACATAGAATATTTGCTCTTCTAGAATTATTGCTTCTTCCAATAAAATGTAAGCTTCTTGAGAGAAAGAACTGTTTGCTTTTTATCTTTATATTCCCAGGACCTAACCCAAAGCCTGCCATCAAGACTCTTAAATATTAGTTGAAAGGAACTTACCACTTGATTCCTGTGATTAAGAATCATAAAACTTGAAGAAGATCTTAGAGTATATCTAGTTCAGCTTTCAAGGGTCAAATTTTAAGAAGTAAGTGACAGAGCCAGGATTTTAAACCAGATCCTTTATCATGAAGTCTTTGCAGAATTAGTTCTTTAAGATTCTGTGTTAAATCTTCTTTTCTTTCTATACTCTCTCTTGCTATTCTCATCAGCTCCCGTGGGTTTACTATGACTAACTCTACATATATAGTCTTTCTTCAGAACTCCAGACTCACATCTCTGACTTGCCTGTTGGATATTTCTAATAGGATGTTCCATAAGCACTTCAAACTCAAAATGTCAGAATCTTTATGATTTCTCCCTAACTTATTCCTCTAGGAAACTTTTTTATTTCTCTTAAGATCACCACTCCCTTTCCAGGTACTCAGGTGGGCAATGTTGATGTTTTCCTTGACTGTGGCTTTCATCCTGAATGTCTAATCAGTTGCCAAATCTTCTTGTTTTTACCCCCCCCCAAAAAAAAAAAACTCTCATATGTGTCCACTTCTTTCTTCTCAGGTAGCCATTACTCAGGGCTTCTTCATTCTAGCCTATACTATTAGAACAGCCTCCTAATTGGTCCCCCATCTCAACATTTTCTCTTATCCAATCTATCCTCCACATCCCCGCTAAGCTGATTTTCTTAAAGTGTAGGTCTGACCATACCATTCCCCTACTCAATAAACTCTAATGGTTCCCGATTGCAGTTAGAATAAAATACAAAATCCTCTGTATGGTTTTTAAAGTCATTCACAATCCTTTCCAACCTGATTTTGCATTATGCTCTATCCTGTACTTGGGGGAAAGAAGGAAAAGCTTTTTGTTCTTCCTCACATGTGATACTTCATCCCTAGTTTCTGAAATTGATGTTGTATATATTTATTTACATATATAAGCTCATTGAGGACAAGAACAACTTCATTTTTGTCTTTATAATCCCAGCACCTAGTCCAGTGTCTGAAACATGGGAGAGACTTACTGAATATTTGTTGATTTATTCAGGACAGAGATAATTTTTTTCCCCGTCTATGTACCTTTAGCACAGTGTCTTGCACTTATGTACTTAATAAATTTTTGTTGAAATGAAGTTTAAGTCTCAGGGAGCCAAGAGGAAACACACACACACACACACACACACACACACACACACACACACACACACACATATATTTAGCAGGGAAGAAAAAGCAATCCTTAGATACTGCATAGCTTAGATTGCCCTACCCTGAATCTCTGAAATAAAGATGCTCCTGTCTAGGACTTATTCAGTCCTGAGTGTGCTGTTCTCCCTTCAAAGACTGAGTCTTCCTATTTTGACTAGGATGTAAATGAAGGGGCAACTCAATTAATCTGTTCTGTTTCTGGATTGAGATGGTTTCTAAAAAGCTTGATGACTCCTGCTCCCAGAGGTTCCCCATATTGATACTGGATTTAAGGTGGATACCCAAACTGCAATTCAGAACTCTCAAATTCAAAGAAATCTTCCCTTTTCAGCCACCCCAGTAGCTAGAGAAGAACATTCTGGGGTGCGGGAGGGTGAGGGCCACAGTCAGAGAAAATACACAGAGGTGGGAGATAGGAGTTATTCATGTGAGGAACAGCAAGCCGACCAATGTAGTTGGATCACAGACTATGCGGACAGAGAGATAAAAGCCTGGGAAAAGAGGAAGAGGTCAGGAATGAAGAGCTTTGAATGCCACAGTTTACCTTTGATTCTGAAAGTTACAGGGAGCAAGAGGCAGGGCTGCGGCGATGTGATCAAATCTTCCCTTGAGAAAAAAAAAATCGTCTTGGAAGCTGAGGAAAGGATGAACTAAAGTGGGGGCAGACTTGAAGGCAGGAGACCAGTTGGAAGGCTATTGCAATAATCCAGGCAAGAGGGCCTGGCAAGAGTCCAAGCAAGAGATGAGAGCTGAGTTAGGGTGTTGGCTGGGTGAGTGGAGAAAAGGAGACTTGTACAAGAGATGGGAGGCAGCTAGGTGGATAGAGCACTGGGCCTGGAGAAAGGAATATCAGAGTTCAAATATGGTCTCAGACTCTTACTAACTAACCATGTGATGCGGAGCAAGTCACTTAGTACTGCCTCAGTGTGGTGAGGATCAAATGAGAACAGTTGTAAAGCACTTAGCATAGTTCTTGGCACATAGTAGACACTTAATAAATCCTTCCTTTCTTCCTTTTTCCCTTCCTTCTTCGTTTCTTTTCTCCCTCCCTCCCTTTCTTCTTTCTTTTCTTCCTTCCTTCCTTCTTTATTTCTTCCTTCCATATAAATAAGACTTGGCAACATATTGGATATATGGAATGAGTAAAAATGAAGAATCAGGGATGGCCTGGATGACTGGAACTATGATAATAGAGAGCAAGTTTTATTTTTGGGCCTAATGAGTTTTGGATGCCTACAGGACATCCAGTTCAGGCTGTCCTAAAAGAAATCAGTTATGCATGGCTGTAATTCAGGAAGGAGAGGAGAGCTATATGTATAAATCCAACAATAATCTACATAGAAATTATATTTGAACCCATGAGTTTATGGGTTCATTATGTTGATGAGATCACTACAAACAATAGTATACATTTACTAGGTACCTACTAAGTGCCAAGGATTATGCTAAGTACTGAAGATACCAAAAAAAAAAAATTTAAAAAGGAAATAAGTCAGTCCTGGATCTCAAGGACTTCACATTCTAATGTGGGAGACAACATACTATGTAGAAATAAGCTATATACAAGATAAATTGGAAATAATAATGGGAGAAGGGTTTCCCATAGAAAGTGAGGTTTTTGGCTGGAATTTGGGAAACCAGGGGCTGAAAATATGGAAAGAGAGTATTCCAGGAATAGGTTATCACCAGTGAAAATGACCAGAATCAGGACATTGACTGTCTTGTTTGAGGAACAGAAAGGAGTACAATGTCACAGGATCACAGAATGTATGGTGATGTGAAAGCTGAAAGAAGACTGGCATGGGGGCAGGGGCCAGGTCACGAAAGGCTTTGAATGCCAAACGGAGAATTTTATGTTTGATCCTGGAAGTAATAGAGAGCCATGCTGTCCATATCTACAGAAAGAACTGTGGAGTCAGAATACAGATTGAAGCATACTTTTTCCACTTTTTTTTGGTCTTTTTTTTAATCATGGTTTTCCCCTTTTATTCTGATTCTTCTTTCAAAACTTGAGTAATGTGGAAATGTATTTAATATGAGTATACATTACATGTATGATCTATATCAGATTGCTTGCCATCTTGAGAAGGGGGAGGGAGGGAGAGAAAAAAATTGTAACTCAAAAATTTTATAAAAGTGAATGTTGAAAATATCTTCACGTGTCATTGAAAAAAATAAAATGCTATTAAGTGAGGAGAATATAAAGAGAGAGAGAGAGAAGAGAGAGAGAGAGAGAGAGAGAGAGAGAGAGAGAGAGAGAGAGAGAAAGAGAGAGAGAGAGAAAGAGACAGAGAAGAAATAACCCCAGATATATTTTGGGGGGCATCTAGAATGAATGGCCTTGAGTTGGATGAAGATCTAGCAATGGAGATTGAGAAAAAGTGATAAGATAGGTAAGAGGAGAAACAGAGAGAGTAGTGTCAGGAAAAGTTGAGAGAAGAATATCAAGGAGAAGAGAACAACTGACATTGTCAAAGGCTTCTGAGAGGTCAAGATCCTCATTAGATTCCCAAAGGATATAAAAGACAGTTTTGTTTCTTTTATTTTTCTTTCTTTTTTTTGCAAGGCAATTGGGAGTAAGTGATTTTCCTGGGTCACACAACTAGGAAGTGTTCTGTTGTCTGAGGTCAAATTTGAACTTAGGTCCTCCTGACTCTAGGGCTGATGTGCCATCCATGATGTGCCATCTAGCTGCCCCTGAAAGACAGTTTTCAAAGGAAGAAATCTAAACTGCAATAACTTTATTTTTTTAAAAAAAGATCAAAATCATGAAACTTAAAACAATCCTGAGAGTCCCTCACACCCATCAGATTGACAAAGATAACAAAAAAAGAAAATGACAAACATTGAAGGAGCTGGAGGGAAACAGGCACACTAATGCCTCGTTGGTGAAATTGTTCATTTGTCCACCCACTCTCAACTGTTTTCCAGTCTGAAAAGCAATTTGGAATTGTGTCTCTCCCCCAAATTAAGAAATCCTTTGATACAACCATACCACTACTAGATGATTCCTTCAAAGAAATCAAAGAAAAAAGAGAGAAAGACCAATATGTTAAGAAAAAAAAAACTTTATTTTTGTAGTAGTTAAAAAAACCTGAAATTAAAAGGATATTCATTTATTACAAAATAAATAAATAAATAAACCCATATAAATGGAATATTATTGTGCCATAAGAAATGAGGAAATAGGTAGTTTCAGAGGAAAGTGGAAAGAACTCTGTGGACCAATGCAGATTGAAATTAGCAGATCTAGGAGAACAATTTATACAGTGACAACAATTTCAAAGAGAAAAACAACAGTGAGAGCCTTTAGAACTTTGAGTAAAGCAAGCATAAGCCACCAATAAGGATGAATCACACCACTAAACTCCTACTGGAAAGGTAAAATCCAGAATGAGACATGCTTTTGGGGACGTGATCAATGGCATGCAAGCAATATGTTTTATTAATCCACATAACCCATATATCATGTGATATATGGGTTAAAACATGTATAATCATTTGAAACATTTCCATATGTCATATTGTGAAAGAAAAATCAGACCAAACAGGGAAAAAACCAATGGGAATTTGTTTTGCTATACTATTTGTGTTTGTTGTGAGGATTTTTTAAAAGTTTAATATGGAGAAAGGAGACTGAGAAAGAGAGATACTAAATGTAAGAGAGAGAAAGAGGGAAAAAAAACCAGCCTTAGGTTTATTCATGGTTAGTGGGTGTGACATGGATAAAGAATTCATAAAGGAGACTGAGAAGGAACAGTTGGACAGGAGGAAAATCAGGAAAGAACAGGGTAATTAAAATTCAGAATGGAAATAGTATTTAGGTTAAAAGTTGATCAACAGAGTTCATTGCTATTTGAAGGCCAACTTCCATCATCCTTTTATTCTTAGGATGATTGTGAGAGAGTCAGACAGGTATCTTTATATTCATTTTGAGGGGGAGGAAACTGAGGTCCAATGATGTGTCAGTATTTTGTCTAAAGCCACATATCAAATCAGTGTTAGAGTAAGGTCTGGGACCCAAGCCTACTGGGTTCCTGTCCTATTACATCATTCCTGGGGAATGGGAGAAGATCAGGATGAATGTGAGTGGAGTGAGGAAGGAATGAATGAGAAAGAACGGGAGCTAGTGAGGTAGAGAGGATTGTGGAAGGTGTGGTTAAAGGAAAGGAAACAGAGGAGACATAATTGACTGTGAACACTGATGTTTGGTATCAGAAGCCAGTCACCTTGTTCTCACATACAGTGAGGAAGGAAAGGTGGTTTAAAGCCCTATAAACTTAAAATTGAAGGGACTCTCAAGGTCATCTAATATAACTCCTTTTATTACAGATCAGGAAACTGAGATCCAGAAAAGTTAACATAAACTCCTTTGCTCCTTTTCTCCCACCTCTACTTTTTAAAAGTTTTATTGTCATCTTTTTTTTTTGAAACTCCATCAGTCACTATTACTAAAACTTTGCTTATAACAACGACAAAATTATTATTTTTTAAACAAACAACCAGTGACTTCATCTAATGATATCTTCCACATTCCACACTTCCCTACCCTTTTACTAAAAGAAAAAAAGAAATTCATTATTGCAATTAATCAGAATTCTGTTTTTATTTAGTGTTGTTTTTCATTTATGTTTGTGTCAGAGCTATCCCCTACATGTAGCATGGTGAACTGTCATTACATCACTGGAAGGAAGGCAGAATAGATGTCTCTAGCCTCTTTTCATTTCTCCCCCCTTATCCAAAGGAAACTTTAATTCTTGCTAGGAGGGAAATCAGGAGACTGGGGTCAGAGACCACCACTCTGCTCTCCTCAGAAAAAGAAGATACAGGATTAGAAGTATATCTACCTGTCATCCTAAATATTGTTAGCTTAGAGGCTCTATTTTTTTTCCCCCATCAAATATCAGCTCCACAATGAATACACATAACAATTAGACAAGAAGCCCATTTATCCAATTGGTAACAAAATAAAAGTCAAAATATTTATACATAGGAGAATATATACCTGACAATATAGAGTGAAGAAGCTCTTCCATTGGGAGCAAGGTGACTCAGCTCAAGCAAGCAAGAAAGTCCTGGATCTTATCCAAGAAGTTTCCTAAAGTCTCTTGGGTAACAATCTGGGAACAGGGATATGTTAGAGACTTCCAGCTCTTCTCATGTTGGCTTTTTCCCAGTCTTCCTTTCCTTCAGTGACCTGCAGTGGGGTTGGCAGCCAGAAATGCCTGAAGCTCAAAAAGACTGAAGAGACCTAAGGAGACTCAAAGAAATTTAAAAAGATCCCCAAGCATGAGAACAGACTTCTCCTCAATTCTGCTCTAACTTTTTAGACCCTTGTCACAGGCCCAGGACATTGCTCTCTATCACTAAGGAAAGTATCATATCAATGGACTTTGGGACTAGGGTTACACATTATCATAGTCTTAATATATATTGTTCTCATACTTCTACTGACTTTGATGACTGGAAGAGAGAATGAGACTGATGACTTTGTATAATCCTGTCTCACTTAAATCCAATTCATTAACAAGTCATAACCTTTATAATGTCATTAGTACTCTTCAAAAATGAAAGACAAACAACTTACTTAACTCTGCATCAAATAATTCAAGTCTTATGTTTCTTTTAATTCCTCAAAGTCATCGTTTGTAAGTTCATTACATTCATATGTCACACACAGTAGATCCTTAATCAATGGGCACCCACTTTGTTTCCAGTCTATGGCTACAAAAAAGTTCTACCGTAAGTATGCTAAGGGGACAGCTAGAATGCAAATTCAGCTTCAGGCACTTAATACTTACTGTGTGACTCTGGACAAGTCACTTAACCCTGATTGCCTTGTAAAACAACAATAAAACAAGAGCAAAAATTTTTAAAATATGTTGAAATTTTGGGAACTTCCTGACTCTCTATCTCCTTGGATATGTTTACAACAATGGACTAACTGGATCCAAATTTCCAATCATTTTTCAGGAAAACTAAGTCAATCCACAGGACTGTTAACTATGTCTTTCTTCCCACACACTACCAATGTTGTGAATTGTTTCAATCATGTTTGATTCTTTGTGATCTTATTTGGGGTTTTCTTGGCAAAGATATTGGAGTGGTTGACTATTTCCTTCTCCACTCATTTGACAGATGAGAAAACTGAGGTAGACAGGGTTAAGTGACTTACTCAGGGTCACACAGCTACTAAGTGTTTGAGGCCAGATTTGAAGTTATGAAGATGAGTTTTCTGATTCTAAGCCCAGTGTTCTATTCACTAGCTTCCAGTAATATTCTTTCCATCTTTTATCAACTTGCCATTTTCAGATCCCTTCTTTCTGGGAATTACATCTGGTTCTGAGGACTTACATACAATGCCAGGGGCCTCATTGAAATCAAGTGGAGGCAAGGACCACCATATTTGTACAATTCCGTTTCAAACTAAAAAGTCAAGTATAAGTTCTTCAGATCCTAGATTCTTTTTTGCACTTAGGAGTGGTCTCAGGAAATAGCCTAGAGTCTGATGGTACTTTACACTGGACTTTTGTTCCTTTAAATGTTCTGAAAAAGTATGCCCTTTTTAGATTTCAATTAAGTTGAAGGGTCTGAGGGGCAAAGACAGAAAAAAAATGAAATGTGAATATAAGGCCCTTTCAGGTGTTAATGAAATATCCCACATCTTCGAAGGGGTCTGAGACTTCAAAATGTCCCAATTGCATTTGATCCATTAAACTCTGATGAAGATAATTCAGACCTCAGAATGCAAAAGTCATTGGAAAATCTTAGTCCACCTTTCTCAATTCCAGTCCAGCGGTCACTTGGGAAGAAGTACCATCTATAGAGAAGGATCCCACTATCTCTACTACTGACATTAACAGGCCAAGCAAACCAGCACTCAGAGAAGCAGACAGAAGGCAGTATGGAACCAGGCAAATAAGAACTATCACCACGACCACTTTAACCATCTCCTTTCACATTTCGATTGAGACAATACAGGACCCTCAGCCCAGGAGCCTTGAGAATAGTGATGCTTTTAGACCAATGCTCTCAGTTATCATTCTGGAAGCAAATCCTGGGGAGATGCAGCTTGTCAACTGCTCCTACCCATGCTACAGTCACAGTTACTGAAGACTGGGGGAATAATTTCTTACTACCTCTAAAGTCTTTGGAACTATCAAATGTTTCAACATCGGAAAATAGGACATTAAGGAAGAGTCATTAACAACTGTTTTGTCACTGTACCCTAAGAACCAGGGAAGTTTTCCATCTGACTTGCAACAGAAATCTCCCATTGTCTCACTCACTAGAAAATAATCCCCTTGAGAGTTCTTATTTTTCTGTTTGTATCCCCATACTTTGCACATATAATTTCCTTAATAAATAATTTATTCATCATATAAAAAGCCTAGTGACAACAATGAACTTACCCTGGAGCATAGATCTATATCCCCAACTTCTTATTTGCATAAGGCCTCATCAGGAATCTGGGAAATGGAACTGGCTAGTCATCTTAACAAAGAAAGGTGTCTGTCACTGAGATAACCCAGCTCTGAACTAGGAAGAGCTGTCAAACAGGTTGTCAAATAGGAGAAGCTATCCCTCTCCCACTTCCTTTGGGGAGGTCATAAACCTCAGAGCTGAGGCCATGAGGGAGTCAAAGAGGAAAGTCTCTGATAATCCTAAACTAAGAGTTGCTGCCCTTTCTGAAAATGCACAGTAGCACTTCACCTGAAAAGAGCACTATAACTCTTCCAACAAAAGGAACACAGTAACGTCCTGCTGAGCCGGAGGCTAGAGGGGTTGGGGACTGAAACTGCTTATCAAAGAGCAAACTAAGGCAATCCAATATATCTTCAAATTTAGTAAAGACCTCTGTGCCCTGTAAGGAGACAACTTAGCTGAGCAATTGAGCCACTTATCCGTCACTGGTACCCTGCTCCATACTGAATTTCCTAAGGATTCTCTGGAAAAAGAAAAGACATTGAGATCCTACTGTTCCAAAGCTGGGAATTGTTCTGACTGTGTATATTCCCTAGATAAGTTCCACACTCCACTGTACAGCAAGTTTGTGCCCACTCTCCCTCTAATTCTCCCCCCCACCACCATAAAGACAATGTATATTTTTTGGAAATTGTCTTCCTGATTTTCAGGGCAGGGGAGAAATTTTTTATAACTACTAGCCATTTAACTAAATATCTTTGCTGAGATCTTAGATTATTGGCTGATTGTTAATTGGAAAGACACTAGTAGGGGCTTATGAGTTACAATAAAGGTAACTGGTAATGCAGGTCTAGAATCAGAAAAATCTGAGTTTATTTTATTTTATTTTTGCTGAGGCAATTGGGGTTAAATGACTTACCCAGGGTCACACAGCCAGGAAGTGTCTGAGGTCAAATTTGAACTCAGGTCCTCAGGGCTGTGCTCTATCCACTGCATCAACTAGCTGCCCCTTGAGTTTAAATTTAACCTCAGAATTGAATATATGAAGATCTGAATTATTAGCTATGTGATCTAGAATAAGTAATTAAATCTCTGAGTTTCTTCAACTGTGAAGTGAGCAAAATAAAAGAATATCTCAAAGGGTTGTTGTGAGGATCTAATGAGATAACATTTGTATAAATAAATAACACAGTGGCTAGTACAGAGTAGTACTGTACAAATGCTTATTCTGTCCCACAGTCCTTCTTAGGGTTATTTTCTAGAACTCTTTGTCAGTAACCATCCCTTTGGGGATCCAATCTGCCCAGTTCCAATTCAAGTAGAGGGACTGAAACCCAAACCTGATTGTAGAGGGTGCTAAATGTTAAAAAAAAAAAAAAAAAAAAAAAAAGGAGGTTGTTATCCGGGAGAGAGAATTCTGTATCAGGAGTCTAGAAAACTATATTGTAATTTCATCTCTCGCCATAATCCTAGGCATGTAATTTTAGGAGGCAAATCACTTATCTTCTCCATATGCTAGTTCTCTATAAAACAGGAGTGATAATGCTTAACTACTCTCTCACTAGGGAAATAGTGAGTGAAAAATGAGATCATAGATGGATCATATTGAAGATGTGGAAGGATTTTGGAAAGCACAAAAGATGGT
This sequence comes from Antechinus flavipes, assembly GCF_016432865.1. Lineage (NCBI taxonomy): Eukaryota > Metazoa > Chordata > Mammalia > Dasyuromorphia > Dasyuridae > Antechinus > Antechinus flavipes. The sequence continues at coordinate 165,373,955 of NC_067401.1, forward strand.
ATAAAAAGTATCAGTTCTCACCTAAGTAAGAACACTTTTGGCCTCTCTATAACTAAGATAATGGCATAGACTGAGGAAATGCAAATTCATCGTTGATTTTCTTTTTTTTAAATTTTAATATTTTGGTTTTCCCCAGTTACATATAAAAGAATTTTTTATACTTGTTTTTCTTTTCTTTTTTTCTTAAGCACAAGTAGCTTTTATTTTATTGGAGAGATAACCTGTATACATATAAATAGAAACAAAATAAATACAAGGTAATTGGGATGAGTGAGAGATACATGCACTAACAGATGGTCAGGAAATGTCTCATGAAGGTTGATTGGTTTGTTGATTTGTTAGTTGGTTGTTGTCCTTTATTCTTTTTTTTTTAATTAAAGCTTTTTATTTATAAAACATATTGCACAGGTAATTTTTCAACATTGACCCTTGCAAAATCTTGTGTTCCAGATTTTCCTCTCCTTCCTCCTACCCCTACTCCTACATGACAAGTAATCCAATACATGTTAAGTATGTTAAAATATATGTTAAATCCAATATTTTTACATTTGTTTTTAAAACTTTTTTGAGTTCCAGATTCTCTCCCTTCCTTCTTACCTCCATGCCCCTTTAAGAAGGCACATGTAAAGTAAAAATGAAAACTCATCTTAATGTCATCCTGAGGCAAACATAATGAGGGAGACTTCTAAAGTAAGGAAATCGCATCTAATTTACTCCAAAGCCAAACAACAGAATCTGGATTTTTCATACCATTTCTCCACTCTATGTGCATATAGGGAACTAACTTCAAAGGGAAACAGTTGTATTATTCCCAATTTTCTTTCTTTCTTCTCTCTAACCTTCCCTGATCTCTTTGTCCTCAATAGTCCTAGATTAGAGATCTGTGAGGTTTGCTCTCTTCTTATACACCTTGAGAAAAATATAAAATATCAAAGCTCACAGGGATCTCAGAGTTCAAGACCTGAAGTCAGAAAAAGTTCAGTCAGAAAAGTCAGAAAAGTTCAAATCCTGCCTCAAATATTTGCTAGAAATATAAAATAGAGATTATTATAATACTTCCCACTTTGGATTAGTATGGGGCAAGAGACAGAGAGAGAGAGAATATTACAAACCTCAAAGTACTACATAAATATGAATTGTTATTATCATTGTTACCCTTTTTTCTAAAAGCAGTTTTTAAGCCAGGCTGGCTTATAAAATGTTTTATATAATTTAGATCTGGAAAGGAACATTACATGGTTCTGGTGTGTCCAACTGTGTATGCCTGTCTCTGTGTTTGAAGGCACACCTGGTAGTGAAGATGAGCTGATGAGGAGCTGGCCAGGTGTTGAGAATCACAGAGACTAGCACCTCCTCCTTCAGCCAATATAATTACGACCTTGCAGTATGACCTGACACTAAGGCGACTCCTGTTATGAAGGGGCACTTCCTGCAAGGAAGCTGCCTGAAACTCCCAGGTGGATCAGCCACCTCTAACTCTTTCTGCCTGTCAAGGTGTCTGGCTTCTCTGACAGCTCATTCAGGTGAGGTGAGGACAGGTTCTCTGGAGCCACCTCCCCAGGTGTGATGATGAATATGTCATTAGCCTGCCTGTGGTTATGTTGGCAATTGAACTGGAACGGGAAGTGAGTTTCATAAACTGGAGTGATGACAAATTCATCAGACAAATGAACCTGAGTGTGCACGGCGCTTCTCCACTAGATTGATAGAAGAATCACAGGTTCACAGATTAGGAGCTGGAAGACTTAAACAAAAACAAAAAACAAATAAAAAACTAGGTCAATTATCCTCTCTCCTATCTTTCCCCCCCTACCCATTTCACAGATGAGAAAACAAAGGTTCATATAGATTTTGTGACTTATCCTAAATCACATAACTAAAAATTGGCAAAACCTAGATTTCAATCCAGGCCCTACAACCCTTAAAGTAGCATCCTTCTCACTTCAACTGTAGGCACTTCCACTGATTTCTATACAGGATGACCCCTCTCCAACTTGAAAACAATTATCAGGCAGCTCACCTAGTCTTAAAAAAAAATTTGTCTAGAAGTCAGGAACTTTGGGTTCTAGACCCAGTTTTTGTTCTTAGGTAGTTATTATGGGCAATTAGGTAGTACAGTAGATAGAATGCCATGCTTTAAAGACTGCTCTTCATGAGTTAGAATTTGCCCTCAGACACTTAGTGCTGGGTGACCCAGGGCAAATTATTTAGCCATGTTTGTCTCAGTTTCCTTATCTGTCAATGAGCTAGAAAAGGGAATGGTTATCTTCGCCAAGAAAACCCCCAAATGGAATCACAGAGTCAGAAATGACCAAATAACAACTAGAAGCTTTTATAATCTTGAAGTCATTTTATTTCTCTCCCATCCTTGTTAATTTGTAAAATAAGGAGATTTGTATCAAACGCAAATAGAAAGGGGGCCCACAAACCTTAAATAAGAATACATTGGTTCAGAAAATCCCACATTAATATTATATGTGTTCTATCATATTCTTATATATAAAAACTGTTATATATTATATAATTATATATTATAAATATAAATATTTATAAATGTTATTTCCCAATTACATTCCCATCTGGTTGGGGCCTACTCAGCATTGCTGCATGCTGCTGTTTGGATACCTCTGACCTCTGACTTTTATGGCTCTATTTAGTGTTTTCTTGGCAAAGATATTGGAATGGGTTGCCATTTTCTTCTCCAGCTAATTTTCTAGATGAGAAACTGAGGCAAACAGGGTTAAGAAGTTCATACTGCTATTAAATGCCTGAGGCTGGATTTGAACTCAGTTCTTTCTGCGGTCAGGCCCAGTGCTCTAACCACTGTGCCAACTCGGAAATCTGGTTGTTAAATATTTACCAGCACACATGTGACATAGAGTCTTGGGGAAAATGGACTTGAGTTTAGAGAATATATATGACAAAGTAGTAACTCATAAATCCTAAATCCTTTGAAAATCCTTTTCTTCCTTCCTGAAGTCCTCATGAAATCCCTATTTATTTATTTTTTAATCATTTACTTATTAATAGGTAGTGGGCTTGGAGCAGCTCTCTTTTGGGATGTATCTTTGTAGAGTCCTGAACTACAATTCTTGCTTCCTTAATTGTCATGCCTTTCTCCTGTGTCTAATTTGTCTTCTCTCTCTCATCTTCCACATGGATATATTGATTGTTCTGTCCTTTCCAGTAATATGGTCAATGGGAGTGGGAATTGTGACATTCCCTCTAGATTCTGCTCTGTGCTGCTTTCTGACTATAGCTACAGAATTCTGACTCCTCAGAACTCTCTCAAAGCTTATTCTTGAAGCAATTGCTGGAATGCTCTGGCTGGAATCTCCTTTTCTGACCCAGATGTGTGTCTAATTCTTTCTATCAATCCCAATAAATTTTGTCATTTGATTTCACCCACTGGTTTGAAGTACTTTAATTCTTCAAATCTAGCTTACTTTTGATCTCTAGACTGAACAGAGGTGTCTAGGAATTATTCACAGCTAGTTTACACATTTGATTGATTGATTCTGTAACTCAAAGAGGCTTTTTCACCTGATAAAGTTATTAGGGCTTAGAGCATTTTGTGGGTACATTAATTGGGATTGGGAACTGTGAACGCTTCTCTTATACCTAGAAAACAATAACTCACATTTCTACAACACTTGAAACTTTATCAATTATTTTTTGTTATTTCATTAAATATTTTCCAATTACATGTAAAAAATTTAACAATCATTTAAACAATTTTTGAGCTCCAAATTCTCTCCCTTCCTCTCACCACTTAAAGTTTTATAAAACATTTTCCTCACAACCTGTAAGGTAGACAGGGAAAATATTATTATTATTTCCATTGTGCAGGTTAAAAAAATTATGGCTCAGAAAGGTAATTTGTCTGGGTAATATTTACAAAGTTTCTATATGTTAGTCTGGTATTTGGATCCAGATTTTCTGCATCCATTTTTAAAAAATCATACTACTCTTGATTCACCAATTCTAATTTTAATATTCTTCTCTCAGGTTTTGGTGACAGTGAGAGACTCAAGTTATTGCCTCCAATGTCAAACTAGATCCCAGATCTTGGCTCTGGTTTATAAAGTTTTCCGGGCCCCTGAGCTCACCAAAATTCTCTCTAATCTTTGGTTTGTAGTAAGCAACAAAGAAGTCCTTGGTGCTTCAGCCCCTTCACCACTGAGTCCTATTCAATAACAATTCTGTGACTCACAAGGAAGAACCCTAATCTAAAAGAATACTCAGAAAAGCATCTGCTTGCTATTAATATACTTAGTTTCCCACCTCCCTCTAACCCTGAAAAAAGCTCCCCAAATCCAAACAATTCACTTTGTTCAGACTTGCATCAGGTTAAAGTTGCTAGACTTTCATTTAGCCCCAACTTTATCTTCATACAAACTCCTCAGTCTGACTTTTCATGGGACTCATAGGATTATAAATTTGGAGATAGAAAGGACCTTAGCTTAACCCCCTAATTTTTCAATGGAAGAAACTGAAGACCCAAGTGATTAAGTTTTTTTGACTAAACACTGTATCTAACCCAGTGAGTGGCAGGAGGTAAATGCTTAATAAATACTTTTTAAAAATCTATTTTTGTGTTATTCTAAACTTGACTAATCATAGACATAAACACAGAAAAAGGATTGTACATGAAAAAGCAAATCTCCATTATATAAAGCTTGTTGTTTTTTTTTTAAGTTCATACTATAGCCAACACATTAGTTCCAAAAATGTCTTATCTGTGTTTCTCTTTAAACCTACTTCTTTTCTGTGTACTATTTTTAATGTTCTATTAAAGATCTTATTTTTTAATCACTATCTTTATTCTTCTCTTCCTCATTTCCCCCTTTTTGAATTAAAAAAAACACTCCCTAGTAAGTAATTACCATAGTTTAGTAAAACAAACCCACACATTGCCTTATGTTAAAAAACGCATCACATTCTTCACTTTTATTCAATCACCTCTCTGTCAAATGATTAAAAAGTCTATTTCATCTTTGGTCTGCAAGAGTTGTATCATGGTTGGCCATTACATTGATCAAAGTTCTTTAGTTCCTATTAGATCCATTACAAATTTGTTACATAATCTTAGCTGGGCCCTCACTGAAATAAGGCAATCCATTTATACCTCCTTAATCACTTCACTCACCACAGTAGCCTTTTCCAACCTTATCATTTTTTTTTTAAACATCCCATGGTTCCAATATGTTCTACCTTCTTGTCTGAGAACTTTGGCTCAAATATCACTGAAAAAAAAAAGAGGCCACTGGTCCAGAGTTCCCCTTCTTTCCTTTTCCTCATCTTATATCAGCCTTTCCTATCTCCTCTTTCACCCCATCTCTCATGATGAGGTGACCTTTCTCTTTAGCCAGGCAAATCCATTTTTTTATATATGTATGTATGTATGTAATCCCATTCCATTCTGTCTTCTCCATCCCCTCTCTCATCCCTAGTCATTAATTTTCAGTTTCTGCTTGTCTACTGGTTGCTTTTCTCTCCTGCTTACAAACATGTTTCCCATATTAAAAAATATTAAAAATTTAAAAATCCTCAGTTGATCTATCCATTTCTCCTAGCTATCATTCTATATCTTTCCTCAACCAACGCTTCTACTTTCCTGCTTTTCACTCTCTGCAGTATGGTTTCTGACCTCCTCATTTGATGCTCTATCCAAAGTGGCCTACCACTTTTTCATTTTGAATTCACTTCTCAAGCTCATCAATTTTGAATTAAGGAGAAAGGTTCTCTTCCTACCTCAAGTAATATAGTCACAAAGGGCCAAGAATATAACCAGTGTCACAGAAAGTCTCCAAGCCAGTTCTCTTTCTTTCCTTCTAATGATTCAGTCACAGAGAACCTAGAATGTGATAGAAAGGTGTTAAGGAAGTATTAAGTTTTTCTATAATCACACAACAGCTCTAGCCAACTAAGATTTCTAACAACCACTACCAGCCAGATGCAGACAATTTGTCCTAAGGATCACATAGCACTGACGCCACAGAGATACCTTAAAAATAAAAAAAAGTGTGTACAGTATGTAAAGCTCTGTGAACTGGATTACAAATAACAATATAGATAAAAATTTGGGACTTCTATTAGACAGTATGCCAGCAGTGAACATGAACCTTGTTTCACTGAACCAGTCTTCTCTGCCTCATTTGTCTGCTGGGAAAAAGAACAGATGGTTGATGGACTGTGAAAAGTGATACACACCTACATGCAAGATGGTAATGTCAAAAGATTCAAGTACAGTCCCTTAAAGACAGCTTACTATTGAGAAAATGAAGCAGTTCCATTAATTTTTTTTATAATATGACCTTTTATATCTAGGTCATGAATTCATTTGGAGCTTATTATAGTATGTGGTATGAGATGCTGGTTTAAATCAGAATTTCTGTCAGACTACTTTCAAGTTAATTCCTTCTCTTAAACTAGGGGACATCAACATAAATGTGTCTGTCCCCTTTACCATATCCAAACTTTTCAATTCCTCACTCTCTTTAATTCTTACAACCTCTACTTCAACTCATTTATATGCAAGAATATTTTTCATCATTCATTTTCATTATCACTATCATATATATTCTACTTCAGTGATCAAAAAATCTCAAACTTTTTTATTGTCTCTAGGTTCAAATCCATCCATAGACACTCTTACTAGTTTTTAAACTCAGCAGCGTCCCTTAACCTCTGTTTGTCTCAATTTAGCACATATCTCCCAGAGGGCTGTGAGAACCAAATGAGGTAATATTTGTAAATTGCTTAGCAAACTGCCTGGCACAGAGTTAAGTGTTTAATAAATGCTTGATTCTTTCCCTTTCCTCCTCCACCATGGTGATGGCAGTGTCAAAAGGGAAGGGATGTATATGAGAGATGTTGTGAAGGTAAAATTGATAGGCAATAGATTGGATGTGGCAGGTGAAAATCAATGAGGAACTTTTGATGAGACCTATATTGTCAACATGAATAATTAGGAGAGTAATAGAATCCTTGACAGAAGAATAAAGTTAGGAAGTTGGGGGAGAGGAGATTTTTTTGGGAAAATAATTCAGTTTTTTGTGTCTGGATTTTATGTTTTATGTTTATGTTTATGGGGAGGGGGCAATGTTTATGGGACATCCAAGTTGGGTTGATCAATAAATATTTGGTGATTGTAAGTCAGGGGAGAGATTAGGACTGGATAAGTAGGTTTGAGACATAGTGAAACAATTTTCCAGCTTAAGGTAACTTAGAACTTCAGGAAAGGTCTGATTCTCTTGGGGAAAGGGGAAACACAGGCAAACTTTAGGAAATCTAGTGGGAGGTCTTAGCCACAGCACAGATCAACATCAGAGGTCCCTCCATTCTGGTTCAGTGGGCCAAATGAGAGACCTACACCAGCAGTGAAAAAGTGAATTATGAGCCCCTGAACCCCTGACTAGGCCAGGTCAACCCAGCACAGTGAGAAAGCCAGTAGTTCCTCTGACCCCAATGCAGAAAGACAGCCAGAGAGTTCTGTGCCCCTGAAAAAGAAGCTTGGGACAATTTCCCTGTGCCCTAGGAGCAGAGCTCAAGTTTTAAACATAAGCAAAAAAAAAAAAAAAAAAAAGAGTCCTGACCATAGAAAGTGACTATGGCAACAGGGAGGGTCAGAACACAAATCCAGAGGAGCACTGCAATGGCAAAATGCCTACATGTGAAGTCTCAAAGGGAGTTTTAAATTGGTTTCAAGATTAAAAGGTTCTCTTAGAAGAGCTCAAAAGGTTTTTAAAAATCAAGTAATATAGGTACAAGAAAAATTGGGAAAAGAAATGAGAGTTATGCAGGAGAATTATGAAAAAATTTTGATTAAGTTAAAAAGTTTTGTTTTGTTTTGTTTTGTTTTGCACAAACAAAACCAATGCAGACAAAATTAAAAGGGAAGCAATTAATCGGGAAAAATGTTTTACATTATAGTGTTCTGATAAGGTCTCATTTTTAAAATATAGAGAGAATTGACTCAAATTTATAAGAATTCAAGCTACTCTCCAATTGATAAATGGTCAAAGGATATGAACAGGCAATTTTCAGATGAAGAAATTAAAACCATTTCTAGTCATATGAAGAGGTACTCTGAATCATTATTGATTAGAGAAATTCAAATTAAGACAAGTCAGCTATCACTACACAGCTCCCATATTGGCTAAGATGACAGGAAAAGATAATGACAAATGTTGAAGAGGATGTGGGAAAACTGGGACACTGATACATTGTTGGTGGAGTTGTGAACAGATTAAAACCATTCAGGAGAACAATTTGGAACTATGCCCAAAGGGCTGTCAAACTGTGCATACCCTTTGATCCAGCAGTGTTTCTGCTGGACCTGTATCCCAAAGCAATCCTAAAGGAGGGAAAGGGACCCACATGTACAAAGATGTTTATGGCAGCCTTTTTTGTAGTGGCAAGAGAGTGGAAACTGAGTGGATGCCCATCAATTGGAGAATGGCTGAATAAGCTATGGTATATGAATGTTATGGAATATTATTATTCTGTAAGAAACGATCAAGAGGAGGATTTCAGAGAGGCCTGGTATACTGATGCTAAATGAACTGAGTAGAACCAGAATCATTATACACGGCAATAGCAAGATTATATGATGATCAATTCTGATGGACATGGCTCTCTTCAACAATGAGATGATTCAGGCCAGCTCCAATGATCTTGTGATAAAGAGAGTCATCTATGCCCAGAGAGAGGACTGTGGGAACTGAATGTGAACCACAACATAGTATTTTCACTCTTTTTGTTGTTTGCTTTCATTTTGTTATATTTCTTATTTTTTTTCCTTTTTGATCTGATTTTTCTGGAGCAGCATGATATTTGTGGAAATATGTATAGAGGAATTGCACATGTTAAACATATATTAGATCATTTGCCAACTGGGGAAAGGATGTGGGTGAAGGGAAAGAAAAAATTAGAACACAGGGTTTTGTAGGGATGAATGTTGAAAATTACCCATGCATATATTTTTAAAATAAAAAGCTTTAATTAAAAAAAAAGACTTCTTGATTAAAAGCCCAATGTCCCTCTCTCTCAAAAAAAAAAGTTTGCAAATTTCAACATATGTGGGATAGAAAATGCCATCCACATCCAGAGAGAGAAGTATGGAGACTGAATGTGGATTGGAGAATGGTATTTTCACCGTTTTTGTTTATTTTCTTCTCATGATTTTTCCTTTTGAATCTGATTTTTCTTGTATAACATGACAAATATGGAAATATGTTTAAAAAGAATGTACATATTTAACATATATCAGATTGCTTATTGGCTTGGGATGGATAATATAAGGGAAGGAAGAAGAAAAATTTGGAATACAAAGTGTTACAAAAATGAATGTTGAAAACTATTTTTACATGCATTTGGAAAAAATATATTATTGGGGGGAAAAAAGACCCTGGACAACATCTTTCAAGAAAACGTCAAGGAAAACTGCTCTGATATTCTAGCACCTAGTCATTGAAAGAATTTACCTATCATCTTTTAAAAGATACCCCAAAATGAAAACTCCAAGGAATACTGTAGTAAAAGTCCCGAATTATTAAAGAGAAAATGCTGCAAACAGCCAGAGAAATGATTATCGAGGAAACAATGGTGACCAAGAATGTCAAAGGTTACAGAGAATTAAAATAGGTTGAGGATTCAGAAAAAGCCATGGGATTTGCCAGATTGTTTAGTAACTTTGGGCAGAGCAGCTTCAGTTGAATTAAGAAGAGAATTAAAGGAAAGGAAGTAAAGGTACTATTATAGATGACTTCAAAGAATTTACCCACCAAAATCAGGAAAGACATAAGATGATGGAGATGGATGGATCAGGTGAGAGTTTTTTGATAGGTATGTTTATAGACTACTGGTAAATAGTATTCAGTAGAGAGTTTGAAGACAGGTGAAAGAATGATGGAGATGATAAAAGGGGAAATCTCATGGAATGGGATCATTATACAAGTAGAAGAGTTTCTGTTGGTAAGAAAAAAAGCCATCTCTTTATGTGGGAGATAGGTGAGTGTGGAGACAGTAACAAAAGGCGTCTGAGAGAGATGACATGAGGAAAAAGAGAGAAGAGGGAGCTCTTGGCAAAGGGCCTCATATTTTCAGTGAAATGAGAGCATGATTCTCAGGTGAGAAAGTGGTGGGGAAAGGAGCCATGAGAGATTTGAAGAAGATGAAAAAGTCTGGAAAAAGCTGCTGTGATGAATAGGGTAGTTAGTCAATAAGGAGGTAAAAAAGGGATTACTGTGATACAGTGAGAGCCAGTTGAGATTATTATTATTATATTGTTAAATTTGTAGTGGGATCCAGTCAGATCATTTCCTGATTTTCTTCCAACACATGAAGAGAGAAGGAGGTAATGGTGGGAGTAATTTAGAATTGAGGCTTGCCAAGGCAATATCAGTGATAGGACAAAAGGACAGAAGAATGAATAGAAAGGGACAATATAGAATACAACTGGTTCACTAAGGGAAAAGACTGGCCAATGCAGGGGTGATGACCTGGGAAAAACCTATGGTGTCAAGGGACTACAGCTTACCATAAAATACATAGTTGGGGGTGGCAGGACAGAAGGAGAAGTAGAATGGCAAGAAATTCTGATCAGAGTGTGATATGACTTATTACAATTTATCATATATCTGTGTACATGTCTCCTATTTTTTTCTGCCTTAGATATAAGCTCCTTGAGGGCAAAACATGTTCCTTTTTTCATTTCTAAATTTCTAAATACCAGATAGAATATCAGATACACAGTAAGCTTATTATTTGATTGATATGTTGAGATGTGTTGTATCTCTTCCAAAATTCTAGCACTCTGGAATAGACACTTAATTCTCATCATTCAGGAGAATCTAGTGTACTTAGTTAGATTTTCTACTCATGATTCCTAGTCATATCCCAAGAATTCCTCTCATATCTCCCAAAAGGGCAAATTGAGGAGGAGGGATGCATGGAGTTCGGGGGGTTTCATTGCTTTCTGGGAGAATCCCACCCTGACTGAATTAGCAGTACCCCAAAGAAAATCTCTCAAGTACCTTCTCTTCTCTCCAAAATGTGCTCCTGTACCCTTTGCTCCCTTTTTTGCTGAGTAAGCAATGAATTTCCCCTTGGCAGAGATCCCTCTGTAATAGAAAGCAGCCGTGAGCCCAAGCCGGCCCCACTTGATTGGCTTCCTCTGTTGGCCATTGACCCACATCTGCTCTGCAACTCTTATCTCAAAATCCCTTTACTCCAACAGCTTTCAGCTGTTCTTCCTGCACATTACTCAGCCCTCTTCCTGACCTTCAACCTTGTTTACACTTGGACTCCTGGTCTACCCTCCTTTCTCCTCCCCCCCAAACCCCAACACCACACACACAGACCTCCTGTGGGATTCCCAGGCTCCAGAGAAGATTCAGAGAGAAACCTGAAGATGGAAGTCTAACCTGAGGCAATTTGGAAACCATCCAGTCTGTTGCTGAAGCAAAACTCCTGGGTAATTTCTTGACTGCCACTTCTTTGTAGATATTTTCTCCTGGACTCTGAAATGACCTTGATGTTGTTTATAATTCTCTTCCACTCCACCCCCTTTGGGTTTAGTAATAAATGTGAGCCTGAATTCTAATGACTATAACTCAGTTGAAAGGGATCTAAAAAGGGTGCCTTAGTTTAACAAGTGCCTGAATGGGAATTCCTTCTATCATATCCCTGACAAGTGGCCGGGCAACCTCCATTTGAAGGGGAGCCCTCTGCCTTCCAAGGAAATCCAAGGAAAATTCTCCTTTACATACATTGTAGAGCCAGAATCTGTCTCGGAAACTTATCAGTCTTGGTTCCGTTCTTTGGAGGCCATACAAAATAAATCTAATCTCTCTTCTCGAGACAGTATCTCCAATACTTGAAACCTCTAAATAGAGGCTGGAGCAGCCAAAAGGTCAACTTCTGTGACTTCGGAGTTGTCCTGCTTGAAGAGGAAAGTCAGAAAGCAAACACAAGGGAACATTCAAGATGTTTCTCCATCCACATAGTCTCTACTCTCTAAGAGAAGGAGGGGATATCATTAAGTCTTTGACAGTTTCCCCAGGGCATAGAGTAGTAGGACTTTGGATCTAGTAGCTTTTAGCCCTGTTCTTTCTTTCAAACAGGGAGAAGAACACTTTTTTTTGGGGGGGGGGGCTGGTTTTCTTGCCCTCAGGATATTAGGGCTTCAACTCTTTTGTACCTAATTGAAAAAGCCCAGGGCTACTGGAAAAATTACTGAACCCTCTAGCTAGCCCTAACAATCTTTAAGGGCCAGAACTGAGAGCTTTGGGGTTTGTTGGGAATTTGCTCAGTGGGCTGAGAGAAAACTGTATTCTCCATGGAAATGGGGAGGGGGTAAAAAAAAAAGGAGGGGGTACGACAAAGGTATCTAGAAACTTCAAAAAGTCATTTAAAATCGTGAAGACTGACGGGTTGGGATTTTCTGCTTTAGGGAAGAAGCTTTTTTGATCAAGGAAATCATCCAAGTGTTTACAACTTTGAAAGGGCCAGAAATCTGGAAGTGGAAAGTGACTAAATATTAACAAATAAGAATTTCTTTTTAAAAATTTAATTATTCTTTATTTTCAGATCTGCATTTGCTGCCTTCCACCTCTTTCTCCTTCTTCAGTTGAAAAAGCAAGAAAAACAAAACTTCCCCCTACAAACATGGATTGTAGAACAAAACAAATTTCCAAATTGGAGATACAGAAAAAAGTCTAAATCTGTATTCCTAATTCGTCACCTGTGAGAAGGCCAGAGGGGCAGCTAGGTGATAGTGGATAGAGCACTGGCTGGGAATCTGAATTGGGAAAACTAATCTTCATGACTTCAAATCTTATATACTTACTAGCTGAACCTGAACAAGTCAATTACTCTGTTTGCCTCAGTTTCCTTATCTGTAAAATGAGTTGCTAAAGGAAATGGCAACCAGTTTAGTATCTTTGCTTAGAAAATCCCAAATGGAAGGGACTTAAAGTGGGGAAATGGAGCACCAGCCTTTAATCAGGAGGACCTAAATTTAAATCTGGCCTTAGACACATGACATTCACAAGCTGTGGGAGCCTAGACAAGTCACTTAACCCTAATTGCTTCACCCAAAAACTACCCACCATTAATAAAACCAAATGGGATCACAGTCAGACACATGAGTAACATGTTTTATATCGAGGCATTTGGAATTATGATTGGTCAGTGTATTGATCAGAGTTCCTAGTCTTTTAAAGTTACTTGTCTTTACAATATTGTTGTTTTCGTATAAATTGTACCTTCATTCTATATCAGTTCATATAAAATCTTCAAAGATTTCTTTGAAACCATTTCCTTCATCTCAGTATTTCTTAAGCCTCTGCTACTATATAGGTCAGATAATGCTGTGAGTTCTGGAAACACTAAAACACTGGCTTAAGTGAATTGGATAGAGAATCTTATTCCATATCGCAGTTCTTCCTAGAAGAGGCTCTCTAATTTATGGTAAGATTGTACTTTTTAATGCTTAGATCCCTAATTCCTATAATTGTTTGTTATGCAAGAATTACTCAACCTTTCTAGGGTACTCTGTTCCAGAAATACCTCTTCCTGATCTTGATCTCCCCTCTCCTCCCTATGAGGCTTGTAGTGTGTGTGTGTGTGTGTGTGTGTGTGTGTGTGTGTGTGTGTGTGTGTTGGGGGGTGGTGCGAGAATGATGGGAGTGGTACAGATATCTGTGGTTCTTTAGTGTGAAGATCTCATTGGAGCTGCAGATCAGCACCTTATTTGTAATTTTGTCTTAGAGGGAACTGAATGCATTAAGTAAACTGACTTACTGAGGCTCATATTGCCAGTAGAGGTGAAAGAGATGCTCCTGACTTCCTCTCTATTAACCACCTCTTATGACAGCAATCATGTTGGTAGCTAGGTGCCCTATATTTGTAGTCAGTAAGAATGGAGTTCAAAGATGATCTCAGACATTTACTAGTTGTGTGATCTTGGACAAGTAATTTAACTTTTGCCTCCCTCAGTCTCCTCATTTGTAAAATGAGAATAATAACAGCACCTACCTCACAGGATTATTTGGAGGATCAAATAAATTAGTGCATACAAATTCCTTTACAAATCTTAAAGCACTATATAAACAATAGTTATTTATTAGCTATTACCAATCGCTAATACTAGAGTGTTAGAGCCAAAAGGGACAATCTAGACCCACTACTTTTTTTTTTTTTTTAACAAATGAAGGAAAAAAAAAACCCAAGGTCACACAACTAAATAGTGCGGAATTTGGAGGAAGTTTTCTGATTTTTTGAGTGATTTTTTCCTACTTGCTATAAAGAATCACTACTAAAGTTCCATCCAAAAACCCTACCAATATAAGAAAAGAGGGTAATTTAGATGTACTCTAATGAGAATTCTACTCTCATTTGGCTACTTTTTGAAATATTAAACCTAATACTTGATTTTTGTGACAATTCCACCAATTGCCCGAAAGCATTTGTATACTCTTATCTATCCAAAATTTAAAAAGAGAATTAAAAATAGATTCTTGAAATACTTGCAGACACTTTAGAAAAAGCAGGATATAAAATTATTGATTCCAAATCAATTGAGAGATGATCTGTAGATGTGTACTTAATAAAATTTTTTCATGTGCCTAACTCGTTTAAGATAAAGAACTTTCCTTCTGACTATCTGGTATTTTGGTTCGGGCCATTTTCCAGAACATTCTACGACTAGGATGGGGAAACCTGCAAATCGAGAAACCAGAAAGAAAATTTTGAGTTTTTCCTTAGTGAATTTACTCACGCTGCCTCTTCCCTCCCTTCACCCAAAGGAAAAATGTAAAGATAAAGAATCACCTCTACTTCCTTTCCTCCTTCAACCTTAACCTAAGTGTCAGGTTGGGGTTGTGTTCAAATATCTTACTGACAGGCAACACATATATTGGGATTGTCATAAAGCAACTCTTCTTGGATTAAACTGAAAACACAAACGGGAAGAAGACGGAGAAAAAAGTGAAAACTATGCAGAGTTTGTGTGGGGCGCAAACTCTCCCTATAAACTAGGTGACTGGGCCCACCCCCTCGGAGGAGATTGTAGCGAGGTCTGGATCTTTTCAGGCTCTCATAGGCTGGGGCTCCAGGCACAAACAAAGGGAGAGTCTTGCTGGAAGCAGGGTGTACTCGCGGATTGGTTGAGTAGCTGAGTGTGTGAGAAATGAAATTGGGCTAGGGAGGAGGAGGTGGTAGTGTTCTTCTTGGGGGGGGGGAGGGGGAGAGAGGGGGGAGAAGAAGGGGGGAAAGAAGGGTTATTTTTTTTCTTTTGCAAGTCTTAAGGTGGTTCTTGGTTTGTTACAGGCTGAGAAGCCGCACCGCTTTTAGATCATTTAGTCAATACGTGCTAATCGATGGGGGATGGGGTGAATGGAGGGCTCCAATAACATCTAGAGAACGTGAACTAACTTACCTAAAGTGTTGCTGACGGTGGATTTTAACTGCAGGAATACAACTGGAATTTTTTTGTTTGTTTGGTCATCCTGAGCGGGTGGGTTCTACCTCCTTAAAAGAGGCGTGGCGAAGTACTTCCATTGACTAAATTTGCTCGCGTGGGAAAGGCGAGACGGAAGAAGCAGAGCCCTCCCTTCCCCCAACCCCACAGCCTTCCCGCCTCCGCCCCCCCTCCCCTTGTCTCCCGCCACCACCCGGGTCCCTTCCTCCCTCCCCTCCCCTTCTACCTCTCGCCTGGGGTACTCCCAGACTGAATCCTTGGCCACCGCCACCCCCTTTTCTCCGCCTGTTCTTACTCTCTCTTCTTCCTCTTTCCCCGGGGGTGAGACCTGAAGCAGGAAGCTGCCGGCGGAGGCAGCGCCTGGGGCTTTGCATTTCGGCAGCTCGGGATAGGATCTGGAGAGAGCTAGTGGCGGTGGCGTAAGCCGCAGCAGCTCCCAATTTTTGCGGAGCCTCTGCCTGCTGGGCCCCTGAGCTGGCCGCGGCTAGAAGAAGGATGGAAAAGATGCTGGCAACTCCCGAAGGCTATGGGGACCGAGAAGGGGGTGCCGGGGCCACCCCTCCTGCGTCACACTGGATGCTACAAACCTCGCCGCTGGCAGATGGAAAAGCTGAACTAGGGCAGCTTTTTCGCACTTCTTTTTCTTGGGGGCTCCCCAAGTACCTTGGCTGAGAACCCCGATCCCCACCCCCAACTTTTTCTGAGGCCTTAGAGCAGATACTTGCAAGCTGCAGGATGGAAAATAGCCCAGATTGGTGACCTCTCAGAGGCGCAAAAGCGGAGCAAGGAGGGAGAGAAGTGAAGCAAAGAACCGGCCAGCCCCTGGAGACCCGGACTGGAGCGGACCGCTTGAAGCCAAGCTATGCGGACAGCGGACGGCGTCGTGTTGAATCAGAACAATACCCCTCCCCACTGTCCCCGTGGGTTATTATTATTATTATTTTTTAATGATAAGAATGGGATTTTTCCCCTCCTCAGTGGCAAAAGGATGTCATTCCCTCCCCCTAAAAGGTCAGCCAAGGAGAACCCCACAAGCGGGGATGGTCTCGGTTGTTGCTGAACATGCGGCTGCAGCTTGACGGGGAGAGAGATGGGATGGGGGTGGAGTGGGGGTCGTAAATTCCTTCTCTGTAGCTTTCGGAAGCTCAGAAGGGTCAGAGGCTCAGGAGAGTTGCCAGGTACGTGCGGTTTTCATTATTATTATTATTATTATTAATTTTCTCTCCAAAAGAAAAGGGAGAATAAAATCGCCGCTGGTGTGTAAGTGGTTTTCTTGTAAACGTGTCTTTACTCGGGGTTGGGGATCGGAAGCAATTAAGCCACTGTGGGAGTTGAGTTATAGGCTGGTTCCAGCTTCGCAGCCCCGTGATACAGACCTTATTCAAACTCCTAAAGCATGCTGGGGCCGGGGGCGCGGAAGGAGTGTATGTGTAGGCAAGATGCCGCGCTTGGAGTGAATTTTCCTCCCTAGCCTCCGGCTTCTAGCTGCACAAAGTGCTGCCGGGACCAGAATTTCTCCAAATTCCAAGCCCGTTCACTTGGCGCGCTTTATTGTCCGAAGACACAACTCCCTCTCTGATACTTATACCTTTCTCAAAAGCGACCAAGAATCGGTCTTAGCGGGTGGAAGGAGCCTTCTTCCGTGCATCCTAGGGCACTCGGTATTATAATGTAGAAAAAACAGGCGCTGTTCACCTACTAACTTATTTCTCTCGAGGAGTACTTCTCTGGCGGCTAATCATTCTTTCCCCATCCCCAAGTCGCCTTCCCCTCCCCCACACTCACAACAACAAAAAAACCTATCAATTTTTCTTTTAAGTTTAGGGTTTTTTTTTTTTTTCAATTCCCCCAACAATCTTTTGAGAGGTCTACCTTTTGAGAATAAACGAAATATGGAAAGAGAACAGGAAATCCATTTTATATTAAGCTATTTTAAGAGAGCTCACCTTTTTCCGCCCCCGCCCCCCTTACAGATGAGAAAAGTATTTCTCTTCCTAATCTTAGTTAAGAACTTAATTTTGCATTTGATTTGCTTCTGCTTCCTTTTGTTTGAAAATTTTCCGTCCGTTATAAGTAGGAGAGGAGAAAGACCTTATTTAGCTGGTACTTTGTGTCTCTTCCTGTAAACCCCCTCCGGATGAAATGAATTTATATCTAAGCAGAAAAATGAACGAAACTTGGTGATGGGGGGTTGGGGAGGGTGAGGGGAGAGGCTTTGGCTCCTTCCTCATTTCTCTCATAAATTAAGCAGAACAAAGGGTTTGCGCCCAGCCGAGGGAGAGGGGAATGAGGGCTGGAAATTGCCTCCCGTGGAGGCAAGTTTGGAAAAATAGAGCCAAAGAAGTTTGTCTCCTGAAAGTCTTGGATGCTACACCCTCTAAAGGTGTGATGTATGTGTGTGTGTGTGTGTGTGTGTGTGTGTGTGTGTGTATGTGTATGTAACGTGGTGTAAATCCTGAATGCTGCTGGTGTGGTATTTGTGCCTTGGTGCCTTCTCAGCCTACGGTGACTTTGGCAGTCCCAAGAAGGCGCCGGCCCAGGGAAGAGAAGGTCCGGGCCGCTTCTCCTGAGGGACTTTGGCCTTCCCTTTCTCCCAAAAGCAGCTCCAACGCCTCCTCCTGTAAAGGAGGGAACGAATTTTTCTGTGGCGGGAGAATTCCAAGTTTCGGTTTCAATGTCCAGAGGAACGAGTGTGTGTGTGTGTGTGTGTGTGTGTGTGTGTGTGTGTGTGTGTGTGTGTGTGTGTGTGTGTGTGTTTTGACAATCAGGCAGCTTTCGCCTTAAAAAAATCCCTTCCAAGCTGTCTAGGTCCATTCAGCGACCCTGGATTCCCCAGCCTAAACCAAGGAAAATTTATTTTTCCCTCAAAATAAAACCAAACCAGCCAGAAAGCGTCAATTTCCTTTGGAAAAAGGCACTGAAGATTTATGTTTCCCCGAATTCCCCACACTCTAATTATCCCTATTTTTAGTTGACTTATGGACGGTGACCACGCTAAGCATTTTTCATTTGGAGCTTTCGTTTTCTTTCTTTTTTTTTTTTTTCTTTAAAGAAAATAGATGAAAAACTTCAGAGACGTATTCCGCTTTGAGGACTTTAATTCTCGGAGGGGGGGGGTGCACCGCAGGACTAGAAATTAAGGGGCTTTATTCTTTCCCCACATACCGTTTACATTTAAAATTTTTTGTACACAATTTTTTTGAGTGTTTACCCCCCGAGTCCTAGGGCTACACTGAAGCAGAAGAAAGAACAATTTCCCTCACACATCTTTCCTTCTTAGGAAACTTCCTTTTTTCTTCTACCTGCATTCAGGCTGAGACAGTTTGGCGACGGGGTTTGAAATCCCAGCACCGCTGATGTCTAGTTGTATATTCATCTAGTTAGCCCCGTTGCTTTTTCTAGACGTTGACTTTTGATTTTCCCCAACGTCTCATGGCTTCCGATGGATTTTTCATTGTGCGGTTTCTTTGGCGGGGTCCTACGTTTCTTTACGCTTGCCCAAAGTTTTTCAGACGTGGTGGCAGGCCCAGACCCTCGCCTTTCGTCCCACTCAACTTGAACTGAGTAAGGGAAGGGGGACGATATTTCCTTTCTCCTAGCACCCAGTTGAGAATCGGAGGCAAATTTCTTAGTCTGACCAATATCCTAAATGTCTTTTTCCTGGGAGTGGGGGCTCGAGAGAGAGGAAAGAAGTTAGAATGTCGGTTTGCTAAGGGAGGTTGAAGGGATTTCTGCCTTCTATATTTGAGCTTTGGTGTGGGGGAAGGAGTGGGTGGGGAGACTCCCTGCTTCCCTCTCTCCTGAGGCCTGTCTTGTCCCCACACCCCTCTTCCTTTGTTTTGCTTTCAAGACAGTGAGTTAGAAGCAGCAGGAAAAAATAATTAGATGGAAATCAAAGATTAGACGAGAGAACGGCGGACTGAAAAGAGAGACTGGGGCCAGGACACTCGCCCGGCGCCTCATAAATCTTTTTCCAGGCTTTTGTCTTCATCTTCTGTCCCATCCCCTTTGAATTTCGAAACTTATCGACCAGTTCTGCTCCAACCTTTAGCTTTTTGAGGGTGAAGGAAAAGAATCCAAGGATCTTACTTTCAGATATCTATCCAATTTCTAAGTTCTTTTAAAAACAAGTGTATTCTGAAAGGTTTTCGAATGAATAATTAGTTATTTGATTTAATTCTTTTGGAAGAGAAAGGAAGTTGAATTTAGGCTTTCGTCAGATCCCACCCCATTCCCATAGAGAGAGAGAGAGAGAGAGATCAGTTAATAGCAATCAATAAAAAAAAAATTCCATTATGCCCAGATCATCTGCAAAGGTGTTGGATTACACCCCACCTCAACTGTGACTCAGTTTCCCTGGAAAATTGTTAATCTCAAAGGGGATTTATCATGGGGGGGGCGTCTTTATAGATGAGTCTTCCCATTTCTATAAATATTCTAGATTGAGTATGGGTGTGTAATAGACCAAGTTTCTCTGTATGTATGCCTGTATATGCTTGTGTCTTATTGTGCGTGTGTGTATGTGTGTACGTATTGAGGGATACATACATCTTGCCTTTTCTATGTTGCCCATTTAATGTGAGCTCAAGAATGAACAAGAAGGACGTTGGAGGACTACTAAACCCTGTGTCTTGTATTACTTGTACAAATAAGACACATTAGAGAAAGAAGTGACCTTAGAAATGATCATTTTGTACATTTACAATTCCCACACACATATACCGCACACACACTTTTTTGTGTGTCTCTATTTAGGAGGTCTTAAAGTTTAGATTTACAGTTATTATTTTTCTATACAAATTAATTAGGAAAATCACTATTACTGCTCCCTTTCCAACTAAAAGGCTGGAGAAAATATGAGGACGGGAGTATCTTGTTTTTTTGAAAAAAAATTATATTCTCCTTATGTTGTGCCCATTTCTGACCTTTTCCTGCTGTTAAAAAAATATTGCCACATTTAATTTTTGTAACATTGAGATATAGAAAGGGGAGCCAGCATTTTGAAGTAATTTGATAAGCCATCAAGTAGCGAATCTGAAAGGTAGGCTGACTGCACAGGTATAGTTTCTTTATAACCTGAATTTACAATGAAAGCATTCTCCTTTATGGATATAATAGATTAGATTTCACAACTTAATTCACCAGAATGGCTCCGTTTAAGGGAGCTCCGGCTGATTTTATTATGCCAAGCCAAATTGGATGTTTGTGGTCTTAACAAAAAACGATTGTGACGTGAAGATATATAATTTTAAAAGTAAAATAAAGCAGGGACTCAACCCTCTCTTTTCCTCCCCCTTCCCTCTTTCTCTCCCCCCCGCCCCCGTTTCGGAAACACTAATAATCTTTGTGATTGGCTAGGGAATTTGAACACCCCCTCTTCTAAAAAGGCAGGAAAGGAGGGTAGGAAGTGAAGGGATTGAGAGAACTTCCCTCTTTTATTAGCAAGGGCTCTGGGTCTTTTGGGGATTGGGGAACTAGCTATAACCAGTGCTCCTCCCCCTCCCCTTACTTGCTCCCCGTGGGCTTCGTTCCAGCCCAGTTGCAGGAAACTGTCCCGATGTATTTGGTTGAGGGTGAAAAGGGAAAAAAGAGATCGTTCTGATTTCTCCAGTCCAGCCTCTATTTCAGGGAGCAGGTTGGAAAGAAGAGAGCCTTTGTTGACCTTGGTGGAAGAGCTTCCGCCTCAATTCACTTCCTACCCCAACTCCCTTGCCTTGGACCTCTTCTTTTCTTTGGCAGCCTGATAGATTGAGATGGTTAGAGCTAGACTGCCCCTCTCCTAAAGGCTCCTTCCACTTCAAATGCTGCAGAAAAGGGCAAGGGTGTATTTTTCCTTCACTAATGTTCTGAGTACAAATCGTATCAAATCTCTCTCCCCCCCCCTTCCCCAGTCTTTAATCTAGGCACCTCCAAACACACACTTTGCAAGGCCAAAATCTCCAGGATCCCGTAGTCCATATTTCCCCTGAGCCCCAGTTTCCAAAAAGAAGAGAGAAAACATGAGCCAGCGTTTTATTAATTGCCTGCTCTGTTTCGGTAGGGATTGTAATCTCCGGATAGTCGCTCTTCTTCGGAAAAGGGAGGGGAAGAGCGGCTGTGATGTCCGTGTAATACGCAAGGTACCAACTGCCTCGTGGTGCGGATGTGGTCGGAGCTGGCTACAATGTATCTCCATCCCGATCCCTATCCCCTTCCAGGCACAAAAACTCTCACTCAGTCCAGGAACAAGCATTAAACAAAACGAGTAGCTGCTAGGTACAAAACGCGCCACTTGGCCCCTACCCCTAAGGAGTTTTACACCAGTAGAAACTGGCTGCCAAGCCGGGTGTACGTTGAGACCTCTAGGGTTTATGCGCATATGCTTCTCCTCTATAGACTAGGTCCGAGGCGTTTATCCTGGTCACCAGCGCCCGGGGGAAAGCCTTTCCTTCTCTTCTGGACTTGGAGAAAATCCAAGTAGGGATGGAACAGACAGCGGTGGAAGCAATAGGTGTGGGTCGGCTCTCCTAGGCCCCCGTGCATTAAATAGGAGGTCTTTTGGATTAGCCGTCTCTTTCGTATTTGTACTGATACCCACGCAAGCCCACGTGCGCCGGCACTCACGGAAATTCAGTCTGTAAGGGGGAAAACATCCTGCAAGGTAAGGGCTGGAGGCCACAGACCCGAGCAGATTCGTCCGGTTTTCGGAAGTCCGTATGCAGGAAACCAAACAAATCTCAAGGCGGAGGGAGGAGCAGTGACAATACAGAAAACGAGACAAGACGGGGCAAAGGAGAGGGCCCCGGTGCTTGGGCCTCTTCCCCCCTCCCCCTCAGCTGCTCGCACCGAAGCACTTGGCTGTCGCTTCTCATTAAAGTAGTCCTCTGTTCTCCGGAGAGTGGCGGCTTCACCTCCCCCTTTCTTCTCCCCCATCCCCCATTTCTTTGGTGCTCTGCTGCTGGCAGATTTGAGCCCAGAAAGCCGGGGGGTGGGGGGAAGAAGAGAGGAGAACAAGCCGAAATCTTCGTAGATTTAGAGCAGAAAGGTACTTTAAAAGTCATCTTGTTCAATGATACTCCCTTTTAAACTACCTAAGTAAACGGAGGCTCAGAGAGTTTAATGGGCCAAGCTATTAGAAGCAGGATGCTAGTTAGCATTCGAATCTTGGTCCCCTAACCCCCAATCCAGGGGTCTTTCATTGTACTTCCCTCCCTGGCAGTGTATGAGGTCCTTCTGCCGACTCCTCTCCTTCCCTCGCCCTCATGTCCCCTATTCCAGCTACTGCAGTCCCTTCCCTGCCTTCTACCAGTCTAGCTCCTCTCTCCCTACCCCCATCTCCAGCCCCTATTCTCTAGGCTCTTATTTTCAGAGCTCAGCTTCCTGCGATTCACATGTATACGGCTGCGACCCCAGCGAGTCTCCTACATTGGGGCATCAAGCTCCTGTGGGGCCTCCCGCACAATCCTATTCTTGAGGTCGCCTTGAAGGCTCTGGGGGGTGGGGGTGGGGAGGAGAAAAGAGAGGGGGAGGGGATCAAGTTCTCGTACCCTTTTCACAGTCTCTCCTTCTCCCTCTCCCTCTCTTCCTCTTCCTCCCTCTCTCTCCCTCTCCTTCTCTTCCTCACTCTCTCTCTCTCTTCCTCTCCTTTTCTCTCTCTCTCTCTCCCCTCCTTTTCTTCCTCCCCCCCTTCCTCCCACGTGGTCCTTCTGGTCTTCTTGGAGCCCACAGCCTCCAGAGTTTGGAGTGTGAGCTAGGGCTACTAAAGCATGAGTGAGAAAGAGCATGTAAAATTTTAAGTTGTTATGTTGGGGCTGAGTGAGAATGAGCGTGATTATGAATGTGTGTGTTAAATTAAATCCTCCGTGTTCCTGACCTTGTTTTTTCCTCAAGGCTGATAACGACAGCAGCTGTTTCTCTAGAATTACTGCTGCTGGGTTTCTCATTTTTACCTTTGTTGCTGCTGCTGCTGCTGTTGTTGTTGTCACAGTCTGCTGGAAAAAATACTCTAGTCTCAGAAAGTTTAACAATAAGTCTGGTGGATTTCTGAAGAAAGATACCTTTTTCTGGTCCTGGATGGGAGAGCCAGGGCCATTTGCGTGCAAATACGTCCTAAGGTCTCCATCCATTTCTCTCTCAGCCAACTTCCTTTTCTCCTTCTAATAGACTGAGAACTGGAAAGTTTCCAAAGTCCCCCTTTGCCTTTAAAACTTTCAACCCATTCTCAGTCCCTGCAGATGAAAAACAAACAAACAAACAAACAAACAAAACAACTTTTTGCCCAGACTGTTACCATAGGGCAGCTTGTGAAACTATCTGCCATTTTTTCCTTTCCTCCATTTTTCCTTCTCTTCAAAACCTTTGAGAAAAAACCTGCCTCTTCCTTCCAAACAGGGCCCAGCACTAGAAAAGAATCCATTCTTCTCCAGATTACAAATGAACAGCTGTTTTCCATCCTCAGCAAAAATAAGAGTCATCTCCCCTTTCTCTCAGGTATAGATCTGCACTCTACCTCCTCTGGAAAGTTGCTCTCAGGTCTTGGAAGGCAGCATTTTAAAAATCCCTGTAGTTCTAAAACGTTCTTCATAACTGTTTTTTTTTTTGGGGGGGGAGGGAAGGTAGACACTGCTAAACTTCTATTTTTGTTGTTATTGGTGGTAGTGTTTCATCAATCCTCTTGTTCCTGGATTCAGTTATTTTCTACATTTTTAGGGGCAAACCCTCTCTGACATTTTCCCCAAGCAGTAGACAATTGTGATTCTCCAAACAGCCTACCTTGACCTTTCCTTTAGCTATCTATTTCCCTTCCCCCAATCCCAATAAACTGTTGCAGATATGAGGCATCTCCCTCCCCTGGAATCCTCCCTTGGTTTTAACATAAAAACTCAGAGTTGGTTAAAAATTAACCCTCTTTAGTTCAATGGTGTGAGGGAGTTCTGGGAGAAGGGGCACTGGAACCCTGGAGAAAAATGCTGTCTTCCCTAAAGGGGTAACATGGTCCAACAAAGTGATCCTGCTTTTGAAAAGGATACAGGATTTCATCCACTTCCATCCCCGATCCCATTCTTTAGTTTTTCTGATTTCCATTTAAATGTCTCATTTCCCCTCCCCCTACCTTCAAGCCTATCCGCCTCAAGGAACTACTGAGTCCTAAACTGGAGGATTTAGAAAACAATGTGATTAGTTTTTTTAGGGAACACGGGAGTCAGGAAAGGCTTGTAGTCTCCACTGAACTTTTAACTTAGAACCTCCAGTAAATTTTCTGGACACTTATCTTCCCTGTCTATGAAATGAGAGGAATCCTTAGCCTTTTTCCACACAACATTGAACATCCCAGGAAAATCAAGCCTGGAAGAAGAAAGACCACTGGAAAATCTATTTTTGGTATCTCTGTTTTATTGATCGGATTTCCCTATAGATCCTGTAACTCTTTTCAAATGATGATCAATATCTATTCCCTATGGTTCACGGGAGGGGAGGGAGAGAGCAATGAGGCACAAGAGGGATTTCATTCTCCGATGTCAAGTGCCACATCTGGGCTAGAATTTCCCATAGTCCTCTGGGGGCCCTGCAGAAACAATACTTCAACCTTCCTCAAATGTCATCTGACCCTTCTTAGAAAGGGGCCAGGATGGGGAAACAGAAAGGGTATGGATTGTAAGAGATTAGAACTCGTGAGTATCAGTGGACACACCCACTCTCACCACGTGATCTGAACCCCCAAAGGAAACCAGTCTCTTTGTGCTGACTCGGGCTTTGCTCTCTCTTGCCCCTATTAATCTACTGATCATTTCATACTAGTAACCCAGATAGTAGATCCTCTTTAGTTTTCTTCCAAGGCCTGCTTTATTGCTTCACTATTTAACCTTCCAGACTTCCCCCTTATATAAATATACCAGATAAATAGATTCCCTCCTTCTCATTCTCCTAATAGTGTCCATAAATTTATTTACATTTCTAATATGCCAGGTACTTTAACATGACACACTGCATCATCTGGCCTGTACTAAAGATAGGGATTGAACTTTAGTCTCCAAGCAATTAAGGCGGCTGGAACTGTACTTCATTAATGGTTGTTATGCAATAAAAAACGATAAAAACGGCCCTTATTTGTGATATAAAAATGCAATTTGTTTTAATTTATATTTCTAAATACTTCTGAGTTTCGATGAGAGCCCTTCCAGGTCATTTGTCATTGGGGTGGGTGATTCACTGACAGTTTAGGATGGGGACCAGAAAATGGCAGACTGTAAGGAAATCAGAAATAAGATCTGATGGTGGGGTAAGGCAGAAATTGAGCAGAGAGTACATGAGAAGATGGAAAGAAAAAAGTTAGAGAAGGAAGTAGAAGGGGGGAAAAGGGAAAAGAGTGAAAATGTGTAGTGAGTTTTGGCTGATTAGGGATAAATATTCTTTACCACTTCTATAAAAGCTGTTTCCCTTTTCCTTCCATAAGGCTATAAGAGAAACTGATTTTTTTTTGTGTGTGTGTGTGTGTGTGTGTGTGTGTGAACCATCCCCTTATGATATTCCTGGAACATATATAACATATATATGTTCTTGGAACATATATAAAGAAACCAGCAAGGTGAGAAGGTAGAATACATAACAGACAGGACAGTGGACTTGAAGTAAAGATTTGGGTTTGAGGTTAGATGGAACAGTGGATCAGCCCTGGAGTCAGGAAGTTCTGAGTTCAAATCTGGCCTCAGACACTTAACACTTCCTAGCTGGGTGACCCTGGGAAAGTCACTTAACCCCATTTGCCTTGGCAAAAAAAGAATTCAGATCCCACCTTAGATGCTTACTAGATGTGACCTTGGTGTGCCTCATTTTCTTATCGAGAAGGAGGGAGAGAAAGGAAAGGAAGAAGAAAGAAGGGGAGAGGAAGAAAACAAAGAGAGAGGGAAGGAGGAATGGAGAGAGGGAGGGAGAGAGAGGAAGGGAAGAAGACAGACAAAGAGGGAGAGAAAGGGAGGAAGGAGAGGAGGAGAGAGAGAGAGAGGGGAGAAAGAAAGAGGGAGGGAAGGAGGAAAGAATAGAGGAGAGAGAGAGAGAGAGAGAGAGAGAGAGAGAGAGGAGAGGGAGGAAGGGAAGAAGAAAGAGGGAGGGAGAGGGAGAAAGATGGGGAGGGGAAGAATTAGCAAGACAAAGAGAGAAGGAAAGTAGTGAAAGAGAGAAAGGACCTCCATGATTAAGGCCAACTGAAAAGTCTTCCAACTCCAATTCTCTTACACTTGGTATCTCTACTATGCACTTATGTTCTAATTTAAATAATAATTCCACTTCACATGCATTTTTGAAGCTCCCATAGTGTGTAAGACAGTGAAAAATAGTCCCTGCCTTCAAGGATACAATATGAAAAAAGATTAGAATATATGTAATATTTGGGGAAGGAAAGAGAAAGCATTCCATAGGAAGTAATATATAAACTGAACTTGGAAGAAAGCTAGAAATTCTAAGAAGCAGACTAGGAAGCCACTGGCCCCCTCTCCCCCCATTCCAAAATCAAGCAAAATGACCTTAACTTTGCAGAATGATAGGCTTTTACCCTACTGTGTTAACTCTTCTGCATCTCACATGACTAATCATTAGATCATTTGGCAAAATTCCTTTTAAATATTGTTCTGTATATAGCTCTGATGGGCAGCATGTTATTATTTCTTCGCTTACCTAACCCCATCATCTCTGCTCTTGGAGGAGGAGGGGAATTTGGGTCTGGGGATATTTGTTCTTTTCCTAACCTTGCACAGAGCTGGCTAAAGAGCTGGTTTGTCCTCCTTCCAGATCACCCCTAGTTTCAGACACCACTAGGTTTTTTCCAGATTGCCCTTTCACTGACTTCATTGCTACTCCACAGGGCTCTCCAAGGATACTTAGACTCTCCTTTCCCCTCCAATGAATTTTCCTGCAGCCTCTCAGCTCCTTCCACTTTTCTTTGGGAAGCCTCAGCTTGCTGAGTTAATTGGCAAACTTTCCCAGAAGTAAACTTGAGTGATGGAAATTAATAATTTCCCTGGCTTTGTACTCATTACTAATCAAGTCGGCTGGGAGGACTAGGTCTCAGGGCGAGTCAGAGGACGCCTGAAAAGCCATTAGCAAGAAAGAGAAGATCTTCAGGGTGCAAGGGGGGTCCCCCATGCAATTTACCAGCTCTAGAAGTCACAGCCCTCGCTCCAAGCACAACAGTGTACAGGTGCAGAGATGGTGGTGATGCTTTTAAAATGATTAGTAGCAATTATTGTCCCATACTGATTACATATTGCACCAGTGAAGGAGTCAAGAGACCTGAGTTCTAATCCTGACTTTGCTGCTACTAACTAGCTATGTCACCTTGAACAAATACTTTTCATCTCTCTGACCTCAGTTTCTGTATTTCTAGATTGATAAAACTAGGTGAATGAATGAAAGAATTTATTAAGCATTTGCTATATACATGTTTAGATGATTTCTAAGATTCCTTCTAGCTGGAACAATTTATGGTTCTTATGGAAGAACCGTTCCACAAGTAGGGTAGGAAATTAAGGCAAGATGCTGTACAGAGGGGCTAGCAATAGGGCTGAAATTGTTATTGCCATCTTTTGGTTTTTACATCACCTTTATTTCCAATTGTATTCCTGTCTGCTTCCCGGAGCCTATGCTTTGGAGAAAGACAGAGAGAGAGGGAGAGGAGAGAAAAGAAGGGAGGGGAGAAGGGAAAAAGAGACAGAGAGATGTGCAGCTCACCCAAATAACATATGCAATATTATATATACCTATCATGCTCCACTTCTGCATAGGAGATTTTCTCCTCCCTTTTTGGGTCTGGGCCAAATTTGATCATTATAATTATATGGTTTGGGGGAAGGGGCTTTTTGGGTTTTTTTCTTTTTCCATTATTTTATTTATTCTATATATTATCTGATTCTACTTATTTCACTTTGCATCAAATCATTTGTTTTCCCATACTTCTCTGTAACTTCCTATTTACCATTTTTTGCAATGCAATAATATCCCATTATAGCCATGTGTCATAATTTGTTCTTAAGTTGATGAACATATACTTTATTTCTAGGTCTTTGCCTACTTTTGCTACTGGGACAGAATATAATAAAATGTTGCTGTAAGTATTGGATCGAGGCTTTTAAAAGCCAGAAAAAATTTCTTCTCACCTTTCCTCCCCACTTCTTGATGAAATTAAAGCCTCTAAAAGTTAAACCAGCAAGCATTCATTAAGCTTCTACTGTGTGCAAGGCATACTACTAGGTGCTAAAGATACAAAGACAAAAAAGAAGAAAGCTTCCACTTCAGGGAGCTTATATTCCATTGTTACTTAACAAATACATCAGTAAGTAAATGCAAAGTATGTACAAAGTAGTACAATATGATACAGGACAATTGAGGGAAGGAGAGAAGGGCTAACAGCATGAGGGATCAAGAAAATGCTTTGTCATAAAAAGATAGAGAAATATGGAGGAAGAATGCACATAATAATAGCACCTATCTCCCAAGGTTACTATGAGTATCAAATAAGAAAATGTTTGTAAAGCACTTTGTCAACCATAAAGTCCTCTGTAAGTGTTATTATTACTATTATTATTATCATCTGATAGATGGATGTAATGTAAATATAGTAAAGTAATTCCTTTTCTTCCCCCTTTCTGCCCCACTTTGCTCAGAATTGCCCTTAGTAGTCCCTGTAAATCTTGTGGAGAGTTTTAGGGCTATTTACACACACACACACACACACACACACACACACACACACACACACACACACTGTTTATAAAACACATTACATAAAAGAAAAACTTTGTATAATAGATAGTATCCAAGTTGTGCACTATATAAGGTAGAAGCAAAGAAGAACAATTCAGGCTTGTGGACTTAATTTCTATTATTCTGGGGGCAGTTAGGTGGTCCAGTGGATAGAGCATCAGCCCTGAAGTCAGAAGGACCTGAGTTCACATGTGATCTCAGACACTGAACATTTCCTAGCTGTGTGATTCTGGCAAGTCACTTAACTCCAATTGTCTCAGAAAAAAAAATCTATTATTCTGTGTTTTTTAAGAGTTTGTGAATCCAGCATAGAGATCTGAATTATTAATAAAGTGAGGAAGAGCAATGGCAAACTACAAAGATGAAAAAAGGGTGGATTTAGAGCTAGATGTATTAGGAACAAATATCTAAAAATCTCTAGTTGATCAATTGATACTCAGTGAATGACAACTATAAGCAGTAGTACTATGAACATATACCATCTTTTTAAAAATAGAGGGAAGGAAGGAGAGAGGGAGAGAAGGAGAGAGGGGAGAGAGAAAAAGAAACAAAGATAAAGACAGAATTCATTCAACATAATATATACAATGTTACATATATCTATCATGTTCCACTTCTGCATAGGAGATTTAAAAATGAAATTTAAGAGCATTTCTGATGTCCTTTTACTGACTAGGACACCTAGATGAACATATATAGAAGATATTTGGAAATGTGCAGGAGGTTCAGGAGTTATTGGGATAGAATATAATTAAAGCAATAGGAGTGGTTGGTGGAAGGCTGTTTTAGGAAATATTAGATTACCGTCATCTGAGATCTTGGAATGAAGGATAGACGACCATTTGTTTGGGGATGTTCTTAGAGCAATGATTTCAAATGCAAAAGACATGGGGGCCACTGATCTGTACGTAAGTATCCTTATGAGCTACATTTTGACTTAGTTTCAAAATATTTTATTTGTTTTAAATTTATTATTTATGTCTTCTTGTATTTTTATTTATTTTGTTAAATACTTACCAATTACCTTTTTCTCTGATTCAAGCACACTTAAAAGTGTTGCAGGCCACATATGTGTCTGATACCTCTCCTCTAGATCAAATTCTTGTCCAGTTATTTATTGGACCAGATACTTTGAGATTCCTTCTAACACTGACATTGTGTGATATAGTAATTTCTGTGATCAAATTCCTCAAGAAATCTGGAGATCTCTCAGATTAATTATGTCCATTCACATTCCCATCTTTTGATCTGTTTGAAGAAAGGATGATTTTGCTTCCTAAATGTAGGGGAGGATTTTTTAGTACATATAAGGGATTTTGGTATTGCTCTCCTGAGCTAGGAACAGAGGATAATGAACTCTAGGGAGCTTTTCTTTTTTGTCTGTATCTAGTCTTAGATTATATCTAGCTTCTGTCTCTGAGGAGTTCTGAATTTAATAGACCTTGCTTTATTTGTTCTCTCAATTTGAAGGAAGTGGGTCAAGTTGTGGAAACTGAGGCACAAAGCAATAAAGCATATTCAACATCACTTAGCAATCAGGGAAGCAGAGAAAAGGGCTTTTGCTTTGCTTTTTTGGCTTTTCAGACAGAGCTATAACTTTTCTTTTCTTCAAAGTAATTTGAGTTAAGTGACTTGCCCAGGTTCACGACAGCTGGTTAAATGTTTGAAGCTGAAATTGAACTCAGGTCCTCCTGACTCCAGAGTCCACTTTGTTATCTAGTTGCCCTAGAACTATAACCTTAAATTATCTTTTTGTTATCTTCTATATTGCTTTAATTCTTTATTATAAGATATAACTCTCTGGAAGGGGGGAGGGATACAGGAAGACATTTAGATGATATAAAAATAAAAGATATTAATATGCAGCACTTGTTTGTTCTTCATTTTTGAAGAGGGCCAATGACATCATGGTAATATCTTGAGTTGGTATGTTCTCTCTGATCTCCTCCAGATTTCAGCTCCATCTCCTTCTCAGGGTTCTAGGGTTAACTGAGAGGTTAGAAGATCTCTTTTCCCCACCATCATAACCTAAAATCCCTATTCTAGGCATATTCCACATCCCAGTTCCTTTTAACTACTTAACATTAACTTTGAAGATAGAGCAAATGCAAATATTTTTCTCCAGCACTATCTGGATATACTTCCCCTTATACCACCTCAATCTCTGAGCAGAGTGCATTAAGACTAAACAGTTTCTTTTATTTATTTTTCTTTATTAAAGCTTTTTATTTTTCAAAACATATGCATGGATAATTCTTCAACATTAACCCTTGCAGAACTTTGTGTTCCAGTTTCCTCCCTTCCCCCACTGCCTCCCCCAGATGGCAAGTAGTCCAATATATGTTAAACATAGTACAATAAATACAGTTTCTACATAGCATTTGTCCCCTCAAATTCATGTCCCACTCACTTCCAGACTGAACAACTGCTGGACCCTGTAGGAGTTCCTCAGGGAATTGATTCTGGGTTCGCTACAAAACATGGCATGGATTATTCCTAGTCTCATTTTCTTAAATCCTGGAAATTCACAATCATAGGCTCCTATTCCTTCCTCTAAAACTAAAGAACGAACACCCAGAGACGCAAAAAACCAAAGCCAATATTGGTAAGACCTCATATGGCCTGCATGGGAGAGGGCCCAAGGCTTCTTTTCTTGCAGCTTTGTCCCAGAGAGGCTGAGACCAACTAGGATCTTTTGAAAGTGCCCCCAGTTCTAATTCTATGGCCCATCAAAGAGGGGCCATTTACTATGTAGTCAGCCGACCTGAACCAATTACAGAATGGCTATTGATGATCCAAAGTCTTTGAGTATCTGCCATCAGGACTTTCTCAGAAGAAGGCTCCTAATCTTTTTCTCTGGAGGAATTCTATTAAGTGAGCCTGTGGATACATTTCTACTTATCAACTCAGGCTTATAAATATTGGGCTTTTTGACCTGTCCACAGTTTTGTTTTGTTTTTGCTGAAGCAATTGGGGTTAAGTGACTTGCCCAGGGTCACACAGCTAGGAAGTGTTAATTTTCTGAGGGCAGATTTGAACTCAGGCCCTCCCAACTTCAGGACTGGTGCTCTATCCACTGTGCCACCTAGCTGCCCCCCCTGACCTAAATTATAAATAATAACATGTATGTATACATGCCCATAACTTTAAACATACATACATGCACATACACACATAATTTGTGTGTAAATAATATGAAAATATACACATTCCCTTTATTAGGGGAAAATATACATACATATATGTAGAACATATAAAATTATATGTGTGTGTGTTCATTCCCATTCTCAGGGAGAAGTCTCCACCTTAAATGGAACTCTGGTATCTTATGTGTAAAAAGCAGAGAATCTTAGAACACATAGAATGTTAGAGCTGGAAAGTACCTTAGAGATCTAATTTGATTTTGGAGCAACTACATGGAGTAGTGGATAAAGTGCCAGACCTGGAATCAGGAAAACCTGAGTTCAAATACAACCTCAGACATTTGACCTTATTTGCCTTAGTTTCCTCAAGTGTTAAATGAGCTGGCAAACCACTCTGGTATCTTTACTAAAAAAAAAAAAAAAAAAAAAAAAAAAAAAAAAAGGTCACAAAGAGTCAGACTGAACAACAAAAGTTTATATTATTGCAGAAGAAACACAAATTCAAAAAATTCAATGATTTCCCAAATTAGTAGCAAAACCAGAAGTCCAGTGTACATTGGGAGCCAAGGGTAGTGAGCAAATACTACCTGAACTGACTTGGTCAGTTATTAGTTGGAAGATGAAGGCAGAGAGAGATTTTAGGGCTAACTGCTTGTGTACATGAGCTTCAGATTGTTTTGGTTTTTTTTTTTAAATATCACTGCCTCTGGGTTTCTGATTCATTGCCCAATTTTCTATAGCAGTGTACCTTCTCTGATCCACCTGGCCCCAGGATGGGAAGAATCTGAGAGACCCCTTATAATAACAATCCTTAGATTTGTCAATAGAAAGGCAATATGTTATAGAAGGCTGGTTTTAGGCTCATTGGGTAGCTAGTTGCACCATACTACAGAGAGCACCAGCCTGGAGTTAGAAAAACTCTTCTTCCCCAATTTAAATTTGGCCGCAGATACTCTATCTGGGAGAGAAAGACCCTTGGGGGTTTTGACTCAAACAGAAACAATTGCTATTTACTTTTACTCTGAGCCAATGGGGACCAAATAATGACCAAGTGGGACTTGGCCTGGAACCTATTGGTCAATCAATGAGAGCTAGACGGCATAATCCTAGCCCATAAACCCCAAGATATATTAAGAGGTTTCAGCAATTAGAATTTACATTCCTTTGGGCAGAACGTCCATAAGTGAGGATTTTACCCTTTGTTGACAGAGGGAAGGAAAGGGAAAAAAAAGGAAAGG
Organism: Antechinus flavipes; assembly: GCF_016432865.1. NCBI lineage: Eukaryota > Metazoa > Chordata > Mammalia > Dasyuromorphia > Dasyuridae > Antechinus > Antechinus flavipes. The sequence goes on from NC_067401.1 coordinate 165,407,557, forward strand.
AAAGACTTGTGTTGTTCAATTAGCCGGTTCTACTTGGGTCCCCAGTCCCTACTCCTACTCACAGAGGAGGTTGTCCTTTGCTTTTGAAGAGCATCATGAAAGTCTTCCCCTCCCAAACTTATATATAAGTTTGGGAGGGGAAGACTTTCATGTGTGTGTGTATATATATATACACACACACACACACACACACACACACACATACATACATACATGGAAATATATATATTTCCTTTCATGTATATATATATATACACATACATACATACATGGAAATATATATATTTCCTTTCATGTATATATATATATATATACATACATACATATATGGAAATATATATATATATATACACATGCATATATATTTAAAGATATAGATATATATGCACACACATACTTATATACAAACACATATATTTTGGACCAGGTATAAGAGGCCATTCTCTGCCTTACTTTTTTTTATAATAGCTTTTTATTTTCAAAATACATGCAAGAATAGTTTTCAACATTCACCCTTGTAAAACCTTGTATTTCAGATTTTTCTCCCTCCCTTCCCTCATCTCCTTCCCTAGACAGCAAGCAATCCAATATATGTGAAATATGTGCAATTCCTTTATACCTATTTGCACAATTATCATGCTGCACAAGAAAAATCAGATCAAAAAAGAAAAAATAAGAAAGAAAAAAAAGCAAGCAACAACAACAAAAAGGTGAAAATACTATGTTATGATCCACCTTCAGTGCCCATAGTCCTCTCTTTGGATGCAGATGACTCTCTCCATCACAAGTATTGGAATTGCTCTGCCTTCCTTCTTACTGGCTGTAATCACTGATTGAGCATTGCTTCAGTCAAACAGACTTATTAGGGACCTTAGTTTAAAAAGGCCGAAGTCTCCCACTGCATCCAGGGCCATCTCCAGTTGTCCTGTTTTTTATTTGGCCACTGGACCCAGATGGCTTTGAAGGAGAAAGTGCAGCAGATGACCTTGCCCAGCTCTTCCTCCCTTAAATTCAAATCACTTGCAGGTCATGGTGTTCTTCCAAAAGGAAGAACAAATAATAACAACAACTCTTACTAGCTATGTAACCTTGGGCAAGTCACTTCACCCTGTTTGCCTCAATTTCCTCACCTGCCAAATGAGCTGGAGAAGAAAATGGCAAATCACTCTAGGATCTTTGCCAAGAAAATGTCAAATGGGATCATGAAGAGATAGACAGACTAAAATGACTGAACAACAACAATTTATAGTCATTTAGTCTGAGTTTGTCCTTTCTCTAGTTCTTGGTGCCCCAGGCAAGCTCTAAGACTTTAAGTTATAAATGAGTTGTTTTTCTCTGTCCTTGAAATGGATTTTACACATTGGGAATGTCACACAAGTGTTTAGGTCCAGATCCAAAAAGAAGGATTTTCAGTCAGTGATAGACAGATATACTGTCAATTACCTAAATTCAGATTAGGCATGCCTTTTTTTAAAAACAGTATTTTATTTTTCCAAATACATGCAAAGATAGTTTTCAACATTCACTTTTGCAAAACCTTGTGCTTCAAGTTTTTTCTCCCTTTTCCCCCCATATTTCCCTTTCCAAGACAGCAAGCAATCCAATATAGATTAAACATGCAATTTTTCTAAACATATTTCCATATTTGTCATGCTGCACAAGAAAAATCAGATCAAAAGTAAAAGAAACACAAAAAAGAAAAAAAAATCAAGCAAACAAACAACAACAAAGGTGAAAATACTATGCTTTGATCTACATTCAGTCTCCATAGATTTCTGGGTGCAAATGGTACTTTCTATCACAAGGTTATTGGAATTGCTTTAAATCACCTCATTGTTGAAAAGAGCCAAGTCCAACACATTTGATCATCACATAATCTTATTGTTGTTATGTGCAATGCTCTCTTGGTTCTGCTCACTTCATTTAGCATCTGTCTGTGTAAGCCTCTCCAGGACTTTCTGAAATCAGCTTATTCATTATTTCTTATAGGACAATACTATTCCATTAGTCAATTCCATTGAATTCATTCAATTTCCATTTTCAACTTTCAGTTCCTTGCCACCAGAAAAAAGGGCTGCCGCAAGCATTTTTGCATATGTAGGTCTTTTTCCCTTTTCTATGATCTCTTTGTAATACAGATCCAGTAGAGACACTGTTGTATCTTTTTACAACTCCAACAATTACCAACCATTTCCCCTCTAACATTTATCATTATCTTTTCCTGTCATCTTATGGTTATTTATTTTCCCTTTCAATGCAACTGGTCTAGATATTGGGGCCAAAAAGACTTTTTAAAAAATTAATATTTTTATTTTCTCCATTTACATGTAAAACAATTTTTACATTTGTTTTTAAAACTTTGATTTCCAGATTCTCTCCTTTCCTTTCCATCCCTACCCAATTAAGAAGGTTCATGTGAAATTATCCAAATATTTCCATAAAAGTCATGTTGTAAAAAAAAAAAAAATCTTCACCGCCTCCCTCCCCCCAAAAAATCCTTGAGAAAAAAGAAAGAAAATAAAAAATTTTATATTAAAATCTATATTCAGATACGGACACAGAAAAGTATTCATTCTGTTAATTCAAATACAATTATTTCTCTGGGTTTGGAAGCATTTTTCATTATAAGTCCTTCAGAGTAGTTGTGGATCTTTGTATTGCTGAGAATAGCAATTCAGAGCTGATCATCCCACAACATTGCTATTGCTCTGTATACAGTACATTTCATTTTGCTTGAGATCATGGAGGACTTTCCAGGTTTTTCTAAGAGCATCCTGCTATTCATTTCCCATAGATCCCATAATCATATACTACAATTTATTCAGCCATTCCCTAATTGATGGGTATATCCCCTCAATGCCCAGTTCTTTGCCCTGAGAAGAGAGCTGTTATAAATAATCTCTTTTAGGATTCATGCCTTGTAGTGGTATTATTAGGTCAAAGGATATGCATGATTTTATAGCCCTTTAGGCATAGTTCATTTCTTTTGATTATTTACAAATTGGGTAATGGCTTTTTAAAAAATAAATTGGACTAAGTTCCCTGTACATTTGAGAAATGAGGCTTTCATCAAAGAACTAAAAATCAAGAATTTTTCAAACCTCCAGATGTTATTATTGCCAAAATGTTTCTTCTTCATCATCATTATCATTGTCATTGTTATCATCATGATGCCTAGAATTCACGTAGGACTTTAAGATTTACAAATCACTTAATTGTATAAATATGTATGTTTAACACATATTGGATTACTTGCCATTTAGAGAAAGGGGGAAGGGGGAAGGACGGTATTGGAACACAAGGTTTTGCAAGGGTCAATAGTAAAAAATTATCCTTGTATATGTTTTGAAAATAAAAAGCTTCAATAAAAAAAAGATTTACAAATCATGTTGAACAAGGTACACTAAAGCACTATTGATAGTACTATGAAATTACTAAACTTGACCCTTTGATCCAACTAGACCACTACTAAGTATATTTATTGTTCAGTCTTTCAGTCATGTTTTACTCTAAATTATCCCATTTGGGGATTTTCTTGGCAAAGATCCAAGAGTGGCTTGCCATTTCCTTCTCCGGCTCATTTTACAGATGAGGAAACTGAGGCAGACAGGGTTAAGTGACTTACTCAGAGTCACACAGCAATTAAGTGTCTGAGGCCAGATTTGTCCTGAGGAAGATGAGTCTTTCTGACTTTAAGCCTGGTACTCTGTCCACTGCACCACCTAGCTGAAAAGAAATCATTGAAAGAGGAAAAGAATCTATGTGTACAAAAATACTTAGAGCGACTTTATTTCTCAAAGCAGTTCCAACCTGAAAAATAAGAGGGGATTCTCCTGTTGGGGAATGGCTAAGCAAAAGATGACATTTGAATGTAATGGAATATTATTGTGCTGTAAGAAATGATGAAATGAATAAGTTTAGAGGAAATTGCTTAGACTTCCATGAAGTAATGCAGAGTTAGGTAAGTGGTCAGAACTAGGAGACGATTCAAACAAGTGATAAAAACATTCTATAGAGGAAAATAACTTTGAAAGACTTAGCATTTTAATCAGCACAACAATAAACCCCAAGTTCAAAGGAATGAATATGAAAAACACCACTTAACTAGACTTAGACCGAGTTGAAGAACTTGAAAGTGGAGAAAAGAGACATACATATTCAGACGCGGCCAATGTGAGAATTTGGCTAGACTATGTATGCAGTTACATATTGAAGGTTTTATTTGTCTCTTCTCCCTCCCTCCCTTCCTCATGCCCCCTTCTCTTTTTGGTTCTGTGTTTGTGAGAACACCAGGAAAGACAGATAAATTTTTAAAAAACAACAGAAAAAGATATTTATGCTATGATGTACCCCATTCATTTCAGTATAATTTATTGCTATGCAGGAATGTTGCTTTAAGTTAAAAATCCAAGCATAGAATAAGCCATATTACTAAAATAGAATGGTGAAAATACATGTCATGATTTTGTTACCAAAAAAAAAAAAAAAAAAAAAAGCATTTCAATGCACTGCCTTCATGGAATAAAAGTGTTATTTACAGTAGGGAATGAATGAATGGGCAGTATTTATTGGGGGAAAAAAGAATTTAAAGTGGGTACCATTTGTATTCTTAAATTATTATATAGCTAAGACATATGCTATGTAATAAAATGAAATAAACAGAAAAAATAAAATGAAAGAAGATCAAATGTAGTTCTACGGAACTATAGGGGTTTCTAAATTATCTTTATTCTATTCTATGTATTTGGAAGTATGCCAGAAATATCTTGGGAGTAAGTAGGGTACTAGCATTACCAGGCATTGCCTTAAGGGCAATAATGAGAAAAGTACTTCCTATTTGACAGTCACTTAAGCTCTGATTGCCTCAGTATCCACATCTGTTAAATGGAGATAATAATAGCTCTTACATCTCCTGGCTTTCTTGAAGAGCAAATGAAATAACATTTATAAAGTACACTGCATACCTTAAAACACTACATAAATATTGATTATTGCTATAACAATAATTATTATTGCTATTAACATGTACTTTTTTAATTGAAACTCTTTATTTTCAAAACATATGCAAGGATATTTTTTTCAACATTGACCCTTGAAAAATTTTGTGTAATAATTTTTCTCTCCTTCCCTAAATGGCATGTAATCCAATATATGTTAAACATGGCAAAAATACATATAACATGTATTTTTAAGATTACAGTTTAGTGGCAAAGTGGGTAGAGTACTGGGCCTGCTCATCTTCCTCTGAGTTCAAATCTGGCCTCACACCCTAACTAGCTCTATGATTTTGGATAAGTCATTTAACCCTGTTTGCCTCGGTTTTCTCCTCTGTAAAATTAGCTGGAGAAGGAAATGACAAATTACTCTAGCATCTTTGCTAAGAAAACTCCAAAATGGGGTCACAAAGAGTTGGACATGAAAGAGAAATGATTGAATGACTGCAGCACTTTTAAGAATATGTTTTTTTGGATGAGTCATTTCAAAAATCAGCTAAAATAGCAGGTAAATGGACTTTGCAATATATATTTTCTGTGTCTGTTATTGCTTTTTAAAAGATACCTCTTAAAAAAGAACTATCTTTATACTCAGAAACTCGTACTAAGTGGCAGGAAAAATAAAATTAAAATCAGAAAGCACCAGATTCTTGTTTGGTTTTCTATTTACTAGTTGTGTGATCTTAGATAAGTCACTTAATATCTCTAATTGTTTTCTCATCTGTAAAAAGGGGATAATAATAGATACTCTTTTTCTCAGAGGGTTGTGTTAATTTCAGAGCATTGTAGGCTGTTATAAAGCATTTTAAACAAAAACTCATTATTGTTTTACCTTCTTACTCAAAGAATCTCACACTTGTGTCTGCTCTTTGCCTTCTCTATTTTTCAGTAAAATTCTGATCTGAATATTGTTAATGCATTTTAATCCCTTTTTATTTCATGAATCCATTCCTTGAACATACTTCAGTATGTGACTCACTCCTTCCTGACAAAGCCAGGTGTCAAGAGCCCTCAGACTTCAGAAAAGCTAGACTCAGTGGACTGTTCTGAAGGTATTGATTGTTCTGTCTTTCTCAGATCCTGGGCGTACTCAGTAGGCCTGATCCTTCTTGAGCTCTTCTGGACTTTGGAACTTTGGTCTGGAACTAAATGAACCTCTCCCCACAACACTGTCCCTCCCCACATGGCCCCCCCCATTCCCTACCCTACCAGGGCAGCTGTGGACTTTCCTGACCTGGACACTGGAAAGGGAAAATTCATGGGGCCTAAATCCTCAAAAACTTACCATCCTAGTAAGAGAAATGATTCATTGAAGAACCTTACTTGAATTCTAATCAGTATTAGTTCATTATGATTTTATAAGAGGTAGTGATTGTTAGTAATTATTTTAATATATTCATCTAGTAATACATTTCTATTCCATCACCTAATAATAGGTGTAAGAATATGCAATATATTAATCCATATTTTGTATAAATCACATAGGTTTTAATAGAAAGGCCCGATAATGGACTTCAAACTTTAATATAATGTTACCAGCTATGGAGTTCACTTGCACAAATATAAGAATACTGACATAGCTATCTCCATCCTGTTTTGTTCAAATTCCATGCCCGAACCAAGCATGGATAGTGATATGGTATGGAAAGTCCCCCCAATACGTTCTTGGAGTCTATGTATAGTATGTATCTATCTAACCTAAGGAAGGGCCCATCCATCTTGTGACCACTTATTCAGGGGAGATATTTCTATCCTTTTTGCTTATTTTCACTAATATATCATATGTTAACCAAAAAGATTCTGTATTTTATTTTTGCATATTTAGATATCAAACTCTATAAGTACGAGGTCCTGGAAAAAGGAGATATCTTGAATTGTGAGGAAGGTCTGAGGCCCACTTTATTAGAGAGTACCATTTAATAAAGTGTCACTACTCAGAGATCTGCCTCAGAGTCTTACTGTAGGTTGGACAATTTTAATCTCCATACTGGGAAGTTGGGAAGATGGCCTCATTCAGAAGAGCAGTTCTAGATCCTTTTTCCCCTCCAAGTTAGGGAATAATTATGGTGATTGAAGATACAGACACTATACTCTATATAGATCATATGCTTTTGGCAAGATGTGTAGTCAAGACCCCAACCATATTCAATTGTACAAGAAGCAGCACAAAGCAGAAACTTGCTCAAGGTCCACAAAGGAGGAAGTATCTTGGTTTCAGCTTCCAGTTTGGGGCTCAGAGAAAAAAAAATTCCATAATTTTTTTTCCTTTTCCAGAATCTTATTTTCTGAGGGGCAAGGCAGGTGATAGGGAGAAATTGAAGTTTAGACCCAGGAAAATTTTTCCAGCATGTGTGTGTGTGTGTGTCTGTGTATCAGTATATGTCTATGTATACAAGGGCATGTGCAAATTTGTTTTGGGGTAAGGGATGCACTTGAGAAAAGAATGGACTTGGGGAAGCAAGTAGTAACAATAAATGATCAGAAAATTCTTCTTAGCATGAAGTACTTTGCTAAACCTGCTTTGGGAAAGCTTTCTTATCTTGCTCATAAGCCAACTAGTTTATTCTCTTTCCTCCAGACAACAGGCCCTTAATAAATCAGAATTATAAACAAATACATTCATATCTCATCACAACAGAAACCTTATGGCACAACAAAAAAATTTTTGCAAGTCCCAGCCAATGAACCATTTATCAAAGAACAACTGGAACGATAAGGCAAAATTCCAGAGTATCAAAAAGATGCCAGTGATTCCTTGGTGCTGGAAGAGAACTGTAATAATAATAATAATAACTAAAACTTACTTAGCACTTTAAGTTTACAAATATTATCTCACTTTATCCTTAAAGCAACCCTAGGAGGAAAAAATTTCCCCATTTTTCAGATGGGGAAATTAAGGCAGACAAGTAAAAGTGATTTGCTTGTCATTGACATACATCCATAGCTAGTAATTGAGACCTGTGCTCTATGCTCTATCTCCTATGTCACCTAGCTGCAAAAAGGATGAACAGATCATGTTATCAGTGTTACTTTTGGAATCTGTTCCAATAATGCTTGAAAGACCTGAGATCTCTTGGATAGGGGGTACTTTGTCCAACTCGGGTCCCATCTTAAATATCCCTGCCTCCAACATGCCTATTTATACTTTTCTCTGTAGTAAGTTCCTCCAATACAATGTGAACTCTTCCAGAAGAGAGATATTACCTAACCCAGTGCCCAGCACATAGTCAATGCTTGTTGAAATAAATTGAATTAAATGGTCCTCATCAATGTGGGTGCTTCCTGCCAGTTGCAACCTATCTTCCTTCTCAGCCTAGGGAAGTCTTGTCACACCCTAATATAATTCCTACAGAAGAAATCTATGCAATGTGCTAGGGATGTTTCTCTAGCTTTGTTGACCTTGCTAATTTGACCTTTAGTTAGTTAGCTGTCTCTCTCACTGTATGACAGGGCCACGCGTTGTTCAGTCATACAATTTCTCTGATGGCCTATTTTATTCACCGTTGGTAATGCATCATAGCCTGGTCACACTTACTGAGTCTCTCCATTATCCTTTGGGTGACCCTTAACTTAAATCCTTCAGAGACTATAGCATTCTATGGCTCATCAATATCTAGCATCAATTCCATACACCTAACATTTATTCAAAATCAATTCAATTGAACACATATTTAATAAATGTCTACTTTGTATAGAGCTCTGTGCTAAGGGCCAGGAGAGACACAGAGATGAATGATTCCCTCCCTCAAGGAACTTAGAGTCTATTAAAAATATGATAAACACTCAATTGCAATATAAAATTAACATGATAAGTACTCAAGAGATACAAAGGACTAGTAAGGATCTCAAGGAATGAAAAATTATTTGTTTCCATCCCATCCACTTTCTATCTTCCCCCAGCTGCTCCCATCCTGAGGGAGGGTGAGTGGTTGTGGTTAGTGTTCACTGTCCCCATCCTATCCACTGGCCGTATCCATCCCAGGAAATTAGGGGGCAGGGTGCCATGGCAGTGACAGGTCTCCCACCTGGGACTAGGCCGCTGATGGCCCTCTGGGCCTGTGCCCTAGGACTGGCTGTGTCCTTTCCCCAGATCAGACCCAGTGCACACAGCTCTATCATAGTACCTAAAACACAGGGTTGTTTTAGGCTCAAATGAGATAAAGCATGAAAAGTAAAAAAGGGGCTTAGGCAGGCATGTGGTGTAGTAGATAGAGTGCTGGGCCTGAATTCATTGACGTCTGAGGCTTACTGGGCAATCACTTTACCCTGTTTGCCTAAGATCATCAACTGGAAAATGGTGGAGAAGGAAATAACAAATCACTCCAGAATCCTTGCCAAAAACCTCCCCAAAGGGGGTCACAAAGAGATGGAATTGACTGAAAAATGACTCAATAACAACAGGAAAGGTGCTTGGAAAAATTTGGGGTTTTTAAGTGCTTTGTAAATGTCAATTTTATTATATCCATTGATGAAGAAATTGAGACTCAGATTATGATATAGATAATCACATCTGTAGTAAACAAAAGCATCAGAAGGATAGGATTCAGGCTTGGGTCTTCTTGATGTAAAGTCTGGCTCTCTGTACCTTACATTATGCTCTCTCAAGAATCTCAAATCCCAGAACACCTGAGCAGAAACTCTAGCCCCTCCCTGGAACATACCAGTTTTCCCACTTGTGCCACCTGGAAAATCTCAGCTGGAAGAATCCCAGAGCTTAGTGCCCACATTTCCTTGGGCCCTAACAAGAAGAGATCCTGGCTATGTGATCTAGGTTGTCAGTTCCAGATCAGCTAATGGCTTGCTATGTAATTTTGGTCAAGTCATAATTTTTCTGAGGCTTCATTTCCCTATTTGGAAATCTATCTGTCCATTTCTCAGAGGGATATGGATGATGAAAATAGCACATGCAAAAGGTCTTAGAAACCTCACAAAAGAAGGTGTGATAGAAACGGTGTTCATAATAAGAGCTAGAGTGATTAGAACTTCCCAATATTCTCAAAAAAGCTTTTTTTCCCTAGAAGTATAATGCAGTGGGAAAGGTTTTGGATTTGGAGTCAGAAGACCTGGCTCTGACATATGCTTAATTGTGTGACCTTGGACAGGCATCTTATAAATGTCAACTAGTATATATTGTAACTCATCCTAAAGACCACATTGTACATACCTTTTGCCTTGTACACTTTGGCCTTTGGCCAAAGCAATAAAATCCTGACTGGTATTTGCCATTGAGATAGAAAGCCCTTTTCTTTGCTGGACCCTGATACTATCCTAAGTGCTAGGAGTTGACAACAGAGTTCAAACCTTGGTTGGTCTCTTTACTCCCTGAAGGATCTTGGGAAAATAATTTTATTTCCCTAGGCCTTCTCTGTAAAAAGTAGACTAGATGGCTTAGGTCCCTTCCAGTTCTAGAGCCGTGATCCTAAAACTAACTTGAATCCCTCTTAATACTATCCTAGACACAATTCCATGATGTATCCAGATAATCTATATATACATTCATAATATGTATATACCCATGTGGACCATCCAGGGCCATCTCCGGTTGTCTCAATCTATATCTTGCCACTGGACCAGATGACTCTGGAGGGGAAAGTGAAGCAGTCGTCATTCTCTTTGAGAATTAAAAACAAGCAACAATACCAACAGGAGTGTGTATTTTATGTGTGTGTATACACCTATAAGAGCAGATTCTTTACATCAATTGCTACCTGGTCTTAATCACTGAATGGGCAGTGCCTCAGTCAAACTGAGGCCTGTTGAAGACCTGAGATTAAAAAGGCCAAGGTTTGTCTCTCATTTTATACAGTCCTGAGCTCTATCTGGCCACTGGACCCAGATGGTTCTGAAGGGGAAAGTGAGGCAGGGGACCTTGCCCAGCCTCCCTCACTTAAATCCGATTCACTTGCATGTCACGGCATCTCCTTCAAGAACGAAGGACAAAAAACAACATTATATATATAAGTACGTATTTGTTCATTGTATGTATGTGTGTGTATGTATGTGTGTATTTTCTTCCCACTGCTAATGCTCCCTCCAGTACGATTGGTACCTTGATTTAAGTGCACATACCTGCATGTATGAATTATGCAGAGATATATATACATACATCATATATACATATATACACACATACATCAAGGGACTAAATATATCTATTTTTCAGGGTACATTTTCCCTCCACCATTTCTGCAGAGGCAGGGGTTAGCCGGAGATCAGGGTTTATGTTCCCAACTTCACAGGTAGGAAAACCAGGACACAGGAGAAGTTAAATGATTTTCCAAGTTTCCAATATAGCTGAGGAGGGAGCGGAACCCAAGAGGCCTGCATTCCAGTGCTCCACTTACAAATAGGCCATCTCGGAGGCCTATATCACCGATCCCAGCAGTGCCTCTCAAAGAAGAGCAGAGGGGAGGATGGAATTCTATTGGTCAGAGTTAAACTGGGTTTGGAGTGGGCAGGGGGAGGGAAGATCAGACAGCCACCTGACAACAAGATGGATATCTCTGGTGAAAAATCTCCGGGGGGAGGAGAGGGTCTCCCTCTTCTGTCAGGGAACACTGGAGGCAGAATTCTGAACTCCCCAGAGGAGATTTCCCATAAAGCTGGCTCAGGTCTTCCAGAGGATCAGTGCTATAAATTACAGGGCCCGGTCCACCTTCCTGTCCCAAAACCACAGACCCTTTCAGCCGGCTAGTGCCAGGGAGGGGCGGCTCACAGTTATCCCCACAACCCAGAGCAAGAACACACATACAAACACACGAGACACAGCCGGACAGAAATAGCCCAGATAGCAGACAGTCTAGCTTATATCGGGGATCATGTATCATTATAAGCTATAGGGCCGGTTATATACACATACACAGATACAGCCCAGGTTAACGAGCACGTACAGCAGGAACAGGGATTCACACAGACAGGGCACAGGTATACAAACACGGATGCATAACACGGGTAGCAAGCAGACTTGCCGTAGAACACACTGCACAGAACAGCACCCAAGGCCCAAACACAGAACTGCGGGCACGGCACAGGCACAAAGGCGTGCACACGGGCAAACCCACCGCGGAGCTGCTGCAGGCCAGCGTGCATCCCGTGCACGGAGGTGAGGGACACGCGTGTAAGCGCGGCGAGCACACACTCACCTAAGGGCCCAAATGCACAAGCCCACATCCCCCCTCCCCCCCATCACACACACTCTCTTACAAACATACACAAACTATTAAGCAGTTGGAGACAAAGACGTGTTGTCAATAGAAAAGAATCGTAATCAGTTCCCATTTATTAAGTGGCGGCCCTCCTGGTGCTTTTTGCATTTTCATAAAACAGACTGCTAGGCGGAGCCGTCCTTGGCCACCTTTTCTAATTAAAATAATTACAGCCTCCCGGCAGCAGTTTGGGATGGATTTATTCTCTTACCTCTTGAAATCCAAGGAAAAGGAATCTGGCAATCAGCCTGCGGAAGCTGCCCTCCTCTGTATCCCAAATGGGATTGAATTTCCTTTGCCCCTTATCTCCGAGGATGCCCAGCGGGGCTCCCGGCTCACTATGGGTTTCTCCTTTTTCTCCATTAATTTGCTTTCTAAATGCACGCAGGAAGCCTCAGCCCCAGCGGAAAGACAACTGAGACTCCATGGGGACCAGCAGGGGGTGGGGCGGGGGTTGTATGGCAGTCTGGGCCTGCCCTGGGGTTGGGGAGTGGGGGGCAGAACTTCTGGGGTTTGTGGCTGTTCCCCTCACACTTTGGTCTGGTCCTCCATGGAGCAGGGAGAATCTCTTTTCTGTCTCTGTCTCTAGAAAGAAGGAATAAGAAATAACTTACGAGTGTCTTGATAATAGCTTGGATTTCCAAAGCCCTTTATGGTTTACAAAACACTTTTCTCACTGCCATCCTATAAGGTTCAAGTATTGAGTGTAAGACCCATTTCACAGATGAGGAAACAGAGGTGCAGGGATTTGTTTACTGTCAACGCAGGTATTCAGACCCAGGTCCTGCAAAAGACTTCCCCCTTGCCATCCCGCTGCTTAGAATGCCCATCTCTCCTTCCGTGTGCAGCAGCTGGGCCTCCCCTATCCATCCCAGACCATCCTTCAAAACCTAACCCCCAAAGTCCTCAGGGAAGATTTCCTTTGACTGACAGCTCCCAGCTCTAGTCATTCCATTGAATTCAGCATCCCCTTAGTCCTTATGTCAACTCTTGGTTATCAACGTGCTTTGGGGATGATTTGTGGTGAATGTCTTAATCTTAGGCAGCTTCTCCCCACCTGGATTGCTAGCTTATTTTCATATTAGCCTAAGGAATATTGTTTGAAAGACAACTCTACCGAGGACAGGTGGGAGGACAAACAGGGGAGGGGGAAGCCCCTCCAACTGACACATCACATCTCAGCACCTTCCTGGGAATCTAAACATCATGGACAGCACTCTTTTCACATTCTCCCTCCCTCCCTCCTCTATTCCTAGTTCATTTCTCTTTTTTTCTTTTTCCTCTCCCTACTAAAGGGTCTTGACCTTTCAGTTCCCCAAAGCCCTGGAGAAAAGAGTATTCTTTAATCCCCATCCTCCCCATGTCACTAGGCTGAATATTTATTCCATTCCTTGAAAAGACTAAACAGTACAAGATAACTTCCTTGTACTGGTGGGGACTGGGTAGCTTCCCTCCAGGTCCCTAGGCACATAATGCAATTTTTTTCCTTTGTATCCAGGGCCCATATTGTACTCTGTCCCCACTCCATACCCACTACTTACTAACAGAGCCCCTCCATTTACTTCCTGTCGGAATCTTCCCTTCCCCCAGTATTGGGGGCTCCTTGAAAGAGCCTCCTGGATTTAGAGTCAGCAGTAGATTGTAGGGATAGGTAAGATGGAGGTGGGAAAGTAAGCAGAAGGACTAATGTGCCTTTGGATTACGGCCCCACAAATCTGAACACCTGAAAATTGCAGAGTGGGATGGGGGAAGAGGTACACCCTTCCAGCACCTGGAAATTGGTTAAGGGGTGATCACAGAGCACCTGTGTACCCCACCCCATAATTCTCCTCCCAGCTGTCTAGCAGCTCCAGCTATTAAGCTAAAGTCGAGAGAGTCTATCAGAAAGGAATCTTGAGGAGCAAGATCTGGTATTCCCCCCAAGGGGCAGCCTGACCCAGTACAGGGAAAGGGGAGGTGCAGAAAGAAATAAGAGGGAGAAGGGGTAAACAAGCCTCCCAGCGGCTTTCTAGCCCAGCAAGCAAATCTGTCTTGAGATGAAGGTGGGATTTGGGGGAAAATAGTGAAAGCCACTTAGATGGCAGAGATCATCTCTTTGGGCAATACCAAAGACCCAACAATTCTTCCACCTTTGTGCTTTGTGTCTGGGGCTCCTTGCTTTGTTCTAGCTGATGTTCCACCCCTCTAGATTTCCCCCATTTTGTCTGTGTGAAGGAAGGAAGAAACCAAGAGGCAAAGTGACTTCTTCAACCAAAGTCAAAATCCCTGGTGCAAATCCCATTTCTATTATTTTCTACCTGTCCTATCTTGGGCAAGTCACAATCTCTGGACTTCAGTCTCTTCTACTGTAACATAAGAGAATGGGACAAAATAATCTTTTAAGGTTCTTTCTCCTACTCAAACTTGAATTTTCTTAAAAGAACTGAGACATCTAAATCCCTCAAAGCAGTCAGTTTCTGTTCTACTCAAAAGGGAGCTCTCCTTTTCTGGGATCTATTTTTAAATTATGTTAAAGACATTTTGAGATGATGCACTGGATCCCAGTGAAAAGAAGTGGGTCTCAGTAAAAGACCCTGTCTTCGTGGATTCAACAATCATGTCTTGTTGGTTCTGTTGGTTCTCCATTACCTAAACTGTAATTCTTCCCTTATTTCTCTCCCTTCATCATTTTAAACTTTTAAAATTATTTTTCTCTTTTCCTTTTTTTATTATTTTTTCTCCCTCCATCATTTAAAAACTCCTTTTTAAAAAATAGCTAACATTTATATATTGCTTACCATAGATTATTTCATTTGAATTTCATTAAGAATTGGGTGCTATTCTTATCTCCATTATATGGGTGTCCCAAAAGTCTTAACACCATTTTAATATATTCAAATTACAGGGAGACAGAAAACTGAAGTAATCATGATCACAATAAGTTCCTGAAGCAGGATTTGAATTGAGGGCTTCCTGACTCCAAGCCCAGAGTTCTAACCTAAATCCTGCCTCAGACATCTACCTCTTTTCTATGGGTCTCAGCTTCTCCTGGTTGAAGAGGAATAAGACTTTACATGAAATAAGACTCTTGAAAGAGAGAAATAAAATCCTCCCAGACCTTATTTCTATTAGCCAACCCTTCTTACCACATAGGACAAACCAAAGATGGGACCCAGGGGATTTCCCTCTAATTCCAGGATGCAGTGAAAGTGAAAATTCTATAGTGAGGGTTTGGGAGTCATCCACAGGGACCAGGATCCAAGGCACATGATACTGCTAGTTGCAGGGAATGAGTCCCCAGGAGAAGCCCAGGCAGCCAGGTATTCTTGAGAAACATGAAAAACCAGCAGAGCTGTTCAGGAAAGATGGACTGGGAGCATCCATGATCTACCCAAGCCCATTGGTCTCTGGAAAAAGGTGAGATCTCTTTCCTAATGAGATTCTCTCAGGACAAATGATGTACACACATTCTCTTTCTTAGATTTTTCTTGGAATGGAGCTTTCTCTGGGAATCTAGAAAAAATAACAATTGGCCAATTAATTGACAAATGTTTTCTAAGCATCTACTACATGTCAGTTATTGTGCTGGGTCTTCGAGAATACAAAGACAAAATTAAATCATCCCTGTCCTCAAAATGCTTACATTCTATTCGGGGATACAATATGTTCACAGAGAAGTAAATACAGGATAAATAAAAGTAAATACAAAGTGATAGGAGAAAGAAATAACTGGGGGAATCAAGAAAGATCTCTTATGGAAAATGGCTTTTGAGGCCATTTTTGAGAAAGATGAGGATTTTAAGAGGTGAAGAGAGAACATCATAGGTATGAAGTAAAGACTCTTCTGTAAAGTAAAGGTGGAATGATGGTCTATGGGGAAAAGCAAGTGAACTCATTTTAGTTAAAATAACTATTTTTGGCTAGAACAGATGAGGGGAAGTATTTCATAACCATACTGGAAAAATAAATTAGAGTAAGATTTTATTTTAATTTTTTATAGTAATAGCATATTATATGATGAAGAATTGTGAACAACTTACCTAATTCTCAACAACACAACAAACTAAGATATTTCCAAAAGTCTCATGATGGAAAATGTTATTCACCTCCAGATAAGAGTAAGATTTTAAAGGACTTTAAATACTAAATAGAAGAGATTGTATTTTATCCTAAAGGCAACAGAGTGCTATTAAAGCTAAAGTGACAAAATTTAACATGCTTTAGGAACATCATATTTGTACAGTACAATGCTTGACACATACTAAATGCTTAATAAATACTCATTTGAGAGAGAAGGGGTGGGAGACTGGAACAGAAAAAACAGGAGACTTATTTTTTTTATTTTTATTTTTATTTTTTTAAATAATTTTTTTATTGATAGAACGCATGCCAGGGTAATTTTTTACAGCATTATCCCTTGCATTCATTTCTGTTCCGATTTTTCCCCTCCCTCCCTCCACCCCTTCCCCCAGATGGCAAGAGTCCTTTACATGTTGAATGGGTTGCAGTATATCCTAGATACAATATATGTGTGCAGAACCAAACAGTTTTCTTGTTGCACAGGGAGAATTGGATTCAGAAGGTATAAATAACCCGGGAGGAAAAACATAAATGCAAGCAATTTATATTCATTTCCAGTGTTCTTTCTCTGGGTGTAGCTGCTTCTGTCCATCTTTGCTCAATTAAGGCTCTCTTTATCGAAGAGATCCACTTCCATCAGAATACATCTTCAAACAGTATCGTTGTTGAGGTATATAATGATCTCCTGGTTCTGCTCATTTCACTCAGCATCAGTTCATGTAAGTCTCGCCAGTCCTCTCTGTATTCATCCTGCTGGTCGTTCCTTACAGAACAATAATATTCCATAACGTTCATATACCACAATTTACTCAACCATTCTCCAATTAATGGGCATCCTTTCATTTTCCAGCTTCTAGCCACTACAAACAGGGCTGCCACAAACATTTTGGCACATACAAGTCCCTTTCCTTTCTTTAGTATCTTTTTGGGGTATAAGTCCAGTAGAAACACTGCTGGATCAAAGAGTATGCACAGCTTGATAACTTTTTGAGCATAGTTCCAAATTGCTCTCCAGAATGGCTGGATGTGTTCACAATTCCACCAACAATGTATCAGTGTCCCTGTTTTCCCACATCCCCTCCAACATTCCCCATTATCTTTCCCTGTCATTCTAGCCAATCTGACAGGTGTGTAGTGGTATCTCAGAGTTGTCTTAATTTGCATTTCTCTGATTAATAATGATTTGGAGCATATTTTCATATGTCTATAAATAGTTTCAATTTCTTCGTCTGAGAATTGTCTGTTCATATCCTTTGACCATTTATCAATTGGAGAATGGTTTGATTTCTTATAGATTAGGGTCAGTTCTCTATATATTTTGGAAATGAGGCCTTTATCAGAACCTTTGATTGTAAAAATGTTTTCCCAGTTTATTGTTTCCCTTCTAATCTTGTTTGCATTTGTTTTGTTTGTACAAAAACTTTTCAATTTGATATAATCAAAATTTTCTATGTTGTGGTCAATAGTGATCTCTAGTTCTTCTTTGGTCATAAATTTCTCCCTCTTCCACAGGTCTGCGAGGTAAACTATCCTATGCTCTTCCAATTTATTTATAATCTCATTCTTTATGCCTAGGTCATGAACCCATTTTGACCTTATCTTGGTGTACGGTGTTAAGTGTGGGTCAATGCCTAGTTTCTGCCATACTGATTTCCAATTTTCCCAGCAATTTTTGTCAAATAATGCGTTCTTATCCCAGAAACTGGTGTCTTTGGTTTGTCAAACACTATATTATTAAAGTTATTGGCTGTTTTGTCCTTTGAACCTAACTTATTCCATTGATCAACTAGTCTATTTCTTAGCCAATACCAGATGGTTTTAGTAACTGCTGCTTTTTAATATAATTTTAGATCTGGTACAGCTAGGCCACCTTCATTTGATTTTTTTTCATTAATTCCCTTGAAATTCTTGACCTTTTGTTTTTCCATATGAACTTTGTTGTTATTTTTTCTAATTCATCAAAGTAGTTTTTTGGGAGTCTGATTGGTATAGCGCTAAATAAGTAGATTAATTTAGGTAGTATTGTCATCTTTATTATATTTGCTCGCCCAATCCAAGAGCATTTAATATTTTTCCAGTTGGTTAGATCAGACTTAATTTGTGTGGAAAGTGTTTTGTAGTTTTGCTCATAAAGTTTCTGATTTTCCCTTGGCAGATAGATTCCTAAATATTTTATACAATCAGTAGTTACTTTAAATGGAATTTCTTTTTGTATCTCTAACTGTTGGGTTTTGTTAGTGATATATAAGAATGCTGATGACTTATGTGGGTTTATTTTATATCCTGCAGGAGACTATTTTAAAAATCAAGGCAAAGGGTTGAAAAAGACTTCCATATTCAAAAATTTTTATAATGGTTCTTTTTGTGGTGGCAAAGAATTGAAGATTGAAGGATACCATCAGATGGAGAAAGCTGAAAAAGTTATGGTATCTGAATGGAATGGGATGGAAGAAATGATAAGCAGGCCGATTTCAGAAAAACCTGGAAAGACTTATGTGAACTGATGCAAAGGAAAGTAAACAGAACCAAGAGAACAGTGTATATAGTAGCAGCAACATTGTGCGATGATCAGCTATGAATGACTTAGCTCTTCTCATCAAGACAATCCAAAAGACTCATGATAGAAAATGCTAACCATATCTAGAGAAAGAACTATGGAGTCTGAATGCAGAACATAGCATACTAATTTTTCTTTCCTTCTTTAATTCTTTAAATTTTTGTGATTTTTTGATCTGTTTCTTCCTTTACAACATAACTAATATGTTATATTATATATTATATTATATTCCATAACTAATATGGAAATATGTATTACATGATTGCCTATATAACCAATATCAAATTGCTTATTTTCTTGGGGGAGATTTAAGGCAAGGAGGGAGAGAGAAAATTTGGAACTCATGTTTTTTTTAATGAATGTTTAAAATTATCTTTACATGTAAGTTGGAAAAATAAAATACTATGTAAAAAGAAAAAAAAAAGAAACAACAGGCAAGAAATGAAAAGGGCATTGGATGAAGATGGCTGTGGAATGAATGGAGAGGAGGTAAAAGATGAGAAAGATTTTCATATGAAATTGGCAAGATCTGGAAATTTATTAGATATGAGGAGCAAATAGAGTAAAATATTTTTAATAAAATTTTTTATTTTCTTGTTATGCTAAACATGATAAAAATATATGTTAAATCCAATGTAATCATACATATTTATACAGTTACCTTGCTGCACAAGAAAAATCAGACCAAAAAGAGAAATAAGGGAGAAAGAAAACAAAATGCAAGTAAACACAACAAAAAGTGAAAATACTAGGTTGTGAACTACATTCAGTTCCCACAGTCCACTCACTGGCTGCAGATGGCTCTCTTCATCACAAGACTATTGGAACTGGCCTGAATCACCTCACTGTTGAAAAGAGCCCATGTCCATCAGAATTGATTGTCATATAATCTTGTTATTGCCCTGTACAATGATCTCCTGGTTCTATTCACTTCCTTTAGTATCAGTTCATGTAAGTCAGGAGAGTAAAATGTTAGAGATGACAGGTTGCAAATCTGAGTGAATGGTTTTACTCTTAACAAAAACAGGGAAGTTGGAAGCAAAGCGGGGATAATCATAACAATGAATGATGTTTCTATAGCACTTTAAAGTTATTCAAAGTACTTTCCTAACAAATGTGTTATCTTCAAATTACAGATGAGGAAACTGAGGCTGAGGATTGAATCACAGAATCTTGGAGCTGGAAAGAACTTCAGAAGCCATCTATTTCAAACTGTCTTGAATCAAGAATCTCCCCTGCTACTCATCTGACAAGTGCTCATTCAACCTTTGCTTAAAGACTTCAAGAGAAAGAAGGGTCTTCCCTTGCTCCAAAGATAGCCCATTCAGCTTTGGACTGTTCCAATTGCCAAATAAAGTTTGCCTTGACATTAAGCCTTTATAATTTCTATCCACACTCCTTTTTCTGCTCTCTGGGACCAAGCAGAACTAGTTCAATCAATCTTTCACAGGTTAGTCCTTCAAATACTTGAACATAGGGATCATGTCCTTCCCAAATCCCATTTCTCCAGGCTAAATATTTTTGTCTATCATGATGCTCAGATGACATAATCTCCAGGTTCTTCATCATCCTGTTTCTCTTCCTCTGGAAGCTTTCCAGTTTACTAATGTCCTTGCTAAAATGCAGTGCCCCGAACTTAACACAATATACCAGATTTTGTCTGACCTAAGCTGAGGACAGAGGGTCTCTCCCTTCACCAGTCCTAGATTTTACCTGTAATAGGAGTAACATCTGCTAGTGCTTCTACTGTGTAGTCTGGGATGGTTTTTCCTTTAAAGGCAGGATAGACATCTTGACACTTGATTGATGTAGGGCAGATGTTCTTGATCTTTTTGTGTGTGTATCATGAAACCCTTCATTTCTCACATACTGCCCTCCTTTTTCATATGATTTTTTCCTACCCCAGAAACCTCTTCATTTTTGAAGACCACTTCATCCCTAGAACTTACATCTCAGAAGTACTTCCTGACTTTGGCTTTTCTTAGAACCTTTACTTAAGGAGGGAGACCAGGCCAGCCAATTCTTCATTTTCCACCAGGTTACACTCCTCTGAACTTCTCTTTCAGCCTGGGTACCTTTCCCTTAAACACTTCAGATTCCCTTTTTCTTCAGCCTTTCCCCACTGAATCCCCACTATTTAAAGCTCTTCGAGGATTTTCTTTTTATTTATACTTGTATTTCTAGTGCTTATCATAACATCTGACACATAGTAAGCCCTTAATAAATATTTGTTGACTGTCTTGTAAAACTTGTGAACTTCTTGACTCAGATATTATTCTGAGATATCTTGCATTTAATTAATGCCTTTATTATTTTGAGATATTAATGCATTTAAATTCATAAAATAAAATATGTAGGATTATATAGGAAACCAAATGTATTGAAATATAGTTGTCAAAATGTAAACAATAGCAATAACACAAGTTTACTCCAGGTTAAGATCCCTTAGTCTAGGATATGGAGCTCCAGTCATTGATTGTCCAGTCTTTCCTGTTGTCTAAGACATAAAAAGCCCTAGGTCCTCTCAGACTGGATAGATATCCTACTGCCATGAGAATCAGTACATTCTTTTAATCAGATGCATTTCTACATTAGGGCAAGAAGGGGTGGGAAGAATGGGGGGAGGTAATATCAAATGGTTTTCCGTCTACTGAACCAGTTTTGGAACTTTACTAAGTATCCTTTCTGACTTACGTGAACTGTTGCTGAGTGAAGGGAGCAGAACCAAAAGAACAATGTACACAATAACAGCAAGATTGTTTGATGATCAATTATACTAGACTTAGCTCTTCTCAACAATTCCAATAGACTTATGATTGAAAATGCCATCCATATCTAGAGAAAGAACTATGGAGATTGAATATAGCTCAACGCATACTACTTTCATTTTCCCCTCTGTTTTGTGGTTTTTCCCTTTTGTTCTGATTCTTCTTTCACAACATGACTAATATGGAAATATATTTAAAATGATTGTACATGTATAACCCATATAAGATTGCTTGCTGTCTTGGGGAGTAGAAGAGGAAAGGGAGGGAGGAAAAAAAAATTAGAACACAAAAATCTTAGAAAAATGAATGTTGAAAACTATCTTTACATGTAATTGGAAAAAATAAAATATTATTAAGTTAAAAAAATTTTAAATAGTCTTTCTATGTGGTTGTTAAATAAACATGTTATATTTACTTTTTATTTTTTAATAAACAATTTTTTGTTAATAACAATAACAAAAACAAATTTGTTTGTTAATAAACAAATTGTTTAATAAACAAAAAAAATGTTATATGGTCTATGAGAGTCTTGTTTCATTCAAATTCTGAATTAGAACTCCCTCATATACCAGTCTACTAACTGTTCGCCCCCCATCCAAAAAATAAAACAGAAAAGAAACAAGGTTGGATTAGTGTGAGCTGTTCTTGATGGTACCATGCTGGTTCTTTGTAATCACTGCTTCTTTTTCTAAAGGTCAACTAACCATCCCTTTGATAATACTGCAGAAGGCATAATTAGAGGAATTCTTAGTATTTGAAAAATTAATATTGAAAAATAAAGTTTTTGTTGTTTTCCTTAACTTTCATTACCATCTTTAGACCATCAGTATTCCTGACATCATTTTTACATCTCTTTACCCTGCTTCTATAATCTTCCCTTTCTCTTTTTTCTCTTTTAAAAATCTTGACAGTTTGGTAGTTATCCCCTTATACATCAATATCAGTTTTCTTAGATCAGAACTTCTTAAACTTTTTCCACTCACAGTCCCTTTTCTCCCAAGAAATTTTACATGACCCCAGGGATATTGATTTATAAAATAGGTATATAAACCAAACATTTACTGATAATAAATCACAATTTCACAACCCCCGCATTCAGTTATGGTACCTGATATGAGTTTTCGACCCATAGTTTCAGAACCTTTGCTTTAGACAACATTCTTTCTGGTTATTGGAATTGCTTTCCTTTTATCTTTAGAATTTCATTCTCAAATTTCCTAAAATGTCTGAGACATTCCACCGCAGAATTTAAATCAATCAATCAATTAATCAATAAGTGTTTATACCACAAAACTATCAAAGTGATTTTTCTAAAGCACAGATCTGACCATATCATCCACCCCTTCTCAATAAACTCCAGGGGCTCTCTGTCACCTCTCAATCTGTCATGAATTCCTTTGTTTGATATTTAAAATTTATTGAAATATAGTCCTTTACTGGAATCTCCTAATAAATTATTTTCCTCTGGGGGCAACTAGTGGATAAAGCACTGGTTCTGGAATCAGGAGTATCTGAATTAAGCATTAAATGCTTACTACAAGCCAAGCCCTGGGGCTATGAAGAAAAAGCAAAAAAGCAGTTTCTGTCCTCAAGAAGTTTATATCCTGAAGGAGGAAGCTATATGTGTATACATGGTATATACAAAACACATACTGAATAGATACAATGTAGCCTTAGATGGGGGGGGGGGGTTGGGGCAGGGGATTTCCCTGTAGAAGCTGAAGCTTGCTATATTGAATAATAATCAACTGTGAAAAAGTTATTCTCAGCAAAACAGTGATCCAAGACAATTCCAAAAGATGTAGAATGAAAAATGTTATCCACCTCCAGAGAAAGAACTAATAGAGTCTGAATGTAGATCAAAGCATACTTTTAAATCTTTTAAAATATTTTTTCTTGTTTGTTCTGTTGCCTTGGTCTGTATTTTCTTTCTCAACATGGCTAATATAGAAATATGTTTTACATGACTGCACATGTATAATTTATATCTAATTTCTTGCCTTTTTAAGGATAGGGTAGGCCAGGAAGGCAGAGAATTAAGAATTCAAAAAATTTTAAAATGAATGTTAAAAATTATTATTAATATAATTGGAAAATTTTTAAAATTAAAAATACAAATAAAAAAAGAAATTGAAGTTTGAGCTTTTCTCGTAATGAAAGCTAAGGACAACAACAAAAAGCAGATTTTGTTTTTCAACTATATTGAAAGTAAAAATGAGGAGGAAGAACATTCCACAAAGGAGGATAGCTATTCAAAGCCTATTGCCAGAGATGGGAAATGAAGAAAGATGTTTGAGTTAAACAAGTAGACTAGTATGACTGAACCTTAGAGTGCCTGGAGGGAAGTAATTTGTTTATTTATTTATTTTGAGGCAATCTGGGTTAAGTGATTTGCTCAGAGACAAACATCTAGTAAGTGTCTTAGGTGAGATTTGAATTCAGATACTCCTGATTCCAGAACCAGTGCTTTATCCACTAGTTGCCCCCAGAGGAAAATAATTTATTAGGAGATTCCAGTAAAGGACTATATTTCAATAAATTTTAAATATCAAACAAAGGAATTCATGACAGATTGAGAGGTGACAGAGAGCCCCTGGAGTTTATTGAGAAGGGGTGGATGATATGGTCAGATCTGTGCTTTAGAAAAATCACTTTGATAGTTTTGTGGAGATTTTATTAGACTAGAAAAACTCCTGTGAGTGGAAGGTCAATTCAAAGCTTACTTGTTGCAATAATCCAAGTACGAGGTAGTAAGGTTGGTTATATGATTGGAGAAAAGGGTTTAAATGAGAGATATTATGGCAATGAAATGATAAAATCAGGTAAGGCAATTGATTAGATATGTAGTATCATCGAGAGTGAATAGTAAAGGATGACCTTAAGGTTGTGAGCCTGGGGAAACTAGAGGTAATAAAGATAGTGATGGGGAAGTTAAAAAGGGGGGATGGATTTAGGGGAAAAGATAGCGAAGTTTGGGATATGATGTGTTGAAAATGACTAGTCAGCATCTAATTTGAAATATTCAATAGGCGTTTGGTGAGATGGAACTCAGGAAAGACTTTGTTAGAGTCATTTTTTAGTTGTGTCCAACTCTAAGGTTTTCTTGGAAAAGACACTGGAGTGGTTTGCCATTTCCTTCTCCAGCTCATTTTACAGATGAGGAAACAGGGTTAAGTGACTTGCCCAGCACCACACATCTAGGAAGTGTTTGAAGCCAGATTTGAACTTAGGATGAGTAGTCTTTCTGACTTCAGGCCTGACATTCTATCTACTGTGCCCTGTAGCTGCCCCACCCAATCCACCAAACTTCTTTCTAAAACTATTTCATATTTTGTGGTTTGTTCTCATGAGCAACAATGTAAGAGCTAGTAGATGGGTTTATTTTCACATCTAATGGTATTCCGTTTCCTTCTCCAGTCACTTTACAGATAAGGAAATGGAGACACACGTGCTCTTGCCCATGGTCACACATCTAGGAAGTATCTGAGGTCAGATTTTCCTGACTCCAGGCCCAACATTCTATCCACATTACCACCTAGTTTCCCAGAAAAGACTTTAAGACTGGATATATGGAACTGATGATCTTTAGCATAAAGATGATAATTGCATCCAGAAGAGCAAATAAAATAATCAAGTAAGACAGCATGGAGAGAAATAAAGCAGAGGATCTGGGACAGAACTTTGGGTGTAACAGGGAAGAAAACTAGCAAAATAGACTTAAGATAAGGGGTTAGAAGGGAGGAGGAGAACCAAGAACAGCTTCATGTGGGAAACAAGTGAGTGTCCAGGAGAAAGTAGTTAGAGATGTCAAACTCAGTTGAAAGTACAAGAAGATTAAGGATTAAGGGAAAGGCCATTAGATTTGGCAATTAAGAATAATTTTGCAGAGACAATTTTAGCTGAAAGGTGAGATCCCAAGCCAGAAAGCAAAGGGTTTAGAAGAGAGTGAGAGGATTTCTCTGAGGACATTGAATACAGACTTTCACTGAACCCTTTGAAAGCTATTCTCCCCAAATGTAGGATGCCTGTAATAGACATACCTGGATTTCTTCTTCTCTATCAAAAATGTAGTATGTTCAAGCAGTTGAATAATTTACCTCCTCCCAACCCTGCTCCATGCTTCCCATTATGTCCTCTTCAGAAAGTGACTTGCTTACAGCCACATAACTAGTATGAGGAAAATTGGAGATCTGAACCCTGATTTAAAGATCAGGGCTATTTCTATATGGCACCTTCACCTGTCTTCCACCAGTCACAGAGCTCCACCAGGGTACCTACTGAGGCAAACAGGATTAAGTGACTTGCCTAGGATTACACAATTATTGTCTGAAGCTGGAGTTGAACTCAGGTCCTCCTGATTCCAGAGCCAAAGCTCCACCTACTATGCCACCTACTTGCACCCAGAGGAAAATCATTTGTATGGAGACTGGAAAGGATAGGTCCCCTAGACCAATATTGCACTCTTGGAGGGAGAAGAGAAATGCAGAGGTTGTCTAAGTGAACTCTTTTAATTTGTAGATGGGGACCCGAGTCTCAGGGAGAGGTAATGTAACTCAAAGTCTCACAGTGTCAGAGATAAAACTGGAACTAAGGTGTCCTGGCTCCCAGTCTAGTACTGGTCTGAGGAGCCATAAAGGTCCATGACCCAGCTGTGGTCAATGACTTCCTATGCTACTCCTATTCTCATCTAGCAATAGCTATCCGTTGGGTCTGGCTTCAGTTGGAAGGAGTGATGTGCAATACAGCTCACATCATGTAGCCATTTAAATTCAGTCGCTAGGGTAGAGTCCTAATTCCAAAGCAGGGAAACTTCTCCCAGAGGAAGGTGGGTACAAAGCTACTGAAGGTAGTTTCTAGACTGGGGTTGTTAACCTGAGATTCATAAAGTTAAAAAAATACATACATTTTGATAGCTATTTCAATATAATTGGTTTCTTTTGTAATTCTATATTTTTATGTACTTAAAAATTATTCTGGGGCAGCTAGATGGTGCAGTGGATAGAGCATTTTAACCCAGCTTCTGACATTTAACACTTCTTTGCTGTGTGACCCTAGTCAAGTCATTTAATCCCGATTGTCTCATCTAGTGTCTATTTATCTATCTATGTCTGTCTGTCTATCCATCATCTATCTATTTATATATATCCTGAGGCAAAGCTCTATTCTGAGCCATAGACTGCCAAAGGGAGATTAGGTCACAACTATTTTATTTATTTTGTTCTCTTTCCTGATCCCACATTTCTGGAAAAAAATGTAAAGTTTACTTTTCTCATTGGCAGCACAAGTTCAACTGCTCTGTGGAGGCAATAGTTCATTGTTTTCCAGAAGTTTGATGCCAGAGAATATGCTAAGAATATCACCCAAAAATAGATTATTAGAAAAGAAGATAGGATGAACACAAGATGAGAGAAAATAGTAATTGGTAGGTACTTTAATGAGTTGCTTCACCAATGGCAAGAGAATTTGAGGAAGGTTTCCAGCATATTGGGGATCTAGGATGAACTTATGCTACATCCCACACTGCTAAATATGAACTTTCTGGTAGACATGACTAAGTGGTGATTTGCATCAATGGAGGGAATCAATTCACATCGAGGAAATGATAGATCCATTGGATTATTTTTTCTTGAAGTTTTTTTGAGTTTTATTGAAGAGAAATTTCAAGATCAAGACAGCAGCAATAAAAAGATTGCACTTTAGCAATATGATATAGTGAAAGAAAAATAAATTTCAGGGGGGTAGGAAAGAAAATAAATGCTGATTAATTGAAAAAAATTAAATAAAATTCAAGAGATTTGGGTCTAGTCCACTCACTAGTTGTTATCATGTTGGGCAAGTCATACCACCTCACTGGGCCCCAGTTTCCTCAACTATAAAATAAATAGCTTGAAATAAGGGATCAATAAGATCAAATAAGTGATCCCCAGGATCAGATAGTCTATAGATTTTGATAGACTAAGCAACATATTTGTAAAGCACCCTCCTCCACCAAAAATTAACCATTCCCACCAACACTCTTATTTCAGGCAACCTGGGCCATCCCTTCCTTTGGATGCAACTCCAGACTTTGAAGAGTTTAATCACTGTATCTGTGGGGAAAAAATAACTCCTGACATGCGACATAATAAATACAATTTGGGCAAGCAATGTCAGGAAGAGCAAATACTTCCTCATTCCCTCCCCCCACCTAATTCTACAGCATCCCCCAGAAATGCCTACCCCTGCGCCTATCCCGAGGCTATCATTTCTCTGCAGGAACAGTGACTTCCTCCAAAGCCATCTCTTTTGTCCCCCCTTCTGATTTCTTGTGGATCTAATTCTCTCATTCCCTTTAGACCTTTACTAGCCAGTCAGAGACATGTGGAGAGAGACAGAAAAGCAGGGACCATGACAACCGACCTTTTATTGGGCTCTGCCAATCACAAGAGAAAGACACAGAGAAGGGGCTCTCCTCGGGTCCTTGGGCAGAGGAGGGGGAGGGATAACTTCCCTCCACAGGAAAAGCCATAATCTCTGGTCATCTCACCTCCTCCCCATCCCAATTTATGCTTGCCATCAACCTTCCTCATCCCACTCCCCTCCCAGCTCTGCTACCCCCGCACTTCCTTTTCTTGGGCTTCTCAGCACTGCTAATCCTTATCTAAATGTATACTAGGCCAGGTGGCGCAGCCATGAAAGGGTTAATGGCAGCCCCCTCCCCCTTTTAGGAATTAAACTGGGGGAAGGAAGCAATGGAAATGGCACCCCCTAATGGATAAAAATCTGCACTGACGCTCAAATCCCCTAATTTCTAGGCAAAACCCTCTCAAATTTCCATTTGCTTATTTCTTCACATTTAGAACCATGGAATAAAATCTAAGAAAATTCAAGCTTAAATTATAGAATGTTTGAGCTGAAAAGGATAATAGACTTCATCAGGTGGACAGCAAACACAGAGAGATGAATGTATGTGCTCATAGTTATAGTTAGTGTCAGAGACGGGGCCTAGTCTGGATTCCAAAGCCACTGTATAAACTACATCATCGGAATTTCCTTTAAACATAAAATAAAATGATTTCCCAACAGTTTAAATGATTTTTAAACATTAGATTCCCTTGTACTGTCCCCCCTAGAATACCTAATTTTCTTTTCTTAAATTTCTGAATAGCATTTTATTTTTCAAATTGCATATAAAAATTGTTTTTGACATTCATTTTTATAAGATTTTGAATCCAGATTTTGTCTCTCTCTCTCTCTCCTTTACCTCCCCCCTCTCCAAGACAGCAAGCGATATGATGTGTTGTACATGTACAATCATTTAAAAAATATTTCATTTCGTCATGTTGTGAAAGAAAAATCAGAATAAAAGGGAAAAACCACAAGAAAGAAAAAGCAAACCAAAAAAAAGACAAAAACAGTATCTTTCAATCTGCTTTCGGTCTCCATAGTTTCTGGATGTGGATGGTATTTTCTATCCTAACACTACTGGAATTGACTTGGATCACTGTATTGCTAAGTCTATCATAGTTGATCATCACATAATCTTGTTCTTATTGGAGACACCTCATTTTCATGCTTCTACATACTAATATGGATATTTTGTTGTCTGGGGAAAGGGCTGAGTAAAAGGGAAACAAGGATGAAGACTGTCATCCCATAATATCACTATGGGTCAACTTGCTTTGTAATTGTTCTCAGGGCACTTTAAATGTGTTTATTTTGAATTCCAAGTTTCATGGTACAAGTCTAAAAGGTCAGACATGTTCTATTACTTTTCTGAAAGCACCTCCAAACATATCCAGAGCAGATCTCAATTCCCAGATAGGGAGGCCGAGAGGCTGAAAAGGGGCCAGGGAGTGCCTTGGCCCAGCTCACCCAGCTGGTGAGTGATATTGCCAGGATCAGACTACAACTCTGGAATCTGTAGTCCAGTGTCCTTCGAATTGTGTGAAAGTTCCTTTTAGCTCCTAAATTTCTGTGAATCTATGCAGGGTGATTGCTAATCAGTTTATATTGCAAATGCATTTTGAGCTTAGATTCATATCTCAAATAGTTTTCCAAGTCTGACAACATTGGCAGGATCTGTCGCCTCACCTCAAAGCTCCTGGACCTTTTTTCCTCTCTAACTCAGAAGGAACCCTCTCACTGTCTGATCTCTTTGGGTCAAAATTGGCTTTCTGGAAGAAAAGATCCCATGTACGTCAAAATACTTCTAACAGTATTTGTTTTAAGAGCAAAGAACTGGGAAGAAATTGGGTGTTCATCCTTTGGGAGAATGGATGAAACAAATTGTGATATCTGAATAGAACACAACATTATTGTTCTGTCAGTTAACAATAAACATTGATGAAGCATCTACTAGATAATAGATAGTGTGTTAAGTGCTGGGGATCCAAATAAAGGCTAAAGAAAGTCTCTACCCTTAAGGAACTCATAATCTAATGAGGGAGAGACAAGGAGCAAATAACTGTGTACAAATAATCCAAGAACAGAAAAAAATAGGGAGCAATCAATAAAGGGAAGGTACTAGAATTAAGGAGGATTAAGAAAGACTTCATGTAGAATGTGAAATTTTATTTGGGACTTGAAGGAAGCTAGGAAAACTAGGAGGAAGAGCAAGAAATAATAACACTTACCTTGTGTATGGCTCTTTAAAGTTTGCAAAGCACTTTTTTGTTATTGTTTAGCTGTTGTCCCTCTTTTCATGATCTTGTATAGGGTTTTCTTGGCATAGATACTGGAGTGGTTTACCATTTTCTTCTCAGTGAATTAGGCAAACAGATATTAAATGTTCATAATCACACAGCTAGTGAGATTCTGAGGCTGAATTTGAACTCATGAATCTTCTTGCTCTAGACCCAAAGCTCTCTCCACTGAATGATGCATCTAGCTGCTATCTTATTTGAGCCATGCAACAACCCATTGAGATATTATTATCCCAAGATTGCCGAAGAAAAAACCAAGGTTGAGGGTGAATGATTCCCCCAGAAGCTTAGGAAGAATCTGAATTCTGATCTGTATCTATAAGTCACTTTATCCACTTTGTCACCGAGCTGCTCATTAACAGTAGGAATTTAGGGAAACTTGGGAAGAGCGATATGAACTGATACATATAATTTATATATATATATATATGTATGTATGTATGTATACATACACAAATGAGTTAGGAATTAGACATATCGATTTTATTGATACAGGGAATGCCAGTGACAAAAGCTACCTCTGATAATGCAAGTAAGCAGCTTTTTTGCACTCTATAGAGCTAGGTTGTTGCTTGCAGAAATGATAGGCTAAATGACTTATCTGGGGCCACACAACCAGTTAGCATATGTCAAAGCTAAATTTGAACTAAACTAAATCTGCCTGGCTTTGAGGCCATTACACATACTGACTCTGTACACTCTGACTACAGTAAAATAAACAAAACATAGCCCAACTCTGATTAATTGTAATGATCAGTCTCAGAACAGATGATGAATCACAGTTTCTTTCTCCCAGTAGAGAGGTTGGGGATGGGGGCAGGGGGAATTCTGGGTGTGGAATGTGGTATATGCTGTCAGACTTGGTCACTGTGTTGGTTAGTTTTGCTTAAATGTTTTTCTTTGTGATCAGGGAGGATTCTTTGGGAGGGGGGGTTAAGGGGAAATAACTGTGGTATAAAAGCAAAAGGCATCAATAAAACTTTTTTAATGGGCTGTCTGCAACTGTTGCTCCTTAGCATCCCACACTACTAAATGCTGTGTCTCATCAACTTCATTTAAAAGGAAGACTCCATCCTCGGGTTTGCCCTCTCTTTCCATCTGCTGAACAGTTCAAACTTTTTGGATCTTTCTTTCTCCTTTTTCTGCAGAAATACAGAAGCCAGAGTAGGGACTCAGCTGGGGTAGCTAAGCATGGGTCCTTTGGTTGCTTTTTATTTTATATATATAAAATTTATGTTTCTTTTCCCTGAGCTAACTATATGTGACTGAATTTCAATAGTGAGAGGGACTGTCCAGCCTTGAAAGAAGCCTCTTGAATGGGAGAGATTGAAAGTGTCTGAGTATCTCAGTATTCGTTGGCAGCAGGATTAATGTCTGCATTAGAAGGTATGACCATCATCAGAATAAGCCAACATGGAGGGACAGAGTATAGAATTTAGGTGAAAGTGAAATGTTTAGGCAGTAATCTTGTGTATTACTTCATATTTGATGATGTAAGTAAGCCCCAATCTCCCAGGAGAACATAACAGTATTTATATATTATTGTCCTTGTTCAGTCATTTTTCAGTTATGTAGGACTCTTCATGACCCCAATTTGGGGTTTTCTTGGCAAAGATACTAGTGTAATTTAACATTTTCTCCTTCAACCCATTTTACAGGTGAGGAAACTGAGACAAACAGGGTTAAATGAGTTGTTTAGGGTAGTATCTGAGTCTAGATTTCAACTCAGGAAGATGAATCACTTGATTTCAGGTTAGGCCTTTTATCCACTAGCTGCCCTATACATTATTACTCTTGCTTGTTTAAATTTTTATTAAGATATATTTATGAAGCTCTTCTTGTGTTAAGCATTTCTTATAAGTTTATCTGTTATTCCTAATTTATATTGTATGTTGAGTGCCCTTTCCCTACTTTTTGGAGCTCCTAGACATTAGCCAAATCTAAGCCTTAAGTAATTTTCCTTGGGGTTTTGGGATGGAGTTGGGGGTGGGTGGGTGAAGTATAAAGAGTCAAAGATAGTTGAAGAAAGAGCCTGACTTCTCTTTGTAGAGGCTGGTCTCTCTCAGAACTAAATCCCATCCAAACCTAGAACTGAAAGGGGTACTTTAGAGGTGAGGGATCAGGAACACAGAAGCAGTTTTATTATAATACTAATCAACACGATAACTGAATCTGACATATGCAATATTCCACACCCATAGTCCTCCACTTCTGCAAAAAAGGCAAATGGTTGTATTTTTTTGTTTCTTCTGAGCAAAGCTCAGTCATTATAATTATATGCTTGCTTTTCAACGTTTTGATGAAGAACGCTAGAGCTGGAAGTAAGAAGACCTGATTTCCAATCTGGCTTCAGGGATTTACTATCTGAGTGACTCGGAGGGCAATTCATTTAACTGCTGTCTGCCTCAATTTCCTCATTTATAAAATAGGGGTTATAATAGTACTTTCTAGAGTTGTTGTGAGGACAAAAGGAGATCATATTTGTAAAAGTGCTTGAAGCTCTGTATAGATGTTAACTATCATCATCATCATTATTGCTGACTTATTCATTATTAAGTCACCGATGTAGGAACCAGAGTTGGTATGACCTGATGAAAAGAAAATGCTTAGGAGTTAGGACACTTGGGCTTCCTCAAATCCTTAACAAGCATTTATTAAGCACTTATAATGTGTGCTGGGCACTGTGCAAATACAAGTAGTCTGCCCTCAAATAGCTTATATTCTAATAGAAGGCAGCACTGAAAGGGGGCTGGGAAGTAGGGAAGGGGAAAGAGATGTTCCCTTCTCACACAATGGGGGAAGTCCAGGAGTCTGAAAGTTCCATCTCTGTCCCTTGGGGGATCATATGTAAAATGAGGCTCTTGGATTGTGTAGTCGATTTTTAAGGTTCCTCCAGTACTAAATTTGTGATCCTGAAATTTTTTTTTTTGTGTGTGTGTAAGTTTTGGCAGGTCTCTCGGTCTCACTTTTAATGAACAAACAAGTGTTTACTGCCTACTGTATGCTAGGCTGTGGAAGGGATTCAAGCAAAGTAGAAAAAACGGCCCCTGCTGTCAGTCAGTGGATTTATAATCTAATCAAAGAGACAAGAATAACTGATATGAAATAATTAGAAAGGAATATAGGAGCAGATTGCTTGCTGTTTAGAAAAAGGCGGAGAAAGGGGAAGAGGAAGAAAAATCTGGAACACAAGGTTTTGCAAAGATGAATGCTGAAAACTTTTTGTGTGTATTTGGAAAAATAAAACACTATAAACATAAAAAATTAATATTGAAAATTATCTGTACATATAATTGGAAAAATACTATGTACATTAATTCTAGCTAAATAAATACTTAGTCTTCTAAAAAAAGAGAAATCTGATGGTGTGGGCCAATGAGTAAATGTAAATTCAGGAAAGGGAGAAATTACTGGGCATTACATCAGCTAGGAAAATCTTCATGCAAGAAGTAGGAATCAAGCTGGACTTTGAAGGATAGGGAGGTTTTAGGGGCCTCATTTCCCCAATGGGGAAAGAATCTCAGAGAAGTGCCTTGCCTGAGGTCACACAAGGAGAGGGTGGGAGGAGGAATCACACTTATAATAACATGCATTTATATAGCTCTTTAAAGTTTGCAAAATGTTTTTCATACATGATCTCATTTGAACATCCCTTGATGTAATTATACAATCATGTCCTACTCTGCATGACTCCATGTTGGCTCCAGTCGGAGTTTTCTTGGAAAACAGCCTGGAGTGGTTGGCCATTTCTTTCTCAGCTCATTTGACAGATGAGGAAACTGAAGCAAATGGGGTTAGGTGACTTGCTAAGGGTCACTCTGTCTGAGGCCAGGTTTGAATTCAGGAAGATGAGTCTTCCTAAGTCCAAGCCTGATACTTTATCCAGTATGTCACCTAGTTGTCCCATCACACGAGTCACACAAATAGGAAATATCAGAATCAGGATTTAGAACCAAGTGACTTCAAATCCAAACCTGCATCCCAATGTCTCACTCCTACTTGTAAAATAAAAAAGGTGATTTGTATTTATCAGTGCGACACAGGAGATTCTTAAGGTAAATGAAGTTAAATGCATCACTCTTGGAATTTTTCTAAAGAAATCTTGCAGGTAAATCCAAATGGATTTTATCGAAGGTTAAGTTTATTATTTATTATTTATTAAGGATTTAATCCAATGGTCTCTGTCTATCTCATGATTCAAGGACTTCTTCTATTCTTCTCCTATCCTGATGGCCATGTAGTCCCATCACTGCTAATTAGCCACTTTTCTCCCCAATCCTAGGGAGGGTGAGAATTTAGAGAGTAGATAAGGAGATTTCAATCCATTTTGCTTCTTATTCAATGGGTTGATGGGTTAGAAGGGGCCGATGATGGATAGGAATCAGGTTTGAGGATTATCTGTAGATTTCCTATGTCTGGGCCCTTCCTGTCCCCCATTACCAAGAATAATTGAGAGCTGGCTCTATTATTATGTGGGCAGTCTTCTTAGTGGACAGGAGACTCAGACACACTGTTAGCCATTCAGAATCAGGCCAAACTGTCACCTGTCATCAATTCATCTAAATGGATTGTTATCTCCCTCTCTATTATCTTTGTCTATTTCCTGCCTATCTGAAAATCTATCTATAAGCAGACCTTTACGCTGCTGCTTTTGCTCTCTCAGAGCCTGTCTCCCCAGCTGCCAGAAGTGGAGGGCTTCTTGCAGGAAGAACCGAGAATGAGCTTCCCTTTATTTCCTGCAATCCTTCTTTCCAAGTCCACGATTTTTGGCCAAGAGACCATTCCTTGACCACAGAATTCATGTATAAGCCTATTACAATAGAAGTAATGGAACGATCCCTGTTTTCCTACTGGTAACCAGAAAGTCTGGGTAATACAGCACCTCTCACTTCTCTGTAACCCTACAATAATAACATCAACTTCGATGATGTGGCAGGCAGGCTGGTGACTCATTTTTTTTTTTCAGGAGACCCAGCAATTACATGGTGCCCTGGAAAATCCTGAGAAAGGCAGCCAAAGGATACAACTTTCCGATTAGATTTTTTAAAAAATAAATGTTCACTGATGTCATTTGTTTTTATAGCACCTTCATTTTCTACTGGACCTAGAGATCTGAGTTAAAATTTGACCTTTCCAACTGTATGATCCTAGGCAAGTCACTTAACCTCTGTCTGCCTCAATTCCCTTAACTGTAAAGTAGAGATAATTATAGCAGCTATCTCCTGGGGTTGTTGGGAGGATCAAATAAGATAATATCTGCAAAGCTCTTGGCATAATACCTGGCACAGAGAAGATACTTAATAAATATTTTTTCCTTCCTTCCTACTAGAATCCTCCTCCTCCTTCCTCCCAAAGAACCATCCTTTATCATAATTATAGAGGAAGAAAGAAGAAAAAAGATTTGCCAAACTAATAAATATATATTTTTTAAAGTCTGACTGTGATTTTTTTAAAGCTAAAAATAAGTGGATCACGATTATTCTGAGTGGTGAAGTCGATAGAGTGCTGGCTTTGAAGTCAGGAAGAATTTATTTCAAATCCAGTCACACAATGATTGAGTGACCCAGAGCAAATAAGTCACTTAATCTCTCAGCCTCAGTTTCCTCATCTGTAAAATGGTTATAACAACAGCGCCTATAACATTCTAAAGATCAAAGGACTGTAAGTCTGCAAATGTAAATCTTCTTGCAGACCTTGAAGCGCTATGTAAATATTTGCTCTTATTATTATTTATTATTGTTATCTTCTTTGGGAGGTAAGATGCAGAGAAGGGAAAGGGGCCCCAGTTTCCTGCTTTCTATCCAGAGTTTTTCCCTTTTCCCCTGATTGGATCTGAAGGGGGTTTTTGCCACTCAACACAAAATGAAATTAGGGAGTAGGGCTGGCACTCGTAGCCTTGGCCAAAGCCTATTCCAAAGGTGGCTGCTCCAATTGGATTAGTGCAGTGGGGCAGCTCCAGGGGAAAGGGGCAGGGTCGAGGGGCTGAGCCTAGTTATCCGGTAGCTTTTCAGCTGATTAGTTGCAGGTGAGAGGATCGCACGTGGTTTGCATTGTAACAACATTTTGGGACAAATAGATTGAAACCACATTGTTCTCTGGCCCAGCTGGCTCGGCTGCTCCCTCCCGCTCTGAGAGTCCCTGCTGTCGGCTCCCAGTCTGGACAATGCAAAACCTCTTCCCTCCTCCTCTCCCAGAGCAGCTATATATCTCAAAGCAAGCTGCAGGCGTTTCCCAGAGCACAAGAGTATGTCTTCCCTAAGGGAGGAGGCCACGGGGAACCCAAGTCTCTAATTCCCAGAAAGGACCTTAGGGACCGCTGAGTCTCCTTCTCTGGATGAGGAAACTCGGCTCTGCAGAATCCGCGTGACTTTTTAGGAGGTCCCAGATAGTCAGTGGCCGAGCAAGGACCAGGCCCACGCTGCCCCTCCTAGGATAAGGCTTTTTCTGGTTCCTGCTGCTTCATCACTCAGTTCTCGTGGCCTCCCAGTGACCTCGTCATCCTCCACTTACTCTCAGAAAACAGCTGTCCAGGGTGGAAGGCACAAGCCAGGCTGAGACATTGTCAGACAGGTGGCAGATAGAACTGCCTGGTGTCTTAGGTATCTAAGGCTTTGTCTGGCCAGGAAGTAGGGGTAATATCCCCTACCCACTCCCACGGTGCTGTGTGGCTCCAGTCCAAATGACTGGGTCAGCTAAGCAGGTGGGCTTCTCTGGGAGGAGGGAGCAGCAGGAGCCTGGGCCACTGGACATTTTATTAGAATCCTGGTCACTTGGGAGAGGACTAGTGTAGCCCGCTCCACGAGGATCGTCTTCTCATTTGGGTCAGTATTCACCAATATAATTATACGTGGTCAGGAAAGCCCGGGTTCCAGTCCTGATGGTTAGGAAAACCTGGATTTCAGTACCAATTGTGTACTAGTGGGGGGGGGGTTCCCCAAGGAACATGTTTCCTGGTCCCAGTAGTGGGGAGAGCCATCAATATTTAGGAGTATGGTTCCTAGATCCTAGTTGTTGTGTACCCAGAAGGGAGGCAGAATAGAGAATGGTAGCCTCTGCTCCCCTTACCCTTCTCCAAAGGAGACTTTAATTTGTGCCAGGAGGGGAAGCAGGAAGCTGGAGTCAGAGGTCAAAAAATCTGCTTACCTCAGAGAGACAGGAAGTACCTAGCTAGAATTATATCTGTTCCCTTAAATACTGTTAGACAGGGAAATGTAATTTTCAGATTCAAACTAACTTCCATCACGTTTTCATTGTTGGGGGAAAAGACCCCAAGCTTTATGGCCAAGGTTTGACCCCTTTCCTATCAAATACCAGTTCCACATGTAACACTTAGCCAAGAAAATCATTCTTTCAAATCAGTATCAAAATAGAAGTCAGAGAATGTATATATAGAAGAATACACACACGTGTATATGTATGTATATATACATATACGTGTATATGTATATATGTCTCTCTGTGTAGATAAATATAGGTACGTGTGTATTTACAGACACACATATGAGAGACAGAGAGCCCCAGATACCTTTTCTTTTTCTAGGTTTATTTTATTTTAAATTTATGAAATAAAACATGCATTTTCATAACACTAGAATTTTTAAACAGATTATTGGACATGACACTGCAAATCTATTATATATAACTTGCCATTTCTTTTAGATACCTAATAAAATTATTATCTCAATTTCTTTTTTTCTTTTCTTTTTTTTTCTTCCTGGAGGAGATTGAACACCATTCTTGGAATAGATTAGTCTAGTCTTATACGATACCTTTGAGTCTCAGAGATTCAGATCCCAAGGGTTTGGAGCTTACTGAAAATAAGCAAAACTTCTGAAATGTAGAATATGGCCTCTAACAAATGGATTGGCCCAAACTTGGTCACAAACATACTAACATGCTAACTGGAAGTTCTTAGTTCAATGTGGAGGTGGAATATGAAAGAGGAGATTCTTTGCCTCAATTGCTAGCTAGCTTTAAGCACTGAGTGGGTACAGCCTCAATCACACTAAGACCTGTTGAAGGTTTTAGCTTAAAAAGACCAAGATCTCCCGCTGCATGCAGGGCCATCTCCAGGAGTCCTGATCTATTTCTGGCCACTGGACCCAGATGGCTCTGGGAAAGTGAGGTAGGTGACCTTGCCCAGTCCTCCCTCATTTACATCCAATTCATTTGCACATCACAGTATCTCCTCCCTGATATTGTGGTCCTCTTCTAGAATGAAGGACAAAAAACAATTTAATTTAAAGTACTATAATCTATAAGGCACCTGAGCAGAGGTTTAAGGAATCTTGCTCCCTCTTGTTAGAGGCCAGGCATTCTAAACTGAACCTAACCCAAACCTCAAAATATTTGAATAATGAGTGTTGCTATATTCTAGTCCCTTGGGTTCAATAACATTTTTCTCAATGTTAGAAATATAAAATGTCTACCTCATGGGGTTGTTGGAAGGAATGTACTCTGTTGACCATGAAAATAAGTTGTTTTTTTTAAAATTAGGTTGGACATGTGATCTTGTTGGCTACAGAAACTCAGGATGAGGATCCCTTTACCAATGCACCTGCTCTGAAATTTATAGTCTGAGATTGTTGCCTGAAGTATTGAGAAATTAAACTTAGGACTGCAGAATGTTTCAGTAAGTTTCTGAAATGGGACTTGAACTCAGATCTTTCTTATGTTGAGGCTGATTTTCTACACTTTATGCCATGCTGCTTCTCTTAATTAATATTTTTGTTAAGTCATTTTTCAGTCATATCTGATGCTTAGTGACCCCATGTTAGGATTTTCCTGGAAGAGATATGGAGTGGTATGC
Source organism: Antechinus flavipes (assembly GCF_016432865.1). NCBI lineage: Eukaryota > Metazoa > Chordata > Mammalia > Dasyuromorphia > Dasyuridae > Antechinus > Antechinus flavipes. The sequence continues at coordinate 165,446,633 of NC_067401.1, forward strand.
CATTTTTTTTCTCCAGCTCATTTTACAGATGAGGAAACTGAGGCACACATGCTCTTTCCCAGGATCACAAAGCTAGTAAGTGTTTGAGGCTAGATTTGTAGTCAAGAATATGAATCTTCCTGACTTCAGGCCCAGCACTCTATCCACTGCATCATCTAGCTGTCCCTATTTAATGTTAATTTAGCTAAAATGATGATGATGATAATAGCATTTATTTTACATTTTAAGGTTTGCAACTCTCATTTCATTTAGTTGATGTGCATAGCTAAGAGAATTTGTTGTATGCCCCCTGGATATAGTTATATAATATCTATTCCCAAGAGAAACAGCAGGTTAGTATAATGGAAAGAGGATTGGATCCAAAGTTAGAAGACCTAGCTTTGTGATCTATCTTTGTCCTTAGCTAACTGGACAATCTCAGAAAAATCACTTTCCCTCTCTGTACCTTAATTTCTGTACCTGCAAGGTGAAGGGGTTGGGCTACATGACTTCTAAGCTCATCCCTCTTTACTTGGATATTCTCTGAAACTCTAAATGTTCTTTGGGAACTCAGACTCAGGGGAGAAATAAAGAGGACAGTTTCAATTTCCAGGGGGAAGGAAAAGCACTTGGAGAATGATTCATGTTCTGTCATTACTTTCTAACTTTAGCCTGGTCCCAGAGAAACACATGTGTCTACTAAAGCTGTTCTGGCTTCCTGTTAGACTGAAAAAGAAAGAAAAATCCAAGTTCCAAAGATTGTAACTTGTGGTACATAACTGTGAGAAAAATGTCCACAATGAGGAGTGTAATTCTTATAAGAAGAATCTACCACAGCGGGTGTAATGGAATGAGCACTGGGCTTGGAGCCCTGGACCTTGTCCTTATACTTAGCCATGAGACAATAGGCAAGTCTCTTTAATTCTGTTTCAATTTCTTCATTTGTCAAATGGAGAAAATAAGATTTTTTTATTGTTATTGTTCATTCATTTCCAACTCTTTGTGACTTCCATTTCCTTCTCCGGGCTATTTTACAGAAGAAGAAGCTGAGGTAAACAGAGTTAGGTGACTTGCCCAGGAACAATTTATAGTGAGGTTGAATAGGATCCATTCCATTAAGCAAGCTCAGAGATACCATTTCTAGTCAGTCCCAATGGAAGTTTTAGGATCTGCTTTAGGCTATATAATTCAGGACTAAAAGTATAATAAATAGAATGTTGGACCTGGACTCAGGAAAACCAGAGTTCAAATTTGGCCCCAGACACTTACTAGCTGTGTTACTATTTACCTCAGTTTCCTCATCTGTAAAATGAACTGGAGAAGAAAATGGCAAACTACTTCAATATTTTTTACCAAGAAAGTCCCAAATGTTGTAATAATGAATTAAATACAACTGAAATGAATGAATAAAAAAATTCAGGACTAAAAAGCTTATACTTTGTAACATTGAGAAGTCCCTTTACTAGCTACTGAGTCAGAAGAGTTTAAGACTCAGTGGGTATTATTAAAAAATCTTCCTTTTTCAGTTGTAGACTGTGTCAGAACTGCTTAAGCTGATTGCTGGACAAAGATGAGAGAAGGGTGCTTTTCACCACTAGCTTCTATAAAGACATGTAAAATTAAATGACTGGGAAAGCCTCATGACTGCCTTTTATCTCCTTGTCTTTTCTTGATATTAGGTAAATGAGATGGTATATCCAGACCTGAATTATCCTTGTGAATCTGATAAATAGATAGATAGATCTGGTGGCCCCATCATGTTATAGTTAAGTGGCTACAAGGGAGTCTATAGTGCTTTATCTACCATATCTTGGAGAAGAGGCCACTGGGAAAAAAAATGACCTCTTGGCTACATGATGTGCTGGAAGTTGTTTGGACAGTGTTGAGCCGAGGTGAAATATAACATGCTTAATAATCAATCTCCTCATAAAAAATCCCATTTTATTCTATGATTGATGAGGCTTAAGCATCAGAGGCTTAAATCTCAGAACATTATAAGTTACTGAATCCTATTTGAGTCATTCTGTTAATTCTGTCTGAATCTTTTATGATTAGCATTTATGTTGTGTATAGTATAAATTACATATTTCTATTCTATCATTGAGAATCTTTTTACTTGTCCTTTTTGGGGAAATCCTAGACATAGGGTTAGCCTAAGTTAGAAAAAATTAAATCTGAGTGTTCTCAGGAAAGAGTTTAATAAGCTAAAAAGTATGAGAATAGAAGACTTACTCCACCTCTCATTAGAGGACTAGAACTGAACTCTAGCCATGCTGCATGCTTAGATATAGAACAGGGACCAACATGGAGCTTCAGTTTCCTCATCTGCAAAATGGGAATTATCATAGTCCCTTATAGAGTTATTATGAGGATAAAATGAGCTAATGTGTGTATATATATATATATACATACATACATACAGAATACATTGGCAAAACATTCTATAACTGTGAGAAGTATTATTTTTGTAGTTATTGTTCAGCCATTTCAGTCATGTCATACACTTCATGACCCCAGGTTTTCTTGGTATTGGGACCCTGGAATGGTTTGCCATTTCCTTCTTCAGCTTATTTTACAGATGAGGAAACTGAGACAAATAGGGTTAAGTGCCCAGGATCATATAGCTAGGAAGTGTCTGAGACGAGATTTGAACTCAGGAAGTTGAGTCTTCCTATTTATTGTACCACCTAGCTAGCCATTGTTGTTAATACAAACTCAATAAATATTCACTGAATTATATTGAATTACCAATTATTATTGGACAAGTGAATAGCTGTTGTTAATGACATTCCTTTTATCCTATAAGGATCTGCTCCTTCAGCTGCCATTTCTCCTATGCTTGGGAGAATTTGAATTGTTTGGGAAACATTTAAAAGATATGAACTTGATTGTCACTTTTCTCCTCTTCCTGAAACACTCTTCATTCTCTACTCTAAGATCCCTTACTTTCCTTCAAGACTCAGCTCAGATATTACCTCCTACAAAAGACTTCTCCTGATCCCCCAGCTGTCAGTGATCCCTGTCTGAAATTACCTTGTGTATATTTTGTAAGTAACAGGAAACTGGAGATGGATGCCTATTAGTTTCTCTCTAACATCCTGTTACATGTATATATTTTGTATTTAATTATCTATAATTAGCTATTACTTTCAACCAGTAGAATGTGAACTCCATGGGGACAGGGACTATTTGGTTTTTGTCTCTATCCTCAGGAGGCTTTTCATAGATGTTTGTTGAATTCAATTCAGTTCAATTCAAAAAAGAGACAAAGATAGCGAAGGAATCATATTAGGAATGAGGAATGTTAATTAGAGCACTGATGTCTGAAGACTGCTGAGGTGCGAAACATTTTTCAAATAGTCCAGAGAAAACCTCAGGATAATGGACAATGGTAAAACAAAACAGAAATACATGGAGATTAGTTGCACTAGAATTCAAGCTGGTGCGGGAGCTTAGCCATATTCTTCCTTGCAGTCAAATTCCATAACTCAACAGTACTGTAATCATAGCCTCTAGCTTAGCAAAGTCAGAATCAGGGCTTCTTTTTCATGTCATCCAACATTACTTTGCATGGATTCTCTATTTATTATCTGTGTGCATACTGTCTCCTCCCAGTTCTACAAAAATTAACCTGAAGCCAAGGACACATTGCCTTGTACATAGTAGGTACTTAATAAATGTTTGTTAAATGGAATTTAATTTCATATCTCTTCCCATAGTGTTTGCATATAAAGTACATGTTTAAATTTAATTTAGTTTTATTATGGGACCAGAGAAGGGAAGAGGTATTATTTTATAATATTGCTCTCAATTTTTTGCATGGAGTTTGAATAAAAATTATCCTGGAACAGGTCACTATCTTGCTATTTTTCTTTTATGTTTAATGTTCTAAAGACTATCCAACAGGTGGATAAAATAACTGCTTTAAAAATAATAAAAAGGATAAGATGTGAGTTCAAATATACTCACCAGAAACATCCTCAGTATAATTCTAGCAGCAGAGAGGAGAACAAAGATGGCATGTCCTTCATTCTTTTCCCACATGGTTGAGTCTTTATATTTTTAAAGCCTTTCATTCCATGTGGCTTGGAGATTATGAGCACTTAACATGGCAATCTCTTTGAAAAATGTTATTCTTAAGTTTTTATGAAATGGTTATATCCCCACAATTTTGGGCAACATTCTGGTCTGTGATGATGGTCTGGCTGCAATAGTTTATTGTTTGAATTTTCTAGGATATTTGAAAGCCTGTATTTGTAGTATAGGGATTTATAGTCCATCTGCTAAGATAGAAGCTATTTGTGGGCTTCTGATGTGTAATTCTACTAACAGGTCATGTGTTTCTAGGTATTTCTATAGAGCTAAATTTTTGCAGCTTGAAATTTCTTTTATATTATATTATTTCTGCTCTTTCTTTGTATAATCTTCGCAGACTACTAAATTTCTACTCCTTAAAGATAATCCTTCTGTTGGCAAGGATCTGTTCCTGAATTGCCATGTTTTGTACTTACTATCCCAACCATCATTTACACCAATAAATTGGACTCCAGAGAGCATAGCTAATAGGTTCCTTCAGGGCTCCGAAGTTGCCCTGAGGGGTTGGGGCTGTCTATCTAATATTGTAGCCAAGAGTCCTAAGCAAAATGCTTCTCACATTGATTGTTAATGGGTATCGGTCAGCCAGACTTAATTAGCTTTTAGGAATGAGTATTTACTAATGTGATATAGAGTTGGTTTAAAATACCCCTCTAAAAGAAGGCAACAACAACAAATAAAAAGATTGTACCACATTCTCCAAACTAATATACACAGAAGCCAAAGGAAAACTCAGAAAGCATATATGGCAAAGGGGTAACTCCTAGCTCCTTGAAGTTCCTTTGCTGGCTCCCTCTCAAGTATGGCATACGTTTTTTTCCAGGTACTCTGTAGAATCTTGAAGCTTCCTTCCTCATTGTCCAATCTGTTCTTGGTTCCCATTGCAGATACTTGCCACCAGCCATTGCTAGAGATGCTATTAGGACACTGGATTAGAGTATAGATCGTTTGCTTTTACTAAGTTCACATCATTTTCCATTTGCCAAAAAGGAAGTTAGGAGGAAGGGAGAAAATGGAAACCAAAATTCTTCTGTGAAAATTAATTTTCTTCTCAGAGTTTGAGCTAGAATGCTCCCTCCCTTCTGTTGTCAGTCATGGAAGATTTTGAATCCAAATAGTCTGATGGTTTTACTCAGGTCCCAGAGTATGTGATCAATCCAATTCAGCCGATCCAAACAGACTTCTTGTTCTATGTAAGCGGGTGTCTAGGGCTTGTTCACACCTAGTGAACAATTGAAATGTGTTTTTTACTTAATAAATGCACCATACCACCAAAACTGGCATCTTGTCAGCCACTTTCTTTAAATATCTTAGATGAGCCTTATAATACCACAAACCCTCTATTTCCACAAATTAATCTACATGACAACCATTTGATTGATTTTTTTTTATTAACTAAGTTTGAATGGATTTTACCTAATAAAAGGCCTTTTGATCCCATTCTTAGATCTTAACAGTTTCATACACTCCATTAAGAAATAAACTGCTTTTGCTTATATTCAGTAAATTCAATGGTATGTAGCCATTATCAGTCTATAATATTGTTTGGTAAAGTGATGTGTGCTTTTCCCACAAGTATTTCTGTAAGTTTTTCTCTTTGAGAAAGTCTATCAATCCTTTTTTATCCTAATTGGTGAGGGAATGACAATTTTTCTACAGCTGCCTTAGGGTGATGGGACTTGCATTTCATTAATATTATAGGGAAAGTGGTTGTTTTTGAAAGAATAATTTTGTCTTTTTTAAAAATCAATATGAATATGTCAAAACATCAACAAACACAAATGTTTCCTTTTCCTCTAAAAACAAACAAACAAAAAAAAGAGGGTTGTAAATGATAGCAAATATCTGTTACACAGAGAATTTTTTGAAAGGGTATATATTAAATTTTACTCATTTTGTCTGTGTCTTCTTCTGAAATTCTGACGTGCTCTCTTCTGTGTATTTTTAGATGTTTCAAAGCCTTTTGTTACTAGATTTTGTTGAACAATATTAAGTCTTATTATTTTGAAAATTTAAATTATATATTGCTATTTTGTAGGAATTATTAATTATTTAAATTAATTTTTAATTGAATCATTAGGGTTTTCTATAGAAACAATCTTATTATCTACAAAAGCAATCATTTTTCTTTTTTTTTTGTCTATGCCTCATTTTAAAATTTCTTTTTCTTATCTTATTTTTGTAGCTAGCATTTCTAAAATTATATCAAATAGTAATGGTGGCAATTCACATCCTTGCTTTATCCCTGTTTTAACTGGAAAAGTCTCCAATATCTTTCCATTACAGATAATATTCATTCATGAATTCACATATATATAGTATTTACCATATTAAAGTCTGATCCCTGTATCCTGATGTTTTTAAAATACTTTTAATGTAAAATGGTATTGTATTTTTCAAAGTTTTTCTGCATTTATTAATAATAATCATATTGTTTTTATGACTTTTGCTGCCTATTTTATTCAGTTTTCCTAACAAGCAATCTTGGTATAATTTCAAGCAAATAATGATGTACAATCCTTTTTTATTTGTCATACCTCTGCTAAAATTTTATTCAATACTTAAAAATCCATATTCATTAGGAAATTGATCTTTTGTTTTCTTTATCTGCTTTAAAGAAGATTTCCTTACTGAACTCAATAATTTTCTTTTTAACTATATACTATTCTAATGCATGAATGTGATAGAATATTACTGTGCTATAAGAAATCAAATAAAATAAATATAGAGATGCATGAAAAAACATGAAGTGATGCAAAGTGAAATAACCAGAGTCAAGAAAAACAATGTATACAATGAATATGTCCGTAAAAATAGAAATTACAAAAATCACAAAACAATTAAAAATGAATGTTACAAAATTACAAAGAATAAGCATGACTTCAAAAAAGATATATGAAAAGATTTCTCTCCCACCCCTACTCCTTTGAAGAGGTAGAGTGACAGGATAGACCTCTGTAGTTGTCAATAGTTCCATATAATTTCAAATTTTTTAATGCATTGATGCTGAAATTTTTTTCTTTTTTTTCTTTAAAAAATTCTTTTAAAAAATTTTTTTAATATTTTATTTTATTTTATAATAACTTTATATTGACAGAATCCATGCCAGGGTAATTTTTTTTTTTACAACATTATCCCTTGCACTCGCTTCTGTTCCGATTTTTCCCCTCCCTACCTCCACCCTCTCCCCTAGATGGCAAGCAGTCCAAAAAAATTCTTTAAGATAAGAGATTGACTCTCTGGCAGGACAAGGGAAAAACACAGGGGAAAATATAAGCAACATAAAAAAAACAAAAAAAAAATGGAGAAAAATCTATTTTAAAAATTAAATACCATTCTCGAGAGTATCAACTCAGTTCTAAGTTATTTCATTGCTATATAGTCAGTAATATCCAGGTACACATTTAAAAATGAGCTCCTCCCAAAATGTTTGCATAACATATTTTTAAGCTTGAACTAAGTATGGCAGAAACTAGGTACTAATCCTGATTTTGACTCCTGACTTTAAGGCCAATACGCTAACCACTGTGCCTGAAAAAAATTTTCCTAAAAAATTTCTTGTGCAGCATGATAATTGTGGAAATATGTATAGATGAATTGCACATGATTAACATATATTGATTTACTTACCATCTAGGGGAGGGGTTAGGGAAAGGGAGGAAAAAATTTGGAACATAAGGTTTTACAAAAGTGAATAGTGAAAACTATCTATGCATATGTTTTGAAAATAAAAAGCTTTAATAAAAAAAGATAGCCTCTCCAAAAAAATTTAATCTACATTATTATATTTCCTCATTATTTTCTCAAGTTCAGGCAATAAATAAAGTTATAAATCAAACCTTATTTTGTAATGTTTGTGGATTTGTGAGGTTTAAGTGCTCATACTAAAAGTTTAACAATAGGTTATCTTGCACTAGTAGGAGCTGGATCCAAGACACCACTATATAGTGGAAAGAATGTTGAACTTGGATTTTTTCCTTTCCTCTATAATTTAAAGCTAAAAGAATTCTTACGAATCATCTAGAATCAGAAGACCTGGTTTTTAGTCCTGTCCCTAGCACTTAATAATTGTGAGACTTTACTTCTCCAAACTTTAACTTTCCCATCTGTAAAAAGGAATAGCAATATTTGTATTACATGCCTCATGGATCTATTGAGAGAAAAATATACTTTATGTATCTAGGTGTGATGAAAATATAAGTTATTATTATTTAAATTGGACTTAAATAGTCCCAGTTTAATACACAGTTTCAGCAAAGAGGAAATCCACTTCTAAGAAATGTCAAGAGTTCCTTTTCTCTTAAATAAAGGAAATTCTATTATAGGACATTGAGGGGCATTTTGTCACTACTATAACCCATAACGAGAGAGAGACAGAGAGAGACAGAGGGAAGAAGAGAGAGAGAGAGAGAGAGAGAGAGAGAGAGAGAGAGAGAGAGAGAGAGAGAGAGAGAGAGAGAGAGAAAGATTGTGTATGTGCATATGCATAGTGGGCATTTGGGAAATTAGGATGCTAATAATTCTGACTGAAAACATTTTCAACTGTGATAATTCCTGAAATAAAGTATAGGTGAGATAAAGAGATCTTTTCTTAACAGAATTATAATTAAGGTAAGCTTTGAACCAGAACACTAAGATTTATAGAATATGAAGTACAACTGCTACAGTTATGAATCCCTCTTGCAATGCACTTAAATTTGTCTTGTTTTTGTTATTATCACATTGGAATTACAAAGTTAATTTGAGGATATCTTTGAGTTGTTTGCCCCAGATGACAGAATGGCTAGTTACAACTTTTCTACTGACTACTGTCCAGCCTTAGGCACAGGAGCATATGATCATAGCCCTTCCTCAGAGGATCTCTTGAGGAAAAGAGTGTTCTGGGGAGGAGCAAAACATTAGTTTATAGCATGTGTGTAGCCAGCTTCCTAACAACTTCATTTTATTCAGAGAGAGATAAAAGTGTCTTTTCTCAGAGTCATTTAGTTTTCTCAGATCACTGGGAGACAGTCAATTTTTAGAGTCAGACTTTAATTTTTCACTTCTAGGACTGGCAAGGTAGAAGTTTGAAAAAATTTCTAGCAAGAATATGGGGGAGGATTCTGGGAAGATGGCAGAGTAGGTTGGTAAATTTCAAGCTCTCCAGATTTCCCCCACAAATAGAACAAATTTGTGTCTCAGAGAGAACGTAGACTGGTGAAAAATCAAGAAGTCTTGGGGCAGAAGAGGGGTCTTCCAGATACAGCCTAAGATCTGAAGAAAGACCCTGGACCAGGAAGTAAGTTGTGTGAAGTACAAATACCTTCCCTAGCTCCCCAGTTGGAACCTCAGCAGGAATCATAGAAACTTTCATCTCCTGGGCAGTGTGGAGTTGGGGTGTGAGTCTGGAAAGACTGAGTGAACTTCAGCTGATTAGGAATGCCAGAACCAGCTATGCTGCAGGAAAGTGGTCCTGGGTGACAACGAACTAGCGACTCCTTGAATGGATGCTTGCTGGAGAGAGAAGCCTTTGGTTTGGGGTTCCAGGTTAAAAGAGAGAGCTCAAGTGAAGCCAGAGGCACTATTCTCCCATCCTATGATTACTCATATCTCTTATTTTTTTTAAATGAACCAACAAAGAAAGAACTCAACCATAGAAACTTACTATGAGAATAGGGTTCATCTTCAGAGGAAGAACCTGAAGTAAAAAGAGCTTCTTCTATCTCAAATAATGAAATGGTTCCCTGTCCAGAGAGAAATTACATAACTCAAAAAAGAATTTAAAAATCAAATGAGTTAAAAATCATTGAGTTAAAAACTCAAAAAAAATCCAAGAAAAACAAGATTACCAAAAACGTTAACTAACTAGAAATGGAGATAAAGAGTCTCAAAAATGAAAATTAGAATTGGGCAAGGGGAAACCAATGAAGATAGGAAAGACCAAGAAATAACAAAACAGATTATAAAAAAGAAAAAAAATGAAATAGAACAGAATGTGAAACATCTTATGAGAAAAATGACAGATCTGGAGAACAACTCAAGAAGAAAAAATATAAGAATAATTTGATTGCCTGAAGGTTGTGACAAAAAAAAAAGAACCTAGACACAATAATGCAAGAAATAATCTAAGAAAATTGTCCTGGAGTACTAGAACATGAGGAGAAAGTAGAAATAGAAATGTCTACCAATCACCACCTCAATGAGATACTTTGTGGAAAACCCATAGGAATATAATTGCCAAATTTTGAAACCCCCAGATCAAAGAAAAAATTTGCAAGAAACAAGAAAGAAAAAATTCAAATACACTGGAGCTACGTAGAATTCTACATCACTTATTAGCAGCCACAATGAAAGACCACAGGTCCTGGAATCTTATCTACCAACAATCAAAAAAACTAGACTTGCAGCCAAAAATATCATATCCAGGAAAATTAGATATAATATTGAATGAGAAAAACTGGACATTTAATAAACTTGTAGATTTTAGGACTTTCTTTCAACCAAAATTAGAAAATTTAACATATAAGAACCAATATCAAAGATTAATTTAAAGGATCTCAACATGGACAAATTGTTTTTATTTTAACATGGGAAACATATACCATATGTTTAAGATTGACATCAACAAGAGGGCAGCTCAAAAGAAAGAATGTGGCAGAATTAAGATAAAAATAGTAATTGTTATACAAATGAGGTGAAGAGAAAGAATAGATACAGAGGCATTAGAGGGGGGAGAAAGCTTATAGTTCTGGAAACCTACTCAAAGCAGGAATGGATTAAATAGGCAACACTACAAAATCTTTAAAGAAATAAGGGGGGAGGAAGGATGGGGAAGCAAAAGATGAGAGAAGAAGACAAGGGAGGGATCCTTGGGTGGAAGGAGGTTAAGTAATAGCAAGACAAATTAAGGAATAGAATTAAAGACAGGCATAGGAAAGATAGGTGTATGTTATGGTGGTGGGGCACGGTGTGTGTGTATGTGTGTGTGTGTGTGTATACATATGTATTCATAAATATATATTTTTCTTAACTATAGCCTGCTGGAAGAGAGATAAAAGGGGGTGAAGAATAAAGTAAAAAAGATGTGCAGTAGAGAACAAAAGAACAATTTACAAGGAAGTAAAGAAAAAATGGACACTCATGAATATAATTTCTTCTACTAATATTAATATTATAATAACTTTCTTGAACTGATAATTTGTTGTAATGTATTTTGAATACTCCCTGATGTTCTGCTGGGCACCTGACAATGGTCTTTTTTGTTTTGTTTTGTATTCCTTTTTTCTTTTTCTTTTTTCTTATTCTCTTTAAAAAAATTAAAAATATGTAAAAGTACATCAATATGCAAAAAATAAGTAATAAAAACCACAGGGCTTATGAGGAAAATGGGGTTAGGGAGATGACATTCAAAAACTTTGTCATTGACATATAAGCTAAGAATCTAGTAAAAATGATTTTGTTTAAAAAAAAAAAGAAATAAGAAAAAACTTATATCTCCCTGTGATTTTTCTGAAGGGTGAGAATGAGGGTGTACGATGATGTCTACGTGGACATTGCCTTCCATGGTTCCTTCCCACACTAAAATCCCATGTTCCTTTGATCCCTTACCACTTTTCCCTTTCTTGGGATCAGCTGCCCTTCAATTCAAATCAACAAATATTTATAGAACTTTTTGCAACCCAGCCTAGCTCAATCCCCAATTTCTGTACCCACAGTCTTTAGGCTTAGTTTATTTCTGGGTGGTACTCAGTCTGACTATGAAAAGAAGAAGCTTTGCCAAGAATGAGAGGCTTTTTCAAAAGAAGCCCCTTCATGAGATTGATGTATGAGTTGAGGGCTAGAAATAGAATGAGTAGTGATGGTAGACTATGCTATAAAATAAGTCATCTGAGAAGTAGAATAAGGATAGGGAAGATGGGGGGAGGAAGGGGTTGCTAAATAGGTATTTGATATTGTTATGGTAGTAATGTATCCAGGAATTTCCAGACTGTTCTGAGTTCAAGAAAAAGACATTTACTTTAAAAAATGGAGAGATGGGGGATAACTAGATGTCACAGAGTGGATAGAGCACCAACTCTTAAGTCAGGAGGACTTGAATTCAAACCCAGCTTCAGATACTTTTTAGCTATGTGACCCTGGCCAAGTCACTTTAACCTCAACTGCTTTAAAAAAAATTTATGAGAAGGATAAGGAGAGATGATAGTGGTAAATTAAAAATCAATTAGATGCTTTATTAGACATATATGCTTAGCAACTATTTACATTTAAATTATTTGAGTATCACATAAGAGGTTACATGGTATAATGGATAAAGGACCTTTTTGATTTTTTCAATCAAAAAGTCTAGGAGTTGGTCAAGAAGGCTTATGTTCCAGATCTTCTTCTGATACTTCCTAGCTATGTGACCATGGTAAGTTTCTCAGTGCACCAGGCAACTACACAATTAGTCTTCCATAGATCACATAAAAGTCTTCCAATCTTTATCCATTGTAGGGATTTGACATATAGGGGGATTCTTTAAACCCATGAAATCGAAGAGCCAAAGTCCATCATAAACTATTAGAACACTTTTTGTTCCTCTTTCTAAATTAGATGTTTCTATTCTGTGAAGTGCACTCTCTTTGTGTGCTTGTTTCTATATCTTCTGTGATGGTGAAACAATAGTGAAAATTATATTGGATAGTTTTGAGTTCAATTCTATTTTTTTCCCTTTTAAATAGTATTTTATTTTTTTTCCAATTACATGTAAAGACATTTGAACATTCTTTTAAAAATAAAATTTGGAGTTCTGAATTTTCTACTTCCTTCCTCTCTCTATTAATCTCCTTTTCATATTAGTCATGTGGTGAAAGAATAAACAAAAAAAGAAAAAAAAAACATGAAAAAAAAAAAAACCAAGGAGACTGAAAATAGTGTGCTTTGATCATTACGGATTCAACCTCCACCAGTTCTTTTTCATGAGATGGATAGCATTTTCCATCATGAGTCTTTTGGGACTGTCTTGGACCATTATATTGCTAAGAGCTAAGTCTATCATAGTTGATCATTGTGTAATGTTGCTGTTACTATTTATTTTATATCTGGTATTATATTTTCCTGTTTCTCCTCAGTTTGCTTTCTAACAGTTTATGTCCTAGATTTTTCTGAAATTTGCCTGCTTATAGCACCATAGTGTTCCATTATATTTATATAATACAACTTGTTCAATCATTCAATTAATAAGCATTTTTTCAATTTTCAATTCTTTGCCACCACAAAGAGAGATGCTATAAATAGTCTTGTACAGTTGGTGCTTTTCACTTTAAATTCTATATTTTTTTAATAAAACAAGTTCAAACTAGAGTCAACAAAAGTGAGACTAAAAGGCAGAATTCATGCTAAGTAACAATGAATATAGTTTTGTGATTATTTAATATTATACAAAAAAGAAATAGAATTTGATTCAGTTCATGTCAAATATGATCATTGTGCCATCATCTTGATCAGTTGGCATAGACAAAGGGGTATGCTAGAGCCAGCTCTAACCAACTCCAGAGAGACCTGATTGTTAAATTTCATCTTTTTCCCTGAAAGACATGCCTAGTTTTGCTGAGTAGTTGATTCTTAGCTGTAGTTCAAACTCCTTTGTCCTCTGGAATATCATTTTCCAGACCCTTCTATCCTTTAAAGTAGAAGCTGCGAGGTCTTTGGTAATCCTGATTACGGCTCCTTGATATTTGAATTGTTTCTTTTTGGCTGCTTATAGTATTTTCTCCTTGATCTATTAATTCTGGAATTTAGCTACAATATTCCTTAGAGTTTTCATTTTGGGGTCTTTTTCAGGATGATGATTGGTGGATTCTTTCAATGGTTATTTTACTCTCTGGTTCTAGCACATCAGAGCAGTTTTCCTTGATGACTTCTTGAAAGATGTTGCCCAGGGTCTTTTTTTTATCACGGTTTTCAGGTAGTCTAATAATTCTTATATTGTCTCTTCTGGATCTATTTTTCAGGTCAGTTGTTTTTCCAATGAGGTAGTTTACATTTTCTTCTATTTTTTCAGTTTTTGGTTTTGTTTGATTGATTCTTGATGTCTCATTGACTCATTCACTTCCATTTGTTCAATTCTAATTTTTAGTGGATTATTTTCATCAGTTAGCTTTTTAATTTACTTTTGCATTTGGCCAGTTGAACTTTTAAATGACATGTTCTGTTCATTGGATTTCTTTTCCATTTCACAAATTCTGCTTTCTAAGGAGTTGTTTGCTTTTTCCATCTCATCAAACATATTTTATGAGGAGTAATATACCTTTTCCATTTCATTAAAATCAATTTTTAAGGAGTTTTCTAATTTCTGTCTTTACTTTTCCAAACTCACCTGCAAAGTTCTCATTTCCTTTCCACATTTTTCTTCTAATTCTCTTTTAAGATCCTCTTTAAATTCTTCCAAGAGAGTCTTATGAGATGGAGACCAACTCATATGACTCTCCAGGGCTTCATCTGGAGATGTTTTGCCTTTAGTATACTCAGGACTTGAGGTTTGTTCTTCTCTGACTCCCTAAAAGCTATCTAGGCTTAGATCTCTTTTTTGCTCATTTTTAAAAGTTGAGTTCTGCTCTTAGCTTAAAGGGGAGATTGTCCTAAGCTTTCTCTATAAGCAGCAGAAGCTGCCTTGGGGCAGGTGCTGCTGGCTTCCTTCCCATGCTGGGTGGGTGTGGCTATTTTTGTGTCTCAATGCTCACTATTTGCCTTTTGTATTTTCGATTGGATGTCTCACAGATAGTCTGCTGATTCACTAGCTTCTGAACCAGGACAGAGTAGCCAAACACTGCTGTATTTTGACTAAGAGCCTCCCAATAGATTCCCCTGGCCTGAGAAACCACTATGCCCTTGGTGCCTGAACTGGGCTTGCACTAGGCAGCCTATTAAAACAGACCTTTTATGAAGTTCTTCCAAAATATATTCTGGAAATCTGTTACACTCCAAATATTGGTGGCTTCTGTCACCCCAAAACCAGTTCAGAGGCTTGATCTGATGCTGATTTGAGGGAAGCCAGGAAAAGCTCAAAGACCTGTTTACTCTCTAGCATCTTGGCTCTGTCCCTGATTGTTAAATTTCAGATGTGAGCATTACAACCTGGAATCAGAAAATGGTACGAATCAAGGTTTGACTGATTATATTGTTGATTGTCTGGATCCCAGCTTCTTGAACTGTAGGTCTCAAACCCATATCGAGTTGCATAAACTGAATGTGGTTGTGAAATAATGATTTATTATCAGTAAATGTTTGACATGAATATCTATTTTATATACCTATATCTCTGGGGTTGTGTAAAAATTTCTCAGATGAAAAGGGATCATGAAGGGAAAAAGGTTCAAGAAACTCTGCTGTAGACTTAAGAAAGTGATGGAGAAAATGTTAATAATACAAATTAAGCTTAAAATTATGTTACTGGCATATCCCTGCTTATGACACAAATGAGTTGTATTATAGTGCTGTTTATTGTATTAAAATGCAAAGTATATAAACTTATAGTTAAATAGTGTTTGAGTAAGAATTAGAAATGCCACAATATCTATGTCAATGTCATTTTTTTTCATATGTAATGAATCGGCTTCCAAAAAACTACAGTTTTTTGGCTTGAAAAGCCAAATGGCTTTTAGAAAATAAAATGGCTTGAAAAGAGTTATTGAAATTTGTTTGAAATTTTACCCATTAAATTTAAATTTGTCTTGTATTTTTGTCTATTTTTAAAATTCAGATAATGTATTGATAACTGATTTGAAAAGAAAATCCACTGAAGCAGAAAAGACAAAAGACAGCAAGAATGTAAAAATGCAAAATAAAAAGCCCAAATCCATAAAATACAGTGCATCATTTTTATTGACTTAGCTATCATGATAGATGGAGTCAAGAAGACCTTCAATTCAGCCTAAGAAACTTAATGTCTGTGTGACCTTGACTACATCACTCCACTCTGTTTGAAACAACTCTAGTATCTTTGCAAAGAAAATCCCAAATTGGATCATGAAGAATCAGATATGACTGAAATGAATGAAAAAGACAGGAGATTATTTTTATGACCGAGATTCATAAGTACTGTTATTGATAGCATGGGAACACATCTGTATTTGCTTTACATCAATGTTTTAAGTATAGACATCATGAAACCTTATCAATTAAAACAATATTTTTAAAATATCCATTGAAAAGACAGATTTTTTCCCCCAGAGAAAACTAGGTACTTAAAAAAAAGCAAAACCAAGCTTTTGTTTTTACAAATTCCATGCTTGTGCATGGAAAAAAGCCTCATTCACAAGGAGAAATATAAGTGTTACTTCTATTGATATGGATGACCTAGGGCAAGATTAAGTAGATCCTACCTATCCCAAAGCATAACAAGGTGTAAAGTCTCAATTCTGTAACTAAAACTGGAAAAATGAGTAAAACAGAGATTGACCAGTATGAAAAAATTTTTGGAGAGCTATAAATGTTCCCAAATCCAGCTGAAGTGAAAAAGTATCTTCAAAACAAACCACAAGCAGACACTCTAAAAAATGGCTTTTCCATAAGGACTACATAGAAATGAAGCAAGGAAGAAAAAAATGAAGTAAACGTTCTGGAGGAAAGAACTGGAAGGAAAATAAATAGCTTAGAACAAAAGTTTTAAAACTTTACCTTAAGTAAGTAGACCTTAAGTTGTGATTGAAATCAATGACTCTAAAAGATTATAAGAAATATAAGAACAAAAATCAAAAGACTGAAAAAGGTGAAAATATAAGATATCTGGTATCAAAAACAACTGACCTGAAAAATAAATCAAAAAGAAGTAATTTAAAAATCATTGAAGTCTCTGAAAAATCACAATTGAGGTTGTGGTAGTGGTGGTGGTGGTGAATCTGAATACTATATTTAAAGAAATCAGAAATGAAAACAGTCAAGATCTGTTAGAACTGAAGGGCAAAATTAAGATAGATTCCATCAAGTATTTCAAAAGAAATGTCATAGCCAATATCTAGAGTTTCTACATCAAAGAAAAAATACTACAAGCAGCCAGAAAGGAGTTCAAGTACCAAGAGACCACAGTTAGGATCATATAAGATGTTGCAGTTTCTACTGTAAAAGAGAGGTGATCTTGTAAGACAGTATTCCAAAAGGCAAAAGATATAAGCTTTATAACCAAGAATGATTTGCCTTGCAAGTTGAATATAATCCTATAGGGCAAGGGGGAAAAAAAGGAAGGAAGAGAAAAAAAGCTTTTTAATAGAATAGAAGACTTTCAATACTTTTTAAAAACATTCAATAAAAATTCATTTATTTAAATGTTTCTGAATTTATAATGTATTTATTTCTTAGTATTTTTTCTTTTGAAATTTTAAATTCCAAATTCTCTCCCTCCCTCTCACCCCTAACTCACCCACTGAAAAGGCAAGCAATTTATCAATTACATATGTGAAATCATGCAAAACATATTTCCATATTAGCCCTATTTTTTTAAAAAAAAGGCAAGAAAAATAAAGGGAAAAAATTTGTACTTAGTTTCTCTCTCTGGTGGTAAATAACATTTTTTCTTATTATGAGTCCTTTGGAATTGTTTTTTCAAGACTTCAATAGAAAGACCTTAGTTTCTTCAGAACTTCAATATCTTCAAAGGGTATTGAGGGAGTTAGATTAGGAAAATAGAAGATCTGGAGGTGATTTGTTCTGTTCTGAGGGATTTAAGAGGGAAAACAGAAGGGTTTGCAAGCCAATAGGTCGACAAGAATTTACTAAGTCCTTACTATGTGCTAAACAGGGGCAGTTAGGTCAGACAATGGATAGAGTGTTGGGTATGAAGTCAGGAAAACTCATTTTCTGAGTTCAAATCTGACCTCAGTTTAGTTTTGTGACCCTAGACAAGTCATTTAATCTTGTTTGGAAACAACATGGAAATTGGTAGTTACTAGGTAGTTATAAGAGATATTCAGAATAGATGAAAGGAACTTTGAAGGGGAAAGGCATTATCTGGAGGGACTTGAAAAAGTCTCCTAGAGTAGGTGCAATTTGAGCCAAGTCCTGAAAGAAATTTAAAAAAAAAAAAACTAAGAGGCAAATGGTAAATAAACAGGTGAAGTATTCCAGGTATGGGGGACAGTAAGTGCAAAGGGAAAGAAACAGGTCAAGTAATGTTGATTTAATTGTGTCAGAGAAATTGCAAGGCTAGTATTGCTTGAATGAAGAATACAGTACATGGAGAGTACAAAATACAAGTACAAAGTCAGACAGCTAGGTGGCCCAATTGACAGAATACTGGAATCAGGAAGATCCAAATTCAAATATGACTTCAGACATTTATTAGCTGTGTGATCCTGGACAAGTCACTTAGCTTTCATTTGCCATAGTTTTCCCACCTATAAAGAAAGGATAATTATATTGCATGTACCTCCCAGGGTTGTTGTAAAAATCAAATGAGATAATATTTGTAAAATGCGTAGCACTGTAAATGTAAGCTGTGTTTATTTTAATATTGGGGGAGGGAGGAAGAAATAAGATAAGTTTTGAAAGGTTTAAAGGCCAGACAAGGGAATTTATATGCTATAAACTGATATTAAAAAGAGAAAGGCGTGAGAGGAATGGAACTTGATCTTTCTCATAATTGGTGTGTGTGAGATGAAAAATATACACGGGAAAGAAGGAGTTGGAGAAGAGACATCAAGTAAGTCTCATTTATCTGAAACAGACAAAGGAGGGTTGAACACACAGTTTCTATAGAAATACATCTAACCCAATAGGGAAATCAGAGGGAATAGGGAGCTATTAGGAAGGAGAAAAGAATCACAAGCAAAGCAAACTTTGTAATTCTGAAAAGGAAAGAAAAAGGAAAAAAGAGAAAGGTAGGGAATCAGAATTTAAGGGGATGAGAGGATGCCAAATCAGCTGTGGAATAGCTAAATAAATTGTATGTGAATGTAATTGAATATTATTGTGCTTTGAGAAATGATGAAAGATATGATTTCAGAGAATCTTGGGTAGCATGAACCAATCAAGAATGAAGTGAAAAGAAACAGGTGAAAAATTTATACAAGAATAACAGCAATGTAATGAACAATAACTTTGAATGTTTTAAGGACTCTGATCTATAAATTCAATTACCAATGTATTTCCAGAGGAGCTATAATGACGCATATTACTTACCTCCTAACAGAGTGATGATGGACTTGGACTATAGAAGGGAGAACATTTTTAGATACCACTCTACAGATTTGTTTTGCTTGTGTTTATGTGTATTGGTACAAGGTCTGTTTTCTCTTGATTTTTAATCGGAGGTGGGGATAGGAAGACAGAAGTTGGTTATAAAGCCATTGAAACTTTTAATGTGAGAAAGAGAACAAAGCAACTTCAGAAGAAAACAGATGAGCAAAACAGTTTTGAAAACAATGTGGAATTTATTACATCGTTTTTTGTTTTTTGAAAGCAAGCAATGTGAAATAGATGTTCATTACTTTCACATTTAATCCTTTTTTGGTCTTCTGCTGTGTATATGGAAATATTCATCTGTGTGAATGTGTGGATGTGTGTGTATATATTAATCCAGAATAAAAAAATTAAAACTGAGTGGGGAAAAAAGGAGGCTTTTTGCAAAAGTGTGTGACAAAATGGCAGCCAGAGCATTTCTATATTGTTGGAAGAAACACTGACTTCCTCATGCTAAAATACTTCAGAAGCAGTCGTTTTTTATGATAATGAAAATTGAACAAATTCATTTTGTAACAAAAAATTCCCTTTAAATTTTTGTTTTTGATGTATATTTTTGTAGACAAACTGGTCAATAAGTCCAGTTATTATGAGCCTGAGCAGAGTGATTAGCTGATGTGAGCTTGACAGAAGCTGTAAGCACAGGCAAGCTAATCACTTGTTGAAAAGGAGTCTCTTTGATTGACTATGTAGTCAGGATTGTTGAGGCATTCAAAAAGCTCTGAATGATTAGAACTTCTTCTCCCAAAACCCTCCTCCAAACACCTCAGCTTCCCGACTGATGAGTGACAAAACATAATGCTTTGAGGGGAGATGTCTTGGGTCCTCCACTTCAGAGACCAACCTGTGGTCCATGAATACGGTTGTTGGTTCTGTGTTTCAGTGGAGGAAATTGTAGACAATCTAACAGACTCTTCCAACAACTGTGCCACATTTATAACTTAATTTATTGAAGAAATGGAATTAGATCTAGGCTCACTCCCCCACAGAGTCCGAGGTGGTATTGGGGAAAGTGGTCCTTAAAATGGTAAAATGTGTGTACTTCTATTCTCGCTATATCTTTGTAATAAAAATCCTTTTATATTTAACTGATTAAATAAAACTAGGCAGCTAGTCAATAGGGGCTAGTAATAGTGAAAATGTACCAGAATGGGGACTCAAGCTGATCGCTTTAGAGAAGAGGCACCCCAATCCCTCTAGTGGCTGAAGGAGAGATGTACTCAATACATGCTATATATATATATTTTTTTTTTGCCCAGGAAATTGGGATTAAGTGATTTGCCCAGGGTCACACAACTAGGAAGTGTTAAGTGTCTGAGACCAGATTTGAATTCAGATTCTCCTGACTTCAGGGCTGGTGCTCTATCCACTGCACCAACTAACTGCCCCTATCTTTAAAAAAAAAAAAAAGACTGAATACTTTAAGCAAATTAATGTAAAATCCACAAATTTATACTCTAATCTGAAAAAAATAATGATATTGATATGTTTGGGGTTCAGCACCAAGTGATAAAAGATTGAAGTTCAAGCACCAAATGTTGGAATTCAGTCAAGGTAAAAGGTAAAATTATTTAGGAGAAATTACAGGTAAAATGAAGAGATACAATAGACACCAAAATTGATAAATATGAAATAGATTTGGGAGAGCAATAAGGTTACTAAAGAAAGGAATTTGGAAAAATCCATTAAATGCATATGCCATGAGGTATGAGTGTACCATCGACTGCAGGCTAAATCTATAGAGGAGTTTAGCAACTATAAGATGGAGAAAGACACCATGAGGCAGGGGGAGGGGAAAAGAAAGGTACCTCAAGGGAAAACACTATGGCAGGCTAACCCCAAAAAGGAGTCAGCCAAGATGGTGTGAGCCATAGGCAGATTTATAGGAGAAATTTAATCTCAGGGATTTTTCATAGTTTGGATTTCTGACTGGATACAGCAACATGGGGCTACCCAAGACTTCCACAGGGGTGGGGACTATAAAGTTGAACTGATCTCATCAGTCCCTTTCCCCGGCTTCTGTCAGAGAGTAATCCTATCAGTACCTCAGACTTTGTCTGCCAACTCCACTTAGTTACTCAGGATGTCATCACTATGAATAATGAATTCACAAATCAAATTTTTTTATTTTTTTCATTAAAAAAAAAACCCTGCCCTCCAAATAAAATAGAATTAATGAATAAAATGTATTTATTAAATGCTTACTATATTCCCAGCATTGAGCTAAGTGCTAGGATTGAAAATACAAATATGAGACAGTCACAATAAACTTATGAAGAGTGAGGTTACTGAGAAGGAATTTATTGTCTGGAAAGACACAAAGGGAATAATTAATTAATTTGTTTGGTTTCATTGATTCCATGATTCTAGAATTCAAATTTGATGACAATTCTCTCTATAAAGGAGGAAGAGTCTATGTGCAGTGGCAAGGCAAGAACTGAATACAGGAACTTGGTGTCTCCCAGAATGGGGGCAGCAGCAGGTGTGGAAGTAAAAAATGGCCTCATCACAAGAGGATGTTGAAGAAAACAGACCTGATTAGTAACTTACTTGACCAGACTATTAAATAAGAATAGATATGGAAGCTATCTGCAATGGACAATATGTTATATTTGGTTCTATCCAATCTTAACAAGAAAGATAAAATAGACCTGTTTTATGATAATACATTGAAACAAGTGTTTGATCCTGATAATTTTTATTATGCTTTAACTAAAGGTGGATAAAAAATTTTCTGGATTATCAAAGTAACTTAAGTTTTGCCACTGTTACAAATGTAACATTGACTACACTTACACTCACCAGAGACTAGGTATGTTAGATTTCACTCCTCTTCCAAGGTTCTCCAATACCCTTAAGGGAGATGGGGCTGGGAAGATATCTAGGCTCTCTGCCATTAGATTCTCCCCCACCATGGTATTCTATGTGTGGGAGTGGGTCCCCTAAATCACAGTTCCATTCAACTACTAATAATCAGAATAGCTTTTACAAGGAGATACAAACTTTGTTTCAAAATGTATAATCACAAATATACAAACATTCCCCCAGTGGATGTTATTTCACCTTCCTCTCTCCCTTGGACCACCTCAGTCTCTGGAGAGGGGAAAGTTCATAAACTTAGCTTAGTACCTATAGAGTACAGTCCCAAGTTCCATGTCCACAACCCTCCTTGAACTCTCAGGTACCCTGGCAGAAGGGACTGCTTCTTCACCAGGCAACCTGGCTATCTTCGACATTCTACCTGGAATCTGGGCTCCAAGGTCACCATGATTAGACCGCTTGGGCCCAGTGGCTCTTGTGGGAATTGCTACGTGGCATCTGAAAATGAAGACAAATGAAACAGAATAGAAATCCTTGGGCCCATTTCTTGGAACCAAAGTAAAAGAGAAGAAGAAAGAGAGAAAGAATTCTTTCCTTTTTTATAAATTTGGTTCATGATGCTTTAGAGTGATATAGCAAACCCAAAGTAGTGGTGATATGACTTTAAAAAGAAAAAATTCTTTTTTTCCTTCCTCCTCCTCCTCCTTTTCTCCTTCCTCTTCCCCCTCCTCCTCCTTTTCCTTCTCCTCCTTCTTTTCTTCTTCTTCTTCTCTTCCTCCTTTTTATTTCTTTCCCTCTACTTCCTCTCTCCCTCCCTTTCTCTTTTTCTGTCTCTGTCTTTATTTCTCTCTGTGTCTCTATCTGTCTCTCAGAGGAAGCTTCACCTTTAACCACTTCCTCTTCACTATTTCCAGTAAGTACACATAGACTAACAAAGGTCTGTGGTTAACACTATTTATAAAGACAAAGTAAACTTTTAAACAAAGGAAGATAAACAGACTTTCCTCTCTGTGCAGAAGGAAAGTCTTTAGGTTCCCCTGAGTAACCCAAGGTGAGAAGTGAGGAAGGAGATGGTGATTGTTGACTTCCCCTATGTAGGAATGGAGGTCGGAGATAGGAGTGGGGGAAGAGAGACTTTTGGAAACATAGTATTTGGCTCAATGGGGTTGGGAGATAGGAGTGGGGGAAGAGAGACTTTTGGAAACACAGTATTTGGCTCAATGGGGTTGGGAGATAGGAGTGGGGGAAGAGAGACTTTTGGAAACACAGTATTTGGCTCAAAGAGCCTTACATGCACAGTTCTGGACCCTTTATTCATTGTAACTGCTTCTACCAATGCTTCCACTCTCCCAACTCCAGGGGGCCCCTCACCATCTCCCATTCTCCAACTATGTGCATCTTTCATATTTCTTGTCTGGAGCTATATTCCTTCTTCCTCCCTGGACTCACTGAACTGATTTTTACATGGCAATCAGAGGTGGGTTCTACATTCTTCATCCAATCTGTGCCTTTCTAATTCAGTAATTTGTTCATATCTCACCAAAGGTATAGAGCACATGGCTTGGCGTGAGAAATAGATGAGCGTTTTGTTTTCCACAGTCCATGAGGACATCAAGGAATAATCAAGGGTGGAGGTTACCTTCTCCCAAAAGAATGTAAGCTCCTTGGGAGCCAGGACTGACTTTTGTGTACAGGACTGACCTACAAAAGAATCTTTTGTTCCTTGCCCTTAGCCCTCCTCTGTTCCCTTCTGCCCTTCTAGACTGGAAGCTCCTTTGGGGTAGGGACTGTCTATGTAATGAGGGGGTAGAATTTCATGTGGTGTATCATTCAACTAATGAGCAATCAGGGGAAGGCCTTGAGCTTCAGGATAGGAAATAAAATGCCACCTTTGGAATTCCAAAGTTATGTCTACTCATCTAGGCATCCATTTTTGCAAAAATGGTAAAATAAATCTCTCCTGCATTCATCAGTGAGTCAGTGGAGTTCTTGGTCAGATATTTTGTTTCTTACATTTGATTAGGATTTTACTTAATTATTAACCCCTGTTCGATAATTAGATCAAGAGCTTTCAAACATTTATAAACATTTATAAACATTATAAACACTTATAACATTTTGTGTCTGTGTATAAGAAAGAAAAAGCTATCCTAATCTACTTTGTACATAGAAAACCTTATTCTTCTTTTTGAGGAGAGTCAGACAAACCAAAGCTGAGCTTTAAGTAATGCTTCTGAGTTCCATGTGAAAGTATAAAGAATTTGAGAAGAACTCGATTGCTTTTCTTTTCCTTTCTCTGTAACCCTGTTGTTTAATACAGTGCCTGGCACATGAGGAAGTGCTTAACAAATAACTGATCCCTCTACTGGTTCCTTGACAGGCAGAGAAGCCAACCCTTCAGACTCTATAGGCACAACCTTGGTTTCTGATAATTGCATGTAAAATGGGGGTTTTCTGCCATGGAGGCAAAATATTGATTTTCATCAGTGATTGAAAAAGAATTATGAGTAGCAATATCATCAATATTATACATTTTAAAAATAAGCATCTTGATTACATCAATAATATTGTGGTTATTATTTTTATAAATGAAAAATATGGAAATAAAGATTTTTCAATAAAAATCTGTTGTTTTCAAATCTTAAAATGTGTGTTACAAAATTATAATAAAGCATGAATTTTCTTTGGATACATTTGAGTTAGGAAAATTGTTTGCTTAGATTATTTTGTGAAGTATAAAAAGGGGAGGCATTATTTCATAAAATTTAGAAACCAGTGCTCTGAGTCTTTGTCAAGATACTGGATCCATTCATTCTTCTTTTTTTTTTTTTTTAACCAATAAGAAATTTAATTAGCTTTAGGGAAAATTTATTTTAAAGATTAATTCCAAATCATGAACACCAAATTATCTACAATTTAAAAAATGTATCTTATAATTTTAACAAAATAATAACAAAACTCCCTCTCAATTCCTATTTCCTCTTGGTTTCTTTCTCTCCTTTTTTTCTTTGTACTTTTTTGGTGCTTTGTGCCTTTTTCCTTTGTGATTTTGTTGGCTGTTATCTGTTTTACCAGTTGAATTAGGTATGCACATTGACATTCTGTTCCTTTCTTCAGACTGTATTACTTTATATAAGTCAGGGGAAAAAAAAAAACTTTTTCATGAGGTTTCACAAAGAAGCACAATGTACAATTTTATCTGATGGTGTGTTCTGATCTGGGGTTCAAAATACTGGGTTCCTATGGCGATCTGGGTAAAAAGAAGCCCTGTTTCAGAGGCAGATCTTGTCCAGTTCTAACAGCACTTTAGACCTCATGGATTAAGGAGACAATTCTGCCTGAAGTTCAAGGACTGCCCTTGGCTCTCTACTCTCCTGGCCTGCTGAACGAGGGTAGGATGGGACAGACACATAGCAAAAGCAGCCTCGGCCCTGGGGAGCAGCTGCCAAACTGCAGAGCTGAAGGCTGAAGCCAACAGCTTCTGTCTGCTGTTCTCCCTCCCTGGGGCGGGCGAGCTGCAGCTGCTCAGACCTTGGCTGGGTCAGGACAACCCCTGAGGCTCCGAGAAGCCTTCAAGCGGACCCCCCCCCCCCAGGCTGTTGGCAGGACTCGCTGAGCAGCATTCAAGGCCAAACCTCCCGAGTCCCTAAAGCTGGATGCCTGACTAGGCTGGCCAATTAAAGTTAAGATATATAAACGCACTTAAGATTTACAAAGGAAACCTCAAGGTGGACACCTCTCCCACCTTAATACTAACCCCTACCCGGGGATCACACACGTGTAGCTCTGCAGATATAAACAGGCTCACAGGATAGAGAGCGGGTTCTTCAAAGGTTTTTCCTAGATTCATAGGATGGAAGGGACCTTGGAGATGAGTTAGTTTACAGAGAAGGAGACAGTTTCAGGTTCCAAGGAGACCCAGCTGGTGTCACAGATGTAGAACCACAACTCTAGGTTTCCTGACACAGTTATGGCTTTTCCCATTTCTGTTTGTTTCAATATAGTTATCCTTTCCACATCCAAAGACCCCTTTCCCTTCTTTGCCATGATCTCCAGAGCTCAGAGTCAAATTTTTGGGCTCTCCCTTCATACCAGAGAAAAAGTCTGGATTATTATAATATTAAAAGATAAAATATTTTGATATTGTACAATACTATGCATATATTTTATGCATTTCTGTTAGTCTTCCAGTGTCATCTCTGGCTTCTGGAAAATCTCCTCCCAAATTCCCATTTAATTTCTTATGTCTGACCTGGATGGGGAAATGAGTGATGTGTACTTAAGCGACTTGACACCAGGGTGACTAAATTGGCCAAAAAGGAGGAAAGAGTCTTTGCTGTCCTAAAATGCATTTGGGGATGCTGGGTAAAAGCCTCTGGTGATGGGGTTATTGCTGCTCTAAACAGGGCATAGCTGCCAAATCTCTCCTTTCCCCCTTTTTCCCAGCATAAAGAAGACTATTTAAAAGGCACAGTAAGTGCCTCTCCCTCCCCTTCCTACTCCAGCTGGTCTTGGTCACAGTCCTAGTGACCAATAGAAAATGCAGGAGTTTGGCTGGTGCTGGACAAGAATAAAGTCATAGGATTTACAGCTCAAAGGAACCTCAGAAACCATCAAGGACAAATGCTTGTTGACTTGAATTGAATTGAACCTCCTTTATTTTTCAGACCCGCTAGACTGAAGCTCCCTCTTTGAAATAGCGATTCAGTGTTTGAGAAGCTCCCTGTGGGAGAACTTTTACCAATGGGGCCAATCTACCAGGGCTACTAGATCGCGTTTCCAGGGTCTTGGGGCTATACTGCTTCCTCTCTTCTGCTTGACTGTGGGAAAGTACAAAAAGCAACTAAACCAGGAAAAGTAAAGTAAAAGTTGTTGTCAATTTGTTGTCCATTTTCTCCACCAACACACGCCCCTAAGATGTCCTTTGAGAGAATTCCTGCTTACTTAGCTTCAAGAAGCCTTCCCTGAATTCTTCCTCCTTTCCATTCCTGATTCAGACCACACGTAGCACTCTTGTGGTTTGCCCTGTGGAAGCAACAGAATTTGACACTGAAAGGATCCACACTTAAGGAACTGATAATAATAAAGGTTTTAAACACTAACTTTACTTAAAGCTATAACAAATATAGAAAGGATGTGATTCCTTGGCAAAGCAAATGGGAAAGCCCCATTTAGCGAGCTCTATTCACCATCTACCTGGAAGTTCTGTCCCCACAAACTTATGTATTGATTACTGAAATGCCTACATTATAAGAGGAAGTTGTAAAAAAAAGAAAATGAATTGTTGCTCTTTCATTCATTCTTTCAGTTATGTTTAACCCATTTCTCAGAAATAAAGTTCTGGAGGGTTAGTCTTGGCTGCATCTTTACCTAATGAAATGATGCTTGTAATGTGTTTTATGAACTTTAAAGCATAAATTCATATTGTTATTTTTATTTATCAGAGGGGCAACTACAGGGGCTAGAGCACTGGAGTTAGGAGGACCTGAGTTCAAATTCAGCCTCAGTTAATACTAGCTGTGTGACCCTAGTCAAGTCACTTAACCCAATTGCCTTCAAAAAAAATTTATTTACCAGAATTTGTTTTACTTCTAGCTTTCTTACAAAGACACTTACACACACACACACACACACACACACACACACACACACACACACACACGAAAAGAGCCCTCAGTTCTCATGTAAACATTCAGACTAACAAAATATTAAATATAGTATTGGCTTGATTTAGCCCAACCAAAGAAATGAAGGTTTGATATCTGAGCCCCTAAATAATCACAAACATTTTCTTTCTCTCGCCAGTACCTACCCAAGTACTTATACTGTCTCATAATCTTCAAGACCTATAGTATTATTCTTGGTTTGAGGACCTTCACTTTATGAAAGCACTCAGGATAGCTAAGTTCAAGGGTGTATCACAAGGTATATGAACTGACTATGAATCAATGAATAATCTTCAATGTGTAGTCAAGGGAGAAACTCAGGACAGGATGTCAATTCCTATTAAGCTAAAGGAAATTCACACCTTGTCAAGGGGACATCATCAATACACTTGTAGGGTATGCTATAGTGGGGAAACTTTTCTTGTTTTTCATGCATAGATTAGATGGATGGTCACCGAGATCCTTCTAACTCTCACATTTTGTGATGTTGTAATTCTATTATTCCATGCCAAAATAAGGAACTCATTAATAGGGGCAAAGAGGACCCAGGACAATACTTGGGTATTCTCACTGCACGTGCATGTAACAAACATTTAACTTATATTTGGTGTGTATAGAGAGGCCAAGGGAGGAAGGGGGGAGAATAAGAAGAGAATTAAACATTTTGGAAAAGATGCTTATAGAGTTTGCAATGTAAAAGTGAGGGATTACATATACATGAATAAGTATAATACAAAATAAAATACCATTCGTTGTAGTAGGCATGTGCCCATAGAGGTCAAGACAAATTCTTCCCCCTGCTCTGGACAAAGAAATGAAGGGATGCATAAACAAGAGCAAGAGTTTCTTAGTCAGTAACCATTCAGGAGCATATAAAGGAAGGAAACAGGCTCTCAGTGCTATGCCAAGAAAATAGCAAAAATAAGGCTTCAGTCTGCCAATGCCATGGAAAAAACCTAGGGAATAGCTTAAGTTTTCAGTCCCCCATGCCTAGAATGCTCTCCTCTCTCTATCTCTGTTTCTCTCTGTGTTCCTTTCTCTCTCTGTCTCTGTCTCTCTCTGTCCTTGTCTCTCTCTGTCTCTCTGTCTCTGTCTGTCTATCTTTCTTTCTGTCTCTATCTCTCCCCCCCCCTTTTCTCTCTACCATTCTTTCTCTCAAAAAAACTGTTTATTTAATAGTCAGATAGGTAATACAATAAATAGATATTCTGGCCCTGGAGTTAGGAAGCCCTGAGTTCAAATCTGGCCTTACATACTTACTGTGTGACTGTGGACATTACCTAACTTCTGTCTGCCTCAGTTTATCCATTTTTGAAATGGGGTTAATGATAGCACCTACCTCTCCAGGTCAATCTCTTTTGAGGATAAAAAGAGCTTTGCAAACCTTGAAGTGCTATATAAATTATAGTTACTATAATTTATTTCATACCTGGTCACTCTTGAGGTAAGGATCAAGCTCTCTACTTTCTTCAGGATGAACACCCTTTATGAAAATCCTCCTTTTCAACTTCTAGATAGAACTCTGTTTACTTTGCACCGGAACAGTGCAAAATAGCAGTGGGAATTATGGAAATGGTTGTATTTTCAAAGATATGAAGAGAAAAAGAAACCAGGAGTAGAAGGCAAAATTATTTGTTAAAATTTGTTAAAAATTATTTTTGCACAAATTTATCTGATGCAGGTTGGAGAAACTATAGGATCTGCGAGAAAGGACCAGATGACTAGAATCAAGTAAGTTCGAAAGAGAGGTTTAATTATGGTAAAACTATCAGAAGGCTATCACTCAGGAAATAGAGTTCAGGGAGAGTTTAAGTGTAAGAGAGAGAAGGGGGGCATTATTGTCCAGAACCTGAGATAGGGACTTAAAACTTGGGTGGTTTTCCTGACAAAGTAGGCTCTGGCAGGGATTCTGGACAAGAACAAGGGTGAAATTAGACAAAGTAGCTAATACCAGTTGATAAAGCCTCTTCAGTGTGTAGCAGGGGTCCTCAAACTTTTTAAATAGAGGGCCAGTTCACTATCCCCCAGACTGTTGGAGGGCCGGACTATAGTAAAAATAAAAACTTCGTTTTGTGGGCCTTTAAATAAAGAAACTTCATAGCCCTGGGTGAGGGGGATAATCGTCCTCAGCTGCCACATTTGGCCTGGGCGGGCTGTAGTTTGAGGACCCCTGCAAGACTATAAAATGTTTAAAATTTATCTTTACTTATTGTGTCCTGAGAATTCCTCATACCATATTGATCAGTAGTTGTCCTTAGTTTTCCAAAAGGGCTAAACTGCCATCACTGTGTCAGGGTGAAAGTACAGTGTAGCACACTTTGGCTGATCAGACCAATATGAATTGAGAAGGTTCTACCTACAGCTTGGGGAAAAATAGTCCATGTGAACATTTAGAATGGAGATATCTCTAAATTTGCACATTTTATACCAACACCATAGTAAACAAATGAGAGGCTCCCTAGTGTGGTGGACTTTAATTTAGGACCCTGGGCTCAAATCAAATTAAATCAAATTTATGTGATCTTGGACAAATCGAGGATTTGCAGATCTTCTGGAAGTGGGTAGGTGAAAAGCTTTTATTGAGTGTCAAGCACTCTGTTACCTTCTTTATAAATATTACCTTTTTCGATCCTCCCAACAACCCTATGAGGTGGATGCTATTGTTATTCCCATTTTATAGTTGAGAAAACTGAGGCAAATGGAGAATGACTTGCCCAACATCATACTGCTTGTAAGTGTCTGAAACCAAATTTGAATTTCCTGACTGCAGGATTGAAGATCTCTTCATTCCACCCATCTAGTTAGGTTGCCTTATTGGTAAGAGTTGCCACACTAAGAGATCACAAGTCTTAGTAAAGAACTAGATAACTGGATAATAAAGTATGCACTATTCTGAAAACCCACTCTGAAGGAATTTAAGGGAGAAAAAGGCATAAGCCTGTGCTCCCTACAGTTTATTATAGGAAAGAGGAGAAGTCCTTGATACTTTGAATTGATGGTAGCACCAGAACACTGAACAACTTCTGTTTAGGGGTGCTCTGGGCTTATTTCATTATAAACTCATTCAATTTCCTTTCCTTTGTGGGTAAGTGCAGTTTATGCTTAAGCTCACACCAAAAATAAAGACCTTTCTGTCTTGGTTTCTCTTACCCTCTTTCTTTCCTTCATCTCCTCACTCTCTCTTCTCTACCTTTTCTTCTTTCTCTCCCCCTTCTTTTCTTTCTCCTTTTCCTTCTGTCTTCCCCTGTGCTCTCGCCTCCTTTCCCCTTTATCTCACCATCTCCCCTCTCTTTGACTCTGCCTCTTTGTCCCTTTCTGGTTTTTCATTCTCCTCTTCCCATCCCTGGATCACCTCTTTTGAACCAGAAAGAAATAGTAGACCAGTTCCCTAATCTTAACTAAAATAAAGCCTGCCTGGGATTTTTAAGCAAATTGAGTGGTTGAAAACAGTGTGCCTCACTAATTTTCTGTCTTAATGAGAGTGAAAATGGCGTTTTATTCATCATTGGGGCTTTAAAAATTGCCTTAAAGTGGCCCATTTTATAAAGAAAAATCAATAACAAAAAGAAAACAGAAGTATGTAAATGGACAGAGTGACAAAAAGCACACCAATTACAAAAAAAAAAAAAAAAAGAGCAGTTATGGCTCCATTAACTCAATTATATTTTCAAAAGGTTTTCTTTCCTACCCACCCCCCAAAACCTACTACTGCCAGCACACTAACTTATGTAATTTTTACATCAACTTCATGCCATTAATTTGCATAAAGTTATTTTGGGGGAGAAGAGACATGAAGTTTGAGGATAGAGAGAAATAACTGGGCCTGTGCTAGGTTTGGTGGGAAAGGTGGGTCAGGCATGTAAGTAGAAGGGAAAGGAAGATATGGGTCAGTTTGTGGAAGACTTACTTTGGTCTCTCTTTTTCAATGGTTGAAGAGGTTTAAGTACTTTTTTTTCTTTCAGAAATCTTTGTGCATTGATTGGGAATTTGCCATCTTTTCTGACATCGATAGGGCAGTTAGGTGGTACAATGGATAGAGTTCTAGGCCTGGACTCAAGAAGACTCATTTTTGTCAATTCAAATATGGCCTCAGATCACTAGCTGTGTGATCCTGGGCAAGTCACTTACCCCTCCTTGCTCAGTTTCCTCACATGTAAAATGAGCTGAAGAAGGAAATGGCAAACCACTCCAGTATCTTTGCAAAGAAAAACACCAAATGGAGTAAAAAGGAATCACAAATCACTGAAATGACTCAATAGCAGACCACATCAAAATTTCCATTCAAATATTCTACATTTATCCTAGCTCCCCCACAGAAATACACTTAGTTATTTTTCCTTGACATAATGAAGTTACTCTGTAGCTTAACATAATTTTTAAAATTTTCCACAGTGTAGTGAAGTACAATGTAAAGAGTGCTAGACTTAGGACCTCAGACTGGGGTTTCTAATCCTAGTTTGCAAACTTAATAATAAGTAACATGAGGGAAATCACTTAGCTTTTCTGAGCTTCCATTTCAATGTTGTAACTGGGATGGGACAAATGGGGCTTTGCACCAGAGTGCTCAAATTTAAAAGGTACTGACAGTATTTAGAGTCCTCTAGCAGCATAGAAAGAACACCTTAGCAACTAATCAGAAAAATAATTAGTGAAAATAGAAAAATTCTAGATAATGCTGTTTCTTCTTCATGAACACTCTTTTCTCCCCTTCCCTACCTCATTTAAGGTTCTTCTCAGACTTTTTTTTTTAAATGACCCATTGAAATTTGATAGAAAATTAAAATGCAAGTGATACACCTCTTTTTGAAGAAATCCCTTTATATACTTTAGCTTAGGGACATTGACATATATTATGCATATGTTAATAAAATTATTATGTGAGATATACTTCAAGAAGTGAAGGCCTGGGAAAAATCAGTAAAGGATTAATGAAAATCCCCTTTTCCCCCACATATATCCACTCTCACCCCTATTTTTGGATTATATAAAGAAGCTAAAAAAATCTTCCAAAATAAATTTTTCCCTATATGTTTTTCTAATCTCTTTCTCCCCAGTGCCTTCCATCCCTAAAGGTCTTTACTGCATCTCACAATGCTTTACCTAATTTCCCATGTCACTGAATCCCTAGAGAGCAGCGACTTGTTCTATATATTTCTCTTTGTGTAGTGTTCAGCATGGCACCACACATGATTAAACTCACAATAATCATGGATTTCAGATGATGATGAGGAGAGAGGTTTATTCCCAAAGCTGGGAATGAATGAGCCATGCAAAATACCTCATTATCTGGTTTTCCTTGCCATAGATGTAGGCAGAAGGAAGATGGGTAGGCAGAACTTTAACTAAGACAGGACTATCTGGGCTTTGACCCAGGTTGGAAATTAAAAGATAACCTCTCTCTGCCTGCTTCTAAACAAAGTGATCTCATTCTGGAGTACTTCTCTAAAAGGGATTTGAAATGCTGTCCCAGAATACCTTATTGCCTGAGATAAAGGGTACTGAACTTTTTTTTCAAATGATTTTAAAATTTTTAACCTTGAGCCATAAACACAGAGATATAATTATAAATTTTTTGTGCCTGAGGCAAGATTTGTTGGGGGGTGGAGAGAGAGAGGAGATTTTAATATGATGCTGTAGCTGGGGAGGCTAATTAAAGATCTTGCCCAGTGGAATGAAGCTCACACCAGGATACCATAAGGTTTCTGGGCTGTTGGGTTGGGGAGCAGGCAGAGAAAGTAAAAACAGGTCCCAGAAGGTAGTCATTCTTTGGAGGAAGTATGCCCTGGATACTATAAAAGGCTAAGGATAGATTAATGAGTTAAAATTTTAGCTATGTTTTAAAGGTAGACAGGGTCTTTCTTAGTGAACAAGAAGACTGAGGAAGGAAGAAAGGGTGATATTCGTGCATTCTAACTCATTTTCCAAGCAATTCAAATTATTGAAATAGGCAAGAGCATATCACTATTTCATAGACAGAGAGACTGAGGCACAGGGGCAGGAGAAAAATTCATAGGTGAGTTGGGGAAAAGGAAAACATTGGTGTTAGGAATAGGACATATTTGAAAGAAAAAGGGAGAGACTGAGAGAATTAAAGAGAGCAATGTGGGCTGGCTGTGGCAAATAAAGAGAAGGTAAAAGAATCAGGTTGGGATAGTGTCTAAGCAAGGAATGATCAGTCTTGGAGACCCACTGCAGCCTAAGTTCAAACATCATGAAGTAGCTAGTTATTCCAATGTATTTGCTTAATACCTCGCTTCTAATGTATACTTAATTCTGCCTCCTTGGGCCCTGAGATCTAAATGAGTCCTTTTAGCCATTCACTGGGTAAGCAGAACTCACTGCCCAATGGTCCTAAAATGATCAAAATTGTCTTTATTGTAAAATAAGTCCCCAAAAGATATTCACACAAAACATTTTTAGTCATCTCTTTCTCTGAACTGCTTGTTTTGGTGTCTGGAAGTTTCTGTTCCTAACTCAAATCAGAGAGTTCCTTGACCCTAAAAGTGATGGGAAAGTATAAGTGAGTAAAAATAATAATCAATATTATAATAAAACTCAACAATAATTGACTCCTACTCTTTGCAAAGCTTTATGTTAAGCATCAGGGATTCAAAGAGAAAAATGAAAGTTCTTCTTCTAAGGGACCTGAAATTCTACAGAAAAGATAAAACATATCCATGTATTAGGCATAATCTGGGACAACCCCTCCCCATCTGTTTTGGCTAAGACACTTGTCATGCAGCTTTGTGCCCAGATCCTTTCCTGTCTCACATGTATTTTGGTCAGGAGATTTCCCACAAAGTGCTGAGTTTGTGTCCTGAAGAGTTTCAGAGTTTGATGTCTTATGGCCATATTTACCAGGTGGTAACTGGAAGGTTGAAAGTTTGTATTCTTCCCCAGAGCCCCAAATTTTGGAGTTGAGTGCAAATATCATCAAGAGTATGTTGGAAATTTGCAATCACACAGCACAGTCTTGGTAGAAGTAATATCTCCTGGAGTCTCTGACATAAAAGCTAGTCTATTATCTGACTTTCATTGCCCTAGATGTAAGCAGAAAGAAGATGGATAGAAAAAACTATAGTTTTTCCTCAATAGTCAGGAAAGCCATTGCTCATACATAATTGCTTCAAGGGACAAGAATTTAACACATCGAAGTGGCTTGCCAGTTGCTAAGGCTCTGCTATATAGATTGGACTAGTTTCCCTGCTAAAATCCAGGGAAGTTGTACTAGGGCTCAGGCTTCCCAGTTGTCAAGAACATAAAAAGGGCCTCCCACCGGGAGTCAGTGCCCCTCAGACTTAACAGATTTCCTACTGCTGTGTAAGTCATCATACTCATCTGACCCACTATGGCATGCTGACAAGTTTCATTTCCATATGGCGACAAGGGGACTACATCTACTGAAACCAGTTGTGTCCTTGCTGAGTAGTCTTTCTACAGTTAAGTAAACTTTTTAAAGTATTAGATCGTCTACAAAAGTGTCGTTTTGTTCCAATCCCAAGCCTGAGTCAGGCCTGGCTCTCAAAAGACATCAAAAGAAACATCAGTATTTTAAAATAATAGGGATGGTTATCCTAGCAACCCAAGTAATCATTCTCCAGTGTCATTCACAGCAAATATACATTGACAAACGCCTAAGCCATGACAATAGCCCATCACATATTACCCTCTTTTAGAATGTTGTTATTTCAAACATTAGAACACGAAACATTCTGTGGGGCTGCTAATCAGGTATTTCACCTTCGCCTTTGTTCAATTCTAACTGAGAAACTCACAGTTGATATCTTCTGAAAAGATGGCTTGGGCTTCTCCTAGCAATGGTTATTTTCAAAAGTCACTCCCTGCCCTTAGGAGGACCTCGTCTCTTGCATTCATAAAGTTGCTGGCAAAGACAGAGATCACCTATTTCAGGATTTCTGTTTTTCCCAAGTAAACAAATACACAGTAGAAATGGCAGCTAATGACTTGAGGTTCCATTTCAGGATTGCCAAGATAGCCTTGCTTTCGCGTAGAAGCAGCTCCCAAAGCTGCTCAGAAAAAGGAAGAAATATCCTCTCTTCTTACCTTCATGGAAATCCAAAGAAGAGTCTTGAAAAATCCTAACATGCTTGAAAAAGGGGAAAGAAAGAGTGGATATTTTTTCAAAGTCCACTAAGTAAGAGGATCTTCCAACTAAATAGTCAATTCTTTCTAGCATAAGTCAGAAGCCTCTGGTTGAACATCAATCAATCAGTTAGTCAAAAAGTATTTATTCAGCCCTTACTATGTGTTAAGTACTATGCTAAGGTTTGTGGGTACAAAAGAAAGGCAAAAACATAAAAACAGCTCTTTTCCTCAAGGAGCTTACACAGTGATAGGGGAAACAATATATAAATATTAGTTAGGTAAAAGAAACACATAGAATAGTCGGAAGAAGGAGCTGGAGGAATGGAATTCTACACCTTCTGCAGAAGGTGATGTTTGAGTTGAATCTTGAAATAAGCCAAGAATGAAAAGAGGGACCAGTGAGGAGGAAATGGTCATGGGGAATGGCCAGTAGAAAAGGCACAGAGACAGGAGATGGAGAGTCATGTGTGAGAAACAGTATGTAGGCCAGTATCACTACATTGTAGAATACATGAAGGGGAGTAAAGCGTGAGAAGCTAGGAAGGGGCCAAATTGTGAAGAGACTTAAATGCCAAATTAAGTACTTTTAATATTTGAGCCACAAGGTACAGGACACCTACTGGAATTTATTTGAGTTTGGAGGGAGCGGGGATTAATAGAATAACATGATAGGAAAATCATTTTGGCAGCTGTGTGAAAGGGAAGAGGAGTGACGAAGAGAAAGAATAGAAGGAATATGCAAGAGATGATAGGGCTGAACTATAGTATTTGCTGTGTGGGTGGAAAGACTTATTATACAAGGGTGTGGTGAAGGTAGAAATGACAAGATTTGGCAACTGATTGGGTATACTGGGTGAGTGAGAGTAAAAAGTCTGGGAGGATGCCAGTATTGCAAATCTGAGAGACTGGAAGGTGAGTAGAATCCTCAACAGTAACAGAGAAATTTGGTAGAAGGGAAGGTTTCAGGGTGTTCTGTTTTAGATGTGTTGAGTTTGAGATATCTTCAGATCTAGTTCAAAATGGAGCTGTGGGATTGGAGCTCAGAAAAGAGATTATGGCTGGACATAGACCTGGGAATTATCTGCATAAAAATAAAAACAGAACATCTCAAAACTGTTAAAATCAAGGGGGAGAGTATAGAGAGAAGACATCAAAGCACGTGTTTTGTGGAAGTGAAGAGGGTGTAGATTCCATGTTTCTGGGAAGTATCCCAGAGAGAAAATACGAGTAACTGGAAATAGCCATTAACATTTTTCTGTAGAAAATGCCCCAAAATGATCTACTGATCAGTGGTGGCCCCATATATTTCCTTCATTACATAGGAAAGTAAGCAAATGCAAAGAGTATTCAACTATTCGATGGATCTATGAACCCAACAATGTTGTGTTCCTTCTCCCTTCAGTGATGTATATCTCAACTCATCATTCTTCACTACTTTTTGTTAACATAATTTCTTATAAGTTCATCACCAAGTAGAATAAATACTATTGTGCTTTAAGAAATGATGAGCAGGATGCTTTTAGAAAAACTTGAAAAGACTTAGAACTGATGCAGAATGAATTGAACAGAATCAGGAGGACATTGTACGAAGTAACACCCATGAATGATTTAGCTATTCTCAGCAATACAATGATCCAATCATTGTACACGGCAACACCAATATTATGTGACCATTGATTCTGATGAACATGACTCTTTCTAACAATGAGATGATTGATGCCAGTTCCAATGATCTTGTGACAAAAAGAGCCATCTACACCCAGAGAGAGGACTGTGGGAGTTGAATGTGGACCATAATATAACATTCTCATTCTTTTTGTTGTTGTTCACTTGTATTTTGTTTTCTTACTCATTTACTTTTTTTTTTGATCTGATCTTTTTGGGCATCAAAAGAATTGTATAACCATGTTTATACATACTGGATTTAACATATATTTTAACATGTTTAACATATATTGGATTGCTTGCCATCTAGGGGAGGGGATGGGAGGAAGGAGGAGAAAAACTGAAATACAATGGTATACAAGGGTCAATGTTGTCAAATTATCCATGCATATGTTTTGAAAATAAAAAGCTTTAAAAATTAAAAAAATAAAAAAGAAAAAAATACAACGATCCAAGACAAGTCCAAAAAACAAGATGAAAAATGCAAATCACCTCCAGAGAAAGGACTGACAGAGTCTGAATACAGAGTGAAGCATATTTTTTCTTGTTTTCTTGGTTTTTCCTGGGTTTTTATTTTGGTCTTTGTTTTCTTTCACAATGACTTATATGGGAATACATTTTGCATGATTGCACAGTATAACCTATATCAAATTGCTTTCTTATCAATGAGGAGGAGGTAAGAAAGTAATTTGGAACTCAAAATAAAAAAAAAGAATGTTAAAAACTTTTTACATGTAATTGGTAAAAAAAAATTGAGAAAAAGATAAGTTAATCATAAGGGGTCCAACCAAAATGCTGGGATGGGGGGAGAGACATTCTCATTTTCACTTGATATCCACAGATACTCAAAGCATATGAAGCTGTATATTGATTATTCCTTCCTCTCTCTGTGACCAGTCCATCTTCTTTTCCATTCATACATTTCTTGCATGACTACCATTATATTACTCGTAATTTGTAATTTTTTGTTTGCAATGCTTTGCAGACTGTACTTATCATGCATCTCCCCATTGTTCTTTGGGTGATTCTCAATATGAGTTTTTTGAAGGTTGTAGTATTCCATAGAGAGAAGCTTGGGTTTATTGAAAGAACTTTGCAATTTTCCAAAAGCAACCCATTCTCCTCTCCTAGTTTTATGGATAGGTGAACTCTAGAAGTTATCCATTCAATCTGCTTGGTAGACTTTTAGTTTTTCCAGCATCAAGAGTCAGGTCAAATTCCTGTGAGTGATTCTGGACCTCACTCAGGAGGCTCTGCAGTGTTCCAAGGCTTGATACAACCAATATAATATCATTCACCACCAACAACCTTTGAAGGAACCATATAAGTCTCTGTTAGATGCCCTTTATGACATGAATACCTTTGGCAAGCCAGTGTCTCCCTATTTGATGCTTCTTGTAACACAAAGAGAAAGTGTTAATTGCTGGGGAAACCAGGTAACCTGGAGCAGTGGAAAGAATGTTGAATTGGGAGCTGGAGAACCTTTCCCTTCCACTCACTAGTTGTGTGATTGTGGGAAAGTCATTTTGTCTCTATTGGAAGAAAGGGCTGGAATATATGTTTTTTAAGGTTCCTTCCAAATCTAATTATATGATCCTATGAAATGGGTTCAAACCTAAGTTCTGCAATTTATTACCCATGCAACCTTAAGCATATGAGAGACTAGTAGTAGCCATGGACTTAGCCTAATGCACTCATTAATCTTTCAAGAATTAGTTGAGATGACAAATAAGATATGAGGCTGCTAGATGGCTTATTAGATAGAACATTGGGCTTAGTCAGGATAGACCTGAGTTCAAATCCAGCCTCATACCTAGCTGTATGATCTCAGACAGAATGTTTAACTTTGGTGTGTCTCAGTTCCTCAACTCAACTCCATCCAAAGAGGGATAATAATACTTACCTTGCATAATTGTTGTGAGGATCAAATGAAATAATATTTGTAAAGTGACTGGCACATAATAAGTGCTCTGTAAATGCTTATTTATTCCTTCTTCTTCCTCTTCCCCTAGAAGAATCACAACCTTTCTGGGCCTCTGTAAAATGAGCAAGTTAGACTAGATGATATCTCTAGTTCCTTCCAACTCCTATAAGAGGCCATATGTAGAAGGGGGTATGTTTTAAAGGAAACTAAGCATTCTAGGAGGCACAGAGTACATTTTATTTATGTTGTTGTTCAATCATTTTTCAGTTATGTCTTACTTTTCATGACTCCACTTGGAGTTTTCTTGCCAAAGATACTGGAGTAATTTGCCATTTCCTTCTCCAGCTCATTTTACAGATGAAGAAATGGAACTAAGTGACTTGTCTTGGGATACACAAATAGTTAAGTGTCTGAGGTTGGATTTGAACTCGGAAAGATGAGTCTTCTTGACTTTAGTCTGGACATTCTACCTACACACTATGAGCTGCTATCCCAATCGTGAGGGTCCATCTATTCAAAGACCTGAAAGAAGGATATAGAATATCATATGTGGATAATAGTTATCAGGTCAATCTGATGGGAATGGAAAGTATGAGAAGGAGAATAATATGAAATAAGATTGGAAAGGAGCAAGGAACAAGAATTTAACACATTGAAGACGAGGATTTATCTTGATTTGATGGCAAGGAAAATGCTAGAGCAGGGCTTCTTAAATTTTTTCCATTTGTGACCCCTTTTTATCCAAGAAATTTTTACATGACCCTGGGTATATAGGAATATAAAATAGGTATACAAATCAACCATTTACTGATAATAAATCATAATTTTTTGACTCCCACATTCAGTTACAAGATCCCATACTGGGTCATGAACTATATTTAAGAAGCTGGGAAGAAGCCACAGACTAATAATGTAACGAAAGGCTGTTGAACCAAATCCTGACTCTGCTCTTGTCTTTCTCTGTCACCCTGGATAAGTATCTTAACTTCTCTGTATCTCAGAAGCAAAGTCAAATACATTAGCCATCTTTGGAATATTTGTTTGGAGCACAGAAAGAAGGAAACCTGGGAGATAGCTGTACCTGGGAACAAAATTATATCTTCCTTCCCCCAGACTTCATCCCTGAACCCAGGAAGCCACTCACTTAAACAAGGAGCATGTCATTCCCAGGTATTCATCAAAGTCCAAGGTTGCCATCTCCCCTGCACAGCTAGCAAGAAGCAATGAACTGTAATATAGATTGGGGGTTCAAACTATCTCTCTCTGTGTGTTCATCCTCTGCTCCCCAGGCCATCAGTCGGACATGCTGGCTGGCTGGCTTCACTGCTCCTGTTCCATTCATCTTAGATGAAGAGGCGGGGAGAATGGACAATAGCTCATTTATCACGTGGGCAGAAGGCCATGCAGCTGGCATGATCTGTGGCTGGACATCAGCCCTGCCCAGACACAGCACTGACACTAAGCAGGCAGATGACTGATAGGATGGGGGTGAGGAATAAGGAGAGACCTGGGTTGGGAAGCTTCCAGTACTCGAGAGGGTGGAGGAGAGATGGGGCGATTGGTAGAAAACTGCTTCTCACTGGGCTTCAATTGCCAAATATATGCTTTTTAAAATGAATATGTGGCTAGGTATCTGCAATGTTGGAGGAACATCTTGGTTTAGATTGTGATCAGGTAGGTCTTTACCCATTTTGGCAAGCCACAGGCAGGTTGGTATCTAGAATTTAGAAGATGTGTGAGAAATAAGGAATTCAGGGAAATATGGAAAAGACTTAGATGATCTGATATAAAGTGAATTGAGCAGAACTAGAAAAATGAGGAACATAATGACTACAATTCTTTCAGAGAAAATAATATTAAAACACAGTTGAATTTACTGATTGTAATGATTAATCTTGGTCATGGTGAATTAATAACAAAATTATATATATATGTATATATATATTTATGTATACACACATATATAATGATTAATCTTGGTCACGGTGAATTGATGATGAAATAAATATACCTTGCTCCTTTCACCAGAGAGGTGAGGGATGCTGATTCAGAATGTTGTATACCTTGTCAGACTCATTGCTGTATCTGTTGTTTTGGCTTAATCATTCATGGCTGGTAAATTTAGAGCCAAAAAGGGCCAATAGCCTCATTTTGTAGATGAAGAAGTCAAAGTTGAAGTTGAAGATGAAGAGTTAGAGTGATTTGCCTAAGGTTACACAGCTAGTTAGTGCCTGAGATGAGATTCAAGCCCAGGTTTTGCTGACTCCAAATCAAGTACTTGATTAAGGTGGTGCTCACTGGTGGGAGAAAGGCTATAGTAGAGAGGCATTTACCCATTTACCAATAGGATAATATCTATGCTTAGCCTGGCATTCAAAGTTAATTAACAATGCAATCTCATCCCCAACTGACTCTATTTCTCTATTAAAACCTTTGCCTTAAGTCATCCTATTCTATTCATTTTCCTGAATAAATTTTGTGCCTACCTGAGTCCATCTTCCCATTCATGGTATCATAGAATTTTAGAGCTGCAAAGACCTTAGAGACCATTGAGTAATGGCTTTATCTTCATTTTCATTTATTCAAATCCTATTCTTTAAACTCCAGTTCAAGTCCACCTTTTCTCTTACCATTCCAACCTCCCTTTACTCCTTTTCTCCTCTGAACTAAAAGCACTTCTGAACCTATTTATTCAGCAGCTCATCTTGTAATATTTCTTGGGTTGTTATTTCATTTTTCATTGTCGTTTAGACAGGGACCATGATTTGTATTTCTTTGGTATAGAGAGCTGTATGATCCTGAGCAAGTCATTTATCCTGTTTGCCTCAGTTTCCACATCTTATAAATGAATTGGAGAAGGAAATGACAAACAGTAACTTTGCCAAGAAAACCTCAAATGGAATCACAAGTCAGACATGGCTGAACAACCACAACAACAACAATGTCAGTGTAGTACATATAGGGCAGTGGCGGTAAATTTAAATAGACACAGATCCCTTCTGGCAACATATTGACTTAGAAATTCACAAATTTGTGGTATTGCATTTTTATTTATTTTGTTAAAAAATTTCCCAATAACATTTTACTCTGAATGGAGCTGCACAGGGAGTTTTGGGAGAAGACTTGAGGCCATTGGATGGGAGTTTACATCTCTGGTAGACTGGAAAGACCATTAGATGTGTAATGAGAAGACCTGGACATGAGACTTATCCATGTAACCTTTAGCTGTGAGCTTTAATTTCCCAAACTACAGAATGGGAATAAGAGTATCTTTCCTGCATATCTCACAGGGGGTTATACATATCAAATGGAACAGTATGAAAGTGCTTTTAAACTCTAAAGCAATGCATAAGTTCATTCTTTCTGTTTACTTATTATTTTTTTAATTCTAGTCCATTTCTTTCTAGTCCAAATTCTACTCCATTTGGGATTTTTTTTGGCAAAGCTACTGAAGTGATTTACCTTTTCTTTCTCCAACTTATTATATATAGATGGGGAAACTGAGGCAAACAGGATGAAATGATTTTCCCAAAGTCACACAGCTAGGAAATGTCTGAAACTGGATATGAATTCAGCGAGGCTTCCTGACTCCAGGCCCAACTCTGTAGTGGCTTTGCTACCTAGAAGCATCAGTATCAGTTAGTATCACTGCAGTCGGCCTCAGTGCCAAGTCTACCACAAAGGCTGCATTGAGTAAGTCTCTGTTGAATGAATGTGGGACAAGAGTGACCTGTGAGTGTTGGTCTTTTGGGGAGGGAAGGGATGAAGGGGACTGGGGCAGGATGCTGAGCCTCTGCCTACTCTGCCAAGCCAGGAGTCTGGCTCTTGGAGATGCGGCTTGCCCACTTAGCGGAAGTCATCCTGTCCTGTTCTCAGTCCTAATCAGTATCTCTAGACAAAAGCTGCTGGTGTGGCAGGGGGGGATGTCACCTCCATCCTAATGAGAACAGCCTTCAAGGACTGTAGCCTCCAAGGAAGCACACAGACAGGCTTATTTCCCTCTTCCCTCCCCCTTCCTCCAGTCATTGTCCTTCTCTCTCTCCAGAAGCCAAGAGCTATTCAAGGTGAAGGTTAATGCCCTTGAAAGCTCCATGCTGCACCAGGCCAAGTCTCTGAGCTCCAAGGCCTCAGATCACCCAGAGCCCATTGTATAAGAAGAAGGGAAGAGGTTATGGGGAGGTTAGTTATTTGGGAGGGGGGAGGAAGGGAAAGAAAGGAAAATAAAAAGAGATTAAATTTTTTTTTAAAAGGTACTCTGCTGACACCATCACTGGTCTCCATCCATTTTATTGCCTGATTTGTTCAGGCAGCTGTGCCCCCCGGCAGTGGGGAGGAGGGGGACAAAGGGGATGGGGCTGGGAGCCCAGATCTTTCATAGGCAGAGGCCTGTTAAATGCATCACCACCTTCACTGCCTAACTCTCCTCCTTCTTTTCCTCCTCCTCTTTCTCCTCTTCCTTTTTCTTTTCCTCTTTCTTCTTCTGCTTTCCCATTCTGAGAAACAAGTCAGGTCACTGATGGAGGAGGGACTTGAGAATAGCAGTGGCTTTTTGCTGGTGGCAGTGAGGCAGGGCTGGAGGACTTGGCCCACGGCGGGGGCCAGGTCGGAAAGGGTGCTAGTTTGCTATCACTGCCTATCTATTTCCTTGACAGGTCAATTTTCTCTTGTGTTTTACAGGGCCTTTCTGAGCACAGGAAATTTGATGGGGAAGCTGATTTATCTCCTTACCTGGTCTTTGTTTAAGAGTCTTCAGTGTGATCCCCTTCCTCAGCACATGTCCCTTATCACATGTCTTTTACTGGGTGTCCCCAGAACTAGAGGAAGGTTTCAGGGAGCATTTGATTTCCCTCAGACCAGTTCACTTTCTGAAGTCTGGAATCCTCATCACTTTTCTTTCTGCCTTTTTCTTTTTCTTTTCTTTTTTTTTTTTTTTGCTAGGGTCAATATCCCTACACCTCCTAGGATCAATCGGCATTCACAGAATCATAGGACTTAGAGCAAGACAAGACTATAGATGCGATCTAGACCAACCTCTTTACTTTATAATTGGGCCTCAGAAGGCTTAAGTGATTTGCTCAAGATCAAATAAATAGGTGCCAAAATCAAAACTTGAACCCTGCACCTGGGATTCCAAATAAATTCTTCTTTTCATTATCCCTTAAATGGCATAATACAGTGGAAAGGGCACTGCTCTGTAATCAGAAGAATCTTGATTTGTTCAAGGTCACATAAATAGAAGGTGCTAAAATCAAGATT
The DNA here is from genome assembly GCF_016432865.1 of Antechinus flavipes. Classification (NCBI taxonomy): domain Eukaryota; kingdom Metazoa; phylum Chordata; class Mammalia; order Dasyuromorphia; family Dasyuridae; genus Antechinus; species Antechinus flavipes. Next base: position 165,491,336 of record NC_067401.1, read on the forward strand.
TAAACATTGCACCTCTGATTCCAAATAGATTCTTCTTCCTATTATTCCCTAAATGAATGATACAATGGAAAGGGAGCTGCCTCCAGAATCAGAGGATTTGAGTTCAAATCTCTCCTCTGATACTATGTGACCCTGACCAAGTCACATGAATGTACAAGTTCTCAATTTCCTCATATATAGAGTGTGATCACTGGATTAGATAGTCTCTGAAATCTTTCCAGCTCAAGATCTAAATTCTCTTATAGGTCTCTATTCCATAAGGGAGATAACCTAAAGAAAGCCCTTGTCTTATGTTTTATTTGTGATATCATGATTAAAATTAAGAGTGATATCGTGATTAAAATTAACAGTATTCTGTGCTCATATAATATTTTAAAGTTTCCTCAATGCTTTTTTTCAAGGTAGCCTCTGAAGTATAACATTTTTCTTTTTTCTTTTTTTTTGTAAGAAATTGGGGTTAAGTGACTTGACTAGAGTCACCTAGTAGTGTTAAGTGTCTGAGGCCACATGTGAACCCAGGTCCTTCTGATTCCAGGGCCAGCTCTGTCCATTGTCTCTATCTAGCTGTCTCAGGAGGTGTAACATTTCAAGGATAACAATGAGGAATCACTGCTGAGGCTTTAAGCAGGGGTCCTCAAACTTTTTAAATAGGGGGCCAGTTCACTGCTGTTGGAGGGCCGGACTATAGTAAAAACAAAAACTTTGTTTTGTGGGCCTTTAAATAAAGAAACTTCATAGCCCTGGGTGAGGGGATAATCGTCCTCAGATGCCGCATCTGGCCCATGGGCCATAGTTTGAGGACCCCTGCTAGAGGCTGAAGTACTGAGCCTTCTCAGTCTCTCCCTAAGGGGTCTTTCTGCTCTGGATTCAAGCATGCAATCAGCCTGAGTTAAGTCCTGGGGGAATATTGCCTCTAATGAGAGGAATTGGACTCTCTTTTCTCACATTCTTTAAATCCCAACCCTGTCTTGTCACCCCTGGGATGACTTACCAGTTCCTTGTTTTTTTTTTTTTTTTTTTTTTCCTTCACGTCTAAGTTACCAAGGAACTGCCTAAGTTATCTCTAAAAAACTGTAATAGAAAGAAATACTCAACGCACAATCTGAATAAGTATAGGACAGGTATTTATTTCCTACACACAGAATGCTAAAACACAAAAGACTCTCCTAAGAACACATTGACAACAGCACTTAAACAAGTGAATGTGCCTGGAGGTGGTTAATTAAAACCATCTGTAATGGAAGATTGGCCACTGAGCCCATTTCTTAGGAGCATGTGCAGAGTGCAGCTGAGGCAGTTCCCCATGTGGCTGTGACGAGGGAGCCTGCTTCTTCAAGATGTATAACAGAGGAAGTGCCTTGGATAGATTTGGAACACGAGTCTACCTTCTTTAACTAGTTCTGGTCTGCTGACCATGTAGTGACTCGGAGCTTCTTTTATTGGCTGTGCCTAGGTAGCCAGAACTGGGAGGCATTTTTAAAGGTACTTTTCAGCCTCATCCTTTTTTTTTTTTTTTTTTTTGCTGCCTCTTGGTTCAACTTCTCATTTGGTTTAACTTTTTCTGGCTGATGGCATCTGTTGGAGGAAAATGCTGTTAAAGTTCTCCCTTCTTCCTTCAACTCTGACTTGTAACCCAAAAATAGGGGCTTGTGTTCTTTCCCTCTGCATTTCCTATTTCGTTTTAGGTGAAGAAGATTGAAGGTTGGAGCCCTTGACCTCATGAGATTTGAAAGGTCACTTGAATGAAACACCCAAGGTCCAGGAGTCCTATTGGGTTTTGAAGCCAGCCCATCATTGATGGATGCGTCAAGGAACAAGAAACCTTTTTGATCCAGCCTGGATGGTAGTGATGTCACATTGGAATATAATCTTGGCAGGACCAATGCTGTATAGAAAACACATTAAATCTGAGCCTCCTTTCTCTCTCTAGAGAAATGGTGGTAAAAGGGAGAATGTGTCCAGAGGTGTTGGGAGGGAGATGTTTTTATTCCTGTGCTTGCTATATCTTTGAAGTAAAGAGCTCTTTGACAAAGCTAATTGATGTTATACCCATTATAAGATCCCCATTTTTCTTTATAGAAAGAATATCTTTCTCCCTTAGGAGTATTTAGTAATGGTACCTCCTCCCACTACTGAAACAAAATCTCTCTCCCTCTCTCTCCTTCCTTCCCCCTTTTCTTTCTTTTCCTCCCTTCTTTCTTTCCCTCCCCTCTTTCTTATTTTCCCCACTCCCTCCTTCCTTCCTTCCTTTTTTCTTTCCCTCCCTTCCTTCCTTATTTTTCTCCTTCCTTCCTTCCTTCCTTCTTTCCTTCCTTCCTTCCTTCCTTCCTTCCTTCCTTCCTTCCTTCCTTCCTTCCTTCCTTCCTTCCTTCCTTCCTTCCTTCTTTCCTTCCTTCCTTCCTTCCTTCCTGGTTCTGTTCATTTCACTTAGCATCAGTTCATGTAAGTCTCTCTAAGCCTCTCTGAAATCATCCTGCTGATTATTTCTTAAAGAGCAATAATATTATATAACATTCATATACTATAACATATTTAGCCATTCTCCAACTGATGGACATCCATTCAGTTTCCAGTTTCTTGTCACCATAAACAGGGCTGCCACAAACATTTTTGCACATGTGGGTCCCTTTCCTTCTTTAAGATCTCTTTGAGATAGAAGCCCAGTAGAAACACTGCTGGATCAAAGGATATGCACATTTTGATAGCCCTTTAGGCATAGTTCCAAATTGTTCTCCAGAATGGTTGGATCAGTTCACAACTTCACTGACTATATATTTTTGTCTCAGTGTTCCCATACCCCCTCCAACATTCATCATTATCTTTTCCTGTCATCTTAGACAAACTAAGAGGTGTATAGTGGAATACCCATCTTTTTAAAATTAATGGCAGATTCAGGTTTATAGAGCATGTCACCTTGGGTGTATCTTGAATAACTTTGTTTCTTGGAATACATTATTCCATTTCCTTTTATAGTTTCTTATGGTACAGAATAGTCTTATCATTTAATTTCCTCTCCTTTATATTGGATGGTCTTTTCCTGGTTGCTTACAGAATTTGTTATTGATGGAATTGTTAAATTTAATTATATGTGTCTTAGAGTTTCTTCTGGAAACAATCTGTAGATTCTTTCTTTGGTACTTTGGTTTTTTGTGTTCAGAAGTTCTAAGCAGTTTTTTTTTGCATTATTTCTGGCATTATGATGTTCAGGTTTTCTTGACTTGTGTTCTTGGAGATCTATAATCTTTAAATTGTTTCTATATAATTTGTTTTTGAGATCAATATGTTTTACTTGTTTGGAGACCATGTTTTCTTTTAATGTTATTGTTTTTTGTTTTTCTTCATCCAGATTATTCTTCACTTTCTATGTACTTAACTTCCCATTCAGTTACTTTCCCTCTTGTTTTTTTGGTAAGACTTGTCAACATGAATTCAAGATTTCCTATTATATAAAGTATTTCTGCTTTACAGGTCATAAATTCTGCTTGCACAATTCTTAATTTCTCTTTTAAGCTATTCAGGAACATCTATACTCTCTTGGTAATCTACAAAGTCTTTTAGGCCTCACTAGGTCTTGATCAATTTTTCTCCATATTTATTTATAGATTGCTGGAATCTTTTATTTAATCTGTGTGCTATATTCATTTCTGTTATTAATGTTTATCCTTTTAGTTTATCTACTTATGTACAAGGTTTTTAATTGTATTCTTCCTTGTGAGATTTTTGGTAGTTCCAGTCTTTCCCTCTTGTATTCCCGTATTGATCATGTTCAGACTCCCTCTTCTTTAGTGGCAGCTTCCCTGGGATCTGGACCTCAAAATCCTCCCAGCCTTCTTCAATGTTGAGTAATTAATATTTCATTGCCCTCAATCTCTGCTCCAAGTGATTTATGGGAGGACATATTTAATCCCAGTTGGATGCTAAGCTTTCCCCCTCAGGCTTAGTGGAATGCCATACAACCACCATATAAATGCCATACAACTGAGTTCCCTATTTCTCAGTTCTTTGGTGGGGCTCTTACATGAACACTGCCATGCTATTGCCCTACCCTGAGCAAGCTTCTGACTTTTAGTTTTTCCTGTCACTGGGAAGAAGGTACAAGGGATAGACTTGAGTTCTGTTGCTAATTCATGAATCAGTTTGTGCAGCCCTAGTACATGGAGCATGGTGAGTGATGGAGGAAGGGGCTACTGAATTTGCATATTAGGGATTAGAAATTAGTCTTCTCTGCTGTTAGTTCATTGAATTGTTACTTTGTTTAGATTTTTGGTGTCTTAAATCATAAATACAACTTAAATTGATTTATCTCATACATAATTTCTGTTTGGGAGAAGTTTGAGAAGTTGTGAGGATCAACAAAAATGTCTAGTCCTCTATCTTGTTGAATTTGTGACCAAGGTGTCTGCTAATTGATGTCAACTGGTTAAATGGAATTTTGGGGGAGTTAATATAGAAGGGAGACAGATCCAGAATGAGGATTTAAGCTGATAGCCTTAGAGAAAAGACACTTCAACCCCTTAAAGAATATACGTAGACTCCTAGCCAGCTTCTCTCTGGGAGATACTCATAACAATTGGAAACATAAAGCAGTTTGTGGGATCATTAATTAATTATTTTTCATTTTACCACAACTTTGAACTGTTCAAACAACTCCTAGTCCTTGTCTTTTGGTAAAATGAGATAGACTTCCTTACTGACTTCTTGACATACTGAAATATGAATTCACTGGGTAGTATAACAGGAAATTCCATATTTGGCACTCTACATTCTACCTATAAACATGTGCTAACAAATATAGCTGGATCTTAGAGTCATGAGATTACATAGACAGAAATGACCAGGGTTTAAATCTTATAGAATCACAGAATATTCAAGATTAAAAGGGATATTGGAACTCATTTAGTGCAACTCTTCCCCTTCTCCCATTTTACAAAGGGAAAATTTGAGATCTAGCTTTGTAATAATATGAAATATATGCTTGGAATCTACAGATCAGTGATACTTGGGATAGCCTAGAGAAACTAGTATCTGAAAATTTTCCCTTCCCCCAACCACCTCTCTTGAATTTGAAATCCAAATTCTAAAATAGCTCATTCATCTGCCCAGCTGCAATATCACTAGTGGCCTTGTGACTCTCAGGGGGAAGGCTGTTCTTAGCTACTGGAGGAGGAGCTATCAATCACAAAGGTTCCTTTTCAAGGCAAGAGCATCAGACAAAGAGAGAGAGATACAGAGAGATACCCCTCAAATGGGGGATAACACCAGATGACTTGTTCCAAGGAGTCTGTCCAAGACTCCCTCTTAGATATGAGGAATTTAGATGGGTAAGACAGGGATATCTTCCTCAAATGCCCTCTTTCTTTAGCCTTTCCTTTGCCATTTCCCCCTATTTTTCTTATTCTAATCTTGCCCTGACTAAGAGCTCTCAGGGAGCTCTGATTCTACCTCTTTTCTAAAATGCTGAGCTAATGTTTGTCTCTTTTGAATTCTGGGATGGACAAAGTCTGTGGAAGAGGGAGAAGGGATGAAGGCAGGACTTGAAGTGAGAGAAGAAGCAAAACACGGAAGAGTTGGTGAAACATTTTAGTGAGAGAAAAGAGGGAAGAGAACAAGCATTTATTAAGTACCTACCACATGCCAGGCTAAGTGCTTTATAAATAATATCTAATTCTATGAAAAGAATATGGAAGTAGGACAGTAGATTTGTAGTCTCTACCTGTTTAAATGTGGCTGCCTCCTAGCCCACTATTTTGCAATTGGCAAAAGAAAAAGGCACTCTCATTTCCTATCTGTCCTTTGTTGCCAATAATGTAAATGGAGCAACCTTGAGTCTTGGATGACTGTTTAACAAGAAGAGAGGAGCAGGATGGATGTTGCCCTCAGAGACCCCTTGTTTGTCAGTATTGTGTTCTTCATTCCCTGTCAGTTATTTCCCTCCTTAACTCCAGTTTTCAGATTGTCCCTAACTTAGGTATCTTAAAGACCCTTATCATTACCTTATTCCCAGAGTTCTTTATCCAGTCCTTATGCCTTTTACCAAGTTCTCTGCTAAGGTGGAATAACCTTTCCAAAGCAGGGCAGGCAATACCCAGAATGATAGTTCACTAGGAATGATTTTTAGGAGGGAGAGCTGAAACTAATTAGTGGGCAGCTGGCACTTTACCCAAGAGTACCAACAACCAGAGTATTCTTCTTACTTTCTTTTCTTCAAATAGGAATGTGCCTCCCCCGCCTTGGAGGCTACAAACATCCCCCTGAAATCTAGTATTTTGGTACACTGAGGTTTACAAAGTGTTTCACATATTGTATCATATGATCCTCACAACAACCCTATAAGTTTAGTGCTATATCTATTTTACAGATGAGAAAACTGAGGCTAAATGAGGTTAAAGCAATCATTATTGTTTGTTTTGTTTTGGAAGAGGACCAGTGATGTTATAGGGTGATGTCCTGACTCATTTGTAAATTGGATAAGTGGGGCAAAGTTGCACAAAGTCAGCATTCTCACTTTCTTCCAGAATTATCAAAGCCCATTGTCCAGAAAAATATCCACTAATATCCAATATACACTATCTAGCTGTATCTCATAAATATTAGGTATTTAATAAATGTATTTCCATTCCATTCCATTTTATTTGATGATATCTCTATATAGTAACAGTTGTATTGTAGTTATTTGCAGGTAAATAACTCATTCCCTCACCATCCCTCCCTGCACATAGCTTATACACATAAACACACATACAAAGACCTATATATTTATGCTTAATTCACATATCTATCCTTACAATTCAGATTTTCATTACCTCTTGTCTCTACTATTTCAGTAGATTTCTAAAAGGTCTCTGCACCTAGTTTTCCTTACTACAATCTTTTCTCCATACAACTGCCAGAGTGATTTTTGTAAAGCCAATTTGACCGTGTTACTCCCCTGTACAGCAGATTCCACTGGCTCCTATTATCTCTAGAACCGACTATAAATGACCTCGTTTGATTTTTAAACTCTTCACAATATTGTGCCTTTTTTCTCTTCAAATCTTCTCAACCATACTTTCCTTCACTCACTCTATGGTCTAGCCATGTGATGACAATCTGTCTTCCACATTCCATCTTTATACATTTGCCCATGTTTTCTCCCATTCATTTAATCCTCTTCTTCTTCAGCTCTTCTTAGAATCCCCTGTTTTCTTTGAGACATAGAGCAAACACTACTTTTTTTAGGAGACCTTTGCTAATCCTCCCTTGCTGCTACTGCTTTCTCTTATAAGGTTATTCTATCTATGCTGTATCTCTCTTGTATGTACCTGCTTATTATGTTTATATGTTGTCGAATCCGGTCATTTCTGGATGCTGTGATCACAAGGTCTGGATGCATTAGTCAGCATCAGGATTTCATGAGTATGATGGGACACCCAAAGTGGGGGATCTCTTGTTTCTGCCACCAAGAAGCCCAAACTCAAGTCTCTCTCTGGCAGTCAACAGCAAGATTGTCACCCCAGCTTTCAGCCTCTCCTCTCTCCAGTCTATCCTCCACACAGCTGCCAAAATAATCTGCCTAAGGCACTGGTCTGATTATGTTACTTCCTTGCTCAGGAGTGATCTGTCATCCCCTTCAGCCTCTGGGATGAAATATACTCACTTCAGCTGGACGTTCAAAGTTTTCTGTAATCTTCAGTGCCTTATATAGTACTCTTCACACAGTAGGCGCTTAATGCCTGAATTCAATTAAAATTTACTTGCCTGACATAGTAACTAAGGCTGTTCTGGGTTCCAGTACTGTTTCTGATATTCATACTGATTGTGTGATCTTGGCCAAATCATTTAACTTGCTAAAATGTCAGTTTCCCAAACAGTCTGTCTACATTAGTGAGAAGTTTCCTGACACTTCTAAACTCACAGCTCCAGACAAAAATAAAAAGTATTTGTTTAATTTACTATCTTATTTCCCCCAATTACATGTAAAACAATTTTAAAAGTACTTATTTTCAAAAATATTTAAAATGACAATGGGGTGCCAGATGCCACACAAATGAACAAATATGATATAAGATAACTGTTTGATAGGGTTAAAAGAAACATCCAGAAGACAAAGCATCTTAGGAAATGTTAAGAGCTGGGCTGAGCAAATTTCCCTATGGGAAATAGGGAGCCACTGATGGTTTCTGAGCCAGGGAGTGAGGTGGTCAAGAGAGAAACATTTTTTGAACAGAATTGAATCCCGAGGAGTTTCTAGAGGGAGGGCATCTCTCTTTTGGGGGTTTTCAGTCTCCCACACCACCTTGTTCTTGCTCCTTAAGCAGAGCGGGGCTGGTGCAGCCACAGAACTTGGCAGACTTTTCTTCCCTGCCCTGAGGACAAATGGTTTCCTCCCCATTGGCTGAGCCCTCCCAGACTCCGTCACTGTCGTTTGTCAGCAGTTTCTGTTATCTTGGCTCCATCTGCCTCTCTCCGCTTGGTATCTGGGTAATCTCACAGGAGCTCCTGTCTCTGTGTCTCATCCCCTCCCCACACAATGTCGAGGCATGTCCAGCACTCATTCTTATGGGCCTCCCTCTGCTCCCGGCTGTGGGGCCTGAGAGAGGCCACCAGACTGGTACCCGAGGGGAGAGCTGAAGCAGCCCCAGACCGGGGACTGGGCAGCGCCAGGGCCCTGGGGGCCTCCGGCCGCTCTGGGAGGAGAGGGAGGGGAGTGCAGCTTCTCCTTCCCTCCCCCGCTCAGCAATCACGGCGCAGTGTCTCTGCTTAATTTAATAAAAAGCAATAGGTACTTCCTCACTGCGAGACACATGCCGCCCTGTGTGGGCCCACATGCCCCTGGTGTAATTGCATTGTGTGTGCTTCTGGGTAGATGGCCATTTGAGTCTGGAGCAGTGGAATCGAGTTTCAGGGCTTTGCTATGGATGTGGGTCACAGGGACTACCTGGGGCAGATAGATGCTTTCTACTAGTGCACTGTGGAAGATGTTTGTACACACATATACACATAAATATATATACACAGAGATGCCTCATTGTGTAAGATGTGTGTATATACACACACATACCTACATGTACATATGTATATACTTGCCTCTGTAAGATGTGTGTATGTGTGTGTGTATGTATATACAGACACACACACACACATATATGTACACATCTCACTGTGTAAGATATATATACACACACACACATTTTGGCAATAAGAGCTGAGAAAGAGATTAAAGGAATTAGAATAGGTAATGAGGAAACCAAATTATCACTCTTTGCAGATGATATGATGGTATATACTTAGAGAACCCCAGAGATTCTACTAAAAAGCTATTAGAAATAATCCATAACTTTAGCAAAGTGGCAGGATACAAAATAAATGCACATAAATCCTCAGCACTTTTATACATCATCAACCATTTTTATACAAAATCCAACAGCAAGAGACACAAAGAGAAATTCCATTTGAAATAACTGTCGATAGTATAAAATATTTGGGAATCTATCTGTCAAAGGAAAATCAGGAACTATCTGAGCAAAACTACAAAAAACTTTCCACACAAATAAAGTCAGATCTAAACAATTGGAAAAATATTAAGTGCTCTTTGATAGGTCAAGCAAATATAATAAAGACAATACTCCCTAAACTAATCTATTTATTTAGTGCTATACCAATCAGACTCCTGAAAAACTATTTTAATGACTTAGAAAAAATAACAACAAAATGCATCTGGAAGAACAAAAGGTCAAGAATTTCAAGGGAGCTAATGAAAAAAAAAAAAAAAGCAAATGAAGGTGCTTTAGCTGGACCTGATCTAAAACTATAAAGCAGTGGTCATCAAAACCATTTGGTACTGTCTAAGACACAGATTAGTTGATCACTGGAATAGGTTAGGTTCACAGGACAAAATAGTTAAAAACTATAGAAATCTAGTGTTAGACAAATCCAAAGACCTCAACTTTTGGGATAAGAATTCACTATTTGACAAAAACTACTGGGAAAACTGGAAATTAATATGGCAGAAACTAGGCATTGACCCACACTTAACACTACACCAAGATAAGATCAAAATGGGTTCATGATTTAGGCATAAAGAATGAGATTATAAATAAATTAGAAGAACATAGGATAGTTTAACTCTCAGAGCTGTGGAGGAGGAAGGAAATTTGTGACCAAAGAAGAACTAGAGATCATTATTGATCACAAAATAGAAAATTTTGATTATATCAAGTTAAAAAGCTTTTGTACAAACAAAACTAATACAGACAAGATTAGAAGGGAAACAATAAATTAGGAAAACATTTTTATAGTTAAAGGTTTTGATAAAGGCCTCATTTCCAAAATGTATAGAGCATTGACTCTAATTTATAAGATATCAAGCCATTCTCCAATTGATAAATGATCAAAGGATATGAACAGACAATTTTTAAATAATGAAATTGAAACTATTTCTACTCATATGAAAAAGTGTTCCAAATCATTATTGATCAGAGAAATGCAAATCAAGACAACTCTGAGATACAACTACACACCTGTCAGATTGGCTAAAATGACAGGAAAAAATAATAACAAATGTTGAAGGGGATGTGGAAAAACTGGGACATTGATACATTGTTGGTGGAATTGTGAACGGATCCAACCATTCTGAAGAGCAGTTTAGAACTATGTTCAAAAAGTTATCAAAGGTGCATACCGTTTGATCCAGCAGTGTTTCTACTGGGCTTATATCCCAAAGAGATATTAAAGAAGGGAAAGGGACCTGTATGTGCCAAAATGTTTGTGGCAGCCTTTTCATAATGACCAGAAACTAGAAACTGAATGGATGCCCATCAATTGGAGAATGGCTGAATAAATTGTGGTATAGGAACATTATGGAATATTATTGTTCTGTAAGAAATGAGCAGGAGGATGATTTCAGAAAGGCCTGGAGAGACTTACATGAACTGATGCTGAGTGAAATGAGCAGAACCAGGAGATCATTATATACTTCAATAACAATACTATATGCAGATCAATTCTGATGGAAGTGTCTATCTTCAACAATGAGAGGATTCAAACTAGTTCCAATTGATCAGTGATGAACAGAACCAGCTACACCTAGCGAAAGAACACTGGGAAATGAGTGTGGACCACAACATAGCATTTACATTCTTTCTGTTGTTGTTTGCTTGCATTTTTGTTTTTCTTCCCAGGTTATTTTTACCTTCTTTTTAAATCCGATTTTTCTTATGCAATAAGATAACTATATAAATATATATACATATATTATATTTAACATATACTTTACAGTGGAACTCAAAGTGTGGTCCAAAGAATTTTTGGGGTCTCTGAAACCCTTTCAGAGGGTCTACAAATTCAAAATCATTTTTTATTTCTAATATAGTAAATAGCTATAAATATAACCCATGTGAACAAAAACTCTTTGAACAGATCCTCGATCGTTTTTTAACAAGTTTAACATGTTTAACATGTATGGGATTGCCTGCCATCTAGAGGAGAGGGTAGGGGGAAGGAGGGGAAAAGTTGGAATAGAAGTTTTTGCAAAGGTCAATGTTGAAAAATTACCCATGCATATGTTTTGTCAATAAAAAAGCTATAATAATAAAAAAGATATATATATATATAACATATATATATACACACACACACATATACATATATATATATATACACTTCACTATGTAAGATGTGCATATGTATCTATACACACATGTGTATATGTGTATATATTTAGAGGAAGAAAGAGAGAAAAAGAAAGCAACAGAGGGAGGGAGAAAAAGAGAGAAAGGGAGAGAGAGAAAAGAGAGGGGGGAAGAGAGAGAAGGAAAGAAGAAGAGAGAAAGAGACAGAGATAGAGAGATGTGTATATTTCTCTATATGTCTACTTTTTGTTGTTGTTGTACAGTCATTTCAGTCCATCTGACTATTTGTGGACTTTCTTCAGTAAAGATACAGGAGTAGTTTGCCAATTCCTTCTCTGGCTCATTTGTCAGATGAGGAAACTGAGGCAAACAGGCTTAAATGCCTTGCCCAGGGTCACATAGCTAATAAGTGTCTGAGGCTGGATTTGAACTCAGTTCTTCCTGATTCCGGGCCTAATGCTCTATCCACTGAACCACCTAGCTGCCTGTGTGTGTGTGTGTGTGTGTGTGTGTGTGTGTGTGTATGTGTGTGTATATATATGTATATATATATATGTGTGTGTCTATATATATGTATATATATGAGAAATATAGAAATCTCTCCTCCTGTCCATATTTTTAAAGTGAAAAAAAGTTGAAAAAAAGAGATTTTTATTTTGTCTTATTTCTTCTTCCCCCTCTTCTTACTTAGTAGTATTTTAATTTTTTCCTCAATTACATATAAAGATAATTTTCAACATTCATCTCTGCAAGATTCTGAGTTCCAAATCTTTCTCCCTTCCTCCCCCTCCAAGACAACATGCAATCTGATATAGACCATACTCATGCAATCATGCTAAACATACTTTTGCATTAGCCATGTTGTGAAAGAAGAGTCAGAACAAAAGGGGAAAACTACAAGAAAAAACAAAACAAAACAATTTTAAGTGAAAATAGTATACTTCAATCTCCATACTTCTTTCTCTGGATGTGGATGGTATTTTCCATCACAAGTCTTTTGGAATGGTGTTAGATCACTGTATTGCTAAGTCCATCTCAGAATATTACTGTTACTGTGTACAATGTTCTCCTGGTTCTGCTCACCTCACTCGGCAAAAGTTCATATAAGTCTTTCTGGGTTTTTCTGAAATCCGCCTGCTCATATCTTAGAGAATAATAGTATTTCGTTGATTCATATGTCACAGTTTGTTCAGTCATTCCCCATCAATAACCATCTTCTTAAATTCCAATTCTTTGCCACCACAAAAAGAGGTATTATGAATATTTTTGCACAAGTATGTCCTTTTCCCTTTTTTATGATCTCTTTGGGATATATAGCTAGCAGTAGTATTGCTACTACTGCTAGCTATATATCCCAAAGAGATCATAAAAACTATGCCCAAAAGACTATAAAATTGTGCATACCCTATTGCTGGATCAAAGGGTATGCACAATTTTATAGTCTTTTGGGCATAGTTCCAAATTGCTCTCCAGAATGGTTGGATCAGTTCACAATTCCACCAACAGTGCATTAATGTCCAATTTTTCCACATCCCTTCCAACACTTATCATTATCTTTTCCTGTCTTCTTAGCCAATCTTATAAGTGTAAATGATACTTCAGAGGGATTTAATTTGCATTTCTCCAAACAATAGTGATTGAGAACATTTTTATATGACTATAGATTGCTTTAATTTCTTCATCTGAAAACTGCCTGTTCATATCCTTTGACCATTTGAGACTAGTATTCTTATAAATTTGCATCTTATTTAATTGTCAATCAGCTCTTTTAATTATGAGACTTATAGTAATTGATTTAGAATAAGTTTTGTCTTTGCATTCCCTCCAGGGCAGTAGATACCTAGCTCATAGTGAGAGATAAATAAATGCTTGTTGATTGATTGATCTATTGACTGATGGCTGAGATTAAAAACTACTACTCTGGTTTGAGCCCTTAGGCTTCTTGTAGAAGTTTGCCTGTCTTTCCAGTTTGACTATTTTAGAAACCCCATGTGGAAAGGAGCTTCTGCTTTGTTGTCTAGGGTTGGATAGGGAAATATAAGAGCAGCAAATTGGAGTCTTATCAAGACCACTGTGACAGCTAAGTGGCATTGTAGAGATAGTGATGGAACTGGGATTCAAATCCAACCTCAGACTGGAGAGTAACTTGACTTCTGAGAGCCTCAGTTTCCTCATCTGCAAAATGGGGATTCATAATAGTACCTACCTCCCAGGGTTGTAGGAAGAAGCAAGTGAAATGGCCTATGTAAAGTGCTTTATGGACCATAAACCCTATATAAATGCTAGCTACTATTATTACTCAGTTTGAGCATACCATGTGGGCCAGAATGTATGTCCATTATTAAAGGAGGAATAGAAAGAAGGCCTCAAGACTTAAAACAAGTCTGGATTTTTTTTTCACTGCCATGTAAAAGAAATTTAATTTTTTCTTCTTTTTTCTTTTCATTTTCCATTTATTTGGAATTTTAACAAATATCAAATAAAATTTACATTTTTATATGTTAAAGATACTGCCAATATTATCAAATAGCATCCATGGAAATGTGGATTTATGACTAGAAGGAACCTTAGAGATTATCTATTCCTATACCTTCTTATTACATATGTGGAAACTAAGTCCCAGAGGAAAGAAAGTGATGTGCTCAAGATCATACAGCTAGCAAGTAGTAAAATTGACTTGAACTGATTCACCCATTCTAGAAAGTAATTTGGAATTATGCTTTTAAATAGTGACTTAAATGCCCTATCCCCAGAGATCCCACTGTCAGACATGACAAACACTATTGAACAAGGAAGTTGAAGTTAGACATATTCATGGCAGCACTTTTTGTGGGAGGAAATAATTGGAAACAAAGTGGATAACCATTGAGTGAAAAATAACTAAGCAAATTGTGGTACATAAATGTAACAGAGTATTTCTGTGCTGTAAGAGATGATGACTATGAAGAATTCATAAAAGCATGGAAAGACAAACTGCTACAGAATGAAAGAAGTAGCACCATAAAATAATATATACAATGATTACAACAAAGGAATTGGAAAGGAAAAGAAAAGAATTGCGTGTAATTGCAATAAGCAAACTTGTTCAGACAAGAGATGAGAAACTTTTCCTTCCTCTCTTCTTTGCAAAAGTAGGGCCCTCAGGATATGGAACACAGCGTACACTGACCGAGTTGGTTAATGTATTGATTAGTTTTACTGAAGTGCTTTTATTATTCCTTTATTTTTTTACATTTTTTGATATAAGGAATAATTACCAGGAAAGTAATAGGAAAGGAAGAAATATTCAGAAATGAGGATGATATAAAAGAAAAAGATTTCAGGAAAGATTTATTTTAGAAATGCAGGAGAGGGCATTAAAATCTGAAAAACAACTGACTTTTGGAATCTAAGATCTCTCATTACAGATCCTTAGCTTAATTTCATTAGTTACTCTTCTAACATCATTCAAACCATGAGGATGACCATGAGACTTCAGAGATAATTTAATTTAAGCCCCTTCATTTTACAGATGAAAAAACTTCACATAGAGATCAAATGACTTCACCAAATTCATTCAGCTAGGAAGTGGCTGACTCAGGATTAGAACCAAGGGCTTCTATCTCCACATCAAGCACTCATTCTTTCTACAATCCCAAATTGTCTCCCATTATAGTGACTCCAGTGTGTTTCTTTTTCCAACCCTTTGTGGCTACTGCCCCTTAGAGACAGGCTAGGGAAATCTAAGAATCAAGTGGGTAATACAATTTTTTAAAAGCTTTTTTTTTATTCTTCTTTTAAAATGATTTGCTAAACCACATAGATGTAGGAATCACACTTCATGAAGGTAGTCACCTAGGGAATTTTATATTTTATTTTTTAAAGGTGAATATTTATTACATTCTTAATCTTAAAGGACATTGCTTTTGTTCTTCACACTAAAGTGAATTTTAAAATACATTTTAACTAAATTAAATTTAAAGTAAACATTAACAAGTAAATTTGGCTTTTAAAATACTAGCAAAAAATAAGACATACCCTTATATAAATAGACTGTTCCATAGACCTCTATCTAAAGTGATTTTTTTCATTATTTAAAATTTTATTTTTCCAATTACATATAAAACATTTTCTAACAATTGTGTTTTTCAAAAAACAAAAAAGACATAAAATGTATTAAATTTTTGAAACTGTAATATCTTCTGTATTGATTAATGTGTTGGTTAAAATTGCTGAATTACTTTTTTCTTGAATTCTCAGTTTATAAAAGTTGGCTTTCTGGAAAGAAAGGGGAAGAGGCAAATTGATAGTTGAAGGTAATGTTAAAAATACTCCAATGCTCATTTTGAATAAAAAAATAATTCTTAATAAAATTTTAAATACACTCCCAAATAGTAGCAATATGCTTCCTTTAATTTTTTAAAAAATCAGATACTGTTGTCTTTCAAAATGCCTTTCAAGTAGACATGTAAGACTTTCAAGTAGACTTGAAAGACATTATATGACTTATTGTACTTTTTTCAGGGAACTCAATGTAGCCTCCTAATTTTGTTGTCTATAATGCATCAGTAGAGAAAGTTTATCTGTCCTAATAAATTCATGGGTCCAAATCAAAATAAATCAACTAGAAATAAAAATTTTAAAAATAAAAATAAAATAAATAAACAAAATCAAAATCAAAAGGTAAAGTTTACATTAAATGAGTTTGTGTTCTCAGAGACCACATTTTGAAAATGATTTTAGAGGTAAAGAACATGGAGAACCATGAAAAATAATTGGAGAAAAATTGACTAAAACATTGCTACTCCTGTTTTCAATCCTAAACTGTAGCTCTGCCAAATCCTTATCTCTTTTTAAAAAATGCCATCCTTATTGTCTTTATAGTTCCTTGTCAGGAACTGGGGGGCAGGGTATGGATGAGGAGGAGGCAAATAGTCCCCAGATTTGTCAGTCCTCAGGGAAATACAATGATTTATCCCATAGTGTGGACATTAGAGTGGCACAGTTTCCTCACAGAAGGCTGGTCACATTTCTGTGACACCAGATCATTAAAGGCTCAAACTACTGCTATCCCCCAGTGCTCTCTCCCTTCCTGTCAATATTTATGTACAGAGATCAGTTGTGAATTGTTGCAGGGAGGGAATGTAACAAAGGTCACCAGCATTTCAGTCTTTTCCAACTAGTATAATCCTTATGATTTGTATAGAACAAAAGAGCATGTTGGAAGGGAAGTTGAAATCATTTTTCTCACCAATTTCATTCATCTCTTTTTCCATTCTACAAAATAGAGTAGTGGAGATCATTGTTTCTACATGGAGAGTTGTAATAAGAATTAAGAAATAAAATCAATGAATCAATTAACAGATATTTATAAGAGCACTTATTCTTTGTCTAGTTCTGTGCTAGGCACTGGGTATATCGAGGAAAAATCGAAAAAAGCTCCTACCCTCAAGGAGCTTACATTTTAAGATGGAGACAAATGCAATTGAAAGAAACAGTTAAGATAAAATAGAAGAGGAGATGATACTCTCAAATGAGGGAAAGAGAGGATGAAGACTTAAGAAAGTACTATTGCCGAAGGTGAAAGGAGGGAGTGGTGAGTGTGTGTGTCAGGGTAATTGAAAGAACATCAGGGTATGTAGAAGCTGTGATGGAGGGGAAGAGGGGTGAGCAAGGCACTGAATTCATTGAGGAAGGAGAGACAGCATCTTCAAGGTTAATCAACGATGACCATCAGGGTCTGGATTTGGATAGTTTGAGTCTTTGTAGAGTGGTTATGGCAGAGGAAGAAATTAATTATGACACTGAGGAGAGACCAAAGAATATTCTGGCTACTCACCCTTGACAAATGAGTGTGGGAATGGAAGAACTAGAGAAAGTAAAGTCAATATTGGAAAGAGTGATTGATCAGGGGAACAGTGCCTTCTCTGCTAGAGAAGCCAGGTCTCACTGAGTGCCAGTAGATAGAAGTGAAAGAAAGAAGTTTAAGACGAAATGTTTGTGAATCACTGAATAAGCATTCCAGCGAGTGCAGAAGGGAGATAGGATGATGTAGTCTAGGACATTGAAAGGAAAATAGGGTTAAAGTGGGAGCCGACATCTGGGACTTAATTGGGCAAGAGGGTTATTTCTTCAGCAGTTGTGGGTTAAATATCACTGGCACAGGGAAAGCAAAAAAGGAGGGAGGATGTTGACCAATGTGAAATGAGTTCTGGAAGAATTTCAGCTGAGGAACACAGAAGGTTAGAAGGTTCAAGGTCAGTGCTCAAGCTTGAAACCATGTCTCAGACAGTGTGGGACTGAGGAGGAAGAGGTACGTTTCAGGGAGTCTGGGACCTCTATGAGAAAGCAGGAGACGGTGCTTCCCAGACAGGGGGCAGCAGGCAGTGTTGGAGAGAAGGGGTGATCCCCTGGATGAGAGTCTCTGAGCACAAGGGAGAACAATGGAGGGCCGAGGAAGTCAGGGGAACAGTAGAGAACTGTTTAAGAGCTAATGTGGTCTGAGCCAAGGCATCTGCTACCCTTTGGTATAGTCTCAGTAATCACAGTGTCCCCAGTGGAGAGTGGGCAGAGTATTAAGTGGGCTATATATTCATGGGACTCACGTAGGGAAAAATCCCTATTGCCTCCATTGATACAGACTTCCAGTGGGTTGCTCCCTGCCAGACAGCAAGTCTTGGTCCCCAGTTATCTCAATATCTTCCTAACATTTTTGTTCACCATTCATTGGTATATGCTGTGGTTCACTCACCATCCAGCTGTAACTGATCTCTGAAACTGCCAGTTAAAAAACTACTAAACCCAACGGCCTTTTCTCAGTCTTCATTCCACCTGATAGCTTTTGACACAGCCATCACCCCCTTCTGGATAATCTCTCCTCCCTTGGCTTCCATAACACTGCTTTCTTTTGGTTCTCTTCTTACCTGTCTGGCTGCTCTTTTTTTGGTCTTTTTTGTCAATTCTTTCAGTCTCCGGGGTCTCTGCTTCAACCTTCAGCTGTTGAAGCTGATGTTCTATTCAGGACCATTTAATACTTTTGTCTACCTTCCTCTAGTTTATGCTGTAGTCAGTAAGACTCCGGCATGACTCTCTCCCCCCCTTCCCCCCTCCCCCCCTATATTTATGGGAGAGAGTGAGGTCAAAGTTTATGGGGAAATATTCTGTTATTGTTTTATTACTATGTTATTTCATTAAATGCCTTTGCTTTGAACTAAGTATGTCCTCTGGCTGACTAGTAAAAGTAAACACTTCAGTGTGTATTTGTGAGCTATGATTTGGAAAGGATTCTGATCCCCAAAGTATGTAGAACCTGGAATAATCTTCTGGGGATTCATGGGAGGAAGAAAAGTGGGAGCCCGGGTGCTATGTTTATTAAAAGCCTGTTATTATATGCAATTGGATATGCTTAGAAATGAGGTACTTCTACTGTCATTCACAGACACATGCACCTACACAGCTGTCATATTTCCTAATACAGCTATAAAGGTGTTTGACAGAGGCTGGGGAGTGGTGGGGATAAAAAGACGGCAACATCTGGGGAAAAACTATGCCCCTCTTGGTACCAGCTGTTGAAACCAGATCCAGGAGACAAGCATGAATGCACTGATGCAGTAGAAGGGAGAAGTTGCTTAAGTTATGCCTTTGAAAAGATTCCTAAGAAGTTAAAGGTTCCTTTCTCTTTCTCAAGTCAGTAAACCATAACTAGCAAACACCTGGAAATAAAATAAATGCCCATCAATTGGAGAAAGGCTAAACAAATTGTGGTACATGAATGCAATGAAATATTTAAGAAATGATTTGTATGATGAATATAGAAAAGCATGTTTAGACATATAAGAACTGATGACAAGTGAAATAATCGAAGTCAGGAAAACAATATACTCAGTGACTATAGCAACATTAATGGAAAGGACAACAACCAAAAGAGAAATGAAAAGACTCCTTTGCATTCTACAAATATGTATTGTATCTAGGATATACTGCAACATATTTAACATATATAGGACTGCTTGCCATCTTGGGGGGGGGATGGAGGGAGAGAGGGGAAAAAACGAAACATAAGCGATTGCAAGGGATAATGTTGTATAAAAATTATCCTGGCATGGATTCTGTCAATACAAAGTTATTATTAAATAAAATAAAATAAAATAAAAAGACTCCTTTGCAGGAGTCAGGGCTGTCTATGAACATGGAGTACTGCATATATATTTTTGTGGTCTGTTGATTGGTTTTGCTGAATGTTTTCTATTCTTCCTCCAAAGTTTTCTTTAATATAAGGGATGCCCCTTTGGGAGGTGGGGAAAAGAATAGAGGAGGAAATGTAGGCAATATGCAAACAGAAGATTGCAATAAATCTTTAAAAGGATAATGATAACTAAGAGTGGAGATTGGTGATCTGACCTGGATTCTTGTCTCCACATTGCTAAGAAAATTATAATAGTGAAATGTAGTAGAAATTCAAGAATACCTGAAGGACCTGTGCCTACAGAACTGGATATCCTTTCCCCATCCGTTTCTGTAAATTCTGCCAGTGTAGGCAAGTATTATATTTGGTTCCAGGTGCTACGTTTTAGGAAGGACATTGAGATGGGTGGGATCTCAAGAGGAAGGTGACCAGAATGGTCGAGGATCTTAAGGATTTATTGAAAGAAGTAGAGATATTTAGCAAGAGAGATCTTTAATCATCAAAGACTATATCTCTTGCCTTTCTTTTTATCCCCATCACTTAGCACCTGGCATGTGACATACACACACACATATATGTGTATGTGTGTATGTGTGTGTGTAGATATATAAAATATATCTAGTTCTATCCTCTCTCCTGCGTGCCAAATTTTTATTTCCTGTTTTACAAACAGCTCAAATTCAATATATTCAAAACAAAATTAATTATCTTTCTCCAAAAACATCCCTTTCTTAAACTTCCTATTACCCAAGGGTCTATGATTGGTCTTCTTCCTAGCATTTTTCACATTCTCTCCCTTGCCAGTCTTACTCATTTCTAAGGTTTCAACAACTGCTTCTATGTAGATGATTCTCTATGTTTGGATCTATTTTCCAAGCCTTAGATCTATATCCTCAGGTATTTTGGGGATATCTCAATCTGGCTGTTCCACTAATATTAAAACTTTATACATGAAAAACTTGGTTTATTTTCTTTTTTTCCTAAACCTATTCTTCCTTCTGAATTTTCTATTTGTATCTGTGGTACTACCATCTACCCATTCTCACAAATGTTTAATATTGGTATTTCTTTCATTGTTTCCTTTCTCTCACCTCTAATATACAAAGTAATATATATATATAACACATCGATATATATGTAAATATATATGTATGTACATATACATACACACACACACACACACACACACACACACACACACACATATATATATATATATATGATCTATTGAGTTACCCTATTCTATCAGTCCCATTCTCACTGCTTTGTCAGTCTTCTGCTCAAGAATTATCCCTGGAAAGGAATTTAAACTCCTCTGCCTGACATTTAAATCCTTCCACAATTTGGTACCATCCTATCATTCCAGTCTCATCTCACATTATTATCTTCTACACTCGAGCCAAGTTAGTCTACTTTTTGTTCCTCCTACAGATTTCAATAATACTATTCTCCCTGTGCCAGCAATACAATCCCTCCCTCTCTTTACTTGTAGAATTCCTACTTACTGATAAATTCCTTACTTTTTACTTGAAGTATATTTGAATTGTCAGCTCCTATATGGAAACCTTTCTGATTTTTCCTGTCAGTAATGATCTTCTCCACTGGACCTCACCTCACCCTTTGTTCCCCAACTTTCTAGTAATATCCTTTACATGTAAAGCCTTTTTATTATCTGTATAAATATGTTAAACTTTGTATCACTCAACATTTTGGACACAGTAGACTTTTTAATAAATATTTGTTAAATGAAAAAATGGAAAGGATTTGGATAGATAAAGAAAAAGGGAGGGAATTCTTGTTGAGAGAAATAGGATATGAAAAGTCAGCCAGGATGGAAAGCTGAAGGCTTGTTTCATTTTAGTGACCATTTTATTTATTATGCACCTACTATGTGGCACTATGAAAAGTTATGAGGAAATAAGAATGAAAAAATTAAATAATCCCTACCCTGAAGGAGCTATCATTTAATAGAGAAGATATGACATGAACAAGAAAAAAAAAAAGGTGTAGGAAAGAATGTGATTAGGAGAAAAGAAAGCAAAAAGCTCTTTTAGAATTCCAGTGCTCCAGAAAAATTTGGGGAGGAAGACAATCCGTTCAATTGAGGGTTCAGGAAAGCCTTCTAGAGGAGGTACCACCTACCTTGAAGGAAGAGCAGGATTTCAACAGGCAGAGGCGAGGAGGGAATGTGTTCCAGGCAGGAGGCCAGCCAGTGTGAATGCACAGAATTGGCAGAGTGCAGAAAGAGAGTGAGAAACAGCTGGTAGAACTTTGAGGCTGGAATGTAGGGTGTGTGAAATAAGGCTGAAAAGATAGGTCAGAGCCAGATTGCAGAGGCCTTCAATGTGAGCATAAAGAGTTTGCATTTTACGCTGTAGGAAATGAGAAGCCACTAAAAGCCTTTGAACAGGGGAGGAACACGGTCAGACCTGTGCATTAGGAAAATTACTTTGAAAGTTGTGTCAAAGATAGAGGGGAGAAGAGAGGGGCTGGAGATGAGGTGGACAGTTAGGCAATTACAATAATCTGGGAGAAAAGCTATGAGGGAGAGCCTACAGGAATGTGAGTGGAGTGGAGGCAAGGGACAAAAGAAATGTTGACTGGACTTGGCAACTGATCCTGTGTAGGGGATGAAGGGAAGGAAAAATTCAAAGGTAAATGATTCAAAGGACAGTTGTTCTATAAGCAGAACTAGGCAAGGATGTAGGAGAATTTGAACCTGTGAGGGGAAGCAGTTGAAGATAATGTTGAAAAGGGATAGCAGGACCTAAATGTAGAAGACCCCGAATACAATTGCCAAGGTATTTAGATTTATCCAGTACAAAGTGGGATGGGATGGCTAAGAATGAAAGCATCTTCATTTGTTTGGTTTTTGGAGAAGGGGAGTGATATACAAATCAGTGTTTTAGGAAGATTAATAATCAATATTATTAAAAATGGATTAGAGAAAATTAGAATAATCAAGATCAGAGCCATAACTAGGAATTTTTATAGTTGGAACATAAACCATAAACGAGGCAAACAGCACAAACTGTATACTTAAGTAAGGAGGAGGAACAGGACATCTCCCTAAGGGTGTTGGAGGTGGGACACAGAGATATTGGTGTTAGGTTGTTGCTGGGAAGACTGCTCTGTGTGAAGTTGGGGAGGGCAGAGTGAGTCAGGGATGCTTATCCCAACTCAATTTAACCTACTTTTGTTGTTTTTGTTAATGGCTTTAGTCATGTATGAGTCTCCTTGGAGTTTTCTTGGCAGATACTAGAGTGATTTATCATTTCCTTCTCCAACTCATTTTACAGATGAAGAACTGAGGCAAACAGGCCCCCCCCCCACCCCGGGGTCACATAGTTAATATCCAAGACTGGATTTGAAGTTGGGTCCTCCCAGCTCCAGGCCCAGCATATAATCTAGCCGATAAGTGCTAATGTTTCTGGACTATTAGAGACTGCAAGTTCCATAAATGCCCTCTAACATGCCTTTATGGTAACCTCCAATCACTCCATTCAGTTACAACTGTGGTCCTTATAGGAAATCAAAACTGATAGCATAAATGGAAAAGAAAGGAATATAAGAGACATCCTGAAGGAAGAATGGAGAAGACTCAATCACTCATTGAATATCAGGATGAAGGAAAGAAAGAGTTATAAATGAATGAGAGTTTTCAATCCTGTTGACTACTAGCATAATCTAAATTTTTTTATTTTTAATAGCTTTTTATTTTTCCAAATACATGCAAAAATAGTTTTCAACATTCTCCTTTTTTTATTGACAGAACATATGCATGGGTGATTTTTCAATATTGTCTCTTGCACTCACTTCTGTTCCAACTTTTCCCTTCCCTCCCTCCATCCCCTCCCCTAGAGGGCAGGCAGTCTCATACATGTTAAACATCAACATTCTCCTTTGCAAAACCTTGTGTTCCAAATTTTTCATAGCAAGCAATATAATAAAAGTTAAACCTATGAAATTCTTCTAAAGTATAATCTTGAGGAAAGCATATATAGAACAAAAAGTACAGGATTTGGAGTCAGGACTCCTGAGTTCTCATTCCAACTCCATCACTTTTTAACTATGTGGTTTTGGCCAAGTTATTGACCCCTTTAAGCTTAGTGCTTATCATTTCTAAAATGAGGATGATAATATGCTATTTACCACATAGGATTGTTGAGCTGCTTAAATGAGATAATGTATGTAAAGGGCTTTGTAATCACAAGCCACTAGAGAAATGTCTACTGTCTTTATTATTAATGGTATTGATACCATTAGCTGAAATAAAGTAGTCAGGAAGGGAAGCTAGTTTAAGAAGCCAGAAAAGAAATGAGTGTGATTGAACCATATAATTTTTGATGTCCTTTTCTATTTTAAAATTCTTCATCTATCCATCAATCAACAAGGATTTATCAAGTATTCATTATTTGCCAAGCAAAGACAAAAACAGAAATAAGACAGTCCCTGTCCTCAATAAACTTACATTCTATCAATGGGAGAACACAGGAGATACTGGTGATTGGCTGTTTGGCAAGGAGGACACTACCAGGTGAGATAGTAATGATAGGTTTCAGGTAGAAGGTGGAACTGGACCTCAGTCTTGAAGGAAACTAGGGTTTCTTAAGAACCAGAGATGAGTAAAGAGAGCATTCTAAACGTGGGGGACAACCACTGCAAAGGCAGAGAGATAAGATGTGGAACAGGAACAGTAAGAAAGCCAATTTTACTGAATAGCTGGAATTTACTGGAATAGCTAAAGTGGTACAGATGATAAAGCATTAGGTCAAGAGTCAGGAAGATCTGAATTCAAATCCAGTCTCAGTTACTCTGTGACTTTGGGCGAGTCACTCACTTAATCCCTCAGTTCTTCATCTGTAAAATGAGGACACATTGGAGAAAGAAATTACAAATCACTCCAGTATCTTTGCCAAAGAAACCTCCTGGACTTGTCTTCTATGGAATTATATGGAGTTAGATACAACTAAATGACTGAATCCCAAGGGAACACGAAAGAGAATAATTTTCAATAAGACTGGAAAAATAGATTGGGACCAGAAAAAAAAAGACTCTAAATGGCAAAGGGGATTTCATATTTGCTTCCAAATGTAATATATAGCCATTGGAGTTTATCACATAGAGGAATGACATGGTCAGACATGTACTTTAGGAAAATTACTTCAACATGTGTAGAGGATGATTAGAAAAAAGAGATTCTTGAGGTAGGGATACCATTTAGGAAGATACTACAATGGAGCTGGCAAATGGTGATGAGGGCCTGAACTAGGCTTGTGGCTATATAAGTAAAGAGAAGGGAGTCAGTAGGCATAAAGAAAACTCTTTTTCCTGTTTTAGTTGGAAGCCCATAATCTTAACACCTGGAAGGCCTGTCCATTTCATCTAGAGCCCTTTTAGTTTAAGCCATTCTAGTAAAAGAATGCCCATCCTTCTTTTAAAGCTCTCTAGCTTGGGAGATGACTCAGGATCCCTAACTAATTCACTTCAATGTCTCCTACCTATCTTTACAATAAGGAAATCTTCCTTAAGTCAACTTCAACCTCTCTTGCTGCTATCTAGAAGAAACAGGCTAAGGAATAGAATATGGAGAGAGATGTAAGCTTAATAAAGTAGAGTTCAATTCCTAACTTTTGCAGAGGAACTAGTGACATACAGCTTCTAAAAGTTCTTAGGAAAAATTCTCTAAAGAGAGGTTTCTTCTGCAGCCTGATTCAGAGTGGAGAGAGGGACAGACACTGATGATTTTTCCCTTTCAGGCTTGTCATCGGTGATATTGCCGTGGAATGTTGGAAGGATGTGGGCAGCAGACAGACCATGTCATCCTCTTCCCTGGAACTATGCAGAAAATCAGGCAATATCAGGCTCCCAAGGCGAGCAGAAAAACCCAAAGGAGCTGTAGCTTTTAAATCTGAGTGGCGCCTGGAGGGAATTAGACAAGCATGTTCCATCTCTTTGCAAATCTTTATAAAGCGAATTTTTGTGGTTATCCAGTGAAAATGCTGCTGCTTATACAAGCATTGGGAACTTGGCTCCACTGGGTGATAGTGGGAGGAGAGTGTATAGAGCTGTTGGGTAGGAGTCACGCGTGAGAGAGCAGTGTTGAATGAAGGTGACTAGGAGTCTTCCCTGAGAAGCTGACTGCTTGCTGGGTAGGGTAAGACTTTAGTGTTGTAGGAGCAGAGAGGGATAGGATTGGGTTCCTAATGAACCTCCTCACCTGGAGTTTTTAGTATGGGAAGAAGTCTAATTGATTGCTTCTCTTTTTTTTTTTTTTAACTTCCTAACATCAAAAAGATTTCTGGGCTTAGTGAAGAATGGGATTTGTCAACTGTAAATAAATGAAAAAAGTTATGTATTTACTATATGCAAAACACTGATAGTTTACAAGAAAATCAGAGATGGTCCCTGATCTCAAGGAATTCACATTCTAATTGGAGAAGACAACATACAGAGGAGGTTTCAGCTACAAGCCCCCTTGAAAAGTCTGGTGGATCTTAGGATGCTTTTGGTAACATTTATTCTTTAATGTCATTTCTGTTGACAAAATTTCTAACCATTTAACAATACCAAGGATCTTGATGATGAGATTTTTTTTTTCTAGATCTTTAGTAGCTAGGTTGGTAGCATCTCATGAGAACAGTTCCTGGCCCACATCTTCACAAGATTTGCTTTTCAGATTGATAGCTGTTAGTTTTGACACAGAAGTAAGACCCACTGTGATCTTAGAGGTTCTGTCACTCCTGTCATTCTTGGTATTATCTGTTAGTCCATGATCTTTGGTATTGGAGCTGGCAATGAAGATGGCTCCTTTCTAGTGACTGCATTGGTAACTACAGGACCAGAGCTAGCAGCAAGGTAAGACATAATGGGTGGGGAGAGAGTCATGACTATTCCCAAAGCTCTTAAATTCAGGGTGCTGGACCATCTTCAGATGTAGTTCCTGACTTTCCCTCAAGATATCATCACTATCCCTATCTCTCTACTATATTAATAATTATTTACATTATAAAACTTCCATTCCCCCAAATATGAGACAGAAACTGTACTTATGACTTCATTTGTGGAGTGAACATGTTGATGAAGAAACTCCATGTACTATTTCAAATAAGCATCTTCTTGAGAGTTGTCCAAAGTACTGAGAGGTTAAATATCTTGTCCAGGGTCACACAAAGCCAGCAGGCTTTTAAAATGATGAAATAAAGATGTGCTTGGGACTCACTTTTCCAGAGTGAGACTTGCACATCTCCTCCTTAGAATTTCCTTTAGAGATTGAAGTATATTTCTCTACTGCTATTAGTTTGAACCCCTGTTCCTGTGTGTTCTCTTCACTGTGCTCCAGTTCTATTTAATCAATTAACATTAATTTTACAAAGGGATATTTATTAAGGAGATAAAGTGAGCAATACAAATATTTCCCAATTCCTGGGAGCACAATCTCCCATAGATCAATCACCTTGATCCCTAGGAAGAATGGGTTCAGATTTCATGCAGTTTCGAAATACTGTTTACTCAACATGTTCACTTCTAATGGTGGTATAGATGCTAGATGAGAACTCATCCTCTCAGCAATTACTAGGCTAGGTTCCTTATGTCATTCTGCTGAAGCTTAGTGCTAAACTGAGTTTCCAAAGTCATTCTTGAAAGATCTTAATGCTGGTTGGCTAGCCACAAAACAGCGTGGACCCCTTCTTGGATTTTCCAGTGCCTCACTCTCCTGATCTTTTAAAGCTTTACAGCATTGTTCAGTCATTTCAGCCATGTATAATTCTTCATGATCCTTTTGGGGTTTTCCTAGCAAAGATACTGGAATAGTTTGCCATTTCCTTCTCTGGCTCATTTTATAGAAGAAAAAATAAGGCAAAAAGGTCAGTGACTTGCTCACACAGTCAATAAGAATCTGAGGCTGGATTTGAACTCATGAAGATAATTGCTTCTAGTACTCTATCCACTGGGGCACCTAGCTGTAGCCTTCTTCAGTAAACACAGAGGACAGAACTGAAAGCAAGGCTATATATTCTTGCCCTCTTTGGGTGAAAGAGGCTCCAAGGCCTTCAGTAACTCATTCTATTTCTCTAATGCCAGCTAGTTCAGAAAACAAGAGCCAAGATCTTTGCCTGATTAAGATCTTTTGAATGCACCCCAGTTCTGACTACTCTGTCAATCAACGATATCATCACATGATTAACAGGTTGGAACCAGCAGCAGAAGGTATCTGTATGCTCTAAATCAGGAGCAGGGACATTTCCATTACCTGTCCATATGGCTTTCCACAAGCAGGTTCCCCATCCTTTTGCACATGGGAGATGGGCAGATGAAATAATGTTTGATTCTAGAGTCATTATGGAATCACTGGAGTTTATTGAATAGGAGATGACATTGTCAGACTTGCATTTTAGGAAAATCACTTTGGCAACTAATGACTAAAGATGGGGGAAACTTGAGGTAGACAGACCAGTTAAGAGGTTATTGCAGTGGTTTGGGAAGGATGTGATAAAAACTAGAGTGATACCAATCAAGAAATTTGAACCAATCAGAAATTTGTCATTTAACTCTACCAGAGTTAACCTTTCTGGTGTAAAAGTTCCAAATCATCTTACTGATACTTATTTCAAGAAGCAATTCAGAAACCTCAGCACCAAGAAGGAGAGATTTTTGACACACAAAAACAGCAACATAGGATTATAGAGCAGAGCAAGAGTGATCAATAAACAATAGCCTCTCAGATCCTGTCACAAATTCTTCAGCTCTGTGGCTACCTATATTCTGTATTCTCTCTTTCCAATGGAGTTTATCCTCACAAACTGGTGTTTTAAATGCCTTGCAGAGAACTTTTATTAAAATATTTGGAACAACTTTTTAAAAAGACATACTTTGTTCTGTGCAAAACATGCAGGGTATGGAATGAGCCCCTTCCACCAGACTCTAGCTCCATGAGAGAAAAGGTCTTATGTAAGCTTCTGTAATTGTAGTTTTAGTATAAATCACCTGAGCCATTAATAGACTTTTCCAATGCGATATAAATTTGCATTCATATCCTTTTATCCTTGGTTCCTGGACAGTGAGAGAAATGCAAAGGAAAGCAAAAGTAGGTGGAGGATGATGATACTTGGGGATTTCTACTTGGTTGGACATGTTGTATCTTTCAGGCTAGAAGATACTTACCTTTCCATTTGTAACATGGACTTTTGATAATAGAAGCAGGCATCCCGGTTGAACTATTCAGACCTGAATAAAAGGTTGGGATTCAATGCAATCATGACCTTCTAGACCATAAGAAGACTTCATCTGCATAGTGAACAATGTTGACTAATCATATCCTGCTTCACAAAATTTACTAAGAATCTGGGATGAAGTGACAACCTTCTTTTCCAGAGAGATTATGAAGAGACTGGTAATTTGGGGAAGTGTCTTCTGTTGGTATATTGTCTTAGAATCCAGATCTTTCTGAGATAATCCTTCTTGATGTTCACCATGATACAAGATCAAACAATCAGTGGATAAGGACTTATGAATATTATTATGAATGTTATGATTACAAAACTACAAGGTTATACCTGGAGGTAGCAGTTTGTGGCAATATTATATTTTTATCTTCCTTAGAACCTAGAACATCGCTCAACACACAATAGAGTCTTGTGAGTGTTTGTTTCATTTATTAATTTGAATCTCCTTTAAAGATCAACTTAAGTTCCTCCATGAAGCCTTCTCTCTACCCCATACAAAAATTATTTCTTTTAAGGGAACCAAGCTTACAATCTCATGGTCATTCTAGATTTTTCCCATTCCCTCATTCCCCCCTCTCATTTCCAATCATTTACTAGGTCCTGTTGTTTCTATGTTCACAACATCTCTCCTCTTCATCTACTTCTTTCAACTCTCATGGCCACCACTTAAGTTCAGATCTTTTATACCTGGGGTACTGCCACAACCTTACATTTGTTTTCCCACTTAAAGTATCTCCTCTTTCCATTCTATCTTCCACATAGAATGCCAAATTGATATTCTTAAAGCATAGTTCTAATAAGGTTGATTCCTCTGCTCAAAAAACATTGGTTACTCCCTATTATTCTAGGACAACCTGGAGCCTATGAAATTTTTATTATTTTGATAAGTTACTAGGTAGGTAGTCCAGTGTATAGGATTCTGGGCCTGGAATCAGGAAGATTCATTTTTCTGAATTTAAATTTGGTCTCAGAAACTTAATAGTCAAGTAATCCTGGACAAATTGTTCAATCTTATTTGCCTCAGTTTCCTTATCTGTAATATGAGTTGAAAAGGAAATAATAAACCACTTCAGTTTTTTTTTTCCAAGAAGTCCCTAATGTCACAAGGAGTGAAAACAAAAATGACTGAAAAACAATGACTGAAAAAAAAACAGTGAAAGTAATACTATTTGATATTTGTATATTAATATAATTGATTTCCTTTGTAATAACATATTTCATATATTTAAAATTATTCTTTTGAGAAGGAATCTGTAGGCTTTATAAAACTACCAAAACTCAAAAATTGTGAAAGCCTCTGCTCTAGGATGTAGACTTTTATGATCTGGCTCTGGTATCTTTTCAGACATTTCATATTATGCCCTTTCATGCAATTTACATTCCAAACTGGCTTTCTTACTATTCTCTCTTCTTCTCCAGACCTTTGCAAGGGTTATTCCTGTCCTGGGTGGCCTTTCTTTTCATCAACCATGATTAAAAACCTCATGGTTTGAGGGACTTCTGATTTATGAATTTCCAGTATTCTTCTTGTTGTTATTACTTACCATATACTGAAATGAAAAGGGCAACTCCTATTTGGAGAAATACCTTTCTCAAGCAAAAGAAACTTTTATATTAAATATGGCTTATTATAATCCCTTTTACTTACATGTTAAGAGTTAATGTTTTGCTTTGTTTTTTGAAACTTGATTACTTGGAACTTCATAAATTTGCTTGTCAAAAGTTCAAAAACTTAACAAATTTTTTTGTGAAAGATTGTACTTGTACCCCTCTCACTGTAAGATAATAATAACTTTTGTTTAGAGTATTATCAGGGTATTTATTAGCATCAAGGTTGATCTGAATTACCATCTTGAGGTAATTGCCACCTCCCAAAGTATATCATCCCTTGGTCAATTAAAGGAACAGTTCATCATAGGTTTCCCCCAAGCAACTGGCAACTATATCTGAGGCCACTTAAAATCAAAGATTACTCATGAGTTTGGAAAAGATTATGTACAAACTAGATTTATGGGTTTAGATCAACTAACATTTTCATAGAGATCATAGATTTGTTTTTGTTGTTGTTCAGTCTTCTCAATCCTGATTCTTCAGAATTCCCAAGACACTGGAGTGGTTTGCACGTCTTCTCCAGCTCCTTTTATAGATGAGAAATTGAGACAAATTGAGTTAAATGACTTGTTCAGGGTCATGTAGCTAATGAAATGTCTGAATCTTCATTTGAACTTAGGAAAATGAGTCACAGATTTAGAACTAGAAAAAAATTACAGTTGAGACCATTGAATCCAATGTACTCTTTTTATAACAAAAATGAAACTCATAGAAGTTATCACTGGTCCATGAACATAGGAATTAGAAAATGTCTGATCTATCCTGGTTCCAAGTCCAGTACCCTGTCCTCCATCTCCCTCAGAAATATCTATTCATGAGCATTTGCTGCCTAACCCAGTCCTTCTTAATTTTAGGGCCTTCCTTCTACCCTCAATTTATCCTGACTATATCCTGTTTCAACACAGCTTAGCACAGTGCTTGGTACATAGGACATGTTAAATAAATGCCAGTTGACTGACTGCATGACCAATTAAATCTTCTGGAACGATTGAAAAGTTTTATGCTTTACTGATGAGGGCTAAGAACAGAAGAGAAGCCTGTTTACTATATAAGTACAAGCTAAAGACTCATCCTCCAACCTTATTATGGCAACTTGGTTCTTGAATTCTTTAAAGAATGACAGGACTGAAACTCCTACAGGCCTGGAGGAGTGTGGCCTTCATTTGGAAGTACCAGAGCAGGGATTAGCAGCTTTCACTCTCACTGAACTTGCTATTTCGCTGAGATTCATCCAGCTATAATTCACTTCTCCAATAACTCATATCCTCTAATAAATTCCACTAAAATATATGTGAATTGTGGGTTGGGCTCTGCTTTCCCCTCTCAGTGGGGGTGAGGTAGTTATGTTTAGGTAAGTTGATTTAGAGAGCATTGATTGCTAAATGTTAGGGAAGAATCAGGAGAAACTTGATCCCTCCTTAACCCTTTGATTTTGACTCACAAGCCTAGAACATGTCTCATTCTTGGCTTGGTGGGAATAATATTCTGTCCCTACCATGCATTTTAGGTTAGTTTTTCCTTTAAAGGTATTGAAATCATCCCTGAGACTTAATTGGCTCTGAGAACTAAAGGCTCAGGCTCCTAACATCATTTCCTGTTGCCTTAGAACAAAACAGCCACAAGATGCTTCAGGCTTGCTCTGATGCTTGACCAAGATGAGCAATTCAAAAAGCAGAGAATCTTCACTCAACTGAATAGACTTGGGGCGTTCTCAGGGACTACCTTCTTTAAATATCCTTCTTTCTGAGAGTTCAGTAAACACTCTTGATACATCAGAATGACCTAGGAAATGTTTCATTTTGTTCCAATATTTTAGCAGAAACAATTAGGGTAACTATCAGACTGCCTGAGTCATGGTGAGGGTTTAACCCAGAATACCTAGAATGCTTTCCCTCTTCCCCTTTCCTCTTAGAATCCCTACCCCCTTCAAGAGTGAGAACTGGTGCCTTCTTTTCCATGAGGCCTTTCCCAATCCTACTTATTAATGTTCTCCTTCCATGATCCCAAATTACTTTCTTTCTTTCTTTCTTTTTATTATTATAGTTTTTTTATTTACAAGTTATATGCATGGGTAATTTTATAACACTGACCATTGCCAAACCTTTTGTTCCAATTTTTCCCCTCTTTCTTCGTACCCCCTCCCCCAGATGGCAGGTTGACCAATACATGTTAAATATGTTAAAGTATAAATTAAATACAAAATAAGTATACATGTCCAAACCGTTATATCCCAAATTACTTTCAATTATTTTGTAGATACTTTGATAATTGTTTTCTGTGTATATTATCCACCGTCCCACTGGCTAACAATATAAGTTACAAGGGCAGGGAATGTTTTGTATCATTAGTATTAAAATGATGCCTTTTTAACATATGTAAAAGCTACTTTTTAAATGTCCAGAAGCATTTCAATTGCAATTAATTAAAAAGGGGTGGAGTAAAATGGTGAAAAGAATTCGAAGTAGGAGACACTGTCCACGAGGGAGGAAAAAAATGAACCATTGTATACTTACATGTTGTGTAAAATTGAAGATTGTGTGCCCATATATGTGAAAGGGCACTGCCACACATGTGGAAGTATGTATTAAAGCTCACAGAAGTGTATAGATAAGGGAAGCAATAATTTTTGTTATTGTTGTTTAAGTTATGTCCAACTTTCTGTGATCCTATTTGGGGCCATTTTCTTCTGCCGTTCATTTTACAAATGAGGAACTGAGGCAAACAGGGTTAAATGACTGTCTGAGTCCCAGTCTGACTGGTGTTTCCAGTAAAGTGAAGGCAGGATAAGCATGGGGGTAATGGAAAGGAAAGAAGGGGAAGGGCTTGGAACAGTAGGCCTGTTCATTCTAGTCTGAGGGATCCATGGGCAATGTGGGAGGACTCTCCTGAATTCCATTTCCCAATTCCTTCTGAAAGATCTCCCTCCCTCCTCTTCCCCCTGCTACATTCCAAGGATAAGGATTCATCAGCTTCTGATTAGGTTTCCACAAGGAAAGGAGGGGGGGAGAAGAGAAAAGATTGCAAAATGTGAGGAGTCTCAGTCTCCCCAGACTCTCCAAGGCCCCAATGAGGCGTGATTCTGCTCAGTGAGAGCGAAGAGCTTAGTGGAGCTGCCTCAGCACACAGCTAACTTCATCAATCTAATGATAACCTGGGGAAAGGGAGGCGGAACACAGAGTCCTCAGGGCAAGACAGGCTTATTTGGTTTCCATGGTGAGGTCAATCCGGTCAAAAAGGGATTGGTCTCTGCTCTTGCCAACTACTTCTATCCCTCCCAGTGGAAAGTAGAGTCTCTAAGCTAGTCATGCAGAAGGGAGGAAAGGGAGAGGAAGGTAATAGGAGGAGAGCCTTGCAAAGTCTTTCACTTTGTCAGCGTCCAGGAATGAAATTGTATTACATGTGAATTCTTTAAGAATGGGCCTGTCTCCAACCCCAGCCCGTAGCATGGTGCCCAACTCTTACAAAACGCTTATTGAGTTGGTTCAACTTTGTGACAGCAGAGGGTGGGGAATGAAGGGAAGGAGAAATGATTTTTGAAAAAAAAGAGAGAGATTTGTATTCTAATGGAATGAATGAAAAAAAAATGCATTGGAAAGAGCATAGAGCATAGAACACACAACGGAATTCATTGCATTCTTCTGAGAGTCACTCCACCTTGGAGTACCTTCTTGTTCCTGAAGGATCAGGATCCAAAAAAAAAATACTCAATATCTCTGGAGAACTGAAGCCCTTTGAAAAATTCTCTTACGAGAGAATATGTTCTAGGAATCCTATCACACTCTCTGATTTTTCTTAGGTTGTGAACATCCTCTGTCCCTCTGCTCAGGGCTCAATTTTGTCTAGAGCCAAGATGCTGCTGATGTTCAGCATCTATGTGGCCCACCCAAATCCCCATCTAAAAGGTGAATATTGTAGAATTACACCCCCCCACACACATACAAAAAAAGTGGCTCCAAAGAAGAGATATAAGAAAATATTGCCCTGCATTCTTTTGCAGAGATGGGAAGTCCATGAATATGAAATTTTGCATATGTTTTGTTTTTCTTTCATTTATTGATCGATTTTACTAAATTTTTCTTTTCTTCCTCTTTTTTTTCTTTAGAAATAAGCATTTACTATGTACCAAGCTGAGGGGTAGTTGGTCCAGTGTAGACAGAGTACTCTGTCTAGAGCTCAGAAGGAAAGGGAACAGTCTTTGCTTCTCAAGAAACTTATATTCTGGAGATCCAATGGGGAGGCTTCTATTCCAAATGGAAGATAAGGGAGGGAGCATCGCAGCGCAGATGGCAAAATAGCCTGGTTCTGTGGATAGAAGGAATCCCGTCTAAAATTTAGGTCCCCGGTCAGCCCCAAATCTGAACATCCCTCCATCAAAATCTATGTTTTGTTTTTCTTCTCAATTCATTGAATCCATAGAACATTCATTTCTAGTTCTTTGCTTTCCTCATGTCCTCTTAAAAAAAAACCTTATCTTCAACTCATATCTATACTGTCCCACTAAATTTCCGGAAGTCAACAGTCATCCAGAGTGATTTTACCTTCTTCTTAAACTTCTCCCAATTACTCTTTTCTCTATTCTATGGGATTTTGAAATGACTAACATATGAGAACAAATCTTTAGTCTATATTAAAAAGCTCCAGAAATCTGGTCTCAGCTCACAAGCTAAATGGCTTATGACCCTAGCACACTGACCTCATCTTCAACACAATAGTCTTGTCCAGGTTTTACTCTGCAACATCTGGAAGTCTCTTGGCTGGTTCATTTCTAGACCCTTAAAGAACCAGTTAGCAGCAGATCACCTGTGAAAAATAATAATGCAAGACACCTTGCATCATCTTATTTCTACTCTGAAATTGCTATAGGATTTTGGGTAAACTATTAACTCTTTCTCTGACTCTGTGTCTCTCTGTCATCTGTAAAATAGCTTTTTTTTTTCATATGATATCCTTCCTTCATATGATCATGGAGACCATTTGTACCATCCCCTCCTCATTTTACAGATTAGGAAACTGAGGTTCAAGGAGCTTCAGGGGCTTGTCTAAGGTCACATGTGTGATAATCATCAGAAGTAGGACCAGAAGTTATGTCCTCTCACTCAAGAATCAGTGCTCTCTGCATATACAAATTGTCTGTTTACTTTATAGCATTATGAGGTGAAAACACCTCCAAATGCCTGTTTTTTGTTTTTGTTTTTGTTTTTTTATCCTTAAGACTTCTCTTTTTCATATAGACTATCTCTACTTTACAGATATCCCTTTCTCTTAGCTGGTATTCCAAACCTGCTTATCGGAGCCAGAATTAGAAATTGTGGTCCCTGGGGCAAATTCATTATTTCAGGGGATGTAAGAGAAAATAGAACCACTTCTCAGTCTGCTGCTTCTGACCCCTCTGGGGTTGCTGGGTAATGCTGACAGATCTCTGAAGTACCCTGTGCCATGGAGAACTCCTATGTCTAGGGGAATATTCATTGCCTTCTGCTGGGAACTGTTCCACCTTAAAGTGCCTTCTCATCCCTGAAGGTGCAAGGTCCAAAGAAATACACCACATTTCTAGAGAACTGAACTAGCCCCTGAAAAACTCTCCTAAGAAAGAACGTGATCTAGGGACCACATCCCTACCCTCTGATTTTTCTTAGGTTGTGTAAAAACCTTTCTGCCCCTTTGATGCAGGAATAAAGTTTTGTCTAGACAGCAAGATGTTACTGATGTTGGGCATCTGTGCAGCATGCCCCACGCCCACCTGCTTTTATATCTTAGACTGACTTTTTTGAGGGTGTGGAATCTTTTTGCTTTCCTCTCTTCTCACTGATAGGAAAATCAGCCTAGAAGAAGAAATGTACTTGGTAGCCCTACTCTTGTTAAATAACTTATTTTGATGCTCTTTTTTTCTGAAATTCCTCTATATTTGGCATCTCCTAGAAATATCTAGATTAACTCTCCAATTAATCAGAACTTTCCTCTCTATACCATCAGAGGTGAGAAACCAATAAAATGTGTCTAAGTGAGATCATTTTCATCCTTCTTCCAAGTTTGCTGCATCAAAGAATTGGAAGATTGACCAAGAACTTGATGTAATTTGAGCATTGGGAAGGAGAGGGCTTATAACTTAGATCTGTTTTCTCCTTTTGACAGGCCTCAAGATCTTAGCATCCAAAGTCTAACTTTTGGAACCCAGAACTCTGGATTTGAAATGGTTGCCCTCTTCATGCCCTTACCCAGATGATGAAAGTTAAGCACCTTCCCTTGTGTGAAGTAAAAAAGGTCTATTGCTTTTGGCATTATTAGCTGTTATTGTTTTTACTTCTGTGGAAAGCTCCATGTCCCCCAGAAGTGAGGTACAATGGAGTTTAGGACAAGATCATATAAGATTATCCATGAGAAAATGTAATTAAACAAAAAAGTTGTATGAATGTAAAATATATGCAAGCAAGGATATACTGGAGCTAGCTTAAACCTGTTCTGGAGAACTGAATGTAAAATTTTCAGTCTGAACATTTACACTTCAGAAACTGGCAAACACTGGAGTTTGATTTATTGTTTTGCTGATTGACTAGACTGAAGAAAATGATGGTGGAAATGTTAATAATACAAATTAAAAGTATGTCAGGCACACAGAGAACCAATTGTTAAACATTTACCACTTCTAGGTATACTTTACTTTTTTCTGCTACCACTGTGTTTGGGTTATGGTTTCTCCCCATTTACATTCTCTCCTCCCAAATCCAGGAAGTCCAAAAAGCAATGTCAGACTCTTTAGAGGAAATGAATCCCTGAGAACTTGAAACAATTGGTCTCCTCACTGGCCGTCTTCTTAAAAAGAGCCCTTTGGTACAAGAGGGTTTCAGAGCAGCTTTTCAGATGTGACTCTTAAGAAATTTAGGTTTGTTAGGTTCAGCTCCATTCTTCAGTGTGTGGGACAATATTCATGGAATTCCACTTGCCTATAATCTAATAGTAGAGATTCTGCATGCAGCCTTCCAGCCCATCTGTGGTTTTAATAGGAGCTGTTGATGGTAAATTAGATCCACTCCTTTCGGCTGGATGTGTTGTCATTTTTATAGCTTTGGGGTTATATAAACAGGAGAGTGACGGAGAAACTAAGTGGAGAAAGGAAGCCTAAGAGTTTGAAATTGCTTAACAAGCCTTTTGGGTTTTTTTCTCTCTCTGTCTCTCTGGGTCTCTTTCTTTGTCTCTGTCTCTGTCTCTCTCCCCTACTATCTGTCTTTGTCTCTTTCTTTATCTCCCTCCCTTCCTCTTTTTTTCTCCCTCCTTCCCCTCTGTCCCTCTGTCCCTCCTTCCCCCTCTCTTTCCCTCTATCTCCCTCCTCTCTCACTCCCTTTTCCCCTCCTCTCTCCCTCTCTCTGTCTGTCTCTGTTTCTCTCTGTCTCTGTCTCTGTCTCTGTCTCTCTCTGTCTCTCTCTCTCTCTCTGTCTCTCTCTGTCTCTCTCTCTCTCTTTTTCTTTCTCTCTCCCCTTTGTCATTCTCTGTCTCTATCTTTTATTTAGTGTCTCTCTCTTTTTTATTTTTCGTTTCTACTGGACTTTGAAGAGCAAGCTAGTACTAGACTGTTGCGTGAGTAGTCTTATTGTCTTTGCATAGAGCAAAGCAAATAAGAATTGGGAGGTAATGGGGAAAACTTGGGCTCCTAGGCAATATAATTACTGAGATAAAGAGAAAGGGATTTAAACTTTTTAACCCCTTGCCTACTACAGCTAAAAGCTTAGTCATGCTTACTAGACAAGCATTCTTGTCAGGTGTCATATAGGTTTGATTTAGCAGGTCTGGAATCAAAACTTAGCTATTCTGATTCTAGAATCAGAAACTATATTTCACTGATGGAAGAGCTAATGCATAATTAAGAAAGGTATCTCAGGGAGACTAGGACCAGCAGACATCTGAACTCAGCATTGCTCTGAGTCCACTTTCTCTGAGTTGTGTAGGCAGTTTTCTCTGGATTGTACATGTGTAGTCCATGTAGGCTTTGGATTTATTCTTCCACTCTCCACTCTGACCAGCAATACTGATCCTTACAGCTAGGCTATTGTTTCCTTCAAAGTTCTAGGGATAACGTTAAGGATCTAGAGTATATTTCTAATATCATTACTCCCAAACGATAGATCAACATATTCTCCCCAGTCTCAGTCACCTAGTTACTCTCTTCTCAATATCATTTATTTAGTCAGTAATTATTATCTCATATCACTTTACTGCTGATTTTCCCCAATATCAATTAACTAACACTAATTAGTTTTTAATAAGGGAGATTTACTAAGAAGGTATAACCAAACTTGAAGTGCAAACTACGCTTACCCAATTCCCTATCCTCAACCATGTAGAAAAGACTAAGTGTATCTCTTCTACCACCTGGATGCCTGGGGAGAGTCAACTCAAATTTCCATTCCTCCCCCCACCTGCCTCATCATGTTCATTTCTAGGTATGGGACTCCTAACAGATCAGTCACTCCCTTGCAGGATGGAGTATTTCAGCTTCTGGGCCAATTCACTGATGGATTGGGTCAAGTAGGTTGTTCTCCACCTGGCTTAGTAGCTGTACCTGTAGCATACTGAACTATGAACTGTCCTTACTGGATCTCTGGTGGTTTTTCTGACTTTTCATAATTCAAAGTCTTAATGTGGTCTGTCCATTTCTCATACTTATTCACGTAAAATCAGGAAAAATTAGAAATGAGAAAGAGACAGAGAGAGAGAGACAGAGACAGAGACAGACCCACAGAGAGAGAGAGACAGAAAGAGAGAAATACAGAGAGAGAGAAATAGAAAAAGGGAGAGGGAGAGGGAGAGGGAGGGAGGAAGGGGGGAGAGAGAGAGAGAGAGAGAGAGAGAGAGAGAGAGAGAGAGAGAGAGAGAGAGAGAGAAAGAAGGAGGATGAGAGAGACACAGAGAGAAAGACAGACAGACAGAAAGATATGGCCAATGTATTTTTGGCCATATGAGAAATAGGACAGCTAGCTACACTAGCAACTGGCACTATTGATACTAACTCTCTTCCCATCCAGAGATCCACAGCAGTGGTATCAAACATGCAGTCCAGAGCATCTGCAGTTTACAACACTCTCAAGGGTTGAGTGAACTAGATTAAATGTGATTGGATAATATTTAACAAAATAAATACAAATAAAATAAAGCATAGATAATTTAACATATACTTTTCTAAGTCAGTATGCAGTCCATAGGGATCTTTATTATAGTTTAGTGGTCCCTGTTTCTAGTTGAGTTTAATGCCATTGGTTATTGGCATTTCTTCTTCACTAAAAAATCACCAGGGAGAGTGAGAGAGACAGAAAGTGAGCCCTTTTGTATATATATTCAGTTCTGGCTCAATAGCCAATTAAAATGATTTTCTTTACTGGTCAGGAATGTCACAGAATCCCTATACATGCACTGAATTGGGATAAGGCTGCTTCAATACATTATTAATTGCTCCCCAAAGCAGACTTCCCAAGCTTCCACATGGATCTATAGAGACAAAGAACATTGGACATGCTTCAAGCACTGAACTCCCTGAATCAGTGAGTCATTCCTCCTTTTTGTTATTCAGTCATACATTCATGTCCAACTCTTTGTGATTCCATGGATCATAGCATGGCCAGGCTCTTCTATCCTTCATTATCTCTCAAAGTCTGTCCAAGTTCATGCATGTTGTTTTCATGACACTATCAATCCATCTCATCCTATGCCAATTTTTTTTACTTTTGCCTTCAATCTTTCCCAACACCAGAGTCTTTTCCAATGAATCCTGTCTTCTCATTATGTGGTCAAATTTCAGCTTCACTATTTGACCTTCCAGGGAATGACCTAATTTCTTTAAGTATTACCGGATTTGTTCTCCTTGCTGTCCAAAGGAATCTCA
Source organism: Antechinus flavipes (assembly GCF_016432865.1). Lineage (NCBI taxonomy): Eukaryota > Metazoa > Chordata > Mammalia > Dasyuromorphia > Dasyuridae > Antechinus > Antechinus flavipes. The sequence goes on from NC_067401.1 coordinate 165,531,818, forward strand.
AAAGCCTTCTCCAACACAATTCAAAAGCATCAGTACTATGGCACTCAGGTTTTTTTCTTTGTTTCTTTAGTGTATATTTTAGGAGAAAAAAAATCTGTGTATAACTGAAGAAAACAGCAAATGCTACTTGCAACACACTCTCTGTCTTTCATCTGCTCAACCTACAAAGATTTGGAAGATATATATATGTGTGTGTGTGTGTGTGTGTGTGTGTGTGTGTGTGTGTGTGTGTGTGTGTGTGTGTGTATGTTTATGTATATGCATATATGTTTGTTTATGTATATGTGTATATATATATGGAGCAAAGACAATATACCTCATACCATGCCTAAGTAGAGACTGAAGTTATGGCTGTTTATAGACTGACCAAGGAAGAAAAATATCTAATGTACATTCAGAAAGGAATGTAGAGAGTCTGAATGAGATTTGTAATAGCCAGTCAAAGCAGATTTTCCAGTAGTCATGTCATGATCATAGCTGTGGGTTGGAGAAAGCTTCCAAGAAACTGCATTCAGATCTCAGAAGACAGTATTAGAAATGAAGTCACTACAAAAATTTCTGGGAAAATTGGAAATTGGTATGGCAGAAACTAGACATTGACTCACATCTAATACCCTCTACCAAGATAAGGTCAAAATGGGTTTGTGGATTTAAATTTAAAGAGTGAGCCTATAAACAAATTAGAAGAAAAAAAATGATAATCTACCTCTCAGATCTGTGGAGAAGGAAGAATTTCTGGCCAAAGAAGAAGTAGAGTACATTATAGAATGCAAAATGAATAATTTTGATTATATTAAATTTTGTACAAACAAAACCAATACAAACAAAATTAGAAAGGAAGCAGTAAACTGAGAAAAAATTTTACATCCAAAGGTTCTGCTAAAGACCTCATGTCAAAAATATGTATATATGTATATGTGTGTATATATATATATGTAAGAATACAAGCCATTCTCCAATTGATGAATGGACATAGGACATGAATAATTTTCAGATGAATAAAAAAAAACATTTCTAATCATGTGAAAAATGCTTTAAATCACTATTGATCAGAGAAATGCAAATTAAGATCACTCTGAGGTACCACTACATACCTCTCAGATTGGCTAAGATGACAGGAAAAGAAAATGATGAATGTTAGAAGGGATGTGGGAAAACTAGGACACGAATACATTGTTGGTGAAGGTGTGAACTGATCCAACCATTCTGGAGTGCAATCTGGAACTATGCTTAAAGGGTTATCAAACTGTGCATACCCTTTGATCTACCAGTGTCTCTACTGGGCCTATATCCCAAAGAAATCATAAAAAAGGAAAAAGAACCCATATGTGCAAAAATTTTGTAGCAGCTCTTTTTGTAGTGGGAAGGAATTGGAAAGTGAGTAGATGCCCATCAGTTGGAGAATGGCTGAATAAGTTGTGGTATGTGAATGTGATAGAATATTATTGTTCAATAAGAAATGATGAGTAGATGAATTTCAGCAAAGGCTGGAAAGGCTTATATGAACTAATGATGAGTGAAATGAGCAGAACCAAAAGAATGATGTATACAGTGTAGCAACATCATGAGATGATCAATTATGATAGACTTACCTCTTCTCAACAATATGCAACGATCCAAGACAATCCCAAAGGATAGAAAATGCTGACCACATCTAGATAACTAACTATGGAATCTGAATGCATATCGAAACATACTATTTTCATCTTTTTTTATTTTTTTTCTCATGGTTTTTCTCTTTTGTTCTGATTAGTCTTTCATAATATGACCAATGTGAAAATGTTTCACATGATGGTACATGTATTGAAGCTTAAAATCTTACAAAGATGAAAGTTGAAAACTATTTTAATATGTAGTTGGGCAAAAATGTAAAAAAAAAAAAAAGAAAGAAAGAAAACGAGTGTACCCTTCTGATAGTTCTTGGTTCCCATATTGCTGAAGCCCAGCTTGCAAAATCTTAAGCATAACCTTGCTGGCATGTGAAATGAGTGCAATTGTTTGGTAATTTGAATATTCTTTGACATTGCCATTCTTTAGGAATGAGATCTAAAGTAATTTTTTCCAATCCAGCAGCCACTGTTGAGTTTTCCTAATTTGCAGGCATATTCAAAGCAGCTTTAACAGCAGTATCTTTTAGGTCATCCTTCTATCCCCTTCTATATGTATTGCTTAACAATAGGCTAAATTTCCTGAAGAATTCTGGAATTACCAATTTAAGTAGCTGGGGGAATCACAGAATACATTCTGTGTCATCATTAAAAATAATCACTAGATTTGGAATCTGAAGATTTGAATTCATATGTGACAGTGTTATTTAACCAAGCATTTATTTAATACTTACTGTATACAGGCATTCTGCTAAGCTCTGAGGATACAAAGAAACATAAAAGATATTCCATGTTCTCAGGGAGCTTACAGTTTAATGGGGAAGATAACATAAAGAACAATTAAGTGTAAGCAAGATATACAAATCACATACATACAAGATATAGCAAAGAAGGACCTAGCAATTAAGAGAGACTGGGAAAGTCTCCCTGTAAAAAGTGAAATTTTTGCTGGGACTTAATGAAAGTCTAGGAGTCCTGATTACAGAGATGATGAAGTAGAAAATTCCTAATGAAGGGACAACCAATAAAAATGTCCAGAGTAAGGAGATGAAGTACGTGAGGAATATTAAGGAGGCCACTGATTCTGGATGGATATGAGAACAGAAGAGTAAGGTGTAAGAAGACTAGAAAATAGGAGGCAGCCAGGTTATGTGAGTCTTTGAATGCTAAATGGAAGATTTTATATTTTATCTTTGTGACAGGAACCACTAGAATTTATTGAATATGACATGGATAACATGGGTAGATCTGCATTTTAGCTCAGTTTGTGAGGGAAGGTTAGATTAGAGTGAGGAAAGACTTGGAGATAGGAAACCAACAGGAAGGCTATTGTAATAGTCCAAGTGTGAAGTAATAGGGGCCTGAACAAGGGTGGTGGCAGTGTCAGAGGAGAAAAAAGGGGTATTTAAAAAAAATTTTAGTAATACCTTTTTATTTTCAGAATACATTAAAAATAGTTTTCAGCATTTACTCTTGCAAAGCCTTGTGTCCCAAATTTATCTCTCTCCCTTCTCCTTTCCTCCTTCCCCTAGACAGCAAATAATCCAATACAGATTAAACGTGTGCAATTCTTCTAAACACATTTCCTCATTTATCATGCTGCACAAGAAAAATCAGATCAAAAAGGAAAAGAAATAAGAAAAAAGCAAGCAAACAACAACAAAAAAGATGACAATGCTGTGTTATGACCCACATTCAGTCCCCATGGTCCTCTTTCTAGATGCAGAAGGCTCTCTCCATCACAAGTGTATTGGAATTGGCCTGAATCATCTCACTGTTGAAAAGAGCCAAGTGCATCACGGTTGATCATCACATAATTTTGTTGCTACTGTGTGCAAGTTCTCTTGGTTCTATTCACTTCACTTAGCTTCAGTTTATGTAAATCTCTCCAGGCCTTTCTGAAATCAGCCTGATGATCATTTCTCTTTTTTTTTTTTTTTTTTTTTTAAATTTTATTTTATTTAATAATAACTTTGTATTGACAGAATCCATGCCAGGATAATTTTTACACGACATTATCCCTTGCATTCACTTATGTTTCGTTTTTTCCCCTCCCTCCCTTCTCCCCCCCCCCCCCAGGATGGCAAGCAGTCCTGTATATGTTAAATATGTTGCAGTATATCCTAGATACAATACATATTTGCAGAACCGAACAGTTCTCTTGTTGCACAGGGAGAATTGGATTCAGAAGGTAAAAATAACTCGGGAAGAAAATCAAAAATGCAAATAGTTCACATTGATGATCATTTCTCACAGAACAATATTATTCCATTACATTCATATACCATAATTTACTCAGCCATTCTCCAACTGATGGGCATCCACTCAGTTTCCAGGTCCTTGCCACTACAAAAAGGCTCTGCTACCAACATTTTTGCACATGTGAGTCCTTTTCCCTAAAAGGGGGCATTCTCAAGAAATTATGAAGGTAGAATTGATAGAATTTGGTAATACATTGGCTATGGGGATAAGAGAAAGTAAGGATTTGAGAATGACAACTAGGTTTTGAGCCTGTGTTAAGGGAGATTAGAAGTATCCTTGACAATAGTACAAGAATTAAGAAGGGAAATTTTGAGGGGAAAGATAGCGAATTCAGTTTCAGAAATATTTACTTTGAGATGTCCATAGAGAATTCAGTCTAATAGGCCATTGGAGATCCTTGAAAGTAGAGGTCAGGAAAGAGCTGAATAAGTAGATATGAAAATCATCAGTATAGAGATGATGATCAAATTCACAAAAACCAATGAAATCATGAAGCAAAATAATCTTGAGGAAGAAGAAAAGAAGGCCCAGGACAGACCCAAAATTAATAGACTTGACCTGGCTTAAGATGCAGTAAAGGATACTAAGAAGGAACAGTCAGAGAAGTAGGAGGAATGTCATGGAAACCTACTGAGAACAGAATATCCAGAAGAAGATTATTGACAGTCCAAAGGAGATCAGAAAGGGTAAGATGATCCCTAACTTGGAGAGAACAATTTCAGTGGAACAGATTAGAGAAAGTAAAGGGATTGATTATAGATGAATTTCTCTACAAAAATGGAAGAGAGAAAAGGGGATAGAGGAAATGGAGGGATCAAGTGAAGATTGTTGTTGTTTTGGGTGTTTTGTTTTATTTTTGAGAATGGGAGAGGCATGAGTAGGTCTCTACAAAATAGGGAGGCAACCAGTAGGCAAGGAGAAGATGAAGCTTAGTGAGGTAGTAGGAAAGATAGAGGGACAATCTGCTGGAAATGATCAGAAGGAATAGATCTTCTTGTACAGAGAGTAGTTAGAGGAGGAAAAAGGCCGTCTTTTCATGTAATACTGATGGTGGCAGAAGTCATTTGAGTGATGTGAAATAAGGAAAAGGGGAGAAGAGAGCGCTCTTTGTGAATGGTCTCGATTCAGTAAAAAACAAGATTGTCAGATGAAGAGGGGTTGTCAGAAAGGGAGAAGTGAGGGGGGATGAAAATGTTTGGCAGAACCATTATAGTGAGTGGGATACATAATTAATTAGGAACAGCTAAAAATATTGCCTAGTTGCAGTGAGGGCTCGATTGAGAGTATGTAACATAACTTTGTAGCAAATTATGATTTTTTGATGATTTTTTCCTGTTTCATTCAATAGCATGCAAAAACAAAAAACAGAGAATTTATGTACGTGATCTGGACAAGTCACCTCACTTTTCTACATTCGCTTTTCTCCTTTATAAAATGAAAAGATTGGACTAAATCATGGAGATCACTTTGGCATCCTGTTAAAGCCTGTGGAACTTTAAAAAATAATAACAGTAAAGGCTAAATTTTATTTATAAGTTGATGATTTAAAAAATTTCCCCCTGAACTTTCAGACTTGCTGAAATCTATTTTAAAGACCAAGGTTTAAGCTCTACTGTACTAGTATATGTGTGGATTTTTACCCCTTTGGCAAGGCTTGGGGTTTTACCCTTAAAATAGAGTTAAGGAATAGGCGCTTTTCTGGGATGAGGCTTTGGGAGTGGGGAGAAGAAACAGGGCACTGGATGTTGAGGCATAGCTCAATCCTCCTGAAGAGAGGGCTACTGTTGAAAAGGTGACTAGAGAAGAGTAGTAGCAGCTCCCTCTAAATTTCAGGGCTTTGGGAGAGGGCTCCTCTCACCTTTACCTAGTTATATCTCTGTTTTAAACTCTAAGCCAGGCATAGGAATTGCCTGAGGCTCAGATGATGCCAGAAAATAGCACTTCCAATAACTTAATCATAATAACACTTTCATTTTAATGCTGATGTTTCAAGAAAATCTCTAATATTTTAGGGACCAAGAAAAGAAATGAATTCAAGACAACCCTCCCCCCTCACTGCTCCCTGTTTTTCAGCATTACTAAATTAGCTCAGATTATGAAAAGAATATTTCTGAGAAGCCATCCAAATGTCTAGGTGACATATATAGGAGGTGGTGCAACTGTCCTTGAGCCAAAACTGACCTCATTCTAGGGAGGGAAGGGGGTCCCTTAAGAGATGATGTAAAATTAGAGTCCCAGTCTTGGAAAGATGTATATCAAGTATGTTTCCTCCCTCCACCCCAGCACCTTAGTCCAATGGCAAAGAATGGAAACTAGTTGTCTCATCACCTTTTAGCCTCTTAAGACATATTAGAGAAAGGGAAAGAACATTGGATTCTGTAAGCATATTTCCTCATCTGTAAAATGAGGGGATTGGACTCAGATGACCTATAAGGTCCCTTCTAGTTCTAAATCTATGTACATTTTATTACCTTATCCTTTTTCCTCACAGGAGAGAAGAAAATTTTTATTATAATGACTAAGCAACTAGGCTGACAGTCTCAGAAACTACTGCCTTCCAATGGTATATCAGTGATACAAGTGTGGAAAAGACCTCTGCCCTAGTTCTGGAACAGTTTCAAGTAACTAGGAAAACTTTCATTTAATCCAATTTTTTTTTTTTTTTTAAAGAGGCAATTGTGGTTAAGTGATTTGCTCAGAATCACACAATTAGTAAGTGTTAAGTGTGTGAGGTCAAATTTGAACTCAGGTCCTCAGCTCTATCCTCTGCACCATCTATCTAGTGACTCCCCAATAAGGACTTTATGAAATCATAGAGTTAAAAGGGACCTCAGAAATCTACGAATTTAAACCTATTTCATAGATGTCAAACTGAGTCTTAGAAAGTTCTAGTAACCTCAGAACCTTGTACTTACTCTAACAGGACTTCTTTCTTTCTTTCTCTCTCTCTCTCTCTCTCTCTCTCTCTCTCTCTCTCTCTCTCTCTCTCTCTCTCTCTCTCTCTCTCTTTCTCCCTCTCCTCCTACCCTCCCCTCCCCCCCCCCCCAGAGGAGAGGTTTATGTAACTAATAATTAACATTTTTTTAGTGCTTGAAAATGTGCAAAACAATTTATAAAACACATTATCTAATGTGTTTGAATCTCATAATATGTTCATGGGATACTAACAGGTATTGTTACTTTCCTTTTGCAGGTGAGAAAACTAAACCTCTAGCACTTTAAATGATTTCTCATACTCTTGGCCAGAGGTGGGAATTGAATTTAGGCCTTTTAACCACAAATCCAGAATGTTCCTCTCTATGAATCCGGGCAAATTGAAGAGGTCAGTAAATTATATAATTCTATATGATTCTACTCCTATTATGAAAATAATTCAGAGACTCTGAAATGAAATATTATATAACCCATGGTATATTAAACACATTAGGGAAAAATGATCATGCAAACTTCTAAGACTGTACAGAATATTTTTAATACAATTCTAAATTGAAAAATAAGATTGATTCATCATTGGACAGCTAACTTATTCTTAAGGTCACATATATAGTGGACTCATATTATAGAAGTCTCTTGTCATAGTATATGAAAGCATTAATGCAATGGGAATTGAAAAGGAAAAGAGAAAGAAAATAAAATCTTCTATTTTAGTATGGATAAGAAAGAGAAAAAGAAAATACTAAGGAAGAGTAAATAGTTTTGGTGTATTTATGATTATGGGTTTTTTAATACCAGAATCTTTTCAATAATATTTTATTGAATATTAATTGAATACTGATAAAATATCAATAATATTTTATTATTATAATACTCAAGGTATTCTTTAATTGTTTCTTCTTAAAAAAAAAAGAATGAATGGGTGCATTCATTTGTGTTTAAACATCTCAAAAGCAAACTAGTCTCATTTGAATATGAGGACCCTAATGTGTTTTATTTTAATCTTTGCCTTGCCTTAGTTTTTTTCATTATAGTCATTGTTGTTAGCAAACATATTAATGGTGATTATCCTTCTAACATTCTATTATACCTCAAAATATGTCACTTGAATGGTCTCCTTGAGAGAACGTGTCAAATTTTCACCCTTTTATAAAAGTTAGAAGCAGCATAATATAGTGAACAGAAAACTAGCTTAGGAAGACCTGGGTACAAATCTACCTCTCACACATAATGACTGTGTAATGTCTAACAGGACTTCTTAACCTTTTTTTGTGTGTGTTATTGAGCCCTTTGACAATCCAGTGAAATCTATGGAACCTTTCTCTGAAAACTTTTAAAATGAATAAAATAAAAAAAAATCGTGTTATTACAAAGGAAACCAATTATATCAAAAGTTATTTATATATATTTGTAAAAGATCCCAGATTAATAACTACTAGATGCTTAAATATTTTTTGAAATGCTCAGTCACACATGCTGATCAAAATCATGGTTAATGGCAAAGCAAGGAACTAGAGCCCTTGGTGTTCTGACTCTTTCTTGAAATTACCTTGTACTTATTTTGAATATATTTTTAAATTTCCATGCTGTCTCCCCACTTGGAATGTAAACTCCTTCAGATCAAGGGCTGTTTTCATTTTTGTCTTTGTAGGAGCAAAGGGAAGCACATTGTTTGGCACATTATAAGTGGTTTATATAAACTTTACTGATGAGTTCATAGAACTGATTTCTCTGGGTATAAGGCAGTCGTAGTTTATAGGCAGCAAACTGACCATAAAGGACATCCCAGCCTCATATTGGGGGAGATAGGAGAAAGGATTCTTCTTTGCTCTTTCCTTTGCTCCACTGTTGATCCTGCTTCTGTACTTGTTGCCATAGAGAGAAGTTTGCTTTCCATCCATCAAGACAGCACCCCTGCCTAGCTGGCACTAGTAAATGTGTAAGTGTTGTTGGTACTTATTAAATGTCTGGGTCTATCCACCAACCCAGATCTATGTGGATGCAAAATACCACTAGAGATTGGACAAGACAGAAGGTGAGGAGAAGGATACTGGATATGCTGGGAAATGTTAAACTTGCAGAGGTCTGGGTGGGATGGGGTGTGAGGATGTGCATGGCACAACCTTTTAAGCTCAAACTGCTTCATTAACAATTTCTTCATTTTCTTAGGACTGGACAATCCACCTGGCAGCTAGGTGGCGCAGTGGATAAAGTGCCCAGCCCTAGGTAAGAAGACTCGCCTTCTTGAATTCAAATTTGGCTTTAGACGTATACTAGCTGTGTGACGCTGGGCAAGTCATAAATTTGCCTCAGTTTTCTCATCTGTAAAATGTGCAAGACGAGGAAATAATAAAATAAACCACTCCAGTATCTTTGCCAGGAAAAACCCAAATGGGGTCACGGGGAGTCAGACATTAAAGACTTAACACTAAAGACATCAATCCATAAAACAACCCATCAAGCACTGGTTTGGAGCCAATTTGAGAAGAGCAGATATTCACATGGAAAACTTTACAATAGGCTCTCCAGAACTATTACTAGCCGACTACAGCTTCGGCAAGCTTAAGCGCCACGTGTAGAAGCTGATCTCCAGTCCCCCAGAGCAAACCCTCCTACTCCTGTTCTAGACTGGGCCATTGTAACTCCGCCATCTCATTGGTCCACACAGCTTTCCTCCCTCTCCGATCCGCCTCTTTCCTCTCCTTCCATCCTTTCATTGGTTCACATAACTTTCCCTCCAGCTCTCCCCCGCCTCTCTCTTCCCCGCCCCCCCCCTCCCAACCCGGGTCAGGTCCTGCTTCTTCGTCACTTCCTGGAAGATAGCCCAGGGAAAGCGGAAGTTTGTGTGGGTGAGGCAGAGAGGGAGTCTGGGCTGAGGTGTCCTTGCCTAAGCCGTTGTTGTGTTTTCCTGGGTCCAACGCTGGGGTTGCGGAAGAGGCCGAGGTTTCCTCAGTAGCAGGGAAGGGGGAAAACAAGGTTGCCAATATAGAAGGAAGAGGGGAAAGGACATGAAGCAATCGCGGAACCTGGAGGACTCGGGAGGCTGAAGCTCTATCCTCCCCTCTCTGCTCCTGTTTTCTTCTCATCCCCTGCCTCCAATCTCCCCCGCCTCCGCATCCCAGATCCCCCTCCTTCTTTTTGATCTCCTCTCCCCTTCCCACTGTTTTTCCTCCACTTGCCCTCCTCCACCTGCTCCTTCTTGGCTTTGACAACACCCCTCTATCTTGGACTAACTAATCCTGAGCAAGTTACTCCATGGGAGGCGGTGGGAAGAGAATCGTGTGACCCCTGACCCCTTAATCTAGTGAACTGCGACACTTCTCCCCTAGCCCCGCTTCCTTGGCATCCCGAGTCCCCAATCCCTGTTTACCCCGGGGCTAGAAGAGAGGGGTCATTGACCCTGACCCTTTCAAGCAATGGCCGCGGTGGCAGCATCTAACTGGGGTCTGATCATGAACATTGTGAACAGCATTGTGGGGGTCAGTGTGCTCACCATGCCCTTCTGCTTTAAACAGGTGAGTCTGCCACCCCGCACCTGGCTCCTGTCCACGGAGGTACTCTAGTAAAATGGGTAGTAAAAAAGACTTTTCTAGGGTCCCATTTTTTGTTGCTCTATCGTGTTAGGAATTGGCATGAGAAAGAAGTTAATTGGGCGTTTGACCCTAAGCTTAGGACTGCTATATAACCTGCAGCTCTATGTGTTTGCCCTCAAGCTAGAAAATAAACATCTTTCCTTTATGTGTATTCTCCTGGCCTGATTAGTAACAAGATTTTCATTTATTTATTTATTTATACTTGTGAACAAAAGAGCCTTTTGTACCCAAATTACTGTCAGTGGAACTAGACTGGTAGAATATTTAGAGTTGAAGAAACTTCTCTGGTCTTCTAGGCCAAATCGTATCATTAACAAAGTTAATGAAGAATGCATTTTTAACGTGTAAATAGAAGAGTATCAGGAGAACTAATAAGGACTAATAATGTCCTTAAGATTCCTAATATAGTAAGTACCATTATATATGTGCACCTGATAATTTTTATTTGATTTTCAACTCTGGAGAGACCTGTGGAGCCAAGCATTTGTCAAAGTTGTTCCCAGCTATCAATACATCAAAAAGAAAAAGTTTGGTAGCATCTGTTTTTGGCCTCAAGCCTAAAAGTTCCTAAGAAAGAGACTTGTCTAGGCTATTGGTGCCTTATAAAATTTTGTAAATAGGGCCAAATATGATTAAAATGTGAACTTTTTTTCTGAAATAAAGTGTTCACAAAAAGCAATTTTATATTGATTTGTATCAAACTTCAGATTATATTGTTCATGTAATCTATATACACAAAATCTTTGCCTGCCAGGCCTGTGATGAAAAGTACCCATATAATGCTTTTCAGCGATTAAAGTGGTTATATCTTAGTTAGGAATTTTTTTCATACCTGTGAAAATGGGAACTTTTCAGAAAAGGTTGACTGAAATGTTTTCTATGAAAGACGCCCCTACTTTGAACTTAATTGGAATATTTCATTAAAGTGCCTATTGACAGATTTTTCTGTAAACCACATGAAGGATTAATGTTTTCACCATTTTAAATCTTTGATCCAGTTTTCAGGTCCTTATGCTCACATTCAGTTTACCATTTATTCTCATCAACTTGAGACATTGTTGTTCAGTTCAAATTTCTGCAAAAGGAAAAAAATACAGGGATTTTTCTTTTTTCTACCTATGACAGAAAGTATTCTTTTCAAAGTTACTAATGATCTCAATTCCCAAACCTTTGATAGTTTTTAAACCCTCATCAGCCATTCCATTCCATTCCATACTTGGGACTACCCTTTCCTTCTAGATAACTCTTTCATCTGGGTTTTTGTGGCTCTATTCTTTCTAATCCTTTTCAGTTTTCTTTGCTGGTTCCATCATTCAGATATAATCTGAATTTTAACTATTGAGTTTCCCTAAATCTCTTCTCTGTATATATTCTCTCTTCCTGACCTCATCATATCCCAATTATCTGCTGATAATTACTCTCTCCTCTGAGCATCAGTTATACATCACCTGTTGCCTTTTGGATATTTTGAACCAGATGTCCCAGAGATATCTCAAAGTCAGCATGTCTAAAATCGAACTCATTATTTTTCTCCCCAAACTCCAAATTCCCTATTTTTGATGAAGACATCAAAGACATTGGCATTAGTCTCCTTAACTCCACATATCAGATCAGTTGCCAAATCTTGTCATTTCTATTTCCACAGCATCTCTCATTTCTGACTACTTTCTACTCACAACCATCCTCATTATCTCTTGACTTGATTGTTGAAACCATCTCCAAATTGGTCTCTGCTTCAAATCCTTCTCACTTTAGTCCATCAGCTATCCCCTGCCAAAGATTTCCTTTCAGCACAGAAAGGACCATGTCATTCTGTACTCAATAAACAAGTAATTTCCTATTGTCTCTAGAATCAAATAGAAATTCCATTTCCCATTTCTGTTTGTTTGCATTGTACATCAACCATACCTGGAATTCATCCCTTTCCTTCAAGACTCAGTTAAACACCATCTCCAAAATGAATCTTTTCCTGACATCCTCAACTGATAGTGCCCTCTTCAAGCTACTTTTCTTTTAAGTACTTTGTATTTTTTGTATTTATGTGCTATGGATATGTACATCTAATATACTTGTCCTTGTTGTCCTTGTCTTCTGTGTGTCCTATTAGAATGTAAGCTCTTTATTAGGGATAATTTCATTGTTATTTTTCTATCCTCAGCACCTACCACAGTGACAGGCCCAGAGTAGGCATTTGTTGTTTGATTATATAATTCCTATTCTGGGCCCATCACAAATCCTTTTTCTTTCATAGCTACAGCCCACATTTATCTCTCCCGTTCTTGAACTCTAGAGTCATATAATCTGTACTTCATTTTGACATTCATTCACACAATATATTTAAAACATATGTGTACATGTGTGTTCTCACATGTGTACAATACATACATACATAGTATTTATTATAACTTAATGTTACTATGTCTTCAACTAGAATTTCTGGGGTATATATTTTGTTCCTGATTTTGGCACCTAATCACCTATATATTTGTGTGTGTGTGTGTGTGTGTGTGTGTGTGTGTGTGTGTGTGTGATATGTCATTTATATACCGTGTTTGTAGATAGCTAGTTCTGCCTTGTATTGTAACTTAATTGTGCTTCACGTTACATCTCATTACTGCAATTGGATTATAAATTTCCAAAGAACAGGATAAACTCTGGGATAGGGGACATTTGTTTTCTTAAATACTTCCAAATTTATCAACATTAACTTTTAGTACCCATGTATGGAATGCTTACTGCATTGATGCATGGATGCATGGAAAACTTACTGAGTGAAAATCAGTCAGTAATTTAAGAGTACAAAGCCATTTTGTACTAGCTTATAGTCTATCAGAAAATATTGAATACCTATTATAAGCAGGATATGTGATTGGGGAGGTAATAGTTTCTATAAAAGTCTATATACATAAGGATGTAAAGATCCAATAAAAAGTGGAAAAAAAACCATACTTCCAAATTTATGTTTTTTATACTTGTGCTAATATTGGAAAGACAGAATTCCTGTTTTATATCTTGATACCTTTCTAGAAGGAAAATAAACAGGAGAATGATCATGATAGGAAGCAGTCAGTGAAGTGTCACACAGAAAAGGAACTGCTCCTGTTAACCAGTAAATCTCATAAGGCTTAGTAGATAAAATCTGAGACCTGGGTTGGGGATAGAATATATGGCATAGAATTTTGAGTTGAAAATGAACATTTTTGGGAAGGGTTTCATATAAAAAATATTACATTGAAAAAAATTCATATTTTCCTTTGAAAGATGAAGTTTTTAAAAATAGAAAGTGGTCGCCAATGTCCTCCTTCCTGCCCTTTCTTCTGAGAATGAGGTAGAAATAAATTAAACTTAATTTTTCTGTCCCAAAACATGTTTGTATTTCTGGTGCAATAATTAATGGCAATTGGGAGCAGGTAGGTGTTGCAATTGATAGAGTATTAGCCCTGAAGTCAGGAAGACCTGAGTTCAAATGTGATTTCACTCACTTAACACGTCTTAGCTGTGTGACCCTGCACAAGTCACTTAATCCCAATTGCTTCAGCAAAAAAAATAAATAAATAAATAAATAAAAATAATAATAATAATTAATGGCAGCTGGAATTTAAGTAGCACTTTTAAATTTTTACAAAATCATTCAACCAGCATTTATTTAGTATCTATGTGCCAGATGTTATGCTTGTCTTTGAAGATACAAAAAATAAAATCATCCCTATTCTCAAGGATTTTACATTCTAACAGGGAGACAAGTACACAGGGAAGTATATTCACAATAAGTATAAACAGAATAAATAGAAAGTATTTAAATGCAAGATAGTTTGTGAAAAAAGGAGCTAGTAGCTCTACTGGAGAAGGGAGGATTACAGCTGAAGGTGTGCTCGAAGTAAGAGAAGGATCTCATTTGAGCATCTGCAACAACCCTGTGCCTTAAAGCCTAGAAGTCTTTTATTTTTCTGAAGATTAATAAACTGTTTTGTAAACTTTTTGCCACATTTTTAGGCTATCATATTTTCACCTCTCTCCAGTCCTTATTATTGAAAAATAATATTAAAAAAATAATCTTATCTGTGGATCTGGTTATATCTGTTTTAAAAAAAAAAATCTCGAATGCACTTTTACCATTTTATTGGGCATTAAAATCATATGCTACCACTGCCTTTCCAATCTGATTGCATTTCACTTTTCTCACACCATGTCCTAGCCAAACTTTATCACCTCTTCTTATGCTTAACATTGTTCCCTGTAGTGGGATGACCTCCTTCCTACTCTTTGCTGAATGCTGAATCTTACCTTTACTACCTGTGTGACTTTGTACAAATTACATTGCTTTTTTTAGGTCTCAGGTTCATTATCTGTGACACTTAGTTGTGTTAAAATAAAACAGTTATTATCTGTAATAATATGAAGCCTATTATTTTTAATATCTGTAATAATATGAAGCCTGCCCATATCTCTCATGAAACCAAAAAATGTTCACAACTTTCAAGCAGTTAAACCTTGATAGAATGCTCACCAAAAATCAAGATTTCACTTCTTTTTTCATGAAGAGTAACAGTGGATAGAATGCTTTAGCTAGAGTCAAAAAGATCCTACCCCTGATACTTTCTATCAATGTGACCATGTATTCCTGACTTTGATCTTTTAGGGCCCCAACTTCTGTAAAGTAGGGGTGAAAAGCCATGGTTTTTACCTCAAAGGGTTTTTGTAAGAATCAAATGAGCCAATATTTTAAAGAGTACTTTGGAAATTTCAAAGTTCTGTGGTAATGTTAGTCTTTCTCCTTCCCTCCTAGCTTTCCCCCTCAGATCTCATATTCTTTTATCCTTCTCTATTGTATTTTTAATTTTACATTTATGTCTGATTTGTTCCTTTTCTAGACTATTAGCTCTATGAAGGCTGGGAACTCATCTAAATTAGGCATAACTCCCAAGACTTTCTATTGTGCTTTACTCACTAGATCATCATCAGTATTTATTGAATGGGTTAGTGAATGACTATCATTGGCTTCATTTTACTTAAAAGTTAAAAAAAACTTTGAAATTTTCTGATTTTGGAAAAAGAACCAAAAGTTTAAGACAAAATTAATGAAAGGTTTTCAGTCTTAGAAATGACCCAACTTTTTGTGATGGGAGAGCTTCTAGAATTATTAGCAAGTTGGACTTCTGGATTGTTTAGCAAACATAAAATAAGTGATTCTTTACTTTGCCTAGGGCAAAAGTGGCTGTAGGCCAGGCTGGCAGCTTGCTAGTCCCCTGGGGCTACATGATTACACTTTTTTTTTTTTTTTTTTCTGATCCCAGTTTCTGTCAGAAGGGATTCACTTACTACTACTACTACATGTCCCAGTATGCACTGCAGCTTTATTCTCCCTCTTAAAAACATTTTATCCTGGGATTTGTAGTTTCAATGATGTGTTCTGAAAATCATAGCGCTTGAAGGACTGCTAGAGATTGTCTCTTGCAGAATATTTCCCTCATAAATGAATAAGTAGAAGCTCAAAGATGTTGTCCAAGGTCACAGGTGATGAGGTCTGTTAACTACCAATCCCCTGTACTTTCCACTATATTATACTTTATCGCTGTGAATGTAATTTTTTCATCGTTCCTGCCTATTTTTTGAGTATCACTATTTGCATGTAACTCTTTTGCTTTTATTTCTGTGTATTTCAAGGTTATGTTTTAGCTATTCTTTTAAAATACAGGTATTTTTCTATGATTTCTACAGCCAGATTAAATAGTATGAGTGATCTGGGTTATTTTGAACTGCATTCAGTTCGTAGATTTTTGTTTCGTTTGAGCCCCTTTCTTCCAAAATAATCACTTAATACTATTGTTAGTATTTAAGATAGCTAATAAAAAAGTGACTGAATTATAAATAAATTTGCAAAGAACCAGAGAACTGCTAGATTGATACATAAACAGAGACAATCCACTAGAATGATTAAATTTGAGGGGGGGGCATTAGGAGAGTGAATGAGTTTTCCTTTGAGAGGTGACTCTGATTTGATGCTTCTGTCCAAAAGTTACAACAAATTAATTTGGGGAGCAATTCTTTTGGCAAGGGACTTTTTTTTAATCATCAATGCTTGGCACATATAAGGGTTTAATAAATACAGAGGTTTAATAAATGCTTGTATGGGTAAGTAAGTAAAATTGAACAAATTTTTCATTTTTGCATTTATGATAGCTCTGAGCGAAATAAGTAGATGAAATAAATATATGTATGTGTGTGAGAAATCTGAGAATGTTTTCTATATCATTTTGTGATGGTATCTCTCTTTTCCTTTTGAACCCTCTAGTGTGGCATTATCCTGGGAGCCCTACTGTTGATTTTCTGTTCCTGGATGACACATCAGTCCTGCATGTTCTTAGTGAAGTCAGCCAGCCTTAGTAAACGCAGGACCTATGCAGGCCTAGGTGAGAATTTCAGACCTTGAAATCATTCAGCAGATATTTATTGAGTGAGTACAATGTACAAAGGCATTGTGAAATGTAAAAAGTATTACAATCTAAAGATCAGAATTATCTTTTGGACTTATTAAAGCTCTTTCTCCATAGATATCAGTGCTTACATTTTTCTTGGTAGAGTACAGAGCCCTCTTGGTAGAGGGCATTGGAACTGGAATTGAGAAAACCTGGTTGAAACTCCACTTCACATATTTAGTTACTGTATGATCCTGAATAAGTTACTTTTTCTATTTCTCAGTTTGTTTTTCTATAGAATATGCCATTTAGATTCAGTTATCTCAGAGGGCCTTTCTAGCTCAAAGGCTATGATCTGATAAGCTGTAGCATTTAATATTGTTGAAGTTTTTGAGTAGTTTATAATCTATTTGCTTTTCTTCTTTCTTTGAGGAGGTGGTGAATTTCATATACTTGATAAAGTAATCTCATTATCCCAGGAGTTGAAACTTTCCTTGATATTTTTAGTTCTGCTTTTCATCCCTTTAGTTTTTTTGTCTTGCAATTCTCTTTTCATCAAAAGAAACAAAAACATTTATCTTTTTTGCTTTCTGAAAGACATTTCAGTTTGTAATATTTTATCACTTGCATGATTTAACTGAACTGTTAATCTTGCCTTCTTGCTTTTTCCTTCATTCTAGCATATGAAAACTTCTGTCTTTTCAAAGGCATAGACTTAGAATTGTTTTGATTGCATTTCAGTTCAGAGTAGGTGTTGAAATGTCAAAACACAAATTCTCAGAGGTTGGCATTGTGGGTGTCTGGTGAAAGTTATTGGTCTCCAAATGAAAGCCACTAGTTTCTCTACCCCATGTGTTTCTGAGGACATTAGGTTCTGCCAGCAGAGTGCCTGGCAGGGAGTGTCAACTTTCTGGATTGCAGCTATATAAGTATCCATGGCAAAATGAGGAGGAGAAGGTAAGAGGAAATAGTGTACAAAGTTCCAAGTAGCTGACAGAATAAAAACATCTGCAAGATCCATGTGTGAGTTTTTGGCAAATTTGCTCATTGTTCTTTTCTTTTCACTGTGACGATTTGACTTTGGCACCAGTATGTTAACATTTAGCTAAAATTCTCAAGGGAAAATTTTGCATCCTCTCTTCTTTCCTTTTCTTTTGCTGATGAGATTGAGTGTGTTAGATAAAGTCATAGAAATAACATTTACCTCTGACCAGATGAGCTTGACTCTTAGTGCAAAAACACCAAGCCAAAATTTGTGTTGAAACATAGCTTCTCACCAGAAACAAAATAGGAGACATTTCTACATTTCTTCAGGATTTGTGCTGCTATGCTACACTTAGAAATTTCCCTCACATTGTTGTTCCTTTTTCAGAAATGTTTAATTGGCTTCAGGTACCACACTAATCCTCTCTCTCAATGTTATCTTGTGGATCTCATAATTTTCTATGGCTTCCTGTTCTGAGGATGTTAGTACAAAGTGGTTTGGTTTTTGTCATATGCAAAAGACATAAATAAAATGTTTATTATGTTCAGTGACCATTCTGTTGACAGATGGATACTTCCATTGCATTGGCTGCCTGGGGCTTAGCATTTAGTTGCACAGTGTGACTGCCTAAATGTACCTACTAGAAGCAAAAAGGAAAAAAAAAAAAAAAAAAAAAGAAAGAAAGAAAGAGAAGAAAAAAGGAAGCAGAAGAAGAAAACTTTCAGAGTATCAATAAAGTTATGTCTCATACCAACCAAACAAAATTATCTGATCATTCTGGGCTCCCAGAAAGTTTCCTGAGGTCTTGTCTGATATAGTAATTAGTTCTCCTTTTACCTATTCTTTTCCATTGCCATACCCACTTCACAGAAATGAAGAGCTCTAGCTTGTATGAAAGGAGATGAGAATCTCCTTCATCATTTTTGAAACCAAGAAACTCCAATATAGAGGGATTAACAATACTTCCAAATTTCTTGGGATTTTAGGAAATACTGGACCATTTTTTTTTTCTCGTATGCAGAGAAAAATTGAAAGAGAGAAAATTTATTCTTTTCTTCATCTTCCTGAGTGAAAGCCCAAACAAGTTTACATTGCAAGATGTATGTGATTGAAAGGAAAGATGTTCTTGGTAGTCGTCTTATACTGTTTCCTAATACATTAGTTCAGTATTGTTGAACAGCTAGTCTTTGTCATTAATTACTTGTATACTAATACAATCTGCAGGAGATCTTTTCAGTCTTGTAGCTGATTCTGTGGGGTACCTGGCAATTTGGAAAGGTCCAAGGCAACTTGAGAAATTGTTCTGAACTGTTAAATTTGAGGAGATTTAATATAGCTTGTATTGTTCCAGAAATGTACCATCCTATAGATTTTACTATATCACTCTACCACAGTTATCTCTGCCACAGTGATACAGCATTTGATTGGCAGTGAACTTTGCCAACCTAAAGTTTTTTGGTGCTTTTTCACTTTTTTTCAGGTTATGGGTCATCATATTTTATATTTTGATTAAAATTCATAGCTGCCCATCCTAATTTTGTGTAGACTTTTCATTTTTCCCCACAGAAAATGATCATAAACAACTTAGTTTAAGTGTGGAATGACCCAAATGAAATTGTTCTGAGTTTCACAATCCTACGATATTCATTGACCATGACCCAGAACTGTGTGAAGTGGGCTCTTCATGCAACCATGGAAAATTTATATCTCACATTTAATGTATGTAATCATTATATCCCACATAATAGGGATGGAAATTGGTCCTGTAATTTCATTAGCATAAACCACAAAGTGAGAACTTCCTGTTTCTCTGCAGTTCAGCCCCCTTTTAATCACCCTTCTCTTAGAGAGTCACCTGGAATAGTTAGAAGTCAAGTCATTTATACAGGGTCTTATAGGGATCTGACTTAGGGCCTTCCAGGTAGGTTCTTTATCCACAAGACTGTGTGTTGTCTTTCAGATTTCATAGTAATTAGTCAAAAATAATGGAAGGGATTAACTTTCACTTAATGAAACAGAACCCCCTGGACTTAGAGAGATGATCTAGATTTGGGCCTCAGCTCTGATCCTGGTCAAATCATGTCACTTTGAGTCTCAATTTCCTCATCTCTAAATTCGGGATAATGGTATTTTTCCTTTCAAAGAGAGACCTTGCCCAAATGTGCTAACTAGAAGTTAAACACCTGCCTTAGGTAATGTCTGATACCTTGCAAGACGTTTCAATTCTGAGATGCCAGAAAGTTTTGTTAGGTCCTACAATATTGGCCTGTTTGGAAGACTGGGATAATTTGATTACCTTAGTCCTTTATAATTTATAAAGTGCTATATAGCTGTAAACTCTAATTAGCCTAATAACATTTCCATTTATATAGCATTTTTAAATTTTGAAAAGCATTTTATGTATTTTCAGCTTTGATCTTCATAGTAACCCTATGAAGTAGATGCTGTTAACCTTGTTTTACAGATGAAGAAATTGAGGCTGAGGGATTATGTTTGCTCGGCCAGGTTCACACAGCTGGTGAGCATCAGAGGCCTGATTTGAATCAAGTCAAATATCCTACCATGCTGCCTCTGTTGAGAATTTTCGGTTATAGTTTAATCTTTCTCATACCTGTTGATGTTCCCATAAGTTAAATAATAAAGAATTGGGATCCAACTTTCTAACAGGCAGGGTTTCTACAACCTTTTCCCCCTTTTCCCCCACGGCAGTTTAGGGTTGAGGCTTCCTGCAGTCTCTTAGGGGTGATATCTCTCTGGGAGATCAGTAGTTCTTGGAGTTCTCCATTACCTACCTACTATGTATCCTGAGTGTTACAGAGGAACTGATGAGAGCCAGTAAATACTGACTCACAGGGCCATGTAGAGTAGATGATTTCTTGAAGGAAGGAGACAGACCAATGATCTTGTGATGGCCAGGAGAAGGAAAGGGGAAGATAAGAGAAGACATGGGACAAATAGGCCCAAATCTGTTGTTTGGGGCCTGATTGTCCTTCATGCTAGAAGACAACCAATATAACATCACTGTGTTGGGGTCAAGGTATGGTATATCTGACTATGGCTGATCACAAGCTCCATCACAGCTCAGGCACAAATAGTCCATATGAACATTTGGAGTGAAGAAGTCTCTTAATTTGTGCATTCCATTCCTTAGGAGCCCCTGCACTTCTGCTTTCCTCACAGAACAACAGTGCCTTCTTTGATCCGGGCACACTATCTGTGTAGTCCTTTGCCAGTGTCTCCCAAGGAGCTCCAAAATTCTTCAGAGAGAGCTTGAGAATGAGCTTGGAGACAGGTTCAAAAGAATTACAAGGCACTGAGGCAATGAGAGACTAGCAACTATGTATACATCTTCCATCATCTTCCCCCATTCTTCTCAATACTTGTTTGCTTTTAGGATCAACATTGAAAGTCAATATTATTGAAGACATAGTTTTCCTATCCCCAAAATATATCTTGGAGATATAACATAAATAATTGATTATTTTATAGTTAGGGAAAAGGTTAAAGAGCAGAGAGAGTTACAGATGACTGATAGAGTGAAGGATAGGAGCTGGGAATGGCAGCTGAAATAAAAAGAGTATAGAAAAAGGAGGTTGTGGAAACCTGAGACACATTTCTCTCTTTTCACAATTTTGCCCAGGATCAACCCTGTTTCCCGTCAGCCTTTTGCCTATGGTAGGGTACCTGTCTAGTTAATGAGAAAAAAGTGACACCTACTGATTCCAGAAAGACTTCCTGGGAAAAAAACTACTTTGGGGATTTTCTTATTTTTCTCCAAACACTCTTGGCTTTTCTTAGGCCTTCTAGATTTGTACTGCAGAATCTCAATTAGAGAATTGCTCTCCTGGCTTCTAGAAAGGAAAAAAAAAAGAAATGCCTAGGGCCTTGAGAACAACTTGGTTTGATGCATTGAAGCTTGTATTCAGAAAATTTGCTGATTTATTTATTATGATTGTGAGTTCTTTAATTTAGGACTGATTTTCCTCTTTGACAGTAAACTTGACCATTGGGTGTTGAGTAATAAGGCTGTGTCATAGCAGATTTGGATTAAAAAAATAAAGGCCCCTTGTTAACATTAGCATAATAATTCATTGTTTCATTTTATTTAGATTTCTACTTGATACACAAAAGCTTTATCAGCTAGTGCTAAGGTGGTAAAAGTCTTGGAAAACAATTTCTTGAGTATATTTCTGAAAAATTTTTTTCTTAAGGCCCAAGTAAAAACTTTTGCTCAATCCTGGTCTTTTAGCCAACACCTTAGAAACAAGATACCAAAGGTCTTATTTTCTAAACAGTTACTCAAAAAGAAAAGAGTACTGTTTTTCAAGCCCCTTCACAGGAAATAAGCATGTTCATTTCCTGCTTTCTTTTCAAGGGGCCTGCCCTTTCTAGTAAGGGAGGAAAAAGAGGATCAGGAAATCTGGGCAGCTGACCATGGCTGTTTCCTTTCTTTTCCATTCACAAACATTTTTCTTTTGGTTTCTTCCTCAGAGACCTTGACTTTTCCCTCTTTTAAAGACTGAGCATTAAGGAATACTGGGATTGTAATAGAGCTGTTAAGGTCATAGGAGAAACTTGCTGAAGTGAACAATTTTAAATTTCTCAGCTACTTGAACACATATCATCATCAGGAAGGCTAGCCAAGCTTTTTTTAAACCATGTGATTTTTACTAAGGTAAATGACAGAGAATTGATGCTAGAATGATATATGTTAATAAAACACACATAAATGGAATGTATTGCCTATTTCCTCGGGAGCCTGTCTTTAAAAAAGCAAACATGAGCTTTCTGGGTCTTTTCCCTTCTCCAAATGAAGTAATGGAAAGGATACTCTTCATTTTCTGCTACAAACTCTGACCAAAGGATTAAAAATAAAAGCATTGGAATAAAAATTACTTTTGGTGTGGGCTGTGAAAGCTGGGGATTCTGGTGATGGGACCTAACATTCTGGGCACTGTCTCAGTTTTGCTAAACAACATCAGGCGGTTCAGTTTATAATAGGCTACAAGGGGGAAAAAAAAGAAATCTGATTGAAATTTTGCACTACAGTGCTTTTTTTTTTTTTTTTTTTTGCCACACAGCATCTATACATGCATATTTTCTATTCCAAGCAGACTTTCTTTTAATGGTTGCCATGTGTGGGAAACTGCTACTTTGCAATGCCTTTTTTTTTTTTTTTGGAGTGGGAAAAAAATAACCTGCTTTGTGTCTAACCATTACTTTGTTCTTTTTTTTTTTTTTTTAATGTGGTTTTGATTTGTAAATGGTATGTCCAAAAAAGAAAGAAAAAGAAACAAAACCCCTCAGACACCTAGAAATCCCAGATTAGTATGTTTCTGTAAGATTGAAAATTGCCCTATATGTTATCAATATCTTCTCATTGATATATGTGGCATCATCCAAGTCATGTTTCACTTACAAGATTTTGTTGTTTTTTTTTAATCCAAGCATTTCATGCCTATGGAAAAGCAGGAAAAATGTTGGTGGAAACCAGGTAACCTGTGTACTTTACTTTTTGATTCTCAAATCCTTCCTTTCTTCCCCCATCTCTCATCATCCTTAAAAGCAAAAATAGACTGAAAAATTATTACAGAATAAATAATATTTTTGGTTTGTAGAATTTGCACCGTTTTTATAAATTTTTTATAAAGATAAATCCAAGAAGTTTCTACTAAGATGAAAGCTGAGCTTATATTTTTAAAATGCTTAGAAACAACTTTGGAAGTATTTGTTTTATTAATAAAAATGGAAGAAAAGAAAAGGAAAAGTTTTTTTAATGCCACAAAATGGAACTTCCTCAACTAGAATTATAACCATGGAGTGCTGTTCTCTAAAAGGTAAATTACCAAATGTGTGACTACTTAAAGAGGTATTAAATAGAAAAGGCTGTGTTTTTCTTTTGTTCCTTTGGAATACAATTTTGTCAGATGGTAAAATTTTTGAGGAAAAATGCACTCAGGATTGTTAATTAGGAAATTGCAAATTACAGAGACCAGCCCTTTTGAGAAAGTAGTTGATAATTCTTTTAACTTGTCTAATATTGCAATGCATTTTTATAGTATCTGAAAGAACTTTTAGAGATTCCTGTGGAGAGAAAAATATAATACTACATAAAGGAAAAGTTTAATGTTATTCAATATTCAGGCTTAGAATGGTGAACCATACAAAACATCTCCATATCCTGTAAACTGTTGGACTTTCTAAATTTCATCTTTCATTAAATCTAAGTTTGAATAAAATCACATGTCAGTAGTACTGTGTATACAGAGTTCATAGTACACTATTCTTTCATAGAAATCTGAGCTCAATCTGATTTTCTGCTAGGATGATATGGCTTTGATTGTGATGAGACAATAGAATCTTTTAAAAACATAATTTAAAACCCCCACTTTCTTTCTTTATAGTATGATTGGGCTGATGTTGGGAACCTGCATTGCCTTCTATGTTGTCATTGGTGATTTGGGATCAAACTTCTTTGCACGGTTGCTTGGATTTGAGGTAAATTTATTTTCAGACATTTCAGTTTACTTGAATTCAAACTTACTCATATTGCAGTTAATTTAATTCATTTTGGAAAGTTTATGTCTTATAAAACTAGGATGACAATGTTTGAAATTAGGTATAAAGTCCTTATTATGCCTTGTTATTAGTGTGACCTTGGATGAATTAATTCATTTGTGCATCATCCTGTTTCTTTACCTATATAATCATTGTTTTATCCCTGTTCTGCTATTAGATAGATTTGAGGATCTGATGAGCTCTGTGATTGAAATGATTTTAAAAATTGCTCTGGTTGTGGAATAATTCTTTAAGTATTAACCAACAATTTGCTTCAGATTGTTTTTAATATCTTGAATTGTGATACCAAGTGGTCTACTATACTTTAAGTATGTAACAATGAAAACAATAATAAAATGATACAATTAGAGATTACCTCATACCAGAGATGTCAATCATATGGAATCATATTACATTGTAATTGGAAAATATTTAATAAAATAACTAAATAGTAAAACATAGTTAATATATTTTCAAACTAAGTTAATATGCATCCTGCAGGTATCCTTATGTATGCATTGGTGGCCCTGTTTCTTTGACATCATTGCCCTACATTGAGGGGAATAATTATTGTAATTGTAATGCTGAATTTGTATACTTTAAGAGAAACTTCTGGTATGCTTCTGTTGTTAAGGATGGACTTAATTTTTGAATTTTTAGTTTGGTTTTCTACAATTTGAAAACAATTTCAAAATCAAAACCTTTTTATTTCACTGTAAAAATCTAGGAGCAGATTAATTTTACCTCCAAAGAATTTGCTCCCTATCCTTCATCTGCTTCATCCTTGACTTCTCATTCTCCCTTGTTCCACATCTCCATTCAGTGGCTGATCATTCTTTCTACCTCTCCAGTAACTCTCAAACCTATCCCCTTCTTTCTACTCTTATGACTATAGTCTAGTTCATCTCTCTTTCCTGAAGTTACTGTAAGAGCCTCTTGTCTCTGCCTTAAGTCTCTTTCCTCTGCAATACATTTTCCCACATAGCTGACAAGCTGATTTTCTTAAAGTAAACATCTGACTATGTCACTGCCCTACTCAATAAAACTCCAGTGGCTCCCTATTGCCTGCAGATTGCCTGCTTCGCTTTTAAAGTCCTTTACATGCTGACCCTAATCTGCCTTTCCAACTTTATTGGACATTATTCCTCTTCCAACACTCTATATCCAAACTTTTTTTCTGGCTTTTCCTCACATATGATACCCCATTTCTCATCTCTTCACTTTTGTACTAACTGCTTTCCTTTACTGAAATGCTCTCACACTCACCTTTATCTTTTTCCTTCAAAATTCTGCTTGTGACACTTTTCTATATGATGCTTTTCTTTATTCCCCTAGCTGCCAGTGACCTTTCTCCAAATATACATTCTACTTATTTATAAATTTACATATACTTAGGTATATACACATTGCTTCCTCCAATATATTGGGAACTCCCTGAGAGCAGGGACTGTTTTGTTTTTGTATCTTCAGTATCCAGCATAGTATCTGGCATATAGTGGGCATTTAATTAATGCTTGTCTAAGGTTTATTATTATATATTTATTATTTACATTTACATATTTATTATTATATACCTATTACATATAGATATATATTTATTATTAATTAGTGCTTGTTTGCTAAGGTTTCCTAGTTCTTTGGGAATTAGCAGAGTGGAAATTCTAGGCAATCACAATTTTCTTTTAATTTCCACTACATATCCTTATTATACAAAAGAAAATATTTATGAGACAATGAGTGATCCCATTTTCCTAATTTTTGTTTTGTAGATATTATAATTCTATATTGGAATGTTCAGGTTTTCTATGTGAAGCATGTGATTCTTTCTCCTGCCACTTATGCTTTAAGTCCAGGAATAAATATGCAGATATTTGGGATTGGGAAAAGACATTTTAGAGGATCTGGATCTGGTTCATATCTATGACACTTTGATGCTATTCTTCTTCTTCTTATTATTATTATTTTGACCTAGCATGTAGTAAGTGCTTAATAAATTCTTATTGAATGATTAAGGAATTGTGAAGTTAGAAAAAAATATCTTCTGGGTTTAGCCAAATTAGATATGTATTTCTGGGCCCTTTGAGATTTTTGTTATAAATAGTAATCTTGAAGGTTTTGATTAATTTTCTAGATCAGAATTTGAAGACTTCTATCTTTTCTGAACTATGGTAGCTTTAATATCCTAAAAATCATTCAGATATTCTCAGTTTGTATTAGCTTGTCCTCTTTTCCTCCCATTATTAAGTTTTAGCTTTTAGTAAGTATCCTTGGCAGTCACTCCATAGAGCAACAGTGGCACCCAGTGACTAGATAGGTTCATCACAGAAATAGCCTTCCTCTATGCTATTATTACATGGTAGTAGAAAAATTATCTTTTTGCTTTGGGCCATTCCCTTAAACTGCTTTACTGTGTCCCCAGATATACTAGATTTCTTTAGTTTATCAAGATCCCTTGGAGTCCAAGTTGATGAAATCAATATTTCTAATTTCCATGTATTCTCAGATGACTGGCAGCTTCCGGATATTCCTACTCTTTGTTGTCTCCTTGTGCATTGTCCTTCCACTGAGCCTCCAGAGGAATATGATGGCTTCCATACAGTCTTTCAGTGCCATGGCTCTCATCTTCTACACAGTGTTCATGTTTGTGGTGAGTATTTGTAACTCCTGGATGGTTTTGTTAATATGCCATTGGTAGTGAGGAAAGGAGTTGTAATAAATAGTTACTTAGTTAAGAGTATTTTCTAAATAAATCATTGGTTTCAAATCGACTTTTTAAGAATGCCATAGTGACTGCTTTGGTCTCTGACTAGTTGATACTCAGTAATATATTATAGCTTAATATATCATTGTCAGAAAGCAGAAATGGATCATTTTCAAGGCAAGTTCTTGCCACCAGCTATCTACTGTGTAGAACCCTTGCTGAAATTAAGGATAAAAATAAGCCATGTTATGCTTCTCCCACTTTCTCATGATAAATAAAATAAAGACCTTCAGGATTTCTCTCAGAAGCACTGTACCTTGTGCTTATTAGTAAAAACAGGTGTGATTAGTTTGGAATGGGGTACCGGAGGAAGAAGTCATCAATGATTTGGGTATGTGCATATAACTTTGATTTGATTATATTTTATCTTTAAAGAACAAAATGTGCATCTTAATTTATATTTTGGACATGAGGTTTTATTTTCTGCTTGCCAGTCAACTGCCA
Organism: Antechinus flavipes; assembly: GCF_016432865.1. Taxonomy (NCBI): domain Eukaryota; kingdom Metazoa; phylum Chordata; class Mammalia; order Dasyuromorphia; family Dasyuridae; genus Antechinus; species Antechinus flavipes. Next base: position 165,559,378 of record NC_067401.1, read on the forward strand.
TTCAGGTGACAAGTAGCTACTAATTAGAAGGTCTTAAATTGTTTTAGAGCAGAAGTTCTTAATCTAGGGACCACAAAATTCTAGGATCTATAGATCTCTTCAGATTTCAGGGAACTCATGAATTTAGATGTAAAAAAATTGCATATTTATTTCAATAGAGTTGGCTTCTTTTATAATTCTGTGAATTTTACTTTATGCATTTAATAAAATTATCTGAGAAGAGATGCATAGGTTTTAACAGACTGCCGAAGGGCCCATAATACCAAACAGTTAAGAATCCCTGCTTTAGAGCTTTAGAGAGTTCTGTGTTCTGGATGTACCAGATATTCTGGCAGCATCAGAGTGAACCAACCTTAAATGTTTTAAAGAACAAACCAAATTCCATATACCACTATATCCTCCCTTTTGCATAAGACACTCAATAAGTCCCCTTATGTAGTGAGCAAAGTCTGAGGATTGAGTCAGACTTCTTACTTGGCCTGCCTCATTCAATCCTCAGAGGTCATCTAGGGATGCCAGGTGTAGCCTCTACATCACAGAGTGTAATCTGCCATATTAAATATTGAAACTTGCCTAAAAATATAGGAAAAGACACTTTATAAATGAGTAGAGCTCCTCATGTCTTTTTTACATTGGTTTTTCACTTACTACATATATCCCTTTTTTGTATTAATTGATATAAGAGTTGTGTTTTTTTTTTTAAACAGTGGAAGAAAAGGCCATTGTCCCTTAACTGTTTGACAGACCAGTTACAGTAACCCTGTTTGTCACTCTAATTACCTCCTTAACTTTAAATAGCCTTGTTTTGGGGTGACTTTTCATTTTTTAAATGGTACTTGATTGTCTGTAGTACATTTTTGGCAGGGTGCAGAATCATTTAAGAATCTGCCAATATTTGGGAACATCTTTCTCTGCCATCCCTGTAAGTAAAGTGATACCATGGATTGGGCAGGGAATCCATTTCTTTCTGCTTTAAATGACCCCTTATGTGGACAGCTGTTTGGATATATTAAGGAAAACTGAGCACCTGAGTACAATTCTGATAAAAACATTCTAATGCTGTGGTATAGATGTATTCTAAAGGTTGTGATAGTACTGAACAAGTAAAAATGCATCCTACCTTCCAGAAGGCCTTTACTGCCTATTTGATTACCTATTGAAATATTATTAGTTTGGATCAAAAATGCAAGAGGAAATCTGACATCTGAAATTCACTGAGAAATCTAGACTTGAATAAATGTTTGCACTAGTCTAAGAGCTGCTGCATTCTCCTTCCTCTATCACAGCATTACCAATATTGGCATCCTGTCATAAATTCACTGGGGCATTTGTTTTTGAGATTTTGTTTTTGTTTCAATCTTAATGCTTCTTATTTTTCCTTGGCTGCAGATAGTACTGTCCTCTCTCAAACATGGCCTTTTCAGTGGGCAGTGGCTGGAACGAGTTAGTTACACCCGTTGGGAGGGCATTTTTCGTTGCATTCCTATCTTTGGCATGTCTTTTGCCTGTCAGTCGTAAGTATTTCCTGTTCTCTGATTTTCACGGCAGTGATATGAAATGTATTTTGTAATGATAAAGGGTCATAATTTATTGGGTTAAATGGGAATTATCTTTACACCCTCTTCCCCTTTAATTGTGTGTTACAAGCTACTGAAGAATAATGTCTACTTTGGTTTTGACCCTTTCTCCATCACTCTTAAGTTGAAGGAGTTGTATTTCGGTCACGAGTTAAATTGAAACATGTTTTTAGAATAACTAGTTAGATTGCCTAGTTTGCCAGACTCTCAACAAAAAAGAGAGTTGGCAGTATGGATTTTAGCAACAACCAAAAACCATCTGAATAGGCAGCTTTCTTAATCTTTTGCCAGAACTTAACTGTTTGGGAATATTTAAAAGGAAATTGCACAAACATTGACTTCAGATTGTTGCTGATATGCTTACAGAGACTCACATTGTGTGTGTGTGTGTGTGTGTGTGTGTGTGTGTGTATGTGTGTGTGTATGTATGTGTTTTCTTTTTGGCACATAGCACTATGTAAATGCAGATCAGGTTATTTCCATAATTCCAGCAGCATTACCTTCTCTACCAAAATGACAGGATCAAGTGATTCATGCTCGGTTGGAATAGTAACCGGCTCAAAATAGAGGCGTAAATCCAAATGTGGACAGGGAAAAGACCATCAACGTTAGGGAGGCTGGCAGAACTGGGCTTCCCCCCTCCTGTAGTTTTAGTGAACATGTATTGTGCCAATCGTAAACTAATGTGACAGATAAAATTTGTTCATGCTGCTGTGTTTACACCCACATGCGAGATCCAAATCATCATTTCCCACTTATCGTCTCTCTCTTGGCAGCTCAGTTTCTACCAGAACATGCTCCAGTCTTGCTGTTTAATGTCTCCATTATAATTGGTGACAGAAGTTATATTCTTTTACAGCTTACCTAGTTACCAGTTGTCTTGTGTTTTTTTTTAAATGCCCAATTGCTCTCTTGTGGTCGCCACGTAGTTACTAGCACACATTTGTTGGACTTGGAAACTTAGGCAAAATTATATGGTCTGGAATAGTATGTGCACATGTCTCTCTAAATATAGATTCTGTTATACCAGTTAAGTAGCAATCTAAACCTAAGGATAAAAACCTATGTTTTCTCTGAATGTAAAAATAACATGTTCTCTGGACACTTGTAATGTCACAAGTTTGTTATTCTCAGACTTGGTGCAGTCAATTTTGCTGACCTCTTAATCCCCTTCTTAAAAATATATATTTAATACATGTAGAAACATAATAGTTCTACTCTCCAGTAGCACATGTATGTGTATAAATATCAGTGAAGAGAAAGATTATGCTGTTTCTACTTGTGGGATTGATTGTGTGATAGAACTTGGTTTCCTTTGTGTCTTCATAGTCCTTTGTGATTTATTTGCTCATTATTAGACCTAAAATACCATGTCTTCCTTGTTGATCCCTTTGGTCTTGTTTCCTAAGATATTAAATACTCACTTTTATTTGAAAAAACAATTCTTGGATCAAGGTTAAAATTAAAAGTTAATATTGAACATATTACCTTGAATGCTTGAACTCTGTCACTTACTATGTGACTTTAGAGAAGTCATTTCTTTTTCTATGGACCTCAGTTTCCTCAATAATAAAATGAGGACTAGACTATATCACTACTAAGGTCCTATCCAACTCTGCATACATGATCCTAATCATGAGGTAAGTTTAGAGATTCTGAGTTTGAGAATCTAACCAGAAATCCTGGATTTGGCCAGATACAATACAATATATTCTCAAAAGTAGTCTGAAGGATAAAGGAGCCATTTAACTTAGACATTAGTCTTTAACTAGACTGCTTTAGCACCAATATATTTTTTGGCATATATATAGTTTTTGTTGTTATCTCTCTCTCTCTCTCTCTCTTTCTCTTTTTTTTTTTTTTGAATTTGTTGTTATATCTTATCCTTTTGCTTCATGGAGGATTGTTCTTGTCTGGCAGGGAGCTTGTGGTCAGGCATTGATAGTATGTGTAGCTAAACATCAAAAAGCAAAATAAATGTGTAGGCTTGGTTCTCTGACCACAGAAAGACTAGACCCTTGAAAATAGTTTGACTTTTAGGCTATAAGTTCTTCTTCTTTTCCAATTATAGCCTCAGGGGAATTGATGTCATGCAGCATTTCGTCTCTGGTTTTCTTTAACCTGGAGCATTAGAGTTTATACTGGATTTGGAATCTGATGACCTGAGTTCAAATTCCAGCTCTGTCTCTTGGGGTCATGTGGTCTTGAGTTAAGTTCCTTATTTTCTTTGCATCTCAGTTTAAGAGGCCCCTTTTAAGGCCCCTTCCAGTTCTTAGTCTTGATCCTCTGAGCTTTCCTGCTTTATATATTTATATTGTCTTTTAATAGAATAAGTAGGAAGGGAGAGACTTCTAGTAGTGGTCAAGTCTCTCATTGGGGTTCACCCCACTGAACACTCATCACAATAGCTGTGGTTAGGCAGCACATTACACTGTGCCAGGTTAGGGATTAAAAAAATTACTATTCACATTTTTTTAACTTACGACTTTTTTGCTTGTGAAAACTTAGATTTCCTCTTTTGGCAGTATGGTTTGCTAATAGGTACACCTATTAGTATTGTCTTTTTTTGTTTGACGGTCTATCTACATGTTGGGATAGATTTACTGACACACTCCTTTCTAACAGATGTGTTTGGAAGATAGGCAAACAGAATTAGCATGCCCTCTTCTGACTGAAGAGAAAGAAAATGAAGCCTTCATGACTGCCCTTAGCATTACCCTAACCCCACAAAGAACTGACAAAATGAGACTTGAAGAATTTTGAGTCTAGAGTATAATTATCATAAGATGTCTCTGACTCTTCTTCTGACAGCTGCCAAAAAAAAAAAAAAAATGTTGGCCATCACATTAAATGACTCTTTATAATAAATAAGGCAAAATTTAAAAACTGAATAAATTATATTCCCTGCACATATGTATATTACTATTTTTCAAGTGTTTCAATGTAGAAAGCCAGCCTTGAAATCATAAAAACTTGGGCTAAAGCCCCATCTCAGAATATGTCAGAGTAGAGAGCCATGTAGAAGGTTGTCTCCTACTTTATTGTAGCAATGATCTAGAAAGAGTACCAGATCGAATAGTGACCAAGAAATTCAAAGAATAATAGCAATTAGTTCTGTTATCCAGCCTAGAATCACGAAAAAAGATAGCCAGATGTTGATATTGAAAGAGGGATCCTGTCAGAGAAGCTAGTGTGAGCCTAATGAGTAAATAGACCAGAAGCCCATAGCTAACCTCTCTTGAGGAAACTCCAGACAGGACACAAGGCCACTCAGTATCCTGGCTGTGAAAACATTAGGTGAAATAGAAAACTGTAGCAGGATCTTTTCAGGGACAACCAAATACAAATAGAACTGCTAGTGTTCTGAGTCTCTCTCTTAGTGCAGAAATATCAAGGGAAGTGAAAGCCAGCATCAGGAACTCGAGCAAGATAGGTCAGAACCAAATAGAACTTGATCACTCTGTCTAGTGCAGAATGCAGTGGAAGTGACGTGGAACCTAGCCTTAGCACAGAGTCTCAAAAATAGAAACTGAGACTGAAAATAGGAATAAATAGAAGAAGATATTGAATACCTTAATAGAATATTATAGCTCATAAGTTGCCTAAGAGAAAAACCTCAGAGGAAAAGTAATTCCACAAAAACTACAGAGTCTCTAAGGAGAAAAAAAAAAAGCTTCAGAACAAGGCTTTGAGGAATCTTTGGAAGAAATGAGACAAAAGATTTTTTAAAATGGAATTTTAAATGAAATAAAGAGTTCTGGAGGAAAGAACTGGGGAATCAGTAGCTTGGAACACAGGGTGTAAAGATACTTAACAGATACTTTGACAAATTACAATACAATACAAATTACAATTATTTCAATAAAATAAATTCAATGATTTCATGAAACTGAAAAATACTCAAAATGAAAAGATTAGAAAAATAGACAATATAAGATTATCAATTATCAATTATCAAAGACTATCAGAAAAACAGGCTAAATGGGGACTATTTAAAAGATCATTGAGTTTCCTGAAAATTATGACCTCCCCCTCCTGAAAAAAAAATCTGGATAACATCTTTCAAGAAATCATAAATGAAAATTGCCCAAATTTATTAGCAGCAGAGGTCAGAGTGAAATAGATTCCACTGGTAACTTCCTGAAAGAAATCCCAAATGAAAATTCCCAGAAATGTCATAACCAAAATCCCAGAGCTTCCAGGTCAAAAAAAAAAAAATAGTACTATAGGCAACCAGAAGGACCAAGGAACAACAGTCTGTATCATACTGAGCCTACAGCTACTACTTTAAAGAAGCATTCTATAAGGCAATATATAGATAAATAGATAGATATAGATATAGATATAAAGCTTACCTTGCAAGACTGAGTACAGTTTTTCAAGGGGAATAATGGATTTTTAATGGACTAGAATTTTTTCAAGCATTCCTGGTGAAAAGCCCAGATCTCAATAGAAATTCTAGAATGCAAACACAAAAATCAAAAGAAGCCAAAAAAAGGAAAATACATTTGAGCAATTTTAAGGGGCTAAAAGAAAGATGAAGGGATTTCATTGTAATAGGGGAGAAGAGACAAGTATGTTTTTAGAATCCTAATGAGTTCAAGAGTGACATTGAGAATTAAATAGGATAAACAGGAATTGAGTGGTTTTTCTCTCTTTTGATAATTTTAAGAGAAGAAAGCAAGAAAAGAATAAAAGAAATAAGGAAGAAGGGGCCACTTAGAATTTTTATTCATGAGAAGAAGAGTATTAAAAATGGAGTAAGGGGATGGGACAAGCACTCTCATCTGAACTGGACAGAGGAGAGTTGAACACATACATATATAGAGTTTGGTGTGTCGATCTAGATAGAAAGAGAAGAAAAGAGTTCAATAATAATAAGGGTAAATTTGGAGACATAGAGGTAGCAAACAGTTGGTTATAAAGGGAGGATTAGGAACAAAAGTATAAAGCCTAATGATGGGGTCTGGCTGAGGGGAAGAGAGGAAGGTCAATAAAATGGAAACATTTTGATTCAATTGATCACATTCTTCTTTCACTCACCTTTGTAAAGTGAATGTAAAGAAGGGGATGGGAAGCCAACAGAGGACATAATGAAGGAAAATACAAAATTAGCAGTCATGACTATGAACATGAATGGAATGAACTCACCTATAAAATGGAAGAGGATAATAGAATGAACTGCAAAGCAAAATCCAACAATATGTTATTTTCATGAAACCCACTTGAAACATAAAGAGCCACAAATAATTAAAATGAGTGACTGAAGCAGAATGTATTTTATTTCAATTGAATCTTAAAAAGCAGATATAGCCATCATCATCTGAGAAAAGGTGACAGTAAAAATATACATAGTTAAACGTGAGTGAAGATGTATAAACTGATACAGAATGCAATGACCAGAACCAGAAGAATGATTTATAGAATCTTTACAACTTGAAATAAAAACAACTTGGAAAGATTTAAGAACTCTGATCCATGCAGTGAACTATCAACATTCCACTGGCCTAAGTGATGAAATAAATACACTTTCTACGTCTTGACATTGGCAATGGATTAGAAGTGAAAAATGAGACATAAATGTTTAGACTTGCCTATGTGTAGATTTGTTTTACTTGACTTTGTTTATTGATTACAAGGGAGAATTAATTTTTTTCTGGGAGAGAAGTTGGGAAGAAGGGAAAATCATTAAAAAATAATGAGTGTTAATAGAGCATTTTAAAAAATGTACAGAAGAGAACAAGTAATGGTTCAGAAGGAAAAAAAGTGGGACATCTTTGGACCTAATGTACTGAATGTATTATATATTCAAAGAAACCAAAATAGTATAATAGAGATTTGCAGTTATATACAGTCCTCTTTTTCTATTTCTATTTTCTATTGTGGAAAAACTTATTTTTGCTTGTATTGTTTAAATAACAAAAATATAAAATGTACACATAAATTTTAAAAAAGAGAGTCCCATCTCTGTCAGTATGTTGACTTTGGGCTCAGTGCCCCTTGGAAACTCTGAAAGAATGGTTAGTGCTTTTTGTAGATGCTTCATCACCCCAGATTTCAGACATTAGTCTCAATTTCAGATACCTCCCCTATGCTCTCATAATTAATAAACAACAAATGCACTTAAAAGTGAATTCACATTCACGTTGCTGTGTATTTTCTGAACATTGGGTAGCAGAAATACAACTGTTATGTGAGAATGAATGAAATGTTTCATAAAAAGGATCTGTTCTTGAAAAGATTGGTCTAGAGCTTGAGTTTTTAACCTGGCAGGGTCCATAAACTTAAAAAATATTGATAACTAAGTGTATTTTACTTTATTTATATATGTATTTATGCATGTACTTATTTTATGTTTTATTTTGTGCATTTAAGTTATTTCTCAGAAAAGGTTTATCCATAGGTGTTACCAGACTGTCAAAGGAATCTGTGACACAAAAAAAGATGAATAACTGCTGATCTGAAACTGATTAAGAAGTGATTACTGAACTTAACATTGTATTTTCTCTGTCAGCTTTCCCTCAAAATAAATTCAAATCATTATTATCTACCACTCTTCCCCATTTCCCTCTACCAAAGTTAGGATTTTTTGTCTAAAGTCAACTTCACCTTAACCTTTTTCTACCTTGTATTTGCAGATACATGCCTACTCATACCCAATTCTATTTCTCCAGTTAAACTTTTGCCTCTATTACCCTACTATTAGAAACTTTTATGCCTCTACCAATGTACCACTAGATACCTTGATGTGCCCTACACACGCATACATCATATTCTTTAGTCTTTATCCATTCAGTTCCCCTAAAAAGGGGGTCAAAAATTAATGGACCACAAAAATATATGTCAAGGAAACATGCTTCCTCAAGTCCTATATACATCATATTTCCCAACTAGTGTCTCCTGATTAAACCAGCAAGCAGTCTCTTATGATTGAACCAGACTTGAAGTATATCCAATAATAGGATAAGAAAAAGATAAGTTGCTAAAAATGTGTTCTCTCCCTTCCCCTGTTATATTTAAAGAATGTTAGAAGCCTCAAAAAAATTTGTTAGAGTTCCTTAGGTTTTTATGAATTGGGCAACAATATGACAACAGACTTATATTTTAAGTTTTAACTTTACTTTTTTTTCCCCAACAGTATCCTGCTTTCATTCTGTAAACAAAGCATTATTTTAATTATCAGTATGGACGGCTCCAAGAACAGTCATCTCCCCAATGCATATTGGAGCAGCTTCATTAGTATTTCAGTGAAACAAATGGCCTATCATTTTCCAGCACTTTTGAAATGTTTATATCATGTATGTTATTCAGGAGGAGAAAGGGTTTTAAAGCGATATGTTTACTTCATTTAAAATGATAGCATTATGAAATCTCTTGGCATTTATCCTATAAATACTGGTATAGTGATTTTTTTTTTTTTTTTTTAAGGAGGAGAGAATATTTCTCCTAGATTGGTGGCATCTAAGTTGGCAGCATGTTTTTATTTGGAACTTTACTTTCTAAAATACATTGTCTGAATATTTTTATGTAGCCAGGTTTTGCCTACCTATGACAGCCTAGATGAACCTTCAGTTAAAATAATGAGCTCCATATTTGCTTCATCGCTTAATGTGGTCACCACCTTTTACATTACGGTAAGGACCCTTTATGCTTCTGTTTTTTTTTTTTGTTTTTTTTTAATCTCTTTCCCTAAAACCTTTCTCTGTAAAGAATATTGAAGAAGTTCAGACATATAAAAGTAATGTATAATTATTTCTTAAAAAAATAATTTTAAATTGTTATTTTTTTTATCACCTGTATCTCCCACTGTCTCTTCACCTATACCCTCTCAGAGTTATGTTATAATAAAAAATTTTAAAGGAGGAAGAAAAAAAATTCAACAAAACTAATGATATATAGTGTTCTATACTCATTGTTTCCTACCTTTGCAAAGATAAGGGAAAAGGTATTTTCTTATATCTCATCTTTGAGTCATGATGGTTCATAATTTTGCAGCATACAATTTTGATTATTTTATCCTTTTGATTTATGTTGCCATTGAGCATATTATTTTCTTTGTTCTGCTTACTTTGCATTGTATTAGTTTATATAATTCTTCTTATGCTTCTCTGTATTTGTCATAGGCATCAGTAATAGTCTATTACATTCATGAACCATAGTTTGTTTAGCCATTTTCCAGTCAATGGCCATCTACTTCAGAGGTGTCAGACTCCTGGTTACAAAACTCCTTAGTTCTTTTGTTGTTTTGTTGTTTCAGTTGTGGCCCCATTTAAGGTTAGGTAGTTTGTTTGTTTGTTTGTTTTTGGCAAAGATACAGGAGTGGTTTGCCATTTTTTTCTCCAGCTCATTTATAGATAAAGAAATTGAGGCAAACAGAGTAAAGTGACTTGTCACAGTTCACACAGCTAATAAATATCTGAAGTTGGATTTGAACTTAGGAAGATGAGTTCCTGACTAAAGGTCCAACACTATCTATTATACCACCCAGCTATACTAGTGCTATCTAATCCAGATTAAAATATAATTGGGAAATATTAAAAAAAAAAGATGCAACATAGATAAGGTTAATTTGTGTTTTAGAAAAACAGAGATTATTTGAGTTTGGCAACATTGATTTACTTTGCTTCCTTTTTTATTATTACAAAAAGTGCTGTTATATATATTTTGGTGTATGTAAGGCTTTTCTTTTTCTCATTGACCTTTTAGGGTATATGCCTAATGGTAGAATTTCTGGGTCAGAGAGTATCCTTGATTTTTAATTATTCCAGAGGAAAGTGTTGTCATCTTAAAAATATTGAGATTGCTTTTTAAAAAGCATTTTGATCTTTTTTGAGTCATGGACCCCTTTCATCCCACTGTAACAGACTGGTAAAGCTAATGAACCCTTTCTTAGAAGATTGTTTTTAAACACATAAAATAGATTTTATAGATTACAAAGGAAATCAGTTATATTGAAATAGTTATCAGAATAGTAAAAAAACAATAAAACAAAAGTTTATAGACCCCATGTTTTGATAACTCCTGCTTTAATAAAAATCTTTATTTTAAAAAGGATTGCTAAATATTCAAACTCAGAGTTTGGTATTTTTGAACATTAGTGGCTAGAACTCTTTTTTTCAGGCCTTATTACTGGAATTATTGTTGTCCAATGAATTGGGAGCTTTTTTAAAAGATTTTTTTATTTTAAAAATGTTTTATTGACTTCTTTTTTTATTTTAAACAACAATCTTTTCCCAAACCTATCTTTTAACTAAAATAAAAGCATGTAGGAAACTTCCTCATGGTAAAGTTTTTAGATCACGTCCCAGAGAAATTGTAGAACTGAAGAGGAGAATAAGAGAGAGATAAGAAATTATGAAAGGTTTTCAAGAATCTCATAAGTGTTCTATGACACAAAACCTTATTTTAAAAAAAAATATCAGTTTTCTTCTAATATTGCTAATTGGTTACAAATCATAGAACTATCACTGTTTTCAAAAAAACAAAATTATGAGTGACCCAAAGAGCAATAGGTGATGAGTGTTACTAGGTTGTGACATAATTACATATTGTGTATAGTATGGAAAATATATGATCAGAAAAAGAGAGGTGGGTCAGTCCTTTTGGGAAAATGAAGTATAATTGGACAAAGTGCTTTACTGGTTCCATATAATTAATTTTTTTTCTTTTTAACTTTCATGAACATTGATTAAGATTAACATTTCCATATATGAAGATAAAGATAACTGCATATGAATCTATGAATCTTCACTGTGTAGCTTAGTGTTTTTTTGCATATTTCATGTTAAATATGGTAATTCTATGCAATCTTACTCATGTGTCTTCTGAACTTCTTTCTGTTCCCCTCTATTTGTTTTTAAATAATTCATTTTATTATTTTTTAAGTAATTCATCTCATACTGTCCCTGCACTTACAAGTTTCTCTCTAATCCTCTCTTAGCTCTACTCCTCCCCCAAGATAAGCCTTTCTTTGTAACAAATAAAATCACAAAAAAAAGTGATCCACATATTGTGCCATGTTTCAAGATCCATGGATCATTCTGTATCTCTAGTATATCACCTCTGTTAAAAGAATGCATGGTCATCATTCTTATGATGGTATTTTTCTTCAGTGTTGTCATTGTATAATTCTTGATCACTTCACTCTGTATTTGTATTTCATACAAGTCCTCCTAAAGTGGGAACTTTAGACATTTTTTTGCTCTGTTGTATTTGGAAGTTATATAGCCCATAAAATTTAATCTCATTTCAATTTTTTTTTTAGTATTTTAATTTATATTATTGTAGCCATTGTGCATTTTGTTCTACTGTCTTTGGATTTTTATCAGCTCATTTTCTCTCCTTAGAGAAAGTTCACTAAAATATAAAAATGAATAATGGCTTAGTATAATACTTCTTGCCTTAAGGAGTTTGGTACATTGAAAGCCTTTTTGATACTGTCCTTGCCATTCTTATTTGCTTTCTACATGAGGATACATATTGATCAGAACTATCTTCCTACCTATCATTTCTCTTCTGTTTGGACAGGTAGGATTTTTTGGCTATGTCAGCTTCACAGAAGCTATTGCTGGCAATGTGTTAATGAACTTCCCTTCAAATCTGGTGACTGAAATGATTCGAGTGGGATTCATGATGTCTGTAGCTGTTGGGTTTCCCATGATGATTCTGCCTTGCAGACAAGCATTGAACACTCTTCTTTTTGAGCAGCAGGTAAGATTCTTTTGTAACTAGTTCTAGGAAAAAAAAAAGTTGGAGTTATTTTTATGATATAATATTGGTCTCTTTCAGTCTTTTAAAGTTGTTTTTTTTTCCTTTTTTCTTTGGATAAGGCAATTGGGGTCAAATGACTTGCTTAGGGTCACACAGCTAACAAGTGTTAAGGGTCAGAGACTAGATTTGAGTTCATGTCCTCCTTACTTTAGGGCCAGTGCTCTATCCATTGTGCCATCTCACAGTGCCTAAAGTTGTTCTTTGTTCTGCTGTTAAATAGAACTTTTGTTAATATAGTCCATCCTATGTTAAGTTGACATTTAGTACCTTTAACAGGAATTTGTTGCCATTTAACTTGGTGAAAAGAATATATATAAATAATAATATTCAAATATTTGAATGGTAGTCATATGGAATTCATTTCAACAAGTTTTAAGTGCCTAATATGTGCAGAACACTATGCTAGATATTAGTGGAGATGCAAAATTTAGATGCCTCGAACCTTCATGACCTTATAATCCTGTATAAATCTAATAAAGAATCATTAGGTTTGTTTTGCTTGATTCTAAGGGTACAACTAGAATTAATTGCTTAGAGTTATAGTAAAACAGATTTTAACCCAGAATGAGGAAAAACTTCCTAGCAATTTGAATTGCCCCAACTACCTCAAAAAAAGGGTTGCCTTTGGGGACAATGCGTGTAGTTTTACCAGAAGTCTTTAAGTTGGGGTTAGATTATCGGTCAGTAGTGTGAAGGGAATTCATGATTTGAGTAGAGGGTGAATTAAATGACGTGTGAGGTCTTTTCCATTTCTATGATTCTACCTTTTGTCTTATATTTGACTTTTAGAAGGAGACAAATGACATTTTTTAAAAAGCTGACATTAGTAATATGTTGGGGAAAAAAGCAATTTACAAAATAATGTCTTTGGGGCAGGAGAGAGTCAACCTATTCTCCAATATCTTTTGCACCTTTAGTACTATTCAACTGATGAGTCAGAATGAGAAGCTTGAGACAATGTAAGATCTTGAACCAGCAAAGAAAGGTTAAAATTATGTTTAGTATTTACTAAGGCAAGAAAGGGGGTGGAAACATTTTAGAGAGATTTTTAGTAATGGATTGAAATTCAAAAGGTTTATCAGTTGTGTGACTCTGAGTTATATGGAAAATGTATTTAATTGGAAAACTCCATTCTGCAAGCACTTTGATTAATTGAGCTTTTACTATATGATGCTGTAGTATCATTGCCCCAATCTGTAAAGAGCATTGCTCTGGAAATATCCTACCATCAATCCTTGTTGAAGCATTCTGCAATACCTATTGGAAAGTAATTCAGTATAGCTTTGTAGGACCATATAAACATTAAGCAGCCTTTTTGCATGCTTTAGTTGCCTAAAGAATATGGATCAGCAGCAGTGCTACTACTGGGCTTATATCCTAAAAAAAATACTAAAGAAGGGAAAGGGACCTGTATGTGCCAAAATATTTGTGGCAGCCCTCTTTGTAGTGGCTAGAAACTGTAAAATGAATGGATGCCCATCAATTGGAGAATGACTGAATAAATTGTGGTATATGAATGTTATGGAATATTATTGTTCTGTAAGAAATGACCAGCAGGATTAATACAGAAAGGCTTGGAAAGACTTACATGAACTGATGCTAAGTGAAATGAGCAGAACCAGGAGATCATTATGTACTTCAACAACGATACTGTATGAAGATGTATTCTGATGGAAGTGGATTTCTTTGACAAAGAGACCTAACTCAGTTTCAATTGATCAATGATGGACAGAAGCAGTTACACCCAAAGAAAGAACACTGGGAAATGGATGTAAACTGTTTGCATTTTTGTTTTTCTTTCTGGGTTATTTTTACCTTCTGAATCCAATTTTCCCTGTGCAACAAGAGAACTGTTCGGTTCTGCACACATATATTGTATCTAGGATATACTGTGACATAGTTAACATGTATAGGACTGCTTGCCATCTTGGGGAGAGGGTGGAGGGAGGGAGGGGAAAAGTTGGAACAAAGGTGAGTGCAAGGGATAATACTGTAAAAAATTATCCAGTCACGGGTTCTGTCAATAAAAAGTTATAATTATTAAAAAAAAAAAGAATATGGATCAAATTTTGGTTTTTGTCTTAGATTGTTTTTGGCCCAGAGGCAGCTTTCTTTTTTCTTCTCTTCCTTCCCCTTCCCCCCTCCCCCCCTCATCCCCAGACCTAACTGATTTTACCAAAGCCTGGGATACTTGTTAGTTCGCATAGGTGTTTTGGCTGATGGAGAAGAGTTGTGAAGTTAAGCTGTAGTCAGCAGTGATTGTTCTTCCATTTTTGTGGGAAGGAAGTCATAGCGCATTTCCATGACCCTTTGATATGGTCCCTTCTGTCTTCTAAAAATCTTCTTCATTATTACTATTCTCATCCCTGACATACCCTGACCATGTCATCCTGGGTGAGTCACTTAACCTTGCATTGCTCTAAACACTCTCTAATTCTCTTAAATTAGAGAGAAGTTGTTCCAAGAACTTTTTCCTACCTGAGAATTTGCTATTATTAATGAAATCATAGATCCAATCCCTGTCCCTGTTTTAACTGCTATTAATTTGAATTTTTCCTATATCTTAGTTTGTTACAAGTCCATAAGGTTATGATTGTAGTTACTTTGTGGTACTCATTAAATATTCGGGAATAACAACAATAGCTTTAATATGATTTTGAATTTATAAAAGTGTATAGGTGGTTTCAAGTATAAATGGTTTAAGTCTACACTTTAATTTAATTGCTTAAGTTTAATTGCTTAAGAGTCCTTATAGAGCATAAAAGAATTCCAGAAGCTGCTCTGCTGGGATTCAAAGTAATGCTTTAAACTCCTCTTTTTTTCCTACATGCTAAACCTGAGGCTTATTAGATGAGTTACTTCTCCTTCCCATTAGCTATTCAAGCACCAATTTAAAAGTAATACATGATTAAGGTCACTGGGGGAGAAGAAACTTATTATCTAGGAGAAAGGCGAGACCAATGTCATGCTGCAGTAAAGACTTTCCCACAATCAAAAGCCTGGCTAGATGTTTTCATTCCTTTAAGTTTATAGCTTTTTTACTATTCCACGTGAATTTTTTTTTAACCATAGTTCTATTTACCAGAAAAAAAAAGTCACCATTTGAAATGAAAATGTTATGAAGTCATTAGTGATTTGAAATTAATGATATGAAAGTTATTACTTTGGGGTAACTTATATATTCTGGGGTTTGGGCTTTTTCCTTTTTTGGCATGTGCCAGAGGCTTATTTTCCAAAATTTGGGATAATTTAGAATTCTGAGAATTTTCTACAGCTTTTTTGTAGGGTAGTCAGTAGAGCAAGTACTCCTTGCAAGGAAAATTTCACACATGAGTAGTGTAAGGTTCCCTGCCTTATGCCTGTAAGTACTTTCAGTGGATTAACATTTCTTATTTGTTTAAATGCTTAGAAAGAAGACAAATTAGAAGTATTCCATGAGGTGGTACTAAGAGGATTTTAGTTTGGATTGCTACCTGTTGCACTTCCCGCCTTTGATTTCCCCTGTTCCTTATTATTCAGAGTTTTCTATCAGTCCTCTGTTAAGAGGCTAAATAGATGGTTAGTGTGGATGATATTCCACCTGCTAATTTTAACCTGGCCAACTCAGCTTGAGGTGTTAGGGATACTCCTTTGGAATTGTGCTACTCCCTGTCCAACATAGATAGAGCCTTTCTGCTCTACTCTCTTATTTCTTTTTCCTTGTCATGGTTCTCTGCAAACAAAAAACAAACCAAAACCAAAAAAAAAAAAAAAAAAAAGTAAGGATTTGCCCTTAATATTTCTAGAAGAATTTTTAAAGTTCATGATTCATTAGAGGATGTGAAATAGCAGCTTTTTGCCATTTTGCAAGTTCAAATTGCAATTTCACATTAAGATTGCTCAACCAAATATAATTGAGCTGCTAACGTTTTGCCTATGTAGACCATTGAATTGGTGAATTGGCAAGTGAAATCACCATTTTAGCCCCACTTTGAGTCTTGTCTGATGTGTGGCACAGGACACTTTGAGTAATTGCTTTACAGTAGAGTCAAAGGGGAAAGCAGCAATTTCAGAACTTACTGTGTTTTGATTTTCTTTCTTTCAGCAAAAAGATGGTACCTTTGCAGCTGGAGGTTATATGCCCCCTCTTCGGTTTAAAGCTTTAACTCTTGGAATTGTGTTTGGAACCATGGTTGGTGGAATCATGATCCCAAATGGTAAGATGGGAAGGCCACTTGAGATGGCATCCTTCTAGTTTTTTCTCTTCTTTTCCTTTATTCTTTAGATAGCCCAATCTGTGAGGTTTTGGACACCAACTCCTGCTTTGTGTGACCTGCTGCACAAAAGCTTTAGAGTTTCTTACCAAATATACCTAATTTTTCATTACCTTTCTCTTTAATTTCTTATAATAGAAAGTGATTCAAAGTCCCCTAAGTTTCCCTAAAAATTTAGCATATTCATAAATAATAAACAATATAGACTTATGATTACAGAAGCAGGGACTCCCAGTGAAAAAAATTTATCCATGAAAGTTGTTTTAAGATGAATTGCTATAAAGTGGATCACTCCTTATATTATTTCAAAAGTATGCTTCTTGAATTTTAGGCAAAGTATAATGCTCATTGCCTAGATCCTGGTAAGCAACAACAACAAAAAAAGTCTTTTTGCTTATCAGACCCTGGGAAAATATCCAGTATATGCAAAAGACTAAAGTTGGATATTTAACCCTAGGCCCTAGGCACCAATACAAAAGATCTACTCTTGTGTAGACTCTGGGCTTAGAGAATAAGTCCTTGCTCCATGCTGCTATATGAAAACAAGTATTATTTTTGGTTTTATTTGTCACTTAATAAATAACAAATTGGAGGAGATTTCTAATCCTTTAGATGTCAGGAATCACATATTATTGGAGATTCCACAGTCCATTACTTCAAAGATTTATAAATTGGGAAATCTCCTCATGTGGGAGCAGGAACAATGATCTTGTAGTCAGAGAGATATATATTTGGGTCCTAACTCAGTTTCTCCTTTATGTGACTTCAAATCACTTAACTTTTCTGTATCTCATTTTCCATATTTTTAAAATGGGAATAATAATTTTTTAAACACTATTCATTCCTGTGGATTGTCATGAAGAAAGTGCTTTACAAAAGTGTTTTATAAATGTCATTTACTCCTTCTACTGCTGCTGTTACTAGCATTCCGGATGCTTGATTAAGCTCTCCGGTGGTTATAAAACACTTTCTGCACATTCTTCATATGAGCATTTCCCTTACTTGTAGATCTGGAAGCTGGAGCTTCAAGAGGTAATATGACTTGCTGGTAGTAAGGATTAAAGTGGGAATTAAAACCTTGACCTTCTTGATAATGCTTAGCACTTTAGCATGCTGCCATTACATAAATAATGATCTGAGCATTTAGTAAAATATTTCTTTCACTTCCTCAAAGATTGTCCTCATGCTTTTATTCTCTTTCCCATCCATTCATTACTTTTCTTTCTTGTTTCTAGTGGAGACGATCCTAGGCCTTACTGGTGCTACAATGGGAAGTCTCATCTGCTTCATCTGTCCTGCTCTTATTTATAAGAAAATCCATAAGAATGCCCTTTCCTCACAGGTCAGTAGTGTTAATTGGCTAATTTCTCTGCAATACTGGAAGAATAATGGATTTATCTTCATCAGGGACACAAGACCTAGAATCCATGTATATGTTACAACAGGAAATATCTTAGTTGAAGAGGTAGCAATGATGTCTCTGTTTAATGATTATGACCAAGTGTCTTTTTTTTTTTTTTAAATTTTATTTTATTTAATAACAACTTTGTATTGACAGAATTTATGCCAGGGTAATTTTTTACAACATTATCCCTTGCACTCGCTTATGTTTTGTTTTTTCCCCTCCCTTCCTCCACCCCCCCCCCCAAAGATGGCAAGCAGTCCTATATATGTTAAATATGTTGCAGTATATCCTAGATATAATACATATTTGCAGAACCAAACAGTTCTCCTGTTGCACAGGGAGAATTGGATTCAGAAGGTAAAAATAACTCAGGAAGAAAATCAAATATGCAAATAGTTCACATTCGTTTCCCAGTGTTCCTTCTTTGGGTGTAGCTGTTTCTGTCCATCATTTATCCACTGAAACTCAGTTAGGTCTCTTTGTCATAGAAATCCACTTCCATCAGAATACATCCTCATACAATATCGTTGTCGAAGTGTATAATGATCTCCTGGTTCTGCTCATCTCACTTAGCATCAGTCCATGTAGGTCTCTCCAAGCCTCTCTGTATTCATCCTGTTGATGACCAAGTGTCTTAATATGTTTTTGGAAAGCTTTGCTACAGAATGGGAAACAGAGATCTCTTGGTACAAATCCAGACAGCCTATTAACTTCAACCTATATGAACTGCACCAGAAAAACCATACTTTTTAGCCATGCAAAATTGCTATTCCTAAGAATAGCCAAAATTTTAGAATCCCCACACATCCAGTCTCTTATCAAAAAAAATAATACTTTAAAACACAGACTAGTGCCTGACACATGGTAAAGATTATCTAAATGTTATTATTATTGTTATATTATCATTATTGCCATTTCTACCCCTATAGCATCTCTTTCGTTTCATCCCTTTTTTCTCAGTCTCACTTTTTTTTAGGTCCTCATTACTTCTCCACCTCTATTATTGCAGTGGCCTTCTAATTTTTCTTCTAGCTCCAATTCCCAATTACACACACACACACACACACACACACACACACACATAAATACACATAACTGAAGGAAAGGTGGAGCTACCTTAATATTTGGTTAAGATTTTTATTCTTGAGAAAGATTAGAGAGATGGTTAGGTCTTATTTTGTTGTCTTTTGATAGAGAATTTAGTGATTTCGATACATATTTTTGATCTTTTTCATTGGATTACATATATTATCTTGGGTTTTGACTGAAGAAGACAGTATACTGTCTTCAGCCTCTTACTTCCATTTATATTGTACTTGTCTCAGAGTGGTGAGCTGTGGCTCTTAACATTATTTTTAACTACTGCTATTGTGAAACCA
Source organism: Antechinus flavipes (assembly GCF_016432865.1). Lineage (NCBI taxonomy): Eukaryota > Metazoa > Chordata > Mammalia > Dasyuromorphia > Dasyuridae > Antechinus > Antechinus flavipes. The sequence continues at coordinate 165,578,762 of NC_067401.1, forward strand.
ACCTGTCTGGAGCGTTAAGAGATTTTTAATAGGACCTATTAAAAAAAAAAAGGGTACATACTCTTTTTGCATTTTTGGTACTACATGTGATAAATTGTATAAGAAATAAATGTTATCATTTTCACAAATCAGTCTGTATTACCCATCATTGGTCCATGTTCCATCAGTCCAGTGCTTTCACCCAGGTTTTTGATACAGCCTTGAGTATAATCTAGACTTTCATTGGAAATAAATAACACCCATCAAAAAAATTTTTCAGGCCCAGCAGAAGCATTCTTTGTGATAAAGTTAAATTACCCTCCCAACAAGATGAACTAGCAAGCTATTGGCTTGCAGGTAGTTGTCAATTATCATCACAGATTTCTGTGTGACCTGAAAAGTTGGTCACAAGGCCAACAAAGTTAACAATGCATGTAATTTCAAAAAGAAAAAAAAATTATATGCACTTAAAAATCTGTCCCTCTCACTATCCCCTTTCACATTGAATTAGAAAAGAAAAAGAGAAAATCCTTATCATAAGCAAACATTGTCCAACAAAACAAATTCCTATGCCATTTGTGCCTGAAAATCACTATATTTTAAGTTTATCTTTTCTCTGGCAGGAGTTAAGTGGGGTGTAAGAAAAACATTTATAACAGTATGATGACTCATGTGGAAAAAGTAGGCAATTTGGTTTCTTGATAATTCTATAGTGTTTCCAACAAAAGGATGGTTATATTGATTATCTAATCAATATGAATTGAATGTACCTATGGCACCATATTTTTAAAAAATTTATGCTTTTGATGAGCCAATGTCCATTTTATCTCACTCTCCTTTCCCTCATCGTCACCGAAAGCATAAGGAAAACAAAATCCATTACAAATGCATATAGTCAGTCCAAGAAATGTCCACATTGACTCTGTTCAAAAAGATGTTTGTCTCATTATGAACTCTAAGTCCTTCACTGACCTCTATCTGGAGGTGGCATCTTGTTTCCTCATTAGTCCTCTGAAATTCTAGTTGGTCATTATGCTGAGAAGAGTTCAGCACAATAATATTCTATTACATTTATATACCGTAACTTATTCATCCATTCTCCCAATCTATAGCATTTCCTCAGATTCCATTCTTTGCTACCTTAAAAAAGTGTTCTAAATGTTTTTATATATTCTTGGAATTTATTTTGCTTAGGCTAAAGCATCCCTTAATCTGTCTTCTCTCTAATTTCATTTTTTCTCCTTCACCTATTTTCCTCCTATTTCCTGTTTGATGAAATATATTTCTGTATTCAGCGGGGTGTGTATATATGTATTCTTCTTTCAACCATTCAGATGAAAATAAGGTTCAAGTGTCTGCTGTTCACCTTACTTCCTCTTTGTTTGTATAGATATCTACTTATGCACTCTGATTAAGTGAGATAATTTTCCCAGCCATCCTTTCCTTTCTCCTCCCCATCCCTCCTTCCATTGTGTTTCTCTGTCTCTTTTTATTCTTCTCTTAAGATTTTATCAAGTCATAATAGAACCACTCCTGGACCTTGTCTAATTGTACTTCCTTTATGAATCCTGATGAAGATAGAGTTCAGAGAGGGCATACATCTCCCTATATTTGAATATAAACAGTCTATCTTTGTTTAGTCCTTTATCATTTTTCATTGATGATTTTCATTGATGATGATTCATTCAAGGACCATTTGATCACCCTTTAATCCTTCCTCTATTCCTTTTTATGTTTCACTTCACTCCTATGTTTGACCTTCATAGTTTCTTCGCAACTCTGGTTTGATCTTTACATGCTTAAAAATCCTCTATTTCATTAAAGATCTGTTTTTTCCCCTCTGTATCATTATACATAGTTTTGCTGGATTCTTTGTTTTATGTAATATTGTATTTCAGGTTCTCTACTCCTTTATAGGATGCCTGCCCAATTGTATGTGATTCTGACTTTGGCTTCTAGGTACTTGAATTCATTCTTTCTAGCTGTTTGGAATATTTTTTCTTGATTTGAAAGCTTTGATATTTTGACTCTGGGAGTTTTTGTTTGGATTTGTTTTAGAAGCTGACTGATAAAGGGTCTTTCTGTTTCCAGTTTGACTGCTGGTTCCAAGAGATGTGAGCATTTTTCTTTAAGATTTCTTGAAATATAATATCTACGTCCTTTTTTTGGTCATAACATTCAAATAATCTATTGATTCTTAACTTTTTCCCTCCTTAATCTGTTTCCAGGCCAGTTATTATGAGATACTTTACATTTACTTCTTTTTTTAACCTTTTAACTTTGTTTTAATAGTGCTTGTTACCTCTTCAAGTCATGCTTGGAATGCATTCCTTTTCCACAGCTTTACCTTAGAGAGTTCCTCATTTCAAGATGTAGCTTTGCCACTACTTTCTACATCAAGCTTTTTCTCATCTTTCCCAACTTCCTTGATGTTCTCTCTTCCTAATTTCCTTGAATTTATTTGTATTTATTACCTTTATATTTATTCTACATAAACTTGCATGTCCAATAAAAGTAGGAATTATTTCATTTTTTATATTTGTATCTTTAATTTCCATTATAGCTCCTGGCCCAGAGAAGGTGTTTAAATGCTTAAGGACTGATTGCGAACTTAACACCAAAATATCATATTTCTGATCTTTTATTAGTTAATAGCATAGATGATTTGAATATCATAACCATAACATAAAGGCTGATTATATGATGATTATATACGAAAGTTATCTTTCTGATGCAAAGCTTATACTAAGAGATCCTTAAAGTCTTGGCATTTTTTTGTCAAAGCTAACAGCTGACCTCTCCACTAAGTCTTCTTTTTACCTTCATGATATTCCTTTTCACCTGCTCTCTTCCATTCAGGAAAGATTAAATGTTAAATCTCAAAATCTGTTGCAAAACCTAGTATTACAACCAGTTTGTGATGGCCAAGCCTAGTTTCAGTTCAGTTGGATGTTATTTGACTCATTCTTCTCATTTGTTATTGTTTTCTGTATTGAAAATTTCATGTTGATGCTTAGTAATTTAAAATTGTATACATCTGTAGTAGGCTTAAGGACCATTTGATCACCTTTTAACCCTTCCTCCATTCCTGAAATATAAATACTAATTTAAATATCATCTCACTTTTTGAAAAGATATCTATTCCTATCCTATTTCCTGAATTCTTTCCCAAGCATAATGAAACATGAAATAGGAAGTTGAATTAAAAGCAGAATTCTTTTATTATATGATTCATTATTGCATGAATTGAGGTGCCCTATAAGTAAAATAATGATTCTTAAAAATTTTATATAAAATTACCAACAAAAACTTATATAACATATAATTGTGTTAGTTTTATCTCCTAATTCTAGTACTATAGGTTCTTTTGCATTTTTTTTCCTGCAGGAAAGAAAAAAATAGAGAATTGAGGCTGTACCATATCCCCAGATGTTTTAGTTGGTCAGTAAAGTATGCCCATGAATTCTGCAGGTGAAATGTTCGTTATTAAGACAATGAATCAGTCAGTGACTGGCACCAAGCCAAAACCTAGGAATTGTAGCTCGAAGAAGGGTGAAACAGGGATGCCTATTATCACCATTATTATTCAGTATTGTACTAGAGATGTTGGCTCTAGCAATAAGAAAAGAAAAAGAAATTAAAGGAATTTAAATAGGCAGTGAGGAGATAAAACTATCTCTCTTTGCAGACGATATGCTGGTATACTTAGAGTCTTAGAAAATCATCCAAAAACCTACTTGAAATAATTAACAGCTTTAGCAAAGTTTCAGGATATAAGATAAAGCCACACAAATCACCAGAATTTCTATATATTACTGATAAAGCCCAGCAGCAAAAGATACAAAGAGAAATTCCATTTAAAATAACTGTAGACAAAATAAAATATTTGGGTGTCTACTTACCAAGATAAACCCAGGAACTATATGAATGCAATTACAAAACATTTCTCACACAAATAAAGTCAGGTTTAAATAATTTAAAAAATATCAATTGCTCATGGGTAGGCCAAGTTAATATAATAAAAATGACAATTCTGCTTAAATTGGTCTACTTATTCAGTGCCATACCAATCGAACTATTAAAAAATTATTTTACAGAGCTAGGGGAAAAAATAACAGAATTCATCTGAAAGAACAAAAGGTCAAGAATATCAAGAGAATTCATGAAAAAAAAATGCAAAGGATAGTGGTCTAGCAGTACCAGACCTAAAACTATATTATAAAACAGCAATCATCAAAACTGTTTGGTAGCTTGAAGAAAGTAAAGGGGTGGTTTAGTTAAAATTTGATTTGTTGGAAAGATGATCAGGTAACTGATCAAGGAAGGGATGTTTAAGAGCTTCAAACCAGACTGGTAGAATTGTGAATGATTTTAGAAGATATCATTATTGTTGGTCAACATTTGGTATCCTTTTTGCTGCTTTTGTAAAGCCAACTTTATCTACTAATTTCTTGTTGGCCAACATTTTGCCAGCAATATATTAAGCTGCCTGTGGGGAATCCTGAACTAAGGAACATACTTTGTGACTTCATATTGAATACAAATATGTTTAGTTTAGTAAACAAAATATGTAGCCCTTATATGGAGGTGGAGGTGAGGGTAGCCTTATATGTAATTCTTAAGCTAAGGGCTCATGTCCACGTTAGAGCTTGATTTCTGGAATCAGCTTTGTAACCCTTAGTCTTGCCTTTTGGTGCAAGTCCTATTTCTCCAAATATTTCTCTGATGAAGGATCATTTTAGAGTAGTTTGCTTTTAGGGGGGGAAAAAACAAATTAACTTATTTTAAGTGAAGATGCTTGGCTTTGTACTTACCTTTTGAGGTAGAATTAATTGTGAGATGAAATGATATGAATCCCATAAGTAAATAATTCATCTGATCTCACTAAGGTATTGCAAATCTTTTTCAATTTGAAGGTGAAGCACTTCTTCCCTAGAAAGTAAATGGATCCAAGGTGTTTTAGCTTCATTCTTTGTCATTATTTCTTTTTTGTTGTTGCTGTTGTTTCAGGGCATTTGGGGTTAAGTGATTTTCCCAGGGTTATACATATATACGTGTATGAGGCCATATTTGAACTCAGGGCCTCATGACTCCAGAGCCAGTAATCTATATTCACTGTGCCTGTCATTATTTATAATTTTTCTATGGTTACATTGGTTCCCAGGAACTGCAGAACACTTGTCTTGGTGTAGTAGAAAGATATCCATAGATACTAAAATAGTTAACTTTTATTTTGATGTGCAATTTTCCCTTTTTTTTTTTTTTAAAAGATCTAAAAGTTGAGGGTTGAAATACTTCATTCAGCGATATAGGTGAAGTGTTGCTTTTGACTTGTCAGTCTCCAATCAAAACATTAAATGATGTCCTTGTTAAAATAAGCCAACATAAAATCCCCAACCAGATAACTTTATCGTTGTATCAGAAGCATTTTAAAGATTGTGGTAATAAGATAGATTGGAGTTGAGAAGACTTAGAAAGTAACTATATTTATTTAGATTGTCCCATGGAACTGGTGGGAAACATACATTGCACATGGGTGATTGTGAACACACCGAAAAATCACAGTGATGTAAAGATGCTGAAGCTCATCAAGTTTTCTACCTGCCTAGGCAGCATCTCTTCCTTGTCATTTTAGAATAACACTTCCCCCCATGACCTGCTGATGATGAGGGAGCAGGATTTTTTCCTTCTCATTTAAGTGCTCATACTAAGATCTTGTTATTATCCTATTGGCGTTATGGGAAGCCCATTGAGGAAGATAAATTTTTTTTGCTTTCCAGCGAGGTCATTTCTGCTATAGACTAGATGAATCCTAAATGAATACTGATTCCATTGCGCTGATGGTTAGTCACCTGCACATGTAGAGAAGTTTTAAAATAGATTAACCCTTTGATGATGCCATTACTTTTTTTGAATCTATAAAATAATGACCTCCTCCTGGGTCTTTAGTGAAAGGATTTCCAAGGCAGCTCAACTAAAAACTCTTTATCAAGCAGCTATATCTCCAAGGTCTTCCAAGTTAAGCCTCTAGTTCTTCCATTTACAACTTTTTCTGTCCCATTTTACTCTTTTCCTCTTCTCCTTTGAAGCCCGGAGCACAAAGCAACTTAAATTTAAAAGGAAAGTGGGCAGTGGTAAATAACTATAATGCAGGATAAATAGTTGGAATTAAGTAGGGGAATTTTTTGTGGCATCCAAATTAGATGATGTTGGCCATTGACATTCTGATAGTTCCTTTGTTGTGTAGGTTTTCCCTAGTCATGGCTTCACCAGGAATTTAGGTGTTCTTTTATGACTTTTACTATTTGATCCATGAATTTTAAGAAAATCAAAGTGCTTTTGGGGGTTAAGAAGGTTCCAACCTCATTGAAGCCTTTTTGGCAGATTTGGCTTAGACTTTCTGTGCTACAAAGTGGGCAGTTTCATATAGATTCACTTTAGGAAATTGTTCTGTCACTTGAAGTTTTCAGGGCCAAAAGATGATCACTGCCTAAGGCGCCAAGCTGGACTTGCTGTGTGTGCTGCAAGTCAGCATTGCTTGGCATAGGCAGAGTAGCTGGGGGAAAGAGCCTGCCCTGCATTCTCCTGGACTCTAGGGAGCATTATCAGCTCTTTGCTTCCATGAGTACTGAAACAAACTTGCCATTTCTGGAAGGGATAGGGAGAGGGGGAAAACCTCCAAGTAGACTTGTTCTAGAGCTTTTAAAAATTGATAAGCATAAAATTTGAGCTATAGCAAGTGCTTTTTTTCCCCTATGAAAATCCAATTCTGGGATTATTTGGGATCCTGGAAGTATTCATTTGTTCTTTCTGAGTCATTTTATTCAAAGAATCAACTAATTCAACCTTTAAGAAATAGACTGAAGTCTGCCACTCCTAAATTAGTGTAAAAATTTAATGAGGATGAAGATACTGAGCTCCTTTGATTCTGTGGGGAGAAAAGCACGCACCATTCATTTGCAAAATTCTCTGATGAAAGGGAACCAGATGTGATCTAGATCTTTAAGTGCAGAGGTAGTATACTGTAGCATTATTATTACTATAATATTAACAATGTGAGGAATTCTTTATGTGAAAATATGAAGAAGTCTGAAAGTGGTTGAATAGCTTTGTTTACCAAGTTAAAGAGGATAGTCTTAATGTCCAGTTTTATAAATAGGAATAATGAATCAGAACAGGTTAACAATTAATTATAATTATGTCAACATGCTCAGGGAAGTGAGTTAAAAAAAAACAAAAAAAACATTGGTAACTCAGCTGTGCCTACAACAGATATTGGTACAATCTGATAAAGTAGTTTAAGGCATAGATACTAGTAAAAAAGCGAGTCTGAGATTGGGAGAGATTTGTTATTTTGAAAGGGACTTCCATCCAATATAGTTATCTTCTGATGGTTGCTCTATTCATTTGCTTTTATTAGTCAGCTTTCTATGTCAGTCTGTAATTTTTGTTTGTTTTGTTTTTGTTCTGTTTTCTTCCAAGTTGGGCATATTGCCTCTGTAGCAGTCCTTAACTTTTTCTAACTCTAGAATGGTGTTAAAAAAACAAGGCTGGATTTTAGAATTGGATTAATTCGGTTAAATCTCATCATTTATTATTCCTAGACAGGTTGCATCCCAGTCTTGATGCTCTTACTCTTGTTGACTACCACCAGAATAGTTCTCTATGATGTTTTGTATATGTAAGCCTATAGTGTTTGAGGAGTGATAGGATATAGTGAGAATGAAGGAGATATGTGAATTTGGGAGTGACCTTGAGAATCTTACTTCTAGCTAAAGGAGTTAAGAGGTACTGAATTTCTCAAATGATATTGGAAGGTTGACCAGGTAATTCTGAAAGTCCTCTCTCTACATGAGTCTTGGCAGATTTGTATTGATCTCTAGAAGTCAGTGAGGCATTTTCCATTTCATACACCACTGCTCTGCTGTTTTTAGTTTTTTCTTTGTACCTGTTCCCAATACCTCCCCTCTACTCCCATCTCTGTCTGAGGCGAGCAAGGAGGAGAGGTTCAGAGGCTCTGGCCAACCTTTCAATCTCATTCTTCCTTCTCCTTTTTCCTCTAATCTCTAAATCTGGCTTTGATAAATTCTGTTGATGATTCCCAACTGAATAGCATCGTTGACATGCAGACCAGGTTTAGCAAGAGACTCTGCTAGTGACAATTATGATGATTAGGTAAAAAATAATACGTCAGTATTTAATTAAATCTCCTTAACTGTCAGTGTTGTTAGCCAACAATCTCTCTTTCTGGTCTCTCTCTGCAGATCATTTTCTGTTTGGAGCAGCAGCCAGTCATTTGGCAGTTTTGCTACTTAGGGGAGGCAGATAGGTCCCTGTACACACATCCCTTTTCTCTCCTCTCTGTTTTAGGAATATGTTACTTTTTTTTAAAACACCCTTTCCCCTTTTTTAAAATACGTACACATATGCACAATCCAAATCTAACCTTTTCCCCTCATCACACAAAAGGATTCCCTGGAGTTCAAGAGATCTCAAGCTGTCAAAAGTAAAGATGTTGGCTTTTGACCTTTCAGACATTTGTTCATTGGCTCTCATGTGTTCTTTGTATCCTATAGTTCATTCTGTGGATAAGCTTGGGAATTCTGTTGATTAGTACATATACTACCCTGTCTGTGAGTGAAGAGCCCCCTGTGAAAGTTGAAAAGATAGAAGCTGCTGGTCATCTTGGAGAAGTAAAAAATCTCATGGATCCAAATTCTGCCAAAATATCAGGTATGTACAACTCAGTTTTTTCCCCACCCCCCTAATTATTCTTGTTGAACTTTGGGTGGAAGCTCTGTAGTATTGGCCTTGACTATGTCTTGGGAGCAATTCTGCTATCTTTGTAAGTGTGAGTATCACTTTCAGAGATGGATGTCCTGAGGTTTGTCCCAAGGAGTTCGTTCGCTTTGCCTGCTGCCATTGGTTTTGTGGGAAAAGGAGGGAAGGCTTTGAGATTGCTTCTAGTGGAAGAGTTTGGGATGAGTACAATTCTTGCTAATAAAGGAAGCTTTGTAAGTCTGACACTAGAGATAGCACTGTTCTGGCCACCTGTATGAAGAATATAAGGAGCCAAAATAGAGCTGCTTTTAGCATTTCTGCCAGCATATTGGACAAGATTTCAATAACAAGCCATTCAGTGCATTAAAAGGTATGTAAATTTATGGTTGCAGCTTTTTTTTTTTAATTTTCAGGATATAAATTTTGAGCCAGTTTTAGTCTTGACAAAGCTTGTGACTATGTCTCTTCTCTGTTTACTGTTTCATGTTATTTATTGTTTGTTTACTAGGACTCTTGATAGAATTATAACCCCCTTACATGACTGAAGGCCTGCTTCACAAGGCCATTTCTAGCAGGTGCTATCTGACCCCTTTTCTGGCTCCATCTGTGGTTGTGTCCTGGGGTTGAGGGGGAGGAGTTTAAAAATCTGATTTTCCATGTGTAATAGTGGCTTAAACTGAGTGTGTTTATAGGTATATTTATTTGGAGGGTTCTTTGAGGCCTTGGAATATTTACCATAGATTGGAAGAGAGAATAAAAAGAAAGGTTTTATGCAAGAGATTATACTCTCAGTCCCTGGACACATTCCTGCAGAACTGCTTTGAGTGGCTGTCAGGAGCAATAGCTGGTAGGTCGGTGCTGTCTGCGATAACATTCATTTCTGGGATCTTCTGTCCCTGACAATAATAGGGTTTTATAAATTCACATTAATGGTGCACCCATGCATGTCCAGCTCACACCTCCCCTGCAAAGAGGCACAACAGCTCTGATTTAAATTCGCTCAGCTCTCAATCCCTTAATCACACTCTCTGTGTGGCTGGCCTGGGAGGAGGAATGTAATCCATTGCTCTTGAATATTAGTTCACTTTTGAGTGGTAATGGCTAAATAACATCTGTTCCTGGTAGGAACTCGAATCTCCCCACCTTCTGTAATTGACAAAATAAAAAGTCTTGTCAAAGATGGTAGGCAAGAGAGTTAGCAAATACTGTCTTGAAGACTAGGCAGAAGTGTATATGGTTATTTTAACTTGGTTGAGATGCTGAGGAAAGCACTTGATTAAAACATATACATAATTAAGAGTACAGAAAATCCTTGGATTTGTTGTCCTCTTCCTCTCCCCTAATTAACATCCCTGTATTTGAAAAGTGTACTCTCACCAGTATTAACACCTCATAAAAATTCCATATGAGAAAACAGTCTCCCATAAGGGAAGCTCCCTCCTTTGGGAGCCACTGTGAAACTATTAGAAATGCCTAAAGATGTTTCATTTTGCTTCATTTGGTTGCACTACCCAAGTCAGCATGGCTTCCCAGTCTAATGTCTTATTTTGGTTATTCCTATCTAGTAGAGGGATAAGAGTGGCCCTATTTAACCACTTAAAGGTACTAGATCTGTTTGGGTCTCAGGGGACCAAAACAGGTGCCAGCTCTGATTCTAGAAGAGTCAGCAGGAAGAACAGTATGGACTAAGGGAAAGAGAAATATAAGTAATGACAGTGAAACCCGAGCCCGGTCTTCACAGCTTTGCCAGCTACAAAAGGGCTACTTTGTATTATGTGAAACCCTGTATGTTGGGTCCCCTCTAGTCTATTTGATGAATAACCTGGGTCCATTCCTATGCAGTGTGGGCAGAACTTTAGCATTTCCCCATTCCTTCCATCTCAGCATGTGACAGGCCTTCCCAGTAGTGAATTACCTTACATTAATCAACACCCCCTTGTCCCTGCATTCCCTTCATTTTGTGAGACTACTGCTTGTGGCTCACTGCGCTCATCAGCAGCTGCATCCTGACATTCAAAGCATATGCAGGACATGAGCCTGCCCTGTGCTCACCTGGGTATCCTCCATTGGCCAACATCTGGTTTTGATTTCTTGCAGGAGGCTTTAACAAAACCACATGGCTCTTCTCTGAGCCACATGCAGTTTGTTTTTAGCATGTTCTCAATTTTTCTTCCCCCTTTTCCCCTTTTAATTGATGGGTTGCCTTGTTGAAGCAAATCCTGGAACTGTGCTGGGCTCTTAACTGTTCTGTGTTCACCATCTGACTTTTGCCTGTCAGCATGTGAGAGGAGTTTTATTGGTCTCTTTGATGTTGCAGGGGCCAAAACTGTACAGACTTTCATTAAAACCCTGCCCTCTGGGCTCTGGGATTATGAATATTAGAACATTGCCCTTTTATGTGAACACGTATTGACCAGCAAACTCTGAATAGTGTTTTCACTAATGACACCCAAGTGCACATTATGGACCCTGACTGTATTGCAGGAGGTTTACTATCAGTGGCTCTTCGGGAGGGTATAAAACTCCTTTCAGAAATGTTCTGGTGTAACATACAGTGAGAATGTATGTTAAAAGGTTGCTAAGCCTCCTGTGAAAGCTCATGAAAGCAATTACCCATTTTTTAAAAAAGCTAATTAGGCAATTTATCTTGGTGTTTGATAGTACCCTTGAGGGTCTCTTGGGTAGGATTAAGATTTTGTAATATTTTTCAGCTCTTTACTTGAATGTTACTACCTTTTCTCCACCCCTTCCCTCTTTAATTGTGCAATATTGTGTAATGTACTTTATTTGTGCCCTTGTGCAACTAGTCACCTTTCTTCCAATAGGATTAGAAAACAATTGTTTTTAGTAAGCAGGAAAGATGAGCAAGGAGTAGCCTTTTTAGTTGCCCATCTGGATTGGTTGACTTGGATTTTTTGAAATTAGATGATGGAAAGACTTGCCGGGGCTGTTTTTTCCTTCATTCAGGGATAGGTGATGTAATTTACAGCCATAGTCTCTTCAGTCTTCTGAATTTTGCTTTATACATATCCAAATTTGGTGACCATGACAACTATCTTCATGACATTAGCATGGCTTCCAATTGATTTGTATTTTCTCAACCTTATCTTAATTCTGCTTTCTCCAAAAAATGAAATCTTTCTTGATTCTTTCTTCTGCCTTCTACCAGCTGCTTAGCAAGAAGAGGTGGTAAAGTTTTAGAACTCTTTTGACAAAGTGACAAAACGTGTGAGAGTGGGAAGAGACATTGACTCCACACACTTAATCCCTTCTCTCCTAAACTGTTAGAACAGCTTGATCTTGCTACAGCTCTCCCTTGCGCTTTGTGAGAAATCTTTTAATAGTTCCTTTTCTGTGTCACAGGCACTTTCCTCCTGATGTGATTTTTGTTCATTTTTACTGCTTGTGTGTCAGGAGACAACAGTGAACTAATTTCACTGATGCAATCTGATAACCTTGCTGAGCATCATAACCAATGCATATATTGAGAGGCTAGCATCATTTTCTGGGTCAGAAGGGAAAGTTCTTTCCTTTGACTGCTGCTGGCATGGGGTGAGTATGTCCTTTGCCAGGACTAGTGCTGATCAAGCTAATCAATGGGGTTAAGTTGATATTTCTTACAGAGAACTGCCCCATTTAGCTGGTGTTCCCTATTTATAAAAAAATCTCAGCGAATCTAGAATTCTTTGTATTTTACTGATTTGAGGAGGAACAGAGAGTGCTAATTTATCAACTTATAATAAAAGAGTGATACATTTGATCTTCATTCAAATAGGCCAAGAGGTGATACTGTATTTGTCTAATTCAATTTCCCCCCATTCTGTCCACTCCACTCAACATTTTGAAAAGAATAAAAAAGTATTTCATTTATAATAACAACCATACCATACTGCTTTCTCTCCTCCTTCCTTCACCCCTACCCTATACTTTTTCCTTATTCTTTTTAGTTTTAAAGGGCAAATGGAATGCAATTTGCCAACAATGGGTTAAATTCAATGAGCAGAAGATAGAATACTTAGGCCTAAGTAGATAGTATTATCTTTGCCCTTTTACCCACCTTACATCTCCTTACTTCCTCTTCTGGAATGGTAATTTGGAATGTAGGGCAGTTAGGCAACCATTGTCAGTGTAGCTCTAACTCTGGGAACATGAGAACACTGATTTGGGGGTCCTTAATAGCTATTTGATTCTTCCCTCTGGACCACTGATAGAACTTGAAAGAAAATCCCAATGTAAACACTGCTTTTCATTCACTTGCAAATCATCTCCTTTTCTTTACCTCTCTCAAGAACACCTGGATTTCTGTAATCTTTAACTGTAAAGCAGTGAGGAATTTTTGAAAAGAAAGGGGAACTCTTGAGAGCTGTTGATTTTTCTTGCCTTTGCTAGTGACCATTGGGTGATTGTTTAGTCATTTTTCAATCATGTCTGACTCTTCATGATCCCAATCCCATTTAGGGTTTTCTTGGCTGAGATACTGGAGTGGTTTTGCCATTTCTCTTTACAGCTAAGGAAACTGAGGCAAACAGGTTAAATGACTTGCTTTTATTAAGTATCTAAAGCTGGATTTGGACACTACAAGATGAGTCTTTTTGATTCCAGGCTTGGCATTTTATCTATTGCTCCACCTAGCTGCTCCATTGGGCAAATGCCTGCTCTTTACTAAATAGAGATGATGCTTTTTAAAAAAATTATGATTTTTTTGTTATTCTGAACTTAACAAACACAGCAAACATAATTCTTTCTATATACAAATAACAGTAAAAGATAATTGGATATGAAATTATAAATCTCTACTACATTAAGTTTTTTTCTTCTTTCTAAAGTATACAGTATATTTGTCACTTTCAAAGCTGTCCAATGTGTTGCCAAGCTTTATTGTTTCCACCTTCATAATATCTCCCTATATACAAGCCCTGCTGTCCATTCACACAGCCAGTATATTTATTACAACCTTATCAGCTTTTTCCTGGGATATTGCAGTAGCCTTACAATCAGTCTCCCTCAAGTTTCTCCCCTCTGTGGTCTATCTTCTACTTAGCCGTCAAGGTGATTCTTCTGAAGTTTAGATTAGACCAGGTCACTTCTTCTTTTTCATTTGTCTTCTAGTTGCTTCCTATTCCGGAATCCAACATAAAATGTTTTGTTTGACATTTAAGGCTTTTCTCAACCTTTTTGTTGTTCTCCAGTCATTTCAGTCATGTCAGACGTTTTGTTTCCCCATTTGGGGTTTTCTTGGCAAAGATACCAGAGTAGTTTGCCATTTCCTTTTCCAGTTCATTTTACAGATGAGGAAACAGGCAAACAGGGTGAAATCACACAGCTAATAAGTGTCTGAGGCCAGATTTGAACTCAAGGAAAATGAGACTTCCTGACTCTTCAAATGCTGTACTTTATCCTACTAGATCCATATCCTAGCTGCCCTTTTATAACCTAGCCCCTTCCTAATTCTCCAGTCTTCTTACACTTTACTCCCCTCCATGTAATCTATGATCCAGCTATATTGATCTTTTTGCTGTTCTTCATAAAAGACACTATCTTTAGACAGTGTACCTTTGTGCTAGCTGTCCCTATGCCTGGAATGCTCTCTTTCCTCATTGCCATCTCCTGGTTTCCTTCCTTTTCTTTAAGACTCAGCTCAAATCTTACCTTCTGCAGATCTTTCCCAGTTTTCCCCGCAGTGTCTACCACTTCCTTCTGTGATTACCTGCCATCTACTTTGTATATATTCTTTATATATGTAGTTGTGTGCAAGTTACTTAGAATGTGAACTCCTTGAAGGTAGATTCTGTATTTACTTTTCATTGTATCCTTGGTCTATAACATAGTTTTTGACACATAATAAGAGCTTAATAAATGCTTATTGACTTACTGTCCTTCCTGTCTGTCTGGTATGATTCTCATACTTTTCTCATCTGTGCATTCTTTTAAATCCATCATTGATTACAGGTGTTCTTTTGTTGGGAATCATTAGTACCCTCCCTTCCCCAAGTTCTCTCCCTTAAAAAATATTTTAAAAACTCTTTATTTGTAACCAGTAGGCATAGTCAAATAAAATAAATCCACATATTGTCTGTCTCTGAAGAGTTGTCTCATTCTGCACCTCTAGTCCATTACTTCTCTGTTAGTAGGTGGGAAACATGCCTTATCATTTAGTTCTTTGGAGTCATGGTTAATCATTGCATTGATCATAGTTTTGAGACTTCTCAAAGTTGATTTCCTTTACAAAGCCATAGTCATTTTATTAATTGTTCTTCTGATTTATTTCACTTCATCCTGCATAAGTTAATAGAAATTTTCTTAGGTTTTTCTGAATCAATCTTTTTTGTTATTTCTTATTTCCATCACATATATCATAATTTGTTCAGCTACTCGTGACTAATGGGCACTCATTATGTTTCTAGTTCTTTGCTACAACAAAAAGTACAGCGATGACTATGTTTGTACATGAGTACTTTCTTCCTTTGATCTCTTTTTAAGTTTATGCCTTGTAGTAGTATTGGTGGGTCAAAGTATATGCACAGTTTAGTGACTTTTGGGTATAGTTCCAAATTGCTTTCCAGAATGGCAGAATTAATTCACTGCTTCACCAATAGTATGTTAGTGGGCCTGACCTCCCATATCTTCTCCAATAATTGTCATTTTCTTTTTTGGTCATCTTTGCCCATCTGTTGGGAATGAGATAGAACCTGAGAGTTGTTTGGGGATAATGCTTTTAAAGATTATTTAAAGACCTACATAAATGCTTAATTCTATTTCTCTCCCTTTTTATACTGAAAATATAAGGAGAAAGAAGGGAAATTAGGAGGATGAATGATATCATGAATATCTTTGCAGTGAGTAGTTCCCCCTACTGGTAGTTTCAAGAAGTGGAATATTAATGATCTTTACTTTGAAAACAACTTGTCTCTCTCTAGAATTTAAAAAAAAAAGTATCTTCACAGCTTCTAATTTATCAGTTATCCTCTTTGCTCTATATACTTTTTCCTTATAGAACTATTCTGGTTCATTTGTTCTCCTACTGAGAGAAGAAATTCAGTTATTAAATTTTTTCTTTTCCCAAGAAGGCCTTCCCTTTTACATAAGTTTTTGCCAGTAATTAAATTGGTGGACAGCATCACAATTAAAAGCATTAGGCTGTGATTTAAAATCTTTCTATAATCAATGGTGGTATCCTAATAAGAAACGGTAAGAAGGTTGAGGGTGGGAATGGGGAGGGTAGGAAATTAGGTTACTAATTTTGAAGTTTTTGTGTTAGTTTTTCCATAGCTTTGAGACATTACTGGCAAACTGTCTGGAAATGAAAAGTTTTGATATGTTTTAGGAATGGGTTTTAAGAAATACCTCTACTATATGTCATTGTCTTTGACAGTTACTAAACAGGGTTGGTGAGGACAGGTTGATATGGATTTGAGTGGGCAATCATAGAAAGGCCAGACTCCTTGGTCTGATCACAAGGTAAAGCCCCCTGTTCTCTTAACTCTGTATTTTTTGTTATTGTTGTTGTAAACCAAGAAGCTTTTATCGCTTCTCAGCCTTTGCCTGTTAAATCCAATGCCACTCATAAAACATTCAGAGGCACAGCATTACTGTAACATTATCCAAAGGGACCTCAAGGGCGACTATACAGTTACAGTGATTATTACACATCCTGTGCAAAATTGTTCTCTGTAAACCATATATAGCTCCTTATAGATTTCTAAACAGCATGAGAGACCATTAATTCACACCCTGATGATGAACTTAATTTTGTTTCCTGCTGAGAAAATGACTGCTCAGAGGCAACTTTGTCTTTTTACAGAATGGAGATTTTCTTTTGTGTGTGTGTTGTTTTTTCCCCTCTCCCCACTTCTCCCCCCATTCCCTTCTTAAATTTGTAACCCACTAGACATCTTTTGATTTATTGTTGAATCTTGTTAGAGCACAGGGGCTTCTATGAGTGGGCTAATTATATCATAGCGACTGGAACAATTTCACCTGCTATGTTAGATGGCCATGTACTCATTTGAATAGGTCACTTGGCTAAACTACAGTCCTGCAGTGAAAAAGTCTAGGGCCATGAGTGAGGGAGGGAAGAGACAGTTTTGTTAATTGCCCATTGCTCCATAGTTAACATAGGAAATTTTAAACTATGAATAGTATGTCTTTCCACATGTATTTACCATTTTGTTTTCCTAAGCTCTTGCAATAGTCAGTTTTAAAACTTTTAATTTATTTTCTTGTTGGAGGAGAATACATCATTTTTCCTTAGTGTGATTGATCTTGAATCCTTAATCCCCAAACCCTTCACTTTAGATCTGTTTCTGGATATAGTACTTAAAACTCAGGTAATATTCAAATCGATTTATCTAACCTCTCTCCTGACCTCAAGTCTCACATATCCAACTGCCTTTTGAATGTCTTGAACTAGATATCCTATAGATCTCTTAAATTCAGCACGTCCAAATGAGAACTCATTATTTTTTCCCCAAATTGTCCCCACTTCAGAACTTCCCTATTACTCTGAAGGGGACCACCCTTTCCCCAGTTATTCAAGCTCAAAACTTGACTGTCAGTTTTGACTGCACCCACTCATGCCATATGTCCAATCTGTTGCCACCTTTTGTTGTTTTTAATCTTCCCCAAATCTCTCCTATCCTGTTATTTCTGTTCACTTTGCCATTCCCCCTTGTATGGCCTTCACCTCTTATAGTAGCCTTTGGTCTCTCCCCACTCTACTCCATTCTCCCCTTAGCTTGCCAGGTTAGATCACATCAACCTATTCTCTTCCTTCCCTCTTCTCAATCAGTTCAGGGTATTCTCTTTTAATTCCCAAATCCACTCCCAAATCAGAGAGCAGAGACTCACCACTCTCCTTTGCTGGATTTCTATCCAGATCATAACCTCTAACCATAGGTGTCTCATGGGCTCCAAATTGGGTTCTTCTTCCCTTCTTTTCTCCCTCCATATTAATTCACTGTGTAATCTCATCAGCTTCCATGGACTTCATTGCCATCTCTTTGCAGTAATGATTCTCTAATTCGCCTATCCTATTCTTCCCAGTCTGCAGATTTCCAATCCTCAATCTCTAGCTGCCTCTAAGACATTTGGAAATGGATGTCCAGTAGATATCTTAAACTCATCTTGTCTAACACTGAACGCATTACCTGTCCCTGAAATTCTCCCTCTGTTCCAAATTTGCCTATTACTATCGAGAGCACTGACATGTGTGTCAACTTCAGCTCCTCCCCACCTTTCCCCTGCCCCTGCCCTGTATCTAACATGCTGCCAGAGCTTGTTGATTTCAGCTTTGTGGCATCTCTTGAGTATGTCCCATTTTCTGCTTTGGTGCTATCCAGCCCTTGTACATGACCTCGTCTTCTCTCACTCTCATTCAGTGACCAAAGTGATCTAAGGCACAGGTCCTTGTCACTCCTTTCCACACCCTACCCCTTCCTCAATAAACTCTAGTGGCTCTCTGTTACCTGTCAGGATCAAATGAAAAATCCCCTGTTTGGCATTTATAAGTCCTTCTCCCTCTGTCCTCTCTCTCCTCCCTCCCCACCCCAGTCTTCTTACATCTTACTCCCTGCCATGTACTCTTCACTCCAGTAACACTAGCCTTGTTCCACAAAAAAAGATATTCCATCTCTAAACTTTGGGCATTTTCTCTGACTGTTTCTCATGCCTGCAGTGTTCTTCCTTCTCATCTTTACCTACTACCTTCCTTGGCTTTCTTCAAGTATCAACTTAGATTTCATCTACTCTAAGAAGCTTTTTCAAACCAACCCCACTTAATTATTCTCTCTGTTAGTTATTTCCTGTCTATCCTGTGTATTTAACTTGCTTGTACATATTTGTTTGCTTGTTGTCAGCCTCATTAGATCATGAGCTCCTTGAGAGCAGGACCTGCATTTTGCCTTTTTATTTCTCTGTCTGGCCTGTAGAAAGCAATGAATAATCATTTATTGACTATATGTTCCCTGTTACCCCCAAGTCCTCTGGCATTTAAAACTTCATAAACTTTCCTGCCTTTCCAGCCTTCTTGCAATTCTTCTGTCTCCCAGCTCACTTGCCTTTTCACTGGAAGATGCCCATTCCTAGAATGTTTTCCACATTCAACTTCTGAGGTTTTTTGGGTTCCCTAGTTTCATTCAATATTCAATCAAATCCAGCCTTCTCCAGGAACCCCTTCCCTGATTCTTCTAGCTGCTAAATGCCTTCCTCTTTCAGATTATCTTTATTTACTTTGTATGTACAGGTGTATTTATACTTTGTATAAGGTATGCATACTCTGTATATACAGATCTTGTATGTACAGCAGTGGTATTTACATGTTGTCTCATCAATTAGAATGTATGCTTCCTGAGGTCATGTCTTTGACTTCCTATCATTTAACACAGTCACTTGGGAAGTATTTAATATATTATGTTTGATTTAGTCATAGTTTACTCAAGGTGCTGTGCTTCCAAAATAGAAATGAATTTCCCTATCCTTCATTCTTTAGGTAAGCCATGTTTCTGAAATAGGGAACAGAAGAAATTATCCTGTTTTATTGTATTTAACTTCTTTTCCTAATTACTTCTTTGGTCTGTATCTTAAGAAATGGGTCCCTGCCCCACCAAGACCCCCAATATGAAGTAGTTTTCTAAGAAAATACATCATGACACTATGTTGAAAGGTATTTATTTCCCTTTGGGATGACTGATTACTATACCAGTGATGATGGCCATGTGAATCTTTTATTTATTTTGATAATAACATATATACTTTGTAACATGAAAGAAGACAGGCAAGGTTATAGTTTTGGCCGCATGTCTGCCTGTCTTCCCCCACACACACACACTTTTTTTTTTTTATCTTCTCTTTGCTAAATCAATTGTTGTAAATTAGTGAGAACAAAATTTTTAAAACTATTTCATTAATTTCTTTAAGCAGTCTCTTCCTTGGTGTTTCTTCCTACCCCCTTTCTCCTGCTTGTAATTGAAAGTTTCCAGGATTTTGGTTTGATCGCTCAAAGTAGGAGGAATATAGAGAACATGAACCAATATGGAAATTTGTTCCAGTATTAATTCTGTAAAACTACTCAGAAACTTGGTAACCAGTCCAAGAATCAAAGATGGGTCTTTGCTGCCACTTGGTGGCATGAGCTTGTTAGTGCTTTGCCCAGTCTACATCATGCTAGGTATAAATTGCATTTTTGACATATTTTTTGTGAATATACAATGAAAAATGACAGTTTTCTTTACTTTGTAGCTGCTAATGATTGAAGTAGGGCGGAGAGAAGCTGCCTGGCCTCTGCCATTTCCTGGTGAAATATGATCACAACCCAGAAAAATTGTCCCAATTCCTTCTGTTGATTGACAGTTTAGCCATGTGGAAACCATGTTCAATTAACTGTGCTATGCTTATAGTCCAGAACCCGATTGTTGAAGTGGCCAAGGACAACCGTGATAAGCCAAAACTGCCGAACAAGAAAGATGAAGTGGAGCCACCTCAGATCAAAGGTCCTGTGAATGTGCCCCAAAGGGATGAGCACAAGGAGAAGCAGGAGGAGGTGCAGCTTGATCGTCCTGATCAAGGTAGTGTGCTATCAGGGACCAAGTGGAAAGTGTGGGAACAAAGAGGGAGAAATTTTATATATATCCAAGTAGGATTTTCAGTATTTTGTGATACTTTTCTCTTCAGCTTAGTTAAAAATTCTGATCATTGCCACTCTTTTTATCTTTTAGGTATAGTTGATTCCCTTATAAACTGAAAGAGCTTCCTAGTAGCTGCTCTTTTTGTAGTCTGCTAAAAATAATGTCATTCATTGATTCATCAACAAGTCAAATTTATAAGAAGCAGTAGCACACATTGATTTGTATTCTTCTAGAGATTGATTCTAGGCCACATCCCATGCATTAGGTGGTCCCTGATATAAACCAGGTTCCAAAAATGTTTAACAAATATCCTCTTAGGTATTGCTTTACCTGTGGGAGAGGCCCATCGCCATGAACCTCCAGTGCCACATGATGAAGTTGTGGTAGATGAGGGTCAAGATAGAGAAGAACCAGAGGAGGAGAAACTCCCATCCAAAAATGAAAATGCCCATGGGGGACAGAAGGACCAGGAAAATTCTGAACAAGAGGAAAATGAGCCACAGAGCAAAGAGAAAGAGGATCAAGCCTCAAAAAAATTGGACCATCCCCCTGATAATCTCCAAAAGATCCTAGGACCAAATGGCAAACCAGTCATTCAGCCAGCATATGAAGACCTAGGACCAGGCAATAAAGATCTTCAGCCAGGGGCCCAGGTTGTAATTTCCAATGACCAGAAGAAAGCCAATCCTGTGGGTGAAAGGGAAAATGCAAATGATGTTCAATTGCCAGGAAAAGTAGAAGAGATTATTAAGTCCATGGAAAAGATTGATGCTGGTAGGTATCATCCTTTGTGACTCATCTTGGCTGATTCTCCTCCCCTTGTTCTATAATTCTCCAGGACTGGAGAAACTGGGTTGGGGAAATGTCCCCTATGTCCCAGTGTTTCTTTTTCATTTCACAAGATTAGCATGTGAATGTAGCAGCCCCTTCAGCAGCTGTTGGGGAAAACGAAGAATCTGGTGGCTTGACAGCTACTATAATATCTGTCAAACAATTGTTTGCTAGACTACTAAATGTCAGGTGCCATGCTGTTCTTGTGTGTCTGGGAGCACACTGGGGACAAAGAGCTGGGAGCATTTGACAGGTAACACATTGTTAAGTGCCCATCTAAAAGCTAGTTAGGACTGTTCTTGCATTTTAATTGGCTAAGGTAGTTAACATTGGCTTGCTGCCACAAATCTATAAGATTGTTAAATATTTTTTTATTACTTCCCTGGTGATCATCAGGTTGAATATAAACTATGCTGATGCAGAGGGGAGGAGGGGAGATATAGAGAGTAATTTTAGAAAACATCTGCCACCTTCTTTTGTTCCTCCTTCACCTTCTTTTCTTTGAAGAAAAAAAAAAAAACAATAAAACAAATGAGCCCTTGCTCTACGTCTGCAGGTGGGAAGGCTCTTCTCCCCCCAGAGAAACCAGATCTGATCATAGGACAAAAGCCTGAGCTAAGAGAGATAAGAAATGTTGAAGGACAACAGGAAGAAAACCCAGGCAGTAAGTTAGAAGGTAAGAAACTTTTTTTAACATAAATTTTCTTTTTTTTAAATGAACTTTACAAACATGAATATTTGACTATATAAAGAACAATAGAAAGGATTGTAGTGAAACTCAACTTCTCTTACAACATTTCTTTTTTAAAACTGTTCAATTTAACTTTGTGGTAGCATAACTATTCTGATTCTTTGTATCTTTTTCAACTTACTCTGCTCTTCTCTATATTTTTAAATGCTTCAATAACTATTTTTTATTACTTTGTTTTTTTTTTTTTTTTTTTTGGTATCACTGTCTCAACCTATAAAACCTTCCTCTAAAATAAGTAGAATTGAACAAAACAAACTGGCATATTGATTGTATCTGAAAATATCTCAATCTGCCCCTCTAGCCCATCATTTCTCAGTCAATTAATTAAAAGGCAATTATTAAGTGTATTGTATATACTAAGCATGATGTTAAGCACTGTTGGGCAATACACTTCATCATTAGTCGTCTGAAGTCATAATGTCTCACTGTATAAATCAGAGTTCTGAAATCCATCAAAGTTGTTTTTATTGTTAAAGTGATCACATCAGTTCATATAATTCTTCTCAGGTTTCCTGGAACCAATCCATTTTATTGTTTTCTTATAGTTGTTTACAGTGTAATATAGCTAACATTTATATAGCACTTCCTCAGTGCTAATCATTGTACTAAACCTTTATAATTATCTCATTTGATCTTCACAACAACCCTGAGAAGCAGGTGCTTTTATCATGCCCTTTATACAGATGAGGAAACTGCGGCAAACAGAGATTAATTAACTTGCTAGTCACTGACACTGAGGCCAGATTTTAATTTAGATTTTGAGTTTAGCTCTTTCTGACAACAAACACTCTGTCTACTCCTCTACCTTATACTTACATAATATTTGTTCAGCCATTGTTAACCAATTGGTAGGCACCCATTTTGTTTCCTGATATTTATTACAACAAAAAGTGCCTTTATGAATATTTTTGTGCATGTGTATCTTTTTCATTTGTTTGACATCTTTGGGGGTGTATTCTTCAACTACAGTCTTTTTTTCTTCTTTTTTTCTTTTTTTTGCTGAGGCGATTAGGGCTAAGTGACTTGCCCAAGGTCACACAGCTAGGAAGTGTTAAATGTCTGAGGCCAGATTTGAACTTTGGTGCTCTATTATTCACTGTGCCACCTAGCTGCCTCTTAGGAGCATATTCTTAATAGTGATATTTCTGGGTCAAGGAATCTACATAACTTAGGGACTTTTTCCAGTAGTTTCAAATTGTTTTGGGGAACGGTTGGACCAGGTCACAACTCTACCAACAATAAATTGGTGTGCCTATCCTCCTAGTAACCTTCTAACAACTAATGCTTTCTTCTTATCATCCTTGCCAATTTGTTGTATTTGGGACTTTGAAGTTGTTTTGATTTGCATTTCTCTTATCATTAGTGATTTGGAATACTTTTGTATAGGGTTATTTTACAAAAAAATTTATTTTAAACATTTTTGATATTAGGATTTTGGGTTCCCTGGTAACCCTGTGATGCCCAACAAATATATGTGTGTTTTATAGCCAGAGAGGAACAAATTATCATTATCTGTCTTTTTAGTTGAGGAAACATTAAATAGTGTACTTGCCCTGTTCTCATTGACAGTTTTTTTCCCAACACCTTCCTAAGATTTTTGTAAGGAAAAAAAATCTTACTGTCACATGGCTTTTAATTACCATTTTTGTTTTATCTTAAATCAGATATGCTAATAATCCTCACACTCCTGATATTTAAAGTAAACCAGGTGTGAGAGAATTAATACATCTAGATGCAGGAGACTTATTTTAGGGAAGATAACTCCAGGTGACCCAACTTGTGAAACATTTTTTTTCTTCTTTAATAAGTTACTTGATTGTCTTAATATTCCTCTAGTTTCTGACATCTTTAGAGTCCAATTTACTGAGAGATTTGTACTTAGTTGGAGTGAAAGAGCAGCAACTTGACCCCAAATTCAAATCTAGGATGCTGCTGTTACTTTTCCTCCAAGTGAACAACTTTTGTTTGAATCTGTTTTGCGTAATTTGAGAATATTTTCCAGCATTAATTCTTGGAATCACTCTCTAATTCTTGCTTTAACTAAGAGTAACAGCTGTTCTTTGGGTTCTTTGATTTCTTTCCTTCCTACGTCTTCATTGTCAGACTAGACAGAACTCTTTGAACAAACTTTTATAGGGGAAAGAATTGCAGGTGAACTGGTTCCAGCACTGAAAAATATGCCCTTGTGAGACTTCCCTATACCACCTGGAGAGTAAGTAACTATATCTATCAGTAGAGTATTTGGAGGGTTTTTGTGGTGCGTTGGGTTTTTTCCTTTTTCTTTC
Source organism: Antechinus flavipes (assembly GCF_016432865.1). Lineage (NCBI taxonomy): Eukaryota > Metazoa > Chordata > Mammalia > Dasyuromorphia > Dasyuridae > Antechinus > Antechinus flavipes. The sequence goes on from NC_067401.1 coordinate 165,603,010, forward strand.
TTTCTTTCCCTTTTTTCTTCTGTGACAATAGCCGAAAAGACATCTTTTTTCTCAAGATAATTTGGTTTCCACCTTCTATTGATAGGGAATGATATCTGTGTTCATTTGTCCTGGGCAGCATTTTATGCCTTTGCTCTATCACTTGGCCTGTCTGCTTTGTTCTAGGTGAATAGTTGCAGAGTTCTCTGGCTCTTCTTGTAGGGTTTTCCTAGAACCATACTTCATTGGTCCTTTGTAGAAGGTGCAACTATAATTTCAGAGGTGTTCAGTGCTGTAGCAACTAGGGAATTATAAATAACCCATATTTATCTCCTGGGCATTGTACCAGTCACATATACCTTTACTTCCTCTGGAATATGCTCTTTAACATAATTCCAGAACTTTCAGATCTCCATAGAGCTCAGTAAAAGATTTAATGAGTTAATTCTGGCCTACTTAAGTGTTTTGTCAACAATATAGACATAAATATAGGCTCTTCAGAGAAACTGCATCCTATTGACTCTCTTAAATGATTACATGTTTCAAAGGTGTAGAAACTGTATGGATATCTCTGGAATTGAACAGTAGTTTTTAAAAAGAAACATTTACACACACATATATACATTATGTACCCTCATATATACATTTGTTTTCTATTTTAAATTTGGTATCTGGTTTTATGGATTGGTTCCAGTTCCTGTAACTAACCTCTTAAGCCTGTTTGATGCTTTTATTTTTACTTTATGAAAGAGGGAGAGACATTTCATGGTTTCCTAATCTGTTTCTCTTCCTTATGCCTTTCAATGGAACTGAAACAGCTGAGATTAAAAAGCTAGTAGCAGGTACGAATCAAAAGGACTGTGTTAAAATAGAAAGCATATTTATTCAGGATTTTAAAATCAAAGAACAACATCTTAAGTTACAAAGATGATAATGTGCACGATCTTGTAAGTATTCTGCATGAGCATGTATATCAGATCCTCATAAAGAGTAAAACATTAAACTAATTATCAAACACAGTCCTTTTCCCCAACACCCTATGTGCCTTTACCCTTAACAGACGTTTGTATATCTGTAGATAAGTTTACCCCTTCTTAATGAATGAATGTACTCTTGCCACCATCTTGCACAGAACTGACCATTATAAGCTTGCAAGTGAAATTTGTTAAAACAAGCCAGCCACATTATAAAAACAAAGTTGCTTAAGACATGCTTCAGAGAGATTAAAGTTGGAGGAGATAGACAGGGATCCCTAATTGCAAATTCTGCTATGTCCCTGGAGCTATATTAATATATTCTGCTTATATATTAATATGCAGGAATGGCTTTCATTCTATCAGTAAAGCTTTGTTCTGTGGTCCTGCTTGGTTGAAATCTTGAGCTGCATGTTTCAGAGACCTAGTTTTTAGAAAAAGCTTGTCATCTCTACCTTGCCTTAAATTTAGTCAAGCTGTAGAATACATTGTTTGCCATCAGACAGGTAGCCCTTTGACTTCTGGCTTCTTAATCTACCTCTAACTCAGAAGTTTTTGAAATGAGTTTAGGTTGTGAATCCTAGAATATTGGCCTTTTTAAAAAGAAGTGTTAGATATATACATCTATATTTGTACTTCTCTGCGAAGAGGTCTTTTTCTTATAATAGTTGACTGTGATAATAGCTAATAACTCTTTGAGAACTAAGAAAATGTTCATTAGACTTTGTTTTAAAACATACAAAGGAAGAGTTGTACCTACTTGGGCATTCTTTGAAAAGAGGTTTGTCCTGTGCTAGAGCCCCAAGGCACCAGGATTTTATATCCCCTATAATCTTTTCATGTTAGGTAGATTTTATTTAAATGAAAGTAGTACATTTGATCAGAGGATATTATTAATGAGGGCATAATTGTGGGTTTGAGATTGTACAGAATTTGATTCTGTTGCCCAGACACAGATTGTATTCATAACCCTGGTCAATTTTCTTAGAAATTTATGCCATTAGTAGAAAGGGCACTGTGTGAAAAACTGTGTATTCATCAATGCAAACCCATGCCTACTTTTAGAGGCAAAACAAAACTCATAAAAATTGTTTTATTACCATTGTCAACAATGCCATTTTGTGTAGGAGGGATCTCTTGTTTTCACTCATTATTTTACCTTCATTTTGGAGCTCACATTTCATTTATCTCTAGATTTCAATTGCAACTAGTCCTCATTCCAAGCTTCCTGATTAAAACAGTTACAGTTTAGGAGCATAGTGGGCTAAAGTGAACCTATTCCTGAGAAATCAGTCTTTACTGATATATATTTATATAATATTTATGGGACCCTCAAGCCAAAAACACAAATAATATACCTTGGTGTCTCAAAGTTAGTAATGTAATTAACCTAGCATAGGTAAAGGCTAGCTGTTCACTCCTTAAAGAACTCTTGGGAAAAATTGTATTTTCTTTTTTCTTGAAGACTGTGCAGAGTCTCTGGAGAAGAAGACCCTGGTTTTCTCAAATTTATTCCTCTTTTTCCAGTAGTTCAAAGAAAAAAATCAGATGAAAAAAATTGTATATTATTCTTTTTCAAAAGGTTGAGCCAAAAGGGTTGTTGAATGTCATTGGGTCATTTAAAAAGTTCTGAGTTTATTAGAATTCTTTATTCTAAGTTTTCGTTTTGGTTGAGGAACAACTGGATTTAATTTTGTTGTTTCTAAGGTACAAGTTGGTGTGCAAGAGACAAAAAACAACAACAGTTTGGTCACTTCGAGTTGAGTTTTTGCTCTGACCTATAGAAAGTGTAAGTTAAAATGACGATCAGCTTGCCATGTCTTAGTGAGTATATACAGTACGTCAAATAAATGAAAAGCAACTTCTTTTGGTCTCACCTGGCATAAGTTATTAACTGTGAGTGAATGGGTTAGCAACAATTTGCACAACTGAGATATATAAGAAAATTGTTATCTATGGGATACCACTCAGAGAAAGGAAAGTTCTACAAATAACCTTTCTAAAAATGGTTCTCGTGTCTCCAGCAGTCTGTTTTTGTTTTTGTTTAAACGTCAGAAGCTGGCAAGGCAGAAATGCTTGATCATGCGGTCCTTTTGCAAGTAATTAAAGAACAGCAGGTGCAGCAAAAGCGACTGCTGGACCAGCAGGAGAAGCTGCTTGCTGTGATTGAAGAGCAACACAAGGAAATCCACCAGCAGAGGCAGGAAGAAGATGATGATAAGTCAATGCAAGGTAAGGATGTGGGTACAGATTTTGGTGCACTGTTGATCAGAATGCACGATCAAGGCCATCTAGCTTTTGCTGAAAAAAGTACCAGAAAAACAATTTGGGTGATTAGCATGTGAAATTGGACTTTATAGACTGATTTCCTCTTTACTTCCCTTTGTTTTTTAGTTCATATTTTTTAATTTTAATTCTACTTGTATCACAATGGTATATTTAATAATAGTGAGCCTCAGTTGTCTGAAGTGCTATGGGGCATCTTTTATTTTCAGTTGACTATTGTTATTTGTCTGGATTCTTTTCCCCTTTCTCCTTAAATTTGTGTTTGTTTGTACTCATTGTTAACTTCTTTTATTTTTCTGTCATTAGAAATGCAGCCTGAAGCAGGGGGTGGCATTCCTATGAATATAGAAAAGGAAGATCAAGACTCAAAAGTTGGGGAATCAGTTAAAAACATTCTTAAACAAGGTTTGGAAGCACCAGCCCATCCTAAAGAACAGCAGCAGCAGCAGCATCCTGGTGAGGAGCCTGATCAGACTGTTGTGAGGAATAGAGCTCCTTCTTCCAGCGTCCTCACTGATATAGAGCCCAAGGTTCCCAAGGCCAGGCCCCAGGACAGCAAGAAGAACGATGTCCAGCATGACATAGGCAAAGCAGGTAATGCTGAAGAGCACGTAGAGGATATCCTTCATAAAAACTTGGGACAGGCAGATATGAAGCATTTTGTTGGGCCTGAGAAGAAAATTGGAGCTCAGGAATTGCCTGGAAAAAGTCAAGAACAAATGAGAGGCTCCCAAGAAAGAAGGAAAACTGTAAAAGGGATAGTTGTACTTCCAACTGCAGTCATCCCAGAGGACAGAGTTGAAATTGAAGACTCTGAAATGAAGATCCACAAAAAGAACCTAGATGGAGAGTTTCTAGGTGGTTCTTCAAAAAAGTCAAAAGAGACTATCCCTCAGACCCAAGAATTGCTGCATCAGCAGAAACACCAGGGCATTTCAGATACTGACAGAAACAATGGCCTTAGAGACCAAGACCTCCAGCTAAATCATGAAAGTCATATGGAGGCAAGAAAAAATGCCCTTGCTCCTAATGGCAGTCCTGTTGTGGAGGATCAACAGAGAGCAAAGGAGGAGACTATCCAGGATCCTGAGCAGCCAGATCCTGAGCATGTGCCCAATCAAAAGTCTGATAATGGCAAACCCAATCGGGAACTAAAATCTCAAGTGGGATCTGATCTTCGGAGGAAACGGCGAGATTTGTCTCCTAATCCTGTGGAGGAGACAGCTCAGAAGGATGGTGTTCTCATCAGTTTTAACTCCTTGCCAGTTGTGAATATGGACAATCTGAGAAGTGCATTGGAGACTCAACTTCACCAAGCTTTGCAGGTGGTTCAGACCAGACAGATTAAACAGTTGCCAATGTCTCAGAATGAGGTGTGATCTATCCATTCTAATGACTAAAACTTGTTTACTATGGTTGAGCTGATAGGCAATGGGCATTTTTAACATTCAGGAAACAAGCTGCTATACCTGCCCTATCCTTTATAATAGCTATGCTAAACTTGATAAGAAGAGCATTTGGGGAGAATATTTGTGAATTCTGGGTACCATAATTGGAATGATTTCCTTCATTGGTTTTTTTTTTAATACTCTAATTTTTGCTCAGTGCTTTCAGAGAAAAACTCTCTTGTTCTTTGACCCCAAAGATTGCTATGCTGTTCAAGCCTTAAGCTGCTCATGGCATTGTTTCACATTTCTTCTTAAATTTTTCCTTTCTCTATCTGCCCTCTGGCAACTAAAAAAATACTCATTTCTAAACTTTGTTTCCAAATCTGCAGCACTTTATTGAATTCATAACTCATGAGAGAAAACTAGTGTATACATTTACCCACTTGAGATCTCACACAGTCTTTAGATTTCTGAGAAGGACCTTCCCCTATTAAAGTCTTTAAGTTAAATTAATAATTAACCACCCCAGTTTCTGCTGATTTTTTCTTTGATTGTTTTAATGTCAGAGCAATTCCTAAATATATAAGACAAGAAGACCCAAAGGTAATCCATATATAGTACTTTATAAACCTTAAAGTACTATATACATGTCTGCTCAGATTATTATTAATTCCCCTAATATAGTTATATGCCTTTAGTTTAGTTGAAATTAGCTCCATTGCATTTGATACACTGACATCAGATTGACCAAATTTATAGTTAGAAGGAAGTTTCATCATTTTATATAGTTTTTTCTTCCTCTTGAGTTCATATTGTGAACATTGTGACTGGAAACACTTAAATTCTGCACTTAAATTTTTTTTAACCTGGCCTGTGATTTCATTGTGGTAGGGAGCTCCCCATGAGAATTTTCTCTACCAAGAGATTCCCACAATTTATAGTCAAAATTGCCTGCTATACTTAAAGGTTAAGTGACTTAGCCAGGGTTACACAAGCCTGACTTGAGACTAACATTCTGGCCTCATGCAAACCATTTGATTTTTGAGACTAGGGTAAGTTTGTGTTTGAAATACCAAGTAAAAATAAATGTCTGTAAGAAAGGCAACATGGCATAATGGATAGAAGGCCACCTTGAATTAGGAAGACCTGGGTTCAAGTGTTGCCTCTGGCACATACAAGCTTTGTGACTCTAGGCAAGTCACTTAAATATTCAATGACCCCAATAATTTCGTAAGATCATAAGCTACAGGAACATTGCCAGTCTCCGATTATAGAGGGTGATTCCACTTTAGAAATTACACATACTTAAGGAATCAGACATCTGAATTCCTTTCCTGTTCCTCATCCAATATTAGTCATTTGTTTTTCAAAATCAGTCTGAGCTCAGTTTTAAAAATATAAAAAACTACTCATATCAACTTAGATAAATCTGTCATTGAGGTGAAACATTTTTCTTTAAAAAAAAAAAAAGTTCCACAATTCCAAGAGAGTTAAGAACAGAGATGATGGCATAATGAGACTTAAAAGTTGAAGTTCATAGGGTTCATAGTGTAAAGCCAAAAGGACAAAATTAAACTCTAGAAAATCTAATGTTGTGATCCAAAGTCACTCTCCCTGTCAATGGTAGGACTACATAAATAGGGATGGCCTCTTTGCTTCAGGAGAGAATGAAGACAATTTGGGGGAGATGGGGAGTGTTGCTGCTATTTAATCCATCTAGAAAAGAGGAACTGTAGAAAACTGTCTTCAACACTTGCTTGCTCTAATGTATATTTCCATTTCAAACTATAGTCATCCTTTTTACTTTTTTATGTTTTTGCTATCTTGGCCTTGATCTTCTTCTAAAGTCACTCCAGGAGAGTCTGAATATGAGTTTTGTTATCAAAGAAGAACATCTAATTTTGGAGAAGACGATTTAAAAGAATTTTTCTTTTTCTATAGAGGCAAAAAAGCTTATAATGTTGAGAAGACCTCCTGTTCTTTGTGTCTCAAGAACAACATATTTTAGTCATTTGATTTACCTGAGTCTCTACATGATACACAGAAAAGGATGTTTTGCTCTCCACTTTAAAAGCAGTGGGAGGAAGGGTTTGTTTATACTGCCACTACCCCTTTATGGTTCTCTATTGTTAATTAGGCAAGGTTCCTCTTTAAGAGGGGACATGTCAGCATATGTTCAGATTTGTTGTGGGAAGCATTGAAAAAACCTGTGATAAAGGGTCTGTTCTGTTTTGTGCATGTTGGTTGATGTGATGTTTATGATAAAAGGACCAAAGACACTTAAAACATTCCTCAGAAAACAATGGCTTTACAAAGGGGAGCTCCTTTCTCTCCTTTTGCCCCCTACTTTCCTGTAGCTTTTTCATCAGTCTTTTTAAAAATATTTTTCATTTAAACTTTTAAGTTTTTATTGATATTTTGTTTTTACATCACCTTAATTTTCCATTGTATATTTCTAAACCTCCTCTTTTAACCAAAAAATAAAAATGAGACAGGAAACAATTCAGCAAAACTAAACATATCAACTAAGCCTGACATGTGGTGTTTTGCACCCATCATCTTCCCCCTTATTGTTTTTCACTTGCATTATAACTGCTGAAACTCAAAGGGAAAAGCCAGATCTTCAAAAAGAACTGAGGATTAGGAAATGAATAGTGTAAAAAAGAAGTACAAGTATTTTCAGCTGAACTATGGTTGTTGAACTACAATTTTCATACAGAATTTTCAACAGATCTTTTGGTTGTATGTTTATATGTGTTTTAATAAACACACCAAAGCAATTGTGTATTGTACAGTTTCTTATGTGTTCTTTTAAAATTATGACTTTGATCTTTGCAACATTTATAATGAGGTTTTTCATTCTGATATTTTCTTAAATAATTTAACCCTTTTCTTGTCACCAGGATTAGGCACCCTGGTGGTTTTCATTTTATTTCCCAGATTAACTCAGTTAAATAGAATGGGGTCCCAGCCTGCTGGGTAGTGGCCACCCTTTTCCAGGAAATTTTCAGTCATGGAGGAATTGGTGACTACAAAGAATTAATATTGAGTGTGGAAGGCATTGAATAGAAAGACCAACTTAAATTGTTCTTGCCTTTAAGTTGCCTTTTGAGTCTGAGAAAAGACAACATAAGTGTATATAAGCATATACAAAAGCAGACCAAGATAATGAGGCACTAGGCAATGGGGTAATTAGGAAAAGCCTAATGTAGAAGGCAGCATAATGAAAAGTACTGACATGTTCAAATGTGTGCTGAATTATCACTTTGACAGTTGTGTGGGAAATGAATTAGAAAGGAAGGGACTGAAGGCAAGAGGACTAACCAACTATTTCCATCCTCCAAATGACAGATGAGAAAGGCTTGAAATTAAGGTAGTGGCTCTCAGAAGAAAGTAGGAGGCAGATAAAAGATATATTGTGGAGGCAGAACTGACATTACTTTCAACTAATTTGTGAAGAAGAGGGGAAAAAAGGGTCAAAGATGGCTCCAAAGTTGTGAGCCTAGGTAACTGGAAGGATGGTGGTCCCCTCAACAGAAATGAAAGAGGAAGAAGGAATATCAGTTCCATTATGGACTTCTTGAAAGAGACTATTGGATAGAGCACCAGGCCTGAAATAAGAAAGACCCGAGTTCAAATCCAACCTCAGACACATATTACCTTATAACTGAGCAAGTCATTCAACCTGTTTGCCTCAGTTTCCTCATTTATAAAATGGAGATAATAAATGCTTACCTTCCTGGCTTGTTGTGAGGGTTGAATGAGGTAATAATTGTAAAATACTTAGCACAGTGCCAGGCACAGAATAAGTTCTATGTAAATGTTTTATACTATATATACATATATGTGTGTGTACATTTAGACATATATATATACACACACACATATATATAAAATGCATGCACATCTAACATATATGTGTGCATATATGTGTATGTATGTGCAGGGAGAGAGTGAGAGTGACCTTCATCTCCTTGGACTTCATCTTCATTTTCATTATCTGTAAAATGTAAGCATTGGACTTAGCTTATAAATTCCCTTTCCATTCCCTCTAAATCCCATGATCCTACTATTTCCAAACATACACCCTTCACTGAAGCCAGACTAGTGGGCCATTAACATGCCATGCTTGTTTCCAACTCCCTGTGGGCATTTAGGCTCTTGCACATACCCAGGATGTCCTCCCTTTTCTTGTTAGCTATAACCAATCCTTTTCATTTCTGACTTCTTGTACCATAGACTTTAGCAGTTGATTATATATTGTTATTTTCTCTGCTGGATTTATCTCCCTGACTAGATTGCTTCTTGGAAAAGACTAATGTATTCCCAGTGCTTGGAATAGGCCTGAATACATACGAGGGGCTTAATAAATATTTGATTGATGGAGGGAGGCAACAGATGTGAGGTTTCAAAGGAATAATAAGGCATGGATAATGGGAATGAAGGCGTCTGAGAACTAGCTCCAAAATATTGAACCTCATTGACCAAGAAGAATGAGAATAGCAGGAATGACAATTTGGTAAGGAGGATCAGTTTGGGAACATTGGGGGAGAAAAATTCAGTTTTGGAATTAAAATCCAGACAATTGGAAATTTAATGCTTAGATGATTGGTTTGGGGAGTTGGGAGATGTCAGAGTCATAGTTGTGTCTTGTAGATGAATTTCTCCAGACAATGTGTGTAGAAAAAGAATAGCTAGACTTATATAGCACTTTTAAGGTTTACAAAATGCTTTACAAATCATCTATTTTTTCCTAACAATAACTTGGAAAGGTGTTATTATCACTGTTTTATAGATAAGGAAACTTAGTTCTTCCTAGCTTCCGGTCTACTAGCAGGTGACAGATCCAGTTAAGGGGGTAGGAAAAAGAAGGCCTTTTCTAAAAATTGTAGCTTAGTCATATTAAAATCTAAAGCTAAAACAGGAAAACTATATAGAGATCACCATCATTACAGTGTTTGTGGAAGACAAAAATGCTTATTTACCACAATTGGAAGATACTAAATTTAGTAGCTTTATTGTGCCTGTACCTTTATTTTTTCAAGCCAAAATCGGTATTTATGGTCATTGCACAGTACATAGAACTATCTAACATCACTCCCTCCTCAGTAATAAGAAGGATGGGCTGCTGCCAAGTACCCAATCACAGAAATACATTTGGGGATCTTTTAGCTCTGAATTTTGGTGGTTACTGGGAAATGGGACACTAGATGACATGGTAGAAATCTGTTACAGTAGTCTTAGAAAAGTGATAGGCCCCTATGCAGAAACATAGTGCAACTATGGCCCTTCATTTAGCTGTATCACTTCACCAGGATCACAAATTAAGAGTATTTCAACACTTCTTTCATTCCTGGAGTAGCTTTGAGGTAGGATTCCTAAGTCAATATAGGATCATGGGCAAGAGAACATAACTCCAGGATTATAAACTCACTTTCAGTACAAACACTTTAGATCAAAGACCATTGACCCTATTTTTGTCTTAAAACACAGGTACCCACTTTTAACAAAATTATTTTGAATTTTCCTGTGGGAAACTTGATATGATGGTTTTATGTTCATCAATTACATTTTTGGAGGCTATTTTGCAATGTTCAATTCAATTGATATAGAAAGAGAAGGCCCCTAAGAGGCTTTGTCCAATCCCTTCATTTTAGAGATGAGGAAAGTGACTTGTGCAAGGTGACACAAATAATGTTCAGAATAGAATTGCAATTTTCCTTTTTTTTTTTTTTTTTTAAAGCAAATTAGCATCTCCTACTTTACATAAGAGCAACTGGTGGCATAGTGGAATAAATGCTGGGCCTGGAATCAGGCCTTTGACTCATTTTCCTGACATTTACTAATTTTATGAGCCTGGGCAAGTCACTTAATCCTGTTTGTCTCAGGTGCTCTTCTATAAAATGAGCTGGAGAAGGTAATGACAAGCCATTCCAGCATCTGTATCCAGTTTGACCCCAAATGGGGTCATAAAGAGTTAGACATTACTGAAAAGACTGAACAACACTTCAAGGTACTGGCAATTTGGTAATATGTTTTGTTGCAACCCTTTACTCTTTTTGAACCAAGTATTGAAAACAGACTGTATTTACCTACATGTGAGTTGTACTTTTTATTACTTTTGAAAATAGGGTGATATTCTGGACCAGACCTAATTCAAGCCATTCTATGACAGGTTCAGAATTGCAAAGCAATGAAATACACTTGGATCACAACATACAATCAAAACTATTTTTGATTAGACTAAAAAGGCTATAATGGCTAATAGTTAATTCAAATATAATTCTATACCTTTTAGCTTCTGCATTCAATCACAGCAATAATAACTGCTGGATCAGAAAGGTATTCTTATTATAGAGAAGTGGTAATTCTGATAAATCTCTCAGGCTATGACTCCCAAGGTTGGTCGTTTTCTAATTTCCTAAGTATACTAATTTGGCAAACTCAGGGCAGATGATCCTTATTGAATTATTAATGAAACCTTATTTTTCATGTGTGAAAACCATCGATGGCCATACAAAAATGGTACAGATTGATTCTTATTACAAGGCATCTTTCAGCACCAAAAAGATCTTAAAGTAACTTACCTTGAGAGAAGTCTATCATAAACAATACTGGAGAAATATTAAAAGTACAGGTAATAAAATTTTTTTAAAAAAAATACAAAATGTCCATTAAAAAGCAGAGTCCATGCAGTTGGAGTGGTAAACAGTGGTAAATTTTCATAAATGGGTCTTTCACTATGAAACAGTAACAAATGAGAAACTAGGAACATCAAGACCACAACATTCCACCAATTCCCCAATATTTAATGACTCAAAGCTTTCTTAGGGTTAATTTCTTTTTGTTTCTGGTGTGAATGGATTATGGATGGATGTAGCATTGCTTGCTGGATAGTGGATAGCAATGGGGCTTCTTTTAGATCTGTTTAGTTTGAGTCATGTCACATTTAATGACCTCATTTGGGGTTTTCTAGGCAAACATACTAGAGTGGTTTGCCATTCCTTCTCTACTTCACTTTATAGATGAGGAAATTGAAGCAAAGAGAGCTATTATGCGTTTTAAGGCCAGATTTGAACTTTGGTCTTCTCGACTCCAGGCCTGACACTCTAGTCGCTGTGCCACCTACCTGCCTCTCTTGTAGGGGAAATAACCATGAAGAAGGACCAGGAAGGTATATTGAAATCATTCCCACTTAAAAGCAAACTGCTCTTGATTGGTCTCTTTACATATATATATATGCATGCGCATATTTTATATATGCATATATATGCATTATATATATATATATATATATATATATATTTTTAAGGCATTAGTAAACTTAAATCCTTTTCACTCACCAGCAGTTTAAATTACCTGGACTACCACATTAGCAAGGTCGGGAATAACCATAGTAATCAGTGCAAGTTTTATTTAATTCCCAATAATTTACTATAACCCCCCAGGGCATATACCACCTTCTTTAGTAGCCACACAGGCTTATTATAGAAAGGAGTCTTCATTTCTATTCCAAAGAAAATTATTTTCACCATTACCACTCCCTCTTCCCCATCTTGTGAGCTAGTTCAGGCAACTCCCAAGTGTTGAAGTGTGAGAAGGTTTTACAAAAGAATTTGAAATTCCGATAGGGGAGGTTTGTATTAAAAAAAATAAATAAGTTTATTACACTGAGAAAAGAACTTTCTCAGCCGTCCAAATCCTTAAAGGATTTTTAGCAAAGGTTTGGGTTTTGATCCTTTGATTATATTGGGTTATTATGGCCCGAGGTAGGGAGCAATCTTCAGATGAGTTTGAGGGACTAATTTTCAATTCAATAAAGGATAGTGATTATGCCTCAGGCGAAGATCTCCAATTGAATTGTTGGTGGAGATAGTAATGGAAATTTCTCCTATGAATAAGAGGGAGGGGCCCCTCCCAGAGGCCAGAAAGGTTTAAGATTTTAGGGTTTCTCTAAACCGGGTCTACCCTTCTCCCAAAGATCAAAGGCAACAGAGTTTACATCACAAGGGCTTCCATTTGGTTTCATAACTTTATTTAGCTTAGAGTATTAAAATATTGGTGATTATCAATTAATTATTCACAATAGGCACAGAAATTATAAAAACTGTACAGGTACTGACTTCTAAAGATTCATGATACACATCGTGACTCTTGTAGCCTCCCCAAGACCCACTTTTTTTTTCACCCACCACCTCTACTTGAACAAAAGTACTCTTTCCTTTGGTCTTCCTCTCAACTTCAGATCTAGCAGCTCTTTATCAATTAGGAAGCATTCTCTTCCTCCTTTTCCTCCCTTCCTTCTAATTGGGTGTGATAAAAATTTTAGGCCCTTCAGGAGCCTACAATTTACAAACTGCACAGATTCAAGGGAAATAGCCTGATAAGGGATTTTTAACCTTTTTATGTGTGTCATGGACCCCTTTGGCAATCTGATGAAATGTTTTCAAATGTGTAAATTATATGAGATTATAAAACCAGTTATACATAGTTAATAAAAAAAAAAAAAACAATTTAAGAACCTGAAAAATAAAGGATTCATTCCAACAGTCCTTTGTACATTGTCTTAGATGGCTTTGAATAATTAGCAGGCCTTAGATTTTCCAGGTTTGAATGAGCAGAACCCTTCTGTCGTGATCCTACATGTCTTATAAAATTTTATAAAGACTAAAGGGAATCATCTTGTAAATTTCTTCAAGAACACACCCAAAGTTCTTTATGGGAGAGTTTTGACACCTGAGAAGAGATATAATGCTTCCTTCCATCCTGAGAGTGCTGATTTCTATAAACAGCTCAGTTTGCCATATGACTGCTATGGTGGACAAGGGAAGAGCAGGATGTACCCATAGCTAAACCTTGTCCTTCAGATGATCTCCCTAAACTAGCTATTTTAAGACTTTCACCATCTCCCTCCCTTCCTTGGGGACACGTTTGTGGGTCCAACTATGCAGGACTCTTCTTTTTAATTAATTCCTCTTTTTATTTAAAAAAGGGGCAAATGGAAACCTCTTTGGGGCTTCTGATTTAACTGATTGAATAATAAATTCCCTAAGCCAAACTGAAATCAAAAGAATCACCATCTTGAAGAAGGGACCCCAAAACTCAAACTCCTTGAGGGACCCTGCTAGAGGGAAACAGCTTCCTTCTATTATGTAGGTGGGGTTGGTTCAGTCCAGAGCCAAAAGAATTCCAACCCTACTCAATTAAAGAAACTCATTCAATTCTATTCAAATTCAGCTCAAGCTGAAATTCAGCTTGTAGCCAAAACTCCTATTATAAAAGAGCCAATCTAAAATCCTCTTTGCAGAGATTCTAAACATGCCATGCTATGTTGAAATGTTCATGTTTGAAACCCAAATACATAATGAAAAAAATTTAAATATATAACTTGAGCTTATTTTATAGGGTTAAAGCTAATACTTTTCTCTTGTTTTGTCTTTATATAGGAGTGGTACCAGAGCTCTTATTTCTTGAAGGTTGTTAAAAATTTTCTATGGACATGGCACTCAGTCCAAGAAAAATCAATATATACTTATATGGCTAAATTTAAATATAAACTTTATTTTTAATTAAATTACATTCCACACTAACCAAAGTCTTTATTTATATACATAAAGTTTGCAAAGTAACTTTGCAAAGTTAGGTGTGTGCATATGTCCGTACACATATATACATGTATGTAAATGTGCACAAGCACATCCTTCTGTTTCACTTCTCAGAGCTTAAGACATTCGATGCCTTGGTGCAACAGTTAAAATCTGATTTCCTGCTGATGGGCAGCACCAAATGGAAGGTAAATCCAGTGATTCAAAGCCCATCCTAATGCCTCAGTTTAAGGTCTTCTTGGCCTGAAATGATAAAAGTATTTGGTGTCAATGTATTGCTTTAATGTTAAATATGACATCCTGTTATGAAAATATCAGAAAGCCCATTGTTGGGAAGAGGCAAAATTTGCTAACTACCCACCCAGATAAATGGATCTGTTCATCAGGTTTGCCTATAACCTTTTGTTTGATTATGGTGCCCAAGCCATTGTACTTGTTTGCTCTCTTATATTCTCATCCCAAATACCAATCAATCTGCCTTTGGTCATTAGAGAAACTTGTTAAGATATTTTTTAGGGGAAAAAAAAAGAGCTGGTCTTAGGGGTGTGTGTGGGAAGCTGAGATAATCCAGAGAAGGGTTCTGCCTGAGCAAGGAGTGCAGCCTCCAATGTACAACTTTCCGAACTCCAAAAAGTGGCATATGCAGCACGAAAATCTAGCATGTTCTATGAAAACAATGAGTACTTCATCAATAGAGGTTTTCAAGATTCGGTTTGTTGCTGAACCGGGGATTCGAGCTTCGTGCAAGGGATTGGAATAAGTGACCTATCCGCGTCCCCTTTCAATATCTAATGTGCCCCCTCCATTCCCAACGAGACAACCGGCAGAGCCTGCTGCAGCCGGGGAAAGGAAGCCGTACCAAGGCCCGGCGGCCACACTTACAACTGCCACGAAGCAATTCCGCAGGGCCTCAAATTCTTTGGCACAGAGGTTCCGCCTCAGTTCCCCGCCGGGAGCCGTGGCGGCCTGGACACATTTTCCATATGCAGCGGCCTGGAAAGGAGGGGAGGGGAGAGAGAAAGAGAGAAAAACAGAGCTCGGCAAAGTATCCTGAACGCGGCTTCCCCAACCACCCGGGGAAGGGCCTCCGCACTGTCGCCCAGAATGCACCCTCTCACCTCGACCCCACAAGTCGCCAGCCGCTCGGGAAAACTCTGTATTCGGCTTCGCACTCGGCTCCATACAGCTCCAGTGCCCGACATGAGTTTGTCCTTTCCCACCAAGGGAATACCATCTTGCATCCCCGTACTTCCGGCTTCCAGTCAGTGCTGGTAGGTGGAACGCCTGTCTTTAACTTTGGGAGAGTTCTCTCATTGGTTTAATCACAATTTCTCCCTCCCTTTCCTTTCATCATTATCATCCGCTTCCCGGAAGGATTTCCTTGATTCTCTCAGAGTCTTGCCATTGGTTCACATTCGTCGTCGTCTGTTTCCGTCCTCCGACTTCGGATTGGTCTGAAATCAATTTGTTTATTAAGGACGTCCTCGGGGCTCCTCCCCATCGCGAGCAATTGGTCGGCAGTGCTCGCTTCGCCACGGTGATTGGCGGAAGTGAGAGCCGGGTGGTGAGGGTGTCCGGGGATCATGGCCGCCCCGCAGCTCCGGGACCGGCTGAGCTTCTTACACCGAGTGAGTACTAAGCTAGACTCTAGACCCCATTGACCAGCCCTGTGAGCCCGTTCGATACCCAGGAGATCTGAGTTGCGTCCTCTGAGCTGCCCTCGCCTCCGACCGGAACCGTTTCTCCGGGCAGAGTTCTCCTGACCTCCCGTTCCCAGGGAGAACTCCTGGCAGGGCTCTGGGCCTCCAGGCCTCTGTCTCCTGCCCTCTCTAGCCACGTCTGAAGGTCCAAGCTACCCTCTGAAAGGTTGAGGTCTCTCCTTGCCCCATCTTCACTCTGGCTATACTTGCACATTCTGACAACATATGGGCCTCAGTTTTCCTCTTCTGTAAAATGGGAGGGTTGGGCTTGCAGGTTCGCAGAATGACCTTCACCGCCAGCTTCGTGCCCTGTGATCCTCAGCGTCCCCCTCCTCATTTCCACCCCGGTCACCCAAGCAAGACTCTCAGAGTCTTCTCCTCCGGGTCACCTCTTTAGTCCATGCTAACAGCTGTCCCAGAATCGTGGTTCCCGCCCTCCTAATCGATGTCCCCTCACAGCGTCCCCATCCTACGGATCCATGTTGTCTTCATTCCTCCTTACCCAGATCTACAACCCTCCTCTTTTGTATGCCTTCTTCTCTCACCTCAACCGAGATTCTTTTTCAAGCAAGGGATTTTAATAGCTTGGGACCCATGAACTTTTTTGCTTTCTTAAATATTCTCATAACTATATTTCAATAGGGTTAGTTTCCTTTATAATCCCTTTTATAATAGTTTTCTTTATATAATATAGTTTCCTTTATAACAAATTAAGTTTATGTATTTAAATGCATTATTCTTAGAAGGGCTTCACTCTACATACTGAGTAAAAGTTATACATTTAAATTAGACACTACTCTGAGAAAGAGGCCCTTAGGCTTTACCAAGTCAACAAACATTTATTAAGGTACTTTGCTAAACACTAGAAATACTAAGAAAGGCAAAAAGCAGCTCTTGCCCTCCCTTAGCCTAAAGTCTAAGGAGGAAGAGATTGCTTAGGAACAACTATATGCTAACAAATTGAATACAGAATCAATTGGAGGTAATCACTGAGGGATATCTTTAATGGGGATTTGGAGAAATTCTTGCAGAAGGTAGGATTAGAAAGAAGCCAGGTTACAAGGCCTCCAAAGAACCTTTCCTAAGCAGAATCACCCTTTTCTATTATATTAAAGGTTACTGCCTTATTATTGAAATGAAGTTTTCAGTTAAATGATATTATGAAAAATATTATCGATAGATATTTTTTAAAAGTTCATGGAACTTGGGCTATTAAAATAAAGAAAAAAACTTATCTGGAATCTCCCCAAAATGGTCACTTACCCTCATCTTCTCAATTTTAACAGTGTCTTACTTCTATAGGTAGTGCTGACCACTCTTGCAACTCCTTTCCCATTCCTAAATTGTATGACAATTGATAGTAACAAGAACAATTCATGAAACAGGAGCAGAGTGATTTTCTAATAGAACTCTTCTTTACTCTCCCCTTTCTTCACTCTCTACCATTGCCACCATATCCTACCCTCTTTTCCTTCCCTTCTTTCCCACTCTACCCCATCCCAGAGGGATCCTGTTCTTTTCTCCTTTTCAGTCCTTGGCTTCTATAACCACTAGCAGCCAGGCTTTACCACAATTACTTAAAAGTTCTTTTATAGCTCTTTTGAATGAAGTTCATATTACCTTCCTGTTCAGGATGGCATAATAATTAATAAAAGGAAACTATGTGATGATTTCTGCAGGATTACAGCTCTGAGTCAGTGTTAGCTGGCTGACCCTTTTTATCATTTCTGTTGATGGCGACCATTGTTTATTCCCTACTGCCCATCAAGACTAGAATGTTTAGTGATTCCATTGCTACTATAAGCTGCTACTAGCTTTCAGAATTGATTTAGGCCCCAGGGTATAAGAGGGTATTGAAAGAACTAAGACATTCCACCTAGGAATGGGCTTGTATGAACTTTAGTTCTATCTGGATGATTTTGCTGATGCAGAACTGATTCATCTTGATATAATGTAGAGTGAGGGTCAAAATGAGCCAGCAAAATTCTGTCTTCCTTGCTGTCTTTCTAAGACATCTCTTACTTATGTGGGGTTGGGAGTGATGGTGGGAGAAGCCTGATAATGATTTAGCCCTAGATTATTTAGCTCATTCCACATATGCATACTTGCCTTTATGTAGTTGTATATCCTAACTGGTGGTTCTTTTTTCACTGATCATTTCATATGAAATGATTTTCTGATATATTTCATATTCTTGTCATTTTAAAATCAAGATAGTGTTATAGCCCATTCTCAAGTGCCAGTTATGTTTTCTGCTATTACACTATCCTTGGACAATTTTGGTTGTTTCTACTATTGTAAATGGTATTTCTCTGAATGTTTTTGAACAGATTTTGTTTCCTTCTTTGGATGATTTCCTTGAAATCTGCTCTGCAAAATAGATCTACCAGGTCAAAGGACAAGGATACAAGCCTTTTCTTATCTTTTATGACAGATTGCTGATTTTCTCCACAAAAATTGAAACTATTTATATTGGGTGCCACCAGAAATGTATCTAAACATATATGAGCAAATAAGAAATAAGTGCACTATTTCCCTACAACACAACCAGTATGGAACATTGTTATTCTAATTTGTTTGCCAGATCAGTCGATAGATGATAGTACCTTAAAGTTTGTCTCTTAAATTATCAGGGAAGCTATGACCTATGTGCCACCTCAATCCAAGCACAGAAACAATTTTTCCTTATTCCCACTTTATTCTTCCAGCCTTAAGAGCCATCAATAGCATTCCCAACAACCCTCTTTCTATGACTTATTGAAAAAGAAATGAAAAGAAATTCGGGGCTAAAAGTGCCATTTACAACACCAAGCTTTTAGAGCAAATATCAAGGTCACATTCTTGGTTGATAAGACTCTTCCTGTGCCTGGAAAGAACTACACCTAAAGAATGGACATAGGTATAGGTATATCCCTGTGTGAAAAGATTACCAATGGAAGGGGGTTCTCTTGTTCTCATCTAGCTCCCAATCCTGATGAAAGGAACGTCTGATGATGATGTCCCCTGCCCGGGCTACCTGTTTGAAGAAATTTCTAGTATCCTTTTCCCAAGAAAGCAAGTTTTGGGACAGACCATGAAAGAGCTATGGCCTTTGATGGGTTTACCTGTCAAGGATTCTTGGATTAATTGAGGTGGTTGGGCAATGGTACTGGGAATACAGAAGAAGGGTGTTTGCTGATAATTCAGCTAAACCTAAGTTATCATAATTTCTCCTCAAAAGGAACGATTATAAAAAAAGAGGAGGTTGTAATTGGAAGGCTCAATTTTCCCCTTCACTTTAGTGTAATCTGGAGAATATTCTTTCCCTAACATGATTGCTTCCTAGAAATTTCCCATGAGTCAGTGGGAAGCAGCCAGTGTCTGTTGGAGTACCTCCTGAACCGCTTACAGAGCAATTCCTGTCATGTTAAACTCAAGGTAAGTAAGAGAGAGGAAGTACCCAAGGCGCTGGATGAGTCAGACAGGCCAGGCCAGAACTTAGACAGGATCCAGTTTCCAGAATGGCCCAAAGGGAAGTAAGAAGACAATGATGTGGATACTATACTAGGAGGTGTGTGTATGGTGTAGCAGCACAGGGGACTTTTCTGAGTCCTGGGTTTGTGTCAGTGTATCTAAGTTACAGCCCAATGTGGTCTTTCACTTGATGTCTTCTCTCTTCTCAGGCACTGAAAATCTTGCTCTACATGTGTAGCCATGGCTCTGCATCCTTTCTACTTGCACTCAAACGCAATTCTTCCTTTATCCAGGAAGCAGCAGGTATCTGGGAGTTTTAGCATTAGTTCCTGTTGGGGGATTATAGAGAAAAGAGGGTTCAGTTTTTCTCTCAGTTTTAGTTTAGAATTTGGCCCTTTCCTAAAATTAGTTAGGAAATAATATTGTAATTTCACAGAAAGCTAGTCCTAGGATGGTAAGGAAGACTATAAAAATTTGATTCCAGGATGTAGAAGGTCCAGACTATCAAGGGACATGTATTTCAGATCCTCCACCTGGTTGGACCTTGTCTACCCCTTTGAGTACTGCTTCCCAGAGCCAGTTGAAGGGACAATTGAATGACTGTCTTGACTTTTCAAGGGACACTGGTTCAGGAATAGTTGCTGATTAAAGAAATGTCCACCCAGAGGTTAGGGAAGAGGAGAACTTCCAGTAAAGAAACAGGCGATTCTGGAATTGATCCTTCAACTATTGGCTTCTGATTTTGATTCCATCAGTTTTTCAACGTTAGCTGCCCATATTCAAAGCTTACTAAACTTCCCCTTCTCCTCATAAGAAGAGGAGAATGAAAATCATTGATAAGAACAATAGCAAAGCATCTCTCTGGAGCAATTTTAAAGGTTCTTAATCAATGGAATGTTTCAGGAAATATATCCTAGGGATAGGTATCATTGCTTTCTGCCTCTCTAGCCAGCTATACTGTGAATGAAAAAGTGGAATAAGATCTTCCAAAAAGTTGCCTTTGATCATAACCTCATTTCAACCAGGCATAGATAATTAGCTTTGTTTCCTGAAAATTCCCAGAAAAAGAAAGTCCACTACTTCTCTGAGTAATTGCATACAAAATTTTGCAACCTTTTCAGACTTGGGGTCCATCCTTTCATCTCTTACATCTGTCTTTCATCAGTGCTAGCTCATTCTCTTTTGAAGTCTTCATATGTTATTGGAAAGGTGACATTTCAGGGCAAGATATGGAAGCTTTGAGGAAAATCTCCCTGGAGGCTACCTCAGAGAAACATCCAAGTGCTTGAGGGGAAAAAAGCAAATCTAGAGAAGGGAACAGAGTGATCAAGAGAGAGTGATTGGTGATGGTGCCGAGAGATGTGGGACATAGGGCTGTAGGAGTGATCTGTATAGAGAGCTTATTTTTATGTATGTATAGAGAGCTATATTTAAATGCAATGCAATGCAATGAAGAAATCAATCTCTACATTTGGGAGTGACTAGTATCTGAGTTCAGAACCTCAGATTTTTTTTTTCCTATTCCCTATCCTTTTTATTTTTCAGTATTTGGTGGTCTCCCAGATCCTCTTCATGGGAATAGCTTGTATCAGAAAGTCCGAGTGGCTGCCCAGGTAAGTCTTAAAGCTGGGGTGAAGTCTAAGCAGTTTTGAACAAGGAGATTAGGCTATAATGAATTCTAAGTTTGCAGAAAATCAGTTCAGGACTTGTGCCTAGAAATTGGTCTTGTGTTTTCTTTTTCTTATCCAAAAAATGAGGACTTGCTTGAGATTCTGCTGAAGCTTGCTGCTAAACTATCCTGGGACTTGGGGAAAGAGTTTCTGTTCCTTATTGTTTGTCTACTCAGGTCCCTAGCATCTCATTAAGGGGAAGAATAAAGCAGAGAGCCCAGCTTTCTCAGGATGCTGAGTGCAGAGGGCAGGATACAAAATAGCAGCAGCACTAACATACTTTCCATCCCTCTTCTAGGACTTGGCAAGTGCTTTGTTTTCTGATACCTTGTTGCCATTACCTTCTACCCAGTCTCCTAGGTCCCTTCCTGCAACCGGTAAAGTAGATCCTTCCTTCCCTTCCTTGTTCTTTGAGCCAATTTCCAATCCCTTTATCACTGGGCCCTTTTAAGTCAGTACTTGTTGGGTTAAAATGGAGAAAAACATGTCTTTTCTCTTTGTTCCCTTCTCCCGGACCTTCTCTGTCTAGTGAATGTGGAATTGCTCCTTGGGGAGATCTGGCCCTACAATTCTAGGTATTTTTCTTTCTCCTTAGGTATGGGATCCCAATCCAGTTCCTGTAGCAGTCTCCAAGGCTTTGGCTACACCAAGGACAGGGGGAGCTCTGGTGTGTATTCATCATGGGATTCCATTTCCAGTTGTCTTGGTTCAAGGCCTTCCTTCTCTTAATGGTCCGTCCATTTGGCCTGGGCCAGACCCTTCAAGGCTTCTTCTGGAAAGTTGATCAAAAGAAATAAGTTTTAAGGCTTTGTTTGCAAATTTTCAAATGCTATATCAAGAATTGGGTTTAAAAAAAAAAAAGCTGGGACATCTTGAGTTTCTTGAAGCAGGGTTCATGGGGCTAAAAGTTGAGTGCTTTGAAGATGAGGACTTAGCAACATGGGTACCAGGCTTTAGAGCCATGGTTAGGGAAGGAGCACTGGCCTTGGGCTGAGTTCAAGAAATTTGAAAGCTGAGCTCTGGGTTGGTCAGAGGGGAGGAAGGAAAGCTGAAGCTTGTTTCCAGTAAATAATATCTATGAAAGTTGAAATAGTCTTCTGCTCTCTGCTTTCCCTCACCAGTTTCATATTTCTTCTGCTTTTTTTTTTTTAAATTAGTTTTATAAAATGTTGAGAGATAAGTGTGATGTACTGGAGTCTGGAAGGCCTGGATTCACCTCCCTCCTCAGAAACTTATTAGCTGTGTGACTACTGGCAAGCCACAAAAGCTCTCTGAGTCTGTATCTTTATCAAAGTGGAGGATAGTAAAAGTAGAATTCAGTGGGATTAAATGAGATGTTATTTATAAAGCAATTTGCAAACATTAAAGTTCTACATACATCTCAGCTACTAATCTTCTCTGGAATGGCCATTATGGCTCATTGGCTCCAGTCCCTCAGGCAGCTGAATCCAAAAGTTTAGTGACTTGCACAGAATTGGTCACCTAGGGAACTCCAATCAGGGAAGACATTTTCATTTCTTTCTCTTTTCCTGTTTTTTTTTCTTTTACCTATCTATGATTTACTAATATCAGTACTTTAAATTTATATAACATCTTTAGCTTTTCAGTGTATTTCCATATTTGTCATCTTGATTCTTCCTTATAGATGAGGAAATAGAAGCTTAGTGTGCTCAAGTGACATTTCTAACTTGAGACAGAATGAGTACTACAAGTTAATGTCCTCACTTCCAGATTGGGGCTTTTTTCTGCTTGATCTCCTTGTTAAATTTCTTATATAACAGTGTGTATGTCTGTATGTTTGTCTGTCTTTGGGATACTTAGTTGCCACTCATGAACCTTGAAGATATAGGATTAAGTATTTGGAGGAAGCACAAGAATATAGTCTTTGGGAGTACTCACATGCTGTCCTTGTGGCTAGATAATGGCTGAAACATGGGCAGGCCAATGGCTGTGAGGATGGCTAGATTCTATTGGAAAGGGTATAGTGCTGGATTGTTTTACTGCCACATGTGGCCTCTGTTCCCTCCTAAACTTGGCTCTCACCTTGTTGCGGCCTGGAATCCAGTGAATATGTGCCTTTGTCCTCTGAGCTTCTGAAGCAAAGAGCAGATCACAGGTCCTACAGGCAGACATCCTTTCCTTCATTTCTCCTCTCCCAAATCAAAACTGTAACTTGGAGACTTGGAACAGGCTGTAATAATCTCTTTTCTCCTACGGCATAGGCTTTGCTGGTGAAGCCTTTCTCACCACCATCCAGAAGGCTGCCGAAGTAGTGGCCAATGCTGTGCTCCCTGGGCATGAGAGTCCCAGTATCCAGAGCCAAGTGCTGAGGGAGGATACTTACCAACCTGTAGTAGCACCAACTGCTGGCCAAGGTCACTTTGGTCCCAGGAAACCACCATCTGGACCCACCCAGAGTGTTAGAGGTATGACCTTACAGAGGATTCTCTTCTCTTCCTATTCGATTTTCTTCCTACCCCTCAGTGAGCAAGTTTAGGGAGAACAACAGTCCCAAAGAAGAGAATCTAGGTTCAGTTCCTGGTCATTATGATTAGGTAAACTTTTCTTCCCATAACACCATAGGATCAGAAACACACTACGTTGCCTTTCTTAACTAAAGCATAGAAAACTATGGATTAAGAAAACTCTTAAGATTAAAAATTAGCTGTGTTATTCAGGGCAGAATTAAAAAAGAGATAGAAGGTGAGGATGTAGAATCATTTATCTGAGTTTCCCTTTATGTTAACCTGGCTGTGGCTAATCTCATAGGTTAGTGAATGAGGAGCTCTGCAAAGTCCTACATCTCAAAAGTTCTAAGCCTGATTTCGCTTATGTTCTGCCTCACCTCATGCATTTTAGCTGTTTTCATTGCTTAGCTCTTTACAGAATGTCTTTGCAGAAGTCTTCCCAGTTTTTTTCTTTAGCTGTTTTCTGTAGAGATTACCGTCATTAACCCCATTTGTGGAAATGAGAAGACCACCATTGCAAGATCAGTGATATGTTAGGGATGCATAGATCATCAATGAGTACTAGCTTTGTAATTGCTTTTCTGTCCCCTCTCCTTTTAAACCATACTTTCTCTTTGGTCTGCTTTGGCAAAATAGAAACATGGCATCTTTAGGCCTTTAAGCAGAGCCGGCTGCCATACTCTGTGCCTTGCACGGTACCTTGTACACAATAGATGCTTTAATAAATCTTTGTTGTATTGAATTGACTTGAATCCAGCAGATCAACACAGACCCTTCTCCTCAGGGGCTCTGCTCTTTATGTCTACTCCCGTGGAGTCTCCGATGGATGGAGTCCCCATAGAGCTGAGGAGCGGGTGACTTGGGAAGGACTGAGGCTCTTTGTGGGGCTTATCTGACATCCCCATTTCTGCAGTGAAGCACCAGCCTGGGCAGGCGGGGGGCGGCTGGGAGGAGATGGACAGTGACCCCAGCTCCCAGAACTCATCTCAGGAGAATGGGGAACTCAGCAGAGCCTCCAACTCTGGCAGTAAATCCGACAGCGACAGCCACTCGGGAACTAGCCGGGAGATGGGTGATGTAACAGAAAGGTGAGCCATCAGTGAGATCTGGGAAGTTGACAGGCTGAGCTATTGCAACAGAAGGGATGCCAGGAAAGCCTTTGTCAGGTTTCCCTCTTATTCCTAGACAGGGAACAGTGATCCTAAGCTATTGCTATCTGCAGAGCCACATCTCCCTTTTCCTAGCATTGAGGCGGCAAACTCTAGGAGTAGAATGAAGCATACATTTTCAGACATAGGCAATATGCTGATTTGTTTTGTTTGACTATATTAATTTGTTACAAAAGGAGGGTTTTATTATGGGAGTGGGGAGGATGTGTGTGTGTCTGTGTGTGAGGGTAGATGTGAATCTTTAGGAAATAAAGAACAATAACAACAATGTTCAAAAGGCTGTCTCCCAACATTAAAAAGAAAAGAAATCTACCCAGTCTGTACCTCTTCTTTTCAACCAACTTTCGCTCCATTGGGGTCCTTCTGGGACCTAAAAGTGGATATTGGATCTAGTTTCCCCTCTCAAATTTGTCCATTAAAGGAAAAGAATAGGAAGGAGAAAGAGAAGATAGTTCCCTTCCAACTCCTGCCTAAACTTCTTTTCGTACCAATTACTGTAGCTTTCCAGTGATTACCCTTGCTTGCCTACAATCCACACTCCTAAAAAAATACATTTAAACACATCAGCTTATTGACTGTGTGTTTCTTACTTCATTTTCCTTTATTTCACTCCCTTGATTTTATTTTGCTAAGGTCACATCCCATGTATTCCCAGATAGGTTACAAAATAAAGATCAAAGTTTAAGGTGGGATTCAAACAGCCACATAACCAAGTACCCTGTAACATCATTTGGTGATAATGAGGGGATGAGTTGGGACTCTCTAGCTTTTCCCTCTTAGTAATCTCAGGCACTGTAAAGTTCTCAGTATTTTCATGCCCCCTTTTACCTTTTCTGGGGAAAAGTACATGAATTTGTGCTGTCTGACAGGGTAGAGGCTGTGACACTGAGTGACTGTCTACAAGAAATGAGCCTTGTGAGCACCGTGACCCAGGGACCTCGGGTCTTTCTGACTCGAGAGGAGGTGCAGCATTTCATCAAAGAGTGAGCCTTTCACACCTTCTCTACACTCATGGCTGCTTTTTCCTTTGTTTCTATTCTCTTGAGTTGGGGACCTGTCCAGTTCTTGGAGGGAGGTGGAGAACAAAAAAAGGAGATGATCCTATACTTTTTGGAAACATAAGACCATTGGAAGTTAAACCTAAGCTGAGCTCCATCATTCTTCTGGAATTAATACTCTGGATGAAGATTTTCTGTCTGAATTTACTTCCTGTTGTTGTTTCTGTTCCTTCCCTTGCCAATGTTTCATGCCCAGTGAGCTTTAAAGCCTTTTCTAGGCCTTAGTCACATTGCCTCCCTATACTAGCTTTCACCAGGTCCAAAATGCCTTTCTCTTGGTCCCCTCTTTGTATTGTCTCCCTACCCCGCCTTGTCCCCCGAGCTTCCTTTGCTAGGTCTTTTTCAACTACACTATTTAATTCTTCTGTAGGTGTGGGCTGCTTAATTGCGAAGCAGTACTAGAACTCCTGAATCGGGAACTTGGAAGACCCAGCGAATGTGTTCAGATGGTGAGAGGAATGGGCAAAATGGCAAGGTGGGAGGGGGATGGGAAGACAGGAAAGGGAATAAAAATATATTAAGTGCTTACTGTATGCCAGGTACTGTGTAACATACTTTAACAAATACTACTGAGAAGTGAGTTCTATTATCATTCACATTTTACAGTTGAGGAAACTGAGGCAGACCAATTATGTGATTAGTTCAGGGTCACACCACTAGTATGTGTTTGAAGCTGGATTTGAACTCAGGTCTTACTGGATCCTGGGCCATTGGATAGAGATCCACTGTGCCACTTAGCTGTCAATACTGGCCACCCAGATGTTCCCTCCCATGTATTTTTGATCTTGACTTGTTCCTAGATCTCATATAGCTCCTTTCCCAGTTATAATGCTGATAGCTTTGATGACCATAATTCATCATAATAAAAGTGGGGTCTTTGTGAGCATTCTTGTTTGTCCTTGGCTCTGTCTTTCTCCTGCCACCAAAAATCCCAAAGCAAAACCACAAAACGCTAGAAATCGGAGAGTTGTTCAGTGCCCTTTTCTTGATTCTCTTGATTCATTACCATTTGTCAAACCCTGGGAACTGAGAACTAATGAATGGGATTAGGATGGGGAAGAATGTGAGTTTGAAGGAGGAGGAGGTTTAGCTTAGCCTTCCCTCACACTTAGATGAGAGAAGGAAAGGCAACAAGGGAGCCTTTTTAGCCAGCATGAAACCTTGCTGATGTGGGGAGCTCTGCTTCTGGAATTGGTGACAGGGAAAGATACTCCAGGTGCCGACTCTCCTTTATCCCATGGGACATGGGCATGTTTGGCAGCGACTTTGAGAAGGTGTAGAAGTGTGTGGCTGACCTTGCCTCATCCTCTCCTCAGAGAGCCATGTGTGCCATCTTCTCCCTCATGTGCTCAGATCTGCTTTCTCAGGACCATATCTTCTTTATCATTCAACCGAAGCTGCAACAGCTTAGTGAGGGGAGCCCTGGCCCTGTGACTAACAAGGCAACCAAGGTGGGTAGCACCTCATCTTACTTCTGCTTAAGAGGATAAGAAAGATATTAGGCTTGGGGATGGCATAACTCTTTTTTCTAAAGACGTTGTGGAGGCAGTATCTTTGTGGTTACTCATAGCATACAGAAAAATCAACATGATCTCATGTGCATTTGTCAGAGGAATCTGTTCTTGCTGCTTTTGCTTAAAGAAATGAGTGAAAAGGGAAATTTTATGTTATTATTTTTATTACATTTTATTATTGTTATCATTTGTTTTTTTTTTTTTTGGTGATTTTTTTTTTTTTTTTTTTTTGCTGCGGCAGTTGAGGTGTTTTTTTTTTTTTTTTTTTTTTTTTGTTTTGCTTTGTTTTTTTTAAATAACTTTTTATTGACAGAACCCATGCCAGGGTAATTTTTTACAGCATTATTCCTTGCATTCACTTTTGTTCCCCCTCCCTCCCTTCACCCCCTCCCCCAGATGGCAAGCAGTCCTTTACATGTTAACTAGGTTACAGTATATCCTAGATTATTGTTATCATTTGTTAGAGCTGCTAATCCAGCCCTGTAATCAAAGCACCCAGGGTGACAGTGGTGAATGAAGCAAATAGAAACAACCAGATGGAAGTGGGGCATGATTAACCTGCCTATTCTATTCTCCTTGGAACCATAATTCACATTTTTTAAATCATAGAGCATTGATTTCTGCTTTCTTTCTCTCCTTGTTTCCTAGATCTTGAGGCACTTTGAGGCCCTGTGCCGAAATCATCCCACTCACAAAAAACCCGCATCACAAGCCAATACTGGTACATCTCGCCCCTCTCTCTGCCCAACTGACCTGCTGACAGATGTTGCTCCATTTGCTGAAGGGGAATCATTCCTCCAGCCAGTGAGTTCATCCTCTTCCCTACCCAGGGGGGGCACAGCCCCAGCAGCAGCATCACAGCAGGAAATAACTCCTATCTCAGCACAGGGAGACATGGTTCCTGGTAGAAGTGTGGAGGAGGCTGAAACCAGATTGGCAGTTTCAAGTGAGCAGGAGCCTGGACTTAGCCAAAATTCATCAGGCACTGATACTACAAATGGCAGATTGAAACCGGACGCCAACCCTGAAAGCAGCCTTTCAAGCCCCGCAACTGGTACTTGCTCTTTGTTTGCTGGCATGGAGTTGGTGGCGCACACAGGTGTGGTTGTGACTGAGGCTGCTAAAGAAGAGCTGCTCCAACTAGCATCAAGTTCTGAGGCTCCATGGATATCATCCAGAGAGGCTACCTCCCATGAGGCTCCTAGTCCAGAACTATCTGCCTTTGCCTTCTTAAATGCATGAATGGCCAGCACTTGAGGATGGGATACTGTCCTTCTTCCTTGTCTTGAGGAGGACTCTGCACATCTGTCTGCCTTTGTCTTTTGGCTTCCCTCTTACCATGTTTTATTATAATTATGCTCATGGGCCCTTCTGGGGACCCCAAAGTGTAATTTCCATTCTTGTGTTTCTTAGTCATCCTCCCTGTTGGCTGTGTCTGCATTCCTCCGCTGGGGGTGTTCTTACCACTTCCAAGCCAATTCCTAAGTAAGGCAACTCTACACTAACTAAGCAGACTACTGGAATATCCAGTATCCAAATTAGAAACAGAAAGCATCAGTGTTTATCTTGGGTTAGATCAGCAGCAGGAAAGGGGTAATTATTTTAGATGTATTGAGAATGCCCTACCTATTACTTCCTGACCATTCAGAAAGAACTAAAACTAGGAGGTTTCTGATCAATGCTGAACCTTCCTCAAACATAAAAAGAGTGAGCAGATTTTATCCTTGCTTAAAACTTTTTTTTTTTCCACCGTTAATGTTTGTTTCTTCTAGAAGAACTGGTTTCATATTTCAGAGTCATACATGTGTTATATATATGTAATTTCCCATCGAACTTTTAAAGAATTGGGTCCCTAGTTAGATTGATCAGCATTATTATAGGACTCTGATCATTGTCAGTACAGGAATGTGAGTGACATAAGTGTTCTAGTACCAGAAGGAATTCTGGCCCCTTTCTAGCAGTCAAGGATTCTGCTTAACAATACCTTGTGGCCTTAGGAGAGAGAAGGTGGATCGTAGACCACATTGCTGGGCCTTCCTGACTTTGGGGAAAAATGAGTTTGATAAGGTGGTGGTGGTTAGGAAACTTGGATTTCTTGACCTATACTCGTTCTTCCTAGAGCTTATACCTGAGCAGACCCATGGTTAGTGAGTCTACAGATCCCTTAGCTAGTTCAACCAAGTCCTTTCTGGATTCATTTGAAAGTTTACTCTTTTAGCAATTTAAGCATTCATTTGCACACTTTCAGGTGGAGCATTGTAAAGATCTCATTAAGCAGGAAAAAAGAGGCCTTCAGTCCTTACATTAGTGACTGTGTTTACTCCTTATTAATGATCAAGAGGGTTTGGAGAGGAAGGAATAATTTTTACATGATCATATAAACCTATAGAACTTGAGAAAAGAATCGTTTGGTTGATTTCCCTCCAGGGAATCCATTCTGTAACATCCAGCAAATGTCTCCTTTCTTATCTTTCATACTGACAGCTCAATTCTGAGTCATTTTGAGTGCTAAAGATCCCGGATTAGGTCAAGGTAGAGGAGATGTATGTAGTCTCAAATGGCCTTTGGATATACTTTAAGGGCCATTAGTCAAGAGGATATAGAAATCTATTCTCAGGGCTTTGGCTTGAGCTGTTATAATTTTCAGATCATTTGAAATTGGGTGAATCTCACATTCTTTTGGAAGGCGGTGACTGACATTGGAAGGAATGTAGCCCTTGCTCTGTCCTCCTTTCCTTCCCTATCTCTTCTTTAGCTTTGGCCTGCTCATTTGGATTTGGATTCCTATGGTGCTTGAGAGCAGGTTGCCCAAGGTGCTTCCAGAAACACTGGTCCTATGCTTTTTGGCTCTGAATGCTACCAAAGCCTTAGCCAGGCAGGGCTATTCGCCAACTCCTGGTTCAATACCCCTAGAGCAGGAGAGCTCTAAGCTAAACTCCAAGTACTTCCTTTGTTTTTATCCTGGTGTGTGTGCATGTTTTTCTTGAAAATTATTTTTTAAAGGCCTTGCCCTTCTGTTGAAAATCTTTCTAACCTACATGATAATCATAATATCTGAAAGCTGTACCACCACCTTCCTCACTCCTAAATAATAGAGATTTCATAAGAAAGTGTCCAGTTGGAGGAGTGGACTCTGGGTCAAGGTTACATCTTGTGGTCTAGATGTTTATTTTCTGACACTTTTTAAAAATTCATGTGTTGGTCTTCTGTTCACTTTCTGTACTTTTTGACCATACTTACTCTTGCCATAAATTGTTTCAAACTGTGAGGATTGGGGAGAGCCCTAGAGGCAGGGTACAGGCAAGCATCCCATCTCTGTGGAACTTATGAAGGGTGCTGGTTGTTTACATTTTCTTAATAAACACTATTGGATATTTACAACATAGCCAAAGTTTCTTTCTTAAAGTGCTATCCTTGGTCTATGATGACCAATTTACTGGTCTAACATTAAGAAGATAATATTTCTGCTTCATCCTCTAAGTGTATGATGATAGATAAGTCATGAACTCCCTGAGCTTTATTTTCTTCATCTGTAAAATGGGGATCACAAAGTTCCATAGTATTTATCTGACAGGCTGGTTGTGAAGATAAATAAGATATGATACCTTGCAGATTCCTATTAAGATTATGTGATACACATATATGCTACAATATTAATAGCAGCATTTTTTTTGTGGTAGGCAAAGAAACAAAAAGTAGGTGCCCACCAATTGCTGCATAGCTAAATAAATTGTGGCTCAGGAATGTAATAGAATATGTGCTATTAATAAATAAGCATTTATTAAGTTCCAGGCACTGGCACTTATGCATTGAAAGATATTTTATGATCCTAAGAAACTATATATAGAGAAGAATAGAAAAATATAAACTCATGTTTACTTTGCTAAGTAGAAAACAATATGCATAGTTACTATGGTGCAAGTGGGAAGAATAAAAACAAAGCAATACTTTGATAGATTAGCCTCATTTGGTTCCAAAGAGGAGAAAAACTTAACTCTTTTTTGCATTAGTAGGGGATTGTGGGTATGGAATATTTCATATTGATGTGTAGGATGGTAATCCTGAGCCACTTTTTTACTCTTATTCTTGATTACAAGGAATAGTTGTTGGGCTGAAAGTGATGAGAACCTTTTAAGTAAAAATGAGTGGTATAAAAGGAGGGGAGAACCAGCCATAGATTTGTAGTCCAGATTTGAGGAGAGCAGATTTCAAAGGGTTGTTTTGCTAACTTTTGAATATATAATTGGTTCCTTTTGTAATCCTATGTATTTTGTTATATGGATTTTTTTTTCCTAGTCATATTTTTTATTTATTTTTTAAATTTAATTTTATTTAATAATAACTTTGTATTGACAATCCATGCCAGGATAATTTTTACACAGCATTATCCCTTGCAATCACTTATGTTTCGTTTTTTCCCCTCCCTCCCTCCTCCCCCCCCCCAAGATGGCAAGCAGTCCTATATATGTTAAATATGTTGCAGTATATCCTAGATACAATACATATTTGCAGAACCGAACAGTTCTCCCGCTGCACAGGGAGAATTGGATTCAGAAGGTAAAAATAACTCGGGAAGAAAATCAAAAATCAAATAGTTCACATTCATTTCCCAGTATTCCTTCTTTGGGTGTAGCTGTTTCTGTCCATCGTTTATCCAATGAAACTCAGTTAAGTCTCTTTGTCAGAGAAATCCACTTCCATCAGAATACATCCTCATACAATATCGTTGTCGAAGTGTATAATGATCTCCTGGTTCTGCTCATCTCACTTAGCATCAGTCCATGTAGGTCTCTCCAAGCCTCTCTGTATTGTTATATGGATTTAAAAACATTAAGAAAAGGGGTCTACAAAATCTGTTTAGAAGAATTGCATATATTTAACCTATATTGGATTACTTGCTATTTAGAAAAGAGGATAGGTAAAAAAATTTGGAATTCAGGGTTTTGCATGGGTGAATGTTGAAAACTTCCTTTGCATATATTTTGAAAAATTAAAAAATTATTTTTAAAAAAGGGTCCACAGACTTCACCAAATTTGCTGACACAAAAAAATTAATAACCCCTCCTTTCCTAGTATTGGTGGTACTTTGGCTTCTCTGAACAGACCTGTACTTTTCTTCTGACCACCAACCAAAATCTAATTTAAAAGACTCTTTTTGTTAAAGGAAAAAAACTTTTTAAAAATAACTCCCTAATTTGTTGGGGGTGAAGAATCAAGATGCCTGCCAGTCCCCTGGCCCACTGATGGAGAAGGCTTCGAGAAGATTTCCTTGCCCAGAACAAAGGCAGCACAACTACCCTGCCTGGTTTTCCTGATACCAGGAGTTGAAGGGAACCTCTTGGGTCCCGCATTTAAGACCTTCCCTATGTCACCCTCCCAGATTCCTCCCCCTCTTCAGTCGCCCTTTCCTCATTCTCCGACCTTCCTTTTTTAACTCCCCTCTCCTCACATCTGCCTCACGCCTCCCGTTGTCCTCCTTTTTTACCTCCCTCTCCCTCCCCCCAATTTTCCCCCTGACCCCTTGGCCCCACAGGTCACCATCCTCTTCAGCTTTAGTTTCACCCCTCCAACAGTGATCTCCACGCCCCGCCTCATCCAGCCTGGAGCCACGCCTTCTTCGCCTCAACCAATCGCAGGTTCTCCCCCTCTGCGTACTTCTCCCGCCCCTTTGGCCTCCCAAAAGACGGTATCTCCGTCCAGTGAATTCTTGTGATCTCCAGAGGCGGGCCCTGGTATCAGCCAATAGGAAAAGAGAAAGGAGAGGGAGGGCGGGCTTCAGGGACCTGACGTGGTGGGTGGTGCCAGGCGGGTTGCTAGCTGCCAGCGCTACTCTCTTCTTCCTCCCACCTCCTCCGCTAGCCTGTCGCCCCCGTTACCCCTCGCCCGCCCGCCCGCCCAGCTTCATTGTTCCCGGGGGGCTCCTCGGCGGGGAGCGGCGTCTCGGGACGGGCGCGAGGGGACCCCGCTGCGGGAAGGCCGGGCCCCACGCCGGCTGGACTCGACCTCCCTTCGAGGGCTCCCCCCGGGCCCGGCCTGGGGCTGTGGAGCCAGACCGCGGGCGGGCTCCTCTGGGGATTAGGGGAAGAGGAGGGACGTGGGGGGCCGTTCCGGGCCGGTCACCCTCCTCCGACCCATACCTCTTCACATCCGAGGAAGGGTGTTCATTCTTCTCCCCGGTCCTGGGCTCCTGCACCGCTACGGAGCTGAGCAGGTAAGGACTACTCGGGGTCCAGAGATTCTGGGGAGCGGGCGGGGAAGGGAGAAACGCTGAGCCCCCAGTCTTCCAAGGTGAGGGCGTGATGTGCATTCCTAATAACACCTCCCTCCTCCTTTTTGGGGAGGGAATTTTTTTTTTTTAATAAAAGGATGTGAAATAGCCACAGGTTGGGCGGACTAAAGATCTTGGGGTGGAGGGGAGATGGCGAATAGCACGAAAAGAAAGAAAAGAAAAATCAAAAGATGACCGTCGTCTTTGGTCTCAGCAGGTAGGCCTGAGGGATGGGCAGGTGACAGACCAAAGATTAATTTCATTCATGTTCTCTTGTATGTTCACAGCTCTCCTCCCTTTTGCTCAACAGTGAAAGATTTCCACTCTGTTATTTTCCTAGGTCATGTTACAATGAGATAACCTGTGTAAAGCGCTTTGCAAACCTTAATGTCTACATAAATGTTAGCTATTAGCATTATAATCTTTAGCATAGGGCCTTCCATATAGTAGGCATTTAAACACATGCTTCTTGACTTTGACTTATTATTGTATGTATAACCCAGCAGAGGCATCAAGGGGAAAAAAAAATAAATCAACAATGGGCCAACAGTCTTATTCCTAAAGTGAAAGATTTTAAGCTTTTTGAAAACCAATTTTTAGTGTTTTTGTTTTTGGTTTCTTTTCCTCTCTCTCTTCCCCTCCTCCCTCCTCCATCACCTGTTGAGCCTCAATATGATCTCTGGCTTCCCTGTGGTATAAAGAAATTGGTATGGTGGTTTCCATAGTGAGAGTTGTGTTTATGCTACCATTCAAGAGCCCAGCAATTCACAAATGCCTTTGAGAAAATCGTAGAGAAAATCTTAATCTGGATCTGATGCTGCCTGTATCCATGTTAAATTTCACTGCACAGCAGGGGGCAACTGGAAGATTCTATATGCTCTGTCTGATGATAGCAGTATTTTCTGATATCTTGAAACATGAAGCTAAGACTTAGGCAAATGCAAATAGAATTGTTGCCTCATAAAAGGCAGGGTGTCCTATCCATATCTTAAGTGTTAGGATTGAAGGACTTAATCGTGCTAATCACATAGCACTTTGTAAATACTTATTGAATTGAAAAAGGAAACTAAATGCATGTCCACTGTAGAAGTTTGAATCTCTACAATATAGACATTAGTAGTACTGAGCAATAACTACCTTTGGTGGAGGAAGAAAAACAGAGAGGAAGATGATTTGATCTTTTTTCCATGGTGATTCTTTATGTTTTCTTACTTTAGGTCTGCTTTAACCACAATGAAAAGCTCCCGGGCCTCCAGTAGCCCTGCCTGCTATCCAGAAGACAACTTAGAAGGAATGGAACTGAGCTTAACAGGTCTTCCCCTGCTTGTTTCCAGACGGCCTAATAGTGCATCCCCTGCAAAGCCCATTGCCCGTTCTATCTCTGTCATCACTGAAAACAAACCTAGAAGGAATGCCCAGGTGAGTGTCCACAGCTATAATATGTCTTACAGGAAATACTTCCTTTACTCTCTTCAACATTAAGCTAGGTAGAGAAGTTTTTTCCAAAATCAGACTTATGTTGACAATCATTTAGTAATTTAAAATTCAGATTAGATGATATGGAAACATCCCTTCTCCAGCATTATCATTATTTTTATTCCCTTGTGGCAAATAAATTCATCCTGTGTTAATGCATATCAGTGCACACAAAACATTTACCTCAAACTTTGTATTGTCTATTATCTCCTTTTCCTTTAGGGCCACAGACAGTGCTGAATCATCTATTCTCACTTATTTTGTTTCATCCACCACTACCCTGTCCCTGGACCAAGGGTACATATTTACAGAGTGGTTATCCCGGGCTTAGGTGTACAGTCAGTGGTCACTTAACAGTCTGTACAAAACTTAGCTGCCTTAGGTTAAAATTGAGCCTTTGAATTTACAACTGAGCTAATCCTCCTTGATTTGCAAATTGTAAGGAGTTTTAAATTTCTTTGGGTTCTAACTTTGAATGTTATTTTACTGCTCCAAGTCCTTCAGTCACTCTCCTTTACTACAAAATAAAAGTCATGCTTCTAACACATTTTCTAACCAGTCTATACTACTCTCCCCTTAAAACATCCTAAGTTTTCCTCCTCTTGCTCATTCTATCCCCAGTATCTGCAAAATCCCTACTCTCTCCAAATTGTGCATATCTATCAAGGTTTAGGTTAAATGCCACTTCTTTCATAAAGTCTTCCTTGATTCTACTAGCCAGAAGGGTCTTTCTCTTCCTATGAATTATCATAGCACTTCAAGAATATATTTTAGGTACTTATATTGTTTTATGTTGTAATTATTAAAGTTATTAACTACGTTATAGGTAATATGTATTTTTAACTCTTTGATGGTAAGGACCACATCATTTGCTTTCCTTCATTTGCTCTCCCACCCCTAATCAATGAGGTTTTTGTTCTTCAATTGTTCTTAAAGATTTATGAGTATTAATTGGTCAGAGCCTAATGTGAACTATAGTTTCTGTACTTAAACTTGAATTTGAGTTTCTGTACTCAAGAATTCTGTATTCAACCTGTCTCCAAGTCTTGACCTCAGATGTAGGTTCCTGTTATCTGGGAGAACTTGAGATAGATTGGTTGTCACAATTAAACTAAAAATTATATATGGTTAGTGACATTGGAAAGTGGCAGTTTTCTTAATAATAATTATCTTATAATCTGCTCAGTTTGGTTACTAATAAATATTTTGAGAATCCCCTTAACTGGAAGGAACAGCTGTAATGCTTGAAAGAAAACACATAAACCAAAAGAAAAACATTAAGCTTCATTTATTATAAAAGTTCCTTTTAATATTAATAACAATAACAATAGTTAGCAATTATGTAGCATTTTAAGGTTTGCCATGGGCTTTAAATATGTTATCTCATTTGGTCTTTATAACTCTTCTGTAAAGTATAGTTACTATTATATTATCTTCATTTGCATATAAGGAAACTGAACCTAAGAGATATTAAGTAATTTGCCCTAGATCACACCATTAGTATCTGAGGCAAGATCCAAATTCTAATTTTCCTGACTCCAAGCCCAGCATTATCCATTGTTTAGGAAAGGAGTCTTCTTTTAAAAAAGGGTGGAGGGCTACACTTGACTTTACAGTATACAATAATAGCAGCAGGGAAAAAAAAAAAGGTAATCGCCTTTAACTGGAATGTAGAATTACATGTGAAAGGTAGTCATAGAGGGTAAGCTGAGCCAAATTGTTGGGAACACTGAGGTGTAAGGGCTAAGAGTTTATACTATTTTAGTGGGGAACCACTGAATGATTTTAGGCGAAGTAGTGGTGTGATCATAGCTATGCATTAGGATGATTATTCTAGCCGTGATGGGGAGGATGACTTGAAGAGGGGATGTAGATTGGAGACAGAGAAAGGACAGTTAGGAAGTGTTTAAATGGTCTGGTTGGGAAGAGATAGGGACCTAAAGCAGAGTGATGGTGAGAAGAGTGGATGGATATGAGAGTGATTCTGGAGGTAGAAATGACAGGATTTGGGCCTGATTAGCTGTGTGGGGTTAAGGAGATAGCAGATTCAAATAGGATTTTAAGATTATAGGTCTGGGAGACTAAGAGACTGTTAGTAGCGTTTAATGAAATAGAAATGTTAGGAGGAGGGGCAGATTTGGGGACATGCTTATATTTTCAATGTTAGGTGCACTAAATTTGAGGGACTAGCAAGGCATCAAGATGGAAATGTCTAGCAGGTATTTGGAAACATGGATCTAGATTTTTGAGGAATAACTAGAAGAGGAGATATAAATTTGGTAAGAGATAATTATGGGAGTAGATGAAGTGTGATCCAAGGTAAAAAATTGGAGAGAGACAAAAGGGCCTTGCATGGAACTTTATTGGTTTATTATCTTTTAATGGATCTGTGATCTCATCAGTGTGAATGTGCCCTCTATCATTCACCATTCATACCTCATTCTCTGATTCCTATCTGCTATGCCATTTTATAAAATATATTTAGAGGATTTATGCATCCTGCTAAAAGTCTGTCTTAATCACATTTAGTGGGTATTAGTGCAACACTGTAGCTTTCTATATGGCTATCCCTGCCTTGTTCCTACTACTTTCCTGGCTTGTCTTTTCTGATTCTACTTGAGATAATGATATAGAGTTTTGACTCTAACCTCAGGAATTCTGGGTTCAACTCTTGCTTCAGCTACCCATTGTATTGGTTGACAAGGAAAAACAATTTCTGACATTCTAATGGAGAAGATGAACTGCGGCTAACTATGTACATTCAAGAGCTATACCATACAAATGGAAAGCATACTGAAAGGAAAGGCCTCATAATGGTAAGGTACTCAACTCCTTAGAACCTTGGTTTTTTCACATATAAAATGGAGTTGATGCTTACACAGGGTTGTTAAAGAAAATGCTTGGCAAATTCTAAAGTACTACTTATAATTGTGAGATATTGTTATCATTATTCCACTTCTGTCATGTAAGCTATCATTGGTATTATGCTATAACCTATTAAAATCTGCTATATACCTTTCTATTGCCCTTTGGGCCCCCTGTGGTCTTGATATTGTATAAGATTTCTTTATAGTTATAATTACAAAGATACTTTTGTTCAGTGGAGTCCCAAGTTTCAATATCAAGCAAAGCCAGGAGATCTTTGTTCACTGCCAGTCAGTGACACAGAGGAAATCTTTTGTTAAGTTCAAATGGAAGAGGGATTCCCAATGAGTTGTGACATTCTCTAAAAACTCTTGTTTGTACATGATATTACTCTAGATGAATTAAAGCTTGGAACATTACACAGCTTTCTCTGTAATCTAAAAGCCACTGCCATTCAAAATAGGTTAGCCTTTCAATCCACATAGGAAAAAACTAAGTGGATAAAGAATTTATGTTAACAGACTACGTGGCATATAGTTGGATAGATGGCCCATCATTCAGTTAGTCCCATTGAGTCAGTACATTTAACTTGCACAGGTATAGCATTTGAACAATGATCTGGATCCAGAATTTATTAGGAGAGAAGACTAGATTGCACTTGGAAAATTTCCTGAGTATATAAATTGTTTTCTCACTGCTTGAAAAGCTCTTTAAAAAGACCCCAGTAGTTTCTTAGCCTCAAATCATATAATCTTTCAATCTCTTGGAATCATGATGATAATCATTTTAGAGTCCGTTAGGAATGAATAGTTAGCTTAGAATCAGAAGTTTTAATTAAGTTTATGATCTGGCATTTAATTAGGTTTATTTGAAAAAAATTATTTTATCGGAGCTTTAGTTTACTATTCTTTAAAAAAAGTGATCAATCACTAGAATTTAGATGCTTTAGATACAAAAACAAAAGTCAAATAACTCCTGCCCTCTTCATCTAATGGTGTCTGCAAAGTAGCTGCAAGATGATCTTTTTGGTCACTGGAAAAACTAGGAAAAATCACTTATAGAAAATGATTAATTTTTTTTAACTTAATAGTATTTTATTTTTTCCAATTACACATAAAGATAGTTTTCCATCTTCATTTTTTTATGAATTCCAAATCTGTCTCCCTCCTTTCTTTCCCTTTCACCATCCCCCCCCCAAAAAAAGTAATCTGATATGAGTTATACATGTACAATCATGTTAAACATTTTTCCACATTAATAATGTCTGAAAGAAAAATCAGAACAAAAGGGAAAACCACAAGAAAACGAAACTCAAGAAAACAACAATAAAAAAAGTGAAAACAGTATGCTTCAGTATGTATTCAGATTTAATAGTCCTTTCTCTGGATGTAGATAGCATTTTCCATGATAAGTCTTTTGGAAAGTGAAAATAGTATGCTTCAGTATGCATTCAGACTTCATAGTTCTTTCCCTAGATCTGGATAGCATTTTCCATGATGAATCTTTTGGAATTACATTGGATCATTTTATTACTGAGGAAAGAGTCTGTCACAGTTGATCATCACACAATGTTGCATCAGTTCATGTAAATCTGTCCAGATTTTTCTGGACACCATCCTGCTCATCATTTGTCATAGAATAATAGTATTTCATTACATTCACATACCACAATTTCAGTCATTCCCCAATTTATGAGCATCCCCTCAATTTCTTTTGTTACCATAAGAAGAGTTACTATAAAATTTTTTGAGTTTTTTCCTTTTTTGTAATCTTTTTGGCATGTAGACCTTGAAATGCTATTGCTGAATTAAAGAGTATGCAATTTTATAGCCTTTTAGCCATAGTTCCAAATTATTTTCCAGAATAGTTGGATCAAAGTGGTTACTTTTTTAATGAAACACCAGGCATTTCAAGAGGTGAAGGGGAGAAGGCAGAAGCCATGGATAATAGTTCAAAGGCACAGAGACCAGACAAGAACAGCAAGAAGATTCTTTGACTGTGCAGTGGGATAGGGCAGTGTATCTGAAAAAGCATCTTGGAGTCAGGTTGTTAAGAGCTTACAAAGTCTCCAAAAAGGAGTTTATATTTGTCTTTATTAAATCCCTTATAATTGATCTTTGATTTTTTTTTTTTTTGCCTTATATTTCTCCTGGATTTTGTATGTCAAATATTCTATTAAGTTCTGGTCCTTTTTCGAGGACTTTGGTTAAGAAATGGAGGAGAAATAATAGGATAGCATGAAGGGATTAGTAGTCTATAGTGAGGTTTTGAGGATAAAAGGGACTTTGTTGTGTTTATAGATGATAGCAGTGAAGAACCTTGTAAATGGTGGGGGATGGGAGAATTGGGTAAAGTAGAACAGAGCTCATGGTGGAGCAGTCTTCAGGAGAAAATAGGAAGGGATAAGATCAAAGGTACAAGGACAGGGAATTTTCTTTGTAAGGATAAAGGTCGCCTTTTAATTTGAGATTGAAATAAAGAGGGGATTATTGAGGATTATATTGATATGAGGAGATTTGATAGAGTTCAAGGTAAATTGATTTTTCTTGGTAACGTTCTCAACCAAGAGGGCAGCAATATTTGTAAAAATCAATAAGGCACTATAAGTTGTTATCTTATTCCATCAATTTCTATAACTCCAACCATTTTATAGATACCTCTATATATAAATATATATAGATATAGATATAGATATAGATATACTAGTATCTCCCAATATTTACATCAAGTTCTGACCTCTTAACTTTGAAAGTTTCATTTCCTTAGTTATATTTCTCTATCTGTTGAACATTTCTAAGTCAGTGTGTTTGAAACAGATTCTTTGCCCCTCCTCCCCGACTTTTCAAAACACTTTTCTTGTCAGATTCTCAGTTAGTAATACTGCTATAGGACTAATTATCTAGACTTGAAAATTTAGAGTCACCTTTGACTCATGTCCCTCCTTCATATCCTTTATCCCCAAACTATCAAATGCTACTTTTTTCCCCCTGAGAATTATCTCTAATATTCTTTTTCTTTTCTCAAGTCATGCTGGTACCACTTTAATTTAGAACTTCATTCCTTACTATTGCCCTAGTTTATAGGCTGACTTCCCCTCCATTCACCACTCCAGTTTTTCCCTCATCTAATTCATCCTGTGTAACTGTGTATCCTGACTGATTAATCTTTCTTGGGCATTATTATCATCATATCACTTTCCTGGTCAAAACTTGTATAGCTGTTGTTTTAAATCTAAACTCTTCTGACTTTTAATCCTTCTCTAATCTGAACCTACCTTACCTAACATTATTTCCTATTCTTCTTTAACATATATCTTTTGTTCTGGTCACTGGATCCCTGTTCCACAAACATGTTATATTTATACTTTCCGATTTGTTATTCTCTAAATCTGGTGCATTGTTTCTCTCTTCTTTCTAAAAATCCTACCTATCCTTTAAGGCCTAACTCAAGTTCTTCTTGAAGCTTTTCACAAAATGGTTCTAACTCACATTGACCTCTCCCCTTCTGCGAAATTCTTTAACATTTGTAGTTTGTACAACATGATTTAGTACTTCATTGTATTTGTATGTATCATGTGTTTGTTCCTACTTTTTTCATGTGTATTTCCCAGTTAGAGTATAAGCTCCTTCCAGTCAACAATATATAATTGTATATATCTACTGTAGTTCTTATACTTTATAGATCCTCAAAAATTATTTGTTGCTTGTTTGATTTTTTTTTTCAGGAGAGTACAGGACTTGGGAATTCCAGAGCTATCAATAACCTTCGAAGATCCAGCAGTACAACCCATGTCAATCAGCAGTTGAATGGTACCCTCAGGTAATCCTCTTAGCTTTTGCCCCTAGTTCAGCCCTAATTTTCTTAGAATAGGCTTTTCTATCTCTCCAGGGAATTCCCTCAAACATCAGAAAGGAAAGAGCACTTGCTTCAGTGGTATGACCTAAAATGGTGTTACCATCATTTTGTGGATCAGGAAATACTGTCTTTCCAGACTAATGGCTCAGCTTTTGTACCCTCTGTGAGAGAGAGGCAGCAGGGCTGAAAGGTGACTTGACTTCCTTCTGGAACAGATGTTGGGGGACTAGGGCATTTTTTTCTTCTTCCTTGCTATTTTATGTCTTTCATAGGAAAAAAAATAATAAAAGAGGATGAGGGTGGGAAAAGAAAGCAGTGGAAGAATGTAATAGTCAAGGGTCCTGCTTTGAGAGTCTCCCCTTCTCTTCCAGGGTTGGATGTAGGCAATTGTTGGCTTATGGGGAAAAAAAGAAATGGTGATCATAATCAGTGATGTTTAAGTGTTTTGAGTTGTTCTGGGCTCTATTCTTTACTGTGTTGGGTTCTTCTTCATAAGCTTCCCTTACCTGTACTGACCCTTAGTCCTTTGACTTTCTTGCTTTATGTGTTGGCAGTTCTGCTATGGAAAAAGGATTCCAGAAGGCTGTAATAGTCCCTCTCTTTTCATATTCTAATCTTTGAGAGAATTGGGAAAGGAAGCCAGTTAAAATTCTTCTAACCTTTTTTTGGTTAGGAAAAGCTGCCTATTCATCTAAATGAACTGGAGATTGACTGTTGAACCCTTTTTGTGTTCTTTTCTTAATACTTCTCTTCAGTTTGGAAAGGGGTCTTTCTTCTTCCTGTCACCCCTTTTCAGGAATGCATTGTTTATAAAAGCCAAGGGAATTCTTTTGTGGGAGGGCTGGTAGAATCTTTAGAGAATTAAATTCTGGGCTAGGGGCCAAGGATTGGAGTTTTCCTCTAGGGAGAGAGGGAAGAGGCTGCCTTTTGCCCCAGAACAAGTCAGGGACATCTGGGATAGTTGTTCAAGAGATTTCAGACTCTTGGAAAAATAGTCCTTTGGAGCTATGTTATAGCAGCATCAAATAACCAGGTCAGGTTTGGTGGAGCCCTGGGCCTGGACAGCTTTTTGGACTCCAACATTTTTACTTATTTGGATTGTAGAATCATTGAGAGAATTGCAGAATGATAAAATCCTAAAATCTTTGACAGTCTAGAAAGGAGACATGGAAGTTGAATAGAGCAGAGGGACTTAACCTCTTCTTCAATATTCCTAATTAAATAACTGTGAATGTTGTAAAGGATAAGCCTGAATTTAATTAAGTTCATGTGGCCATGGATTACTTAACTGTTCTGGGCCTCAGTTTTGTCATTATTTAAAATGGGTGACAGTACTTATATTACCTCTCTTATAGGAATAATAAGAAAAAGAATTCTGGGTTTATACCTCAAATCTTTCTTGTTTTCTAGTGTTGTGTTGCTTTATATTCTTTATGCAAAAAGTTTTTTTTGTATTAATAATGAGAAGGGGCTAAAGAACTAGAAATCTGTTGCAAAATTGGCAGAGCTATTTCGTTTTTCAGATGCCTAAAGCATCTCTTTTCTTCCTTTCCATAAATGTTGCCTTTTAAGAATTTGATTCAGCTGTGCAGCGGGAGAACTGTTCGGTTCTGCAAATATGTATTGTATCTAGGATATACTGCAACATATTTAACATATATAGGACTGCTTGCCATCTTGGGGGGGGGGAAGAGGGAGGGAGGGGAAAAAAACGAAACATAAGTGATTGCAAGGGATAATGTCGTGTAAAAATTATCCTGGCATGGATTCTGTCAATACAAAGTTATTATTAAATAAAATAAAATTAAAAAAAAAAAAAAAAAGAATTTGATTCAGACATGACTATCGCCCTTACCCCTATTCACTTCCTTGGCATGAAGTCATACAGGTACTCTTATCTCATTTGAATAACTGAATTATATAATGTGTCCTAAACTTCTCTCCTGCTCAATGTCAAATTCCAGTATTGTGATACACAGTGTAAGTTCCAAATGTGTTCATTAAGATCTTCTTCCTGTTTCTGATCTTACTTAACTTGTTTCCTCTCCTTGACATAACTCCTTTGTATTTGTAGTTTTAGAGATGTTATTCTATTCATTGTTAGTTTGAGATCATTGCCAGAGATCCGTCATTGGATTCCCTTGACTGGGTAGCGCTAAAAAATAAATTTGAACCATCTCCTTGATAAGCAAAATATGATCTTGTTTGTGCTATGAAAGAGGGTTGTTATAACAATCAGATGAGCTAATATATGTGGAAATGTTTTAACCTAAAGTTCTTTACAAATATAAAATATTACTGAAGCCTCTTGGAAGTAGGTTTTACTCACTAGGAGTCCATTGTTTATACTATCTAGGAAACATTTGGCCAAATGTTTTTTGGTGATTTTTGTTCTGGGTCATGAGGCAGGTTGCTAGAATATTTCCTCACCTGTTTATACACTAAATATCTATGTTAAAAGCCTGTAGCAAACAATTTTTCTG
Source organism: Antechinus flavipes (assembly GCF_016432865.1). Lineage (NCBI taxonomy): Eukaryota > Metazoa > Chordata > Mammalia > Dasyuromorphia > Dasyuridae > Antechinus > Antechinus flavipes. Next base: position 165,647,221 of record NC_067401.1, read on the forward strand.
GTCTCTAAATGTGAGATCTCAAGAAAATATCCAATCTATGTTTACTTTTAGAATGGTGGTTCTTTTGTGGTTGGGATATAAGGAGACTTTATCAGAAATATTAGTAATTAGAAGCTAAGAAATGATCTGCATCCCGTAACGCTCCTGAAACCTTACTTCCCAATTCTGTTGACTAATTCCACTTTCCAAAGTAAAAGGAGAAATCCCAGCCTAGGGCTAATGACAGACAGTTCACTTGATAGATAGTTCTTGTATATGCTTGAAGTATTTGTCATTCCATTTTCTCTCAGTAGATCTTTATTAATAAGTGAGAGAAGGTTAAGGGAGCATATTCTCATAGTACTTCATGCTTTTGGAACCCAACATTTTTACTTTTCTGGGTTGAAGAATCACTGAGAGAGTTGCAGAATGATAAAATACTAGAATCTTTGACAGTCTAGAAAGGAGACATAGAAGGTGAATAAAGCAGAGAGATTTAACCTCTTAGTCAGTATTCTTGATTAAATAACTAATATTGTAGAACTTGACTAAATGAACAGGGACCTGAGGTTCTTAGGATGTATGCATATATGTGTATATGTGCACATATATACTTTCCAAGGATATCCACATTGATTTTATATATACATATATATATATATATATATATATGCATAGACACATATATAAACATTGTGTGTGTGTGTGTGTGTGTGTGTGTGTGTGTGTGTGTGTGTATTTTTTAAATGGTAAAATCTCTTCAGATTTTTAAAATTCTGAACTTAATACCAAAGAAAATTATCATTTTCTATAGAAAGAAACTGAATGGCCTAAGTTTGGCTTATTTTTCCTTTTAAGTATATCATAACTTCAATATGTAACTTTTTTTGGTTTTAATATATTATTTTCCAAATAATATGCAAGGTTTTTTGTTTTTCTTTCCGAGTTGTTTTTACCTTCTGAATCCAATTCTCCCTGTGCAACAAGAGAACTGCTCGGTTCTGCAAACATATATTGTATCTAGGATATACTGCAACATATCTAACATATATAGGACTGCTTGCCATCTAGGATAGGGGGGTGGAGGGGAGGGAGGGGGAAAAATCGGAACAGAAGCGAGTGCAAGGGATAATGTTGTAAAAAAAATTACCCTGGCATGGATTCTGTCAATATAAAGTTATTATAAAATAAAATAAAATATAAAAAAAAAACCTGAAAAAAAATAATATACAACGATAGTTTTCAACATTCACCTTTATAAAACCTTGTGTTTCAAAACTTTCTCTCTCTCTCCCCCCCCCTTTGCCCTGGAACCTAAGATAGTAAGCAATCTGTTATAGATTAAGCATGTGCAATTCTTCTAAACATCTTTCCATTATTTGCCGTGTTACTCAAGAAAAATAAGAACAAAAGTGAAAAAAAATGAGAGAGAAAAAAAGCAAACAAATAAAAACAGCAACAACAAAAGGTGAAAATACTATGCTTTGATCCACATTCAGCCTCCGTTGTTCACTCTCTGAATGTAGATGGCACTTTCCATCACGAGTCTATTGGAATTGCCTTGAATCATCTCATTGTTTAAAAAGAGCCAAATCTATTACAGAAAACATGTAATTTTTTAAAATTAAATTTTATTTTTTTTAATAATGGGAATCTGAGTTCTTTCTATATCACCCCCATGGAAAATAAAGAAAAAAATCTTTTCAACCCCTCTTGGGAGATCTATCTCAATAATTAGAGTTTTGCTTAGTACTAATCCATACTTTGGTTAATCTCCCACTGGAAGTTTGAGTCTGAGCAACACAACCATGGATTTGCCCCTGGTTAGAGGTCCAGTAAATTGCTGCAAGACTCAGCCACTGGAAAGCTCTGCAAGTTCATAGTGACAGAACTGCAGGCTTTCTTTTGGTCTGGTATTCTTATCTTGGTTATTCTGCTGCAATTCTCCGATTAGGGTATGAAGTAGAGGTAAGATCTTCTCTGCCCCTTGGGTTATATCCATATAACTACTTGTTATACTTGTTCCTCAATCAGTACATAACCTAAGCCCTTCAATCTCCCCTTCCCCTTGATCACCACTTCTAGGGTACAGGTTTCCTTCTTAGTCCCACCCTGGGTCTATGACCTTGCATAGGATAGAAATAAGGGGGTGGTGTGTAGTAGAGAGGAGAGAGAGAGAGAGAGAGGGAGGGAAGGGGGGAGAAAAAGGAGAAGAAAGAGGGAGGGAGAGACAGACAGACAAACATGCCAGGGCAAGCTTCTTTTTTGCACCCTCTTTCCTTATTTTTATGTTGAGTGAAATGTATTTCTGCATCCAACTGTGGGTATATGTATGTGTGTTTTTTCCTTTGACCAGGTAAAATGGAAGTGAAATTCAAGTGTTGCCTGCTCTTTTTTGTTTATAGTCTTCTGCTTTCATACTTTGATTATGTGAAATAATTTCCTCCATCCTTCTTTCCTTATCCTTCCCGTACCCCCTTGTATTCTTTTTCCCCATTTTTTTCCCTTCTTTTTTTTTTTTTAAGGTCATCAAAATATAACAAAAGCTTGCTTACTCCTAAGCCCTCTGTCTTATTATACTTCTCCTATGACTCCAGATAATAGTGTTCATAGAGTAAACATTTATTATCTCTACATATTAGAATATAAACAGTTTATCTTTAGTTAGTCCCCTATAATTGCTCATTCATATTCATACTTTTTTTGTTTTTCTTAATTCTTCTGTCTGTTTTTCAAAATTCTACGCAGCTCTGGTCTTTACATTGAAAGTGCTTGGAGTCCTTTATTTCATCCCCTCTCCCATAATACTATACAGTGGTATTTCAGTACTCATTTGCTTCAGAACTTATCAAATTAGATACTTGATTCATTTCAAACAAGAAAGATGCTTCAGTACTTGATGCTTGCTTGGCACTTGCCATCGTTGCCTTTGGCTGTTGTCTTGGTTGAGCAGGAGGGATGTGAGGCCAGGATGCTACTGTTGCCCTGGGCTGGGGACAACTCCTCCCCAGCAATATTTGAAGTTGGAGTCCATGTTGCTGAGGCTGCATGCATTAGAGGGCAGGTCACAGGGCAGTTTCTGCAAGGTGATGTGGCTGTAGCATATGGTTTCTTGCCTTCCCAAACAGTAGTACTGGAAGTGGTATGGAGCGGCTTTCATGTCAGCAGGAGGAGAAGCAGAGCAGCAGAAACAGGAGTAGCAGTGGTGATTCAGTCTTCCTTCTTGGAAGGAATTTTTAAGTTGTGCTTGTGTTCCCTTGGATCTTGCTGCTGCTTTCTTGGAGGTGGTGAGAATTGTGTTATTCTTATATTATAGGGAGAGGTCAGGCTGGTGAATGAAGACTTCTAGTGTTCTCATAATGATATGATCCAGGGAGTAGTCTGATCACTGCCTTCCTGATCTGAGCTCTCCAAGTTCTTGATCTAGATTGCAGTCTGAGCAACTATAAACTGCTGTTGACTCAGTCACTATGTAGCAGCTGGAAACTTCGCTAGGTTTTCTCTTGGAATACATGGGAGTTGTTGGAATACATGAGAGCCCCCTGACAATGGCTGCTGGAGATCCAACCTAAATGGATCTCTTCTTGTGAGAGGATGATACAAAGAGACTGAAAGGCAGTTGCTGTTCTCTGATCTCTGATTGAGAGGCCATTGTGTTGTCTTACCTCTCTCCTCTTCCCTTTGCCTCCAGTTTATCTCACTCCCAGTGCACTACACCTATGTCAGCAAAGGCTGCCTTGCAACTCCTTGAGATGTTATGATCCACAATTGTGAAGGCTCTCAGAGAATTGACCTGCCCCTTCACAGTTTTCCTTTGGTCTAGGATTCTTGCCTTGGTTATTCTGTTGTAGGCTTCAGACAGGACTATGAGCTAGAATTAAGACCCTTCTCTGCTTCTTTGGTTACCTATTACTTTCTTCTATACTTGTTCTAAAAACCTATAGCTCCTATAACTTCTCCTTTACCATTCCTAGGCACAGGTCCTCTTCTCAGTCCCACACTGGATCTATGAACCTTGCATTGGAATGGGGTTGGAGGAGAAGGGAAACAGAAATACACACACATACACGTTGACATTAATTTCTGCTCTCTGAACAAGGACAGGTTCCTTTGTATGCTTCTGGGACCTTGTGAAGGCAGGCCTCCTTTAGCTGGGAGGTTCCATGCAATATGCTCCTAGATAGACCTGATTCCTAGCATCTATAGACGTCATTATCTTTTTATCTATGCCTACTTGGCCTAGAAAAATAAATCAAATAAATCTCACTGTGATTTAATTAATTTATTTTTTTAATTATCTCAGTCAGAATTGAATCTTGGTACAGTTTTTTCTTTTTTTTTCTTTTTTCTTTTTTTTTTGTGGAAGGCGTATTGTAGTACTTGTGCTGTGACTTTGCCATCTTTGTCTCTCCAACATGTAACTTTCGAAGAAGTTGTGCTTTTCTATACTTTGCCAGATTAATATTCTTTTTTGCAATTTTTAAAAATAGCTCATAATCTTCTTTTATTTATTTATTTTTCTTTTTTGGGAAGCTTATCACTATTTTCTGTGTACTTCTCACCCATCCCCACTCCCCCCCTCCAAAAAAAAAAAACCCAGTTTATGCCAAAGTTTGGGTCTGATGTTGAAGTCTTCATTCAAGAATAAGAACTACCATTAAAGCCCCAAATCATTTTTGTATAGATGTCATATATCGTGACTTCTAAATAAGAACTAAGAAACTAAGTCATTGGGCTATGTGTACATAAGGCTGCATTTCTCGATAATGATTTGACCTCAGCTTGTTAGATTTCATTTTGTGTCTGAAATCTGGGTACGTTCATTTTTTTCCTTCTTCCTTTTCTGAACCCAGTACTGACCAACCCACAGATTTCCTGACCTTCTTTGACAGCAGCACTGGAGGGAGAAAGAAGCTGGCAGGTCTGTGCAAAACTTCACCTGAGAAGAGAACCACATGGAATATTCTGGTAAGGGGATCTGTGGGAGTTTGAGTTAGAGATGAAATAGAACTGTTGATCCTTCTGGTTCTACTTTCTTCTTCCCTTAGAAGGTTTGATATTAGGAAGGGAAAGAGAAGACGGTTACTTGCTATGAAGCATTTCTACCTCTAGAAAAGGGAAAGTAAATACACACCAGACAATTTTTATCAAGTCGTTCTCATTAGAAAGAATTTTTCAGCTTATTCGGCTACTCTTTCCACCACATGAAGGCCAATTATAGCTCTCTCCATTTTGTGGATAGAAAACCTGATACCAGAAGAAATGATATGCCCAAGTATTATACAGATAATTGAGGTAGAGTTGAGGTTAGTGATCTAAATCCTGTCTTCTTACTTAGGTTGCCTCTGTGTTCCATAACAGGATGACCAGCCCAGAGTGTTCACCATCTCATCTAGTACTCGAAGCACCAATACAGTTGACTCCTCAGTTGGTCTGAGGAAAAAAGAAGGCACGATATCCTTGGCACCTAACTTTACTGCCAACAACAGGTACGGGTAAACCATGAAAACAGATGGCTTTCTCTCACCCAAGGGAGAGCAGCTAATCAAGAATGTGTTGTATGGTATTCAGGGAGTAGGTATTGCCACAGCATAGCATAGGTGCTAAATAGGGCTCAAAATTTTTTTTCTGTCACTCTTAAGTTAGCCTTTTCTTTAGGAGACTGAAGGCATCTTTCTCATTCCCTATGACTCAAATCTGAGGTAGAACTTGGTAGACATTATACAGGAATAAGTATGATTTTATAGACTCATAGTTTCTCAAATAACTAAAGTTTTTATTTATTATTAAGTACCTACTTTGTCCTGGATATTATGCTAAGCATTAAGGATTTAAAGAAAAGTAAAAGATGGTCCCTGATCTCCAGGAGCTTACCGTTTAATGGAGGAAACAACATACAACTACCCATACATGAACGAACTATATAGAGGACAAGTTAGAAGTAGCAGAGAGAAGATGCTGTAATTAAGAGGGATCAGCAAAAACTTCTTATAGCAGGTGGTATTGTAGTATGGTGATGATTGTCTTTCTTTCTTGAAGAGTACCAAAAGTGTGTCCTATTGTACTTTATTAGACCAGTATGATCTTGGAATACTTTGCCAGAGATGGAGCACAAATAGATTGTGTGAACATTTGGGGTAGATTCTCCAAATTTGTGCATCTCACGTTTCTTTTGAGCTAATTCAATTCTGCTTTATACATAGAGCATAGTACCTCCTCTGATGATGGCACATCATGCTAGGTGGCCCTCTACCAGTGTCACACATGTTGCACAATGAATTCCAGAGTTTTAAAGATATGGATAGCGTCCTTATATTGCTTTTTCTGACTATCTTGTAAATGCTTGTCCTGTATGAGTTCTCCATAAAATTATCTTTTTTGGCAAACGACCGTTTGGCATTTGGACAGTATGGTCATCCCAGTGGAGTTGTGCTCTGTGCAGTAGAGTTGGAATGCTTGGCAGTTTAGTTTGAGAAAGGACCTCAGTGTCTGATATATTATCCTGCCTAGTAATCTTTAGAATCAAACTAACACAATTCAAATGAGAGAAGTTATTCAGTTTCCTGGCATGATACTGGTATACTGCCCAGGTTTCACAGGCATCTATTTATAGCTCTGTAGACCTTCAATTTGATAGTCAGTGTGACTCTTTTCTCCCACATTTTCTTTCGGAGCCTCTCAAATACTGAGCTAGCTCTGGAAATGAGTTGTCAACCTCATTATCAATGTGGACATCCCTGAAAAATATACTGCCAGGGTAAGTGAACTTATCCATAGCATTTAAAACTTCTCCATTTGCTGTAATGTCTGATTCTACACATGGATGCTGTGGTATTGTTTGATGGAGTACTTATGTTTTCTTGGTGTTAATTGTTAGGCCAGAATGAGCACAAGCAGCAGAGAGTCAAATCCTTATTTTGTTGTATATCAGCTTCAGAGGTTGCATTAATTTGTGCCATGTTAGTCTTAGCTTTTGTAGTCTTTTCATGTTGAAGAATTTACCATCTATGTAGTAGTTAACCTTGATGCCATGTTCATCCTCAATGAAGGCATTTGACAACATGGCTGAAAATATCATGCTAAAAGGCATAGGAGCAAGCACAGCACCTTGGTGACTGGCAGAGCACAAGAGCATCCTTTATTATCCAGAATCTGGGCAAGCATGCTATTGTGAAATTGATATCAAATAATGATTAGCTTTTCCAGGTAATGAGATTTTGACATAATTTTCCAAAAGTCCTCCTGAGTGGCAGTATCAGAGGCCTTGGTCAGATCTACATACATGGTGTACAAACCTCTGTTCTGCTCCTGATCTTTTTCCTAGAATTGTCAATCAGCAAACACCATATTAACCATGCCTTGGCCCTTTCTGAAAAGCTTCTAAATGAAAAACATGAACTTCCGTGAGGTATACCAGCATTTTGGTTCATCCATGTCTATGAAGACAGCATTTAATTCCATCAAAAGTAAAGTACAAGTGAAGCTTAGAGAGACACAGGATTCCTGACTCCATAAAAAGACAGATAAAATTCAGTTTTATACAGATAGTAACAATCCAAAGTATATTTATGAGACTCTAAAGGCAATATTTTTGGAGCAAGACCTTTGATGCGTCTCAACCATTCAGTGCTGAGGGAGCCACATTAATTAGTGATAAGGACATGATTGTGGAGAGAGGGGTTGAATCATTTCCATAGTGTTCTCAGCAGATGATCATCAATCAGTGATGAAACTATTGACCTTTTATCTCAAGTCCCTAGGTGATCAAGTTCCCATTGAATAAGAGATTTTCAATGCCATTAGGCACTGGTACTAATTCTATTCCAGTTTAGATTTATAAGATGGGTGGTCCACTCACTGCTCATATAGAAGCTGACTGAAATTTTCCAGATTACATGACAAGAGGAAGTTATACTCCAAGAGTTTAAAGATGTCTCCATTATTCATCTTTATAATGGTAAAGGGGGAATAGATTGTCCAGTGACAATCACAGAAAGATCTCTCTCTTAGTCATTGCTGGCAAGATTCTTGTCAGGGTCCTTCTTAATAGGCTGATCTTTCCTCTGGCATCTTAGCTGGAACTTGAAGGAAATGAAAAGGTTGATTCCATCCATGGGGGATTTTTCTTAATTTGCTAAGTTTTGAAAAATAAAATTAGTCCAGTTAACTTGAACCACTTTACTAAATTCTTAGTGAAATTATCTTTTTGGTAGAGACCTAGAATCAGTTTTAATTATGGGAAGCAAGAATTTTCAATGAACTCTGCAATAATCAAATTACATTTGAAGTATTATACTTAATTTTTGGCATTGTGATTTATGAAGGACATTCATAGTGAATCTTACTCTCATCAGAATTGGCTCAAAAAGGAACATACATACTCATTATGAATATAGAAATCTATCTTATCCTGTAGGAAAATATATGATATATAGGAAGAGGGGGAAGAAAGAAGACGGTAAAAGAGACAAAAGATTAGGGAAGGGAGTGGTCAGTACCAAAACACTTTTGAGGAGGGATAGGGTGAAGGGAGAGAGAGAATAAATTGGGGGAAGGGGATATATAAGTTAGCAAGAGTAATTGTAAAAAAGATTTTTGAAGCAAATTTCTCTGATAAAGCTTCATTTTTCAAACATGGAGGGAACTGAGTCAAATTTATAAAAAATAGTTATGTCCAAATTGATAAATGATCAAAAGATGTCATCTGTGCCCAGCTATAAATTCATGTATCTCCTTTGACCTAACAACATAATTACTAGGCATGAATACCAAAAGAGATTAAAAAAAAAAAAAAAAGAAAAAAGGAAAATGACCTATATGTAACAAAAACAATTCATAGCAGCTCTCTTCTCAGAGCAAAAAACTGGGAATTGATAGGATGCCCATCAATTGAGGATGGTTCAATAACTGTGGTATGTGTTTGTGACGAAATATTAATTGTTTTATGGGAAATGATGAGCAAGATGCTCTCAGGAAAAATAAGCCAACAATCTGGAAAAATCTTTCATGAACCCAAGCAAAATGAAATGTATTATATACAAAATAATAGCAATGTTCTGGGATGATTAGGGTAAGTGAACTTATCCACAGCATTCAAAACTTTGTAAATGACTTTGTTACTTTTAGTTATATAGTTATTCATGACTACTCTAAAGGACTTACGATGAAAAATACTTTTTTTTTTCTCTGTCTCTCTTTTTTAAAACTTAAGTTTTCTTGAAGGTTTTTATTTTCATTAAGGTGAGAAATCTATGTTTTCTTTCACAACTTGACTTTTGTAGAAATGTTTTGCACAACTTCACATGTGGTTTCTTAATTGTGGGTAGGGATAAGGGAGAGAACTTAACTCAAAAAATTTAAAAACAAATATAAAATTGTTTTTTTAGTGTAACAGGGAAAATATTAAATAAATATGGTTTAAGGTTAAAAAAAGACATAAATTAGAGTACATTCAGACAAGTTGTTGAAGTCTATAAACTATAAGATGACAGGATATGTGGAAATATTGATGTTGCTTAGGATTAAGGAAGACTAAAAAGACATGATTTCTATCTTCAAAAAAAATTTATAGTAGGTATATATATATAAAATATATAATAGGTATTTAACTGTCATTTCTTTGATCTGTTAGGTACAACAAAGGAGTGTTTGAGTTTTGCCACATATGAAATAGAAATAACTTAATATTCTTAACAATACTAACAAATTCTTCTTATTTTGAAATACCAGACTTGTACAAGCTAAAAAATTGAATAAAATTGTTTTACATTGAAATATGTAGTTTCAGTTGTCATTTTAAAATAAACTGCAACGTAATTTAAAAGTTTCATGGATTTATTTCATTTTAGTTAAGTATATGAAAAATAGATCTGTGTCGTAAGATTGTTTTGTAGTCAAAAATAAAGGCATGAATTTATTAAATCAGTATTTTATCTGCTGAAATGTATTATTGTGTTTAGTTGTATCTAATGACAGTTTAGGCAGATCTAAAAAACTAAATTCCTATTGCTTTCAATATAACATACTAATATATTTATAATTATTTTAGCTGATTGAATGTCTTACCAAGAAAAGACTAATTTAAAAATTTTATTATGCATTTGAAAAACATTAACAGATATGAACTTTTTATACAAAGAAGGGGAAAAAAGGATTTTACATGGCATCATAAAGCTATTACATACATCTCAGGGTTGTTTTTTTAGGTATTTATTAAATTTTACATATCAGTTCCAACACTGTCTTGCTTATATGTGTCTCCTGGACTTCCTTCTGCTTTTTTCTGTATATTGTAAGAAATGTTTGATTGATGACAGCTTGATGGTGCAATGGATAGAGCACCAACCTGGGAATCAGGGGAACCTGAATTAAAATCTGGTCTTGGACACTAAATATTTACTACTAGCTATGTGACCCTGGGCAAGTAACTTACTCCCAATTTTCTCTCAAAAAAAAAAAAAAAGCACAAAACAAACAAAAAAAAAGATCTCTTAAAAAAAAGTTTGTTTGATTCCTCTGTTTTAAAAATTATTATTACTAACTATCCATGTTTCTTTCCCTTTCCCACCATAAAAACCATCTCTCATAACAAATAAGTGTATTCAAACAAAACCAAAAAAATACATTTTCTGTATGTATGTCTCATTCTTAACCTCTAGTCCATCACCTCCCAGCCAAAGGTGAGAAGCATCTAGAGTTATGATTGATCCTTTCATTGATCAGAGTTCCTGAATCTGTCTTAGCTGTTTTCCTTTACATTATACAAAATGTTTTCTTGCCTCTTTTCATTTCACTCTCCATCATTTCATACAAATTTTCCTAGAATTCTAAGGAGTCTTTAAATCTTATAATTTTGTCATTTCTCTAGATATAATAACATTGTGTTATGCAGATGTCCTAGTTTGTTTAGCCATTCTCCAGCTGATGAGTCTCTCCTTTGTTTCTAATGCTTTGCTACAATAAAAAAATGCTGCTTTCCATATTTTTGTTTAAATGGGTCTTTTCCCTTGTATTTATAATCTCTTTGATGTATATGGCCAACCAGTATTATTAAAAGTTATGTATACTTTAGTGACTCTGGGGGCATAGTTTCAAATTACTTTCCAAAGTGGTGAGACCAGTTTACAATTCCCCTGCTGTAGCAGTAAATTTGTGTGCTTCTCCTCCCTTAATCTTTCTAACAACTGCCATTTCTTTTTTTGTCATCTTTGCTAATCTGATGGCTGTGAAGTAGGCACTTTCAATTTTTATTATTCACTTTTATTTTAATTTGCATTTCTTTTATTAGTGACTTGGATCTTTTCATATGGTTTTTGATAACTTGTTTTCTTTTGGGAACTGCTAGTCTTATTTTTTGAGGAGTGGAGAACTTCTCCTTTGTACATTTGGATCAATTTCCTTTATATTTTGGATATCAAACCTTTACCAGAGAAATTTGCTGCAAAAATTTTTTCTTCCCAGTTAATGGTTTGCCTTCATTAATTCTTAATAATTATTAATTATTGACACACAATAATTTTCTGTGGCCTTAGCCCCATCTGGCAATAGGGAAGCTGCAGATTCATGATGATAGAATGCAGGCTTCTTTTTGGTTTAGGATCAATGTCCTGGTTATTCCTCTGTAAGCTTCAGATTGGGCCAGAATTTGTAACCTGCTCTGCTCAGTGTTTGAGCTGCACTTCAAAAAGTTTTGAAGTTTACTTTTGAACTTCATTTCTCTTGTACAAAGCATATGGCCTGCAACTGCTTCATACCTCAGAATATATCAGTGCAGGTTTCTTCCTCAATCTACCTAATCTGTAACCCTGAAATGGGAAGTGAGTGAAAAAGCTGCAAGTTGGCAATTCTTCCTATACCTTGCATGAGATTATGGTACTCTGATATGAAGCTGGGACCCTTCTTGCCTTTGTGCATAACCTTTCCCAGGGCTGCAGTTCTCTGCATGATAGGTTTGTGGTCAGACCCTATCCCCAGACTTCTCTGTCTGTTTTCCAATGCCAAACTGGGCTAGAAAAACAATTCATTGTGACCTTTTTCTTGGCTTTCTCCTTGAGTATTCAGTGTGGTGTGTTTCTAGATCTTTCTGGAGGAGTTTTTATGGGGAGCTCACTGCATTTTCTGTTCTTCACTGTCTGCTCCCTTTCCCAGCATTATGTATTAAATAATGAGTGTTTTACTTTGTTTCTGTGCCAAGTTGCTTCTTGATCATATGTAGTTAATATCATATATTGGCCAGTTTTTCAGCTTTTAAACTAATACCAAATAATTTTGATTACTCCTTTGTGGTATAGTTTGCATTCTGGTACTGCTAGGTCATCTTTCCAATTTCTTTTTCAATTATTTTCCTTGAAATTCTTGGCCTTTTGTTCCTACAGATGAACATTAATTTTTTTTTCTATTTCTAGTAGCCCTTGATAATTTGATTACTGTAGCATCAAATTTATAAGTTAATTTAGGTAGTATGTTATTTTAATTAGGTTGACATAACCGAACCATGAACAATTTTTTCTGTCACTTCTTGCTGGATTTTGTTGATAATATTCATAAAGGCTGATGATTTTTGTAGATTTATTTTAATATTTGCTAGTTTGCTCAAGTTATTTCAGGTTTTTAGTTGACTCTTTAGGGTTCTCTATATGGGCAAAGAATAAGCTTTTTTTTTTTCACTGTGCCCATGCTCATTTGCTCAATTTATTTTTTCTTGTCTTATTGCAATAGTTATTAGACCTGGATTAAATAATGGTGGTATTAATAGGAATTCTTGCTTTGTTTAGGGGTGTTATTGAGAAGTCCTCTAGTCTTTGTTTTAGAAAGATACTTTTTATCACTTATTTAAAAAGAGCCTAGTCCTAAGGTTTTTAATGGTTTTAACATTCAGGACAATTACATTTTTTTCCAAAGCTGCTTGCTTCTACATCAGTTGCTGTAATTATGTCATATTGCTGTTGATATTATAGTATGTTATGTTTATAGTTATCTTAATGTTGAACCAATTCTGCATTGCTGGTTATCAGTGCAATCTGGGTTATAGATAAAATATTTTAAATGTAATTAAAATCTTTTTTTCAATATTTTATTAAAAATTTGCATTAATATCCATTTGATATTGGTCTGTTACAATGGTTTTTGAAAGTTTATGGAACTATCCCAATGTTTTTAAATGTATAAAATAAAATATATGGGATTATAAAAGAAACCAATTATATTGAAATATGGTTGTCAAAATTTTTTTAAAGTTCACAGATTCCAGATTAAGATCTTCTAATCTATAGATTTCTTTCTCTAATTTGCCTATTTGGTTTAGTTATCAGAACCTTATTTATCTTTTTTTTCCTATTTCTGCAAGGAACTTATGTAATATTGAATTAAATTGTTCTCTGAATGTTTGATAGAATTTATTTGTAAATCAACTTGTTTCTGAATTTTTTTCTATTGGAATTCCTTTATTTTTTTCTGATTTTTTTCCCCCTTGATTTTGTGTTATTTGAATTTTGTTTCTTGTTTTGTCAATCTGGATATTTCATACTTTTGTAAGTATCTATCTGTTTTATTTAAGATATCAGTATTCAAAATAGTTTCTAATAATTTCCTTTATTTTCTCTTCCATATTTGGGAGTTCTTTTTCTTCTCTATTCTTTTTTTCTATGTGGCTAATTTTTGCTTTTGTCCTGAGCACTAGCTTTTTGAGTAGCTTACAAGTACTATCTCCTTCACTGAAAAACTCAAAAACCTAAAAGATCCACCTATATACACACATCAGCAGGTGGCAGTATGTAGAATCTCCTTATAATGCTATTTTCTACAAAGTAAAATTAGTACAGTAACAAAAAGCAGTCTTTACTGTGAGGTGGCCTCATACCCTGGATCTTTAAGATATCATTTTGGAGGGGCATGAGGTAAATCTTTTTGTATAATCTCCTTTATTCTCACAGTGCCTAATATAAAATTTTGCTCACAGTGGACATTTAGTGGCAGGGTTTCTTAACCTGGTATCCATGAACTTTTAAAAAATACACATATTTTGATTATTACACTATTATTTCATTATAATTGGTTTCCCTTATAATTTTGTCTGTTTTATGTATTTAAAAACATTCTGAGAAAGTCCATGACACAAAAATAGTTAAGAACCCCTCATTTGTGGCATTAACTGATGGAGAATACTCAATGATCCAGCAAGCTATAACATGTTTTTCTCTGTTTTTCATTAGGAGCAACAAGGGAGCTGTGGGCAACTGTGTTACCACCATGGTACATAACAACTACAACACCATAGACAAAGTTCCTCCACCCAAGAGTTCTAACCAGGCTGCTTCATCCCTCAAGTAGGCTTTCTTCTTATCCTTGACCACTTCCTGAAGAGCAAGGAGAGTTGTGCCCAAGGAAGAAAAGAAAAGAAAACCTCGTATGGAGTCAGCAGCTCAGGCACAGGGAAAGTATAGTTCAGAAGTAGTAGAGGAAAGCAGTAAGATAATTTTGTTCTCAGGAGGTTCCTGCTTTGAGGGATGGTCAGCCTTCATGGCACCAAGTAATCACAAGTGACATAAAGATAGATAATCTCATAATTGTTTCTAATTAGAACCACTGAGATCCAAATCATTTCTGTCTAGAACTGAAGACAGAGACATTCATAAAAAATAAGAATAAAGACTGTTCTTTTGACTTGGGCCAATATCAAAATACTTAAACAATAGTTCAGGGCTAACGAGATGAAATTTAATAGAGGTAAATGTGTAAATTCCTGTACTTGGATTAAATAAGAAATCATCTTCACAAATACAATATCAGAGTGGTATTGTTATATAATAGTTTACATGAGAAAGATTTAGGGGTTTTAGTGGATTGCAAGTTCAGATGAACCACTAATACCAATGTAGTCTGAATTAAGTGTCCAGAACATAGAAAGCTATGGTATTGTCCTAATTAGTCCCCATTTACAGTGTTGTATTCAGATCCGAGCATCACATTTTGAGAATGACATTGACAAACAGAAAAGGGCAAGCAGAGTAGTGAAGGCCCTGGAGACCATATTTTATAAGGATCAATCGAAGGAATTACAGATATTTAGCCTGGAAACCTAAGGAAAACATAATAATTTGCTTCAAATATTTAAAGGAATGGTATGGGGAAGAGAGATTAATCTTGTTCTATTTGGACACAGAAAGAAGAAGTAGGAATACTAGGTCAGAGGGGCAGATTTAGATATGATCTAAAAAAAATCTTTCTACAATTAGAGTTGTCCCAAAGTAGAATGAGCTAATTCAGGAGAAATCTTAGTAGATTTCTTCTGTTGAAGTTTTCTAGTTAAGTCTGAATGACCACTAATAGGATACTTTGTAGAAAGGATTCTTAGTTAGGTACATATTGGACTAAATGACCTTATAGGTCTCTTTTAAAACTGATATTCTGTAAGGATAAAGAGGTCTTGTTCATGTTCAACATTCTGTTTTCTCACCTTTATATTCTCATTCCACCCTTGTTCCTTTCTCCCACCTCTTCTGCAAATAAGTAGTAAGATTTTTTTCTTAGAAGAGTAGTTTGCCATCAGACTCCTTGCCAAAAGAGGAAACCACCTCTCAAATCTACTTGTTGCTCTAAGAGCCTCCTTTC
Source organism: Antechinus flavipes (assembly GCF_016432865.1). Taxonomy (NCBI): domain Eukaryota; kingdom Metazoa; phylum Chordata; class Mammalia; order Dasyuromorphia; family Dasyuridae; genus Antechinus; species Antechinus flavipes. Next base: position 165,662,809 of record NC_067401.1, read on the forward strand.
TGTTTTTTTCCTCATTCAGGATCTGAGAATGTTCTTCTGTCTAGTCACTGAATTTACTCATGATACAATTCAGTGTAATTAATTGATCAGCAGCCCCTGAGATGCTCTTAGGCACTGGTAACCTGTCAAAATCTAAATGAGGGTCTTTATTGGATTAATAGAAGGGTCAGAAAAGATGCTTTAAAAAGTATAAGTTCCCTACCTTCCCTTTTGAATACAGGAGAGGAAATATGTGCCAAGAAAAGAGAAGTCAGTTCCAAGATTATTCCCTTTTCCAATCGTAGTAGCAGCCACCTATAGCAGTAGTGGGAATTCTGACATAAAAACCACCATAGGTTGACCAGCATCATAGACACCACAGTTACTGTCTCTTATATTCCATTTTCTGCCTGGGCTTTTGAGAAGTTTTTAGCCTTAGCTGGAGTGTGAGTATATGCTATCTCTGTACAACCTAAAGATTAAATTGATGTTTTGTATTATAACTTGCAAGGGTTTAAATGAAGAGGATCATTGTTGTTGAAAAGAACCTGTTTATCCTGGTTCCTTTTTAGAGGCTTTTTGGGTTACAAAGACTCATTGCTGTTCATTTTCAAGCCACAGCAAGTAAAGGCTAGCAAGCATAGATATCTCTAGCAGGACTTTTGATGAAAATGACCAATAATTTTTTTCCTTATAAATCTCATCTACCCTGCTATTTTGATTGTGGTTAGCAGATGGAAAAAGTATGGGGGAAAACTTCCAGCAGGTTGAGACCAATTTGTTCTTGAAATTTACCCTGGGCAGTACAAAACCCCCTATTAATAGGCATTGTCTTTTCACCATTAGAGATAAGGAATGAAACTAATGATATGGGAATCACTTAGAATCAAAGAATAGGAGGGAGAGATCTTTAAGATCTCTGAGGTGTCAAGGTGTGGGGGTTTTTTTGTGTGTGTTGGGGGGGGAAGGAGATAAGTTAATAGGCAATAATAGTTGCAAAACAAGATCAAAAGGAAAAAATTTAAATGTGGAAAAGAATACAAATAGAGCAATTCTGATCATGTTTTAAAACTAACAAGTTCACAGTATCATATACATTCCTCTTGTTTTTATATTTAAATGTTTATTAATGATTGTTTATGATAAAAAAAAATTTAACATGAAAAACCATTTAAGTTTTTTTCCAACCACTGCTCTTACAATAGACTTATTCATTCTCTTAATTTCTTAGCTCAGATAGCTCAGCAAGTCAGCCAGCCATTGTTGCCTTTTTATGCAGTTATTGGCCTGCAAGCAGGTGTAAGCTACAGTGAACTTTTTTAGTGTAAAAGGAGCCCTGTGATAAAACTACTGATGCTTTTTTCCTCTTTTAGCAACATCATCAAGGCAACCACCAATGAAGACAATGAGAGCAGCAGTTTTATGAAATCTCAGAAAAATTTATCCAGCAATAATAATGTGACTCGGAATAATACTAGCAGCACTGCAGGACTGCTTAAAAGGAAGGAAGTAACAGAAGAAGAAGCAGAAAGGTGAGCCAAGCCCTCTGGGAAATAGCTGGGCAGGAGAGGATTCTTGGGATCAGAAGGGCAACCGATGAGTCTAAAGCACAATGGAAAATTATAGAAATGGAGGTAGAGGGGTAAAGGGAGTTTGTCTCCTGGAAATTGAAAAGACAAAAATGGATAGCATATGGACAGAAAGACATAGGCTAGGGATTTTTTGGTGGTGTTTGTCTGTGGCTCATAGATTATGGGTGGTCAGTCAAAGATTTTGGTGATCTTGTTCATTTATTCAGTAATCCCCTCAGTCTGGCTGTTAGCTTTCTGGATATTTGGAAATGAGCAGAAAGGAAAAGAAATAATGAAATTCAGTGTTCAAGACATGATAGTTTACCTCCCCTAAGAAGCCTTTCTTCACCACCCTACCAAATTCAGATAATTACTTTGTTTGCTCTTCTCTGTATTTATATATAATTTGCACTATATTTCAAGTCCTTGAGGATAGACAATTATGATCTATATTAGACTATGTAAATCACTTATAGGTGACATGCTTTTAGATATGTGAATCCTGCCATATTTTGTATGCTTGGATATAGGCATTAGAGAAATTTAAGAGGTAATCACAGCATTGTAAGCTTTTTTTTGTCACAATAATGGAGAAGTGAATAAGCATCCTATCTGATCTTGACCTTTTCCTTCTTATAGGTTTATCCATCAAGTAAATTTAGCTGCCATTACCATTCAGCGTTGGTACCGACACCATGCACAAAGACATCGAGCTGGTGCATCCCTCCTGGAACACCTGCTAACATCCAAGAGAAAGGTCAGTATGAAAGGTCATGGATGTGAGCCCATACTCACATAATTTACAATCCCAGAGGATGTGTGGGGTACCCATATATCAGTGGTATAAGTTTCATTTCTATAGAGTGGCAGATTCTGAGGTGACAGAAGCTTCGGTAGCATCATGTATTTAAACTGTCACACATAGTTACAATCTATGTTGCCACCCCCTCTCATTCCTACTGGGTTCTGATTCTGACTGAAGGAAAAGGACAGGGTGACAAGATCTGGATAGAGCAGGCAAGGCTGCTTAGCCCTGGTCATTTTCTGTAGAATGATAGTCATCTAGGCCCTCTTAGTGATAGTTTTTATGAGAGAATTGTCTGAGGGACTGGTTTTGGATGACAAGTTTTTTATATTAATGGATTTTTAAAATCCAGAGATCAAACTGCTTTAGAACTATAAGGCATTTAAGGCCTTCTGACATGTAAAAATACTTAATGGCTTTAAGCTCCCTAAATCTTCTAGAAATCAAAAATCTAGGAGTAGCTTTTAAGGTGACCCTTTTCAACATCCATGTATTTACTTGCTATGTTATTTAGGAACTTAATTTGTTCTCAAGAGACTTTGTCTCAAGAATGAAGAAATTCATTTCCTATTCTGTTTGTTCTGCAGGAAAGACAACAAAAACAATTGGAAGGGAACATCTTCGACTTGGAGCCACAGAAAGATTTAGAGAGAAAGAAAATTCGGGAAGAGAAAGCCCGGCAGGCCAGACAAGCTGCTATTCAGGTAGCTTAGCTACAGGATGGGTCAGAATCCAAATATGTAAACCTCTGGTCTTTAATCTGTTTTGGATCAGGCTATTCTTGTGGGATACCATTCAGTATGATAGTCCAAGCAAATGAAAATCCATTCATAATGGCCAGAAGCAATAGTGTCTATAAGAAGGGAAAGGTTAGGAGAGTAGTCTTTTGGAGACAGGTTGGAAAGAGGTGATGTGTTGCAAACAAAATGCACATCTTTTTTCAAAGCTCTAGTTCTAACCAAAATACAAGTTCTGGGGCATTTTAAGTCAGGATAATAATCCTTGGGGAAATCGTTCTCAGTGAAGTCACCTTCAGTGCTGACTTCTCTGATTTACTGTAACCCAGTTGACTCTTTGCTCTCCATTTTCCTTCCCAAACACAACAGGGCTTCTCAATGTAGTGCTCCTTACAGGAAATGGAAAGAATCTTTCTCCCTGATTTGTGAACTGTTAACATATCCTATCATGGCAGGAACTCCAGCAGAAACGAGCATCCCAAAAGGCAGTAGATACTGAATTGGAGCAGCTGAAGGAAACCAGGAAGGCATCAAAAAAAAGGTCCATACAGACAGCCTCCCTGAAGAATGGGAGCCTGGCAAACAGCAGCATCAAAGCTAACAACGCAGGTGGGTTGCTCAGATAGACCCCAGGGCTAGTAGAGAAATGATAGCTCAAGCGAGTATTGAGGTTCAGAGTCTTGGATTCTCTGCATTGGCCCTGACTTACACTCTATTAAGCTCTGACATCGGTAAAGGCACAATCTCTCATATTACATTTGGGAGGGAGTGATTATAATATCTTATGATAATGCTGTATCGCATATCTGATAGCCAGCCATTGCATCCATGCATGCCCTGCTCCCTCTCTGTGGCTGCTTTTGACAAAGCCTTAGGGGGCTAATAGGTAGGAAATCTAAGAGGGCTCTGAATCTGAATATTGACTATATATTTATTCTATATATTCATTCTCTTTCTTATTTTATAGGTGCTAACTTCCGTGCTACAGAACCTGAGGAGTACTTCCACCCAGTCCCTGAGTCTTCCCCAGATCTTTGTAAATCTCCAGAAGATAAGCCACAGGTCTTTTGGGCAGCCCTTTTATTCCTGCACTGATTATCATGTGCCATAAGTCTCTTCTTGTCTGACCTTCACCATTCACCCTCTTCCCTGCCTCCTTCCATTGCTGCAATAAGATTCCCTCAGTCTGTAGTGGGTGCTTTTGTTCAGCCAGAGAGCAGAAGCCAAGATTGCATAGTCATCCCTGTGTATTGAGTTTGCTTTTCTCTAAGGGAAAGTGCCAGCCATGATGGTGATGTTGGCATATGTTGTGCAATACTTTATAAAGCTCTATCATGTGTGGCCTCACTGTAGCCCTGTGAGGTGAAGGCATGAGAGTAAAATCCACATTTTATACATATAGAAGCTGAGGCTTCAAGTTTAAGGGACTTGCCCAAGACCTTACAATTATTAAGTGGCAAAGCCAGGACAAAAAGCCAGGTCTTCTAACTCTCAACCTAATATTCTCTTATTGACCTAGGAATTAAGAAAATTAGTGAAGGAATAAACCTAATTTTCAAACTAATGGTACACACCGAGTCTGTTCATCCATAGTAAGAGAGTAGACCCCTGACTCTCTTCTCTGGCAGTACCTAGCTTAAGTTTGGGGCATGCTTTTGGCTGGTTAATTAGATGCTTGTTTTCTTTCTCTCTTTTCTCCATATTATCCCTGTTGGACTGTAGGACATAATCTCTCATGAGGTTGTTTGTGACAGCCTGGATACTGAGGTCACAGCAGCCAGCAGACCCCAGGCCAAGGTGACTCTTAATGAGCTGCTGGAAACCCTGAAGCTGTTAGAAGAGGAACCAGAGCAGCTGACCCAACCAAAGACTTATAAAAAAGAAAAATATTCCTGGATTGATGGGGTAACTAAAGGGAGTCAGAGAGTTTACCTCTGTGCATATCTCACTCCAGTCTTCCACTTCATAGGGTCAAATCTAAAGTAATCTAGGCCCAGGAAGCTCAGATTGTGGGAGAACAGAGAATTAGAATAAAACTGTCACTGATCTTTCATCTTAAGTTTGGGGGGCATCTGAACAGAGCTGGATGAGACTAACCTTATAAAAGGTTGGCCCAATAAAGTATGATGATGACCCTTAGCCTATTTCCTAATGTCTTTATGAAATCATCTTATCAGCATTCTATGCTAGCATCTGTAAGCTCTGGGCCAGAAGGAAATAATGTTCTTTTCTCTCCCAGCTTCTTGTTGGATTAGTTCTATATTGAGAAATTCACTAAAGTCCCCTGATACTTCTTCATCAATTTCCTAAATACAGCACATAAGCTGTTGTAGTTCCTTTCAAGCTGGAAAGATTTTGGATTGTTATGTTTCTCATCCAAGGACTAGCTTATTAGATCATAGATAACTTAACAGTAGATGATCATCAACACCATTAATCTGGAGGGGTTTCATTCTGCATGACATCACTGTAGCCCTCCATATCTTAGAGATGGTCATCTGATGGGCAGTCTTCTAATGATGAGCCTCTTCAGAGCCAACTAGGCTGATACTGGGATGATAGGCATATAGTGCAAAGCTTTTCAGCTTGAAGTACAAGGAAAATAACAGCTTTTTTTCCCTTCTTTGTCTATTCATCTCATGTTAATAGTGGCAGTTCTTCTAGGGGAATCTGTTTACATGGAGTCAGACACATACCCACACACCCACACACACCCACACCCACACACACCCACACACACAGAAAGGTAGAGATGGAGAAGGAGAGAGTTTTGTTTTCCATTAGGTCCTGAGTGCCCGAGGAGGTGCTTTGAGTAATTTGACCTTCCAAAAGCAAATCTCTAATATAATAGAGCACTGCTGCCTTTGTGCATTTCTCCTTCATCACAAGCAAGTACCAAAAAAATGCAGATTACTTCCCAGATCAGTGGGCAGATACCTTTTCTTGGGATTGCTAAATTACTCTGATGTGATCTGTTTAAAAAAAAAACAAATAATATTTATTTTGCTTCCTTTACCCTATCCTATCCTTTTCCTTTTAACTTTCTACAGGAAGTTGGCTCTAATTCCTTAACAGCTGACAACTTAGAAAAATTTGGGAAACTGAATCCACCACATGGAGTCCCAGAGGATGGGGCATTGCTTTCTGAAGCTAAACTTCAGAGTATCATGAGCTTTTTAGATGAGATGGAGAAGTCGGAACAGGAACGACCCCATTCTGTGGCCTCAGCCATTCCTCGGGAGGTGAGCCTCTGCTAACCCCGGAGCATCCTTTGATAATAGCCCAAACAAGGAAATGCATGAATTTCAGTGCTTCTTCTCTGGATCCAGTGGAAGATTGTCACCAAGTGGATTCTTTCCCCACGTAGCAGTGGGGTCATAGGGCAGTGTGTTAAAAGATGGAGTTATTGGTGTAACTCAATTTGAAGTGTATTCAGAAAATGTAGCCATCTCAAGATTAATCCAAGTGGAGTGAGAATGATAGACTTAGTACATACTTCAACGTTAAATAGCATTAAAAAAAAATAGACTATTTCAATTTATGCTACCATTGTCCCTCCTGCCTCTTTAAAGTGAATAATCAAGAGTTGGATGAATTTGGGGCACTATATATACACACACATACATATACATATATGTCCAAAGATACACACACACACACACACACACACACACACACACACACCATCCTTACATCTTAGACTTTTTCTACAGCATTCTGAACTTTGCTTAGCAATGTTACCTCAAATAGATTGGGGGTTTTTTGAGGCAGAAGGTAGGAAAGCTGTGACAAGGAAGGGTGCTGGAAAGGCAGGTGATATGTGCTCAGTTGGATCTGAGTAGAGATAATGACCCATTTCCATTAGAGCTAGGTAGATGATGGTGCTTGTTATGTCTTAACCTTTACCACTTCCCCCAGGGGATCCTGACGGAAGAAGAACTGGCCCACTTGGAGCAGGCATCGGCTGTGGCTACTGAGGTCACCAGCTCTATGCTGAGGCTGAAGCTGGAGGTGGAGGAGAAGAAGCAGGCTATGACACTGCTGCAGACAGCATTGGTGGGTGACCCTAGGCAGAAATGGCCAGAATTCTTAAGGGCTTCTGAAATCAGCTTGGGGGAGATAGTATGGGATGGGGCTAAGGCTTTTCCTGAGGAAAGGGAATATTTCCTTTTGGATAGGAGTTCCCTCCACATCGTAGGTGTTTTCTGTTCTGAGGAACTATGAGGAAGGAAGTGGGTCGTCTCCTCCCACATTTCCCACATAAACCATGTTTTCAAGAGGTCTTTCCCCAGATCTCTCCAGCACCTGGCACAGTGCTTGACACATAGGTGCTTAGTAAATGTTTGCTTATTGACTGATTGTTCTCATCTAAACCTGCTTTATTGCCTCTATGGGCCTTCTGCTCAGAGAGACCTAGGCAGAGGTCTCTCTGTCCCTGGGATGGTTAGACCATTGTGGGAAAGACTGAACCCCAGGGGTGATTGACCAGGTTTGTGATTTAATGCTGCTTGAGAAGATTTGCAGTAGAAGGCATCCTCTGCTCTTCATTAGAAGAAGGTTAGGAGTTGTGTGTCTTATAGGCCTTGCTTTCTCATTCAGCACATTAACCACTTGCTTCTCATAATCAGGGAATCAAATTAGGACAGCTTTTTTTTTTTCCTTAACGTTTCTTGATTTTTTTTTTTATTGCTTCCTTCCAATATGAGCGCCAGTAGAATTAGAACTCTCTAGTTGCCCCATGGTCGGCCCCATCTCCTCTGATCCTGGCCTCTGCTCCTTTAATTTGAACCCAGGTACCAGCCAACCCCCCCCCTCCCCTCCCATCCTCTTCCCTGAAACCCCATTGACAGGCTCAGCAGCGAGAGCTTACTGTGCGCAACGTGAAGGAGACAGAAAAGGAGCTAAATCTCCAGCTCAGGCTGCAGAGGGAGCAGTATGAAGCTGCTATCCAGAGACACCTGGCCTTCATTGATCAGGTAACCCCGGGTGGTCATGGCAACTAGCAGGACCTAGTAGGTAGTTTATGGGATTGAAACTGAGAAAACCGTACTTTGGCTCATGACTGGGCCAATTATTTTTGTATTGATTTGAGGACATGTCACTTTCCCTCTCCAATTTCATTTTCCCCATCTGCAAAATGGGAGGGTGATTCTTGTTCCTGCTTTATTCAGTCATTCAGCAAGCATTAAGTGCCAGCTGTGTGCCAGGCACCATGCTAGGCACTGGGGCATACACAGACAAGAGTAAAACAGTCTTTTACCTCAAGGAGCTTCATTCTGTTGGGTGTGACAGCAGGCTGACATAGACGTAGATACCTCTATGGGATTGGAGAGGAAGGCTCTAGTTGTTGGGTGGATCAGAAAAGGCCTTGGAGAAAGTGGCACTTGAGCTGAGCCTTGAAGGACACCAGAGATTCTCAGAGGCAGAAGTGAAAAAAGAGTACCTGCCAGGCGTGTGCAGTTGTGGAGGGAAGAAGTGAAATGCTGGGTGTGAAGAACAGAGAGAAGGCCAGTCTGACCCTTCATGGAATTGCTAATAATGTTTTATAACACTGGAAAAGCAGGTTGGGATCAGGTTGTAAAGAGCTCTATGTGCAGAAAAGTTTGTATTTTATGTTGGACGTAATAGAGCAGTGGAGTGTTTTGAGAAGGGAAGTGATCTACATTTTAATAAAGCACCTGGGCTTCAGGTAAATTACTTGTAGATTTGTGGAGGATAGATTGGAGTGAATAGAAAGCTGAGGTGGGGATATAAGGTGTTCCTAAGGTGTCTTAGGAGATGGAACTGGGGTGTTTTGTATTTACTTCTAATGACTGCATGTGTCTCATCTCCTCTTGCCTTTATTCTGACCCATATCCATTCCATATGTCCATGAGAACAGGGGCAGTTAAACATTGGGGTGGATCAGATACACACAGGTATTTCCTGATTAAGAAAAGGTTGGCCCGGCTCAGAAGCTGTAGGAACTAGAAGTTTTTTTGTTACTGGGAAACTTTGTCAAATTCAGAAATTTGTTCCTAGGAACAGTATTCAACAGAATACCCCTGTGAAGATGATAGCAGAATAGGGTCAGCAGGCTGGAAATAGCCACAAGTACTAGTCACTATAGAAGAGAGGAGAGAGGGCATAATAGATAGGGGAAGCTGGGAGTGGAAGGGGGAACCTTGGTTCTGAGGCCTTGCGTGCTGTAGATGCTGCCACATCTCCTCAGCTCTTGCTAGGATCACACACTGTCCTCTGGGGGCCTGAGCTTGTATGTCACAGCCAGTACTTGGATCAGTGCATCTGTTCTTCCTCTTTCCGAGTTCCTATTTATTCAGCTCTTCCTCAGGCCCACCTTCTCTCAGGAATGTTTCTCATAGAGCCCCCCATTCCTGATTTGAAGTGCCTAAGGATTCTCTTGAGACATAGAGTAGAAGGGCTGCTCTCAGGAAGCTCAGCCTCAGGAACAGAGGCATTTCTGTTTATGAAACTCCCTGGGACATATTGCCCTCCAGTCTTCTCTTCTGGGGTTATTTTCTGGGGCTCCCTTCCTCCTGCCACATTGTGAGTTAATCCTGAAGTCAGGGGAGTGTCCCCTCAGTACCTGTAGGTCCTGAGTTAGCAGCTTCACCCATTGGCTTCTCCTGGTCCCCTCCTCCAATCTCAGCTGATTGACGACAAGAAGGTCCTGAGTGAGAAGTGCGAGGCAGTCGTAGCCGAGCTGAAGCAAGTGGACCAGAAATACACCAAGAGAATCACTCAAGTGCAGGAGCAGCATGAACTGGTGAGAGATGCGAGGGGCCAGCCCCTTGGCTTGCGTCGAGGGTGAGGGAGTGGGGCTCGCCCTGCCGACCTCTTCTCACCTCACCTGCTCTGCCTTTGCTGGCTTACTTGTGTTCTAGCAAGGCTTTCGTTTCACTGCCTCCTTTATTCCTCCTTTCCCTCTCCCTCTATTTCCTCAGATGTGGTGTGCCTTCAGGCCTTAGTGTAAGGGAAATTTTTACTGTTTTGTCTCAGCTGAGACTCTTGGAGGGACTGAAGGGGCAAGGGATGGCATCTACAAAATCTTGCAACCCTGCCCCAAATCATATATATCATAGGCAAAGCTAGCTGAAACCAAGATAGTTTCACAAATATTACCTGAGAAATGCTGGAATTGTTTTACACTCTGATATGATGATGGGTGAATTGAGAAAGTTCCCAATTCGTTTGCATACTAATAAACTAATTTTTTTTTTGTTTGTTTGGGAAGTGACTTTGAGTTAGATGAGAAGAAATCAGGAGAAGAAATTAAGAAAGACAAATTTCAAGAGACAATAATTTAATTTCAATTTATGCTGAATAGTAGTTGTGTAATTTATGTAGATGTATGCAAAGTGCATACTGATATACTTGATAGCTTTCTTAAGGTATTTCATAAACCTCCGTTCTACCCTCCAGTTTCCTGATGTGACTCTTTATTGGAATAGTTCTTTGAGCCCACTTTTCCACTTTATCTCTCAGTTGCCTTTTCCCCAATTCTTTGCTTTAGGAATTCTTAACCTTGAACTACTTTAACAATCTGATGAAGCCTATGGACCCTTTCTGAGAAGAATGTTTTTAAATGCATAACAAAATACACAGGATTACAAGAAGCTAAAAAAAAGTATGAATTTTTAAAACAGATTTACATTTCACAGGTTAAAAATCCCTGACTTCTAAAGTCTTGTATTTAAGTATAGGACTGGGAAGCTCTGGAGTGATTTTTATTAGTATCCTTTTGTGGCCCCTTTTTTAGATGAGGCCATAGAGAATAAGGGGAGAAATCTCACAACCTTGTGCTCTACAAAGCTGTTTTGTATTTTACCTATGCCATCTTTTCTGTTCCATTTTTCACCTTGGGGAGGAGGTTAAAAAAAATGACAAGGAAAGGACATGATCATGGAAGAACAGTTTTAGGGGAGAGGCAGGAGATCTTAGTATATAGTAAGACAGTGGATGGGACAGAGAGAAGAAATTTGAAATTTGAATTCCCAGCTCTTGCCTCCCTCTGAATACTTCTATTTTAGTTTCTGCCACACAGGATCTATGCTCTCTACTCCCTTCCTTTCTCCTGTGGAAATAGCTTATTTTAAAAAAAAAAACTACAAAAGAAATATAAAACATAATGGGTTAGGATGATGATTGACCTACTGAAAATTAGTCCCTTTTTAAAGCCAGCTCTCAGTACTTGAGGTGTCTTTATGGCATTTACCTGTAGATAAATTCTATTTCAACAGACATCCCTTGGCCTCCTCCTTGGGAGCATTGGGGCAGGTATTGTTTGTCTAGTAGACACACTTCTGGGCACTTAACTGACTAGTTTTTGCCCAACTTTATTGACATTCCAAGAAGATCATCTTATGTGAATAAGCCTACTCAGAATTCCTTAAGCACTCATTGTGAGGTACTCTAAGAAAAGAGTCACCTGTATGGGGAGAACAATCCTTGTGAAAGTCAGCAATCTGTAATTTGGCATTGATGTCTAGATTTCTTAAAATTCTCTGGCAGTTTTGCATGTTATTCTTGTTCTGCTGTTAGGACCTGGAACCAAACACCTTCCTAAATCTCCACTGGTGTAAGATATCTGGAAATAGGTGGCAGTGAAAAAATGTGGGTTTTATTTTCCACTTCTCTTGTCCTGTTCCTTAGCATCATTTCTTGTTTACAGGAGATTAAGAAACTCAAAGAACTAATGAGTGCCACAGAAAAAATCCGCAGAGAGAAGTGGATCAATGAGAAAACAAAAAAGATCAAAGAGATTACTGTTCGAGGTAGGGAGAACCAAAAGACCACTTTTGGGAATTGTTATCTGTTGTTAACAGTGATTTAGTGATCATGTCAGTTCTGTCTGTGCCTGAGGACATGATTCAGGTGACATTCATCAAGGACAACTTAGGTGTTCTCTCAGATCTTATTCATCGTGGGTACAACTCTGGTAGGTGTTTTTGTTCTGCCATGGCAAATGTCAAGATCTTTGTCCTGGGCAAAGGGAAAAAATTCTGAAAACTATATACTAGGAGGACCAGTTGAAAGAATTGGCTTGGTGAAGAGGGGAAAAAAAAAGGCAAAATATCATAACTGTATTCACATATTTGAAAAGGTTTCATTGTATATATAAGATAACATGTTCCTGTGCTGCTCTAGAGAGCAGGACTGATCCAGTTGAAAGGTCAGAGGGTTGCCTCTGGCTGGGAGAGGAACTGTCCAGCAGAGGGAAGAGGACACCTTGGTAATAGCAGGCTCCCCAGCCTTCAAGAAGAGACCAAAGTGGAGGGAATTATAGGAGATGGAGACAGGGCTAGAAAACCTCCAGGCTTCCTTTGAACTTTGTGAATCTTTTAATGATCTGGAGAGAGTGGAATCTTTGCCTAGACTTTGGGACCCTTTGTTCATGCCTTGCAGCTGAAGGGAGAGGAAACAGGGGCATTGATACTAAGGCCAAGGCAGTTCATGCTTCCTAACCTCATCTGTTTTAATGTCCTGTTTTTCTAGCTCTCTGGTGACATTTGCCTCTTTAAATTCTCCATGAGGGTGGGAGGAGATCCCATTTCCTGCCATTCAAATGCCCAAGTATTCTTATTATTTTGGAAGGTGATGGGAGAAGGGTTTGAGCTCCATCCCCAGGACCATCCCCATGGTCCTGAACTTGTCTGCAGGAACCTTTTTCCTGTTTGCTCTGTTTGGGGTACCTGTGCCATGCCCCTCACCTTAGGCTTGGAGCCAGAGATCCAGAAGCTGATCGCCAAGCACAAGCAGGAAATCAAGAAATTAAAGACCCTACATGAGGCTGAACTGCTACAGTCAGATCAACGGGCTGCTCAGCGCTATGTGCAACAGACGGAAGAACTACGGGAACACTTGGAGCGAGAGAAAGAGGAGCAGGGACGGCGGGAGAGGGAGCTGGCCCGGCAGCGGTGCGTGGAGGGTTTCTGGTGGGAATAGTGGCTGGAGTAGTGGATAGAGTCCTTGGCCTCAGGTCCAAAAGTCCTGTTTTCAAATCCTGTCCCAGATACTTTTCATCACACATCCAGTGTGAAGCACAGTACCTGGCACTGTAAGCAATATATACATACATATATATGTGCATATATATGTAGATAGATATACATGTTAGCTATTATCGCCATTATTATGTGACTCCTGATGAGATTGAAATTGAGTCTGTACCTGAAGTCAGGAGGTGAGTGATAATTATTCCATCTGTACTGAAACGATGAAACATAAGCATGGAGCAGAATTATGGCTTGTTCCAGTCCCTACAGAAAGGTTTTTTGGTTGGTGGGGTAAAGAGCACTGAGCTGAGAATCAGGAAATCTGACTTCCACTTTGCCACTAGCTAACTGCATGACCCTTGGGCATAGCTTCTCTTCTTCAAGCCTCTTGTTTGCTTTTTTATTAAATGAAGATGTTGGACATGTGGACACTCTGAGGTCCTCTCCCATTCTTGGCATTTCATGGTTTAAGAACATGTCTTTCACAGAGGGATAGAAACTGAGGACCAGACTGCTTTAGTTAATTTCCCGAGGCCTCACATGGCTGATTATCATACATGCCTGAATTCTATTTGTCATCTGCCCTTTTTTCTCTAAGAGGACCATGCCATCAGAGAGGTGATGCCATGATATGCAAATGAATTGGATTTAAGGGAAGGGGGAGGGCTGTGCAAGGTCACTTGCTGTACTTATCTTCCAGAGCTATCTGGGTCTGGTGATCAGATAGAGATAAGGATCTAGATGTAGTAGATTTGTCTTTTTTAAGATAAGATCTTTTTCAGGTCTCAGTTTGACTAAGGCAGTGTCCATTCAGTTATTAAGTTTAGGCAAGAAATGAGGAAAAGAATGGAATCTTTTACCTAATTAAAAAAAAAAAAAACAATCTGGGAGGGGAAGCCCCTCAGGATATCTGGCCAAAACAGAAAAACAATTGCTATTTACACTCACTCTGAGCCAGCAGATCCCAAAAATTAAGACTTTAAGAGAAGGGGATAGTGGAGAGTTTGTTATAGTTTTCTCCCTGAAACTCAGGACTCCTAGGAGAGGAAAAAAACCCTCATATATGGAGATAATAAAAATAAGTAATCCAAGCTTCCTTTCTATATAAAAACTCAAAGACCTTACTTTGCTAAAGAAAATGTTGTTTTCATAAATTTTAATTTTCCTTCACCACCTCAGCATAATAGATAAGGCCCCTTTCACCTTAACTTTACCTCACAACTGATCTATAGGGAAGTAGAATTGAAAATGGCTGACATATATAAATATGCTGTACTGTTTTAGCAAGGATCAAACAGATGATGATAAAGTATGTGATTAACTATGGTATATTATATAAATCTAAGCTATTACTATTATCACTATTATTCTCTCCTACAATATATCCCCTCGTTTTTGAATATTTCTTGCTTAGAAATTGGCAAATAGGAGTGTTTCCTTTTATCAAACTTTACAGTTTGATCAACATCCTACTCACATGTTCTCCAAAACTAGAAACAAATTTCTGAACTCCCCTGTTTCTACATCTTGTTATTAGCTTACCTTGCCACAATTTCCTCACTTTCCCTTACCCCATCATACACATATCCGGGTTAATCTGAGTTGACTCATCTAGTAGAAGATGATCATTCCCTGTTGCTTTAATGATTCTATGGCAAATGGAGTGAATTGAGGGAAGTACATCCTCTCTTTAGTGGTTGAGCAGAAATGAGTGTAACTGGGAAGAATCCCTTTCCTAACAGATATGAGAAGCATTTGGAGGAGGAGGAACAAGCCCTTCAACAGCAGCGGCGCCGACTCTACAGTGAGGTGGCCGAAGAGAAAGAGCGGCTAAACCAGCAAGCAGCCAGGTAAGCCACAGGAAGTAGGACGGGCAGGTGGGATGGGCCTCTGGAGCTAGCCCAGCACCAGCCTGCCAGCTATGGGCTTTTCCATATTTCTTTTTTCCCCACCTTCCTTAGCACTGCTCACTTCTGACTGTGCCTTTCAGGCAGCGGGCAGAATTGGAGCAACTGAAGCAGCAGCTTGAGGAAAACAGCTGTGTGGTGACAAAGGCCCTCAGGGAAGAGTATGAGAAGGGCAGAGAGGAGCAAGAAAGGCGGCACCAGGTCTCCCTGTCTCTTTCCTTCTATCTGCATGTTTTCCTCTCTCACCTTGTCTCTCCCTCCCCTCCCACCTCAGCTTCTTTTAAAACCACCCAGGGGCATTCTTCTGTCCTCACAATAGCAGCATGAACTCATTTTAATCTAGGAAAATCAGATTTCCTTAATCAGGTACCTACTATTTGTGACTCTTTCTGTTAGGGTCCAAAGGATGCTAAAGTCACTTAAGATTTCAGGCCACTGTTTTACTCTGCCGAGTCTCCTGGCTTCCAACCCAGGGGCTTCTCATTAGATCCTTCTACTTTTCAGGAAACCTAGGCTCCTCTTCAAGGTGCTACAGATAAAACACTAGTAGGTAGAAGCTCAGGCCCTGGGGTGAGTGGAGAGTGACCAGTAGGATCTGTATTATAGGACTTTGCTTTGTCTTTTAGTTGGATATGAAAGCCCTGAAGGAACGCTTGGAGGTAGAGAAGGAAGCCTGGGAAGCCAACTACTTAAAGAAAGAGGTGAAAGCCAGTACTTATTCCATTGGTCAATAAACATCCCCGTCTTTCCCTTCCATTGTCTGTCCTCTTACTTCCATCTCCTCTCTAGATTCAAAGAAAAGAAAACCAGCATGTAGTTAGGAGTTGTAATCATTTTTTTAAAATTTGCATTCCACTATTTAGTAGAATTGTCTGCATTAATATCTGTTTGGATCTCTGCTGTTTTCTCCCAGGAGGCATGGCTACTGAAACGAGAGCGAGAGCTGAAGGATGAAGTTCGGAAAGTCCGGGACAAGGAGATTGAGCTGGTTATCCAGAGGCTTGAAGCTGATATGACCCTGACCAAGGAGGAATGTGAGCAAACAGCTGAGAACAGGTGAGAGCCACTGCCAGAGGAAAAGGAAGGGAAACCTGGACTGGCTTCTTGAGGTAGTTAGTGCTATTTAAGAGATGTTTGACGTGACTGCTTTTTAGTGGGAACTATCACTGTGTCTGCTGACAAGCAATCACTGATTCCCTATCGTGTGCCATAGAATGAATGGAGAGGAATATTGTGTATTAAGAAAGGAAGGGTAGGAAGAGGCCAGATTATGGCATTTAAATGCCTGACTGAAGACTTTAAATTTGATCATAAAGGTAATAAGGAACTACTGGAGTTTATTGAGTTGGGAGGGGCAAAGTTAGGGAGAACTTAAGCTTAGTGAAAGATGGGCTGAGGTAGAGAGAGTCTTGAAGCAGGGAGGCCAACTAGCAAGCTATTGCAGTGGTCCAGGTGTGCAGAGTGGCAGCTGTGTGAATAGATAGGCAGGGACATATAAAGATGTTTCAAAGATAGAAATGACAGGATTAGACCACTGAGTTAGGATGTGGGCTGAATGGGATGAAGGTGGGGGGCATAATGTTCAGTTCAAGCATTTAATAAGTACTTATAGTATTCCAGGAAGCATTATGCTAAGCACTGAAGATACAAAGAAAAAGCAAAACTATACATACATATGTACACACACAAATTCTGTCTGTCTCTCTCCATCAGAACATATAAAATAAATACAGAGTAAATGGAAGATAATTTTAAAGGGAATGGCACTAACAACTGGGGGCCTCCTGGAAGAAAGGAAATCAAGGAATCTCAAGTATTTCAGAGAGAGGAACATTCCAGGAATGAGGGATAGCAGCAAGGAATCCACCAATGTGGATGTAGAATGGAAGGGAAAGCAGTGTAAGATAAGTGGAAAGATAGGAAGATAATGGGTTGTGAAGGGCTTTAAATGCCAAGGACTTCAAATTTGATTTTGGAAGTAATAATAAAATCACTTGAGTTTATTGAGCAAGGGCATAACCTGGTCAGACCTGCGCTTTAGAAAAATCTGATTGATGGAGAAGCTGAGTGACATGTTCTTTTGCAAGATGAATGAATGAATATTAAAGCTTTTATTGAGTGCTTAGTAGGTGCAAAGCACTATGCTCACTGATGAGAACAAATAGAATAATAAGGCTGGCCCTCCTCTCAACAAGCACATGTTTTAATAGGGAAGCCCACATAGATGGGAGATTTCAACTGAAAGTCAGAAGAAAAAATCCCATGGGGCTGAGGGTGTAGAGACAAAAGATAGCTTTAATGAGCTGATGAAATCTTCTGATTTTAAACCAATTGAGGTTTAAACCTCAGTAAACCAGTGTGAAGGACTTTAGGGGAAAGAACTTTCTTTTTAAAGTGGTAAAAAGCTTCTATAGCAGCCTAATAAATGGTCTAAGAAATGGATGCAAAGGATTTAGCTTTTAGAAAAACAGAAAAAATAGGAAAAATTAGAAAAGTTAAAAGCATTAAAGTAGTGCCATTGTCAATGTGGAATTAGTATATCTGGTCAAAAAAAAAAGTAGGGTTTTTTTTGTGCGAGATAAGACAGTGATTGCTGTTGATTCCATTCCTGCACTGCATTTCTTACTTTGATCTTTTGTCGTCTTCAACCAAGATTAAGTGTTGACTGGATCTATTATAGAATTTAATAATTTTTTAAAAGATCATTAAAATCATTTTGGTAGCTGTGTGGAGGATGGATTGGAGTGAGAAACCAATTAAGAAACCAATGTGGATAATCATATAAGCTGATGAGGACTTGTGGATAAATGTGAGAGATGTGAATACAAAGTTTAGGGACTGATTGAATATGAAAGTTTCAAACCTAGATGATTTGGAATATGGTTTTTGGAGAAAGATAAGTTCTGTTTTGAGTTTGACATGTTCCTGGGAATCTAATTTGAAAGATATACACAGACTTTTGGGAATACTACTGTAGTTACTGGGTATGACATAGATGAAGGTCAGGCAAAAGATACCAAAAGGGAACATTTTTTTCTGATTATACATGTACAATCATTTTTAAAAAACATTTCCTTGTGGCTCATGTTGGGAGAGAAAAATCAGAACAAAAGGGAAAAACCATGAGAGGGAAAAACAAAAAGGGAAAAAAAAAGTAATGTAGCATGGATTGATTTACATTCATTTACCATAGTTCTTGCTCTGCATACAGGTGATGATTTCCATCCAAAGTTTATTGTGATTGCCGTGGATCACTGAACAACTGAGAATAGCCAAGTCTTTCATAGTTGATTATCACATAATCTTGCTGTGATTGTGTAAAATGTATTCCTGGTTCTACTTGTTCTACTGCTTTGCTCAGCATCAGTTCATGTAAATTTTCCAGGCCTTTCTAAAATCAGCATGGTCATCATTTTTTATAGAACAATAATATTCCATTACTCTCATATACCATAACTTATTCAGTCATTTTCCAATTGATGGGCATTTACTCATTTTTAATTCTTTGCCACCACAAAAAGCTGCTACAAACATTTTTGCACATATGGGTCTTTTCCCTCCTTTATGATTTCCTAGGGATACAGATCTAGTAATGGCACTAATGGGTCAAAGGGTATGTACTATGTCCTTTGGGCATAGCTTCATATTATTCTCTGGAATGGTTGGGTAATTTCACAATTCCACCAACAGTGTATCAGTGCCCCAATTTTCCCACATCCCTTCCAACATTCATTATTATTTTTTCCTGTCATCTTAGCCAGTCTGAGAGGTATGAAGTAGTACCATGAAAGGTAACAGTTATATGAAAACTAAGAACAAAGTTTTGGAAACTCATTGAGGTGGGAGACTGTATGGAGGAGGAAAAAATGATCAGCAGTGTCATGTACTACAGAGAAGTTAAAGAGAATAAGGATTGAGAAGAAACCATTAGATTTGGAAATTGAGATAATTGATATTTTTGGAGAAAGTAATTCCAGTTGAATGATAAGGTTGGAAACCAGAAGTTTTAGAAGATAGTAAGAAAAAAGAATATAGGCTACTTTTTTCTTTTCTTTTTTTTTAATTCAAGAGTATTTTGTTTTTCTAATTACATGAGTTTTCAACATTCATTTTTGTTGTATAGGTTACTTTTTCATGAACTTTAGCTGAGAAGAGGAAAACTACAGTTTTCTTCTGTAGGATGATAGCTTAGTGGACATGTTAAGATCTAATGACTGGTTGGGGTTTTTTTAGACTAGAACAGATTCTGACATTTTTGTAGGCACTGGAGAAAGAGCCAGTAGGTAGGGAAGGATTGAAGATTGGGAGGAGGGGAGAGAAATCAAATTGGGGACAGTTTGCTGGAGAAGATGAGAGGTGATGAGACCAAAGCAACATTAGAGTAGTTGGAGTTGGCAAGCTCTGAAGAGTAACCTCCTTGTAGACTGGAATAAAAAAAGATAGGGAGGGGCAATGTCAGAGGAATATGAAGTAGGAAAAGGGGAGCTCTTGGCAAGTGATCAAAGTTTTTTCAGTGATGTGTGAGATTTTGTCCTCAGAACAGAGAAAGTGTCATAAGAAGGTTAAAGAGAAAAGAAAAAATTTGGAACAACTGGTGAGGTATGGAGGTCTAGATCAATTACAGACAAGTTGTTTTGCTACAGTGAAGGTCCTATTGAGATAAGATTTATATAGTCGGATGGTTTTGTGACTTCATCCAGTTTGGCAGCACATGAGTAGGGAGGAAGAAAATGGATAGTGGAGTGAGTTTGGCAAGATATGATCTAGGATAGAACAAAGAAGTAAGGGAGGAAAGAGAATATATAATTGAACTGGCTCACCATAGAGTTAAGATTGGGAAAGTAGAGATAACAGATTTTTAGGACCTGAAGAATGGAATGAGGATGAAGAGTAGACGTAGAAGGAGAGAAGCATACAAACAAATATAAAGATAAAGTATTATTACCAGATAAAGGAAATTCAAATTTCTTGAACATGAAAGTGAAACCCTTGTCAATGATAGCAAGATCAAAGTTATTCCAAAGATTAGTTGAAGTGGAATGAAAGACATTGTAGGAGTAGAGTGAAGTCGATGGAAAATAGAATGTTTTGAGCAGCTAGGTGACACAGTGGATAGAGCACTATCCTTGAAGTCAGGAGGATCTGAGTTCAAGTGTGGCCTCAGGCACTTATTAGTTATGTAACCCTGGGCAAAATATTCAACCCCAATTGCCTAAAAAGAAAAAAAGGAAAGAAAAGAAAGCAGGATGTTTAATAGAATGCCAACATACAAATTGAAGGGGGATGAGCCAGTCATTAAACTCATTGTGAAGGAGGGAGATTGGGCTTATTATAATAGCTATCAGAATTTGGATTTGGAGATAAATTTGAATTGAATCTGCACTGAGGAGCAAGAATTTCCTGACTCTACCACCATGACAGATCAGTGATTAATATGAATTATGATATGAGTTTAAGGTGCAATTATAACTTAAAAGGGTTTCCAGGGAAACAGTGTCACCAGGAAGGAGTGAAAAAGGGAGAGGATTAAACAAGGATTAAAAATGTTCATTATAGAGCAGAGGACAAAATTCAAGTCAGATGTTTGGGGAGATGGAAATGAAGGGAATAGGAAAAAGAGAGATTGAGGGGATATTCTTTAGCAGCCTAAGCTTTAGCTATCACAGGAATGGAGAGATTAAGAAGGCAGGGGAATGTACTTAAGTATGAAGCCAAGTAGAATACAGTAAATTGATGTAGAAAGTCTGATAAAGCCTATTGAACGCCTTAGAATGATAGTTTTAAATGAATAAATTAAATTATGGAAATTTAGGAAAATAACCAACAGTTAGTGAAAATAAAGATGTAATCCTTCCATCCACACAAAGCTTACAGTCTAGCAGAGTAAAATAAATAGCTGCTGTTTACATACTGTTCTATAGTTTACAGTTCTCCCCGTCACAGCACCCTTGAGGCATATGGTGCAAGTTATCATCATTCCAATTTGATACGGAAATTGAAACTTTCAGTGATTAATCCACTTATTTATGATTAAGTAATAAATAATGAAATTAGTATTCAAAGTCAGATTTGCTGACTTTTTAAGTCCAGCTTTCCTATTTTACAGTTGAGAAAACTGAGGCACAAAGAAATTAAAGGATCTATCCAAGACACTTCCTAAAGTGTCAGAAGCAGATCTTTTATCTGTACCAGTAGTATTGCTATAGTACATTGGCTTCCCTCAGGGGCTCATTAATAGGACAAAGGGAGATAGTGTGAAGTAACTTGTGTCATATAGCAGTTTCTCTCAGTCCTCTAAGGCTTACAGAGCACTTTTGTCATAGTCCTCATAGTTCAGTTATTGAAAGGCCACTGGGTATTATCATGGAGATGGGCGAAATCGCTTAGTTTCTCTCAAACTCAATTTCCTCATCCACAAAATAGGGATGATAATAGTAGCAGATAATAAATGAATGAAAAAATACGTAAGCACTTATTATGTGTTGAGCAATATGCTAATTGCTAATTGGGAATACAAATAAAGAGTAAAGAGACCTTCTTCCCTCAAAGTGCTTATATTCTAGTTGAGAAATAAAACACAGATAATAAACTCTGTATCCCAGTTTGAAAAATTAAAGGGATAATGAGTGGAATAATTGGGGAGCATATTGACCCACCCTTTCCATGGCTGATAATGGTTCCAAAACTGGAAGGATCCGAAACCTGTAGAGGAACACAAAGTAAAGTTGGAGAGGAGGTCTCAGCAGAGCAGCCACCAGGCAGCACAGTAATCCCAGGGTGGAAGTGAAAGAGTTCAAGTTTGAACCAGCTCGTGTAGGAAGATACATAAATAAAGCACTTTATAAATTTTGGCACACTCTGTAAACATGGCTATTAGGATTATTCCCGGTTTTATAAAGGAGGGGAGACATGAAATTACATGATTCCTTCATGAGATCAGTCAGTGTAAGAGGTGAGTGTCAAATTCAGATTTCCTAACTTGATCCACTGTAGCACTCAGCCTGAAGAATCACAAAAGCCAAGTTTGGACCTAGATGAGTATTCCACAAGTAATGCTATATAGTAGGTACCAGTGGCACAAAGCAATGGAGTGAGAAGGCTTTGGTGGTGTATTGAAAGTTCAATGAGTCACTAATTTATAAGATATCAAGCCATTCTCCAATTGATAAATGGTCAAAGGATATGAGCAGACAATTCTCAGATGAAGAAATTGAAACTATTTCTAGCCATATGAAAAGATACTCCAAGTCATTATTAATCAGAGAAATGCAAATTAACACAACTCTGAGATACCACTACACACTACACTACACAGATTGGCTAGAATGATAATGCAGAATATTGGAGGGGATGTGGGAAAACTGGAACACTGATACATTGTTGGTAGAATTATGAATATATCCAGCCATTCTGGAGAGCAATTTGGAACTATGCTCAAAAAGTTATCAAACTGTGCAAACCCTTTGATTCAGCAGTGTTTCTACTGGACTTATATCCCAAAGAGATCTTAAAGAAGGGAAAGGGATCTATATGTGCAAGAATGTTTGTGGCAGCCCTCTTTGTAGTGGCCAGAAACTGGAAACTGAGTGGATGCCCATCAATTGGAGAATGGTTGAATAAATTGTGGTATATGAATATTATGGAATATTATTGTTCTATAAGAAATGACCAGCGGGATGATTTCAGAAAGACCTGGAGAGACTTATATGAACTGATGCTGAGTGAAATGAGCAGGACCAGAAGATCATTATATACTTCAACAACAATACTATATGATGATCAATTCTGATGGACGTGGCCCTCTTCAACAATGAGATGAACCAAATCAGTTCCAATAGAGCAGTAATGAATTGAACCAGCTACACCCAGTGAAAGAGCTCTGGGAAATGAGTGTGAACCACAACATAGAATTCCCAATCCCTCTATTTTTGTCCGCCTGCATTTTTGATTTCCTTCACAGATTAATTGTACACTATTTCAAAGTCCAATTCTTCTTGTGCAGCAAAATAACTGTATGAACATGTATACATATATTGTATTTAACATATACTTTAACATATTTAACATGTATTGATCTACCTGCCATCTGGGGGAAGGAGGGGGAAGGGAAGGAGGAGAAAATTTGGAACAAAAGGTTTTGCAATTGTCAATGCTGAAAAATTACCCATGCATGTATCTTGTAAATAAAAAGCTATAATTTAAAAAAAAAAAAAAAAGGCAGACAAGCCAGGAAAAAAAAGAAGTCCAACAAGTCAGTGATAAGACTCAACCTAATTGCCAGGACTTATGATGTTGTCAGCACATCTCACCTCCTCAATCTTCCATCTTTTCTGCCCTAAGGATCAAGCGTGTGCGGGACAAATATGAGGCAGAACTTGCTGATCTGGAGCAGTCAGAGCGAAAGCTACAGGAGCGCTGTGCCGAGTTGAAGGGTCGACTTGGAGAGGCTGAAGGCGAGAACTCTAGGCTCCAGGGCCTAGTGAAACAGAAGGAGAAGGAGGTGGAGGATATAATAATGGTGAGCTCAGGAGCTGTTACTGAGCATCCCCACCCTTCCCCACATTCCCAGGCTGTCTCTGATTCTTAGATTTTCTTGTCAGGTGAAGGACAAGTTAATGGAAGAAAGGAGCAGCCTGTCAGAGGTGATCCGCCAGGAATTCTCAGACCGACTGATGGCAACTGAAGAGGAGAACAGGCGATTGAAAATAGAAATATCAGAGCTACGGACTCGTCATCAGTTAGAACTAGAGAAGATCAATCAGGACAAAGAAGATGAGCTGGAAGAAGTGCATAAGAGGTAAGAGTGTGGTTCCAGCCAATCATTCTTTCCATTTGCTTGGTAAATGGGTTGATTCTTGTCTGGGAAGGTTTCTTTTAAGGGATAACAGTAACCTATAATTTTTTTTTTCCCTGAGGCAATTGGGGTTAAGTGACTTGCCCAGGGTCACCATAGCTAGACAACCTATAATTTTTTTTTAAATTTAATATTTTATTTTTTTCTCCAATTACATATAAAAGTTTTAAAAATTCATTAAAAAAATTTTTAATTCTAAATTCTTTTTCTCCCCTTCCCTCTCCTTGAAAAGGCAAGCAATTTGATATAGGTTATATATGTACAGTCATACAAAACATATTTCTACTTTAGTCATATTGTGAAAGAAAAAAAATTAAAAGCAAGAAAAATAAAGGAAAAATATGCCTTGATCTGCATTCAGATTTCATCAGTTTTTTCCCTCTGAAGATGGATAGCATTTTTCATTGTGACTAGTTTGGAGTTGTCTTGGATCATTGAATTGCTGATAATAATAACGTCATTCACAATTAATCATTATATTGCTATTACTTTGTAAACTGTGCTTCTGGTTCTGCTCATTTCATTTTGTGACAATTCATGTAAATCTTGCCACAACCTATATTTTTCAGGCATCTGCTTAGTGCTTAGCATTGAACTAGGAACCAAGGAGAGGAAATGGCTTTGAATTGCTTTGTGGAAGTAAAAAGCTGGGGTCTTAATGAAGACCAGGGAATAGAGGGAGAGCCACTTCTATTCCCATTCCTAATTGCCCCTGTTATTTAGGGATATTCCATATATCTCTGTAATATTCCAATATGGTAAAGAATTCTTTAGAAGAAGAAGTTGGATGGATTCTGAAAAGCAGCTTTTTAACACTTATTCACTTTACCCACTGATGCTCGGCCCATTCTTACCGCTTCACATTGGTTCAGATGTATACTACAAATGACCCAGAGTTTGTTGCTCTTCTCAGTCAGGCCTTTTATATGATGAAGTAGGAGAATTACTGGCAGAATAGCCTGAAAAAAGAAATTGCCCCCAGGCTTGGTGTCTTCCCAGAAAAATCTGTCCAATGTCCTTGAATTAACCTACTAGGTGAGATAATATAATGAGGACATTGTCTTGGACGCACTTATAGGCCAATGAACTACCTTGGATCTTGTCTACATTAGTCACTGAGAAGTTGGGCTTTGCTGTTGGCTTTTATATGTGTGCCCAGCTTTACCATGCATACCCCAAATTTTAAATAAACATATAAAAACTCTGACTTGATCATGAATTTATAAAATTTTAAAATGAGGGCACACATGCCCACTTCTCACCAGGAAAGCCCACAGTAGCAGTGGGAAGTGGCATTGCAATCACGCTTTAATTAGGCATAGAAAGTACCAAGACAAGCATAAAAGGGGTACAGAGGCAAGTGGCATGGGGAAGGGGGAATAAGATGGTTAAGGGAGTCAGCATGAAGAAGACAAGGGAGGGGAAAAGGCAAAGAGTATTACTTGAATAACCATGGCTTCAAGATAGGAATAGTCAGCAGCATGAACCCCATAAAGATGGAGCACTGAAGGGAGATGAAGCAGGAATTTTTATGGGATCTTGGAGGGGACAGATTCTTATCTGTGACAGCTTGGGAATTACTTCCTTAGTATCCAGATCATCTCAAAATTGTCAGTAAAACTTTGAAGTTAGTATGTTCATATCATCTCAAAATTTTTGACACCTTTTGATATTCTGTGAATATCTGGAATTTGTCTGAGGTTTATATGCCATATGATCAAAAACAGTGCCTAGATTATTCCTTACATATTAGCAGAATGTGATTTCTGGTTAATATATGGTACATTTTGTAAATTATATTCCTTTGATCTTTGGGATACTTTGTATGTGACATCCAGGTTTCCTTTTGCAATCTTATTTCCTACTACTGCTCCTTTATACTGGCTACTTATAAGCTAATTTACTATATTGACTAGGAGAGATGGTAGTCTGGGACACCAGAACAAGATATAATTTTAACAAACTCTCTAGACCATCACTATATATCACTGATACAGAGCTGTATCACTGATCCTAATGTATTTAAAGGAATCATATCAGTACTTTTTAGCGCACACCCCTGTTGTGATACAGGAGCCACCTGCCAGTGGCTGCCGGAGGTCTAACTCAGACCTGTAGAATGAATCTCTTCATGTGAGAGGATGATGATGATACAAGGACCTCTCTCCTCTTCACTCTTGCCTCCAATTTATTTCATTCCCAATCCACAAGAAATATCTGCTTTAGTAAAGGCTGCTTTGCAACTCCTTCAAGTTTATGATTCACAGCTGTGGAAGCTCTCGAAAAATTGACCTGCCCCTTCACTTACGCATAGTTCTTAACATATCCCAATCATAGATATGGCAGGGAAGAGCAGGGTCAATGGGCCTAGGAAAGAATTCTAAGATAATGTATGTATTTAAATGGAAAAATAAGTAAATTATTTGGTAGATATTCATTTGAGCCACCCCCTTGGACTGTATTGGGGTGGAGGGAGGCTGTTCAATATTAAAAATCCTCATTTGTTATTAATAAATAACAATGCCCATTTATAGAATTAGTGAATGGGGGTTAAATGATGTCTTAGCAGGCTAATCAAGTTCTTGTATTGCTGGAAGAATATGTATCCCTAGGAGACTGATCAGTTTGGAGTGATTTTTAAGTTCCTAGGGAGGGTGATAGGAAGCAGCAGGGGTCTGAGCCCTTAGAAGGACTGCTTAGTAATTTGGCATCATGATGATTTGCCTAGGAATTTGTATGGAGACTGTTTGTATGTCTATCTGTGTAGACAAAAGTTAAGTTTTACAAAACCCCAGCCACACATGATTCATCTCTTCATCAAGTCTCTTCATCTCCTTCCCTGCCCAAAACTAGAAAAGAACAGATTAGAATTCTAGAATAGTAGGAGGACCTCAGGGAACATTTTGCTGCTGCCCTGTCCCACCCCCACCCCAGTACAAATGAAGAAGCAGGCCTAGAGAAGCTAAGTGTCCAGGTCACAAAACTGAATCATTGCCAAAGTATGTTTCCTGGGCTGATCTTCAGACCCTGTCTGGGGTTCCAAGCTGTTGGCTGTGAGGTAATTAGAGTCTCCTGGTTAATCTAGTATCTGTTCACCTCACAGGGTCAAGATGGCTATAATGAAGAAAGAAGAGACTGTGAACAATCTTCGAAAACAGTATGAAGTAAGTTGTTCTTTCCTACCTGTAACTCTTCCTCTATCCCCAGAGCGCTGCCTCAGGGACGCCTGACAGGCTCTGTGTGTCTATATGTCCTAGGCAGCAGTTAAGAGGGCTGACCACCTTGAGGCACTCCTGGAGCAACAGAGAAAGCAGCTCCTGAGTACCAAGTGATCACCACCTCTTGCCACACAGAAGAGAGCCTGCAGCTGCAAGTCGGCCTGAGTGGCCCTTGCTGTCCAGAGGGACTGTGAGTCTGTGGCTGTGACAGAGGAAGCACTAATGCCCCAGGTGGGGCTTGGGAGAGAAGAGGGACACTCCTTGCCCTTTGCTGTTCTGTTTTTACAGTGTCTGCACACCTGTGCCCATAAATGAATGAGTGGCTCCTTAAGCTGAGAGCCCTTTTGGGGCTCTTGTCGTTGTATTTTAACATTAAAAAAAGTCACTGGTTTTTAAAATATAGTGCAGCCCTTTACTTTGTTTCTCACAGAGTGAGAAGAATTTGGAGCTAAGAAGGTCAATCATAGAGACATCTGTTCAGAAATAATAATATGGGTCTTAGAAGAGCTGAGTTTCTTGTCAATAGTGAACCATAAGGTAACAGTTATCTCCTCTATCCTCCTTTCCTTTTTTTTTCCACCTTTTCAAACCTTTTTGGAATGAAGATACACTTACTGTCCTTGCATGGAGGGATGGAAGAATAGGCAGCTTAAAGAAAGTTGGGATTATCCCAAAGGATGGCTGGGTCCCAGTTCCCACATCTTCTCCAGGTTCTGCTGCTTGCAATCCCTGAGTTTGCTACACCTGCTATACTGATGGGTGTAGAAACTGCCTGTTCCACTCCCCCGACAAATCCACAAAGGATAATTTTACTAAGATGAAGGTAAATAATACAACCACAGTACAAGAAACATTCATAAGAGATGGTTAGCTCACCAGCAAAACTTTGCTGAGCACAGGTTTCTGAAATGCTTTAAGTGTTCAGCAAAGAAACTCAAATGTACTCCTTCTGGGACTAAGGATTTCCAAATCCCTTGCAGATCCTGCTTCCTCCACAGTCTTCTTTTCTATGGGCTTCCCACTTTGTGTTTTTTTGGCTTAGGTTGAACAAGGTTGATAACCTTTCTTGAATACTTTAGCCCATGAATGAGGAAAGAATTTTTCCTTCCCTCAGAGTGCTCTGTCTCTCTTTTTCAGATTATCCAGCATTGATTTTAGAGTCACCACCTCAAAAGTCTCTGGCTTTAGTCTTATGGAATGATTGCTCTTTGCCCCTGGTCACTTCTTTCTTTCTGGTTCAATTTGTCTCAATCACATTTCTTACCCAGCACTGTTGTTCTCTTTGTTGAGGCTGTTTCTTGTCTTATACTAAGACAGCAGCTGGACTGTGAGCCTGTAGACCCATGACTGGAGAACAGGGGACACAAGCCTCAGCAGAGATGTCCTGATGTGGCACCTGTGGTGAAGACAGTATGGGAGCATCAAAGACAACCCTAAGATCTCCAAATGTTTGAGTGATTGATACTGTGCTTGGTACATCAACAGAAATAGGGAAGAAATGGGGAAAACAGGTTTTGTAGGAAGATATGTTGAGTTTGAGGTGCCTATAAAACATCCAAGTTGTCTAGGACTCATTTGAAGATGAGGGACTGGAGCTGAAGGAAGAAATTAGGATTGGATCTATATATTACATGTAGGGATTATTGCAAAGAGGTAAATGTTGAAGTCATGGGAATAAATGAGATCACCAAGGGGGTTATCATAGAGAGAAAAGGATTGAGAACAAAACCCTGAGGAGTTATCTGTACTTAGCGGATGGGGAAAAGGGAGACCCAAAAAGGGCAATCAGACTGGAGAGGGCAAAGGAAGAAAAATCAAGGGGTAGGGAGTGTTTAGGAGAATGAGATGATGGAGAATGATTAGAGAATGAGGAGGGAAGATGGCAGATTGGAGGCAGCCTCCCAGCCAAATTCTCCCAACATTTTTCTCCAAACTTTAAAATAACACCGTTCCAAATTTTGGACTGGCAGAGTCAACAAAAAAATCAGAGTGAAATATTTTTCTGGTTTAAGAAAAGAGGTCCACAAGAGAAGTCTGTGAGACTGGGGTGGAGGCCTGTCTGGAGCCCACACATGCTGTGGCAGCAGCTTTGAGAGCTCTCAGCCCGGAGAGATGATGGTAAGAGGGTGGTCAGAAGATTTTATAGGGGACCCTTTGTTGGCAGTGGGTACAGCTGATACTGATCGGCAACTCTATTGCCCATACATGTATTGCCATATACAGTTTTGGGCTAAAGTTCCAAGGCAGAGAGAAGTAGTTCTGGTGGTAGGTCACAAAAGGGATCAGGGGGTCCTGGTCACAATATCAAAGCAAAATAGAGCACTAGAGTGTATGGCTGCAGAGGGCCAGGAACCCTTCATGGTTAAAAACCAAAGTGCAGACCAGGAGAGCAATGATCAGAATTCTCTCAGGATCACATCACCCTGGAAACAATAAAAACTTACAAATCCACCCCCTACACACAACTAGCTCTGAAAACAGCAGCATTAAAAAGCTGAAAGCTTGAGATGGTGCCTCCCCACCCCATGAGCCAGAGCCCAACTTTAATATAAAGTTGAAAGTCAAGAAATAGTCTGGAAAAAAATGAACACCCCCCCCCCCCCAAAAAAAAAAGGAAAAGAAGAAAAAAATAATTTAAGCATAAAAAACTATTATGGTAGATCCATTTTTTCCAGGAATTTAACTGTGAAAAGGAAGAGAGGTAAAGGCCAGTAGCCTTGAGGAAGCTTTTGGGGAAGGGGGGAGACTTACAGACAGTGGTGAAGTAATTGATTAATAGGAAAAGGTGGAAGAAGAAAAAGGAAGAGATGATTAATGGCACAAGGAATGAAAGGCCTAAGGGGTAGTGTTTAGTTTTTGCAAGGAGTACCCACCTTCTCTTTCAAATTAGAATAAAAGGGAAGAGGACTAAATAATATTGTTGAGAGGTTTTGAGATACCGAGGAAGGGAGATAATGGAACTCATAATGTTATCTTCCCAGTATTTAGATCATCTACTGAAAGTTAGTAAGAGTTGAGTCCATATTAGGGTTAAATAAGATTGTTTTTCAGCAGTGAGGAACTAGTTGAGATTCAGCAACCTAGGTTTGTAATATACTTCCTCCCGAATCCTTATTTATAACCAAGAAAAAAGTTAAGCAAACCCAATCAAGAAAGCAGCTATGTCTGATAGCTTGTACAGCATTCCATATCCATAGTATTATACTTCTCTTACCAGGAGACATTTTAAAAAATTATTTTTACTTCATGAAATATCTCCCAACTACATGTAAAAAATGTCAATTACAAACAATCTTTTTTTTAAACTTTTGAGTTCTAAATTCTTTCCTTCCTTCCCTTCCTTGAGAAAGCAAGCACTTTGATTTCCAGTATACATGGGAGATCATAAAAAATGTTTCCATAGTAGACATATTGCAAAAGGAAACAAATAAAATAATGAAGATAAAGTTTTTAAAAAGTAATCTTCAATATGCATTCAGAGTTCATCAGTTCTCTCTTTGAGAGTGGAGAGCATTTTTCATCATAGGTCCTTTGAGGTTTTCTTGGGTCATTATCTTGCCAGATCCTTGCTCTCTACATCTAGGATCAGATTGCTTCCTGGGACCTTTCCAGGAAATGCCTTTAAAATTTAAGATCTCTGACTGCTTTATAACTACAATTTGTTTTGGACCCAAAATTGCATTAAATCAGCTTGAGCACCTACCTTATTCATCAGACTTCACTCTAAAAGACTTTTGACTTGTTTCTTTTTTTAAAAAGACCAAACTATCTCAAAGGATGAAGATATGCCACTACTAAGGACAATGAAAATATGAAGGCAGTTTTCACATAGGGGTGCCCCAGGTGCTTTGAGCACTGCCCACATCATCTGTTCTCCAGTATCACAGTGTCCTGCATTTAAGGATAGAGACTGTCTTACATTTGCCATGGTTTCATACAAATAGTAGGTATTTTTAAAATGAGGATGGTGAGGGAAAGAAAAAAATTCAAGCTTTAATTCTGATGTTTTCATTTATTATAAAAATGTTAGAAAATACCATCTTGACTTAGTACTATTTTGTGTCCTACTTCATAGAACCTGTTATAAATTAATTTTGGGGGGGTCTGGACCTATGTTCATCAGTGTGGAGAACTCCTCTTCGGGAAACGTGTGCCACCAAAGCATTTCACAAACGATCTTTAAATTATAATAAAAGGGACAGCTAGATGTTGCAGTAGCTAGTGCACTGGTGTTCGGATTCATACAAGGTACTAAGTCAGTGGAATTGATAGAGATAATAATTATCTAATTTAGTATGGTTCAGTATGATTGATCTGATCCTACAAAGGATGTTATGAGCCAGAACTTGAAACAAGGTACTAAGTCATTGGAATTGATAGAGACAATGATTATGTACTTAGTACTTACTAGAGTTCTACAAGATTCATACCTTTAAGAGAGCATATATAAGCCTCAACCAGGATTCACTCCGGTAGATTCAGAAGCCAGGCTTCAGTCGAGGAGATTCACAAGCCAGAGATGGCAGTTGGGCAGAACAAAAGGAAGACAGAGAAGTGGTGGCAGGCTGTCCTGTAGAGAACCCTGAAATCAAGATCGGGAAGGTCTCCAGAAAGCTAGCCGAACCCCAAGTGAAGGAAATAAGATTTTGAAGGAGACAATAAAGGATTTGGACCTTAAACTCCTGGCTGCATTTGGGGTATTTACTGAACTGAAATGAAGGCTGTTTCCAGAAGCCCCCCCAAGAAACCTGCTCTCAGAGAACAATATATTTTAGAGAAGAACATTATATACTGGCCCTGGAGTTATTTCAAATTTGGTCTCAGACACTTAACACTTCATAGCTGTGTGGCCCTAGACAATTCACTTAACTCCAATTGCTTCAAAAAAGTTTTTTTTTTAAATGAGAGTTATCTAAAGCACTAATTTATCTATGGTTTGTATTGGAGGTAACACTAAATCCAAATCTTCCTGACTTTACCTACTGTACTATATCTTATTTGGGGGATTTTTGCACATTCAGCTTTAAATTCAAAAAATGGCTTCTTAAAGCCAGGCACAGTGTCCTACCCAAAACTAGAGTAGGGTACAGCATTCTCAATGGCTAATGTGACCAGAAGTATAGGAGGGTGCATCTAGGACACTGTCATCATCATGACCAAGTTCTTGGCTCCCTCCATTGGGGGTTGTAGCTATACCAGTGAGATACCTGATCTATTAAAGTGTAACCTAAGTATTAGAGCATCCTCAATTCCACCAATGTTTAGATGGATCCAGGTAATCATTTCAGAAGAACTTTCACATAATCTCTGGTTCAATCCCAAGCTTTGTGAAGCTTTCAAATGTACAGGTTTCAAGTACAAAATATTGACAGAAACCAAAAATGGGCTTGACCTGGTGTAATAGATGAAATTCTGGAGTTAGAGTTAAGAAGACCTGAATTCCAATCCTTCCCTGTGATCCTAATACTCTGAATCTCAATTTTTCTTAGTAACACCTACCTCAGTTGTTGTGAAGATCACATATGTTAAGCTTTTTATAAACCTTAAAGTGCCATAAGTTATTTGGAAGTTCTAATAATCCCCAAATAATGGATTTGATGAAATAAGAGCTGAAATCTAAAAGTTTAATAAAACTGAAGAAGGAAAAAGTTGGTTAATCTGAGGTCACTGAATATGTTGCTCACTTAAAGCAAACTCCAGAAAAATCAATAAAATATAACAAAAATCATACCAGTTGCAAATATCTTTGCAGAGGAGATAGTCATAGATTAAGATTTTGAAATGTCCTTTTAAAATAATAATAGCTAACATTTGTATTAGGCCTATGTGCCAGTCATGGTACTAAGTACTTTACTTTTTTTTTTTTTCTCAATTTATCCTCACAATAAATACTCTTCAAAAAGTGGTACTGTTGTTATCCCCATTTTACAAATGAGGAAACTAAAGTGATTTGCCCAGTGTCAGACAGCTAGTAAGTATCTTAAGGCCCACCTGCCTGTACCTCTGTGCCACCCGCCTGCCTCAAACTTTTGATTTTGATAGCATGGATACATATAGCATATCACACCAAAACAAAATAATCCAAAGAAACTGAATTGCTAATGTCATCATGAAATAATGAAAAACAAAATAACTCACAATGCCTAATGGAGTAGAAACATATCAAGACATAACAGTACATGCAACATCTATACCCATCTTTTGATGAAAGGTAGAGATATCAAAGAAATTATCCTGAATACAGACAAATACCACCCTGGCAGGGGCAATTTGTTATGGAAAACCTGCCAGATGGTCCTGGAAGACTGACTCAATATCTAACTGGTACTGTTTAAGTAGAAAACTAGATCCCAATATCACCCAATACATGGGATATTTAATCTAGTTGACACCACACATCAGAAAGGATGAATTCCCTTAATGATCAATAGAAAGTAAAAGTCAAAAAAAAAATTAGGGCCACAGAAACAAAAGAAAAATACCACCCAATAATTTTATCAGAAACTTGAAAAACAGAAAAGTCAAAGGTGGGGGGGGGGGGCGGGGGAAATCTTTGAATCAGGAAGATATAGAAACTTATCTATATGATTTCAAGCCCATCATAACAAAAATGTGAGGCAAAATGGAAAGCTTCCACATTCATAATAGAATAAAGAAAAACTTGTTAAGTCAAGGATGTTGACTGAAATTATAGCTTTCCTACTAAACTGGAAAGTGGCAAAACTGGGTTAGATCCATAATTATTGGCTCTCAACATTTCACAGAGACACATAAATTTCTAGCAAAAACACCTCTCAGACACAAACCTAAACTCACTTAAGACAGTATTATCTACTTTACTACTCAATAAAACATCATTGACCAATAGATCAATTATGTGTTTATGTATTTCATAGAAAGCATTCACAGTTTGTATATAAAATTTTTATGAATGTAAAAAAATATTTTGACCAATGAGCAAAGAGAGATTGAAGTAATAAAAAGAGCTAACCTATTATATAATGTTTTAAGTTTTTCAAGGTACTTATATATATTCTCATTGGACCCTCGCAGAAGCCCTTTGAGGTAGATCCTATTGCTATCTCATTTTTACAGATGAGGCAATAGGAAGAAGTTTTATGGGTTAGCTTATGGCTAAACATCCACCCATATGGTAAGGACTAACAATGGGTATACATCATTGGATTTGTCAAATGTGATCAAATTTCATTCACTTCCAAATGCAATCTAAGAAATGGCTAAGATCTAAAAGTAGAAAGGTCTTTCCAGAGACAGCTACGTGAACTAGACCAACAAAGAAGTGAAGAAACAATTGATTCATATGGTTCTCTTTATAGAAATGAAGGGATTTATGAAGGCAATTCATTGCCACAAAAATTATAGGAGCCCAGATTTATTGATAAAGGAAAATAAAAGATATGGATGGAAACCATGTGTCTGCATGAAAATCATCATGTAGTCTGCATAAGTTTAGCTCCTACTGAACAGTAGTATTCACATAGTGCTTTAAGGTTTGCAAAATATTTTACATAAATCTCACTTAATCCTGACAACAAACTTTAAGATGGTTGCTATTATTATTCACATTTTGAGGATTAGGAAATGGAGGCAAGGGGAGGAGAGGGTAATGATTATCTGCCAGTGGTCATTCTGCCTAGGACCATGTCCATAAACTCCAAGGGATTTTTCACCTTGACCTGCTGCGGGCAGTCTACAGCTGACCTTAATGTTAGGTCAAATGTAAAAGGTAAGAATGAACTGCTAAGGAAGTTCTTCTCACCCAAAGGGTAGGAGAGCAAGTCATCTGAGCATACTTAATATATCCACAGGCTCATCCTCCTTAACTTCCATATGCCATCTAAGACATACTACTATTATATGAGCCCCAGACCCGCTCAGGATGGACACTTCCAGAAAGTCATAGAGTATTATATTCTCCACTGGAGAAAAATGGGAAAATCCTATGAATTTCAGGGACCTTTGGAAACTTTTTTGGTCCAGACGTCCATCTGGATTGCCCTGCTGAGAGATCCAATGAGGATAAATATGGGTTTCCATAAGTGGTATAGGAACCTATGGAGGAATTTTCTCCTGGGACAGTTTGATTTCTCACCTAAAGGTGGTAAGTGGAAAGCCTCCAGTCAATCTGGGAGATTTTGCCTTAGAGAAGAGAAGCTTGTTTTATTTTTCTTCATATTTTATGTTTTTCATAGTTTTCTTTTTGTTTTTTCTTAATTGTTTTGCTTTGAGATAGGACAGGTAATAACTATGAAAACTTTGTGACGTATTCTTTGTTAAATTTGCATTACTGTAGTTGAGGGTGATTATAATCATCAGGCCCACTGCCTCTGGTAGATCTGGGTCCTCAAAAGACTTGTCAGTTGTGGAATCATCTAAGAACTATACAGAATAGATTGTTGGAACCCTTTCCATGGCATTCAAAGGCTATTAAAATTTCCCCTTGTGGACTTATCTGGATATTTTAAAGTTCATTTTTTATTATGAACTTCATGAACCTCAACAAAAGTGAGTAGTTCCAATATACAAAGGATAGAAAAAGATTTTATGTTGTCGTTGTTCAATCATATCCAGCTCTCCATAATTCCGTTTAGGGTTTTCTTGGCAGAAATATTACCGTGACTTGCCATTTCTTTCTTCAGCTAATTTTACAAATAAGTAAACTGAGGCTAGTGTCTGAGGCCAGGTTTAAACTCAGAAAGATGAGTCTTCCTGACTTCTGGCACTATCCACTGTACTACCTAGCTGCTGCAAAAGATTTTATATGAATAATTATTCAATATAGCTTGTTTTTTAAAGTATATATTAAATTTGGCACAATAGTACCAACACCACTCTATTTCTGTCTTCTTTGATCCTCCTTTTACTCATTTTTGTGTATTTTAAGATATTTTATTGACATTCTTTATTGTACCACTTACTATTCTCCACTTTCCTCCATAGTTTTCCCATTCCCCCCAAAACAACCTTTCTTTGTAAAAAAAATAAGTATAGTCACATAAAATAAATTCATATATAAG
The DNA here is from genome assembly GCF_016432865.1 of Antechinus flavipes. Lineage (NCBI taxonomy): Eukaryota > Metazoa > Chordata > Mammalia > Dasyuromorphia > Dasyuridae > Antechinus > Antechinus flavipes. Next base: position 165,698,913 of record NC_067401.1, read on the forward strand.
TTGTGTTTTAAAATGCATCTCATTCTGCCCCTGTAGTCCATCACCTTTCTGCCAAGAGATGGGAAGCATGTTTCATATTCAGTCTTATGTTGTAATCATGAATTATTGCTGCATTGATATTAGTATTAAGTCATTAAAAGTTGTTTTCCTTTAAAATGTAATAGTTGTATAATCAGGGATTCTCAGCTTGGAGTCATGAACTTCTTTAAAAAATTTGATAACTATTTCAATAAATTTTTATGCAACCTGAGAAGAGATCCATAGGACACTGCCCAAGGTACCCATCATACAAAAAATATTAAGAAACTATAGTATAATTGTTCTCTTGGCACTGCTGATTCTATGAATTAGTTCATAGAATCCTTCCTAGGCTTCTCTACATCTTTCCATTTCATTCTATCATTTATTCCAGGTCAAAAATGGATTACAATCATAAACTGTAATTTGTTCAATTATTCCTCAGTTGATAGGTATATAACCTTTTTTTTTTTCACAACAAAATATTGCTCTTGATATTTTTGTACATATGAGTCTCTTCTCTCTATCTTTGATTCTTTTGGAGTATTTGTGCCACAGAGTAATATCCCTGGATTGAAGAATATTAAATTGAAGACAATTTAAGATCTTTTGGGATATAATTTCAAATTGCTTTCCAAAATAGTTGGACCATTTCATAGCTCCAACAAAATTATATTAATGTGCAATTCTCCAATGTCCCCTTCAATAATTGTCATTTTCTTTCCCCCCTCATCTTTGATAATTAGATGACTATGAAATAGAAAATCAAAATTTTACTTTGCATTTCTTTGTTAATGATTTAGAGCATATTTTCACATGGTTATTCATAGCTTGCCTTCTTATGGAAACTTCTATATCCTTGGATTACTGATTTCCTGAGAAATATCTCATGTTTTTATGAATTTAAACCAATTCTATTGATATGTGTTGTACATTGTATATAGAATAACAAACCTTAACAGGAAAAAAAATGCTGAAGAAATTTTTTTCCTAGTTAATCAAACTACACTGATTTTGTTTATTCCAACCTTTTAAGTTTTATTTGATCAGAATTTTCCATCTTATCTTTTATAATTATTTCTATCTTTTGGTCAAGAATTCTCTCCTATTCATAGTTGTGAAAATAATTCCCTTTCTTTCGTTCCTAAAAGATAGATAGATATCCTTGTTATATATGTTATTTTGTTGTATATGATATAAGATGTTTAAACCTAATTTCTCCCAAACTACTTTCCGATTTTCCAAGCAGGTTTTGTAATAATCCTAACCTCAGAAGAGTAGTGTCCTTGGGTTTAGGAAACATGAGTTATTGTGTTCAATTGCATTTAAATATTGCTGACCTAATCTATTATATTGATCAACCTTTGTTTTTAGTCAATAATATCAAATTTTTTCTCATCATTTTCATAGTACTTTTTATGTAACATAGTTTGAGATCTGGTGATTACTAAATTTCTTTCCTTCCCACTTTCTCCCATTATTTCCCCAGATTAAATTTTATTTTATTATCATTTTGTCTAATTCCATAAAGTAATCCTTTGGTAGTCTGGCATGGCACTGAATCTCTCACATAGACTTTGTTGAGGCTCTTTAGTACAAGGCATTGGGAAACGGCCTTAAAAGCATAAAGCTTAAGCCTCTCCAGATCCTGAACTAGAATTATTGATATGGACAGATGTAACCCAGCTGATTTTTGGCTACAACAAATATTTGTCTTCGTCGGGGGAGAGGAATGTAGTTGTGGTAATCAGCCCCCCTCCCTCTGTTCTGGCTAGAACACTAGTCCCTTTCAGGGGCCCCGGTCATCGAGACATTTCCAATGACATGTGCCCATGGTTTTTTACAGAAGAATCTATGGGAGGAGAGTCTCCTAATGAGTCCTTGGCTCTCTTTCAGAAGGGTAAGAAAAGCTTTGCTAAAGAGCACTGGCCACTGAGCAGCAAGAGCGCGCTATTCAGATTGTATTTATTTTTACGAGCGAAGCAAGTGACTTGCCAAGGGTCACGCGGTGTCTCAGGTATCTGAGAGCAGCTTTGAACTCGGATCCCCGCCTTAATCCCAGATCGCTCTGGATCTCACTGATTGGCCAACCAATTGTCCCAGCCCACGCCTCCCGGAGTACATTGTAAAAGCGGACAACTTAGAAGCTCCTTCAGTCGGTTGATTACTTTAGGGTTCTGGAAGCCCCTCCCTCAGATAGCATCAAGGAGAGGAGGGATACTTTAACCTTTTCCTCAATACCCGGCAGTTCTGCTGCTCGTTTGCACGTGACAGTGAGGGCACCTCAGGGGGCCCGGATTTGGTTTGGATTCCGAGGCTCTGCTCCTTTCCCTGCGTACGGCACCAAACAGCAAGCGTGAGACGGACGTGTCTGGTCTGGATAACAACCTCGCGAGTTCAAGATGCCAGGTGCTCCGTGACGTCGCTATAATCTGCGAAGCAGCTTCTTGGAGGTGTCCCGGCTGACCGGAAGTCATGGGCCTTAACTGAGTGGCGGGGACAGTGCAGATGGGAAGGGTCCCAAACAGCGTTTCCCGTTTTAGGTACTGACCTCCTCCCAGGAGCTATAATGTCCGACGATATACTGTTTGTTAATCCCGTTTGTCACTTTGCTCAGAGTGCACTAATGAATCTTGGCGCTAGGTGGCGCAGTGGGTAGAGAACCGGCCCTCGAGCCAGGAAGAGTTCAGTGATTGCCTCAGACGCTCCCTCAGCCCTCCCTCACTTATACCCAATTCCACTTGTGTGTCATGGCATCCTGGGAGCCTGGGCAAATAATTTAACTACTGCCTGCCTCAGTTTCCTCAACTGTAAAATGGAGACAATAATAGCACCTATCTCTCAGAGTCATTGTGAGGATAAAATGTGACACTTAGCAAAATGCCTGGCCCATAGTAAATGCTTAATAAATGCTCATTTCCCCGTTTCCCTTAATGTCTGTCCCCCGTTCCTTTAGGAGAAAGTAAGTAGGCTTTGTATATTGAGTATCTTTTTTAGAAAGAACCCTGCTAATGACTTTTGGGGAGCCAGACCAAAACTTTAAGAGAAGCTCTGGGATGACAGTATAAGCCAGAGTATGGCTTCCCCTCCCTGCAAGCAGGACATGAACCCAGTCTACTTGAGCCCAAAGCTGGAGCCTGCTAATGAGAGAAGGTACTTTTCCCCATCTTGGGCCATTCTTAAGCTATTATTAGCAACCCTAATTGGCTTTCAGCGACTACTATTCCCTAACAAAAATAAACCTGTCATTTTGCAAATTAAAAAGTCAACACACACACAAAAAAGCTTCAGCAAGCCTTGGATGGAAGCCATAATGGAATATCCCTGCGGGTGTTCTAAGAGGGATCTGTCTCTTTAAAGAAGGCCTAGAACATGCTCCCCCAGTGTAGCTCATTCTGTGACTTGGTGCTCACATGAGCCCTGGCACCCTTCAGAATGCTTCTTATGCTGTTAATAGATTAATGAATTGATTCTCTAATAGAAAAATGGTTTTTCATATTTTGGCTTCTGAATATTTTCCCCTTTTGCCTTTTCTGCCTCAGTGTCACAAGTTCATTCAAGCCCTAATTGGAATCCCTTTTTCTCTGTAAAACCTAAGAGATGGTACTCCAATCTCCTGGGCGTGGGTCATTACCATCATCTGTCCAGGAATCTCTAAGTGAGTTCTCTTTTATGTTTAATTCCAATCCAAGAAGTATAGGATATTTATGCAGTAGGACTCTTTTGCTTAGAAGGGGACAATGATGGGTATGGATCTGTCATACTGTCCCAACTATCCATCGATGCCATGTTTCTAGGAGGTTATCTTAAGAGGGAGAGAGTAGGGCAAATATTTTCTGGATATTTCTAGGATTTTCCATTTTTCATGATGCTATTAAGGGATGAGGCTACCCTGTGAATGCTAGGATTATTGCTTCACCCCCTGATTCTGCCCTTCTTAGTTCCCTGTACTACTCCAAATGTATGTTTCTCTGAGGTCAACAGATCTAAGGCTTCCATCTATTTGCTTCTCTTCCAGAACATCTGAAATTTGTCTCTCTTCAGGGCCTATCTCCAACCGAAGTCGCTACTCCCTACCCTATTTGATGAGCTCCTAACTGGGGGGAATCTCTCTGAGCAGTCAGATGTCATGTGCCAAGGGGAGCGGTGATTGGGAGAAACTGCAAGGGCATCCCTAGGCAGGTCACTTGCAGACCTTTCTTTCTTGCTACCTTTCTCACTTCCCCTTCAGTAGTCACTGTAATTTGGCAGTTATGGCTATTGGCTAGGCCCTTGGGGAGGTCAAAAGTTGATGCAACCTTCATCGAAGACAGGTTAACTAAGAGGAAGCAGTCTTGGTCTTGTTCTTCATTGTGGAGAATGCTGTTTAGGAGATGCTAGGACAAGGTGTATTTGTAGTAGGGAAGGTGCTCTCCCTTTCCCCCTTTTCCTATGTCTAAGGGGCAAGGTAGGAGATAGGGATGAAGAAGAGAAAATAGAAACAGGGCAATAAGAGAGAAATCTTTGCCCTATCTTTAGGTACTGGTGGAATGAGTAGGAGCCAATAGGATGACAGATTTGGTTCTAGATCCAAGTACAGAGCATGTGGACAGTTATACTCAAATTGGTTCACTTACCAATCTTTTCTCCTTTGTTCAATTATAACAAACATTTATTAAGTGCCTGCTACGTATAAGGCACTAAGAGGTACTAGAAAGACAAAGGCCAAAACAAACAAACAAACAAAAAAATCTTTGCCCCTTGCCCTCAAGGAGCTAACATTCTGTTTTCCAGGATAAAAGCTGTATCTGCCTGGTGCTGATCACCAGCAAGCGTCTCACTCCATCTCAGGCTCACTGGCCCACTGCATGTACAGGTATAACCCAGTGACTCTCAAAGCTGAAGGTAAGTAGGATGGGATGCACTCTGATGAAGAGCAGCTGGGGGAAGGGGTCTGTTTTCTCTTTATTTCTTCTTTGGAATCTTCTCCTTTTTGATCATGTCAGAGAATTCTGAAGGGGGAAGAAAAAAAACCAATGAATACCTCATGTTATATGCCTTCCATCTCAAAGCCCCATTACCATGCTTTTGGTCCTCTCAAGAATCTACTGAAAGAAAGATGGGGAAGGATCATTGTATCTGTGTTATATCTTGGGAAGTAGAATCTCAGAAAAGCCAAAAGACAATGAGTGGGAACCAAAGGTAGGACCAGGGGTCTTTTCTGGGTCTTAACCTAGCAAATGGCCAGAGGGGAATAGAAAAAGAAACAGACCTGAAAGGGGGTAGCAATGGAAAAGATAAGAAAAGGATTCCGTAGCAGTATGTCATATAGTCAATCCTCTATATTGCACCTCATGAGGAAGGTCACTTTTGTGTGGTACAGAAGAAAAAGCAATAGATTTGGAGTCAACAATAGATGTGAAAACTATGCAGTAGTATTTTGTTGCTTAGAAGGAGGCAATGGTGGACACGTCTCTCTACAAGACTAAGAATGTCCCTAGAATTGTAAAACTTCTGTCCATTTGTGGGACAGCTTCCCCAGGGGCCATCAACTTGGCTCTCCTATTCAGTATACATGTGATCTTGGGCAAGTCACTAAGCTGCTCCTAGCCTCAGTTTCTTCAACTGTCAAAAAAGGTATTGGACCAGGTGTCTTAAAGTCCCTTATTTCTCTAAATCTAGGATTCTATTATCTCTTCTCGGCTCCCCAGGGCCTTAAAAATCTAGTTGCAGAGAGTGAAAGAGCCCTGTATGTAGTAAGCATATAATAAATGTTCACTGAATTGAAGGGATATTAGTATTCTGTACCTCCTCCAATGTTCTTAGAATACTCTGATTTCTAAGAGGAAGCCAGGATGGTGCAGTAAAGGCAGAGACTTGCCTAGCTCTCCCTCATATCTTTCCAAATTCCTTTAAATAATGACTTTAAACAAATTTTAGATCATCAGAACACACAAAAAGATGAAATGGAACAATTTTCCAGCTAAAAAAGGTCAGCAGCAAAGGTTTGTTAATAGGATGAGAGGACTTTGAGAAACCAACAAACCAGGAATGGATGTGGGTATCAGGGGTGGAGGCAGCTTCTGGAGGCCTCAGTAAAGGTCTTTTTACTAGCACTGAGGATAAACTCTGTTACTTTAGGACATTAGAACTTGGAGCCACATACTTTTCACAGGGCAGAAACGAGGGCTTCTGGCTAGGTCTCTAGGAGGATCTCTGAAAACAGGTGCACAAAACCCCTGAAGTTTGGGACAGTGAACCTTCTACCCTGGAAACAGAGCTCTATCTAGTTTAACAAAGAATTAAAAGTCAAATAATAGGCTGGGGAAACAAGCAAACAAAAAAATATTTTGACCATAGAAAATCACTATAATGATAAGGAACATCAAAAAACACACTTAAAAGAAGATAACAAAGTCAAAACTCTTACATCCAATGCCTCCAAGAAAAATAAAAATTGGGCTCAGGCATGGAAAGGCTCAAAAGGAATTTTGAAAATCATTAAGGGAGATAGAGTGAAAATTGGGCAAGAGAATTGAGAGTGGTACAAAAGATAATACAAAAATCTAACAAGGAAAAGATGCCTTAAAAAGCAAAATTGGCCAAATGGGAAAGGAAGTACAAAAGCTTACTGAAAAAAAATAATATCTTGAAAATTAGAATTGAGCAAATGAAAATTAATGATTTCTTTGTGAAAAATCAAGAAACAATAAAACAACCAAAAGAATGAAAAAATAGAAAACAATGTGAAATATCTCATTGGAAAAATAATTGGCCTGGAAAATAGATCCAGGAAAAATAATTTTAAAATTGTTGGTCTACCTGAAAACCATGCTTAAAAAAAGAAGCCTAGACATCATATTTTAAGAAATTATTAAGGAAAATTGTTCCAACAATCTAGAACCAGAGAATAAAATAGAAATTGAAAAAATCCACTGATTATCTCCTAAAAGAAATCCTAACATGAAAACTCCCAGGAATATTATAGCCAGTTTCTAGAATTACCAGGCCAAGGAGAAAATATTGCAAGCATTCAGAAAGAAATAATTCAAATATAGTAGAGTCATAGTCAGGATAACACAAAATTTAGTAGCTTTTACGTTAAAGGATTAGAGGACTTGGAATATGATATTCTGGAGAGAATGGAACTAGGATTACAACCAAGAATGTTGTCCTATCCAGCAAAACTGAATATAATCCTTCAGAAGAAAAGGTAGAAATTTAGTGGCATAGAAGACTTTTGAGGATTCGTGATAAAAAGACCAGATTTGAATAGAAAATTTGATTTTCAAATATAGGACTCAGGAGAAACACAAGGAGATAATCAGAAAAAAAATATTATAAGGGACTTAGTAAAATTTATCTATTTACATTCATTCCTACATGGCAGAATGATACTTGTAATTCATAAGAACTTTCTCATTATTAGGGTAGCTAGAAGGAGAAGATATAGACAGTGGGCACAGGTGTGAGTTAAATATGAAGGGATAATATCTGAAAAAAAATAAAATTAAGGAATGATAGAGGAATGTACTGTGAGGATAGAGAGGGAGAGGTGGAAAGGCTTATATTATCTGCTATAAAAGAGATAAGAAAAAGCTTTTACAGTGGAGGAGAACAGGGGAAGTGAGTGAACCTTACTCTTATCAGAACTGGCTCAAAAAAGAAATAATATACACATTCGATGTGGATATAGAAATCTATCTTACCCTGCAGGAAAATAGGAGAAGGATATACAGGAAGGGGGGAGGATAATAGAAGAGAGGGCATATTGGAAACAGGGGTGGCCCAGTAGCAAAACACTTTTGAGGAGAATCAAGGTGAAAGGAAAATGAAAATAGAATAAATGGAGAGAATGCAGTTAGCAATAATAAGTGGGAAAAAAATTTTGAAGCAAGTATTTTTTCCTTATGAAGATTTCATTTCTCAATTATAGAAAACTGAGCCAAATTTATATATGAAAAAAAAATGAGCCATTCCGTAGTTGATAAATGATCAAAAGATAACAACTATGCCCCAAGAGTTTTATAGTCAAAATCCTTTGATCTAACAATACCACTACTAGGCATGAATCCCAAAAGAGATTTTCAAAATCAGGAAAAGGACTATATGTTCAAAATATCTATAGCAACTCTTTTCTCAGGGCAAAGAATTATAAATTGAAGGGATGCCCATCAATTGGTGAATGGCTGAATAAATTGTGGTATGTGATTATGATGGAATATTAATGTTCTATAGGAAATGATGAGCAGGAGGCTTTCAGAAAAACATGGAAAGTCCTCCATGAATTCAAGCAAAGTGAAATATACTGTTTACAAAGTAAAAACAATTTTATGGGATGATAAGCTGTGATTGACTTTGCTATTCTGAGCAATACAATGATCCAAGACTACTCTGAAGGACTTATGATGAAAAATGTTATCTATACTCAGAGAAAGAACTGATTGTGTCTGAATACAGATTAAAGTATACTCTTTAAAAAAAAAAAAACTTTTCTTGAGGGGTTTTTTTTAGAGGTAGGGGAGATCTGTTTTTTTTTTTTTTTTTTACAATGTGACTTTATGGAAATGTTTTTCATAACTTCACATATGCCTTCTTAAAGTGGGAGTAGGATGAAGAAAGGAGAGAATCTGGAACTCAAAGTTTTAAAAACAAATGTAAAATTTGTTTTGCATATAACTGGGGAAAATAAAAATGTTAATAGAAGATCTGATCTCTCCTTTGCCTCCTTTACTCCCTATGTTATGTTATTATTATCTGTGTATATGTATTTTCCTCCCCTGGGAGAATGTAACTCCTGAAAAGTAGAGATTTTTAAATTTGGGTTTTTTTAAATCCTTACTGCCTAATCCATAATATCTACTTACTAAATGCAAGTAAAAATGAAAGGGTTATGTAGAGGGCTGAAACTCTTGAATCATTGCACTGAGGTTGGTTTAAGCACTTAGAGCTAATTACTGATTGGACAATACTCTATGGGCATATGGTTGGGAAATGGTCCTCCCACTATCTGCTGGCTCAATGATTAATGTATACAGAGGATTGTAGGAGGCACTAGGGGTGGAGTAAGACGAGTCAGAGATACATTTTTTTGACGGTAGATGAGGGAGAAGGTGGTCGGGGAGATTCTGCTTCCATCCTGTTCAATCCTGCATCTAAAGACCAAGAATAAAGACTAAGGACTTTTGCTTATCCTGACTCCGGCTGATTCTGAGGTGTCTGGGGTGCTAGCGCGGTCATTACAGGGTTAGACCAGATAGATTAATGATCTTTAAGGCCCTATGGCAACATGAGTGAACTCACCAACAGCATAATTTGTAAATCCATGAAAATCCATAGTGTGAAATAACAGGACTTAACAGAAATAGAGAGAATAGAATCAAATTTGATTTAACTATTTATCCCTCCTGAAATCCAGGGATATAGAATCCTCAGGGAAGAATCTCTGTTGCTGGTTTCAGGGCTACTTCTGGCTCCCAAGCCTAGTAGCTTGTCTTCTGTATCAACCACAGCCAATGAATGGTACAAGGAGGGTCAAGGCTAGGATTTTAGACAGAGGCATTGGGATCAATAAGGGAGCTCCAGGACATGGCTCTTGGGTGCCTCAGAGCTTTTCAGAGATTCTGCCTTGCAGGGACCAAAATGTTTCTCAGCTGACCAATACAAAATGTCTTCTTCTAATCAAGTACTTCAAGAATATTTCATTCAGTCTTGAGTTCTATATTTCAGAAGAGATAAATGGGATCCAGATAGGGTGTTGTGAAATGATGAGGAGACTTGAAACCAAGACAGGAGGATTGGATTGAAAAGAAATAAGGGATCTTTAGCCTGGAGAACAGAAGACTTGCAGTACATGATAACCATCACAAGGAATTTACTCTTAGCAGAGACTTAATAGATATTTGTTGAATCTTATTGAATTGGAAAACTTGAAAAGTTATCCTGTGAATCCTCACCCCTAAAAAAAAAAATCCACTGTCTAATTTCTCTCCTCCTGCTCCAGGGCTGCTGGGTATCTGTCTGTGGGTAGTCAAAAGATTGAGCTAATTTCATCCATTTCAGATTTATGGTACATAAGCTCAGCTGGGCCCTCTCTGCTATTCTAAAAATCCTATTTTATCAGCTCTTTATCTTATAGCCCACAGCAATTGTTCTGAGCTTTTCCCTCTCTTCCCTGGCACTCTTATCCACCACACTTAAAGCAGCTGATTTAGCTCTCTCTTTCACTGAGAAGATTGAAACTATCAGACAGCAGCTCCCTCAGTGCCCTGTTCTTCAAAACTACTTAGCAACAGCATCTCCTACCTACTACTTTTCTCTAGCATGAGTATTATCCTTATAAAGCTAGTTTCTTGACCCGCTTCTCCAGCCATCATCCCGCTTCTTTCATACATTTTTCAGGCCATCTCTTCCTTGCCTCTGGCTTCTACTACGTCTGCCTTCCGATATGTTCAGTCTTCAAAACACATCTTCCTTTCACCTTTCTGACTTTCTTCTCCCCTTCACTGCTAAACTTGAGGAAATTATGTTCATCTTTTGCCTCAGCTTCCTTACTACCTATTCTTGCTTAGCCTTAATCCTTTTTGCCCCTGCACTACTGAAACCAGTCTCTCTAAGGTCACCAAGGATAACCTAATGGCCAAATCCATTGGTCTTTTATGTTCAGTATATATCCTCCTCATCCTCTCTACAGTACTTGACCCCCTCTTTTCCTGAATAATCTTTTTTCTTTTTTGACTCCAGTTACCCCATCTTCCTGGTTCTCTTCTTAGCCTCCAAATGGCTTTTTCTTTGTTTCCTGTGGTTCCACAACTTCTTCCAAAGCCTTAAAGGTTCTGTTTCTCATTCCTTTTTCTTTTCAACTTTCTCTTTTTTTTTCTATGTTTTCATATGAAATGTTTTCAATTTTTTCCCAATCCTATCATATCAAACTCTAACATATCTATAATGTATAATCACATATCTATATCACATAACCCATATCTATATTTCTAGTCATGAATTCTCTTCTGAGCTCCAGAACCATATCTCTAAATACCCACAGGACATCTTTACCCAGAAGGCCCATTAGCACACCAGACCCAACATATTAAAAAAAGAAAGAAAGAAAGAAAGAAAGAAACAAACTTAGGAATGTCCCTGGACTCCATTCTCCATGATGCTCAGAGAGCATTGCTCATTGGAAGAAATTTCCTCAGAGACTCTATGTCTGGGTAAAAAGCACTGGTATTAATAGATAAGGATTCTTGAATCCTTAAGGTAGGGAGACTTATAGGGGCAAGAGTTTTTTGTTGTTTTTTTTAATGCAGTCTCAGCAAAAGGGTCAGCAGAGGGACAACCAAAGCAGCTAAACCACCAGTCAGCAGAGAAGGAAAAAGAGGTTCCTCCTGAGAGTGTCTGCAAGATGTCTCCATAATCAGGACTCTTGGCAAAAGCCTGACAGATATGGAGATGATGAGAGGAATGTCTACAATCAAAAGGCTTCAGCAGTCTCATAATGAGACTAATGCCATGGTCAAACTGTGATGAGATACAAAGCAACCAATTTCTTTTTCCTTCATTTGCCCACAAAGGAGAGAAAGCTTCCCCATTCCAGCATAAATTTTATATTTCCTCCATTTTTGTATGGAGGTTAAGAATTATTCTGAATTATCTTATTAAGATAATAATTACAATGTTTAATAATTTATTATAATAATCTTATTATTATTAAGAATTATTCTTATTATCAAAGAAATGTAACTTACTCTTGGTGCCCTTAATGGGGAAATAATTGGAAAATATTTAACATAAAAATCCAATAAAACACAGATAATGTTAATATGTGGTTTTCTAAGTCAATATGAAGGATCTGTATCTCCTGGTTTAGTGCCCCACACCTTCTATTAGAGCTTGATAACAACAGCTTTACAGCACTTTACATCTTTTAACTTGGATCTGACCATCTCATTCCCCTGATTGCAAAAATCTTCCATGGCTCCCTATTGCTTCCCAAGTTCAAATTCCTTTGCTTGACATTCAAGGAATTCTACCTAGTGTCTTATCTCATTTTGCTCCAGTCCATTTAGTCTATAGAACTGCCAGTATATCTGAGTCCTTGTGATTGCATTGTTCTACTTTAAATTTGTTAATAATTTTCCCTCCTTCTTTTAAAGCCTCAATCAAACATTGTCACCTTCATAAAGCTTTTCCTGATTTCATCTGTCAATTATGACCTTCACCCTTGAACTTGAAAGAGCATTTCTTTCACAACTCTCTATTAATAATAGTAGTAATAATAATAATAATAGCAACTGACATTTATATTTTAAAGTATGTGTTCTCATTTGCTGGTAATGGTAACCTTGTAAGGTGAGAGAAATGGAAGCTAGTTGATATTTTATCAAAGGTATTGTAAATAGGATTTATATTTGGGGCAGGGATTTGTCTGAATAACCTCCCAATTCTGCATTTCAGTGACAGCTGTACCCATGTGTTCTTAATAAATGCAAATCACAAAGAAGTGTAGGGACTAAGCTGGGAGGACTCTGGGACCTGCACAGGGGGGTAAATTGCCTGGGAATCAGGCCCTTCACCTTCATTCCTCTATTCACCATCAGCCCCAGAATCAGGCCCAACTCTTTCCCTTCATCCCTCCTTATCCGAACCTTCAAAGTCAATCCGTCCATCTCCATCTGTGTCAGCTGCTTGGATCATAGCTTCTGCCTCTTCATCTGTCAGGGGGGCTGCAGGGCCAGTGCTGGGGATAGTGGATAGGATGTACCTGTGAAGCAGAGATCCCTGGACCTCAGAGAATGGAAAGCCTTGGAATAGGTGGGTTGTAGAGGTATGGGACATTCTCAGGGTTCTGATCTAATTTGTCTATTGACTTTATTTCCAGAGGAGGCTGTGGACATAGCCAAGGACACTTGGGGATGACAAGTGGTCATTGAGAAGAATGGGGCAAGACCTTTTCCTTCTGTTCTGTCTTCCTTGATATATAGAGGCAGTAGGAGACAGGAGAAGGAAAGTTATGTGGGTAGGAAAAACAAATCAAATACCACAAAGGGGGAAAGAAGGTGGGTATTCCAGAACAATTGCACATTTTCTTCCCGTTATCTGTGAATCCTTTTATACCCCTTTACATCAGTAGTCTGTATGAACCTATAAGCCTCTAAAGGGAGGAGATTAAAGCTGTCAGTATGGAGGAAGAGACATCTCTAGCACAGAGCCTTGATAGGGGTAGTGAGGTATAATAGAAAGAGTCTGAAGATGCCTTTTTCCTACAGCTCTACAATGACTGCCCACTTAAAGGATTCCATGACTTTGGGCATGTCATTGTCCTCTGTGGGCCTTATCTGGAAAATGAAAAGGTTGTCCTGGCATAACTGTACTCCCTTCTGGCTTAGATGTTCTCAGATTCTATGGTTATAGAGAAGGAGAGGGAGGGCTCCTAAAAGTGGATGAAAAGGCAGACAAAGAGAGGGAAGGATGGGACCCAGCGCTACTCCCTGCCCTTTACTTGATCTCATTCCACTCGATGAAGCCGCTCTTATCTTTGTCCAACATCTGGAAGGATTTCCGGATGATCTCCTCCTGCTGACTTGAGGTCTGGAACTTCTGCATATACTCAAAGAATTTATTGTAGTTGAAAGAACCTAGAATAATAATGGTGCATATATGTTAGGGGTAGTACCTTCCTTAGAGGAAGCTAGATGGCACAATGAACAAAGGGTGGATACTGGATTTAGGAAAACTCGAGTTCAAATCTGGCTTTGCTAGCTGTGAAGACCCGAGGCAAGCAACTTAAACTAGCTGCATCAATTTTCTCAACTGTAAAATGGGGATAATACAATCTACTTCATTATATTGCACTTTGCTTTATTATGCTTCACAGATATTGTGTTTTGTTTTTGTTTTGTTTTGTTTTTATTTTTTACAAAAGGTTTGAAGATTTTGTGGCAAAAGTGAATTTAGCAAATCTATTCGGTTTTTCCTAATAGCTTGTGCTCTCTGTGTCCCATTTTGGTAGTTCTTGCAAAATTTCAAATTTCCACTATTATTATATCTTGTATCGTGATCTGTAATCAGTGATCTTTGATACTACTATTGTCATTGTTTTGGGGTGCCATGAACTGTGCCCACATAAGGTGGCAAGCTTAATTGACAGATATGGTGTGTGTTTTGACTGTTCCACCGACTCTAGCTCCCTGTTTCGATCCTTCTCTTCCGGCCTCCCTATTCCCTGAAACACAACAATATTGGAATTAGGCTAATTAATAATCCTGCAATGACCTCGAAGTGTTCAAGTGAAATAAAGAGTCAATCCACATGGTGAACCTCATTATTGTTTTATTTCAAGAAACTGCCCTGGCAGCTAGGTGGCACAGTGGAAAGAGCACCAGCTCTGAAGTCAGGAGGACCCGAGTTCAAATATGACCTCAGACACTTAACACTTCCTAGCTGTGTGAGCAAGTCACTTATCCCCAATTACCTCAGCAAAAAGAAAAGAAATTGTCACAGCTAGCCCAGTCTTCAGCAACCCCTCCCCATCAGTCAATAGCCATCAGTAAATATAGAAACAAGACACATTATCAGCAAAAAAAGTTATGATTTACTGAAAGCTCAGATGATGTTTAATTTTTTTTAGCAATAAAGTAATTTTTAATTGAGGTATGTGCATTAGATTTTTAAAAACATGATTTTTAGACACACTATTATAGCCCACTGTAAATACAGTTTTTATACATAGTGGAAAAACCCCCAAAAATCATGTGACTTGTTTTATTGTGATATTCACTTTATGATCTGGAACCAAACCCACAATATCTCTGACATATACCTGTATTATTTAATTCCTAAGGAGATGTGAGAATCAAATGAGATAATAGAGTAGGTATACTTAAAAACCAAGTGTTTTTTTTTTCCTTTTTCCCATTTTACATATGAGGGAATGGAGTCAAAGATTAAGATTAAGTGATTTATCCAGGGATAGAAGAGTGGGAGAGAGGATTCAAAATAACTCAATTCTTTCAGTATACTATACTTTCTTTCAAGCCACAGAGGGGAGAGTCAATAAAATAGGATAGTTGTTAGAGGAATTGGAGTGTTGAAAGAGAAGGTCTAATGCGTCTAGTCTCTAGTTTGATGGAGAAGAATATTTTGGAGCTATAGACATTACATGAAGCACAGCTAGGGAGTCTGGGTTAATTTGCATTAACTCACATCTTACCATGGTGCCTCATGTCTGATGGCAGCATGTCAATGTCTTTGTCTGATAGGGATGTCCCCATTGCCAGACCAATCTTCTTCACCTGGGATGAGAAATCTTCGTCCATGTTGACCACTGAAGAAAGAATTGGGTACTCAGTGAGGGCCCAGGAGATTCTGACTCTCTGGAAGCTAGCTAGGGAAGTACCTTTTTTCAATGGAATTCACTTTATGTAAGATGCTTGCATACATTTTTAGTTAATCACATTTTTGCAAACCAAATTATATTTTTAAATGCATTAGGAAAACTGCCTATTTAAAGAAAGCTTATAGCAATCTTTTTAGAAAGCAAAAAGTTAGGTAGAATTAACTAATAATAGGGAAAGCTCCCATTTAACCTTAGGGTTTATGAAATAAAGTTATAAAGTACTTTCCTCAAACAAAATACCTCTCTAAGGTAAGTATTGCATTTCCATTTTACAGATGAAGAAAATAAGGTTCATAACTCCCTAAGATGTGGTATGCTTAAAATTAAGGTCAAATTCTACATTATACAATATGATAAAAATGCTAGGATTCTTCTAGGACCTGTTACCCTCAGATCCCTTAGCTTCCTGCCAACCTCCTCCTGAAAAATATTTACCTTAAGTGATAGTTTTTCATATTATTGATTTCATATAAAATATATGTAGATTCTTCCCAATCTTTGCTAGTCTTACCCTAACCCACTCCCCGTGGAGTTAAATTGGATTACCCTTTTCACAAAGGAAAACCTACTGTATGGTAGAAGAAGGGAAGAGCAGAACTTTGGCTCAGAGTGTTGATACTGATAGCGGTGAGACATCCTTTCTTCCTCTGACTTATCTTTTCTACTGCCTCCCTTCTATTTAGCCTACACCATCCCCATCCTCAGTAGACTTCTATTCATCTCTAGAGACTTGCCTTTCTTCACTGCTATCTTCAAGACTTGCCAGCTGAAGTAATATGCCCCTGGCCCCAGAGATCAATCTCACATGATTACCCAGGACATGCCCAAGTTCTTCAATAGTATCTTTGCTATAGCCTGGGATCTTCTCTTACTCCCACCCAAATGAATTTGCTCCAGGTACTAGAAATACCTAATTATAACTTTGATGGTTGAATCTCATGAATATTCAGCTATTTTCAATGCACCAAGATTTCAAACTTGAACAATCTCCATATATTTATAAAGCCTTCTTGGGCCTGATGTATACGAGATCTATTCATATGTATAGGCAATTGGGTAATACGGTGGATAGAGAACTGACCCGGGAGTCATGAGTTCAATACATGAGTTCAAATCCAATCTCAAATATTTACTCAGTGATCCTGGGCAAGTCACTTGATCCTGTTTGCCTCAATTCCTCATCCTCACTTAAAATAACCTGGATCACTCCAGTATTTTCATATAGTTGGCTGACTGGAAGGGCTCAACAACAAAAATTCATATGTGTGTGTGTGTGTGTGTGTGTGTGTGTATGTATGTGTATATGTCCCATGCAGATATCTGTCCATTGCTCACATACCTTAATGATGTTCTTAAAACACACAGGTTGAAAATCTCAGAAATCCGAAGACATTACAACTGAGCTTGGGATCTAGAGGCCTGGTTCAACCCATTCTTGAAGATTCTAGGCCTGATTAAGGAGGAGAAGAGGGAATTCTCCAAGAAAGCAATAGGACATTTGTATCTGCTGATGGAACTTATTTGTTTTTCTCTTTTCCAGACAGGAAGGAGCCATTGGTTCAATTCCTTGAATACTTTGCTTGGTGGCTTAGAAACAACTATAGCTTTAACCTGTTGGAAGTGGGTATCGTACCCTGAATGCTCAGCTTTCTACATCTCTAATTCCATCCAGGTGCCTATTGTTGGACCAGACCCAAGGAATTCATGAAAAGCAAGAAGAAAACAAGAAATCTGAACTTCTTCCTTCCTTCCTTCTCTCCTTTCTTCCTTCCATTTCTTCCTTCCATTTCTTCCTTTCTTCCTTCCTTCCTTCCTTCCTTCCTTCCTTCCTTCCTTCCTTCCTTCCTTCCTTCCTTCCTTCCTTCCTTTCTTTCTTTCTTTCTTTCTTTCTTTCTTTCTTTCTTTCTTTCTTTCTTTCTTTCTTTCTTTTTTCTTCCTTCCTTCCCTCTCGTTTCCTTCCTTTTCCCAAGATCACTGAAATAGATGATTGAGATAGACTTTCTTAAATTGCAGATGAGAGCAAATTGTTATTGTTATTTGTCCTTCATTCCCGAAGAGGAGCATGACATCAGGGAGGTGACACCATGACATACAAGTGAATTAGATTTAAGTGAAGGAGAGCTGTGCAAGGTCACCTCTCTCACTTTACTCTCCAGAGGGGACCATCTGGATCCAATGGCAAGATATACCTCAGGACAACTGAAGATGGCTCAGGGTGCAATGGGAGACCTTGTACTTTTTAAGCTAAGGTCTTCACCATGTCTCAGTTTGACTGAGGCTACTCCCATTCAGTGATTAAGGCTAGCTAGCAATTGAGGCAAAGAATCTCCTCTTTCACTTAGTCCAGAAAATAAATACATACATACATACATAGATGGGGGAGATCCTCAGGGTTTCAAAAGAGAAATGAGTGCTATTTACATTCAATCTGAGTCAATCAGGACCCCACAGTGAGTAAGTAACAAAGTGAGGATTCAAATTCAGGTCCTCAGATTTTATATTTCCAGAACTCTTTCTTTTATGTTGTATTCTTCTCTGGAAAAGATTTTAGTGATCATCTAGCCAATCCCCTCATTTTGCAGTAGTCTAATTAAAACTATGCTGAGCTAATTAATAGCACGTGACTAGTGTTATTCTTTACTGTGTATAATCATTTCCCTGAATTCTCTCCCAAGTTAGTAAACAAAGGCTCCCACCTAAGAAGAAGAGAAAAGGGACAACGCTGGGACCCAGGACACAAATTTTACTGCTGAGTGATGGTGGTGGTGGTTTATAGAGAAGCCAAACATCAGGGTGAACTGAGAAATGGTAATTTCCCTTTTTTTATTCTGTGACACAGAAAACACACATGCCCTTAGGGATATTATGAGCCAGTCTGGCAGACCTTTAGCTACCTTAATGATAGAAATCATCTCACTGGACTTCCACATTTCACAGAAAAAGAAACTGAAGCCCAAGGAGAAAGGAAAAATGATTTTGCAGAATTCTAGAATTAAAGAACTTGAGATCTGGAAGGGACTTTTTTATTCTTCAGTTGTTTTTTAGTCATGACTGTCACTTTGTGACCCAATTTGGGGTTTTCTTGGCAAAGATACTGGAATGGTTTGCCATTCCCTTCTCTTTTTACAGATGAGGAAACTGAGGCAAACAGGACTAAGTGATTTGCCCAGGATCACATACCTAATAAATGTCTGAAACTAAATTTGAATTTAGATCCTCCTGACTGCAGGTCTATTACTCTATGCCACCTAGTTGCCAGTTGTAAAAGCTATTATAATTCCCATTTTGCAGCGGAAGTAACTGAATTTTAGAGAGGTTAGCTCAGTTGTTCATGTTCCCAAAGCTAGTAAGCTATGAGATGAGTTTTTACCCACACCTTTGCTGACACCAAATTTTTTTCTACAAATACCATGTTATTATAGAAACATGTGTTAATTATTACTGTTGTTGCTCAAGGTTACAAAGCAATTTGTTGGTTGATCAATAATATCTCATAGTCTAGGACAATTTTCACTAAGCCATAGGATATTCCCTCAGCAGAGCAGTCATGTTATAGCCTGAGATTTTTTCTGTCCACAAAGCCATGGCCTCCACACACCCTATGGCAGGAAGTGGGAACTTGAGACGATGCTTGGGACAGAGTCAAATGGTTCTCCAAGCCTCAGATCATTAGATGAGAACTGGAAACTTCCTTAGAGACTGTGTATTGTTGTTCAGTCATTTTTGACTCTGTGACCTCAATTGCAGTTTTCTTTGGCAAAAATATTGGAGTGGTTTTACCATTTTCTTCTCCAGATCATTTTACAAATGTGGAAACTGAGGCAAGTTAAGTGATTTGTCCAGTTTCACCAGCTAATAAGTATCTGAGGGTGGATTTGAACTAAGAATGATGCATCTTGCTGACTCCAGACCTAGTACTCGATTCATTGTACCACTTACTTGCCCCTAAAAACTGTGTAGCTTATAGTCTTATCCTTTTTCGTATCATGGACCCATCTGGTAGTCTAGTGAAACCTATTCTAGGAATGTTTTTCAATAAACAAAATAAAATACATAGGATTTCAAAGGAAACCTATAGTGAAAGTTATTTATTATATTAAACATATAGTTATTATATATATTTCAATACATAACATTGAAATGCTTTAAAAAAGCAAGTTCATGGACTCTAAAATGTTAGTCTTACATGCAGCTTTGTCTGTAAATTTCAAACTATCCAATTAATAGTATAATAATCTGGCTCTGATCTCTTTTCTTTTTAAGCCCCTAGTCCTTAGTTCTTCCCATCAATCACTAGTGCTTCCCATCCCCCTGAACAGGTCAGATTGGGGGTCACTAGAAAGTCTGAAGTTTTGTGGACAGCTTAAAGAAGAATAGGGCAGTTAATGCCTCTTCCCTCCCCACTCCCAACCCCAAGATCCTCTTGCTCTCCTCCCATATGGGGGCCAGGTGGCAAGGGGAACATCTTGTGATGAGATGGGGCTCTCAGGTTACTAGGCTTGTTGTATCCCAGGGGGAGATCAGGTTCGGGGGCTCGCAAGCATAGTGGCTATTTTGAAGGTGTATGTAACCCTGGGGCCAGGGGGAGTCAGGGCATAAAAAGAAGAGATTGCAGTTAGCTATATTCCCTCAGCTCAGCATTAGCTCTCAAAGTTCAGGGAGAAGGCGGTGACTTTTAGAATCAAGCTCAGCCCAGCCAAAAGGACAGAGACTGAGTAGAGTTATGAAAGGGAATCCTCATCTTCTTCATTCTTCATGGATTGTAGAACAAAGCAGGGCAAGATCGTTCTGCCGCGCAGGATGGCAGAGAAAAGATAGTGTCCTCTTACCCGCATCCATGTAGAAATTGAGGAGCGAGATGCTGAAAGTAAAACCTCCCTGCTCATCATAGCAGATGGTTAATTTTCATTCTCAAAGACAAATGACATCAAGAGAATGATGTCTTGACTTGAAAGTGAATTGGATTCAAGGGAGACTTTGCTGTGCAAAGTCATCAGCATCATTCTTTCCTCTAGAGTTATTGGAACCCACTGGTCATCCCAGTTATTATCATTATAAATAAAGGGTTCTTAACTTCAGGTCCTTGGACCTCCAAGGATTCTGTGGATGGATTTCATGTATTTCTATGAATTAGAATGGGGGAAATTACATCTTTTTTTTTTTTAACAAACTTTTAGTTTCCTTAGTAATCCTATGTGTTTTGCTTTATTCTTTTAAGAATATTATTCTAACATGCACTTATTCATCTATATCAGATTGTTTGCTGTCTTGGGAAGGGGGGAAGCAAGGGAGAGTGGGTAAAAAATTTGGAACACAAAGACTTAAAGAAATGTATGCTGATGTGTAAAAATGTTTGTAGCAGCCCTTTTTTTTTTTTTAATGACAAAGAACTGGAAACTGAGTGGATGCCTATCAGTTGAAGAATGGCTGAATAAATCATGGTATATGAATATTATAGAATATTATTGTTCACTAAATGAAGTGAGTAGAACCAGGAGAACTAGCAACAACAAGATTATATGAAGATCAATTCTGATGGACTTGGCTTTTTTTAACAATGAGATGATTTAAGGCAATTCTCATAGACTTGTAATGGAGAGAGCCATTTATATCCAGAGAGAGGACCATGGGGACTGAATGTGGATTACAACATAGTATTTTCACTTTTTGTTGTTGCTGTTGTTATTGTTTGCTTGCTTTCTTTTCTTTCTCTTTTTTCCCTTTTGATCTGATTTTTCTTGTGCAGCATGATAAATTGGAAATACGTTTAGAAGAATTGCACATGTTTAACCTATATTGGATTACTTGCTGTCTTGGAGAAGGGGATGGAGGGAGAGAAAGAAGAAAGACTTGGAACACAGGGTTTTTCAAGGGTGAGTTAAAAACTATTTTTGCATGTATTTTAAAAATAAAAAGCTATTATTAAAAATAAACAACTATAATATTTTACTCTGAGAAAAATTTTTAAAAAGTATGTTGAAAACTATATGTGCATTTGGAAAAATAAAATATTATCAAAATGTTAAAAAAATATTATTTTGAGAAGGTGTCCAGGACTTCATCAGATTGCCAAAGGGATCCTTGACACCCAAAAATTTCAGAACCACTGTGGTAGACGGTATTGACTATAGGATCCAATTCAATCCAAACTAATCCAATGAATATTTGTTAACTTGTGGTGGACACTTAGTATACAAAGATAAAATAGTCAAAGCTCACATGTAAAGGATACTTTGGGACACTGAGATAACTCAATGGATAGCATGCTGGGCTTAGACTCAGGAATACCTGAATTCGAATGTGGCTTTAGACACTCATTACCTGTGAGTGGGCAAGTGACCAAAACTTTACTAGAAAAATACTAGTATTTTTACCAAGAAAACCCCTTGGACAGTATGGCCTATGGGGAATCACAAAAATTTGGTGCAACCGAATAACATATAACACTTTAAGCTTTGCAAAATGAATCTTAGATAATATCTTATTTGATCCTTAAGACTACGCTGGAAAGTGAGAGCAATTATCATCCTCATTTTATAGAAGAGGAAACTGAGGTTCAGAGGAGGTTAAGTGACTTGCTCAGGGTCACATAACTAGTAAGTGTCAAATGTTTGAGCATGGATTTGCTGACTCCAGGCTGGTGCTTTAATCTACTGTGCCACCCAGCTGTCCCCATTCTTAGTTGATCTTAAAACAGCCTATGAGATTGGCAAAGTATTACTGATTCCCATTTTACAGGTGAGGAAATTAAGGTCAAAAGAGATCCAATGGTTTGCCTAGGATCTAAGGTAGTTAAAACAAACAGCTGAGACTAGAACCAACTTGCTTTGGCACTTTTGTCGGTTTCACTTCCTTGGCAGCAATCATTCCTGACTGATATTGGCTCGTTGTCACAAACTGTTCATTAAAAATATTTTTTCTCTCACAAATGTCTTGTTTCCTCCAACTAGGTTATAAATGCCTAGAGGTCAGGGATTATGTCTTTATCATTCCCTGTAATACTCAGAGCAGCCAGTTTAAGAAATATTTGATTTACTTTAATACTGGAAACAATTGGAGTACTTTCCATCACTGCTGGATGTAGTACAGTTATAGTGGCATTGGAATTAGGAAACTTGAATTTTCTGCTCTCTTATTTGTTATCTCCATAACCTAACATTTTAATCTAACTTATGAGTAGAAATAATTTTACTTCTCAGAGAGTCAGTTTCTTCATCTGAAAAATGAAAATGATATCACCTGTTTTGCCCATTTCGAGTGGTTGTTGAGAGGCTAAAAGGCTATACAAATGGAAATAGTTTCCATTTATTATGGTCTGAGAAGAGATAGACCTAAAAGATAGTTGTGAGTAGTTAGGAAAGGAAGATAATGTGCTCAACAATAGACCTAGGACCGGAATATGATAAACATACTTCTGGAGGCAACTAGGTGGTTCAGTAAATAGCACCAGGAATTAGGCTCAGACACTTAGTAGCTGTGTGACCCTGAGCAAATCACTTAACCTGTGTTTGCCTAACCCACAGAGAAGAAAATAGTAAACTATTCCAGTATCTTTGACAAGAAAATCCTGTGGTCCATGGGTCGTGAAGAGTTGGACATGACTGAATAACTGAACAACAATTCTATTGGATCATAAGAATTCTTTCTCTCATGAGGGTCCCTAAATAGTGCTGCCACTTAAATTAACCAGTCAACTCTGACTTCAGTTCTTTTCTTCTTCCTCCCCCTTTCCTCATCCTTTTCTTTCTCCTTTTCCTTCTTTTCCTCCTCTTCTTCTTCCTTCTTTTTTTCTTCTTCCTCCTCCTCCTTATCATCATCATCTTCCTCTTCATCTTTCCGTCCCCAGTGGGGTGAGGTTGCATGATAATATTTCATATATAGAGAGAGCTTCAAAATCCACAAAGAATTTTCTTCACCACCATAGATCTAAGGGAGATACCTAAATTAGATTAATACAGACCCAGAAGGGACCTTGGACATCATCTTAATCCATGGGTTCTTAAACTTTTGGGCTCATGAACCCTTTTGTCAATTTAGTAAAACCTATAAATCCCTTCACAGATGAATGTTTTAAATGCATAAAATAAAATACACAGAATTACAAAAGAAATCAATTATATTGAAATATAACAAACCCCCCCACAAATTTGAAAATCTTTAGTTAAGAACTTAACTTCAACCTTCTCATTTTAGAGAGTAAGGAACTGAGGAAGCAACTTGTCAAAAGTTCACATCTTACGGTCTCCCTACTTCAGCTTAATTCTACTTCCTTTTTGATTTTCTGATCAACTTTCTCCCCTTCCTCTTTTAACTTATGATCTTTTCTATTCCATAGTTTAGGGGAAGGAGAGAAAGGGGGGAGAAAGGAGGGAGGGAAAGAGAGAGGGAAGGAGGTAGAGAGAGAAAAAGAGAGAGACAGAGACAGACAGAGACAGAAAGACAGAAAGAGAGGCATACTGAGAGCAACAGAGACAGACAGAGAGAGAAATCCTCCATTATCTTAACCATATTTAGTCTGATCCACACTTTTCTTCCAGGGAGTAAATGTTCTCAAGGCTTGTATCTCTTGACATAGAACTATATCTCTCTCATCCAAGTAATCCATCCTACTCCCCTCTACTCACATCCAAGAACACTCAGAAGTCTGGGCATAACCTTGATTAATTTTTCAGGCTAGGGACCAGTAGGGCATGCAAAATGGAGAGGAACTAAAATCAGTCTGTTCAAAAAAACCATCTTGATTGACATTATGTAAAATAAATTTAAGTAACATACTGTCCAACCATTCACCCAAAGTGTTCATTCAAAAGTAAATAGAGGAGGTAACTAGATGCTACAGTGGATAGAACACTAGTTCTGGAATCAAGAGGATTTGAGTTCGAATCCAACCTCAGATACTTACTGTGTGACCTTGAGCTTAACACTTGACACTTAACCCAATTACCCTCCCCTTTTCCATGGAAGTAGAAATTACTTGTTTGCCAAATTCTTCCCCCACTTTCTGTTCCTCTGCTCCAATGATGCCAGTAAATTGCTCTCCCAAGATAGGCTGTCCCAAGCTGGGAAAAACAAAAAATGGAACCCTAACCAGTTGTGCTTAGTGTCAACTGTAGCAAGTTTTCAAGGTGGTGTTGGGAGCCAAGATATCTTGGTAGCAAAACATTCCCTAGCCAGTTGTCCTCAGCCAGAGGCTTCTTCTTAGTATTCCTTCCTATAAGTTCTTAAGTAGAACTTTGGATATATCACAGATTTGTAGCTGGAAGGGTCTTTGAAGATCATCTAATCCAAGTCCTTCATTTTATATATGAGAAAAGGCCAGAGGGAGTTAAGTGGCTTCTTTAGACAAGATCAGACAATTCATAAAGACCTCGAGTTAGAAAGCCTTGAATTCAAATCTGGCCTCAGCTACTTATTAGTTGTGTGTGTTTGGGCAAGTTATTACTTCCCCCCCCCCACCAAAAAAAAAAAAGAGAGAGAGAGAAAAGCTATTTACTTCAGTTTCCCCAATTAGAATGTGAGGATAATAATCAGCACCTAAATATACAGGGCTATTGTAAGGATCAAATGAGATAACACATGTAAAGTGCATAGCATAATGTCTTACTTATTGTAGAAGTTATATAAATGCTAGCTGCTATTATTATTATTGTTATTTGTAGTAGTTGTAGTAGTCATTACCGTCGTCATCGTCGTTGTAGTAGTAGTAGACTAGGTACTACAAAAATATATAAAATATATAAAAACTAATATAATTCCAGCCCCATTAGTTTTCAAAGGCCAGAAGAGGAGATGAAACATTGACACAAAAAACAATTTCACCTAAAATGTAAAGGTAGCCTAAGGTACAAAGTTGGGGACCAAGATTAAAGGAGGTTCTTTTGTTTCCATCCAGGGAGAGAGGAGAGCAATGAGAGGTCTTTGAAAGAAAGGTTTGTGATCAAGTTTGAATACAGATCGAAGTATTCTCTATTTCTATATCTCTATTTGGAAAAGTATAATTACCTTCATTTTACAAGTAAAGGTCACAAAACTTAGTGAGCTCTTTGAAAGTCTCATTGAGGCTTGTTCGGAAGCATTGTCAATGCTGGGATAGGAAATGAGACTGGAAAGATATTAAAGAAGGCCTTGAATGTCAGACAAAATGCCAGCCAAAAACATCTTGCATATTCTTTTGTAATGTACCTGCTCACCTTATTTGCTAGAGATAGAGTAGGGGCACTGATAAAAGGCAGCTAGATGTCTCTGTAGATAGAGTATCTGGCCTGGAGTCAGGAAGACTTGAAATCTGACCTCAGACACTCATCTTCCTCTGTTAAAAATCTGGCCTCAGAACTGAGGGTGGATCACAACATAGCATTTTCACTCTTTCTGTTGTGGTTTGCTTGAATTTTCTTTTTCTTTCTTTCTTTTTTCTTTTTCTTTTCTTTTCTTTTTTTTTTTTTTACTTTTTCATCTGATTTTTCTTGTCCAGCAAGATAACTGTATAAATATGTATGTCTATATTGGATTTGACATATTTTACTATGTTTAACATATATTGGATTACATGCCATCTAGGGAAGGAGGTGAGGGAAAGGGGTAGAAATTGGAACAAAAGGTTTTTCTTTTTTTTTAAATAAAGCTTTTTATTTTCAAAACATATGCATGGATAATTTGACAACATCGACCCTTGCATAGCTTTGTGTTTCAGATTTTCTCCTCATTTCCCCCATCCTCTCCCCTAGATGGCCAGCCATTCAATATATGTTAAATATGTTTTTAAAAATCTATGTTAAATTTAATATGTATAAACATATTTATACAATTCTCTTGCTGCACAAGAGAAACCAGATAAAAAAGTAAATGAATAAGAAAATAAAATACAAGTAAACAACAACAAAAAGAGTGAGAATGTTATGTTGTGATCCACATTCAGTTCTCACAGTCCTCTCTCTCTCTGGGTGTAGATGGCTCTCTCCAACACAAGATCATTGGAACTGGCCTGAATCATCTCATTGTTGGAAAGAGTCACATCCATCAGAATTGATCATCATATAATTTTCATGTTGTCATGTACAGTCTCCTGGTTCTGCTCACTTCACTTAACATCAGCTCATGTAAGTCTCTCCAGGCCTCTCTGAAATCATCCTATTGGTCATTTCTTAAAGAACAATAATATTCCATAACGTTCATATGTTATCTCTTATTCAGCCATTCCTCAATTGATGAGCATCCACTCAGTTTCCAGTTTCTTGCCACTACAAAAAGGGCTGCCACAGGTCCCTTTCCTGCCTTTAAGATCTCTTGGGGATAAAAGTCTAGTAGAAATATTTCTGGGTCAAAGGGTATGCACAGTTTGATAACTTTTTCAGCATAGTTCCAAACTGCTCTCCAGAATGGTTGGATCCATTCACAGTTCCACCAACAATGTATCAGTGTCCCAGTTTTCCCACATTCCCTCCAACATTTGTCTTTATCTTTTCCTCTCATCTTAGCCAATCTGAGAGGTGCGTATTGGTATCTCAGAGTTGTCTTGATTTGCATTTCTCTGATACCACTACACACCTGTCAGATTGGCTAGAATCACAGGGAAAGATAATGTGGAATGTTGGAGGGGATGTGGGAAAACAGGGACACTGATACATTGTTGGTGGAATTGTGAATACATCCAACCATTCTTGAGAGCAATTTGAAATTATACTCAAAAAGTTATCAAACTGTGCATACCCTTTGATCCAGCAGTGTTTCTACTGGGCTTATACCCCAAAGAGGTAATAAAGAAGGGAAAGGGACCTGTATGTGCCAAAATGTTTGTGGCAGTCCTGTTTGTAGTGGCTAGAAGCTGGAAAATGAATGGATGCCCATCAATTGGAGAATGGCTGAACAAATTGTGGTATATGAATGTTATGGAATATTATTTTTCTGTAAGAAATGACCAGCAGGATGAATACAGAGAGAACTGGTGAGACTTACATGAACTGATGCTGAGTGAAATGAGCAGAACCAGGAGATCATTATATACCTCAACAATGATACTGTTTGAGGATGTATTCTGATGGAAGTGGATCTCTTCGATAAAGAGAGCTAATCCAGTTTCAATTGATCAAGGATGGACAGAAGCAGCTACAACCAAAGAAAGAACACTGGGAAATGAATATAAATTGCTTGCATGTTTGTTTTTCTTCCCGGGTTATTTATACCTTCTGAATCCAATTCTCCCTGTGCAACAAAAAAACTGTTCAGTTCTGCACACATATATTGTATCTAGGATATACTGTAACCTATTCAACATGTAAAGGACTGCTTGCCATCTGGGGAAGGAGGTGGAGGGAAGGAGGGGAAAAATCGGAACAGAAATGAGTGCAAGGGATAATGCTGTAAAAAATTACCCTGGCATGGATTCTATCAATAAAAAGTTA
Organism: Antechinus flavipes; assembly: GCF_016432865.1. Lineage (NCBI taxonomy): Eukaryota > Metazoa > Chordata > Mammalia > Dasyuromorphia > Dasyuridae > Antechinus > Antechinus flavipes. The sequence continues at coordinate 165,726,705 of NC_067401.1, forward strand.
TTTAAAAAAATTAAGTTTTTAAATTGTGCATCCTTCCAAAAAAATTGTATTTCTCTGATTAATAGTGATTTAGAACACTTTCTGATATGATTAGAAATAATTTTAATTTCTTCATCTGAAAATTGTCTGTTCGTATCCTTTGACCATTTATCAATTGGAGAATGATGTGGAATTTTATAAATTTGAGTCAATTATAATGAGGCCTTTATCAGAACCCTTAAATGTAAAAATGATTTCCCAATTTATTGCTTCCCTCCTGAGCTGGTCTGCATTACTTTTATTTGTACAAAAACGTTTTAACTTAATATAATGAAAATTATCTATCTGATGTTCAATTATAAGTTCCAGTTCTTCTTTGGACACAAATTCCCTCCTTCTCCACAGATTTGAGAGGTAAGCCATCCTATGTTCTTCTAATTTGGTTATATCACTCTTTATGTCTAGATCATTTAGATCTTATCTTGGTATGTGGTATCAGGTCTGGGTTCAGCCCTAATTTCTTTCATCTTTCCAATTTTCCCAGAAATTTTTGTCAAATAGTGAATTCTTATCATCAAAGCTGGAGTCTTTAGGTTTGTCAAACACTAGATTGCTAAGTCATGAACTATTTTGTCCTATGATTCTAAACTACTCCACTGATCGACTACTCTGTTTCTTAGCCAATACCAAATAGTTTTGGTGACCACTGCTTTATAATGTAGTTTTAGATCTGGCACAGCTAGGCCACCTTCATTAGCATTTTTTTTCATTAGTTCCCTTGAAACTCTTGACTTTTGTTCTTCCAGATGAACTTTTTTACTATTTTTCTAGATCTGTAAAATAATTTCTTGGGAGTTTAATTGGTATGGCACTAAATAAGTAGATTAATTTAGGTAGTATTGTCATTTTTATTATATTCACTTGGCCCACTCCTGAGCATTTGATATTTTTCCAACTGATTAGATCTGACTTTATTTGTGTGGAAAGTGTTTTGTAGTTGAAATACAAGGTTTTTCAAGGGTCAGTGTTGAAAATTTATCCTTGCATATGTTTTGAAAATTTAAAAAACTTCAATTAAAATAAATCTGGCCTCAGACATATCTGACCCTGGCCAGCTCACTTAACCTTATTTGCCTCAGTTTCCTCATTTGTAAAATGATCCCAAGAAGGAAATAGTAAATCCCCCCTTTGCCAAGTATCTTTGCCAAGAAAACCACCAAATGGGGTCATGAAGAGTCATAAACAAATAAAGTAACTGAACAACAACAAAGGAGTACTGACTATTTTTCACAGAAAAGGGTTCGTGGTCACTGTGGCATTTTGGACAGAGCACTGAATTTGGACTCAAGAAGCTCAATTTGAATCCTAGCTCTGTCTGTTACTAGTTGTGTGACTATAGCCTTCATGACCTAGCTTGTAGAAATTTTAAGAGGAAAGTATATTATAAACCTTAAAACACTTCACAAACCTGAGTTATGTCTTGTTTTGTAATTATTATTATCACTATCTCATTCTTTTCCTCTTGGTTTGAAAGCAGTTCATATAAGGCTTAGTCCATGTCACTATCCTGTTATTATTCTATATTAAAGTCCTAGGGATTCTTGGGTAAGTAGAAAAGGTGACTATCATCAAAATCCAATAAAATTATTATGGTGCAGACATCTTCTATAGGTTCCCTGAAAGGATCTTCTGTATGGGTATAAAAAGTACTTCATTCTATTCCCACATGGTCTTGATTTCTTCTATTAGATCTCTCTTTGTATTTTGAGGGCAACTAGATGACAGAATGGATACAGCACCGGGCTGAGAAGCAATAACACTCCTTTTCCTGAATTTAAATCTGTCCTCACATAGTAGTTGTATGATCTTGGGCAAGTCACTTAACTCCGTTTGCCTCAGTTTTTCATCTTTAAAATAAACTGGAGAAGGAAATGATGAACCTCTCCAGTACCTTTGCCAAGAAAACCTCAAAGGGGCTTACAAAGAGTCAGACATGACTGAAAAACAATTGAATATTATATTTGGAAGCTTTTCACTAAGAATATCTTGGATATTATGAGTATTTGATATGCTGTCATCATCATCATTATTATAATTATCATATAGCCACAATAATTTTTTAACATTTGTTTTTAAGACTTTTGAAATATGATGATCAATTCTGATGGACAAGGCCATCTTCAGCAATGAGATGAACCAAATCAGTTCCAATGGAGCAGTAATGAACTGAAACAGCTACACCCAGCGAAAGAACTCTGGGAGATGACTAAGAACCATTACATTGAATTCCCAATCTCTATATTTTGCCCACCTACTTTTTTGATTTCTTTCACAGGCTAATTGTACAATATTTCAGAATCCAATTCTTTTTGTACAGCAAAATAACAGTTTGGACATGTATACTTATTTTGTATTTAATTTATACTTTAACATATTTAATGTGTATTGGTCATCCTGCCATCTAGGGGAGGGAGTGGGGGGAAGGAGGGGAAAAATTGAAAAAAAAAAGGTTTGGCAATTGTCAATGCTGTAAAATTACCCATGCATATAACTTGTAAATAAAAAGCTACTAAAAAAAAAAAAAAGACTTTTGAGTTCTAGTTTCTCTCCCTTATCCCCACCCACAATTAAGAAATCATATGTGAAAATTATTTTACAAATATTATCTCATTTGATCTTCACAACAATCCTTTGAGGTGGATGCTATCATCATTCCCATTTTACAGATAAAGACCTGAGGCAGATGGAAGTTGAGTTTTTTCTAGTCTGTGTCTGAGGCTGAATTTGGATTCAGGTCTTCTTGACTTCAAGTCTAGCACTCTATTCACTAGCTCTATCTATTAAAAACATGACCATCAATTTTTTTACGAATCAAATGAACCATTGTGGGCAACATTTGATTCTTCATTTTGTAATAATGTTCTGGTACCAGTACAGTCTATTTGTTGAATTCTGAAGGACAATGTTGCTGAAACTGAGTAGATACACTGAGGTCCGAGCACTTAAGGCTAATTACCAATTGGACAATACTGTATTAGCATATGTTTGGAGAAAGAATGGCCCTGCCCCACTACTCTGTGTAGGTTTGATCTGTTTGGTGCATAGAGGCAGGATTTAGGGGATGGAGTGAGAAAGCCAGAGTCACTACTGGCGGATTTGTGTTGTATCACCATTCTGTTCACATCTAAAAAGAATAAAGATCAAGGACTTTTGCTTATCCTGGCTGATTCTAAACTATCCAGGGTGCTAATGCGGTCATCACAGAATATGAGGTCTCTTTTGGTAGAATGGGGATTTATTTTGTTAGATTATGAAAAATTGAGAGTTTCTGAATTGTGATCACTAGGTTTTATATTAATAAGTGTTCAGGAAGCACTAAACTATTTTTATTATTATCATGATCTCTCATCCTCATTTTTTAGAATGAAGTTCAGACCTAAAAGGTTCTGTGACATATCACTATACTGCTATTTATTCTTTTTTCATTTAATGTTTTAAAGCCTATTAGACTGATGGATTCTTAAAAAAAAATTGTTCTTAAATGTTTATGGATAAGTGTTTTGTTCAGGCAAATAGCTATGTCTGTGATGATACTGTAGTCCTAGTAGTTTATCTGCTGACTTCTCTAACAATTATCATTACTACCTATTATTAATTGATATAATTTCATTTTCTCATATTTCTTACAGTCCAAATAGAAATGGTTTTGAAACAATACTTTATTATTCTTTCTTATTTAATATTCTATGGACTTTTCCATAGTTGGATGGAAAAGCTGCTTTTAAAAGCTGAATAAAAAGTATTAAGAGTTCATCTTCTGAAGGCTCACCCACAACATCCTCCCTGACATTCCAGTAGCATATAGGGCAAAAGGGATGACATGAAGCTTTTCCTGGCCCCATAAGATATTGAACTTCTCTACTGGTCTCTATATTTTGAATATATTTCCTATATATAAAAAAACCATATCATATGGTTTGGGAGAGTTTGACTTTTTTGTGTGGTGACTGCTGTTAAAATTTTTTTGTTTTTATTGGAATGAGGGCAGGGCTCATTTTGGGCTTTCATTGTATATCCAATGTTTAGCATTGTACCTTGCTCATACTAAGTGCTTAAGAAGGGCATATTCTTTCTCTCTCTCCCTCTCTCTCTTTCTCTCTCCCTTTGTCTCTGTCTCTGTCCCTGTGTCTCTCTTTCTCTCTTTTTCTTTCTCTCTCTGTCTGCCTGCCTCTGTGTGTATGTCTCTGTCTCTCTCTCTCTTTGTCTCTCTGTCTCTCTTGTCATTCTCTGTCTCTGTCTCTCTCTCTCTTTGTCTCTCTGTCTCTCTCTGTCATTCTCTGTCTCTGTCTCTGTCTTTCTCTCTGTCTGTCTGTCTGTCTGTCTGTCCGTCTGTCTGTCTCTTTCTCTCTTTTTCTATTTCTGGCTGTCTCCCTCCTTCCCTTCTCCCCCCTCCTTATGTCTTTCTCTCTGGGGATATTTCATGTCTCCTTCTAGAACAAGGGGAAATAAATAGTCAATGAAAATTGACCTGCTGGCTGTTTCTCATAAACAACATTCCATTTCTCTTGCCTTTGTACAAGTGGCTTCCCAGGTCTGGAATGCACTCCTTCTTTTGCACCACTTTACTGATTCCCTTTTGTTGTTATTATATAGTCATGTCCAACTCTTCCTCACACCATTTGGGGTTTTCTTGGCAAAGACACTGAAATGGTTTGCCATTTCTTTCTCTAGCTCATTTTACAAACAAGGAAACTAAAGCAAACAGGATTAATTTGACTTTCCTAGAGTAATTTGAACTCAGATTACTTGTTGCTCTATCCAATGCACCACCTAACTGGCTTATGACACTCCTTCAAAGCTCTGAGGCCCCAACATATCCTCTCTTGTTCTCCTTCCCAGTGCCCCCATTTATTAATGCTCTTTCTAAAATTTCTTTATGTATACTTTTAATTTATTTTTGTCCAGATTTTACGAATATGACCTACTGGAGGGCAGGGATGGCTTTCCAGGTCTGTGATCTCTTTAGAAGAGGGAACTCCTGGGAGAGGAAACTCCTTTTTTTTTTTTAAATTAAAGCTTTTTATTTTCAAAATATATTCATGAATAATTTTTCAATATTGGCCCTTACAAAATCTTGTGTTCCAAATTTTTCCCTCCTCCCCCCCATCCCCTCCTCTAGATGGCAGGTAATCCAATATATGTTAAACACAGGTAAAATATATGTTAAATGAGAGGAAACACTTTAACAAAACAGATCAGCAACTATTCTGCAACTTAACATCTTAGAGATGGGAAAAGTGACATTCCCAAAATCATAGTGCAAAGATATCCTAGAGGGCAGGCTTGGATCTACTCTGATGCTGCTTCTCATATATGTGCCTTAAACATTAGCACTTCAAAAATGTTTGTTGGATTGAGTTCATTTGAAAAATAATTACAGAACATTTGTTTGGTTTTTTTTCTCTCTTTCTCTAACTTCATGTCCCTCATCAGCACCCTATTTCCAAGAAATATAGATCCTGAATTAAAAAATGATTCTCAGTTTAACTGCCCCCTTCCCTGCAAACACATACACTTTATATTTGTATTACATTCATATATTATTTAATACATGACACATTTATTCAAATGATGTTATTTGTAAATTATTTAATCATATAAATTAAATAAGTAACATTTCTTAGCATAATATACATTATATATTAGACTAATCCATTAAATTGTTTATTTTTTATATATAGTATCAGCATAAACTATTACATATAATATACATTTACAATTTGCCTTCACTTACATTCAGAAATTCTTTTATACACAATCATAGATATATTTGTATGAGCTCATAGACTCACATGCTTATAGTCACACTTTCATATTCACACTCATCCCCCTCTTTTCCTCAAAATAGAACCAAATCTTAATGATTGTCTCTATCAGAGCAGAGAGGGGTGTGAATGTGCAACTCAGTGGCTTATTCCACCTCCTGCAAACACACACTCAACCAAAGAAGCTGGGAGCCTGAATATCAGCTCAGAACCTGGGTACCCTTGGGAGGCTTCTTAAAAGAGATTCCACTTGCCTTGACTTCCTCACTCATGACTGGGCCATGGGGCTGATGAAAAAGCCAAGTCAAAGTGAGAATTCTCAGCATAGTTGCAAGGAGGGTCTGCCTGGAGCTGTTCTTCTCTTTTCCATGGAAGAGAACTCCCCGTTCATTCTCTCCCAATTCCTAAGTGGGAACTTTCAGCAGCTCCACTCCATTCGGTACTTACCAGTGAGCAGCCTGGGGTCCTTATGTCTGTGCTGTGTCCTTGGGGAGTGGAAGCAAAGGGTGGGGGAGATCTAAGAAGCTGTTCTGAGTCCCACTCTTTTATACTGCCCTCCCTCTGGGTGCATGCTATTTCTAGACAGGTGCACCTGTCTGAGTCTGCCCCTCTCCTGGACATCTCTGAGAAGCTGGCAGTAATTACCCTAGGCCATCCAGCCTGATATTACCCCCTGGGAGGGAGTCCCTGCAATTAGTCTGTAAAGAACTAACTAAGTCTGGGATTGGTCACTTCAGGGTTAATCTGAAATCCAAAAAGAAACTGTGGTGGAGGGTGAAGCTAGGGTCCCTGGAGCTAGGGTAATCTTGGTCAATAGGAAAGCAATTAGCGTCAGAACCCTAAGCCATCCTTGTCACTGTCAACTAATATTTCCAATGACCCTGAGCCTGTAAGATGTGCAACCTGGCAGTCTTTGAAGAATTGGGAACAAATATTAGACCAAAGGCAATAGAGAAGTGTGTGGTGGGTATGGGCAGCCTTAAACCTATAGGGATAGTTCCTGATACCTGGAACCGATAAGGAAACTCATGCCTTTGTCCATATAGGTCAGTACCTTCTCTGTGACTGGTGATCGAGGAGGATTGCCTGGGACAGAAGGATTAAGTTCTTTGCCAAGGATTATACAGGCAGTATGTGCCAGAAGTGGGATGGGAAGCCAGGTTTTCCTGGCTCTCTGACACCACATACAATATATAACAAATGAGAAACTTCCCTAGAAGAATAGGAGTAGAAGATGTCATTTAGGAAATGCATGTTTAATAGAGACTGGTCATGTCAGTTAGGTAGCACAATCTATAGAGAGCCAGGTCCAGAGTCAGGAAGACTCATCTTCAAGAGTTCAAATCTGGCCTCAGATACTTACTGTGAACCTGGACAAGTCACTTAACCTTGTTTGCCTCAGTTTGATCATCTGTAAAATATGCTAGAAAAGGAAATAGCAAACCACTCCAATATCTTTGTCAAGAAAATCCCAAATAAGGTCTCAAAGAATCAAATGTGACTGAAAAAAATAACTGAACAACAACAAAAATGAGCTGGAGAAGGGAATGGTAAACTACGCCATTGTCTTTGTCAAGAAAAACCCAAATAAGGTCACAAAGAATCAAATGTTACTGAAAAAAATGACTGAACAATAAGGCAAGAAAATGGCAAATCACTCTAATGTCTTTGTCGAGAAAACCCAAATAAGATCACAAAAATTTGGACCCAACTGAAATAACTGCATGATTAAAAACACATAGCAAAAGGGAGAGTTGACACTTGAACATCCAGAAATCTCTATTGGAGCATACACTATCTAGAAGAAGACCACTAGCATATTGAGAAGACCCCCTGTTATCATATTTTGAGAGAACATGGGGAAGAGAGCCACAGGATAGTCAGGTATGGATTTATCATGATCTATATTGGAGGAAAAAATATTTACATCAAATAGTTCATAGACTGACTAGAGCATTTGAATATTTGAAAACCTCTGGAGCCCCCAGATGCTCTTAGACAATCAAATACTCTAATGGTACCTTGTGATCTCTTCAATTTAAGAATTTTTCCCCAACAGAATAAAACATAACTTATCCATGCCTGCCCATCATGTGCCAGTTATCCACATTCAGCTAAAAGGTCACCACAAAGTGTCCAACATATGGGAGACCATCTTAGTTTTGTCCTGACATTGTGAATGTACCAGTGGAACACTCTGGGTATTCACCTGACATCTTGCTCTTGCTATGTGACCAACACATCTTCTGCTTTATCAAATAATTACTCAATGACATCCTTTACTTCTGTTATTTTTTGGAACTCCTAGATAGATAGATTTTATTGTTAATAGTTTTCAGTTGGGTCTGACTCTTTGTGATTCCATTTGTAATTTTCTTGGCAAAGATTGTGGAATAGTTTGCCTTTTCCTTCTCCAGCTCATTTTACAAATGAGGAAACTGAGGAAAACAGGGTGAAATGACTTATCCAGGGCCACACAGCTAGTATCTAAGGAAGGATTTGAATTCAACTCTTCCTGACTCCACACTCTGTGTTCTATACATTGTATCCACTTTGCTATCCCAGACGAAGTAGGTAAAACATTTATTAAATAATTTATTATGCACCAAAAATTACCAGGCATCAAGAAAAAAAACATACAGTATTTTGTTCAAGATATCCTTCCCCCCCCCCAAAAAAAAATAACATGATGAGCAATATTCATTACTTTGAAAAGGAGGGGGAAAATGCTACACCCAAGTCCCTTTCCCTGAATTTTTGCCTTTTCAATTGTGTCTGATTTTTGAGAGACTGGAGGACCACAGAGCTTGGAATAAACCAGGTGGAGAGGGGAAAGCAGATGCACAGAATCTCTGTCACATTCCCCTACAAGCTTTGAATGTGTGCCTTGAGGCAGAAGCATATGGACATTACACGTGTCCTCATACATATAGCCCAAGTGAGAGTTTTCTGGAGAAGTGTTTACATTCCTGAAGAATTTGGAAACTCCACTTCTTTTATTTAAAAGGGGAAATTCCTAAGCAAGATTTGGCTTGAGACTGTCTCTGAGCCCCAAGTACAAAAGCTCTAGACCCAATTTTCTAGAGAAAGGAAGGGTCTTCAGGGCAGTGTCAGTGTATTGGGGCAAAAATGAATGTGGCTCCCAGCACTAGAAAAATAACACGGGACTGAAATAATCCCCTAGAGGAGCAAAATAAGTTACAAGTAGTACCAGGAGGAACAGATGATGGCCCAAAAAAGGCAAAGTGAGGCACAAGACTTGAACTCCTTATTTTCAAGGAGCAAAAGCAAAATCTTGCTTTTATCCCAGGCCTCTACAATTCATTCTTAAGATCCCCAGGAGTCAGTTCTCACCATGTGGTGTGTCAGGGATACGGAACGTGACCTCAGTTGTCTGCTATGCCCATGAGAGAACTAAACCACTTTATTAGGAAACTTGGAAATCTATTGCAAATATTGGCTGCTTTCCAGAGTCTTTGTCTTCCTTCAGGGATCTCTCCCTGAAAAGAGCCTGGAAGTAAGTGTGGCTCCTCTCAAAGCTGAAAGCCAAAAGCAGAAAGATCCCTGCTCTCCCAAACTCTCATCAGTTTTACACTGAATAATTAGCCCCCCACCAATTCTCACCAAAAATGAAAAGTCTTGTTCAAATGAACTTTATATTTATGTGCGTCCATGTGCATATATATATAAATATATAGATATGTATGTATATATACATACATAAAATTTATTTGCATTCACTTGTGTACACACACACACAAACACATATATGTGTTTGTGTGTGTGTGTGTGTGTGTGTGGTATATATGGAGCACCTAAGGGACAAAATGGTTAGAGTGCCAGCCCTGGAATTAGAAAAACTCATCTTTGAGAGTTCAAATGCGACTGTCATCACAAACGTTAATAGCTATGTAATCATGGGCACTTAACTCTGTTTGCCTTAGTTTACTTTTCTGTAAAATGAGTTGGAGAAAGAAAGCAAACTACCCCAATATCTCTGAAAACAAACAAACAGACAAAAAACCAGATAGAACTAAAACAATTAAACAAAAAAGGCACATACAAGTATATGCATATTTTGGATCATACATACATGCATGATGCATATATACATATATACATACCTATATTTTTCTTCAATTTATTTTATGTATATAAAATATGTATATATAGTAAATTTTGGGGGGAACAAACTATCCAGGAAGTTCAAGTACTTTCATTATGCTTCAGAAATATCTATCTGCACTCAACTTTACATTTACTTTGTGCACATTTTTTATTTTCTTATTTGAGCACCTCACTAGAATATAAGTCCCTTGGGAGCCATAGGCATCTATATAAATGCTTAAAGGGGGATTATTCAAATGAATTTGAATTTTCAAAATAAGGTATATTACTAAATTTTTTTACAATTAGATTTTTTAAAAATATTTTTATTTATTTCACTAAATATTTCCCAGTGACATGAAAATTTTTTTTTAAATAATCATTTTAAAAAATTTTGAGTTCCAAATTCTCTCCCTTCATTTCACCACATCCACTTTCTTGAGAAGACCAGTAATTTGATTTCAATTATGCATATGAGGTCATATAAAACATATCCATATTAATCATGTTGCAAAAGAAAAGAACAATATAAATAAAGTTTTTAATAGCCTTTCTCTAATCAATAATGATTTAGAGCATTTTTTCATGTGACTAGAAATGGCTTTTATTGCTTCATTTGAAAATTGTTCATATCCTTTTACCATTTATCAATTGAAAATGGCTTGTATTCTTAAATTTAAGTCAATTCTCTATGTATTTTAGAAATGAGGCATTTATCAGAATCCTTGGATGTAAAATTTCCCCCTAGTTTTCTGCTTCCCTTCTAATCTTGATTGCATTGTTTTTGTCTGTACAAATATTAAAAAGTTAAAATTAAAAAATTAAAATTATCCACTTTGTATTTCATAATGTTCTCTATTTCTTCTTTAGCCATAAATTCCTTCTCCACAGATCTGAGAAGTAGACTAGTGGATAGCATTTTTTATAGTCCTTTGGAATTTGTCTTGAATTATTGTCTTGATCATACAATTGGATTTTAATAATAATCTAGCATTTACATAGATCATAGATTTGGAGTTGGAAGGACTCTTAGAGATTATCTAGTCTGACTCATTCATTTTACAGATTAAGAAATTAAAGCTCTGAGATGTTAAATTTCAACTCACTGCTAACTACTCTTGCTATCTTTTTGGTCTAAAAATTCATTATCCTAGGTGAAGAAAATAGAAGCCAGTAAAAGAAGTTTTGCTTTCTCTCTGCCTTCCATTATAATCATCCCATTTGCCCTTAGCATGAATGCTTTTCTTTCTTTGAATTTTTTTTCTCCCACACAGCTAAAAGAGCCATTAAAAATGTGATTAGCTTTCATTACTAGTCACAATTCATTCTAAGCATTAGTACTCCTGACATTATTCTGAAAGGACTATATCATGTTTTTGCATTAATATTCAATTGTTTGCCCTTGCTTCTATCTTTTCTTTATTTTTTAAAATTAAGTTGGACAACATATTCTCTTTATGTCTATATAAATGTCTTTTAAATTGATTCTCTTCTTTATCCTCATCATAATTATTTGAGTCTACATCATTATTTATTTATCTTTTAGTCCTTATTTCTCTTAACATTTTATAGATATGGAAACAAGTGCAGAAAGTTTGAGCTATGGGTTGAGGTCACACAAGTAGCGAATAATATCTCCATATTTGAACAGAGATCCTCTGACTTCAGATCTAACATTCTTTCCACTATGCCATAATTTACCCTTCTAAAAGCAAACCTTCCTGCAGTAGACAAAGCTGCCTCTCACTCAAGCAGCAGTGTAATCATAGAATCTAATCCTTTCGATCAATTTTTCTTGAAATTAGACTCAGGCAAAGTAAATCAATGGAACAGACTTGATAAGCAAGACCCAGAAGCAAGAGAAAACAATGTTCAATAAGCCCATGAATACAAGCCTAAAAGTGACTGTTTAAAAAAATCATCTGCTTTTCTAGATTTAGCTTTTTTTGGAGTTGGAATTTCTCTGCTTTACACATGCCTCAAATTCCTTCCTGATACTTCCACTCCAATTACCTTGATCCTTATATTTGATATATTTAACACTAGATATTTTCAAACTTCTAGAATTTACAGCTCCCTGACTATGATGTCATAAGTAGGAAGAAGTCAAAAGAGTGCTAGAATCCATAGCTGAAAATAAAATTGAATTTTTTAAAATCTCCTGATTTTTACTCTATTGCTCCTTCTCCTTCACTACATCATCTTCCATGGAAGGGCAAGGTCCGATCATGGAGGCCTCAAAGTCAGAGAATGTTTAGATTTAACCCCTTAGTTTCTTGAGAACAACCATAACATCCATCAGTCAAGAGACAGTTTTTGTGTATATGAACTGTTCTAAATGCTGAAAATAGTGGGGTAGAGGGTAAGGGCTACATACAAAGAGAGATAAAATAGGTAGACAAGACACAAGTACAAGAAAAATTAATCAACAATATCAATATGACAATACTACAATATCTAATAGCATTTCAGTGACACTAAAATTCACTTAAATTGTGAATATTTTTAGATGTAAAGGGTCAATATTGGTAGCATGCTTTTAAAGTTAAAGAATACAGTCTTCTTATTAAATCACTTTAGAAGTATTAGCAATTGCTATTCCTGTTAATGATAGATGAATAAAAAGGTGGAAAACCATGTGATATCAGACATAACCATGCTTGTTAGAAAGTTTTGCTGAATTGTTTTCAGATAATATATTTTGTAATGGGATCTCCTTGGGTGTTTGTTGGGATGAATCTATTGTATGAAAATAACATGTATCCTTTGAAATCTGTTAAAGCAAAATAAAAATACATGTGATGTATCTTAGCTCCTACCCCAAACTGTGGTCTCCTTGAGAATGGGAAGACCAGTTTTTTTGTCTCTTCAATGAGCCTAACACAATATCCTGTACAAAGCAGTCCCACAATTATTGATTAAATGTGTTTCCTGTAGTCTCTTGCCTTTAAATCTGGGCATAGTCTTCTTGCTTGTTTTTTGAAGTCCATGAATTCCATGGACATTGTCCTGGAATTAGACTACATTGAACTTCCCCCAAAATTGGTTCATTCTTTTTAGTGTGGAAATCATAAAAAAATGATTTATTGTGTCAATCAACTGATCAAAATTTAGCAATTTTTATTCAATCTTAAAACCATTTAAAAATGCTTTAGCTCTAAAGGATATACTGTACTCTGTGACATTTGCTTTAGCCCTACCTCAATTGCTTTCTCAAATTTTATAGTGCCTCTATTAGTTATTATAGACTCAGGAGATATTTTTTCTTTTTCTGTGAGTAGAAAACTCAATAAACATGCCATATGGTTTTCATTGTGTCCACTACTACCATATTGGTTTTCTAGTTTTTGCAAACATACCATGAGACTTCCATTTCAGAGGTCTTTTGGTTCTGTACAATTTACTTGTAGAATTCAATGTGTCTTTAAGACTACTGAGGTTTTTTGTTTTTGGCTTTCTTGTTTCTTCCTCAGATACATTCGATCATATTCTATAGTCCATGTTTCATCCCCAAAGTGACATGGGTCCTTTCTTAAGAAAAGTTCTAAGGTATGCTTGTGGTTCCAATAATATTAATAGTTCTAGCATTTCTATAACACTAAAAGGTTTACAAAGCACTTTCCAAATATTATCTCATTTTATCCACACAATAACTCCATAAGGAAAGTACTATTTTTACAAATGAAGAAACTGAGGTACAGAGTGATAAAGTGACTTATCTAGGGCCATTAAGCTCCAAACTAGTAAGGGTCTAAATCAGGATTTGAACTCAGGTATTCCTGATTCCAAGTCCAGTATTCTGTCTACTACACCATCTAGCTGCCTCTAACAATGTGATGGAACACATTGTTCAATATGGACATTTACACTTTGGACATATTCATAATTAACCCTGGCCACCCTATATGGGATTGCGCTGGGCAGGGTGGAGCAGACAGCAGGTGATTGAACCTCTAGGGACATTCCCTACCTCTTTCCCCTCCACCTCCCATATCTATCCTTCTACCCATTGACTAACGTACCCACTCTTTCCCAGGATTGGGATTTCTTTTCTATTCCTCCTTCCCTGGACAGAGCTGATTTAGCTGCCAACACCTGTTTTTTTGGTTTGTTTTTTTTTGTCTTCCCCCCACCTCCACCCCTCCATGGAGCCAGGATTCCTGATTTCTCATCTCCCTCTCTCCCACCCTCACCCCAATCCAAAATTTGAGAGGGAAAGACAGAGGCTTGAGCATCTTGATCCCAAGAACTCAACTTTAATTGACCTCTGGGGATATTCTGTACCTCCACTACCTGTTCTTTCTACCTTCTACCCAGTCAAGATTGGTCCCAAGAATGGAGGTGGAAGCAGACTTTTTTTCTGGGAATAGAAGGGGGAACCCCAAACCCACCCTAACCTTCCTGCCTTCTCCCCACTGACATTTCCTGAGCATCAAACTGGAATGGGGCTGGACCTGGGGTGTCAATTTTTGTAATTGAGGTAAGAGGAAGGGAGAGGGCCTGATTAATTTGTTTCCTTGCTGCTCAGAAGATGTAGGGAGAAGGGGGATTTGACAATCCTATAAATTTCCCGATCTTGGGCTAGCCTTTCTTGGCCTCTGATTTTTGCCTTTGAAATGCTTGGTTTAAGCAAGGATATTTCCTCCCTGTGAGCTTCCCTTCCCCAATCCCTCCTTTTAGAATGCCATCCCCCCTCCCCCTAGGAGCTGGTTACATCTTCTCTCTGTTCACAATCTACCTCTGAACACTTTTGTTGGTTTTCTTTTTTAAATGGTTTTGCTCTTAGATTCTGTGGCTTCCAGACATTCAGCCATGCGGTTTTGTTCTCATTTTCACCTGCCCTCTCTCTCTCCATCCACCCTGCTTATCTTCCCCAAATCATCACAAGGAGGGCTTGTGGAAATAGTGGACACCAGGCCTAGTTTACTAAAAAAGTGACATTGTTGGGGAGTTGCCCAACTCCACTATTATTGTCCCGCCTTTGATAATCTTCAAGTTGGGAGGATTAAGGGAAGGAGATCCAGCCTAAGTGGGGGAAAAGGGTGGTCCCAGACTATTGTGAGCCCCCACCACTCTGGTTTCCTATTTACAGTTACTTGAATAAAAATAAACTCCTTTTTCTGTATCTAAAGTTAATACCAGTCTATCAAAAGGCCTGACAATACATCTCCCAGTTAATAGTCCTAACCCTTTCATCCTCTATGAGAGGCATGGTAGTCTGTTTCCAAGTGTTTGTTGAACTCCTAACTGACCAGGAATTCCCATTCCAGGTACCTTAAAGAAAACAGTGCTTTATCATTCACCTCATATTATTAACTGAATACTCCTCCTCTTACAATGTTTCAATAAAATCTTGCAAAATTATCTCAGTTCTTATTTAAATTATTTTATTTAAACCCCTTCACAAGAAATCCTCTATATGGTTCTGGTTGTTGTAAGACATCAATGCTCAAGGGATACAACAACCATATTGCTCCTATTAGCTCATATATTTGTAATGAATGCAATATAAAATAAATATCAACACTTAAGCATTCCATCAAGCAGGAGTTATCTCAAAGGAAATGGTCTAACTTATAATGGAAATACATCAGAAAATAGATGATCCAATTATAATCTAGAACAAGAGTAAAAAAGCTAATTTTCTCTAGTAAAAGATGGAAAGTTCTAAGTAGAAAATATCTCCTGTGGGTCCCATCCAAAAGTGTGCTGGTAAATGTTTAATAATAGGAAAACAATGGACCCACAATATACTTTTAAGCTTAATTTACATTACTAACATTTTCTCTGTCATTTTCTTGAGTTTAGAAAATCAATAAAACAATAAATCAAGCCCTGATCTGTAGCCTTTGCTGATTTCCAATGTATAAATATTTATACTGAAAATTTTAAAATTGACATTCCAAAGCCAGTACAAGCTGGATTCAACACTTCACTCATTCCATCAAAAGTAATGGAACAGCCAGAGATCCAGGACAAATGTCTATAATGTAGTACCTTATTGGGCTCACTCTACTAAAGTAGGTTGGGTTCCTAGAGGGAGGACTACTTCAAGAGAGGCAGTCCTATGTGTGGCTATTCCCTTAATAATATAGTTCACAACCCCCCAGTAATGTGTTTACTTTTAATAATCAACCAATAGATTTCACTAATTCTTAGGAAAGGCATTTACTCAACTGGTAAAGCAAGAAAAAACATTTCCCTCTATCTTATTCCCCAATCTGGGATACATTTTCCCACATATATACATAGAATTCATGGGAGAAATTTACAATATGGATGAAGCATAAATGTAGGGAACACGTTTACAATGCAGCTCACAAACTCTGCAACTAGGGCACAGTGTGTAATGAATTAATTGTTCCATTGTTCAGCTGGGCTAGCTTCTCATAGGCCATAGGTGTCTCAGCTAACTCCTAACTGACCAGGAATTCCCATTCTGTGGCTTACTGAAGTCAATAATTTAATATTATTAGTGTAATCTGCATTTTGGTCCTCAAGTCTAACAGAAACAATTTTTTATTAATTTATACCGAAACCATTTCTAGAGAGAGATAGACAAAATATATTTAAAATCTCTTTTCCTTATTCAAGATTTCTATAAGTTTTATTTGAAATTGTCTTGGGGCAAAGCTCCAAGAGATATTAAATGCATTTTGGGTTAAAATTCAAGAATGATTGAGTAATAAGACTATTCCCTGTTTGGCTATTCCTTTCATTCTGAGAATACAAAGGGACCTCTGCCATGTTAGACATCTGTATCCTTTTTCTATTGAGAAGGAGGGTCATGGCCTCAGTGAATTCCAGGTGGTGATATAATAGTTATCTTTTGTTTTAAAAAAAAGTTAGTTACTAACTTTAATCTCTTTGCCTAAGGCAGATCCTTTTGTCCTTCATCTATCACCTATCTTTCAAAAGCTTTTCCCAAGGATTTTGGAAAAGACTTTTAAGAAAAGAGATATTTCTTAATTCTTTTTAGAGAAAGTAAAAAGAAGTTTTTAATATACCTCCACATTGCTCCTTGGGTTAGGTTGGAATGAGCAGGTAGCTTGGCTAATGGGCAAAGCTACTGCTAGACTGACTAATTCTGAATTCTGAATTAATTGTTCTCTCTTCAGTTGAAGTCCTACTGAGCTCTTTCAGCAATGGCAGGAAGGGAGCCTAGGATCAACAGAAATTTCCTTTCTCAGGGCCTCTGTGAGCTGCTTCTATATCTGGCCACTAGATATTCTAGTGGTTCTAAGATTCTAAGGTTTATCACCTCCAAGAGGGAGGTGGGAGAGACCTAGCCTCTCCAGTTGGACAGTTCTTATTGGTTCGGAGCAAGTTCTCTCACTCTAGAGATTGATGGTATCCCTTGACCTGTTTGCTTCAGTTTTCTCAACAATAAAATAAGGATAATAATTGCACATACTTCCCAGCATTATCATACCTCCCAGCAATGAGACCAAATAAGATAATATAGTCTTCTACATGGAGACTTTCCCCATCACAGTTCTGATATATCATGGATTGGCAAGAGAAATTAAATGGAAATTTGGGGGGGGCAGTTTTGTGGAAGTCACAGACAATATGCAAAGGCTATTAGATGACAGAAAAAGTTAAGAAACTCAAAAATGTATAAAATGTATGTATAGTATTACATATCAACCCTAATTCCACAATAAAGTCTTATAAATATTCCATAAAAGAAACAGAAAAAAAATTCAGACTTCTTTTCTGGTACAAAGCGAGAGACAAAAATCTACATACAGATTTTCCAGATTTGGGGGAGAGGAGGTGCTCTGCCCCTAACTCCTCAATGTGAAAAAAGATAATTGTCATTGTAAAGTGCTTAGCATAGTACCTAGTACATATTAAGGACTAATAAATGTTAATTACTAACAATATTAATACTATTATTAATAATGATCAGCCTGTAACACTTCCCAGATTTTTATCTTATATAGATGACTGAGGACAGACAATTTTTTTCTCTCTAGGGAAATTTATTGTTTCTGCTGACCTTTACACATATAGTCAATTGACTTGCTGAGGTATAGAATATCTTTACATTTTATTGTCTCTGTTTCTGGTCCCTTTGGGCCTTCTTCTTAGCCAAGTGTCAAGATCCCCATCCTTGTACAAGAAAGACTCAGTCAATAAACTTAAATCAGCTGAACAATGGATGAAGGGCACAGAGAGAGAGCCCTAGTGAGCTAGGGTGTTCACAAAAGTCTTTACCAAAGAGATCAGACAAGAAGTAGTCCCTGGGGAATAGTATAGACAGAAGGCAGCTGTGCAAATCAGATCACTGCAGTTGAGGGCATTGTTCACAGGATATCTTACTTCTCTTTGCCTAGTTTTGTGTTCACTTTTGGTTTTAGGCTGCCTAATTATATGGGTTTGGTCTCTCCATTTGACCATAAATAAATTTATTATTTGTTACCTGACAAATGACAATCAATCCATGGAACCTTGAAGTAACAAGGACCTGTGAAATGTTAGACATAATGTGATATGCAAGTAATCTAAGAGAGTTTCTGACAAAATATCTATTTTTTAAATTTTCACTAATATTTTAATTGTTCAAATACAAGTAAAGATGGTTTTCAATGTTCATTTTTATAAGACTTTGTGTTCCAATTTTTTCTCCCTCCCTCCTTTATCTCTCCCCTCCCCAAAGACAGCAAGTAATCTGATATAGGTTAAATATGTGTAATTTTTTAAAACATTTTCATATTTGTCTGAAAAGATGTCTTAAGGAAAGTTTGTGTTCCAATTCATTTTGTTGTCATATCATTCACTTTCCCATTCACTAAGCTTTGCCTCAGAAAGGAATAATTGGATATTAGATAATGCATTATACCTTATTATTTGATTCGATTCTCATAGTCTTAAGTAGCTAAGTAATCAAAATCCATAGAATATGATGCTCCACATTTGATGTCTTCCATTTTGGCAGCAATCTGATGAATGAAGAGAGTCAATATTGCTGAAAGGAGAAAGGCCCTAAAGATCTTCCCAACCACAGAGCATTAACTATGGATCTTAGTTCTTTACCTCTGTGGTTTTTATTTTATTTTAAGAGTAGGAAATCAAAGATGGAGTTTTGGGAGTGGAGTCCAAGCCAGGTTTTAATAGTCAATCTCATGTCCCAAAGAATGGAGTTAGCCTGCAGGACCCTGTCCATTAGTATCTGCAATGGGAATTCATTCATCCAAGTATTGATGCTATATTTGGACATGAACTTGGTTGGACCAATCATATATAGAAACTACATTGTCTTACTTCATTCTCCACCTCAGCCCCAGATTGAAGTGGCAGAGATGAGGTGGCAGAGGTGATTTCCAGGAGTTAGAGAGAAATATTTGTACTTTTATGCTTGTTAAGTTTTTGAAATAAATAGCCCATTTCCTGAAAAAAAAAACAAAAACAAAGCAGACCCATATGGAAGGCAAAGAATCAGAGGTCATTTTATGAGAGGAATCAGTTAGGTGAGGCAAGAATAAATGAGTCCAAAGAATTGTGCCAAAATCAAAATTACTGAAGGTCTTAGGAAGTAAGAATGATGAGACAGGGTCAACCAAGTAAACCAATCCTCATAGAATCTTAGTGTTTCATAGAGCAAGAATTGTTTTTTTTTTCTTTTCTTTTCTTTTTTTTTCTTTTTCTTTTTCTTTTTTTTTTTTTTTTTTTTTTTTGCTGAGGCAATTGAGGTTAAGTGACTTGCCCAGGATCACACAGCTAGAAGTGTTAAGTGTTTGAGGCCAGATTTGAGCTCCTCCTGACTTCAGGACTGGTATTCTATCCATTGAACTACCTAGCTGCCCCCTTAGCCTTTTATTTTTAAAATATATGCAAAGTAGTTTTAAACATTCACCCTTGCAAAACCTCATGTTCCAAATTTTTTCTCTCCCTTTTCCCTACTCTTCTCCTCTGGACAACAAGTAATCCAATATAGGTTAAACATGTGCAATTCTTCTAAACATATTTCCGCATTTATCATTCTGCATAAGAAAAATTAGATCAAAAAGGAAAAAAAGTGAAAAAGGTGGGGGAAGCAAGCAACCAATAACAAAAAGATGAAAATATTATGTTGTGATCCACATTCATTTCCCATAGTCCTCTTTCTGAATGCAGATGGTAGAGCAAGACTTTTAAGACTGGAGATGGAAAGAAGGGAAAGAATATAAGAGAGACATTCCCAGGAGGAATTATTATGGATTAAACTTTTTTGTTCATATACATTCAAGTTCTGTCTCCCTCTCTGGATTGAAAACTTGTTGAGGACAGAGGTTGATTAGTATACATAGTGAGACATTCTTTGAAAAGCTGCTTGGGCGCATTTCAGCAGTATTTCTAATTGCATCAGTGAGGTCAAAGATCCTAGGACTGACTTGGTTCTTCCTAATCATTACAATTGCAGCCAATGGTCATCAGAGCCGTGTGGACTACACCATGCTCCTTCTAGGTCTTGACTGGATCATGACACAAATGTGCGCATCAGGACCATGAAGAGTCAGACATGACAGGAAGGACTGGACCACAACAACATTGCCATCATCATGCCCCTTGATCTTTTCTCACTTAGTTGGAGTGCCTTTGATTTGATTCAATTGAGTTGGTTTTCATCTTGTTAAGGTACCAGGTCATGGCATTTTATCTCTTTAAATGGGATGGGGTAATTTGACTGATTTATTTGACTTTATTCTTGCAAGATATATCCTTCACGTGGCTCTTTTCCATAGTGAGGTGATTCAAGTCAGTTTCAATGGTCTTGTGATTGAGAGAGCCTTCTGCACCCAGAGAGAGGAGTGTAGGGAATGAATGTGGATCACAATGTAGTATTTTCACTCTTTTGTTGTTGTTGTTTGCTTGCATTTTGTTTTCTTTCTCATTTTTCCTTTTTGATCTGATTTTTTTTGTTAATCATGATAATTGTGGAAAAATGTATAGAGGAATTGCACATGTTTAACATATACTTGCTGCCTAGCAAGGGGATGGGAGAGAGAAAAAAATTTGGAACACAAGGTTTTGTAAGGGTGAATGTTGAAAACTATGCATATGTTTTGAAAAAAAAGCTTCATAAAAAAACAAAAAACAAGATATATCCTTCATATTTCTTGTTTTCTGTAAATTCAGTGAACCTAGAAGAGCAAGAGCGTGAGTTAGAGAGAGGGATTTTCCATTACCAAGTAAGTTTCTAAGTTCAATCTATCTAGGCTTTAATGGCTGCCAGAGATTCTCTATATTTTAATCCTCTGTCCTATCCCTTCTACCCTCTTTGACATCATGACAATGCTCCTTCTCTCCTAGCTTACATCCTGGTACTCAAGTTTAATAAAACGACCCAGCTTATCCTATCCATTTACAGGAAAAAATACAAAACCAAAACTGGATTAAATAAGGGAGAGTAGAGGCACTTATTATTATTATTTTTTGGCCTGACATTATAGAAGGAAAATGTTGGGAAATATTGTAAGCTTTTTTTCTATCTATGTTTCTGATGACATGTGTTCTAAACATCTATCAACATGGGCTAAAGGATAGTGTGATGTTTCTAGGAGAAGGGGCAGCTAGGTGGCACAGTGGATAGAGTTCTGGACCTGGAGTCAGGAAGCCCCTCTCTGGCTGTGTGACTCTGGGCTAGTCACTTAACTCTGTTTGCCTCAGTTTCCTCATTTGTAAAATGAACTGGAGAAGAAAAATAGCAAACTGCTCCAGTATTGTTGCCAAGAAAATAATAATTACTGAATAATTACAACAACTTAGGAGGAGTTTGCCAAATGTGCATGTGTAGATATTAGTAATAGGTATGCTGGGAGCTGGGTCCACAGCCTGCAAGGTTTATAATTTATTTATTTAAAAATCATGCTTAAGAGTTCTTCTTCCCCTTTGTCAGTTCAATATCCTCCCATGTTGCACCTGTCTGCTTCATTGCTGCCTGCCCCTAATTCCACAACATATATAATTCTTTGCCTTTTTTTTTCACCATTCTATATCTATCTGACCTTATGAAACTCTGCTCAAACCTTGCCTTCCAGGATACTCTTCTAAATGAAACCCACCCCAATTTGTTTATTTTGTGCTTTATATTATATTATTATATTCTGTTCTATATCACATAATGTATGATAATATGATTTTAGCATAATATGGAATAGTATAACAATACAACATAAGACAATATAATGTTATACTTTTAGGATAATATAGTATATTTTTGTCTGATAACTTTGACTAATAGAATATTTTACATACAGTAGGTTATTAACAAAGCTAGTATTTAGTAGTTATCTGAAGCGACATTTGTTTTCTGGCACAAAGTAGCTATGGATTTTCATTGTGAATATTTTAGAGGTGTTAAAATGGGGGTGGGGAAAAAGAGAGAAAATAATTTTTTTCTCCTTCTTTTTTTTTCCTTCTCAGTTCCCCATTTGTTAAGAGGACAGTGATAAAATCTGACCTGGCTGTTACACAAGATGATTGTGAGGATAAATAATGATAATAATATGGAACTATTCCCAAAGGGCTATTAAACTGTGCATACCCTTTGATCCAGCAGGGTCTCTACTGTGTCTGTATCCTAAAAAGATCATAAAAAAGGGAAAGGGACCCACATGTGCAAAAGTATTTGTGGCAGCCCTCTTTATAAGGAACTGGAAACTGAATGGATGCCCATGAGTTGGAGAATCGCTGAATAAGTTATGAAATATTATTGTTCTGTAAGAAACGATTATTTCAGCAAGATAATTTTAGAGAGGCCTGGAGAGACTTACAGGGACTGTTGCTAAGTGAAATGAGCAGAACCAGGAGATCATTGTACAACAGCAATATTATAAGATGATCAATTAGCTCTTTTCAACAATGAAATGATTCAGACCAGTTCCAATGATCTTGTGATGAAGAGAGCCATCTACAACCAGAGAGAGGACTGTGGGAATAAGTGTGGGTTACAATATAGTATTTGCACTCCTTTTATTGTTGTTTGCTTGCACTTTGTTTTCTTTCTCATTTTTTTCCTTTTTGATCTGATTTTTCTTGTGCAGCATGATAATTATAGACATATGTATAGAAGAATTGCACATGTTTAATATATATTGGATTATTTGTCATCTAGGGGAAGGGATTGGAGGAAGGAAGGGAAAAAATTTTTCAAGGCTGAATGTTGAAAATTATCCATTCATATGTTTTGAAAATAAAAAGCTTTAATTAAAAAAAGAAAAAATTAGGTAACAACAAAAATAATGATAATAATAATAACTGATATTTATATAGTGTTTTATAATTTACATAGGATTTTTCTCATAACTACTTTGTAAAATATATAATGCAAATAGTTTTAATCTTGTTTTACAAATGAAAAGTCTGGCTCAGATTTGGACAAGGTTGTGTGATCCTGAAACTCTTCTTTTGATTTGTTTTCTTTCTGCTAAAAGTTATAGGAAGGAAAAAAGTGTTTATTAGTCACCAACTGAGTACCAAATATTGTGCTAGTACTTTATAAATATTTCATTTGATCCTCACAGTAACCCTAGGAGGTAGAATATTTTGTTATTTTCATAGATGAGAAAACTGAGAAAATGTTTAATTACTTGGCCTAGGGTCACACACTTTCATAAGTATCTGAAGTCATATTTGAACTCAGGTCTTCTTGCCTCCAAGTCCACCACTCTATCCATTACACCATCTAGGTGCCATTATGCCTTTAAAAAATAGGAGTTTCAGCAAAACAAGGAGTTCAAGTTCAACTTTTTAAGTGTCTAAAGCTGGATTTGAACACAGGTTTATCAAGGCCCACTGCTCTAACCACTCTACCATGTAACTGATAGCACTTTGAAAGATTCATTTTTTCTTTTTAATTTATTTTTTATTAAAGCTTTTTATTTTCAAAACATTTGCATGGATAATTTTCAACGTTCACCCTTGCAAAATCTTATGTTCCAAATTTTTTTCCTTCCTTTCCTCCAACTCCTCCCCTAGATGACAAGTAATCCAATGTTAAACATGTGCAATTCTTCTATATATATTTTTATTGTGCTGCACAAGAAAAATCAGATCAAAAAGGAAAACAATGAGAAAGAAAACAAAATGCAAACAAACACCAACAAAAAGAGTGAAAATACTACGTTGTGATCCACATTTAGTTCCCACAGTCCTCTCTCTGGGTGTAGATGTTTCTCTTCAATACAAGATCATTGGTTTGAATCATCTCACTATTGAAAAGAATCATGTCCATCAGAACTGATTGTCCTATAATATTGTTGTTACAATGATCTCCTGGTTCTGCTCATTTCATTTAGTATCAGTTCATGTGAGTCTCTCCAGGACTCTCTGAAATCATTCTGCTGATCATTTCTTAGAGAATAATAATATTCCATAACATTCATATACCACAATTTATTCAGCCATTCTCCAATTAATGGGCATCTATTCAGTTTCCAGTTTCTTGTCACTACAAAAAGGGCTGCCACAAACACTTTTGCACATGTGGGTCCCTTTCCCTCCTTTAGGATATCTTCAGCATACAGGCCTAGTTGAGACACTGCTAGATCAAAGGGTATGCACAGTTTTATAGCCTTTTGAGCATAGTTCCAAATTGCTCTCCAAAATGGTTGAATCAGTTCATAACTCCACCAACAATTTATTAGTGTCCTAATTTTCTCTCATCTCCTCCAACATTTGCCATTAGAAAGATACATTTTTTTAAGAGAAAAATAGTCTTTTTAAGTCTTGGCCTTGCACATTTAACATATTAAGTTATATGTAGCAACATAAACTATTGGTTAGAATAAAGCAGAAAATTTGGTTCATTTGCTTTAAGCAATTTGCATTCACATCTAATCCTCTAAGCTCTCTCTTTGAGCTGGGATTGGTTTACTCACCTTACCTGCACCGTTCTGATTGATCTAAATAGTTCTCCAAAGATGTGATCATTTGGCTACAATTAACTTTTGGGGTTCTAAGGATAATCCTGATGTCTTATGTGGTGGGAGATGGGGGTATGTGGGGAGAGATTGACTTCTCACAATTTTGACTCCAATAAAAGTACAGTGCCTACAAATAAAACCAATGTAGCCAGGATTACAAGGGAAGTAGAAAGCTGGCAAACAATTTTTACAGCCAGTGCTTTTGATAAAGACCTCATTTCTAAATTATATAGAGAACTGAGTCAAATTTATAAGAATACAAGTAAATTAAAGCATCTAAAATCAAATAAAAATGCTCTAAATCACTATTGATTGAAGAAATTCAAATTAAAACAAATACGGGGTACCACTTAATACCTATTAGTCTAAGATGACAAGAAAAGTTAACAATGCATGTTGGAAGGACATTAATGCACTGTTAGTGAAGTTGTAAACTGATCCTACCATTCTGGAGAGCAATTTGGATTTATGTCCTCACAGTCCATATGCTTTGATCCAGCAGTATCACTACTGGATCTATATCCCAAAGATATCATAGAAAAGGGAAAAGAATGTATCTATCCAAAAATATTTGTAGCAGCTTTTTTGAAGTGGCAAGAAATTGGAAATTGAATGGATGCACATCAATTAGGGAATGGCTGAATAAGTTATGGCTCATGAATGTAATGGAATACTATTATTGTATAAGAAATGATGAGCAGGCTGATTTCAGAAAAGCCTGGAAAGATTTATGTGAACTGATGCTGAGTGAAATGAACAGAACTAGGAGAATATTGTACACAATAACAATAACATTGTGTGATGATCAATTATGACAGACTTAGCTCTTCTCAGCAACACAATAATCCAAGACAATTCTAATAGACTTGAGATAGAAAGTGCCACCCACATCCAAAGAAAGAACCATGGAGATTGAATGCAGATCAAAGCACACTATTCTCACGCTTTTTGGTAAGGGAATATATATGAATGTACTATATATAAGTATGTCTTGTAACATAAATATTATGTAATAAGCTTTTTGTGAAAAAAATTAATACTGAGATAGTATATAAATTAAATTTTGCAAATAAAAAAATTTTTTTTCGACATGCAGGGGTTTTTTTCCTAGTGGTTTTTTCCTTTTGTTCTGATTTTTCTTTCACAATATTATTAATATTTTAAAATTATTTTAATAATTGTTGTTTTATTTTTAAATTATTTTACTTATATAACTATTTATAAAATTTTTGTTTAAAATTATTGTACTTATATAACATTTCAGACTGATTGCTGTCTTGAGGAGGGAAGGAAAGAAGGGAAAAAAATTGGAACTCAAAAGCTTACAAAAGTAGAGACTGAATACTATCTTTATGTGCAATTGGAAAAAAAAATACTATTAAGTTTTTTTTTAAGTACAGTGCCCAGTTAATCTCCTGGGGTCTTTGTTACAATAGTGGGTATCTAGATGGTATAGGGCAACTAGGTGGACCAGTACTGGGCCTGGAGTCAGGAAGATTTCTCTTCCTGAGTTCAAATCTGGTCACAAATATTTACCAATTGTGTGACCCTAGGCAAATCACTTAATCTTGTTTGTCTCAGTTGCTCATCTATAAAATGAGTTGGAAAAAGAAATGGCAAACCATTCCAGTATCTTTGCCAAAAAAATTCCAAATGGGAAAATGAAGGTTTTGACCAGATTGAAAATGGTTACACAAGTAGGGGAAACTAGGTGGCACAATGGACAGAGCATGGTGCTGAAATCAGGAAGATCTGAGTTTAATTTCAATCTCAGATAACTTCCTAGCTGTGTAACCTTGGACAAGTTACTTAACTTCAGTTTTCCTCAGTTTCTTCATCTCCAGCTCAAAAAGAGCTGGAGAAGGAAATGACAAATCATTTTAGGATTTGGGGAGTCATGGAAGAGTTGGATGTAACTGAACAACAACAGCAACATTAGAACAGTAGTATTGTTTGTGAATTGTTCAAGAGAACAAACCCTCCAAACTCAAAGATTTTAGAAAGAAAATTTTTAGAAGAGTGAGCCAGAAAAAAGATGTGGTGCCATATTCCTAAGGTCTGAAAGATTTGTATTATATAGGATTTAGACAAGGATTCTTGCATATGAACCATGTTTACACAGTTAAGCAACTTTGTTAAGAGGGCAGGTAGATTGAGATGGATATCAGTAAATTTAAACATTTGATAAAATTTGGGTGAAGTCAGAACACAAATTTGGGTTGACTTAAAGCAAGACCTGGGTCTTAGACCTGGAAGACTCAAGAGTTGAAAGAGCCCAAAATTCCTTGTAGTCATCTCCAGCATTCCTGGAGAGTTAGTGAGGTCAGTGCAGCATTTTAGGTTCAAACAATTTCTAGTCACATAAAATTAGCTTCAAACAATATAATAAATAATAAGTTTTTAAAATAGTATAATCAAGTATTTCCTATAGTAGGTTAACTATCTAGCAACCTATACTTAAAACAGGACAGGAGGCTTTAGAGGATGATACAATTACAATACTGTACAGTTTTACTAGCACTGTTATATACTAGTGATCAAATGCTTGTTTCTCAACCCCACAATTCAGGATTTATCAAAAACCCCTTATAGGAGAGAATGTTTTTATCTAGGGGATCCTACATTTCTCTGAAACACTTTCTTTTCTCCTACCTGTAGCATAAGGACACTTTACCTAAAAGAAAGAAAGCTTCTGCTAGGATCTGATTAGCCTTTAAGATGGACTCCAGCTTCCCTGAGTTAACTTTCTTCTTTGTCCCACCCCCAATCAACATGGGATTGGACTAGGATAAAGCTGTTCTAGCTTCCTTGATACAATCTAAGGTTATAAAAAGCCCAGCTACATGAAATCAGGCTAATTGGCTTTCTGAAGAACACATAAATAAAATGCCTATACTGCTGACCAGATCCTTTTTCCCTGAAGGATTGGTGAAGTCCTCCAGATGATCCTCTTTGCTAATGACATTTTGCTAATAACATCAAATTTCAAAACATTGAAGATCTACAATCTTTCAAAAGAGTTTGTCTTTCATCTACATAGGAAAAACAAAGTGGATGAAAAATATCTCTTGCCAAAATTTCAACATGCATTTACATCAATATTTTATAGTTTGTCCATCAATAAACAAATCTGGGACAGAGAATATAGATAGACAAATTGTGCCCAGAGAGGAGGAAGAGGATGTGAAAAAGGAAGGGGAAGAGAAGGAGGAAGAAGAAGAAGAGATAGCCTCTGGGATAGCCTTTGGGAAACTGCCAAGTTTGTTTACTCACCTTCAATCTTCTTATGAAAGTAAAATCCTAATTTGTGAGTACTGACATTTTACTAGTACTTGGTAGCAAGATGGGGAATATAACTGTCTCTGAAGTATTAAAAATGTTTTGGTTTTGATATGTGTGTATGGCAAATAGGGTTAAGTGATTTGCCCGGGATCACATAGCTAGTAAGTTTTAAGTGTTTGAAGCTAAATTTGAACTCAGCTCCTCCTTACTTTAAGGCCAGTACTCTATACACGGCACTATCTAACTGCCCCTAAAAATGAATATTATCCAGAAGCCATGGAAATTGAAGCCTATTTTTTATTATAGCTTTTTCTTTACAAGATATATGCATGGGTAATTTTTCAGCATTGACAATTGCAAAACCTTTTGTTCCAACTTTTCCCCTCCTTCCCCCAATCCCTTCTCCCAGATGACAGGTTGACTAATACATGTTAAATATGTTAAAGTATAAATTAAGTACAATATATGTATACATGTCCATATAGTTATTTTTAAGCATATTTTTGGCCCCTAGGAGCCACAGAAGTAGCTCAAAAGTAGCCACAGAATACATAAATCTATGTATGAAATGAAGATTCTGTGTTTGATAAGTGACCCTGGGGAAAATGCTTTCCCTTGATCAATTTCTTTTTTTATAAATAGTATTTTATTTTACCAAATATATCCAAAGATAGTTTTCATTCACCTTTACAAAACCTTATGTTCCAAACCTTTCTTCCTCCTCCCCTTACCTACTCCTCCCCAAGACAGCAAGCAAGTTGATATAGGTTAAACATGTGCAATTCTTCCAAACATATTTCCATATTCATCAGGCTGCACAAGAAAAATCAGATCAAAAAAGAAAGAAAATATGAGAAAGAAAAAACAAACAACAACAAAAGGTGAAAATACTTTACTTTGATCCATATTCAATTTTCATAGTTCTCTCTCTGGATATGGATAGTACTTTCCATCACAAATCTATAGGAAGTGCCCTGAATACCTCATTGTTAAAAAGAGCCAAGTTCATGACTGTGTACAATATTTTCTTGGTTCTGCTCACTCCATCATTCATGTTCATATAAGTTCATGTAAGTCTTTTCAGGCTTTTCTGAAACCCTTGATCGGTTTTTATAAAGTAAGGGAATTGGATTAAATGGTTTCTAAGGCCATTTCTAATTCCAATGAGAGAGCTTTATGACTCTATTCTAACCGTGTGTTACTTAATGAAAAGTAGGGAATACTTTGGTTGAATCAGGAAAGTATCCTATCTGGTTTATTTAGTCAC
This sequence comes from Antechinus flavipes, assembly GCF_016432865.1. Classification (NCBI taxonomy): domain Eukaryota; kingdom Metazoa; phylum Chordata; class Mammalia; order Dasyuromorphia; family Dasyuridae; genus Antechinus; species Antechinus flavipes. Next base: position 165,756,077 of record NC_067401.1, read on the forward strand.
TTAGTATGCAAACTCCAAGGCTCTGATCTTATTGCCTCTGTGAAGGCCAGGTACCTGGATCTCAGCTGTTTGATTATAATAGGTCTGCCCCTGGACATGTAGGCAGATTGGTACGTGCACTGTGGATCATAGGGAACTGAAATATTTCCCAAGTAAGAAATTGCCTTAGCAAAAGGGAGCCTGTGAAGACACTTTCTAGTGAGCAGGTGTTTCTCCAACAGTTGTTTTTGGTTAATGGGTCAAAGAAAGGTCAGAAAAATAGTGTAGGGGGATCATCCTACACAGATGCTAAAATAAAAAACCATGAAAGAGGGAAAGGGAAGAAAAGGAAGGGAGAGGATTTTGCCAACCTGAGAAGCCAGCAGAACTCACAATCAACTTTTGGGTTTAAATGATAAGACCATAGATTTAGAATTGAAAGAAACATTTAGAAACCATTGTGTTCAACCTCTTCATCTTATAGGTGAGGAATTCTCTTTTTTAATCTAGTCAGAGGACACTTGAAGGAGGTATGTAAAATGTCACCAATAATCTTGTTGTCCCATTGCTTACAGGGCTTCATGGCATATGGCATGTTATAACAGTTTTGCTCACAGTTTTCTCCCAGTAAAAAAGCCCTCTTATTTATGCAGGGGCAAGGTGTATTTTATACCCTCCATTGCTCTAATGCCTTGACTATCCTGTCAATGGTCAATCAATAAGCAATAAACATTCTTACTATATGTCAGATAGTATGCCAAGTGGTGGGGATACAAAGAAAGGCAAAAGATAATCCTTGTCTTGAAGGAGCCCAAATCTAATGGGAGAGACAACTTGCAAAAACTATATACAAACAAAAAAAATCTATATACAGATTAAATAGGAAATAATCAACTCTTAGTGAGCACCAGCATTAACAGGGATTGGGAAAGGCTTCTGGTAGAAGGTGAAATTTTAACTGGCACTGATGGATGAAAAATTAAATCTGGAAAAGACCTAGGAGATAGTTTAGTCCAAACTCCTCCAGATTTCTTTTTTGTTTGTTTTTAAATTAAATTAAATTTTATTTTATTTTTTTAAATTATATTTTACTTTTTCCAAATACATGTAAAGATAGTTTTTGATATTCACATTTGCAAAACATTGTGTTCTGAATTTTTCTCCCTCCCCCCTCCCCAAGACAGCAAGCAATCTGATATAGGTTAAATATGTCTTGCCCAGATTTCAACATGCATTTGGATGAATACCCAATAGAGATTTCCACTAAAGTCTCTTAATGCCTCATTATAACATGTGAATGACTTTGGATTTTTTTTAATTAAAAATTTAAAAACATTTAGTAAAATTTGAACTTAAATGCAAAGACAAAAACCAGAACATTTCCAAGTACATAGCACAACATTATAGAGTATTCAACATAAAATAATTAATTTCCATTTCACATTGTTTACTTTTTTTGCAAAATTATATAATTAATGCTAGACATCATTTTCCAAGCTACTTTGCTTTTTTGTTCTTCCTTCCAAGTTTTTTTTTGTTCTCTGCTCTACACTTTTCATTTTTTTCTCCCTCCCTCTTTACTCTCTATCCTAGAGAAGACTATCATTAGACACAATTATGTGTATGTGTATGTATACATATATATATATATATATACACAGACATACATATATTTATTATATGTATATATATAAAATCATATTATACATATTGTATTTGTCAATTCTTTCTCTGGAGGTACATAGTATTTTCCTTCATAGATCCTTTCTAGTTGATTTTCTTATTTAAAATGATTTAATTGTTCAAAGTTGTTCTTAAAACCACATTGCTGTTATTCTGTATAACATTTTCTTGATTCTGCTCAGAATTCTTAAAAAGTTGTTATGAGGATTGACAGATAGTAATAAGTTGAAAAGTATTTAAGTGATATCTATTCTTAGGAATAAACTCATCAACTTATTTTGCATGGAGGCTTATTATCAGAACCAAGTAATGAATCTTTTTTGTCTTTTGCAACTCATGAAGAATTGTTTGCTAAGCTGTAGGAGGATTGGGATCCGTACTGGTAAGGGAGGGCCCCTGTTGAAATCATAAATTTTTGAAATAAAAATAATAAAATCTTAGAGTTAGAAGTCTCTCATTATCCTTTCTTTTAAAACTCTGTCAGTGTATCCTATTCCACTATGTCTATGAGAATTATTTTAAAGGGCAGTTAGATGGCACAGTGTACCAACTCTAAGTTAGGAGGATTTGAGTTCCTATCTGGTCTCAGAAGTTAACATTTACTTGCTATGTGACCTTGGGTAGGTCATTTAATCCCAATTGCTTTACAAAAAAGAGAAAAAATATTTTAGAAGTTAAGCTTCTTCAGAGTAAAACTGTTATATGTATGTAGCTTGGGCTCCCCACAAGTTCTCACATGAGTCTGAAATGAATCTTCAATGTCCAGATTCCAAAATCCAGAATTTCTAGATTCCTGTTTTGGAATAGTACCTATTAAAATTCTCCACTGCAAGCCCCTATCCAAAGATTCTTTGACAGAATGAGCCAGGTGACATATGAAATTAGAACAAAAGATATTTAACTAAAACGATGCAAAGGAAATGACAAGGAATTGAATACAATTCTAAATGTTCCTGGATTAACTTCTCTGTTTCCCAACACGGCAAAGCAGGGAAGCATTACATGTTGGCCCAGTGGCAGCCTTGATGACTCCGGCCTTGTTGCACTAGTTTCTAGTGACACAGTAACCAGACAAACACTCTTATTGCATCTCTTGCCACCATCATTATAGTCTAGACTTTTCTTCCCAGCTGTCCACATATTTGTTGTCTGTTACCATCCACATATCACCTTGGAGTATTCTGATACTCTCTTTGAAGCTCATTATATTCAAAATACTCTTACCTAATCAGAGTATACTTTGGGTGACATTACCATGGGCTCATAACCAGTTTTCAGGGAGAGGTAGTACAGATCATTTTCCCCAATATATGAGATCCTCAGGCCTTAATAATGTGGAAACATCGAATCCTAGGTTTTAAAGCTGGAAAAGACCTAGGAGATAGTCTAGTCCAAACTCCTCCCTTTCAGAAAACAGAGTCCCACAGAGGTGAAGTGTCTTGCTCAGGTAGCTAGTGGCAGATCCAGACAAAAACCGAAATTTTCTAACTCCAAGCATGGTTTTCTTTCCATTCAACCTTCTCTGTGCAAACTCAGATTCCTCCAACATATACTTGGGTAGTGAACAGAAGAAGACAGGGGAACGTTCCATCATTTCAACACTGGAGGAATAGGATGTGTGTGTGAGGAGTTTACCATGATGTCTAGGGCCCAAAACTTGTAGATTCTTCTAGGACTATGGATATAACTGTTTACCTAAAGAAATAGTGGTACTAAAGTGAGCTTCACAACCTTCAGAGGGTAGGGATATAAAGGGATCATGAATTTAAGTGGGAAAAATTGCATCTTCATTTTCAATAATCTCTAATTGAAATTTAGAAAGCCAGGTCCTCATTAGTGCAAATAATGAATTCCTATTGTAAAGTGGTCACATTATTCAAATTCACTGTATATTTCCATTGGGTTAGAATCAATGACCATATTTGACATTATATATATATATATATATATACACATATATATGTGTGTATATATATGTATATATATACATATATATGTGTGTGTATATATATATATATATATATATATATATATATATATATATATATATATACATATATATATATGTATATATATACATATATATAAATATATATGTGTATATATATATATATATATATATATATATATATATATAGACAGGGCAAATTCTAATACCACTTCATGGAATTCATTATTTGTACTCATTGGGACCTAATTGCATTTTCTTTGATTATTTCCAAAAACATCATTAAAAGAAGAAGGAGGTCTGTTGGCTGTTAAAGAAGCCCAAAATACAAAAAAAGGGTCCTAACAACTCTTTGCAGTCTCTATCCTGCCCTGGAGGAGGAGGGGGAAGGAAGGGTGAGGGTGGAATTTGGCCCAGATCTAAAGATCAGATCTTTAAAGAAGGCAACAGGTCTCAAAGTGCTCCTGGAAGAAGCAACTGCTAGATGAAGACAGATGGCTCTTTCCCCCAGAGGCTCCCCCTCTAGTTTTAATTTAGGTTCCCTGTAACTGAACTTAGACCAGCTGACCCCCTCCTCTGGTCCTGTGCTATGCTCTCACCAATCACTGCCCATAACTCCAACTTGGCCTGACCTCAGCCAGCCAGGGGCAAGGGACAGACATGTGGGTTTCTTAGTAGAAACCCCTTTTTCCATGAAAAACTTGTTTCCTTTTCCCCACAATAGCTCTTCCCCTTTCCCCTTTTTGTCCTCTTTTCCCATTTCTCTCTCTTTTTCCTTCCCCATTTCCCCTTTCCTTCCTCTTAATCATCTTCTCCTTTCTTACTCCTTCCCTTGCCCTTTCCCCCTCTTGTTTGAGGCTCACAAGTTGTGTTTTACACAGCCCCTCCCTGATCCCCGGGGAAGCTCAGATCTCTCTTTGGCCCCTACAAGAAGCCAGCATTTGTTAATACTGCCCCGGACCTCGGATCAGCTATACAGGAAATCTCTGACCCTTCCTTTACCTCTGACAGCTTTCATCTTGTAGGCAGCTCCTGGCAAGTGGGTAGAACATTGGAGTGGGAGCCAGCATTTCTGAGATAGCTCTCTCTCTCTTTTTTCCTCCCATTTCTCTGCCTTGCGCCCCCACTTAAAAGACAGGGACAGTTTGACGTGGGAGAGCTGGAACTATATTAGGAATTCGGTCTTGATGGGAAGGGGCTTTATGAATGCCAGTAATGATAGATCAACTTCTCTCATTACTTTGGATATTTTCTGTTATCTAAAAAACAAATAGGCTCAAGGGATTGAATGATAAAGCCTAGTTCTCAAGTTCAGGTTCCTGAATTAGATTTGTTGACAATTCTAAAAACCTCTGATTTTCCTTTTATGATCTGCTGAGGATGGAAAAAAATTCTGGAAATTCTAGCAACCTTAAGCATATCTAGTCTTAGAGAGGAGGCAAATTCAGAATACTGTATTATAATTGATGGTCTTCTCACTGCTTTTACTGAGACAAACCTGGTTTGGTAGCTAGGAAAGCAAATGATTTGTTAATACTGAATTGATCTGAATAATGGGAGTGCAATGCCCCTTATTTCCACTGAAGGTTGAGTATTGTTGTCTGGGCTGCCTAGAATGCAGGGATCAGAGGATTGAGAAGGTCTTTTCATAAAGGGAGAACATAGAATAGTTTCCAGGATAAATATATTGTGATTTCTGAAGAGCATTGTATCTTATAATGCCATTTTGATGAATCTGGATAAGTGACAGTCATTTCCACTCATAGCATCTTTACATAAATGTAAACATTCTGTAGAAATGTGCATCATTTACTACAGATTTATTACAAAGGCACTTGTCAGTTGACTTCAACCTGGTGTAGCCTGTCTGCAGAAATGATTTACTGGAATGTGGCAGCTGTGAATACTACTCCAGCTTCTTGGAGCTGCATGTGAGAGGTGGATGAAAGGTAGATGAAAAGGCCTCAGCAAGCCTTTCCACCAGAGATGCTACTTGAATATTCCATAAGCCCAACAGTGAGTTCAGGGATGTCTACCCCAATCATGTGAAGATTTCCCTTAGTGGAATGGGTCATCAATGGATGGGTCACAAATGGAACAATTTGTTCCAACAGTCATGAAGGTGGAGCTGGATCCACCTTAATGCTCAATCAGGTATGAAGACGCCAAGATCTTCTACTGAATTCTGGGTCATCATCAGACTTGTATGGCTACTGGAATACTCTAGAAGAGAGAGTGAAGCTGACAACTTTGTGTCTCTCTGTCTCACTTAAATCCAATTCATGACAATTAAGACATCCGCCAGTGATGTTATTGGTCTTCTCTGAAATGCAGATGAACAACAACATGAATGTGAACAAATGAAGATGAGCTACAAAGGCACCATCTTGGAATATATCCAACATGGTGGGGGGCAAATATTCTTTGTTACAGTGTTAAAGAAGGGACCTTTCCTTCTTTCCTTCTTCTTGTAGGTAGTGTCCCTAGGATGATAGGTAATAGCCTAGGTAATTTGGGATCCAGGGGTAGCTAGGTGATACAGTAGATAGAACACTGGACCTGGAGTCAGGAAAACCTGAGTTCAAATCTAGCCTCACACAATTATTAGCTATATGACCTCAAGCAAATTATTTAGCACTCAGTCTCCTCATTTGTAATCTGAACCAATGAAGGAAATGGCAAACCACTCCAGTATCTTTGCAAATTAAACCCCAAATGGGATCAGAAGGAGTCAGACATAACTGAAATGACTGAACAACAAAAATTTGGGACCCATTTGTCTCAGGGAAACTCACCAGGAGTGGAAAAACAACTAGGGAAAAATTAGGTTTTTTGTCAAGCTCCTAAACCAGTGGAGAATTTTCTATTCTCAACTCAATGGACAGTGAACATTTAGTTCTGGAGACACCATGTCTGAACCTAATGTCAATGACTGGAAAAAACCAGGCAATGTAATGCCTAATGCCTGGGCAAAATACAGTTATCCCTTTCACACCTCGGGTGGTTAGGGATGCTGGATCAGGAAATTTCACATAAAGTTTTTTTGGCCCTTCCTTCATACCAGAGAAAAAGTATGAATTTTTGCTTTTTTATTATATTTCTTTATTATTATTTATCATTATTATATTTATTTTTATTACAGTACCTTATTGTAAAATTTAAGTTAAGTACTTGGTCATAAGCTCTATGTTATCTGCTAGCTTTCTCATGTCATTTGTCACATTCTCAAAAAATTCTCATTTAATTTCTTATGCCAATCCAAGATATATTGAATGGGAAAATATATCGATGGGAAAAGTCTCAATGTGAAAGGGATAACTGTACAGGGGAGAAGTTGAGCAAGAACACCAGATTATTACTACTTTTAAAAAATTTTAAAGTGTTTTCCTTATTTTTCCTCTCCTTTTTGCTCCCTCCTCTGCCTGTTTGGGACTCACTCATCAGCCCAGGCTAAGTTCCATATTCTGACCTTGAGAAGCTGATACCCTATAGGGAGATAGGTTTCCAACAGGACCTCAATGAAACCTGTTACTTCTCCCTCATTGGTTCTCTCTCCCACTCCTCAAAGAAGATGTTCTGAATTCTCTCTTTTCTCCTCAAGACTCCCACACCACTGCCCCCACTTTCTCATCTGAGGACACTGACTCATACTTTAGAGCACACAGAGATTATTCACTGTTGTGGGATCATGGGATCAGGAATCTAGACCCATTATATTGTGCACTATTTTGTAATTGTGTTTCTAGCTTAGCATTAGTTCAAAGGAATGGTAGCCCTGAAGGATTCTGGGAAAGCTCTGCTTTCAGGGAAAGTATTTGAAAGGTTCATGCTACTTACTTGTGTAATTTTTGATAATTCATTATTGATTAACATTTTACTTTTCTTTGAATAGATTGGAGACTCCCGCAGGGCTTGCCAGGACTCAAAAATTCATCTCTGAATATGTCCATTAATTTTGTAAGCTATTCTATTGATTCATTAATCTGTACTGTGTGCTTTCTGTATTATACTTTTTATCCTTTAATTCTATTTCTCCAAGATAATAAAAACTTTGTTTTCGTCAGTCATTATAAGGAAATCTCTTGCTCTCTAGAACCTTGTGTTTCTATGGTGAGTCTTTTCCATCTGGAAACATGCATTAATAAATGAAATATATCTTTTTAAAATAGCTTTTTATTTTTAAAAGTACATGCAAAGATAGTTTTCAACATTTGCCTTTGTAAAATCTTGTGTTTCAAGTTTTTCTCCCTCTCTCCCTTCTCCTTCCTCCTCAAGCCAGCAAGCAATACGATATGGGTTAAACATGTGCAAGTCTTTTAAATATATTTCTATATTAGTCATGCTATATAAGAAAAAAGGGATCAAAAATACTATTTTTAAAAATAAAAAAGAAAGCCTTTTCTGTCTTTGACACTTGTTATGATATGAGACAGTACTCTCTGAATTACAGTTATATCATCTGGGACACTCTTTCCATCCCTTCCCCCTACCAGATTTTAATATATCTACCACAGGTTTTCAAGGAACACTGAGGGTCTTTAACCATTTAAAGATCAAGAGGGAAAAAACACAAGAAAGAATAAAAGCAAATAAACAACTACTACAAAAAGGTGAAAATATGATGTTTTGATTCATATTCAGTCTGCATAGTTCTTTCTCTGAATATGATGGCTCTTTCCATCACAAGTCTATTGGAATTGCCTTGAATCACCTCATTGTTGAAAAAAGCCATTTGATCATCACATAATCTTACTGTTGCTATGTACAATGTTCTCTTGGTTCTGCTCACTTCACTCAACATCAGTTCATGTCAATCTTTCCAGGCTTTTCTGAAATCAGACTGCTCATCATTTCTTATAAAATAATAATATTCCATTTCATTCATGTAACTCAATTTATTCAACCATTTCCCAACTGATGGGCATCTACTCAATTTCCAATTCCTTGCCACTACAAAAAGAACAGCTACAAACATTTTTGCACGTGTGGAGGTTTTCCCCTTTTTTATGATCTCCTTGGGAGATAAAAGTAGAGACACTCTGAATCAATGGGTATGCACAGTTTTATAACACTTTGGGTACAGTTCCAAATTGCTCTCCAGAATGGTTGAATCAGTTCACAACTCCACCAACAATGCATTAGTGTCCCAGTTTTTTTTTTTTTTTAACATCCCCTCCAACATTTATCATTATCTTTTTTTGTCATCTTAGCCAATCTGAGAGGTATGTAGTGGTACCACAGAGTTTTCTTAATTTGCATTTCTCTGATCAATGGTGATTTAAAATATTTTTTTACATGGCTAGAAATATCTTTAATTTCTTCATCTGAAAATTGTCTGTTCTTATCCTTTGACCATTAGCTTGTATGCTTATAAATTTGAATCAATTTTCTGTATATTTTAGAAATGAGGCCTTTAGATATGAAAAGAGAATTTTCAGATGAAGAAATTAAAATCATTTCTAGTCATATGAAAAGGCGCTCTATATCACTATTGATCAGAAATGTAAATTAAGACAACTCAGATACCATCACACACCTCTGAGATTGATTGAGATAACAAGAAAAGATAATGATAAATTTTGGAAGGGATTGTGGGAAAACTGGGACATAATACATTGTTGGTGGAATTGTGAATGGATTCAACCATTATGGGGAGCAATTTGGGACTATGCCTACAGGGCTATAAAACTGTGCATACCCTTTGAACCATCAGGGCTTATATCACAAAAAGATCATAAAAAAGCAAAAAGGACCCACATGTGCAAAAATGTAGCAGCCTTTTTGTAGTGACAAGAAACTAGAAAATGAGTGGACGTCCATCAATTGAGGAATGGTTGAATAAGTTATGATACATGAATATTATGGAATATTATTGTTCTATAAGAAAAAACCCAGCAGGATGATTTCAGAAAAGTCTGAAAAGACTGATATGAACCAATGCTAAATGAAGTGAGCAGAATGACGAGATCATCGTATATGCCCAAAAAAATATTATACGATGATCAATTCTGATGGATGTGGCTCTTTTCTTTTTTCTTTTTTTTAAAAATAACTTTTTATTGATAGAACCCATGCCAGGGTAATTTTTTACAGCATTATCCCTTGCACTCACTTCTGTTCTGATTTTTCCCCTCCCTCCCTCCACCCCCTCTCCCAGATGGCAAGCAATCCTTTACATGTTAAATAGGTTACAGTATATCCTAGATACAATATATGTGTGCAAAACCAAACAGTTCTCTTGCTGCACAGGGAGAATTGGATTCAGAAGGTATAAGTAACCCGGGAAGAAAAACAAAAATGCAAGCAGCTTATATTCATTTCCCAGTGTTCTTTCTTTGGGTGTAGCTGCTTCTGTTCATCCTTGATCAATTGAAACTGTGTTAGATCTCTTTATCGAAGAGATCCACTTCTGTCAGAATACATCCTCAAACAGTATCGTTGTTGAGGTATATAATGATCTCCTGGTTCTGCTCATTTCACTTAGCATCAGTTCATGTAAGTCTCGCCAGTCCTCTCTATATTCATCCTGCTGGTCATTCCTTACAGAACAATAATATTCCATAACGTTCATATACCACAATTTACTCAACCATTCTCCAATTGATGGGCATCCATTCATTTTCCAGCTTCTAGCCACTACAAACAGGGTTGGGATGTGGCTCTTTTCAACAATGAGATGATGGAGGACAGTTCCAGCGGTCTTATGATGAAGAGAGTCATCTGTACCCAGAGAGAGAATTGGGGGAAAGTGAGTGTGGATCACAACATAGTATTTTCACTCTTTTTGTTTGCTTGCATTTTGTTTTCTTTCTCATTTTTTTTCCTTTTTGATCTTATTTTTCTTGTGCAGAACAATAATTGTGGAAATATTATATAGAAGAATTGCATATGTTTAACATATATTGGATTATTTTCCATCTAGGGGAGGGGATAGGGGGAATCCAGGAAGGAAAAAATTTGGAACACAAAGTTTTTCAAGGGTGAATGTTGAAAATTATCCATGTATGTTTTGAAAATAAAAAATTTAATTAAAAAAAAAGAGAAATGAGGCCTGGTTCCTGGTAGCTGTGAGTTAATCTCTTTGCTATGTGTGCTCTAAGCCTGAACTTGCTTTCCTTTGGATTCTATGTACTTGTGGGAGTCTATCACACTCTTTGGGGGATTATTTTGTACTAACTATAAAATTATTTTAAGTATACATTTCTAAAAGCTAATTAATTGACTGACCAATTGATGCAAATGATAATCATGAGGAGGAAGCATGGTGAGGATTCATAAATTTTAGAAAGAAACTTCCAATCTTTCAGGGCTACTTCTAGAATACCAGGACAGTGTTGTTCTAGGAACCTGACTTGTTAATGCAAATGGCAGTCGGGAAAGTAATTCTAAAGCAGGGCTTAGCAAAAATAAAAATTATAATAATAATAGTATTTCAATACAATTGATTTCCTTTGTCATTCTTTTTAAATTTAATTTTATGGGTTTATCTTATGCATTATTTTATGCATTTAAAAACATTATTCCCAGAAGTGTCTAGGCTTCATCAAACCCTTAAAGAGGTCCATTACACAAAAAAAGGCTAGACTTATAAATGACTGATGGAGTTTTTAAATTCAATTTGTAGTTTTATTTTGTTTTATTGTTATTTATTCCATTAATATGTTAACTTATGAGTATTAGAATTGTGTTTTATTTCTTTGTTGGGGGGTATTATTATTTTTCTTTTTAATTCTCTTTTTAGAGTTAATACCTTTGTCCTTGCAATGTTTTATTTCAACTTCTTTGGTACAAATCCATTCCCATGTCTTGTTCACATATCTTTTCCTAGTTTATAGATTTTTTTTCTTTAAATTATTAATTTATGTTTTAAAATTTAATTATCTATTTTACTCCTCTTTTGTAATTTCTCTTTTTATACTCATATGAGTATTTCAAAATCTCTTCTTTCTTTTTTTGTTTTTTATTCATTTTCTTTTGCTGCACCTTTTTCAAAGAAGTTTTTCTTTGCTTCATTCTCTTCATTATTTCTCTTCCCTTCAATTCTATTTTGAATTTTGTTTTCTACTTTGTGGGCTATTTCTTTTTTTGTTTCTTCTTTATTTTCTTTCTTCCTTATAAGATAAATCTTCTAAAAGAATCAGATTTGATATTTCTCTTCTGATTTCTAGGTCATTGTCTTCATAAATTTTGCACTAACCTTTTTTTTTTTTTTTTTTTTTTTTGCTATGCTTCAGTTTTGTATAGTAGAGGCAATTCCATTTAAACATGTCCCGTAGCCCTGAGGAAGATAGGACAAGAGTTTTGGGTCCCTGACTAACAGTTATGAGAGATTTCTAGTTTGTTATCCTCTTCTCAAAGAGCATTGACTACTGACTGAGTCAGGAAGAGAGACCAACTCAGCTGAACTTGAAAGGACTAAATCTAGCCTTTGATTTTTCTCTCTTTTCCCATCTGCTAAGTATATGAGGCTTCTGCAAGACTACCTTGGATTTCCTTAAGGGAAAAAGTGACTCCTTTGCCCTTTATCTGTGTATGGGGGTTGCCTGAAAATGATATGCTGATGTAGGAGAGCCTGAGCTTGTAACTTGAGCCCCTGGTTACCTTTCTTATCTTCTTGAGCACAAGTGACTAAATAATGTTCCTGGGAGATGAATTTTCTAAATTTCAGGTCTGCCTGGGGAACATGGGAGTTTCTGTGTCCCTCAGTTGGTATTGACTGGCACCTGGAGGAGTCTTCTGGAACTACAATGTTTTATGACATGATAATTACTGACAGTACAATAAGTCCAAGCTGTTCTCTGGCTAGCTAGAAAACAGGAATCTTAAGGGAGCAGTTCAGACAGTACAAAGCTGTGAAAGTAATATGGCTTCGGTAGTCTTGCTAAGTGTTTCCTGTTTTATTGGTGTAAGGTTTTATTGGTTTATTGAGGGAATATAATGGGAGTTATGAGTTGCTGTATCACATATTACATTTTTTGTCAGTATACCCTTATGAGTCTGTTGTGTTTTAAATTTAACAGTAAGAACTGCTTTAGGCACAGCAGGATGAAGCACTGCATGCTCTTTCTGTTCACGAAGGAACAGCATCTCTTGGCTCTTACTTTCCATACACACAGACCAGAATCAATCTGAAGGAGTCTGCCTTCCAAAGAGAGATTATTAGGCTCCTTTTCTTGTACTCTTTGGCTCTTTACACTCCAATCTCAAAACCCAGGGGAAAATTACTTGAAGTTTGGGTTTGGATAATGTCTGTGGTTTCCCCCAAGAGGGAGAGAGTAGAAAGGTACTCAATGTGCAATGAAAACCCAGTAAGGGACAGCTATTTATTTCCTTTACACAGAAGTAATTCTAAGTAAAAAGAATTTCACAAGTACACTTTTAAAAAGATTTAAAACAATTAACAGGAGCAGTAACTTTACTGTTGTTAACTATTCAACCTTCAGGGAGGTTGAAACATTATTATTTAAACAAGGAACAATTTATAAGATTACTGAATGGGTATCTCATAAACTCTTAGTGGTTTCTTAATTCTTTCCTTTGTCTTATGATAATACCAAAACGTTGCATCAGTTAAAACAGTTCTCATGTTTTCTTCCTTTGATTCTCCTCTGTGGAAAGCAGTTCTTCATTCTAAACTTAACCTTAGGGAAAGGGGGAAGAATAGAACTTTTTTTTTCCTTAAAAGATATCAAAGTCATATCATAGACTTAGGACTTAATTGATTCAGGCTCCTGCTAATAAATGTTTAATAACTAGCTTTCTGGGTAGAAAATTGTACATAGGAGGTACTTTTAAGTTTAATTTACAATATTAACAAAACAATCAATTAAGCTCTGATTTGTAATGTTTGTTACATTTGTAGTGTTTCTAAGGGGTAACGGCTCACAGTAAAATTTAACTGCTTCAATTTGGCTCCAGCACCTGCCTGAAAGGACTAAATTTTGACATAACTTCCTGGATGCCTGAATCAAAAAAAAAAAAAAAAGACAGATATTCCAACTACTTCCTTTGTTTTACTTGCAGGGCAGCATAGTAGCAGAGAAAATGTGCTCACCTGAAGGAAGGTTGCATCTTCAGTGAATATGTTGTTCCTACGCTGAATGTCTTTCCTCTGCCAGAGATCAGTAAAACTTCTTTTGTTCATTGTTGGCACCTCCTTTCATGCCAGTCTAGAACCTGAGGTCCCAGATTAGCCCAAATCAGGTTTGGTCTGTTAAAGTTTTATGTGGAAGATTGATGAAGTGTGAGAACTGAAGGTAAGAGATCCCCTCTGGTCCATGTCACAGATTCCTTGTAAAAGAATTTGCAAACCGGAAGTCTATGGCAAAAGGGGATTTATTTACACTTAAGAAGAGAGCTTGCTTAGTGGGCAGGGTCCTGTTTAGGAATTAGCAAAGGTGCGTTTTCACTGAGAAGAAAATATCTTCATCAGTGGGCAAAATCCTGTTAGCGTGTTTCCCCGATAATAAGACTTATCCCGAAAATAAGCCCTCCCCTTACTGTGTAATATTCCTCTAAAATAAGCCCTCCCCCGAAAATAAGCCCTATTGAGATTGCTACTGTAGTGAAGGTGATCCCCTGCGATACACGCTACATTAGGTACCCTCTGTATGCACCGTTCCCCCTACCCCTCCCGCCCCGGGTGAAATGCACGTTGCCCTCCGAGCTGCATCCAATCAGAGCTGCAGCAGTGAGCGCGTCATCCTGTTCTTCCCCAGTGATTTGCTTGCTGGCGCCATTGATGCTGCGGAGGAGAGCTGAGGCAGGACAACATAAAAACCCGGTATGTAAGCGGGAGTGAGGGGGCATGATGGAGGATAAAAGAAGAACTCAAGGGGCATCATGGAGGATAGAAGGAGCACTCAGGGGGCATGATGGAGGATAAAAGGGGCATGATGGAGGATAAAAGAAGAACTCAGGGGGCATGATGGAGGATAAAAGAAGAACTCAGCCAGCACTCACTGCGCTAAAGAAATGAAGAACTTCCTTGCAGAGAGAAGAATAGATCAAGTAATGATTCCTGCAGGAATGACTGCCTATCTTCAGACCCTTGATATTGCAATAAACAAGCCATTCAAGGACCATTTGTGCATGGAAGTCAATGACTACATTGAAAATAGAATGGAAAGAAATCAGCGTGGAAACTTTGTGAAGCCCTGTCTGCAAGAAGTCGTGACTTGGATGAAGAAGTCATGGGATAAAATTACTGACAGTTGTGTCGCCACGGCACTGCGAGCAGGTTACCTGGACAAGACATGTTCATTTAAAGAGAGCTATATTGCTGGACATGACAGATTGGGTCCATTTCTTCTGAAGGAAATAGAAGCGCAAGACATCCAGGACGGAATTCAGGGTATGGACACTTATGACAACGTTGTTGAAGAAGATGACATGATCATTATTGAATAAAGGTACTTTTTTTTGTTCACATTTACCTGTTTATTAAAATTGCTGTCAATGTTCATTAAAATAAGCCCTCCCCTGAAAATAAGCCCTCTGGTGTTTTTCTGTCCAAAAAAATAATAAGACAGTGTCGTCTTATCGGGGAAACACGGTAGGATTTAGAAAAGATTCACAGTTTAAAGTCTCCTTTTATTAGCCTTCTGAGGCTTAATCAGAGTTTTGTCCCCAGGAGCTGGGAGCAGTTCAAGGACTAATCTCCAATTCAATAGAAGGCAGTGATTATGCCCCTGGCCAAGATCTCCAATTAAATGAGGTTACTTATCATGAATGGGTATGGCCCCTCTCAGGGTTTGAGACTCAGGAATTCCCCCCAAAGGGGGACACAGTTTCAGAGCCCTTCTAAAGGTTAAAAGGCAACACAATTTACATCAAGATGGTACTTGAGCTGAGTCTTGAAGGAAGTGAACAACTGTGAAATAGAGATGAGGATGTTTGAACATTTCAGGTATGAGAGACAGTGGATGGAAGTAGAAAATGGACCAAGCTGGAAAGATGGGCTAGCCCCAGTCTCTTTCCTGAGCACCAGGAATTGCCAACTGCCTATTAGCTATTTTAGAATGGGTGTCCCAAAGCTGCCTCAAATTCAATGAGTTCATAGAACTCATCACCATTTCCCTCAAACCCACCTCTTCGCAACTTCTCTATTACTGTTAGTATACTTCCCATGATCTAGTTTTGCAACTTTGCTGTTATCATTAATTCTTCACATTCATCCAATGTAACCAATCAATTGTCAAACATCTAGGTTTATGTCCCCTTTTCCCCACTTATCTGGTTGCCAGACTAGTCCCAGCCCTCATCACCTCTTGTCTGGAATTTTGCAATGATCACTAAATTTGTCACTTTGCCTCTAGGCTCTCCTGAGTCCAATTCATCTTCTTACACAATTGCCAGGTGATTTTTCTAAAATCCTTTCTTCAATAAATTCTGGTGGTTTCCTATGAAACTACCTCTGTAGAATCAAATGCAAATTCTTCATAATTTAGACCTTTCTTATATTTCTAGTCCTCTAAACTAGAATATTGGTCTTTTTACTGTTTCTTACATACAAAACTCCATATCCTGTCTTTGTATTAGATGGCTCCCAAGGTCCTGATGCTTTTTCTCATCACCTTTGTATTAGAATCCCTGGATTTCTTCAAGACTCAGCTTGAGTGTGATTACCTTCCATTTTTCTCTCTGTCTCTGTCTCTGTGTCTCTGTCTCTGTCTCTCTTTCTGTCTGGCATGGGTTCTGTCAAAAAAAAGTTATTATAAAATTAAAAAAATAAAAACAAACAAATACTACTGGATAAAAGGGTATGCATAGTTTCAACATTCATTTTTATAAGACTTTGTGTTTCTAATTTTTGTCCCTCCCTTTCTTATCTCCCCCTTGCTCTCTAGAGCTCTCTGTCTCTCTGTGTCTCTGTGTCTCTCTCTTTCTGTGTCTCTCTGTGTCTCTGTCTCTGTCTCTGTCTCTCTCACACACACTCTCTCTCTCTCTCTCTCTCTTTCTCTTTCTCTATCTCTTTCTTTATCCCTGTTTCTGTCTTTCTCTCTGTCTCTTTCTCTTTTGTTTCTCTTTGTGTCTCTTTCTTTCTGTCTCTCTGCTTCTGTTACTCTGTCCCTGTCTCTGTCTTTTTTCCCCTTTGTCTCGCTTTGTCTTCTAATATACAAGTATATATATGTGTGTGTGTGTGTGTGTGTGTGTGTGTGTGTATACTTAAATCTATTAATCTATCCATCTATCCATCCATCTATCTATGTATCTATACAGAACTACTGAAATTGTTTAAGAAGGAAATGATGTGGTCACATAGGTGCTTAGGGAAAATAATTTTGTTAGCTCTGTAAAGGATGGATTAGAATGGGCGAGCCTTGAGGTAGGAAGATGAATTAGATTGCAATAATCTAAGCTAGCGTTAAGGAAGATCTAAACTTAGGTTGTGTTTTTGTAAATAGAGAGATAAGACTGAATGCAAGAATTATGTTTATCTACCTATCTACACACACACATACATATAAATAGCAAGATTTTGCAACTGCTCTGATATGTGCCTTTCAGGACACTGGAAATTCAAGAATAATGCTGAAGTTATAAATTTGAAAGATTGGAAGAATGGTGATAAGTTTCTGTATGCTACTTCTCAGATAGAAAGAATTTTGAGTAAAAACCACCACCAAAAGGAAAGAATTTTTTCTTTGGGTCATGTGCCATTTTGATTTGAAATTCTCCTGTTCCATGACTCACAATTATACAATATCATTGGAATAATCTTGATGTTAAGATATTCTTTTTCTAGGCATATAACCCAAGAAGGGCAAATACAGAAAGAAGAGTCCTACATATATATGCCAAAATGCTCAGAGCAAGAGTTTTTGTGATAGCAGAGAACTAGAAACAAATTGGATACTCATCAGTAGAGAGCAGGGGTGGCTTAAATAATTGTGGTACACTAATGTAATCGAATATTTCTGTTTGGTAATAATCTGAATAAAAAACAAAAAATTGAAAATGAATTCTGAGTGATTATAGGTGACTGAACTTATTCCAGAAGAGGAGATGAGGAAATGAACCTTTATCTCTTCTTCAAAGAGATGGAGGAATATAGGAATGGACCATTGTGTATATACTATCCGACTTAATTGATATGTGGATTAATTTTGTGACTTTTCTTCTTTTCTTTTTGATTCTTGTTACTAAGACTAGTTTTCTGGGAGTGGAGAGAAGAGAGAGATATTTGAAAATGGAGGCAATATAAAAAATGTATCAATACAAATTTTTAAAAATATACAGATTTTTAAAATAATGATTTTTAGAGAGATGAAAATATAGCCCAAAGAATAACATGAACAACTATTCCAATATAAATACAGTTAACATGAAGAGTCAACAAAACTTTTGTAAATTACAATGGTTGTTGCTAAAAGTTACTAAGTTAAAAAGAAGCTAGAACACCTTAACCAACAGCCAGACAGTGAAAGAGATTCAGACAGAAGATCCAGTTGAGCAGCCCATTTCTGGTTGAGGTGGTTTCTAGTTTCACTATTCTCATTGGCTGGTTTTCATCAGTTAAACTTCTTTAAATAACCTTTAAGTGGAAATACACACACACACACACACACACACACACACACACACACACACACTGTATAGAGTTCATTGAATAAGCAATGTTGAAGAGGAAACAGAAGTAATTTATAACATAGACATTTCACATGCTGACTTTTTTGGAAGTGGAAATAATTATAAAGTGTGTTTAAATGGCTTTGTTGATGAGAAAAGTTGTTCATATTTTTTTTCCTGGTTGGTTCAGACCAGCAATTTCATATAAAGGCATTTTTTTTCCTAGCAATGCAAGTCAGTACTAGTCTGCTATTTATAGTCTTAGAGAGTTATTTGTGACTTAAAGCACTGACGAGTTAAGCTACATGCCCAGGGTCACACATAAAGCTTCAAAAAAGCCAGCTCATACAGCCTCAGAAAGAGCAGATTGTTAAATTTTTAGTGTGAGATTTTAAATCTCAAAAATCATTAAAAACTATAACTCAGGGCTTGATTTATTGTCTTATTGATGATCTAGATTTTAAAAATGAATGGAATAATGTTAATTAAGCAGATTAAATTTAAAAGTGTATTCTCCCCACAAAGAGCTGATTGTTAAACATTTACTATCACATTCCTGGTCACAAAACAAGTATGGGTCTTGGACAGAACTTGAATCTTGATCCTGAGGCCCAGTCCATATCAACTGTGATGTGCTGCCTCTCAAGTTCATAGTAAGTCTTTAAAAAAAAAAAAAACAGAGAAGAGAATCAAGGGCAAATTAAATGAGGATGTTTACTAAATCAGGGAACAGAAGGTAGAAATAGGGTCAGGAAGGTTAAAGACCGGAATGAGCTGAAGCTTGTGATGAATGCTAAGGACAACAAAAAAACCTTTTAAAAAATGTTGGCAGCAAAAGGAGGAACAAGGAAGTGATATTGGCTCTCAGAGATGATGATAATGAATGATCCAGAGAAGGAAGAGCCACTCATCTACTATTCTGTTTCTTTTTTCTAGCCAAGGCAAACTATCTTTTAAAAAAATTTTATCAATAATATTTTATTTTTCCAAATACATGTAAATATAATTTTCAACGTTCATTTTTATAAGACTTTGTGTGCCAAATTTTTCTTTCTTCCTTTATACCTCCCTTCTCCCCAAGACAAAAAGCAATCTAATATAGATTAAATATGTGTAATTCTTTAAATATATTTCCATATTTGTCATGTTGTACAAGAAAAATCAGATCAAAAGGAAAAAATACAGGAAAAAGAAAAAAACAACAACGAGCAAACAACACCAAAAAAAAAAAAAAAAAGATAGATGAAAATACTGTGGTTCAAGCCATATTCAGTCTCCTTAGTTTTCTCTCTGGATACAGATGCCATTTCCCATCCCAAGTCTATTGAAATTGCAAGGCAAACCATCTTCATACTGGAGAGGATGAAACAAAGGTTAGCAGGGAATCAAAACATCTTCATTTTAAGTGAAGAAAGAAAAAGAGAATCCTAAACTGCCCTCAGTGCATTTCAAATCATGAGGTCCAGGTGAATTACAACTTAGGGGACTAAAAGAACTGGTGGCAGTGATTGCAGACCTAACACTGATGATGTTTAAGGAATCACAGGAAACAGGAGAAGGGCAGTTAGGGAGTACAGAGCACAGAGAGCACTGAACAACAAAATTAAACAGAGGACATGTTTCTAGTAGTATAGACTGGCAAATATCCATTGTCTCAAGACTGGAAAGAAGGAAAATCCTCCAAATTATGGGCTGATGAGCTTGATGTTAAACATTCCTGATAAAATGATAGAAAGCATTATTAAAGAGGTGGAACATTAGCACTCAGAAAGAGAAAAAGTAAAAATTTTGAGCCTGAATGAGTCCTTTGACTTCCAAACTAACCTCATTGCCTTTTTTTTAATAGACTGAAGTTTTAATATATTAAATATAATATTTTGAAACAAAGTCCCAAGTAAATACCACAGACTACAAGGCATTGGCTAAATCTCCCAAGATGTCTTTTTGGACCAGATGGAACTCTGTAGGCAGAATGATAGTAATAGTAGGTGGATTTGGAATTGGTTGAATAACTGGAGCTAATTAGGGGTTACCTCAGTATGAGACAGGAGATGGAGCAGTGTGTGACATGCTTCTGTTCCTTGATCTGTTTTTATCATGTTATTTATCAATGAACTGATTAAAGGCAGATAGGTCATACATATCAAGTTTTCAGATGACATGAAGCTGGAGGGAAAAATTAATATGGTAGCTGAAAGAATAAAGAGCAAAGAGGTTTCAGCAGGCTAGAAAAGGGTGCCTGACAAAATAAGATGAAATGGAATAGGAATCTTATTTTGTTGTTCAGTCATTTGGAGTAATGTCCAACTCTTTATGATATCATTTGGGATTTTCTTGGCAAAGATACTGGAAAGTATCTTTTTTACATTTTATTCATTTTACAGATAAGGAAACTGAGGCAAACAGGGTTAAGTTCCTTGCCCAGGGTCACACAGCTATTAAGTGTCTGAGGTTGGATTTGAACTCAGAAGATGTCTTCCTGACTTCAGGTCCAGTGCTCTATTCCATTGCACTACTTAAACTGCCCCTAGGAATATTGTACTTCAGTTCAAAAATTCAACTGTATTGGTCTAAAATAAAGATAGAGGTTCATTTTTTTTTTAAAGGCTTGGGGAACTTCAAGTTCACCATACTATTAATGACTTTAGCATATTAAAGTCTGCAAAGTGCTGAAATAAATATTATTTTTTTTTAATTTTACAGATGAGGAAATTGACACTCAAAAGTGTCAAGACCAGTCCAAGATTTTGAAGCTAGTTAGTGTTGGAGGTGAGACTATGATACTGGATTTCCTATCTCCAAATCCAGTATTCTATACACAACACTATGAAGATGAGTCCATAATTTCATAGGTAGCCAAAAAATTAATGTGATCTTAGTAATATAGTTGATGTAGCAAATAATGTGGTTTGTAGGCTCAAGCACCAAATGCTGTGATTTAAGAGAGCATCAAATGTTGGGGCTCAGTCATGTGAAGAATTCACAATGGCCATTCTCTTTGGCAAAAAGTAGGAGAAAAGGTTACAGAAGAAATGAAGAGATACAATAAAAAGTTAGAAAAGCACATAGCAAGAAAATTTTAATAATTAATGATAGAAAAGACAAATTCCTTAGTCAGAAGAAAGGAAACACCCCAAGAAATTGGGGTATATCCTTACCTAGCAGTACCCTAAAAGAGTTAATTAGCTATAAGAAGGAGAGCTACCATAAGGCATAATGAGGGACTGAGTGGAAAGGTACCATGAGGCAGAATCCTGTGGTGGACTGACCCAAAGGAATTCAGCAAAAAATGGCATGGGCCCTGGACAGATTTATAGGGAAAATTTAATCTCAGAGACATGACTGGGATTTCTGACAGGACATAGCAAGATGAGACTGCCCACAGCTTCCACAGAGATGGACTTTAGGGATTTAAGAAAACTTGGATTTCTTGGCTGGACCTGGCAAAGTGGAACTATAACATTAAACTGTTCCCTACCAGTAACCTTCCTTGTTTGCCTTAGGGCAATACTTTAGTTTTTCTTTGCCAACCACATCCAGCCATCCAGGACCTCATCATGAGATTCCATTAACAGAGATATAAATATTTATGTAGAGTAAATACTTAATAACTAACACCTAGCATTTATCTAGTGTTTAAAGGTTTGCAAAGTACTTGCAAATATGATCTCATTTTATCCTCCCAACAACTCTGGGAGTGGGTGTTATTGTTAATCCCATTTTACAGAGGCAGAGAGAGGACTAGAATCACATAGTATGAGTCTGAGGGAGAATTTGAACTCGGGCCTTTCAGATTCTGGGACAGCTAGGGCACTGAGTTTAAAATCAGAAAGTCTCATCCTTATGAATTCAAATTCAGCCTTAGACACTTACTAGGCTGTATGATCCTGGGCAAGTAACTTAAAATTGTTTGCTTTATCTGTAAAAATGAACTGGAATCATTTCAGTATTCTTGCCAAGAAAACTCCAAATGGAGCCATGAAGAGTCAGATGAGACTGAAATGACTGAATGACAACAATATTTACTCTTGGAGATGTTGTCATGTTGCTCATTGTATCAAAAAGAGTAAATCTGTCATTAGAGATATTAATATTGATATAATTGGGGAGCTAAAACAGGCTACTATAGGATACTGGGGCACAACATCAAGAAAACTTCAGCATGGCCATGAAACATTGAGACTCTTTAATTCCTAAATATAGGGTAAAGTGAACTTTGTTTTTAATCTCTTAATGCTTTTATTTATTTTTTAATACTTTATTTTTAATTTACTAATTAATTTAATTTATTAAGACTTTTAAAACCCAACTTTTTGCATCTGGTCTATTTCTTTTCTAATCTGTTTATCCATAATTTCTCTTCTCACATTTTTTTTGGGGGGGTGTGGATGGGAGGAGCCAGTGCTTAGAGAAGTTTTATAGGCTTCATAAGGACTATTTAGATTTCTGCCTTGGATTCTTTTCAGGAGAAATTCACCTCTGTAGAGCTGAATGGCTGAGGGGGTTCAAATTACAGTTATGTTATGTGACTCTACTCTTAGTTTCTTTGGGTTTTTGGAAAAAAATTCCAGATGTATAAATTGCTTTGGGCTCCATTGAAATGAAAGGAATTAACCTAACACAAGAATCCTTTGTTACTGCCCTACTTTTCCATGTCTTCAATGTCTATGTGCATAAATTGGATAATGGGACTAATTCACTTAAAGTGCACAGCCAGAGTTTTAGGATTGGTGTGAGGACAGTGCAATATTCAGCTTTGGAGACTTCATTTTCATTAATAATATTCAAATGAACACAGTGTATGTGTACTTCTGGAAAATGACTTAAAAAATAGCTAATTTCTCAAAAGGATGGAAGATTCAGAGGCCTTGATTTTATTACCAAGGAGCTGCGGCTCCTATGGCAACTCTGGTATAAGAGAAAGAGCACTGGCTTTTGAACCAGAAGTTCTGGACTGAAATCCATGATGGCATTAGAATTCTGACTTTGCTACTCCCTATCCAATAAGCATTTATTTATCTATTTTTTGGTTGGTTTAAAGACTTTATTTTTTTATTAAAACTTTTTATTTTCAAAACATTTGTATAGATAAATTTTCAACATTGACCCTTGCAAAGCCCTGTGTTCCATATTTCCCCTCCCTCCTACCCCCTCCCCTAGATGGCAATCAATCCAATATATTTTAAAAATGTTAAAATATATGTTAAATCCAATATGTATGTATATATATATATATATATATACATATATGTATATGTATATATATATATATACACACACACACATACAATTATCTTGATGCAAAAGAAAAATCAGATCAAAAAGAAAAAACTAGAAAGAAAATAAAATGTGAGCAGACAACAAAAAGAATGAAAATGCTATGTTGTGATCCACACTCAGTTCCCATAGTCTTCTCTCTGGGTGTAGATGGGCTCTCTTTATCTCAAGATCATTGGGACTTGTAATGGGCTGAAGCTTGAGTTGATGCACTGAGGTCCCAAGCACGTGAGGCTAAATAGCAATTGGATGATACTCTATTAATATATGCTTGGAGAAAGAATGGTCCCGCCCACTCTTTGTGCAAGTTCTGATGTGTTGTATAGAAAATCACGTAGAGACGATTTTGGTGGGTGGAGACAGAGAGAGGCAGAGAGGCTGATGGTCGGGTTTGTGTCCTGACTGCTCCCGCTTCCTATCACCATCCCCCTTCACTTCCACAAAGGATAAAGATCGAGGATTTTCCCTTAACCTGAATTCCTGACTCTGGCTGATTTTAAAATACTCGGTCATCACAGGGTCTGGCCTGAATCATCTCATTGTTGGAAAGAGCCAAGTCCATCAGAATTGATCTTCATATAATCTTGTTGCTGTGTACAATGTTCTCCTGGTTCTACTCATTTCACTTAACATCAGTTCATAGAAATCTTTCCAGGTCTCTCTGAAATCATCTTGCTGATCATTTCTTCCAATATGCATTTATTAAACTTCTGTTATATGTATATGTATGTATATATCTTAAACATTTGTTGTGCCAAAATGTTGGTGGCAGCCCTGTTTGTAGTGGCTAGAAGCTGGAAAATGAATGGATGTCCATCAATTGGAGAATGGTTGAGTAAATTGTGGTATATGAACGTTATGGAATATTATTGTTCTGTAAGGAATGACCAGCAGGATGAATACAGAGAGGACTGGCAAGACTTACATGAACTGATGCTGAGTGAAATGAGCAGGACCAGGAGATCATTATATACCTCAACAATGATACTGTTTGAGGATGTATTCTGATGGAAGTAGATCTCTTTGATAAAGAGAGCCTTAATTGATCAAAGATGGACAAAAGCAGCTACACCCAGAGAAAGAACACTGGAAATGAATATAAACTGCTTGCATTTATGTTTTTCCTCCCGGGTTATTTATACCTTCTGAATTCAATTCTCCTTGTGCAACAAGAAAACTGTTTGGTTCTGCACACATATATTGTATCTAGGATATACTGCAACCCATTCAACATGTAAAGGACTCTTGCCATCTGGGGGAAGGGGTAGAGGGAGGGAGGGGAAAAATCGGAACAGAAATGAATGCAAGGGATAATGCTGTAAAAAATTACCCTGGCATGCATTCTATCAATAAAAAATTATTAAAAAAAAAAAAAAGAATCTGAACTCAGATTCTCCTAACCATAAATTCAAAACTTTATTCACTGAGCCACTAGCTTAAATTAGATATAAAATCTGATGATTCTACACTATGCACTATTAATGCTAATTATTATAAATAATAATGATAAATTTAAAAAAAACATTTGTTATATATAAACATCTCTTTATACACACACATATACACACACACATATAACTAAACATAACATTATGCTGGCTTGAATCATGAGCAACTTGACCTGTAGTCAGGAGGACTCATCTTCTTGAGTTCAAATGTGAGCTCTGATAGTTATTAGCTGTGTGACCTTGGGCAAGTCACTTAACTCTATTTGCTTCAGTTTCCTCATCTGTAAAATTAGCTGGAGAAGGGAATGGCAAACTACTCTAGGATCTTTCCCAAAAAACTCAAGATGGGGTCATAAAGAACCAACACAATTGAAATGACTGAAAAATATCAACCACCACCTCAAGGACAATTCAGGCCAGTGCCCTCAATTTATAGATAAGAAAACTGAGGCTCAGGGAAGGAAAACAATCATTGTCCTCAGGGAGCTTATAATCCATCTTCTGTGGGATGGAGAGGACATATAACATATAAATAAATATATACATGCAAATATGAGAAAAAGGGAAATATTACTTAAAACTGCCAGGATCATGAAAAGCTTCTCATTGCTGGGTGTCTTGCAATTAGACCCAAAGGAGCTTTAAATGAAAAATTGTGGAGGAGGGAGAAGGCTGTCTATGAGCTAAAATGAAGCCTAGAAGTTTATTTGGAGATAAAACCCAAAAAAGAACCAGTAGTAAAATTTCTGGGCTCAAATGTCTATGCATGTGCCCAGTACTCCATATGTGACCTGATTCCTTTCTGGAAGCTATGTCCCTCTCAAGATAGTCTAACCTAGATTTTAGCAATGGATTTGATAAAATAACTTACAATATTTTTTGTAGGGAAGATGGAGAAATGTAGACTAGATGATAACATAGAGATAGTGGCTAGACTTACAGAGCAGATGTTTAATGTCAACATGATGGGAAGTCCCTGGTGGAATACATCAGGAATCTGAGGTGGGCTCGTTTCAACTTACTTGAATAAAAGCATAATCATCAAATTTGCAGGTGACATCGAACTGGGATGGGGAGTGGGGGGTGCAGATAGCTAATACAGTGAATAACTGAGCAAAAGGAGCTTTACAGGTCACAGCCTTGGGATAAATTTAATGAGATGAAATCTGATAGGGATAAATATAAAATACACTTTTTTTATTGAAGCTTTTTATTTTCAGAAAATGCAAGGATAATTTTTTCAACATTGATCCTTGCAAAACCTTGTGTTCCAATCCCTCCCCCCCGCCAGATGTCATGTAATCCAATATATGTTAAATATGGTAAAAACATATGTAAATCCAAGATAGGTATATGTATAAAATATACTTTTTAAAAAAAAAGAAATCAACCTTATAAAAGTACAGGACAAAGAAGGAATGGTTAGACTGTGAATAATAATATTTATTATAAAGTAATTTATATATATAATAAAATAAATAAATAACTATATGGCAGGAACTGTACCAAGCTCTAGGAATACAAAGAAAGGCAAATGACAAACTCTGTTCTCAAGGAACTCACAGTTTGATGGAGAAGACAATATGTAAACAACTTTGTACAATGTCAGATGCAGGATAAATCAGAAATCATCAACAGAGGCAGGGTACCAGAATTAAGGGGGATGGAGAAAGGCTTCTTCTAGAAGTCTTGGGAGGAAGCCAAAAAAGTCAGGAAGTGTTGATGAGGAAGGAATGTATTCCAGGAATAAGTGAACAACCAGTGAAAATGTCCAGAATTGGGAAATGGAATATAATGGGTGAGGAATAGTAATTAAATCAGTGTCTTGGATTTTGGAGAGGAATAACTTAGTTATAAAAGGATAAATGGATCAGGTTGTGAAGGATTTTAAAGGTCAAAAGAAAGAATTTTATATTTGATCATAATAAAGAGGCTTTGGACAGACTTCACATCCAATCCAAGATTTCAATCAAGATGCAGCTGAAAGTTTTGCTGTTCTGGGTCAGAGGGGCTTCCAGGAATAAAGAGGGGATTATCCCTCTGCATCCTGATTAGGTCACCTCTGGAGTTGTTGAGAGTCATTTGAATCATAGCTGACTCTTCATGGCCTCATTTGGGATTTTCTTGGCAAAGATACTGGAGTGGTGGGTCATTTCTATTCTGATTCATTTTACTGCCCTCAACTCTGAGCCACAGTTTAGGAAGGATATTGATGAAATGCCCACTGGAGGGCAATCTGGATGGTGAAGGCCTTGAAACCCTATCACACGAGACTCAGATGAACAAACTAGAGAGATTTAGGCCAGAGAAGAAAAAGATCATTTTTGGTGTGGGCCAGGGTGTCTTGGAAGGTTACACATTCAGGAGAAATTAGATTTTTCTGTTTGACCACCAGAAGTTACAAAGGAGACCGTTTAGGCTCACTGTCAGAAGAAAATAACAAACTTTCTTTTTTTAATTTTTAAAAATCAAACTTTTTAGTTGTATAAATGTGGATACCTATTTTGGACTTAACATGTATTTTTACCATGTTTAACATATATTGGATTATATACCATTTAGGGGAGGGGATGGGGGAAAGGGGAAGAAAAAAACACAAGATTTTTCAAGAGTCAGTATTGAAAAAATTATCCTTGTATATGTTTTGAAAATAAAAAAACTTCAATTAAAAAAAGGAAATTTTAAAAAATCAAACTTGTATTGATGTAACCACATTAGCAATAGCTTTTCCAAAACCACAAATCTTTTCTACCATCAGTTTTAATGGTTTCAGGTACATATATAATCAAGTGAGCAACTTAAAAAAAATCATATCTACTGCTCCTTCTATCCACTTGCAATGCAAAATAGGAAGAATTTAATTTCTCATTTAATTGATTGCAAAAGTTTTGACACATGAGCAATTCTTCTTCAACCATATCATCTTTTTTTTTAATTAAAGTTTTTTATTTTCAAAACATATGCTTGGATAAACTTTCAACACTGACCCTTGCAAAACCTTGTGAACAACAAACTTTATAATAATTAAAGCTATTTAAAAGTAGAATGGGTTAGCCTATGAAGATGGAGATCTTCAAGCAGAGGCTGGCTGCTTGTCCCATATGTGACAGTGGGGATTTCTTTCAAGGAAGAAAAATTTGGAAAACAAAGTCTTATAAGGATGGAAAATCTTGTAAAATAAAATGTTATTGAAAAATTTTTAAAAAATTTTGAGTTCCAAATTTTTCCCTCCCTCCCCAAGGCAGCATGCAATTATATATAGGCAATATATGTATAATCATTTTAAACATATTTCTATATTAGTCATGTTCTTAAAGAAGAATCAGAAGAAAAGTGAAAAACCATAAGGAAGGGAAAAAAAGCAAATTTTTAAAAAGTAAAGATAGTATGCTTTGGTCTGCATTCAGACTCCATAATCATTTCTCTGGATTTGGATGGCATTTTCCATCACAAGTCTTTTGGAACTGTCTTGGATGACTATTGCTGAGAAGAGCTAAGTCTATCATAGGGGCTGTTACTGTGTACAGTGTTTTCCTGGTTCTGTCGCTTCACACAAGCATCAGTTTATAGGTCTTTCCAGATTTTTCTGAAATCTGTCCAGAAGGAATAAGTTGGCAGAGATTGGAAATTGGGAGACTATTTCAGGAGAGGGGTAGTAATAGCCTAAGCTAGGTCTGAATGTGGAGATAAGGAAAAAAAGGTGAGAGATATTATAGAGATAAAATCAAGAGTTCATGGTAAATGATTGGGTGAGAAAGAACAAAGAGTCAAAATTTACACTGATTAGAAGGATGCTACTGACCCTCAAAAGAAGTGGCTCTTTTTCCTATGGAAAGTCACTCTATTGATCTCAGTTTTCTCCTCTAAAAAATAGGGATAATAACCACCTTGCTTACCTCATAGGATTGCCAGGAAAAGCAAATGAGATAATATATTTAGAGCCAGGATGTGGTCAGGACAGAACATACCCCTGGTCTTCCTGGCTTCAAAGCTCAATCGATCCACTGGGTCAATCTGCCCTTTTTGGGAGTTACTTCTTCCAGTGAATCACAAGTTCTCTACCATTTCTACTCTCTATAAACCGAGATTGGGATTTTCTTGGCAATCATATAAATCATCATATACAGGAAAGCATCAAAATTATATTGGAAAACATAATGCAGCAGACCAAAAGCTTAGAGACTACTCAGAGCTCTTGCTATGATTCATTTTGAATCTTTTATTATTTTTTAAGAAGAAAAACAGCAATGTAGCATCATAGATACAAATATGGCCTCAGAATCCAGCCCCATTATTAATCATCCGGGATGGTGAACAAGTCACTTAATCTCTCAGTGTCCCAGGTAATTTCCTAAGACTTTAAGTTGCTAAGAAGGTGCCAGGGGAGTTTCTCTCCCTAGAGTTCTTTATCCCAATGAAATCATAGTTCCATATACAAATAAACAAAAAGAGAGTCAGTCACAAGATCATAGATGGAATGAGTACCAAAATACCATCAAAATGAAATTGGAAATAATCTTTTCTCTTTAAACTTTTTTGTTATAAGCAATAACTATTAATAGAAATAAATAATCAAATAAATACACAAAATGAAATACAAAAATATCATCCCAAATATTTGGATTTTAACAAGGAAGATCCAAAGGAACCAATAAATTACAAAGAAAATTATTTCCAGTTTTGCTGAAAGTTCTCTTAACTTTTGACTTTCAAAACTTTTGTTTTCATGCCTTTTTTCCTTTTTAAAATCAAATTACATTTATTTTTTCTTTCTTTCCTTTAAAAAAATAAAATTACATAATAATTTTGTTGTAGTTATGAAAGGAATAGCACATTGTGCAGGTAGATTTGTAATTTCATGGAAAATCTTTTTTTTTTAATTGTATAATCTTATGGAAATGCTTGTTTTATCCCATAAATTAAAAATAAAAAAAATTTAATTCATGTAGTTGTTATCTCTGTATATCTATGTGGCTATATCTGTATTCATCTATTTATCCACACACTTTGGGTTTTGCTCATTTTATCCTCTACCCTCTTTATATGTGTTTGTTTGGTATGTTAGATTATAAGCACTGTGATTGTAGAAACTGTCTCTTCTTATATCTCCAATTGTTTAGCACATTTTAGGCATTTAATTAATTATTTTATTAATTATTATTAATAAATGTTGCACTTAAATGTTTTCTTCAACTATTATTGATAAATGTTACATTTAGTAAATAATGGTAGTTAATAAATGTTGCATTAAATGGCTATTGTTGATAAATATTACACTTAACACATGGTTATTATCAATTATTAATAAATGTTGCACTTAATAAATGTTCATTAATTATTATTAATGAATGTTGTACTTAGTAAATGCTTATCATAAATGATTATTAAGTGTACTTTAATATTTATTATTGATTATTAATAATTGTACTTAGTAAGTTTATTATTATTATTAATAAATGATGTACTTAATAAACATACATTACTAATTAGCATTAATAAATGGTGCACTTAATGAATATTAAGCATTAATTATTATTAATGAATTTTGTACTTAAATGTTTATCATAAATGTATATTAAATGTTGATACTTAATATTTATTATTATTAATAAATGTACTGTGTTTATTATTATTAAATTATGCACTTAATAAATGTCTGTTATTAATTATTATTGGTAAATGATGCATTTGGTAAATGTTCATTATGAATTATCATATTAAGTTAAATTATATTATGTTATGTTATGTTATATTATATTATATTATGTGTTGTTTGCTGAGTTGATTCTAGCAGTTCCCACCTGTTTGATTGACACAAACTCTGGACTTTGCTGAAATGGAAATCTGAGAAAAGCAAAATCATTGACTTCATCTCCATCTATTAGACAAAGTTTAACTGCTACAAACAGGCTACACAAGAAGGGGGCCAAGAAACCCAGAATCTAACCTTGATGAGAACCTTGACAAGAGACCAAGACTTGGTAGCCTGGAGGGCAGTTGGGAGGACAACAAAGATGGGCTGGTGGGTGGTGATCTAATGGATAGTCAGGGGGAAACCCCGCTCTCCCACTTCAGCCCATGACAGATTCCCTAAGAAAGGGTTAGTGACACAGATGAAGTCACAGAGAGCAACGGGGCTTGATCAAACACAGACAGAAGAAATCTGCTGAAGGTGACACAATTTCAAGATTCATGTAGATCAGTTTTTGAGAGCTCTCAAAAGAGAAGATGCCATCAAGGACAGAAACATTCATAGATATTGTTTTTATTCCTGCCCTCCACATAAAAAATATAGCAACCAAATATATAATATATAAATTTTACAATGTTTACCTTATATTATATAAATATAATAATTATATTAAAATATAGCAACCCTAACCCCGAGCAACTACAGACCCATATCCCTGCTTTCTCATTTGCGTGTGTAGTGCTCCATCTGAAGGCTGCTCTTCCTGAGTTTAAATCTGGCTTCAGCTGTGTGCCCTGGGTAAGACCTTAACTCAGCTTGGTTTCCTCATTTGTACAATGATCTAAACCCCTCCAGTCCCTTAGCCAAGAAATCCCCAGTGGGGCCGCAGGATTGGCTGGACTGACCCCCTTCTGATGTCATTCCCATTTACACTTTCAGTCTGGGTTCCTAGAGGGCGCTGTCACTCTAAGGTAGATAGTTATTCTTATTACTGTTGATGGCAAGCCCCCACCAATGTGGTTCTAGTAATAATCAGCCAGTAGATTCAATTGGCTCCCGGCAAAAGGCATTTATAAAGATGGTAGAATAAGAGATACAAAACATTCACCATCAATGTTCTGGGGATACACTGTCACACAAATACACAAAATTTGGGCTCAAATTTAAAATAGAATTTAAAGTGAGACAAATGTTTAGGGAACACCTGTGTCCTGAGGCTTTGGAATCGCTCCCTCACAAATGCTGGAAATAAATACAGGATCTATGACAGAGGTGATTACTATATAACTTTATTTAATAATTGATCAAGATATAAAACAGGGAGGCACATGCTAACCTAAAATGTTTGCCAGTATTGCGGGTAATGTCTTGTGCAGAATCCAAGAAAAAGATGGCTTCTCCATTGGTAACAAGATCCTCAATTTATAGATGACAGTTTCATAATTGCATTGAACTCTAGAAAGACTTTTCAGAATAATTGATGGCAATAATAAAAGTTTGGTCCAGCCATTCACAAAGAAAAGCAAAATGGATTTTAAAAATTACCCACAATGTTACCTAAACTGTTGAAATATTCCATTGACATGTATATTTTAGATAGGCACTACAGATAGACAGGGACCTATAATCAAGAAGAACAACTTGGATCATATGTGGGAAATTGTGCAGTGTTTTTGTGTCCCAAACTGCCCCAAACTATGGAAAATGACAATCAGTGTTCTCCTTGTGATACTGAAAGCCTGCCATATAAATACCACTGTCTTAGAAGGAAAAAAATACAAACAACTCAAAACATGCATTTGAAATATTCATGATGGTATAAATAGGATGCAGCTTGTTATTGACAATGATTTGTACAGGAGAATGGTACAGAAAACTTAGGGCAGCTAGGAGGCATAGTGGATAGATTTTTGAATCAGGAAAACTCATCTTCATAAGTTTGAATCTTACCTTAGACATTTATTAGCTATGTTTTCTCAACTATAGAATGAGTTGGAGAAAGAAATGACAAACTGCTCCAGTATCTTTGCCAATAAAAACCCAAATAAGATCATGACTGAAACAACCCAACAACAATGACAACATAAAAGACATTACTGAAGATAAATATGTAGAGGAAAAGAAGTATGCTGTCTCATAGAGAAGCAATATGATCTAATAAAAAGATAAACACTTGGGACCAAAATCAAACAAATTTGGGTTCAAAGTCCAGTTCTAGTACTTACAAGGTGTGGGATTATGGGAAAGTAACCTAACTTTCCTAAAGATTCAGTTTCTTCAGTGAATATTTTCTAAAGTTCAAAATGGTGTCATAAGGCAGCTAGTTGTCATAGTGGATTGCACTCTAGATTTGGAATTAGGAAGATGTAAGTTTGAATCCTATTTATTAGTTGTGTGACCTTGTACTAATCAATTAAGCTCTTATCTTGGGTTTTCCTCTCTGAAAAATAGGAACAACAATGCCTGGGTGATTGTGGAAATCAAATGAGATAATTTATGGTAAGTGCTTTGCAAATTTTAAGAGCTATATAAATATTAGCAATAAAAAGTACTAAATAAATATTACAATCATAATTGAAAATTTTATTATGAATTTAACAATCATCTATAAACATTTTCATATACAAAGAAAAAAGAATATTATATGTGAAAGCATGTATTTCTGGTGTATACAGTTACAGAGATGGAGAGACAGAAAAATATGGAGAGAGATGTCTCTAGTTTATTAAATAATACTTAATAATCAATAAGTTAGAGTGGGGACTATGAGTGGAATTGCTTAATTAATGAGATGTTGAAATCTAGTAACTAATAAGAAAATATCTACTCATACTACGAGACTGGCCTAACTCAGGATGATGAGAAGGAATGTGGCACAGCCAGGTAGCCAGGTGATAGGGCTTACCTTGAAGCGATGGCTACTCAATTCTTCAGGTAATCTGCCATATAGAAAAGGGGAATTAGATTTGCTTTACTTGGACCCAAAGAGATGATCTGGGATCATCCAGTGAAGATTTAAGTGGTAGATTCTGATTTGCTAAAGGAAGAGGAAACATCCCCAACAATTAGGGCTATCAAAAGTGAAACTGGTCTGCAAGACCTGAATTTAAATATAGCCTCAGATACTTATCAGCCACGCTTTGTGTGATCCAAACCATGTAACCCATGTTTGCCTCAGTTTCCTCAACTGTAAAGTTGGGATAATAACAGGACCTATCTCAAAAGGTAGGCAACTCATTAGAAAAGATTTCCTGATAATAAGAATTAGAACTTATGGTTACTCTTTTGGGAATGTTTAAGGAACACACACACACACACACACACCCCTTTGATCTGAATTCATTCCATCATTCAGAGTTTCTTTGAAACTTGGAGAGTCTGTGCTGAGTTTGAACCCTGTGTTGATTCAATAAATATGATTTGACTTAACTAATGAGAAAAGCTGGATTAAGTGGTCTGCTGACAGAATGACCAATGATATTGGTAAGGAAACTGTGGAGGAGGAGGAGGAAGATGAGAGAAGGAAAAAGAGAAGGAGGGGGAGGAGGAGAAAGATGAGGAAGAGAAGAAAGAAGAAGCAAAGCAGAAGCAGCAGGAGAAGAAAAAGAAGAAGAAGAAAGAGAGGAGGAGGAGGAAGAGGAGAAGGAGGAGGATGAGAAGGAGGAAAAGAGGAAGGATTTTACCTACAGTCATACAGCATGGAATTGATCCCAGCTTAGGACTGAGGTACTCCATCTCCTAGCCCATATCCTAACTCAATAATCATAAGAATTCTCCTTTTCTAATGAGTGAGTTTTTGTTCCTTCAAAGGACTAGAATCAGAATCTTGGAGTCAGAAGGGGCCCAAGAGGCCATTTGAACAGGAATTCCTTTCCCTTTAGCAAGTGCTCTCTCAAGTCTCCACTTAGAGAACTCCAGTCACAGAGAACTCACCACCTCCTGAGGTAGAAGGGAACAAGCATTTAAGTGTCTAGAATGGATGCCAAGCACTATGCTAAACACTGCGCGAACATTGTCCCATTTAACCCTCACAGCGACCCTAGGAGGCAGGTGCTGTTGTTACGCTCATTTTATAGTTGAGGAGACCAAGAGGAGCGTAGGTTAGACACAGCTACAGTGTCTGTGGCTGAATTAGAACACAGGTCCCCCGACTCCAAGCCCATCTTTTTATCCACTGTACCCCCTCACCACGATCTGGTCTGGCCTCTAATGTACATCCACACCCCAGGCTTGCCCAAAGGTCCTCAGCAGGATGTGGCAGGGCAGGAACCAGAATCCAGGTGTTCGGCTCTCACACTGTTATTCTTTCTACTTCCAAGCTCAGATTTCTCCTATGGCATTTAAAACTCTTCACCAAGAACCGCACTTTCATTCTTAGAAGGGCAAGTCTCTGCTTGAACTTGTGAAGGCTAGTGATGGCTTCCTGGAAGACCAGACAGAGTGTGTGTTGGTGAAGATTTGGGTAACAGTAGCAAGAGGAAGAGTCAGAAGTCTCTTCCCTTCTGCTTGCTAAAGGGAATCAATCTGTAGCTGCTCTGAAGCCAAGGACTTTA
Source organism: Antechinus flavipes (assembly GCF_016432865.1). Taxonomy (NCBI): domain Eukaryota; kingdom Metazoa; phylum Chordata; class Mammalia; order Dasyuromorphia; family Dasyuridae; genus Antechinus; species Antechinus flavipes. Next base: position 165,791,228 of record NC_067401.1, read on the forward strand.
CTGTCTAGGTTTTTACAGCCATCAGCCCTCCACATTAAGTGAGATGGAGGTCCAACACCCAAGCAACTATTATCACGCATTTCTATAGTGCCAGTGGAAGTGGGGAGAAAAAGCAAGTGGGATGATTTTCACATGGAAAATAAGGAAATGGGATGGCCAGAAGGTGAGAAAAAGTGATAGGATTTTTGTTTCACTTAAAAAGAAAAGTATAGAACTGCTGCTTATACTTAATAAACTCCAAGTCTCAGTTTTTTTCATCTGTAAAAATATAATCAGGATAATCTACCCATTAATAGGCCATCAGTCTATTAATTAATTAATTAAGGAGCTAGCCTGGAAGCTAGGAAGACCCTACCTCTGACAGACTAGCCCTGTGAGCCCTTTGAGCAAGCCACTTATCCCTTCAAAATTTAATGCAGCTTTCTAGAGCTTAAATTTGCAGAGAAAATGCTGACTTGCATTGGTAAGAGACACTTCTTCACCTGGGAATTTTCTCTTCCAGTACAATCACAGACCCCATCCCTTTCTCCTGCTCCATCTACCCCACAGGATTATTGTGAAGTTTAAATGAGATGATTTTATATGTGTATTGTGTATGTGTATGACGTTTAAGTGGGATGATTATATATATGTACACACACACACACACACACACACACACACACACACACTACCAAAACAGGGGCTCTTAATTTTAACTTCTTGGAGGTCCATGGATATATTTAAGAGTTTCTATGAACTTGGATAGGGAGAAATTCCAATTTCTTTTTGTGTCCCCTATTAACTGAGATACTTGAGAATAGGGACTGTTATATTTTTTGTACCTCCAGGGCTTACCACAATACCTGGGATATAGTATGTACTTAATACATACCTGTTGATTTTCATTAAACTCTAACTCAAATTTAGCATTTTCTTCAATTATTTAATAATATTATTTTGAGAAGAGGTCCATAGGCTTCAACAAACTGCCAAAATAGGTTAAGAACCCTTGACTTGAGAAAAGGTTGGGATATGGAATAAGATGACTTAGGTTAACAGCAGCAACAACTACAACAATAGGTAGAATTTAAATGATATTTTATAGGTTTATAAACTCTTACAAATATTTTTCTCCCAACAACCTTGGGAGTTGTGTTATTATTACACAAACACACACACACACCCCTTATTTTATATATGGGACAAATCTTAGGCAAATAGAGTTTAAATGACTACATTTGAATTCATCTTTTCCTGATATCCAGGTTCACTGATGGTAGCTAGTTTGGGCTACTTCTTTTATAAGAAGAAAACCCCTAACTCAATTCCTTTGCAGATGTAGAAGGTTCATTGAATGTGTTTTCAGACTTTTTGGATGTATTAAAAGGAGCATTTTAAATGGCATAGATAGTGTGTCCTAGATTTGGAGTCAGGAAGACCTGAGTTCAAATGTGGACTTAGACAATTACTAGTTGTGTAAACCTGGGCAAGTTACTTTACCTATCTGCCTCAGTTCCCTCATCTGTAAAGTAACAATAATACACCTAGCAGCTAGGTGGTACAGTGGATAGAGAGCACTGGGATTGAAATTAGAAAGATTGATCTTCCTGAGTTGAATTCCAACTTCAGACATTTACTTGCTGTGTGACTCTGGGCAAGTCACTTAATCCAATTTGCCCCAGTTCCTCATGTGTAAAATGAGCTGGAGAAGGAAATAGCAAACCATTCCTGGATCTTTGCCAAGAAAACCCCAAAATGGGGTCATGAAGAGCCTGACTGGACTGAAACAATTTAGCAAAAATAGCACCTACCTCCAAGATTGTTGTGAGGATAAAGTGAAATAAAAGGCAAGCCACTTTACGAACTTTAAAGCATTATGTGAATACTAGCTACTACCATTAATTGTTTTTTGCTGACTTTTATCTTCTCAAAAAATTTTAAGTTTTATATATATAGGATGCTTCTCTAGGAAGAGAAGGGGGATAAGAGTCCTAAGCTCTCTCCCTACCCCTTATCTGTGTGATCTTAGGCAAGTCATTTCCCATCTGTAAAAAAGGAGGAAGTGGGATTGGATCTAGAACGATCTCCAGGGACTCCTCTAACTCTAAGACCCTTAGGCCTGGGCCATTTAGAACCAAAGCTAGCTGGGTCCAGGGCAGGTTGGGGTGGGAAGAGGAAAAAGAAGAGAAGGAGAAGGAAGAGGGGAGAGAAAAGGAAAAGGGGGAGGGAGGAAGAAGAGAAGGGGGGTGAACAAGGGAAGGGGAGAGGGGGAGGAAAAGAGGAAAAGGAAAGGGAAATGGAGAAGAGGGTGAACAAGGGAAGGAGAGAGAAGGAAAAAAATGATGAGCAGAAGGGTATGAGGAAGGAGAAAGAGAGGGAAGGGAGAAGAGAAGGGGACGAGAGTTTGGGGGAGGAAAGAGAGAAGAGGAAGGGAAAAAGAAAAGGAGGAGGGAAGAGGGTGAACAAAGGAAGAGAAGAGGGAGAGAGAGGGAAAGGAGGTGGATAGAAGGAGATGAGGGGGGAGGAAAAGGGATGGGTAGAACGTGATGGGGAAGAGGGGAAAGGGAAGGGAGAAAAGAAGGGAGGAGTTTGGGGGAGAAAGGAAAAGGAATGGGGAAGAGAAAAGAGGAGGGGAGAGGGAGAAAGGCATGAAGAAGGAAGGAGAGAGAGGAGAAAAGGGGGATGAATGAGAAGGGGTAAGGGGATAGAAAAAGGAGGAAGGGAAGGGACAAGAGAAAGGGAGGAAAGAGTTGGGGGAGAAAGGGAGAAAAGGAATGGGGAAGGGAAGGGAGGAGGGGAGAGGGTGAGGAGGATGAACCAGGGAAGGAAAGAGGGAGAGGAGGAAAAGGGATGGGTAAGAAGGAGTGAGGGAGGAGGAAGGGGAAAGGGAGAAAAGAAGGGAGGAGAGAATTTGGGGGAGGAAAGGATGAAGAGAAAGGAGGAGAGAGGGAGAAGAGGGTGAACAAGGGAAGGAGAGAGGTAGAGGAAAAAAAGGGAATGGCTAAGAAGAAGTGAGGGAGAAGGAAAAGGGGGAAGAGAAAGAAGAAGAGAAGGAGGAGAGGAAAGTGGGATATAGAGAGAGGGCAAGAGGAGGGGGAGAAGGAGCTCGCCGGGACAGGGGAAAGAGGCGGGGAGGAAGACACCTGGACTGGAGGGGCTGGCACGCGCCACGGACCGCGCAAGCTCCGCCTCCCCGCGCCCCCCCCCTCCATTTTCCCCCCTTCTCTCTGCTCCCCCCCCACCCCCAGCACCCTCGCCGCCCCCGCAGCCGCTGCTGCGAAATGATGCAAGATGGCGCTGCTGCTGCTGCCGCCGCCGCTGCTGTCGGGGTCAGCACTGGAACAGCTCCTGCTCTTTCATTTTCATAAACACTTGCTGCCTCCGCCGCCGCCGCCGCCGCTGCCTCCGCCGCTGCTGCTGCTGTGACTTCTCCCTCCCGCAGCTCCCTCCTCTGCCTCTTTGGGGGCGGTTTCTTTCTTTATTACCAACTCCCCCCTCCTTCTTCTCCTCCTCCCGGAAACGGGCGGCCACAATGATTTATTATTAATTATTATTGTTGTTCTTATGATTATGATGACTTTGAGCCCCAAAGGCTCTCCCCCTCCCCTCTGTAGGAGGTGCCGCACAAAGGGCACAGTGTGAAGAGCCGCAGCTGGGGGTGGGTGCTAGCCGCATCCCAAACTTGCAACGTGTGTGCGTGTGCGCGCGTGTATGCGCGCGCGCGTGTTTGTATTCAGGGATCGCTCCGTGTGTGAGTGTGTGGGTGTGCTTGCGCGCGTGTGCATGCCTCCTGGTTTTTTTTTTTTTTTCACCCCCTTATTGGAAGCAAGGAGAAATCTCTGTCTCTCTACTTAGATATATTTTTTCGGATTGCACCAGTCCAGGGGCTGCCCTGCTGCTGCAGAAGCAAAGGCACTTTTCCCATAGTGGAAGAGAGAGAGAGAGGGAAAAAAAAGACAGAGGGAGAGCGGGAGAGAGACGGCACCCTCAGGCCTCTTTTCTTTGGGGATCTTGGCGGGGGTAATTCTCTAAAAATACCTGCGAGCAGGAGATGCATTAGAATAAAATGGAGGAGGGGTTGCAGCAGTGATTCGCGGTGTTATTTTCATTTGGCTCCAATGCAACTCCTGGGGCAGTGATCATCCAGGGCTCTATTCTCCCTCCCTTCCCCTCCCCCCAGCTTCTTTTTCCCTCCTCTTTTATTATTTTTTTCACTTTTGCTTTTTGCTTTTTGTTTTTTTAAACCGACATTTCTCTCCTATGCTTTGCCATGAGAATGTCCGCCAAGCTCCTTGCCCTAGTCATGTGGTCTTCGTTTTTCAACCCCAGTTTTGCATTCAGCTCCCACTTCGATCCTGGTAAGTCCTGCCTGGTTTTGGTTCGCTAGTTTCTGTTCACAGTTGATTTTTCTTGGCCTTCTGATTCTTTTTGAGTTTGGTTTGGTTGGAGATTGACTGCCCCTGTTGGCTTGCTAAGACTGCCCACCTCAACCCCTTTGGTCTGGTTGCCTTTCCCTGCTGATGGTGATGTTTTCCTTTGGAGCAGGTTTCCCCCAGAAACCCTGCAAGAATTGTTGACGGTTGTTATCATTATAATTCTTATTATTATCAGGATTAGAAGGTTTTTTTTTTTTTTTTGCATGGAATTCTCTTCCTCACCCTGACCAGGGTTAGCAGAAAAATAGACAGCAAGTTGGGTCGTGGGTTTTTTTTTTTAAGGCCCATTGCATTTCACAGTGATGTGGTGGGACTTGTGAGGGGACCTACATACCAGCACAGCACATCCGAGGTCTTTTAACTGTGACAGTTCTTTAGAAGAAAACTTCCTTGGATATGAGGTAACTGAAATCATAGAAAACGTGGTGTTTCCATCGCTGAGACTCCCACCACTCTGTTAGAGCTTTGTTTTGGTTCCTTTGGTATCATTGGTCCCCAATTTCTGATCATTGCACATTGAGGAAGACATGGGAATTAAGGTGGTTGTGTTGTGTGTGAGTGTATATACACACACACACACATAAGTGTTTATATGGAACTAAGGTTGTGTATTTATGTGTATATCTATATATCTATATGTATATATGTGCTTCAGTTTCTTGTCTTTTCACTGGCATGAGGCTAGCTATTTGCCTTCTCCCCCAAATCAGTTGGCAAGCCTCTGAGTCCAAACTGAAGAGTGATTATAACTGCCAATCCTGATAGATTGTACAGTGGTGTGTGGGGGTGCAGCAACAATAGTGGTGATAAAACACCAAAGCCCCAAATAAACTTTGGGATTCTATATCCTTTCTCTGGAGATCTATCGGGGATTTCCTGTTGCATGAAGCCAGAGATTGATTTTCCTTGGTAACCCTTTCTCTTCTTTCTGAGGGCCCTTTCTAGCCTGGAAGGGACATACATGGGTGATGAATTCAGATCAAATAGCTTTGGTCAGTGGTTCTGTAGTTGGGGCTGCTCTCACCTGAGGTACTGACCAGATTCCAATTTCTCCAACCTTTCCCAAGCATTCCTGTGCTTTTCCACAAACTGTCTTATATTTGCATTCTTGGGCCTGGCTGTATGGAAAGAGGGACCGGCAGTGATGTGTGTGTATATACGTGTGGGGGGAGCCCAACAGCATCTCTCAGGAAATATTTTTATTTACTTTCTCATTGCCTTATGCTTTCTGACTTGTGTGGTTCATTTTCCTAAGATCCTACTAGAACACATCCTGTTTGAAAAATATATTCATTCTCTTGGGGAGATAAACAGGAGTTTTCTTGGAATATATTTTAAATGTCATAAGTTCTTAGGCTGAAATTATCAAGTAATGACACCTCGTGTTTTCCCTTTATGAACTCTCTTGGCTCATTTATTTGGATGGAGATTGTAGGCGGGTTGCCTTCTACCTGTCACCTTAGGGGATATATGGGAATCCCAGGGGACTGACTGAATCTGAAGGCATTTATTTAATGTAAAATGTATTGGGAAAGGAAAAGGAATTAGGGGTGGGGGAATCCCTCACCACAAACCTTTACCCTTCCACTGCAATTCTGAAATACCATTTGGTTTAGAATTCTGTTACCCTTTTATGGAAGGGATATTCTTTGGGAGTGTACCCTTAAATTGTGAAACAGTTCAGTTTAAGATTCTGCATTGTTACGCTTTCATGGAAGGGATATTTTTGAGAGTGTACCCTTAAATTGTGAAACACAGTTCAGTTTAGGATTCTGTGTTTTACCTTCTCCTGGAAGGGATATCTTTTGAGAGTATACCCTTAAATTTCAGACTAAAAGTACCCTGTTAGGTCCTGTGCTTTCCAATGCAAAATGAGGAGGTGGGTTGAAACAGCTACTGTATCACTGTAAATTGGGGCCCCAGATGCCTTTAAATGAAAGGGGAAATTAGCTTTTGGGGCCTGAACTAATCTTCAGGGGCTGTGTCTTTCTCTTCTGGTCCTGGATCCTTCCGTGGCAGCTGTTCCGAGGCCCTGGATGCTTTGGGGATGGGGAATAAGCAGGCCTTGCATCCATAGGGTGTAGGTAGGAGCTGTATCTCTCTCCTTTTCTGTCTTTTCTAGTACGTAAGCTATTCTCTCCTCCCCACCCAGTAAGCTCTTCTGAGCCAATCTCTGGCACAGAGGGCTGCCTGAGACAGTTTCAGATAAATCCTGAACTGTTCGATTCCCTGCTCCAGCATCATTCCCAGACATATTCCCAGCACTCTAAGCTTCATCCAGCTGTGTAAGAAGCAGAAGTCGGTGTTGCTGACTGAGTGTAGAATGAATAGCAATAGATTGTCTAGGAAAGAGAGTCTTTTAAAAGGGTGCAGTTAGAGGTGGGCAGAAGAGATTAAAAAAGGCCCAGAGATTGGAGAAAATTTCTTGTTCCTTTGATTGCTCTTTATAGAAGCATATGAAATATATGTTGGATTTGATTACCACTCTTGACATCTGTGTGTGTTCGAGGTGGGGGCAGGGGAAAAAATTTTCCCCCCTCTTTTGGAAAAAATGACTTCTTAAGCCTCTCTCTTACATTTTGTGTAAACAACTGTGATTAGTATAATTATACAGTGTCAATGTAGTGATTAAAGAAGAAAAAATAGTTGTCAATGGGAAGGAGACTTCTTTTTCTAACAAAGTTAAAAAAAAGAATACTTTGAAATGGATTCTTTATTTTATTTGATGCTGCATTACCCCTGATGGTGTGGGTGTGTGTATGGGGAAGGAGGGGCTGAGATCTGTTTATTCATCCTTAATTCCTACATGAGACAGGTCTTGACCCCCTCTGACCTCAGTTATATGGATCAGGTGGAAAGGTCAAGGATAGAGGGAAGAAGGCTAATTTGGAGACACCACTTTATGAGATTGGATAAATGGAAGGATAAATATCCCTAGAACTTCATGCTTAATCCCTCAAGTTGGTGTTTGGGGAGCAAATTCAAAAATTTGCTCAGTGGGTAAGATTGTAGAGAAGAGTTAGTACTCCTAAAATAGATACTTTACAAGTATTTATTTTAAGCACCCTCTATGTACCCTGCACTGTGCTAATCTCTGGGGATACAAAGAAAAGCCAAACTAAAACCAAAAAAACCAAAACCCTAAACATACAAAAAACAGACCCTCATCTCTTGGAGCTCTTAGTTTAAGCTAGGGAAATGGGGAGGGGAGGGAGAAGAACATGCAAACAGCAATGTACAAATAGGATTTTATACACAGGGTAAATTAGGGATCGTTTTAGAGGGAAGGTATTAAGATTATGTAGAAACTGCATAAGGCTTCTTACAGACTGTGGGACTTTAATGAGGTAGCCAGGGAAATTGAGGCAGAAATGAGGGGTGTGGGTTGAGATGATATCTGAACTTTGATCATAGTTTACTGTGTGACCCAAAAGCAATTCATGATTTAAAAGCAATAACAAAACAAAAGCTTTCTTATCTTTTGTGTCTGTTTCTGAGTAATTTCAGAATCATTTTGAGTCCTTGGAGAGAAAAGAGAACTACATGAGATACAGTGACAATGCATGGTTAGATCCTTGCAGAATGAGTGAGTTCTATCAAAAGAAAAAAAATCCAGATTTACCAATAGATTACTTGCTACTAGAATTCTAGAAATCAGTTTCAAGTTGCTAGATTTCCTCATACTAAGAATGCAAGAAATCCCCAGAATCTCCCCTTCCCTCCTCTTCATGATACTCTAGTAAACATCAAGACAAGCATATCCTTTAATTATGAATGTAGGCAACAAACCACAATAGTATGAACAATATCAGTGACTTTGGCAGCAATAGAAATCACAGATATTTTCATGTCACATTATAGTTTCATCATGACTTTGAAATTACTATTTGTACATAGTTATTTATTGCTATTAATTATTAGACATGCTGAAATGTCACATTTAAAATATTTTGGTAACTGAATTTGAATATATTTAGTTTCTTTTGTAATCCTATGTATTTTGTGCATTTAACAATATTATTTTGAGAAAGGGTGCATAGGCTACTAAGGGGAAAGGAAAGAAAGAAACTAACATTTCTATAGTGCCTATTATGGTCCAGGCATTGTTTTAAATGCTTTACGAACATTGTCTCATTTGATTCTCACAACAACCTTTCCAGGTGGGTGCTCTTATTATTTTCATTTTTGCAATTGAGAAAACTCAGGCAAACCAAGATGAAGTAACTTGCCCAGTCATACAATTAGAAAAGTCTTCCTGACTCCAAATCCCCAGCATTGCATCCATTGAGCTATCAGCCACCTCAAAAAAAAGAAAAGGAAAGAAATTCAGAGCCCCTTTTAACTCTAAGATTCTGTGATTCTTCTGCTAGTTTACAAATGATTAGCCGATAGCAATGGATAAGTAGGCTGGGAGTGTGGGGAAGAGGAGAATAGATGTATATGAAAACCTATTAGACTTTAAAGCAAATAGTAATAACTCACTTAACTATAGCACGTTAAGGTATACAAGGAACTGTCTTTGTTTGATTTCTTCCCTTGCAGGTATCCTGGGTGAGGTAGGCAGTGGAAGTATAATTATCCCTTGTTGTACAAATGAGGCCCAGAGAACCCAGGTCATTTGCCACCCATTGTGGCCACTTAGGCTACCTATTAAGTGACACACTAGTACTCTAACTCAGTTCCTCCAAATCAGGTGTTCTTGAAATTAAGATCACTTTGAAATTATGATGTCAATCATTGGGAAACAGTGACTGAGTGTTTATACAGTTTTCCAGGACATGCCACTGACCTGTAATCACTGACCTGTGCTACTAAACAAAAATTTAGAAACAAAGTTAGAGACAGAATGGAGAGAGAAACCTTCCTTGGAGGCTGCATTTATTAAAGAATCAGATAAGGGCTAGAATTCTGTGGGGGAGAGCTCCATGTAATACACAGGGACCAAAAGGAGTAAGCTTTTGGTTCTGTTTTCTTCATTGATTTTCACTTATTCTCCTCTGTCTTCCTCTATCCCTCTTTCTCCTGCATTCCCATACACATATATGCTTAGAAGAGCATGATGGGTAAGAATATAAGAAAAGTCTTTTTATTTTTTTAACTGACTTGGCTGAGATGGAGCTGTTAAAATTTCAGTGTGAATGTTTATACTATTTGGCAAACAAATGAGGGCTCGGCTTATTGTTTTTTTTTTTTTTTTTTTTTGTCTATACTTAAGAAATTGATAGAGATGTTAAAATGCAGATTAAATATAAAAGTGTGTCACACCTGTGTGCATTTTATATTTTTGCAGAGCTGGTTATTTAAAATATTTACAGGTACAGCCCTATCCCCACCCAAGAAATAAGTCAATGGGTAGGGGACTGTATGGGATTTTGTCATTGTATGGGAGCGAATGTGAGATGAATTGGGAAGGGACTTTGTATTCTTGGCTAAACTGGGGTTTTGGCAGAAAGGTGGGAAGTGGAAGATTGTGGGAAGAACTAGGTGTCAGTGGTCTCATTTCTTTCTTGAGTTGGATCTCCCAAATATATATCCTCTTGCTAAATTGAGAACAGAAAAGGGCAATAATAGCATAACATTACTGGCAAGATAAGACTTTTGGGACCACTTTCTTACTGGCCCCTTGCTCCTTTGATTCTCCTGCACAGGAGGATGGATTTAGATATAGGAACATAGTTTATAGGATTTCCAGCTGAAAAGGACTTTGGTAACACCTAATGCATAGCATCCTAGAATTAATCCAAAGGTGAGGATGCTAAGACCCAGAGGAGACTTTTTAAACTGCTAGGTTCAAAATGAAGAATATGAAAGGAGAGTATCATATAGAACAAACCAGTAGTCCAGTCTAGTCTCATTTTTTCAATGTACCCCTCCCTGTTTACTCATGGGTTTGTGCTCCTTCTATACCTTTGCCTAGAAGTCATTCATTCTATGTGTGTGTTTATCTCTTTATCTACCTACCTACCTGCTTATCTATCTGTCTGTCTGTCTACCTATCAATCTATCCATCCATCCATCTATCCATTTTAAATAAAAAGAAATGCTTATTTTCAGTTCTATTATTTCTCTCCCTCCACCCATTGAGAAGGCAAGAAATACCATGCCCATTATACATATGAAGTCAAGTCATTCATTCTATAGTGAGAGTGTATTATGCTTAAAGCAATATACTGGGTGTGGAGGAAGATACAGAGATGCATGAATATCTCAGAGAGGGTATGTTAGTCAGGGAGACAAGACGCTACATACTAAGTTATGAAACACTTCCTCTAGACTTCCTTCTCCATTGAGTCCTCTCCTTGACAGGTAGAGGGATGACTGCTACTTTGAGCTCCAGTGACCCTGTTAGCCACTCCTTACCAGCTCCCATTGGTGTGCTTCCTATTAGCAATTAGCTATAGACGCAATTAGACCTTAGAAAAGGCTTTTTTTCCAAATGGAATAGGATGGTATTTCTATCCTATAATAGCAAAGCATTCCCCTCCCAAATGGAATGTGTTGTCTCATGAAGATACACTTCAAATATTGTGGCAGTGAGACATACACATAGGGAATATATATAGCCAAGAGAACTCCTGGCTTTGGAAGAGCATCCAGGTGGATAGTGATGGAGCACTGAGCCTGGAGTCAGGAAGATCTCAGTAACCTATCCTAGACAAGTCACTTAACATTGTTTGCCTCAGTTTTCTTCACTATAAAATGAAGAGGTTAATAGCGCTTAATTCCCAGGGCTTTTGTGAGGTTCAAATTATATAACATTTGTGAAGAGCTTAGCATAGTACTTGCCGCATAGTACTTGCCACATAGTAGGTGCTTAATAAATGCTTATTCCTTTTCTATCAGTATCCTTTTTTTCTCTTCTAATTGCAGGATAAATATTGATTATGCTGTGTTTTGGATAAATTGCCCTTTTCTGCCATGTTGGGCTAGCTTTCCACAGAGTATAGAAGGAAGGAAACAAGCATTTATTAAGTGCATACTATGTGCCAGCCATTGTACTAAATGCTTTACAAATATTATCTCATGAGATTTCAGCTGGTCACATGGCCTACCTAGGTTGACTTGTCAAAAATCTTGGTATCTTTGATGGACATGTCAATCTTCCGGACAAGTTGAGCCTGATCTTCAGAGAGCGGGTAAAATATCCATTCCCTCCAATTTCAAGCCAGTCTGGGCGCCTTAGCTTTGAGAGACTGACAGAAGCCTCTGCAGTTATATTTTACTTCTTCAGAGACTCCCAGGTTTGTCATCTTCCAGCCTGAGACTGAGGAAGGTAAAATCCTTCTCGTCCCACAGTTTGACCTGGTTTGGAGTTGGTTCCTTTAGTGAGGTACCTCTCCTAACTTAGGATAGCCACCTTAGTACATTTCCCAAGTTCCTGTTGGGTCTCATGCAAATGAACTTGTAGGGGTTTCTTTTGTAGTTGAGCCTTTCAAAGCCTCAGACTCTTAGGATGATAGAATGCTTCATTCTTCCCTGAAAAGGTAGTCCTTAATCTTATATTTTAATGTCTTCACCCTTTATGACCATGTGAAATTTAAATAATGTTTAAAGGCATAATATAAGATATTTTATAGGTCACTGCTGTGTGATCTAGTATTGAGTGGTAAGACAAATTTAAAGGACAAATAACTGGAGTAGCTAGAGGGCTAGCTGGAGGAAGTGAATTTTGAACTAAACTTAAAGGGATGAGTAGGATTTGGATAAGTAGAATAAAGACATTTTAAATAGGAGAAATAGTATAAGAAACAGTATGGATTGGGTGCAACATGCACATATAACTATGAATAGTCAGACTGGAGGGTTCACATGCATCAATAGTGGGGAGATAAAGCCAAAAAAATAAGGTAGGACCAGATCTAGGAGGGCCTTGAATACCATGCAAAGGAGTTTGGCTCTGTAGGACTTAGCATAATGCTTTCAACATAGTAGGTGCTTAATAAATGATAGTAACAAAATACCAGTGCAATCTGTGTCCCTCTTTTACAAAGGAGAGGCAGCTGGGCTTGATGGCAGAAAAACAAATCTGACTTTAGACATTTACTAGTTATGTGACCCTGAAAATGATTTCATTTAACCTTTGCCTGCCCCAGTTTCCTTAAATGTAAAATAGGAGTAATAATAGCATCTATTATTGACTTGATTAGATGATACAGTGTTCATAAAGCACTTAGCACAGTGCTTGACACATAATTGGTTCTTAATAAAACAACAGCAGTAATAATAATAAGTAATATATATTATTGTATTGTAAATAATATTATATATAACATATGTAATTATATATAATATATAATTATATAAGTAATATAAATTTTAAAAACAACCTTCCTTCCTCCCAACCTCCCTTCCTTCCTTCCTTCTTCCCTTCCTTCCTTCTTCCCTTTCTTCCTCCCTCCCTCCATCTCCCTTCCTTCTTCCCTCCCTCCCTCTTTCCCTTCCTTCCTTTCTTCTTTCTTTCCTTCCACAGTTACTTAAGCTCCTTGAGGATAGGGACTGTCTTTTGTCTCTTTTCGTATACCCAGTGCTTAGCACAGTGTGTGACATGTGACAGACATTTAATAAATGTTTCTTGAATGATTGATTGATTGAATTGGAAACTAGAGACAAAGCCTTCAGACTCTCAAGTCAGTACTTTTGAATGAATTTTACATTGGAGGAATAACAAGGTTGAGTAACAGCATGGAAGTAAGACAACTTAACCTCTCAAGTTTCCTCATCTGCAAAATGGGAATAATTACAGCAACCATTTCCCAGGATGTTTGTAAGGATGAAATGAGATAATAATCGTAAAGTACTTAGCACAGTACCTGGCACATAGTGTGCACTACATAATTGTTAGCTATTATCATCATCATCATTATTATTATTAGGTGGGAGAAGCTTTGGTGATGTGCCTGGAGTTGCATGGTCTTATGGGACAGAAAATGTTTGTTGATAGTAACCACTTAAAATATTTTTATTTAAATATTTTATTTTTTCTAATTACATGTAAAAACAATTGAACATTTAAAAAAAAGTTGAGTTCCAAATTCTTAGCCTTCTTCTGTTCTTATACCTCTCACTGAGAAAACAAGCAATTTGATATAGGTTATATGTGTGCAGTCATGCAAAACAGATTTCCATATTAATCATGTTATGCAAGAAAACACTAACCAAAAAAAAGGGAAAAAACCCAAGAAAAATAATTTCAGTCTCAGTCAGTTCTTTCTCAAGAGAAACAGAATTTTTCATAAGTCCTTTGGAATTGTCTTAGCTCATTGTATTGCTGAGAATAGTTAAATTAATTTACAGATGATTGATCATCTTATGGAAATTGCTGTTACTGTGTACATTGTTCTGGTTCTGCTCACTTTACTTTACATCAGTTCATGGAAGTCCTTTCTGCTTGTCATTTCTTTTTTTTTTAATTTTCATTTATTTATTTTTGTTATTATAGCTTTTTGTTGACAAAACATATGCATGGATAATTTTTCAACATTGACCCTTGCAAAAACTTCTAATTCAACTTTTCCCCTCCTTCCCTCCACCCCCTCCCCAAATGTCAGGCAGTCCCATACATGTTAAATATGTTAAAGTATATGTTAAATACAATATATGTATACATATTTATACAGTTATCTTGTTGCACAAGAAAAATCAGATTTAGAAAGAAGGTAAAAATAATCTGGGAAGAAAAACAAAAATTCAAGCAAACAAGAGAAAGAGTACACATGCTATGTTGTGGTCCACATTCATTTCCCACTGTTCTTTCACTGGGTGTTGCTTGTCATTTCTTATGGCACAATAGTTTTCCATCATAATTGCATGCTACAGCTTGTTTATCCATTCCCCAGTTGATGGCATCCCCTCATTTTCCAGTGGTTGGCCACCACCACAAAAAAGATGCTGTAAATGTTTTTGTACCTATAGATCCTTTTCCATTTTCTTTTATCTCTTTGGGATACAGACTTAGTGCTAGTATTGGTGAATCTAAAGGTATTCAGTTTTATGTCCTTTGGAAATATAGCACATTTCCAAATTATTCTCCACAATGATTAGATCAGTTCCCAGTTCTACCAACAATGCATTAGTGCCCCAATTTTTCTGCATCCCTTTCAACAGTTGTCATTTCCCTTTTATGTCTTATTAGCCAATCTGATAGGTGTGATTGATACCTATAATTATTTTAATTTGCCTTTCTCTAATCAGAAATAATTTAGAGTATTTTTTTCATATGTCCATAGGTCATTTCTTCATCTGAAAATTGCCTATTCATATCCTTTGACTATTTATCAATTGGGGAATGACTGGTTTTCTCATAAATTTGACTCATTTCTATATATATTGGAGAAATGAAACCTTTATTAGAAAAACTTATTGTAAAAATTTGCTCCAGTTTTTTGCTTTCCTTTTAAACTTGGCTGCATTACTTTTATTTGTGCAAAACCATTTTAATGTAATTAATAATATCTATTTTATGTCCCATAATGCTGTCTCCTTTTTGGTCACAAGTTCTTCCCTTATCCATAGATCTGACAGGTTAACTATTTCATGCTCTCCTAATTGCTTATGTGTTGGAATCACTGCTTGGGGAAGAGGGTTTGCTTGTATCTCCACAGGTGGAGAAGGAATCAGGTGGGTGCCAACGAGCTGTATTCACCTAGTCCATCAGAGAGAAACAGAAAAAGAGAAAAATCTCAAAACAAAGGAGAAGATTTAAGAAACATCTGACACTGAAAGAGCATGGCTGACAATGAGACTGTTAAAAGAACTTTTAAAATCTTCATGAATCATTGGATTCCCTAACACAAGATGAGATTGTTTCCGCAAGAATCCCTGATTTTCTTGAGATGAAAAATTGTTGATAAGACTATTGCAATACTTCAGAACTTACAGGAATTATTGGATTCCTGGCACATGAACTAATGGACAGTGGATTCTTTTTGGACTATTTCTAGGACTTATGGACATGTATAAATTCTCATGTTGATTCATGTTATTTGTTACATTACTACTAGCCTGTGTTATATTGCTGTGTGCTTATGCATTTTATGTATGTAATTATGTGTAATGCTTCCCATATTGATGGATTTATGTACACCTTGTTTCATACCTGTTTCAAGTGAGCCCCTTTAACCCGCTAATCTGATTTGATTTCCTATTTCCTTTGGTGTTTTCATCTCTCTTCCTGAGATGTCAGGGAGGGTGTGACCACCTTCTTTTTATGGTGTTTTCACTTCTTTTTTGAGCAGTCAGGGAAGGCGTGATCACTTTCTTTTGGGGATTCTCACCTCCTTGAGAAGTCAGGAAGGTTATGACCACCTATGTTCTAAATCAAAAGAAAGCGGGAGATGTTGGAATCCTAGTGTTAACTCAACTTGAAACAAGGTGATAATTCAAGGGAGATGTTAGAATCCTAGTGTTAATTCAGTGGAATTGATACA
This sequence comes from Antechinus flavipes, assembly GCF_016432865.1. Lineage (NCBI taxonomy): Eukaryota > Metazoa > Chordata > Mammalia > Dasyuromorphia > Dasyuridae > Antechinus > Antechinus flavipes. Next base: position 165,807,072 of record NC_067401.1, read on the forward strand.
ATGCTTTTTTTCATACCTTTAGAGAGCTCATATAATCAGAAGTATTTAAGTACTCATTGGAGTTCACAAGTATGGGAGATTCACAAAGTTAACTTTGTAACTTTGTGAATTCACACCTCCCTTAATCCCTGCCTCCAGAAGGAGGAGTCAACCTTTGGGAGATCATATATATAGAAGCTCTTAGAGCTTCTAGTTAGTTACTTCGGAACATTGCCAGGGTATGGAGAAGAGCACTCTGGGAAGAAGCCCACAAGCCCTGTCTCGGAGGCAAGACAGATTCATTCCAACTTTCCCCTTGGTGCTGGCTGGAGATATTTGGAATGATGGCTGGCCTCCTGCACTTCCCCCACTGAGACCACGGCTGGTCTGAAAGGCTCTCCAGAAAGCTGCCCAGCCCCAGGCAAGGAGACAAGAGATTCATTCCATTTTCCACCTTTGTACTGGCTGGAGGCTGAAGGGAGCAGAGGCAAAGGACTAGCGGCAAGAGCTCTTGGAACCAAGGAGAGAGAAGGCCTCCGGAAAACTAGCCAAGTTCCAAGTGAAGGAGATAAGATTTTGGAAGAGACAATAAAAGACTGTACTTTAATTCCTGGCTGTATTTGGGGTGATTATTACTTTTAACTGATACTAAAGCTGCCTCCAGAAAACCTCCCCAAGAAACCTGCTCCCAGAGAGAACCATTATATTATAAAGAAGAACACCACATTTATGATATAAATTTTATATTTAAATCATGTATTCATTTTTACCTTATCTTGGTAGATAGTGTAAAATGTTAGTTTATACCTTGTTTTTTAATCTATCTATCTATGTATTTATTGCCAAACTGCTTTCCAGTTTTCCCAGTTTTTTTTCCCCCAAATACTGAGTTTTTGTCCCCAAAGCTTGGATTTTCATATTTATTAAACACTAGATTTCTATCGTCTTACTACTGTGTATTGTGTAATCTGTTCCACTGATTGACCACTGTTTCTTATTCAGTATTAGATTGTTTTGATGATTACCATTTTGTAATACAGCTTGATGATTCTGCAAATCTGCCTTTCTTCACATTTTTTTCATTGACTCTCTTCAAGTTCTTGACCTTTTGTTTTTCCAGATGAATTTTGTTACTATTTTTTCTAGCTCTATAAAATAATTTTTTTTGTAATTTGGTATGGCACTGAATAAATAAATTAATCTGGATAAAATTTCCATTTTTATTTATTAGTTCAGTCTACCCTTGAATAAGTGATATTTTTCCAGTTTTAGATCAGACTTTATGTGTCGAAAATGTTTGTGATTGTGTTTATATAGTTGGTTTCTCTTGACAGATCAACCCACAATTATTTTATATTGTCTCTAATCATTTTAATTGGATTTTCTCTTTTTATCTCTTGCTGCAAGACTTTCTTTTGGGTAATATATAGAAATGCTGATAATTTGTATAGGTTTATTTTATATTTGCAACTTTGCTAAAATTGTTAATTATTTCATATATTTTTTTGCTCAGGCAATTGGACTTAAGTGACTTGCCCAGGGTCACACAGCTAGGAAATGTTAAGTTTCTGAGGACAGATTTAAATTCAGGTCCTCCTGACTTCAAGATTGGTGCTCTATCCACTGCTCCACCTAACTGTTCCTAATTATTTCAATTAGTTTTTTAGTTGATTCTCTAAGATTCTCCGATTATCATCATATCACCTACAAAGAGTGATATTTTTGTTTCTCATTGTCTATTCTAATTCCTTCATTTTTATCTTCTCTTATTGCTACAGCTAGCATCTCTATTACAATATTGATTAGTGGTGTTAATGAACATGCATGTTTCATCCCAAGCTTATTGGGAAGACTTCTAGCTTATCTTCAATACAGATAATGCTTGCTTTTGGTTTTAGATAGATACTACTTATCATTTTAAGGAAATCTCATTTATTCCTTTGCTTTCTAATGTTTTTAATTAGGAATGAGTGTTATGTTTTGTCAAAAGCTTTTTCTGCATCTGTTATTATACTAATATTTTTCCTAATATTGAATCAGCCCTGAATTCCTGATATAAATCTAACCTGAATGTAGTTTAGGATCTTTATGTTATATTGCTATAATCTCCTTGCTAATATTTTATTTAAAATATTTGCATCAATATTCATTAGGAAAATTGGTCTATAGTGTTCTTTCTCTATTTTTGCTCTTCTTGATTTAGGTATCTGTGACATATTTGTGTCATAAAATAGTAAATACTTTTTAAGTGATTTTTTTCCAACTTGTTGGAAAAATTGATTGGCCTTTTGATTTGGCCCTCAAGGGCTGCCTTGCCCACCAATCTTTTATTCTGCCCACCAATGTTTATTCTGAAGACACTAGGACAAAATCTTTGATTAATAAGCTCCTTGAGGGGTATAGAAAGAATGCTGGATTTGGAATAAGATGAACTCTGCACCAGGGGATTGAAGAGGATTTTGTTTACCTCCAGACTATATCAGCATCAAGTCTTTTCTATTTTCCTCTTCCTTTACAGTTTTCTCTGTTGTGCATGTACACACACAGTCTGTACCATTTAGAATGCACACATTATTTTGCTGGAAAATATAAAGGCTCGATCAGGTAACAGTAAATGGCAGAGGCAGAATTTTAACCCAGGCCTTATGCCTTCAAATTCACTGATTCCTGCTCTCTTCACCCCCCCCCCCCACTCCCCTCCCAGACATTTTTTGATGTGGTTTCAAGTATTGTTAACGCTCTTCCAGGACCTCTGTGTTTTGACATCCTGTTAACTAATTTCTCTTGTAACCTGGGATTGTTCTGGTCTTTCTTTTTAGTTCACTCTCTGATATGAGTTGTTTCTCTTAGCTCCTTTGCTTCCTGGGAAAGCTGCATGGATTCCTGAGTCTTGGGTCAAAACAGCTTTCTGACTTTGTAGTTTCCCTGAGCCCTGCCCTTTGAATTTCCTAGAATAAGCTTCTTCTTAGGATATACATTTTAGTTTTCTTTATGCTTCTTTAGGCCTTTTAGTTTCCACAGATTCTCTTTAACCCCCAAATCTTGCACAATTCAAGCCATTTGGGATTTGAAAATTGGGCTTAATCAGATAAGGAATTCTCCTTCCCATTATCTCTTCAAGGACACTGACAGTTCTATAACTTAGTTTTATTTAGTTTACTTTGGCCTAGGAGAGATTGGAGCTATTTCCAAATAGAGACAGGTTTTTTTGGTTGTTGTTTGTTTTTGAGGAAATTGAGCTTGTTACTGGATTGGCACTGATGGGCATGGGGTAGTTTAGCCAATATGATCTTCTACTAGATTACCATTAGAATATAAACTCCTTGGAGGAAGGTGTATTCAGGTTTTATTTTTTCTTTTTTGTAAATTTTTATATGCTAGCACCTGCCTCAGAGCTTACTGAATTGAATTCTGACTGGATTTGAACTCTGTGTTGAAGTAAAGCTTTCTGATGAACCAAGTAAATTCCTTTAACACGTATTTAATGAGCACAAGTTGAAGGATATTGAAAATCTTTCAGCTCCATTGAATACTTTCAAATGACACAGCTTGTTTGTTACTATCTTTTTCAGGAAATTTAAAGCAGGGATATCTAAGAAGGAATCAGGGGCTTCCTTTTTCAACTCCTGGTTTTCTTTTTGTGTCTCTATGTTAAAATTTTATAACTGTAGGTTTGAAAAAGGACCAAAGAAGTCATTCAGTCAACCCCTAGAGTGTGAGAATCCTGTGATCTCTCCCTAGAGGAAGTTCTATTTAAACAGGAACTCACCACTTTTCAATTTTTAAAAGAAAAAAATTAAAACTTTTTACCTGCCACATAATGTCCCCTCTCATTGTTTCCTTCTATTAATTGAATAGAAAAATAACCAAAAAGTTGAAGCCCTCGTCATATGTGTGGACAGTCTGGGAAAACTAATTACCACGTTGTCCATGTTTGAAGATATATGTCTTTCTCCACATTTTAAGTTCATCACCTTTCTGTCAGGTTGGGAATGGTGTTTCATCTTTAGTCTTTTGGACTTGCCATCAGCCATTGTACTAATCAGTGTATTTTAGAATTTTAAAGTTGTTTTTCTCTGAAAGGTGGTCAATGTATAAATTCTTCTCCTCCTTCTACTCTACATCAGTTTATAGAAGTCTTTCCAATTTCCTCTGAAACTGAGTCCATTTCATCATTCTCTATGGTATATCACATCCATATACCATGGTTTTTTCAGTCATTGCCCAGTTGATGGGCACTATCTTAATTCGGAGTTCTTTGCTACTACTAAAAGAACTTTTATACATATAGGTCCTTTTCTTCTTTCTTAGATCTCTTTGAGGTATAGGTCTAATAGTGGGATAGTTAGGTTACAGGGTATGTGCAATTTGGTAACTTTGGGGGCATAGGGTCTCATCATTTTTCAAAGCATCTCATTCTATTTCTAGACAGATGTAATCATTAGGACAGAAGTTCCCAAACTTTTTCAGTTCATGGTGCCCTTAGTGTCTTAGTACATTTTCTTTTCTTTTTGTTTGAAAATTTCAGTAGCATTTTGTTTTTCCAATTATATGTTAAGATAGTTTTCAACATTCACTTTTTACACAATTTTGAATTCCAAATTTTTTTCTTCCTCCCTCTCCCTTCCCCAAGACAGTAAGCAATCTGATATATATTATACATGATATAAATTATACATGTATACATGAGACAGTTGTCTCACAGACAGGAAGTGTTAAGTGTCTGAGACTAGAGTTGAACTCAGGTCCTCCTTACTTTAGGGCTGGTGCTCTAACCACTGTGCCACCTAGCTGCCCCATGTACAATACTTTAAAGCATATTTCCATATTAGTTATGTTATAAAAGAAAAATCAGAACAAAGTCGGTGGGAAGAAAACAAAAACGGTGAAAATAGTATGTTTTGATTTGCATTCAGACTCCATAGTTCTCTCTCTGGATTTAGATAGCATTTTCAATCTCAATTCTATTGAAATTGTCTTGGATCACTGTATTGTTGAGAAGAGCTAACTAAGTCTATCATAGTTGATCATCACAAAATGTTGTTAATGCCATGTACAGTGTTCTCTTGGTTTTGCTCACTTCACTCAAAATCTATTCTTATAAGTCTCTATACATTTTCACAATATCCTTAAGCCAAGAGTATACTTAACAATTCTGTTTATTAAGTAGTTATGTCCAAAACCAACTTCATAAGTATTTATATGCCAAAATTTATTAGCCATTTAAAAATATAATATCCATAAATTGAAATAAAAATATCTTTTATTTTATCCTTAAATAGCCATAGTCACTTTATAAGTGAGCACAATTTAACTTCTTAAACCTTGGAATCATAATGGATGCTGCTCATTTCTTGTTCCACTTTGACTTTCACACAGTTTTTGCTTTTTTAGCACAACAACCAGCAAAAACCCAGCTTCATAAAGATACGACGTTGCAAATGAGAAAGTTCGAGGTTACAGGAGTAGCCAAAAGTACAAATAAACAAAAGCATATCTCAAACATTCAAGAGTATCATTGAAAGGAATGGAATGTGATCTGATGTTGAAACGGGGAACTTCCTCAAGCTAATTGGAGGTGCCTGACAGATGTCGATGAGTATTGCTGTTTCCCTTGAAAATTTAAAATATCCCAAGGCATCCTTATGTGGCTTTCTGACTGCTGGGCATGTGAGAGCCCTAGTGTGAGGGAGTTCTCCTGTACCCTCAACAGAAACCTTTAACTTCCAAGCCTTGGTGCAAGTTGGTGCCAGAAAGACTGAATGTTTTCCCTTTTTCACATGCCAGCCTTCGGATAACACTCACACTCCCAGTTTGCATTGTACTCTTCCCAGGACCTTCCATCCTTCCTGCTGAGCAGGGATTTTGAGTCTCTTTCCATCAAGTTGGCCCTTCTGCAGATGGGCTTCTGAAGAATGGCTGCAAAACTCCATCATTGTACCAGGGTTGTAGGAAGGCTGGTTCCCATTTTTCCCTTCTCCTCATTACATTCTTTTTTTATAGAGAGAGCTCCAAGCATATGTCAGGGAATTGCCATCAGGGTTGACACAAGAGAAGACCTTCTATACTAAAAATAAACTCAGGAACAGGGTTCTGTTGTAGCCTCCCATTTTTTGTCATTCAGCACTGCCTATTGAGTGGTGGGATGAAAATATCGTGGAAAGAGAATGAGGTGCCATATAAAATGCATATAAATGGATAAGTACTCAAAAACAAATACATCCTATACTACTAAGGTTTTCCAAAATAGTGAAAATGATGGCATTTCCAGGCGTGGTTGTCCATGGCTGTATTGTCTCCTACTGGCTGGAGCAGTTGAATTCTTGAGTTGGAGAGTTCTGAGTTGCAGTGGGCTAAGCCAGTTGGGTTCCTTATTAAATTTGGCACAAATATGGTGAGTCTGCAGTTCCCCTGGGATTGAGGGAGGGTGCCATCAGAATAAAAAAGAAAGGAAAAAAAGATTATTAAAGAGTAAAAGTAAAATAGCAATATCATTAATATTGACACAAAATATTAAAATATGAATAATTCAAACAGGAATAAAGCAATTTATCCCTCTCTCTAGAGTTTCTATTTTGATCAGATAGGCATATGGCAGGTATGAAGAGATGGTTTTAAATTGAGGAAAATAACCAATATTTCCAGCATCATTGTACATTATTAATCCCTTTCTCACATTCTTTCATCCACCCAAATTGGACTTCTCTCTGTTCCTTACCTACAACATTCCCTCTTTTTCTCTCTCTTCCTTGGCACTGACCATTCCCCATATCTGGAAAGCACTCTTTTCACCTTCATCTCATCAAGACCACTCTTCTATCAAGATACAATTCAGATATCACCTTTTATAGGAAATCTTTCCTTCTCCCTGCAGCCAGTAAATCCAATCTTAAATATTTATTATTTCTGTGACTCTAGGCAAGTGACTTAAATTCTATCTGCCTCAGTTTTCTCAACTACAAAATTAGGGATAATAATAGCAGCTACTTCCCAGGATCATTGTGAGGATTAAATTAAATTAAATTAAAATAACTATATAGTTTATAAAAAGTGCTAAGCATAGTGCCTACACAGTAAGCACTTAATAAATGCGCGCTCACTTGCTTGCTTCCTTCCTTCCTTCCTACTGTCTTATATTTAACTACAATGTGTTTGTTTGTATACTGTGATTATTTTTTTCCAGGATTAGGATGTAAGTTCCTTAAGGAGTGGGATTGCTTTGGTTTTTATATTTTTATGAACTAAACATGGTAATTGATATTTAATGCTCAGTTCATTGGGTGCTCTATGCTTCTGGCAAATAGCTCCCAAACTTTCCCACCTATTTACCTTTGCTCAGGTCATTTTTTATGTTTTGAGATCTGATATTCCCTCCCTTATCTTTGTTAATTTGTCCTTCCTCTCCTTTTTCTTCAAGCCATGACTTACATTTTACTTCTGTCATGGAGTTTTCCCCCATATTAATCAGCTAGAAACAATTTCTTCTTCATCTGATTTTACCTGTATTTTTTTGCTCCTCTTACAAAGGGTGTGCCCTTATTTATATTATAATGATTTTTATACATGTCTACTAGATTTTAAGTTCCTGGATAGGAAAAAATGTTTCATATTTGTATGAAACATTTCAAGTAGGCAGATAGGTATCTTAATGGATAAAGCTGAGAATCTAGAGTCAGGAAGATCTGAGTTCAGATGCAATCTCAAACATTTCCTAGCTGTGTGACCCAGCCTAAGTCACTTAACTTCTTTGCCTTAATCCTTAGAGAATGAAATGACAAATCACTACAGAATCTTTACCAAGAAAACTCCATGAACAATGGTGTACTATGTGGTCCATGAGGTCATGAAGAGTCAGACATGACTGAACAAGAAGCAGCTCTAGAATTGTGCCTTATTCATAATTGGTTACCTAGTAAATGTTTAATGAATTAACAGAAAGTATTCATTAAGAGCCCTATTATGTGAGATTCTGTGCCATGTGTCATTATTGAGAAATTCACTCTTTATTACCCTAGTTTCTCCTTTTTTGTGGAATTAGTGACTATTTCATAATTCTCCTTATCAATATTACAAAAATGTTGTATGGGAAGGGTCTTAGGCCTTCTTTACTTTTAGAGAAAAGACAAAATGACTGACAAGTTATTGGAAATCTAATGCCTAAGGATTGACCCTAATAGATTGCCAGTTGCCTATTTATTTTGTGTGTCATTTACATAGCATTCACTTAATTATCAAGAAGCATCAAAATTTCTGTAACTTTTATACCCTTCCCCTGCCTCTATTCCAAGTCTCATATCCTATCTACTTCTCTTATTTGTTGCCTTTTAGCCTTTCTTCTGCTATTTCTCGTTGTGACCAATGCATTTATATTTTGGAAATATGCAAAAACTATAAATTGGGGCGTGACTTGTTGTTTTGTTGATCTGGATTTAAGTGATAGAGAAAATATGAATGATACAGATTAAATTTACAAGTGTGTTGGGCATACTTTTCCTCCCTGGAAAAACATTTATCAGCCTGGGAGGTAAATTAACTTTCACTATTCCCTTTTCTTTATTGAGGTTTGGGGAGGTTATTCAAGACTGGCCCATGACATTGATAAATGTCTGATGAAATGTGATTTGAATCCTTGTCTTTCTGCCAGTATTCCATCTACTACTCTGGGCTTCTTCTTTATTCTGTGCCCTAAAATTAGGTCCAAAAGGTGAATATTTGTCCTGAAGTATCCAATATGAATTACTGGATTTGGAGGGCTTCATTCTGATGATATACTGTACTCAGCATGAGGGACTACAGAAAATTTGTTTTATTTCACCTTTTTATTTTTCATTTTCATTTTCATTTTATTATGTCTCTTTTTCTTTGAAATCCCAGGAAGTTGAGGAAGGCTGGAGAAGACATGCCCTGGGGAGTCATAAAGTCAGCCTGTCTTTGGTCATTGGAATCCTGATTCTGACTTTCTTCAGTTGCTTTTGTAAATTCCCTGTTGCACCATCCATTGGCAGAATGAGCAAGTCTGTTCACATAGCATTGCATATCGTGCACTCTTTCTGCCTTTCCTAGCAAAGAATATTATAGCAAGAATATCAGTGTCTGTGAGTGTGTGGTGCACAATAAGTAGTAGCTAGCATAGTGCTTTGCAGTCAGTAGATGTTTACTACATGTGGGTCAAATGAAGGAATGAATCCAAGACCTCTTCATCCCCATGAATTTCTAGGAGTGAGTTTCTCCTTTTGTTTCACTTAAGCCTTTTAATTTGATTTTCCTGAACATGTTCCCACCTACTCAAATTCATAAACAATACTTCTTAAGGCCTTACTATGAAAAATACTTGGTAATTTAGGGACTTGGTGGAAAAGAGCAGGGCCTGAAATCAATTTCAAAGTTATCTTTGGGTGGTAACAGAAATTAGAAAGCTAATAAAAATTATTTCTAGTAAGACCACAATAGGTCAAATCAGTAACCTTGTTTAGTTCACTGAGTTCTGGGATAAGACCTACATCCAAAGTTGAAGAAGGAGTTGGGGTTGGCTAAAGACTAAGAACCACAGTTACTGATTCTATCGTCCAGTTGTCCAGAATGGATTTGTGGCAAAAGCCTTCTGAGGAGCATATAAATTCAAATCACACCACATGCTCCGCCATTGTTCACTGTCAGGGATTTGGAATGGGAGAAAATTTTGTTCTTGGTTGAAGTACACCAAGAGGAAATTGGGCTAAAGGAAATGTGTACTGAGTTCGGGCATTGGAGTTGGCTGGACTCCATGCTCTGAGTGCTGCAGCTTTCCTTTTAGAAAAATGAAAACAAAACAAAAACAAGTTAGTGCCTTCCGCAAGAGTCTTTCTTTCATTCCTCCCTCCCCCCAACACAAACTTTGCCCTTTTAAACTCCTAAGGCTGGAGGAAGCCAGCATAGGAAATGATGGTAGCAAAAGTTTCTATAGTAAGAGCCAATTCCCAGGCTTTATGATGAGAATAATCACAGTAAATCACGGAAGATTTCTCCTTGCTCAGCTTAACTCCCTTCCAGAGCTTTGAGTTAGTTTGTGGAGAAGGCTTCTTTTATCTCTTTTCTTTACTTTAGCCCCACCTGTCAGAGTCGGAAGGGGAAAAAACCGTAGTGGTTCCAGTGGTATTATGCCTGGGTAAGTGCTGGGGTGGGACCTGATTGTTCCTCTGGTTCAATGCATGTACTGTCAAGGCAGGGGATGCTCTGAGAGTCTGGAAGCTGTCTTTTCCCTACTTTGGGTGGAATCCTCTTGGTAAATAGGTCAGGAATCAGCAGGGGTTAAGCTTGTGTCCAGAAAAGGGCAGTGCTATATGCAAGAGATGCTGGGGTTACAGGGTATTTTGCTCTGGGACCAAGAGCCTGCTGTTCTCTGTGGTTGTCCTATGTCTGTAATTGTGTGTAGTCTGACTTAGTCTCCCAAGAAGTCTAAGTCAATTCCCAGGAGACTAGTTCACTGGGTGGATGGACTAGCTCTTACATGTAACAGTTAGAAGGAATGGCCCTAACCCTACTACTTTTTTTTTTTTTTTTTGCCTACATGAGTTTTTAGTATAAATGCTTCTTCTTCATTCTAGAAAATAATATCAAAATACATATGATTCTCTTTATCTTTTTGCTACCTTACTTATTTATTTGTTTGCTCCAGGCCCCCTGCCAGAGACAGTGCGTCTGGTGAAACATCTCAGTATTAGTTAAATCTTTATCTCCTATCTGGAGCCTCTCCCTGTGGCCCCCAAGTTGCTTCTTCCCAATTGTTTTCCCAATATGAACAACTGAACTAACAATTTCTAGTAGTTACCACTGCTTATACAAAATAAACATTTTAAACAAAGAAAAGTAATCAGATTTTTCCCTCTATCCCCATGAGAAAGAATATGGTCCTGGGCAGATCATTTGGCTTTTCTGAACCCCAGTTTCCTCATCTGTAAAATAAGGCTAATGATACTAATACCTGCCTTTCAGGGTTATTGTGAGGCTTAAATGAAATAATGTATGTAAATGAGTTAAATGCTGTTGTTTGGATATTTTTCATTCGTGCCTGATTCTTTGTGACCCTTTTTAGGGTTTTCTTGGCAAAGATAATGGAGTGTTTTGCTGTTTCCTTCTCTAGCTCATTTTACAGATGAGAAAAACTGAGGCAGACAGGACTAACTGACTTGCTTTGTGGTCACAGAGTTAGTGTCTGAAGCCAGATTTGAGCTCATGAAGGTGAGTCTTCCAGACTTAGGACTCAGCTCTCTCTCCACTGGACCACTTGACTCTTCTTAAATGAGTTATATACCAATGAGTTATCATTTTTCTTTTCCTCTATGGGCAGTTGTAACACAAATATTATCAGGTTGACTAAAATTCTAGCTTTAGACTAGGAGAAGGAATTCTGAGTTTGATTCCTGCCTGTTTCATTATTAGAAAATCAGAATTTTTGAGCTGGAGGACCTCCGAGAAGTTGTGCAAACACAGACCTTTGCACATAACAGGAAATGATGGATTGGAATGAAAGGACCTAATCCCAACCTCTCATTTTCCAGATGAGGAAAAGTGACAACCTATAATCAATCAATTCTTAAGAGTGAGCTCTTTTGCTAAGGTTGATGATGATAAGGTAAATAAATAAATATTCAGTGCCTACTATGTGCCAGACATTGCATTAAGCCCTCAGGGTATGATAAAGGAGAAAAAGAAGACAGTTCATGAGACATAGTTGATGGGGATCCTAATTCTGTGGTTAGGGCTCTGATGTTGGTGTGCAGTATGGAGCAGACATGCAGATTGGTGATTTCATTTACACACTTACTTCTAAAGGGAAGAGATTCCAAGACAATGTGACCCCAACTGTTCTGGTGGCTCCCTCAGCTGGGACCAAAAGCAGCCTGAGGCTCTGAGCATCTGAGCTGTCCTGGACAGCCCAGGCTGGAATTAAATTGAGTCAAGGCAGAGCCTGTTACTGATCTGACTTCTCCCAACCAGAGCTGTTAGAAACTTGTTTGAGGATTTGCAGTTTTCCTTAAAGTTGTTAGTTTTTTGTGTTTTTTAAAAACTTTTTTTAAAATTTAAAGTCATTTTGAAGGACCTGGTGAGACACAGTGGAGGAAGCTCATACCTGTTCTGGGGGTGGAGGCTGGGCTGTGTCTTGACAGGGCATTCTGGACTTAACAGCTGCTGTTAAAGCAGGAACGTTAATGTGGGGTTTCTTTTGCTGTTTTCCTGAAAGGGGCAACCTTACGTTTCATGTCTAAAAATAACCAGCAAAGCATTTATGCTCTTGAGAAAATTGATTGGGTCTTTGGCCTTGAAACCTAATGGACTTTATTTTCCTGAAAGTGTAAGCTTTACAGGCACCTTATTCTCTGCCTCTTCTTCCCATTTCTGTGGGTTAGACTCTAAATCCTGCCTACTATACTATGTTGTTCTATACCAACTCTGTGGCTTGCTTTTTTTCTTTTTAAAAATTATTATTATAATTTTGTCTTTTGAAGTTTCTCTGGCATGGGAGTGGGTGGTGGGGAAAGTTCCAAAGTTGATTGTGTTTGAATTTAGAATCAGCTTTAATGGGGTAGAGTGGGGAACCTTGAGGTATCCTGTTGTTGCTATAATTTCCTCCCACACTTATGAAGCCTTAGAAGCTCCTAAGAAAGTTTAATGGATATGTTCTCTATGAATAACCTCAGGTAAAATACTATAGGCTGGTCTTGGTCTAAAATACCTTTTAGTTCTTCCCTCCCTCCTTGGGGGAATGCTTTTAAGAATTTGTTATTAAATTTTATTTTTAATTTATAGAATAAAGCATTTTTAGAATGACAACAAAAAGATGATTGCGCATGAAACTGCAAATCTATGCACAACTTGCTATTCCTTTCTAAACATAAGATTATTATTACATTTCTTTTTTTCCTCCCCACTCCCCATCTCCTAGAAATGACTATCATTAGACACAACTAGGTATATATATATATATATATATATATATATGTAAGATTATTCTATATACTTCTATTAATCAATTCTTTCTCTGGATACAGATAATATCTTTAGTGTCCTTTATAGTTAATTTGGATATTTATAACAGTCAAAATAACTTATTTGTTCAAAGTGGTTCCTTTTTAAAAAGTATTTATTCTACTTTTTTTTGAGAGGCAATTTGGGTTAAGTGACTTGCCCAGGGTCACAAAGCTAGTAAGTGTTAAGCATCAGCTCAAATTTGAACTCAGATCCTTCTGACTCCAGGACGAGTGCTCTATCTGCTGTGCCATTTAGCTGTCCCCTCAAAGTGGTTCTTAAAATAATATTGTTATTACTGGTTCTCTTGGTTCTGTTCATTTTATTCTTCATTATTTCATGCATGTCTTTCCATGTTTTTTTCTAATATCATTGAGCTTATCATTTCTTATAGCACAATAGTATCCCCTTACAGTCATATATTACAACTTGTTCAGCCATTCATTGAATTAAATAAATAAAACTAGGAGTTGGTATTCTTTAAATTATAACTTTTTATTTTTCAAATATGTACAAAGATAGGTTTCAGCATTCACTCTTGCAAAATCTTGTGTTCCAAATTTTTTTCCCTTTCTCTCTTTCACCTGCCCTAGACAGCAAGTAATCCAATATAGGTTAAATACATACAATTTTTCTAAACATATTTCTACATTCATCATGCTGCATAAGAAAAATCAGATCAAAAAGGAAAAAAAATGAGAAAAAAGCAAGCAAATGAACAACAACAAAAAAGATGAAAGTATTATGTTGTGATCCACATTCAGTCCCCATAGTCCTCTCTCTGGATACAGAATAACTCTTTCCATCACAAGTCTATTGGAAATGGCCTGAATCACCTCATTGTTGAAAAGAGACAGGTAGGAATTGGTTTTATAAGAAAAAATTGGTTAATTTGATTAAAAAATAATCAATACAAATCACTAATATCAAAAATGAAAATGAATATATGCAACTAATGAAGATGAAGCAATTATAAGCAGTTATTTTGCCTAATTATATGCCAATAAATTCAACAATTTAAGTGAAATGATTCACCTTTTAGTTCTTTCTTTCTTTATTATTATTTTTTTCATAATTATAACTTTTTATTGTCAGAACCCATGCCAGGGTAATTTTTTACATTACCCCTTGCACTCACTTCTGTTCTGACTTTTCCCCTCCCTCCCTTCACCCCCTCCCTTAGATGGCAAGCAGTCTTATAATGCTAAATTATGTCACAGTATATCTTAGATACAATATATGTGTGCAGAACCAAACAGTTCTCTTCTTGCACAGGGAGAATTGGATTCAGAAGGTAAAAATAACCTGAGAAGAAAAACAAAAATGCAAACAGTTTACATTCATTTCCCAGTGTTCTTTCTTTGGGTGTAGCTGCTTCTGTCCATCATTGATCAATTGAAACTTGAGTTAGATCTCTTTGTCGAAGAAATCCACTTCCATCAGAATACATCCTCATATACCTTTTAGTTCTTAAATTGGTTTCTTAGGATCATAGATTTAAAGTCTAGACGGGACCTCATGTAGCCCAGAGGTTTTTATCCTGAAGTTCATGAACTTAAATTTTATATATACATACATAACTATTTTTAATATAATTGGTTTCCTTTGTAATCCTATATATTTTGTTCATCTAAAACATTACTCAACATCTGTGTGACCTTGGGCAACTCACTTAACCCCAATTGCCTCAAAAAAAACCAAACCAAAACAAACAAACAAAAAAACCTCATTATTCTCAGAAGAGGTCTGTAAGATTTACCAGATTCCAAAGGGGTCCACACAAAAAAGTTTAAAAATCTCTAATCTAGTCCATCTTCCAGTTTTATTGATAAAGAAACTGAAACCCAGAATTGTTTAGTAAACTCCCTAAAGGTCATTCAAGTAGTGAGTGGCAAAGTCAGATTTCAGATCAGAGTATTTTTTGACTCCAAATCCATCTTTCTTCCCACTCAGCCATACTGCCTCTTGTAGCTTTAATATTTATAAAATGACAGCATTTATGTTTTCATTTCTGGCACACATTAATAATTTACATCAGTCCTTTAATCAAAACCAGACATTGCTTCACTGATTTTTCATTCAAAGCAGCACCTTTCTCCCTCTTATTTCCAGGAAGGCATGAGTTTGCTAGTTGGTGTTTTTGGTGGCAGGTTAAAGGGCAGGTGGTTCTTTAGATCTAGGACTGAATGTACTTGAGGACCTTAGCTTGGAGTCTGATGGAGTCTGAAGAAGAGAATATGGGTGCTAATCTCTCTTTTTTTTCCTTCAGATTTAACTATCTGTTTTTTCTTGCACAAAATGGGTTCTTTTGCTCTAGTGGGAGAATCCCCACTTTAATTTCGTTTTATGATTTCCAGAGCTGGAGGTTGAGTGCCTGAATTCATAGGATTTAAAGACTGAAAGGGACTTTAGAAATCACCCAGTCTAGCCCCTTCATTTTACAGATGAGAGACTCAAAGCTTAGAAAAGTTGTCATAGTTATACAATTTGTGGAGAGGCAGGCAGACAAGCATAATGGATAGAGCCCTTGATTGGGAGTCAGGAAGACTTTGGTTGAGATTCTTCCTTAAATTGACACTTAATAAGTTGGACAGTTGTTTTACCTCTCTGAGAATTGGCTTCCTCATTTATAAAATGGCAACAATAAGAAAAACTGGTTGTTGTTATGATTGCAGTGATATACAAATTTGAATTGTTATTATTATTGACAGAGCCAAGATTCAAACCCAAGGATCCTAACTCCAAAATCAGTACTCTTTCCATTACAGCACCCTGCCTCTGAGACAGGTGGTTGTATATTCCCCTGAGAACCAGTGTCCTTCCCTAGGTATCATCTGCCAACTTTGTCTTGGCTTACAAGGGATGCTCAGGGTTTTAAAAACAAGAAAATAGTAAATTTAGAGAACTACCTTCCAGGGTTGTGTTGGGCAGGTAAAATGAAATATTTGTAAAGTGCTTTGCACACCTTAAAGTTATATATAAATGATGATAGAGACGCTGATGATGATGAATTGGTAGCTAATGGTTTCAGTTCAGTTGTTTTTCAGGCATGTCTGATTCTTCATGATCCTATTTGGGGTTTTCTTAGCAAAGATACTGGAGTTATTAGCCATTTCCTTCTCCAGCCCATTTTATAGATGAGGAAACGGAGGCAAACAAGATAAAATAACTTGCTCAGAGTCACACACAAGTGTCTGATGTCAAATTTAAACTTGGGTTTTCCTGATTCCTATTTTTTTACATTGCTCATTTAAGAAAACCTTTTTATCTCTCCTTGCTATTTATTTTCTGGAATTATGGGTATATCTTTGCTTTTCCCCTTTCGCTTGTGGTTTCCTTCTTTCCTCAGCTATTAGAGAGGCATTTTGCTTACTTGTTTTTTGCGGGGGAGGGGAATATTTTTTGTTGCTGCCTTCTTGCAAACCTATGCCTTCAGTTCTGCAGGCACTCTATCTACCAGATCTAATCCCTTAAATTTATTTATTACTTCCACTTCACATTCTTAAGAGATGTTATTTAGGTCATACCTGTGTGATCTGATAGTGTTTCTGTACTTTCTTCAATTTACGAAGCTTATGATCTGACCCACAGTCAGCTCTAGGTCTTATTTTAACTGACTGTAGAGAGCTTCTTAACTTTTGGCTGTAAAGTATAAAATTAATCAGATTTCTGTATTGACCGTTGTATTGACCATGTATTTTTTAATATGGTGATGTGCTTGTGTAGAGTTGCTTTTTGAGTTGTTGGGAAAAAAAGTTTATTATAACTAGCAAGTTATCTTGACAGAACTCTATTAGTCTCTGCCCTGTTTCATTTTGTATTTTTGGGCCAAGAAAATAATACTTGGGAAAGATAAGAAAACTCTTCAGGAAAATGAGAAATATGAAGGGAAATTTTCATGCAAAAATGGGCATAATAAAAGAAAGAATTGCAGACATTTAACAGAAGGAGATGAAATTAAGAAGAGGTAGCAAGAATACACAAAAGAACTATACAAGAAAGATCTTAACATCACTGATAACCACAATGATGTGGTTACTGATCTAGAGCCAGACATTCTTGGGAATGAAATCAAGTGGGTCTTAGGAAGCATTGCTAACAATGAGACTAGTGGAGGGAATGGAATTCCAGCTGAGCTATTTAAAACCCTAAAAGATGATGCTATTCAAATTACTGCACACTTAAAACACCAACAAATTTGGAATATACAACGATGTCCACTGGATTGGAAATAGCAATTTACATCTCAGTCCTAAAGAAGGGCAATAGAACATTCAAATCACTGAAAAAAATTGCCCTCAGTTCATATGCCAGCAAGATAATGCTTAAGATTCTGCAAGTTAGCCTTCAGCACTATGTGAATTAGGAGTACCAGAAGAGCAGGCTGGTTTTCAAATAGGCAAAAGAACTAAAGACCAAATTGTCAACTTCACTGGATTATGGAGAAAGTGACAGAGTTGCAAAATAAAAACAACAATACAAAACAGTTAATTACTTTGACTGAATTACAACAAAATGTGGCAATGTGGCAAGTCCTCAACAGATGGAAGTACCAGATCATTTTACTAATCTCTTGAGGAACCTGTATGTGGGCCAAGAAGCAACAGTTAGAACTGAACATGAAATAATTAATTGGTTTAAGATTAGAAAAGGAGTACGACAAGGCTATATATTGTCACCTTATTTATTTAACTTATATGCAGAATATACTATGTGACACACCAGGCTGGATAAATTAAAAACTGGAATTACAATTGCCAGGAGGAATATCAGATATGCAGATAATACCACTCTGATGTAGAAAGCAAAGAGGAATTAAGAAGTCTCTTGATGAGGGTGAAAGAGGAGAGTGTAAAAGCTGGCTTGAAACTTAACATTTAAAAAACTAAGATCTTGGCAACTAGTCCCATCACTTCCTGGCAGATCAAGAGAAGAAATGGAAGCAATGTCAGATTTTATATTCTTGGACTCTAAGATCATTGTAAATGATGACTGCAGCAATGAAATTAAAAGATGTTTGTTCCTTGGAAGGAAAGCTATAACAAATCTGTAAAAAGTAGAGCTATCACCTTGCTGACAAAGATCCATATGTTAAATTTATGGCTTTTTCAGTTACAATCTATAGCTATGAGAATTGGAGTATAAGAAAAGCTGAGTGCCACAGAATCAATGCTTTTAAATTGTGGTGCTGGAGAAGTCTTTTGAGAATCCCTTGAAAAGCTAGAGTATCAAATCAGTTAATACTTAAAGAAATTAATTTGGGCTATTCATTGGAAATTTATATACTGAAGCTGAAACATTAATTCCCTAATAAGAAGATGGGACTCATTGGAAAAAAAACAAAAAGAAAAAAAAACCCAAACTCTGATGTTGAAAGGAAAATGAAGGCAAAAGGAAAAGGAGATGGCAGAGGATGAGATAATATAATGGAAACAATGAACATAAACTTTGAGAGATAGTGGAGGAGAGAAAGGCCTGGAATGCTATGTATGATCCATGGAGTCATCAAAAAATTGGATTTCACTGAATGAACAACAAAAACTTTCTGATTCCAGGCCTAATATTCTGTCCAACCTAGTCATATGGCTTATTCTATGTGTCTAAATTGACTCATATACAAGATGGAACTGATATGGCTAGACAGCAGTTGATTTGTAAAAAGATCTAGAGACTTTAGTAGATGAGCCAGCAATATACATAGAAAGTTATACACTCTTAGGATGCATGAAGTGGATATAGAGTATGAGAACAAAGGAGACCTCTGAATTTCTGCTTATTTGTCTTGGTCAGTGGGCCTCCTTTCTACAGACACTGTGCTAGAACCCATTCTCCATTGATTAGCAGATTCCCAAGCCCTTTCCATGTAGGCTTCTCAGCCTGCCAAAGAACAAACCACATCCCCCAGCCCCTGCTGCCTGCTATCTTGTCCCCAGCCACCTTGACCCAAACTCTTTCATATTCCACTTTGTCTTTATTAAATCCTGTCTCTGTACTCTTTGAAGTATCCTATTAATCACTCAACAAATAACATTAGTTGTCTACTATGTGTCAGGCACTGTGCTAGATGCTAGGGATACAAATACTAAAAATGAAAGTGTCTACTCACAAGTAGCTTTTATCCCAGTAGGAGAGAGGATAACTACATGTAAAATATATATACAGCAAAATTATGGTTAGTAAGTACACATATAGAGAAAGTTATAATAACTAACATTGATTTAGCACTTTAAGATTTGCACAGTGCTTTATATATGTCATCTCATTTGTTTCTCTGAGACTGAGGAATTAAATGACTTGTCCATCATCATATGGCTTATGTGGGAGGCAGGATGTGAACTTATTGGCTAGATTCCATGTTCAGAACTTAAAAGTTAATTACAAGTTACTTAAAGTTAAATACAAGATAATTTGTAGAGGAAAGCACTAAAAGTTGGGGAATTCAAGCTGCACTTCATGCAGAAGATGATCCATGAACTGTATCATGAAGAGGGGAATTCTGTGAAGCAGAAATAAGGGAAAGAGCACATTCCAAACATTGAATGAATGCAAGAGCTTAGAGAGAACACTATACTTTCATTTTTATCCTTTCACAACTTAGCTATTACCTTACCACAATATTAAAAATACAACCTTTTTACAATTTTATTTTATTTTATTCTTAATTTATGGAATAAAACATTTTCATAACATAGCATAATTTTTAAAATGTCCATGAAACTTCAAATCTATTATGTACAACTTGCTATTCCTTTTAAATACATAACAAAGTTTTATTTAAAAAAAGAGCTTAGAGAGATAGGGAGAGTGCTGTATGAAACAGAGAAGGACAGTTTGTCATTTTGGGCAGCAGTGGAGGAGAAGAGGAGGACTTCCTTTCAACCTAGACTTCTCATATTCCTTTATTCTTTTGGCTCTCATTGAAACATGCCTTATCATGGATGACACTGCATCCAGCTGATCTTTCATCCATGACCTTCCTTTCCCCCAGCTCAGAGTGTTCCTAGAGGAAGAATCAGAATATTTCTTGCTTCCTATGGACACTTCAGGACTCTCCCTCTACCTCTCTCCCAGGAAAATCTAGTCCTTTGAGATCTATTCTATCAATACTTATTACCCAGTCTGGGATCCTGGTGTCTATTACCTACTGGACCCTAAACCATTTCACTTCTCAAGGAGATTAGCACCTGGTTTACAGTCTCCCTCTCAATTCCCAACTCCTGCAGTGTAATAACCATTACCTGCCAGGGTTATAAGGTTTCCTCCCTTGCCTCAATGAATAAGTTTTGCAAGTTTTTGCTAAAAGGACATACCCTAGTTATCAGCCTTTTTACTTGACTTCAGCAGGTATATTGATGTTCTTTGAATATCCTAATCTCCCTCTCTTTCAACCTACTCAACTCTTCCTTCATTCCACTTCCACTGTACATGGTGATACCCTGGATCTTGTTAAGACTCATAAGTGATCATCTCCATCATGAAGAAATCTGAAATTCCTTTTTGTAATTGTCCATCATTCCATCTCTCCCTGTATTTTATCCCCATCCTTTACCTTGACTTCTAATCCCTTTATCCATTAATACTTCCCTGTCTTCAACCCTTCTCTGATTATGTATTCCTCTCTTCTCTGTTTTGACCTCTTAGTAAACCAGTTCATACTATCCTGGAACCTCGCTCTCTTGTTCTATTACTACTTAGGTTTTGCCATCCAGGATTACTCTCATTTGTTTGGAAGAAGCTAGTTGGTTGAATGGATAGAACACTGGGCTTGATAAATTAGAGCTGAGTTCAAATTCAGAATCGGTCTCTTAGTAGCTGTATAACTTTGGGCCAATCACTTAAGAGCAGTTTGCTTCAGATTCCTCAACTGCAAAATGGGGGATAGCACCTGCCTCAAAAGAAATACTGGTAAATGTTTAGCTCAATGTTTGGAACATAGTAGATATTAATAGATGCTGGTGATTTTTACTTTGGATATTCTGCAGGAACATGGTGGGCTCCTTGACCTTGCCCAGCAGAGGAACTGAAAACTTTAAAATATGGATTGCAGATAGAGAGAGATAAGTTCTGAAACTTGGCTAAGAAGTCAGAGGTTTGAATTCAGGAAAAGACCCCACTTAGTTCCTGGCTTTTGTCTTAGCCCCAGGAACTCTTCTAACTAGTCCCTTAAGGGAATCCCCTTTATCCCCTGCCTCCCTCAAGATAGCACTTCTTGGCTAGACTCATTGCTCAAAGAGCAGCACACTTTCATCTCCTTACACTTTCCCCATCCCAGTAATCCTGAACCTCAGTTTACCAGTGTACTCTGCCCCCAACTGCCCCCCCTCCTTATGCCAAACTCCTTAATTTAGGACTATCACCCCAACATCCATCCACACCCTTCCATTCCAGATCCACTATACCTTCTGGAATATCAGTATAATTAACACACTTCTTTCATCTTAAATAGCTTCATTTTCCTTTATATCTTCTGGCAATGAGAGCTGACCTCCTCCTAGTGACAATGGTACCCTTGCACCATTTCCAGCCCCCGTTATACTATATATCATACCCTTCACCCCTGGATCTCATTGGAAAGGTGGGTGGGGAGTGGAAATACTCCTTGTTCCCCATTACCACTTTTAGGATCTCCTTCTAATGTGATCACTAAGCAACTTCTCCTTCTTTGAGGAAGAGTCACTTCTAGTCAGTCAATAAACATTTTCCTTCCATTCTCAATATGTTAAGCTCCCATCTCTTTCTGTGACTTTTACCCTCATACTTGGATACTTCAACATATATATCATTGATTTCACAAATACTAAAATTTCCCAGTTTCTCAGTCAATTCAACTTTATGACCTATTTCTTCACTCCAATTTGACACAAACATAGTAATACTGGTGATAATGCCATCAACCAGATTCATGAATTCTGAAAGTTCCTGTATCTGATCATAATCTTTTATCATTCCATCTTTCTCTAGGTCATACTCCATGACAATTCTGCTTTTTTGCGGACTGATTTTCTGTTCCTTTGAAGAACTCAAATCACTGAATCTCAAAGAGAAAAGAGATCTCAGTGATCCAAATGAACAGTAATCCCCTCCCCATTCTAGCAAGTTATTTTCATTGACAGAGAATTTACTACCTCTTAAAATGGAATTAAGGAATGAGTCCAGTGGTTGATCAGAAATTCTTTGAGAAGACAGGTGATTAGACTGTTAAAAATCTTTCCTTGAGGGACTGGCTAGAAAAGTCCCTGGGGCTAAGACAAAAGCCAGGAGCTGGATGGGGTCTTTTCTGGGACTCATATCTTCTATGACTTCTCAGCCAAGTTTTCAGAACTTGTTCTTATCTACAACCCACATTTTTAAAAATAGCAAAGACCTTCTCAGTTCCTCTTCTGGACAGAGTCAAGGAACCTAGTATGTTCCTGTAGAATATCCAAAGTAGAACTCATAGGTTTTCCTTCTAAGCTCACCTGTGTTTCCAACTTCTCTATTTCTGTCAAAAGTACCATACCCTTTTTAATCATTTAGATTGACAATCTTAGTGTCAAGATTACTTCTTTTCTTTTCCTTTCCCTCAAAGCTAGATTTTGTGATTTCTACCTCTATAACATTTAACTCCTTTCTACTCATCTAATTTACTACTTTAGTTCAGCTTATTATTTTTGCTATTGTTCAGTTTTTCAGTCGTGTCCAAATCTTTGTGACCCTGGTTGGGGTTTTCTTGGCAAAGATATTGTAATGGTTTTTCATTTACTTCTCCAGCTCATTTTACAAATGAGGAAACTGAGACAAATAGGGTTGTGATCTGCCCAGAGTCACACAGCTAATAAGTGTTTGAAACTGGATTTGAACTCAGGAAGATGAGTTTTCCTAACTCCAGGCCCAGCATTCTCTACTGTACTGTACCACCCAATTGCCTTTATTATTATTTAGTTTAGCTTATTGTAATAACCTTTTAATTGGTTTCTCTGCCCCACGTCTCTCCCTACTCCAATCCATCTGCCACACAGTTGCTAAAGTTTTTAAAGTTCTGATTATTGCTCAAAGCAATATTGGGTTGTATATTTAGAAGGTCCTTGGGGTCATCTGATTCCCTTATTTTACAGAATAGGCCCAGAAAGGGGAGGTCACCTGTTTACCATCAGGAATCTTGTTACCAGTATAGAGAACTAGGATTCCAATTCAGCTTCTCTGACTCCAAATCCAATACTTTTTCCACTTAATATGATCAAGAAATATTTGACTGTGCTTAAGTCTTCCTCTTTTAAGAATTTTTTTTTTTTATTCTGAGCTTAGTAGACACTATATAAAATGGGTAGTTCCATGTACATAGTAGAACAACAACAACAAAAGGATTGTGTGTGAGACTGCTGGTCTCTATTATGTACTTTTCTTTTAAAATTTATATATTTACATGTTTTTTATAGATTTTAAATATATAATATGTTCAACTTGTAGTTTTTAAAACATTTCTGCTTGTCTGGCTTTTTTTCTGGCCTTCCTTCTGTTCTCTTAATTAAAAAAAAAAAAAAAAGATGCCTCAATAACTTTTTTCTTTCTTTTGTTTTTCCTCTGCTCCACTTCCTAATCCCCTTTACCACCTTCCCTTACCATTTGTAAAGGAAAAAGCCCTTAATTAAAATTGCATAGTCAAGCAAAACAAATTCCCACATTAACTGTGTCCAAAAATTGTATGTCTTACTCTGCAGACCTTCTCTTATTCTCAAAGGTAACCTTGTTTACCTCCATTGTCTTTCTGATGCAAAGGAGGAGGATGTTACCATGCTAATTAAATATTTATCTGTCTCTGAAAGAGGTTGGAGTTGATTTTTATTTTTGGCATTGGAGAGTTACATAGCTCAACTCAGAGGTCTCTTTTGACCCCAGCAGTATATTCTGCTCTCTTTATAAACCCAGTTTTGGACAGGAATGTTGAAGACAGTTTGGAAGCTTTGCTGAATAGAACATATGTGTTTGGTACATGGTATGTAATGGGCATTTGCCAAAATATGAATTATGTATTTTGTGAATTACTGGGCAAGTTATAAATTCAAGGTTTGGACTCCCCTTTCATTCATCAGGTATCTGAGGAATGAATTCCTTACTTCCTGGGGGAGTTAGTATGGATTAAGATGGCAAAAAAGCCAGTTGTTGCAGGAACTATGGGGTGTTGCTGTGAAGTAGTCCAAATATTCTGAAAAACAACTTGGAACTACATCCAAAAAACCTGGTGATAACATCCCCCAGAGTTTATCTTTAAAGACAGTAGGAAAAGATCCATGGGTACAAATTATTGGGACCCATCTGAGTAAAGGCCAAAGAAATGGCACTGAGCTTACATCAGCAACAGAAGCTCCATCTAGGTAGATTGATATTAATGTGAGTTCACATTATATGAAATTCAGTTTAGTGCAGATGATAAAATGATACTAGGTCAGATTTAAGTGAGCCAAAATTCAATTTTATAATACATGCTAGTTGAAGATTTTAACACGCCACTATGTTGTTAGTCTATACTTATCTATTGCTATATGTGGATATGATGTGTTGTTGCTGTATATATTACAACAGTTGCATTATTTTTGGAAACCCTTAACAAAATGGACAAAAGAAAGAATACTTCAGATGGAAACACTGCCAGTACAGGAGAAAACATTAGAACAAAAATATGTGATGTAATTGAATAGTATAGTAATTAAAAATAGGATAAAATATCAGAATGCCTGAATCTATGGTATAAAATATTATAAAACATGCAGACAGATTAAGAAAATTAAAGTTGCATCATCTTTTTTGGTTTGCAAATAACAATAAGGAATAGTAGTGTATAGTGATAGAAATGGACTATGTTATTTGTATGGATTGGAGATTGTACTCAAAAACACATGCCTTTTAGAGCAGTCATTTAGATAAAAATTTCATGTTATAAGGCAATATAAGAAAATGGAAATGAAATGAATAGTAAAGAAACTTTTATTACAAGCCTTGGTTGGTTCGATTGTTTTAAAAATTTGATTCAGTTGCATGATGTCAAAATTACTGGAGAAGCAGTTAGTGCAAATGAGGACATAACTGTTAAATGTCTCAATGTTGTAGTCAAAAAAGGTGACTACACTGATCAACAAATTTTTAATGTTTATGAAACAGGCTTATTATGAAAAGGATGCATTTCATGACTTACATTTCTTTTTTATTTTGATAATAGCTTTTTATTTTCAAGATACCTACAAAGATAGTTTTCAACATTCAACCTTGCAAAATCTTGTGTTCCAAATTTTTCTCTCTCCCTTCTTCTTCCCTCCCTCCTTTAGACAGCAAGTAAAACAATATAGGTTAAACATATATTTCTTCTAAACATATTAACACATTTATCATGTGTACAGGAAAAATCAGATCAAAAGGGGAAAATAAGAAAGAAAAAAAAGCAAGCAAACAACATAAAAGGTAAAAATACTATTTTGTGATCCACATTCAATCTCCATAGTTCTCTTTCTGGATGCAAATAGCTCTCTCCATCACAAGTCTATTGGAGTTGGCCTGAATGACCTCATTATGAAAAAGAGCCAAGTCCAGCACAGTTGACCATATATAATCTTATTGTTGCTGTGTACAATGATCTGGTTCTGCTCATTTTCCTCAGCATCAGTTCATATAGGTTTCTCCAGGCTTCTCTGAAATCATCCTGCTGATCATTTCTTACAGAACAATAATATTCCATAACATTCATATACCATAATTTATTCAGCCACTCTCCAATTGATGGGTATCCATTCAGTTTCCAGTTTCTTGCCACTACAAAGAGGGCTGCTACAAACATTTTGGCACTTAAGGGTCCCTTTCCCTCCTTTAAGATCTCTTTGGGATATAGGCAAAGGATATGCACAATTTGATAAACTTTATGAAATAGTTCCAAATTTCTCTCCAGAATGGTTGGATCAGTGCACAATTCCACCAACAATGTTATCAGTGTCCCAATTTTCCCATATTCCCTCCAACATGCGTCATTATCTTTTCCTTTTATCTTAGCCAATCTGAGAGGTATGTAGTGATACCTCAGAATTGTCTTAATTTGCATTTCTCTAAACAATAGTGAATTAGAGCATTTTTTCATATGATTAGAAATGGCTTTAATTTTTTCATCTGAAAATTGTGTATTTACATCCTTTGACCATTTATCATTTGGAGAATGGCTTGTATTCTTATAAATTTGAGTCAGTTCTCAATAGTAGAAATGAGGCCTTTATCAGAACTCTTGATTGTAAAAATTTCCCCCCTAGTTTTCTGCTTCCCTTTTAATTCTTGGCTGCATTGGTTTTGTTTTTTCAAAAACAAATTTAACGTAATCAAAAATATCCATTTTGCATTTCATAATGTTCTTTAATTCTTCTTTAGCCATAAATTCCTTTCTTCTCCACATATCTTAAGCAATAGATTATCCCTTGTTTTCCTAATTTACTTATAGTATCATCCTGTATGTCTAAATCATGAACCCATTTTGACTTTATCTTGGTTATAAGATATATAACTTACATTTCTAAGAAAGAAAAAAACTAAATCCAGATTTAAATTGTCAAAGGATAGCTTAACACTTTTATTGATAGATAATGTAGAGTAGATTTTAAATTAAAAGGTTACAACCACTGATCACTTCCATATTTTTGATGGTCAAATAAGGAACATGGAGGACTAAAGATTGTTTTTCAGATTCTTAATTCTGCTGCTAAAAAAATTCAAAGACAACAACTTTGCATTTAAAGCATTATTGATTTAAATAATGCTTCAAATTATCCAGTAAGACTTGGTTCATTGTATGAGAATGGGAACACACAAATTCATTAATATATGGCTAAAGCTATCTACCTTCTAGTGTTTGAAGATTTAAAGAAAATTCATTCTATGCTGATAAAATATTTTAAATGACAAAAATGATATTTTGTCAGATCACCAGTGTATGATTTTCAGATATGACATTCAGTAAATTTAAAATTTTCAAAATTTTGCTTTCTGTAATTATTTTCTTAATTTGTTATAATCCTGAATCAAAAATTCATTTTTCTTATATTTTTCAATATTACATTAAGAAACAGATAAAATTTTATTTTCACATTTTTCATTGCATATTTTCACTGTCCAATGACCATATTTTGCATATAATTATAACAACGAATAGTATGAATTTGAATAATGCAAAGACTTCACAGAGTTTCATATTTATAATAGTTGGGATCTGACTGCAAATAAATGTAATAGAATATAATTATTACATAAGAAATAGTGAATATAGTAGATTCAGATAACTTGGGAAAACTTCTTTGAACTACTGCACAATAAAGTGAGAAAACCATATTAATTTGTAATAATGTTTAAAAAAAGCATTCTGAAAGATATAAAAATTCTAATCAATGGAATGATCAAGTATGTCTTTAAAAGAATCTCTCTTGGCAGAGAGGTGATGAGTAGAAGAATAGGATAAGACATGAGTTTTCAAACATATTCAATGAATGAATTTGTTTTCCTTGACTTACCTATTTGTTAAGGGATGGCATTGAACTTGAACTTTTTCTTCTCTTTAACCCCTTGATATTATTTCTCACTTACTCCTCTTTTTTTCTTCACATTTTTCTGACAATGAAATCACCTTATTTTTCCTTCTTAAGAAGGCTAGTCCCTCTATCTCTTGATCTTATAGTTGCCCATTTTCTCTAGCAGATTTCAACATTAATTATCCCCTTTCTTTAACCTTCAGCCTCTCCCTATGGTTTCCTTCTCTATTGTCTTCAAACATACCAAGATTTTCCCCATTTATTTTAAAAACAAAAAACCCAATAAACCTTCACTAGGCCTTTGATTCATCCTTAGCATTTATTAAGCACCTAATATATGTCAGACACCACTAAGTGCTAGAACAAAGAAAGACAAAGAATGGTCCCTGCCTTCAAGGAGCTCACATTGAGAGGGAGAAATAACAAGAAGACAACAGACAAGATAGTAACAGGTTAAATTAGAGATAAGCAAGAGGGACATATTTACTAACATCAAACTGGAGATAATCAAGAAAGAGATATTTACTAACATCAAGGTGTATTAGGAAAGACTAAACATAGAAGATGACATTTTAACTGAGACTTGAGGGAAACCAGGAGGCCTAAATAAGGGAGGAGATGCCCAGGGGCAGAGTTAGTTTAAAAAAAAAAAAAAAGGCCAGAGTGGAGATAGAATGTTTTGTTCTAGGAGCAGCAAGGAAGGCAGTCAGTGTCCCTGGATTCCAGCACGTGCTCATGGGGGTGTGTGTGTGGAAGAATTAAGGTGTAAAAAGATTGAAAAGCTAGATTGAAGGGTCAAGTTGTAAAACTTCAAATGCCAGAGGACTTTACATTTGTAATGCATATAACATATTAATGCAGTGATACATATGTAATTTATAAATATGTGAGGGGGTACGGGTTCAAAAATGTTTCCTGATAAGGGTACATGATCAAAACAAGTTTGGAATCCACCTCTCTATAGTTTGTTTCCACTCTAAATCCTTTGAAATGCTAATCCTTATTACTGTATAAATATGCTTTTTATATAGTTACAATTCCAAATTCCATTTTTTTTCTCTTTTAGTAATCTATGTGATAGGGGTCTGGCTTATGAGGTTCAGATTTCAGAGTCAAGGCATGATAAAAAAAAAAAAAAAGGGATATTTCTCTCAGATGTTTTCTATTGGTTGTTGAGGGAAAGATTTGCCTAAACAAGGTGGATTTGAGGATGTTTAATTCAATCTTCATTTTACAGAATAGCAAACTAAGGCCCTAAGGAGTGAAATGACTTGCTCAGACACACTAGTAAGGAGCAGAGTTACAGAAACAGATCCTCTTGATTGGAATCCATGTTGGCTTCCACAACTATCCCTTTGGCCTGCTTAGTTCAGCTGCCCAAAGATAAACATCGTTGAGTCTGCTCTCCCTAGACCAGCCCTGAGCCAGGGAAATGGAAGCAATTAAGTGGCAAGAATCAAAGAGGGATGTTGGAAGTAATAGGACTGATGTAGAGGGGACTCAGAGACTCATAGTCTGTTAGAATGTTTAAATCTCAGCTCTGCCACTGAACACTTGGGTGACTTTAGATAAATAACAATCTCTCTGAACCTCTATCTTTTCATCTATAAAATGAGGGGGTTAGATGAAGTGAATTCTAAGATCCCTTCTACCTCCACATCTTCTGGGACTTTAGACATCCACTCCTTCAGCCTTTACATTTTATTGATGACTTGCTGAAAGGAGATGAGACTTGTCCAAAAGTATACAAGTAGTCAGTGGCAGAGATCTCACATCTGGGTCACTGCACCACGTTGGCAGAGAAATGGGTGAACTGGAAACAAAGTAGATTTTGCCATGCATGAACAAGGTTATTAGTGAATTTCTTTGTGTCCATCAGCTGCAGAGCACGTGAGTTCTTTTAGCAGTGGCAAGTTTAAGTTGTCATGAAGCAGGATGCCTTCAGACCCTCCCCACCAAAACCATATTAGCCATTGCTTACTTCTAAACTGGATGGGTAACTATCATAGGCCACTCTGTTTTGATCAGATGAGTTTTGGAAAGTAACCATAAGCAGGAGGGTTAATGAGATATAAGAGGCTTTCAAGTATGATGGTATCCTTTGTGTTTTGTTAATGTTTTCCTTTTTTTTTTTTTTTTTTTTCAAAAATACTTTTCAACCTTCTAGCTTGTTTTCCCCTATTTGCATCCCATTTAGACATGGAGAACAGATGGTTGCAATCCCCAGCTGAGGAAACTGAAGAAGCCCAAGGTCACATTGGTAGTTAATGGTGGAGCTGTGCCTAAAGCTCAGGTTTCTGCTTCACAACTCAATGGCTCATCTTCTAGGCCACAGAATGTGAAATAACTTTGAATTAGATTAGAAAGAGGAAGACAAGTCTGTATAAAGTGAAAAGAGAGATATATTTCCCATTGCTATGGCTTCTGTGTTATTTCTCTTTCTCTGAAATCAACCCCTCAAGTACTTATCAAGCACCTACTATGTGCTCTGGATAGTATGTAAGTTATAGACATGGGGGCGGGGGGTGGAGTTTGAGGGTTTGGGGAGGGATGTTTTATAAAGATTAAAAATCTCTATTCATTATAAGCTTATATTCTAATGAAGGAGACAAGAAGTACATATGTATGTGTATATATATTATAATTATGATATTAATACATTTATGTCCACATAACTTAAATAAAAAGTAGTTTGAGATTACTGAAAGTTGGGGGAAATCAGGAAGAGCTTCATGCAGAAAATGATACTTAAATTATATCATAAAGGAAAAGAGAGACCTTTTGAGGTATCACAAAGTGTAGATAGATGTTCAGTGCAAAGGCACAGAAATGGGAGTAGATGGCAGGTTGGAGGGAGAATAATGTCCTCCTGTAAGGCTGGAAAGATAGATTAGGGTCAGGTTATGAAGAGAACATTGGAGAAATTTGTTTTGTTCTATAGGCAATAGAAAGCCATTAAAATAGGTTGAGTAGAAGAGTTTACTTGTCAGATTTGTAGTTAAGGAAAATTACTTTGGCAGCAGTGAGGAGGATGGACTGAAATCATGAAAGATGTAAAGTAGGACTATTGCAATAATTTAGATGAAAGGTGATAGGGAACTGAATTCAAGTTTTAGCAGTATGATTGGAGAGAAGGATCAGTTAGCAGTGATGAAAAGATAGGGCTGTGTATGTGTGGTGCAATACTTGTTCTTTTTGAAAGGAATAAGGGCCCCCAAGACTTTTTTTTCCCATGGGGGGGAACCTTGGAAATGGTGACAATAAAGGGTTCTCTAGGCCTGCCTGAATACATACACATAATATAATGAATACACACACACACACACACACACACACACACACAATATATATATATATATATATACACAAAGGTATTGTATGAAGGAGGGCATTAACTGTTGGGGAAGGGAAATTAGGAGGTTTCAAAGTCTTTATTGTAAATCTGGATCTTTTTTGGGAGCATTTATTTTACATTGAATTAAATTTTCTCAAATGAAAAAAACATTTTCTCTCCTAATTACCCTGCCCCCACCAGTGGGGAAAACCAAAACAAATAGCTTGGCCAGGCCCCCCAAAATTCTCACAATGGTTTTATGTTTTATATATATATATATATATATATATATATATATGTGTGTGTGTGTGTGTGTGTGTGTGTGTACATGTATGAATGTACACACACATGAATATAAACATATACATGCACACATATCTATATGCACACATATGTATATCTTATTCTATACTTAGTCCCTCTATTAGAAAGCAAGTGCCATGTTCTATCACCTGTACTCTGGAATCATGATTGTTCATTGTCTTGCTGGGAGTTCTTTCAGTATTCAAAGTTGTTTATAGTGTTTGTAATTGTATGCATTGTTCACCTAGTTTATTCTCCTCAGTTCATATGAGCCTTCTCAGATTTCTCTGAAATACTTCATAATTTCTTCTGTTACAATAACATTTTATTATATTCATTCTGAACGGAGGAAAAGTTACATTCCAGACATTGGGACTGACCAGCGCAAAGGCATGAAGGGGGGAGATTCAGTGTCATAAGAGAGGAACAGAGAGAAAGCCATTTTGGCCGGACCAAAAGAGATTCAGATCCTTCTCTCTCATACCTGATTCTTCCTTTGGCCTCCCCTCTGCTTCCACAGGTAGGTAGCCAGATCTGTAGGGATCCAGCATTCTGCTCCACTCCCTGGAAGTAGAGTAACATATGGCAAGGCCTCTGAGGACCGGATTTAGGATTCAGCAGATCTGAGTTCAGATCCATCTCTGATCACCTCCCAGCTGTGGGAGTTATGGGTATTTAATCTTATGGGCACTTATGTGCCATAGGTTCCAGATACAGTACTAGGCACTGGGGATTACCAAGATAAAAATGGAAGTCTCCACCCTCCAGGAGTTTATGTTCTATTGAAGGGAAAGTAAATGTATGTATATAAGTAGATAAGTAGGTATTTTGCAAGGGACGTTCTAAAAGCTGGGTGGGACCAGGAAAGGCCTCTTGTGAATGGGGCCCTTGGAAGCCACCGCGGAAGAAGTCAAGGCGAGAGGTCCACGGGAGGGAGGAGGCCCGCGGAGGGGCTGTGTTTAGGCAGGAAGGCCACAAGTGGAGTGTCATGTGTGATGGACACCATTTTGGCTGGACCACAGGGTTCATGCAGGTGAGGAGTGATATATGCTAAGTTTGGAAGGTTAAGTGGGAGCCAGATGGTGAAAGGCTCCAGAAGCCAGACGGAGGACTCGTCTTCAGCAGGGAGCCTGTCCTCAGAGATCACCTTCCATTTACACTATTATAGAGCTGTATATATTTTTTGGCATCTTCTCTGTCCCACTAGAATGGAAGCACCTTAAAGGTGCTTTCAGTCTTTTCCTTTCTTTGTAGCTTCGGTGCTCAGCAGTGCCTAGTTGCATGAAGTAAGTGCTTAATAAATGCTTGTTGAGTCATTTAACTTTACAGACAGGGATGTCAGGTGGAGTACTAATGTGTGTGTGTGGGGGTGGTTTAAGAGCATACAAAACCTTCTGGACTCTAAGGGACTCATAAAAAAGCCAGCAATTTTTGTCACTACCTTGTGACCTTGGGGCCTCCGTTTCCTTACTTGTCACGTCTGGGGTTGAGCAGACGGTTCCCAACCCTGCTCTAAACCCTGTGATCTTTGGTTAAGGCTTCGGGTCACAGCCTCTGTCTCTCCCTTTGCCCTCACAGCCACCACGGCGGAGCCGCAGCTCCGGGGCTGGCTTGGCCCCTGCACTGCAGTGCCGGGAGGAGGCTGGGTGGCCTCTTGGCTCCTGCTGAGCTCATCGATCAGGGCAGCCCCTGCTCAAGCCCTCCGGGCTCTGCTCTACCTGGCAAAGCCTCTGGCTTTCCCTCCCTCCTTTCCTACCTTCCTATAGGGGCACCTCCCCCATCTTCCCTTCCCTGACCTCCCCCCTCCCTTCTCCCGCTTCCCTCCCTGCCTCCCCCCCTCCCCCTCTCTCCCAGTGCTTCAGGATGATTTCATTTTACACGACAGTGCGCATCCCTGTCAAAGCAAATTAAGAGAAATTAATGCATGAGGCTTGAACAGACTGGGAAGCGTTCGGAGGCCGTGGCAGGATGGGCAGAGAGGAGGGCAGCCTGTGGGAAGGAAGGTATTTTTCTTGTCTTATTCTGTGTAGCGCATGGAGTCACATCAGCCCTGGCGGGGAGCATGGGGCGCGGAGGGGGAGGGCGGACGTTGTCTTGGTTGAGTCGCATAGTCTCTCTCCAGCCGCGGCGGCTACGTCTGCTTCCATCCCCACGTTTCGCGGAGTCTTTCTTCCTCGGTCTCCTTGTCGAGATGTCCCCTAAGCTTAACTTCAAGACCAGATGTTTAGGGCTGAAAGCGACCTGAGGGGTAATCTAACCCCACGCCTTATTTTTCCCCAGGAGAAAACTGAGGCCCGCTGAGGTTGAGGGACTGCCCGAGGTCACTCTAGTAGTAATCGGCAGAGCCCCAAATCTTACCGGCTCCTCGGACTGGAGAGCAGCCCCTTCCGCTAGAGCAGCTAGTGAGCTGCCTGGTCTCCTGTCCTATCTGGGCTTACAGAGCTATTTGATGAGCTCAGCAGTTTTGAAAATGGGAAATCTGCCTTTGTGATTCTACTCCCTCACCCTCCTCCTGTTTTCTCTGTGGAAAGAGGTATGCATGGGACAGTTTCCCCCTTTTTTTTTTTTTAAACTGCAAGTGGAAGGAATCTATCAAGGATGGGATGGAATTGTTGTCAGTATATGAGAATGCAGGGCCTTAAAATGGGGAAGAAGCCATAAGGATTGGTACTTGCTCTCCAAGCATTTTC
Source organism: Antechinus flavipes (assembly GCF_016432865.1). Taxonomy (NCBI): domain Eukaryota; kingdom Metazoa; phylum Chordata; class Mammalia; order Dasyuromorphia; family Dasyuridae; genus Antechinus; species Antechinus flavipes. Next base: position 165,840,914 of record NC_067401.1, read on the forward strand.
TCCTAAAGGCTCAAGTTTGGTATTTCCATTTTGAGAGCAGACCTCTTGGCCAGGTAACAGCTGGAAAGGAACCTCCCAAGCATCCTGACTTCTGGGAAGCCTTGTGGTGATTTGGGACAAGTGCTAGATTTGAGTTCAGAGTGGGCAAATCATTCTTGTACATCTCTCACCTTGGGTTTTCTAGGGTCCTTCCTAACTTGAAAATCTAAGTAGTGATTACATACATACATGCTTACTTATATATACACACCCATATACATATATGGGTATGTATATACATTTATATACACATAGACACATAAATACATATATATACACAGAATATATTTTAGTCACCATTTAAACATATATATGCATACATATATATAATCACCATATATATATACTAAAATATGTATATGAAAATAATGTATATAAGATATATAAATATAAGTATATAAGATATTTTGTTATTCTAAAAAATACCAACATTACGCATAATAATGCTACTTAATATTAAGTACAGATCTGTTATAATACAAGTTACCTGTGCTGTTAATTATAACAATATTGATTCATTAAATTTATAAATTAATCCAAAATTGGAATAATTTCCACCATAAAAAAGAACAGAAAAAAATTAAGTATAAGATTATAAATATCTGTAACATATAGCTTGTTATATATAATATGGATACAAACACAAATATGTATAGACCATAGTAATTTTAAAACTTTCTTGTCTGTGTCTCCCTTAGAACTCTGCTGTATATGTTTTTTTAAAATTTCATACTTATTTTTTATCTTTAAGCTTTTTATTTTCAAAACATATGCATAGATAATTTTTAATATTCTTGCAAAATCTTGTCTTCCAAATTTTTTCCTTCTCTTCCCCCATCCGCTCCCCTAGACAGCAAGTAATCCAATGTATGTTAAAAAGGTGCAATTATTCTATAAATATTTCCACAATTATCATGCTACACAAGAAAAATCAGATAAAAAAAACAAACCAAAAAGCAAGCAAACAGCAATAAAAAAGTGAAAATGCTATGTTGTGATCCACACTCAGTCCCCATAGTTCTCTTTCTGAGTGCCAATGGCTTGCTTCATCATTAAGACCATCAGAACTGGCTTGAATCACCTCACAGTTGAAAAGAGCCACATCCATCGGAATTGATCATCACATAATCTTGCGATTGCTGTCATACTTACTTTTAAAAAATCAACTACATAAATTGAAAACAGAGAAAGCCTGGCCGCCCAGTAATTTGTTTTTTGTTTTGGGTTTTTTCCCTTGCTTTCTTTTTCTTAAATTACAAAAAATTTTTATTAAAACTTTTTATTTTCAAAACATATGCATAGTTTTCAAAATTTACCCCTGCAAAACCCTGTCCAAAATTCTTCTCCCTTCCTTTCTCTCATCCCCTTCCATAATCCAATATATGTTAAACATATGCAATATAGTATATTTCCACAATTATCATGTTGCACAAGAAAAATCAAATCAAAAGTCTGCTGTATATATTTTTAAAAGTGCTTCAATGCCCTCCCTCCCTTTTTTTTCAGGGGGAGAAGAGATCACAATCTCTTGTATTCCCTTAATTACTTGCTTCCCAATAAAATTTTTTTCTTATAACAAAGAATAGTTAAACAAAACAAATGCACATATTGCCCTTATCAAAAAAAAAAAGTTTAATTCTGCATATCACCTTTCTGGCAGAAGAAGGGGAGCATGACTCATTATTGGTGCTCAGGAGTCTTGGTCATTATGTTGATTAGAGTTCTTGCGTCTTTCAAACTTGTTCTTTATAATGTAGTCATTGTATAAATTTTTCTTTTAATACTGTTTGCTTCACTTTCATGAGGCCATATAAACTGTCTCAATGTTCTCTAAATTTATTAGTTTCATTATTTTGTACGATACAACATGGTAATCATTCATTCTATTCATATAAGCTTAGCTTGTTCAGCCATTCCTCAAATAATGAGTACCTACTTAGTTTCTAGTTGTTCACTACAACAGAAAACATATTCCTCAGTGGTATTTCTGGATCAGAGGTATGCATAGTTTAGTAACTTTTTAGATATAATTCCAAATTGCTTTCCAAAATGATTAATATATCACATAGTTCCATCAAGAGTACATTACTTCAGTGACCTCCCACAAACCCTTTAACAATTCCCATATTTTCTTTTTTTCATTTTTTTTTTGCCAAACTGATGAATGTAACATAGTACTTCAAAATTTTTATAAAGGGCATTTCTATTATTTTCAGTAGTTAGGAAATTTTTCACATAATTGCTTATAGGTTAGATTTCACTTTAGAGAACTGACTCCTTCATATTGGGAAATGGCCTTGCTTCTTTTTTAAAAAGTGGGTTTCTATATATTTTGGACATCCCAACTTTTTGCAAAGATTTTTTTTTCTCATTCTGTTTTTCTCATACCCATAATTGTTTTCCTTGTAAACTTAGCTGAACTGATTTTATTTGTGAAAAAGTTTTTAAATTTTATTTGATCAAAATCATTCCTCTCATGATCCCTCTATTCCATTTCGGTCATAAGCCCTTCTGCTATCTATAATTGCATAAAGAAAGCTTCTTCAACTGTGGGTTGCAACCCCATATTGAGTTGCAAAAAATTTGGCAACAGTAAAAGGTATCAAATATTCCATTAAGATTTAATTCTTTATGTAAAAACAAACAAGCACATATTTTAAAATAAATTTGTGATTTATCAGTAAATGTTTGATATATATGCTTATTTTATATACCTATATATCTAGGGTTGCATAAACATTTCTCAAGCAAAAAGGAGTTGGAAGTAAAAAAAAAATTAGGAAGCCCTGCTATAAATGATCCCTTTTTTGATCTGCCTTTTATATCTAAATCATGTATTTTTTGGAGTTTATTCTGGTATATTATGTGAGATGTTGATCTAAACCTATTTTCTGTACACTGCTTTCTAATTTTCCCCATAGGTTTTGTTTAACACTGAGTATCATTCTATAGTAGTTAAGAACCTTTTGGTTTATGGAACACTACACTATTATGTTCATTTATGCTGTATATCTAATCTGCCTCACTGATGATTAAGATTTCATTTTTTTAAAAATTGATACTAAATAATCCTAATGAATAGTGTTCATGGTACAATTTGAGATCTGATGCTGATAGGTCCTCCTTCCTTTCCACTTTTCTCACAAAAATTGACATTTTGTACTTCTAAATTTTATTATTTTTTCTGCTTTAAAAAATAGCTTTTTGGTAGTTTAACATGCCATTGAATAAATTAATTTATATTGTATTGGCACATCACAGTCATGAGCATTCAATTATCCAGGTCTCCTTTTAGTTTTGAAAAAGAATGTGTTATAATTGTATTTTACAATTTTTGTCCATGTCTTGGTAGGTAGACTCCCCAATATTTTCTACAGTCTATAAATTATTTTGAACCAAGATCTCCCTTTCTATGTCTTTTTGCTGGGTTTTGTTGTTTATGTGGTTTATCCTCAAAGTCTTCCTGTAGTTTTAATAGCTTAAAACTATACAAACTCTTTTGCAACAATCTGTATATAGAAAGACTGGCAATTTGTGGGAATTTATTTTATATTGTTTTGTTTAAGTTATTAAATGTTTCAATGAATGTTTTAATTGAATCTCAAGGGTTCTTTAAAATAAATCATTTTATAATCTGAAAAAAGTAAGGATTTTGTTTACTTCTCGCCTTTATTGTCCCAATTTATTTTTCTTATTGCTGTAGTTAGCAGTGGTTTTGTTAATGGACATTTTTGCTTTTTCCTTAATATGATTGTAAAGACCTCTACTGTTATTCTATTACTTATAATAGTGGCTCTTAGTTTAAGACTCATATCATTTATCACATTACTTCAAAGGGCTCTTCATTACTAGGATTTTAATTAACATAAAGGGGTATCATAGTATGTCAAAAGTCCTTTTTTACCTAATTGTATAATTGTTATTGATTTAGTTGTTAATGTGGTCTGTTATGTCCATAGTTCCATATTGAACCATCTATATTTCCATCTAATCATATTATACAACTTTTAAAATAAGATATTGTTATAGACTATTTTCTAATATTTTATTAAGTATTTTTACATTACTATTCATTAGGGATATATTGGTTTAAAGTGGTTTTTTTTCCGTTTGCTTTTTCTTTGTCTGGTTTAGGTATGAAGGATCTATTTGTAACATTGAAAGGATTTGGTGGGATCCCTTTTCCCCTCTGGCACTTCAAACAGCTAATATGGGAACTGTTTTTGAATAAATTAAAGGATTACCAATAAATCCACCTTAAACCTGGTCTCCCTCCATCCATAATTTAGGAATTCATTTATGATTTTAAATTTCTTCTCCCTGAAATTGGGTTAGCTTTTTATTTCTTATGATAGTCTATTTTTAGTTTTATAAATATTTCTCAATCTCATGTATATTGCCAGTTTTACTATCAAATAATTGAATAGTTTCTAATAATTTTTCTTAATTTATTGTGAATTTTCCTTTTTTTTTTTGATTATTTTCTTTTCCTATCTTTTGAGAAACAGTTTATCTGTTTTATTAGTTTTTTTTAAAACAATAGGTCCTAATTTTATCAATGGTGCTACTTTTTTTTGCTTTCAGTTTTTTAAATCTCTCATTTGATTTTTAAATTATATTTTTGTGTTTAGTTGAAGTTTTTTAATTTATTGCTTTGCTTGCATTTTTATTTCCATTTACAATTCAATGATTTATTTTTTTCTCTTTTGTTGATAAAATATTGACATTTTCCCATAATAATTGCTTTGTGTTTTTCACAAGTTTTGGTATGTTGTCTAATCATTGTCATTTCAGGGATGAAATGACCAAATTGACTTTTAGAAACCTTTCTTCTTTGACTCATCATTTTTTTTGGTTCAAATTATTTCATGTCCTGTTAAGTTTTAATGCTTTCTTTAGTGACTCTTTATTGAGTATAATTTTAGTTGTACTCACTAAAAGATGTAATTAATATCCTTATTTTTCTGTATTCCATTTGAAGTTGTTATGTTAGCACATAATCAGTCTCTGTAGAAGTGTCATACTTATATGAGAAATACATATCTATATATAAATATATCCAGATATAGATCTAAATCTTTCTCTATATTCCTTTCACTTTCTATTCAATAATTTTTTTTTTTAGCTTTTCTAAAATCTATTTAGATCCTTATCTGTTTATCTTTTTTTGGTTAGTTTTTTCCAGGTCTGAAAAGAGCATATTGAGGTCTGCAACTATTAGGGTTTAGCTGTTTATTTCTCTCTATAATTTAATGACCTTTTCTTTCAGTTATTTAGATACAGTCACATTCAATCCACATATATGAATATATGTGTATGTGTGTATACCCATACATACGGGTGTATCTAGCTAGTATTGATACCATTTCATTTCCTATGATGTCTTTTAAGCATTTCAAAAAAATATCAATATTATACTTTTTAAATGCATAGCTGCAAAAAACATTTAACATTATTCTAATTACAAGCAATTCTAGGGGAAAGAAATGCCTAAATTGGCATAATCCCTTTATGACATCTCTTTATCCCAAGGAAATTTGAAGTAACATTTACAGATCTTGAACTTAAAAGGTATATTTTTAAAAATAGTTGGGTTAATCTTCCAGAATAGTTACTTAATCTTCAAGTAGAGCTGATTCAAATAAAGCAGTGACCACTCCTTTCAATGACTGGAAGACTCTCCTTCCTGGCAGCAATATCTAAATCCCTTTTTAATTAAAAAAGGGCACTTTCTTTAGGTGGGCCTTTGGCCAACAGAGTCAAGGCAGTCATTTTAACTTGACAAGAGATAATTTTTGTCCTGAGTTTTAAATTTCATTATTAATGGTTTCCTTAAGGACACCCTTTTGTTCTTGTACTGCCTACCTGGCCAAGTTTGGAAAGTGTTTTTAGACTAGAAGAAACTGTAAAAGGTTTTTAATATGCTTCCATGCATACAAAACTTTTCCCTTTTATTCATGCCTATTTTTCCTGTAACCTTGTCCAAAATCATGATTGCTATTCCCCTTTTTTATATGCTTGAAGTATAAATTCTTCCAGCTTCACATTTTAACTCTGTGAATCTTTGTTTCAAGTGTGTGTTCATTTAAAAATGTATTGGATTCTCCTTACTAATCTATTTTGCTTCCTTCTTACCTTCTGTGGGTAAATTTATTCCATTCATGTTCATGGATATGATTATAAATTGTGTATTTTATTCCCAATAGATCTTATACTCTATCCCCAAACCCTCTTTTATTATAAAGAATGAGAAATGTTATCAATACTGTTGATCTATATTTGATCCAAATCATGATCCCTCTTTGCTTTCCTTTTCCAGACCCTATTCACTAGATCTTATTTTTCCTTCCCTAAGTCCTCTGAGATTTGATTTGCTTGTATCTGTTCTTTTTCTAACTTTATTCCTTCCTTGAAGTCTGAGCTATCCTTCTATCCCTATTTGAATTTAATGTATTTCTGCAACAAACTGTGTGTGTGTGGGTGCACACATGTGCATGCATTTGTATTTATGCTCAATCCTCCTTTGTTTGATTTAGAGAAGAGATTCATAGTATTACTGGCCACCTGCATCCCTTTATCTTTCTGTAGCCTTGTTCTAAGCTGTCCCAATTATGAGAAATAGTCTCACTTTCTTCATTTTTGCCTATTGCTTTTCCCCCTCCTTTTTCTTTCCTCTCAAGACCATCAAAACAAGACAACCATTAGACTCTTTTATTTATCTCCCTCTGTGACTCTTAAAAGATATTAGGGTTTTGATGAGAGATCTCTTTTCCTCTTATTGGAATATAAGCACTTCATGATTGTTTAAGGCCTCATAATTATGCATATATTTATATAACTATATAATATATTCAATATCTCTGCTGTATTCAGATCTTTTAATAAAGAATGCTTGAAAGTCTATACCTTTAGAGTTTCATTTTCTCATTATGTTCAATCTGGCAGATTGCTATTTTTGGTTGTAAACCTCTCTCTTTTGTATTTTTGAAGGTTAAATTCCAGAATTTTCTTTGCTTTATAGTCATGACTTCTAAATCTTGTGTAATTCTGACTGTGAGTTCCTTGGTACTTGAACTTTGTGACTTCTTGCAGTGGTTTTTTTTTTTTTTTTAATTTTTTTATTAGAAACTCTATAGATTTTTTTTCCTGCAATATTTCTGCGAGTTTTCATTTTTTTGAATTTTCCTTTAGAGGTGATAAATGTTTTCTATTTTCACTTCAGTCTTTGGTTCTAGAACTGGGAAGATTTCATTTGTGATAGTTTGTTCAGTTTTCAATTTTCAGTTATCGCTTTATTACTTGCTTTCAAGGTCAGTCTTTTGATGGACACTTTACATTTTATTTTTCAGTCTTTTAATTTTATTCTATTATTTCTTGTCCTATAGAATTAGTATTAGGTTTCTTCCATCCTAATTTCCGGGGAATCTGTAACTTCGATAAGGTTTTCTGTCTTCTGTTCTAAGTTATTTATCCTCCTGTTGAGAATGTTGTCACTCAAGTCTTCAAATTTGCATTCAGAACCTTGCATGTTTCTGAGCTCCCATGCTCTGGCTTTCCTGCCACCCCAGCTTTGTAGGCTTCAGGTGCCCTTGAACAATCTTCTCTTTTTGGTGGAGTGATCCTACAGGCTTTTAGCTATTTGGTTTTTGGAGAGTACATTTTTGTCCTGGTTGAACACATGCTGTAGTTTTTCTTTGGACTCCTGATTATTTGGCCTGGTGCCATTTTTAGATCTTTTTTGGAGTACATATCACAAAACCTGTAACTTTTCATGCCATCACCTTCAATGGAGAGTTGCAAGAGTTCTATTCTTAAATAGAATAACACAGCAATTGCAGGAGATTCAGTGTGCCCACTGAGGGGCTATGATGTACTCCATGCATATATATGTTAGCAATGTAAATATGGTCTATGGGGTGAGCTCCCACATGGCAGCACTGCATCCTTCCTACCTGGGCTTGCGGATGCCTACTTATTCTTGTGGTTCATTGGGTTGTTCATTTCAGCTTACACCAACAAATCTAGTTTCCCATACAACTACAGTTTCACTCAGATTAATTTTTAATAGGGTTTTTTCATGTATATGTGAAGATAAGTTTAAACATTCATTTTATTAAGATTTTGAGTTCGAAATTTTTCTCTCTTCCTTTCATTCCCCCACCCCAAGAAGTCAAGCAGTCTGATCCATTCAGATTATCTCAAGGCACCAGGGACTACCTCATTCATGGGAAATTGACCCTTCCTACTTATCCCTCTTGTTCCTGATGCCCTGCCCCTCTAATGCATTTTTTTAACTCAATCAGCTATTCACAGTAATGACACTTTAAATTTTAAACAAAACCATTCACTTAATAACACAAAAGTAATAATAATAGTTGATCTTAAATCAAAAGTATAAATAATAAATAAGTCACAGTCTACACATAAACCTTGGTTTACACTCTTGTATCAATGCACTCAGTATCTATAAATTAGAATGGGCACACATTTACAGAGATCTGTCGAGGAGGCTCACGAATGAGGAAAACCATTGTGTTCAGAGTTACTTACAACTCTGGGAGTGGAACCTTAGGTATCTTCTTTCTGTTTCAGCAACTCTCTGTAAAAGTTCCTCAATGAATTTAGCTTCTTTTGTTGCATGAATCCTTCTACTGCTGAGTAGAGATCAGGCAGCCATGCATAAATAGAATGCTGGACTTTGAGGTCAGCAACAGGAGTTCAAATCCTGCCTTACAGACTTACTAGCTGCATGACAATGGGCAAGTGTTTCCTCAGTTTCCTCTTATCATTAGCAAATAAGTTAACATAAATACTATTTAATAAGTAGCTATTATTATTATCCACTGTGTGTTAGATATAACATCTCTGCCAACCTCTCAGTGATTTCTCTTGTTCTCTGCTCCCAACTTGTTCCTCTTCTCTGCTAGATTTTTTTTCTCAAAAGCAACTATAGAATCCATTATTTCCAGTTTCAGGCTTGGCTGACTCAGTTCTGAAATCTGTCCTTTCTCCTTTTCTTCCCTTTTCTTCTCTTTCTGGGGGCAGATTATAATCGGATAAATTACATTTGTCCTGTAATCATGCCAGTTTTGTGGTCCTTATCTCCCTAGTTTATAATAACTTATCATATTCAAAACTCAGCAACTGCTTGGCTAAGAACTCTCAGAGTGTAACTCCCAGCAACTGTCTACTGTTTTTCTTAGAATTCTGAGCAGGCTTAACTCAGGAACAAACCTTAAAGGGACAGTACATTACAACACAATGCCTGTCTGTGTCCTGTTCCCACAAAGACAAGCGGGAAGATGAATGGACTTGGAGGCAAAATGATAAGGTGAGAGCAAAGACTCAGTGGAAGCAGAGTGGAGGGAGGGTGGAAATAGGCTTCAGAGGGCAGATTGTGGGAGGAAGTACCTAAGCTTTTCTCCTTTCCTGTACCTGAAAAAGAGCTTCTTTCTTCATGAGACTCCATTCTCATGGTGTATCATGACATGAAATATCAATGATTCCTTAGATCGAAACATCTCATTAGGATGGGCTGAATATCAGCACAGTGTGGTACAATGGAAAGAATGTTTGCTTTGGATTCAGAGGACCTGACTTCAATTCCTTCCTTAGTCATGTCCTACTTAAATGATCCTGGACAAACTTCTTAGTCTGGGCTTCCCTATAAAAGGAAGGGATTGAACTAGATATCCTCTAAGGTCCTTTTTAATTCTAAATGTTTGATTCTGTAATCTATAATCCTATGCCTTCACAGCCTGTGGGGCTTTTGACCCTTGTTCTTCTATAAATTCCTCCATAGAGGATTTCACCTACATGCTATAGAGTGTTCTTCTGACCATTTTCATTTTTTGAGGTTACCAGTACAAGGGGCAGGTTGTTCATCTGTTATTCCATACTATGAAGCTGCAATTGGCCTGCCTCTTCCTCATCTCTTACTGATTGTAAAGATGTTTTATTTGTTTTTTTTTTATTTTACTAAAAGCTTTGTGTGTAGGAAGAAAGGAAGGGGAAAACCAATTTATTAATGAATAACCTTTTGTTAATTAACTGTTTACCATGCACAAAACACAGTACTACACATTGGAGATACAATAGAGAAGCAAATATTGCTTAGAAGCTGAGATTCCAATAAGGGGGAACACCATCTGAGAGGCTTACTTGCAGGGCTGATGAAAGGTTAGGATGTAGGAGCAGGCTGTATGGATGTGAATCTTTTTTACATCATTTCTATTGATAACATCATGTCCATTTCAGATAATGAATAATCCCAAGGACTTGGTAGGTATGTGTATGAGAGAGAGGGTGGGGAGAGAAAGGGAGAGAAAGAAAGAAAGAGAAAGAGAGGGAGGGAGGGGGGAGAAAGGGAAGGAGGAAGAGAGGAAAGGAAGAAGAGAAGGAGGGAGAAAGGGAGGAAGGAAGAGAGGAAGGGAAGGACAGACAGAGGGACAGAGAGAAGGAGGGAGGGACAGGGGGAAGGAAGTTAGGGAGAGAAGGAGAGAGAAAGGGAGGGAAGGAGAGAGGGAAAGAAGGAAGGAGGGAGGCAGTTTCTTAAGTCTTCCACATCTTCCACAACTATGACTGCTGCAGAGGCATCTGCCAAGGGAATTAACCAGGTTGAGTCTCTACCAGGACTTGCTTCTGGAGTAGGTCCCTTGGCTAGAGGCAGGTTGGATTGGGAAATGATGCAATTCCTTTGACTTTTGGGATTAACTGCCCCATTGATGGTTGCTGGTCTGCAGATGGTGTTGGGGATGGTGGGCTGTCTCTACAAAAGTTGTTCCCATGAATGATGGTTGCAAGGGGTGGGCTAGGAGGGAAAATGCTCACTTATTTTAGACTGCTGTCTCCTAGTCCTGCCAAGATGCTTCCCAGCTGGTTCAAACCTTGTGTGTTAATTTCTCGTAATTTTACTCTCTTGGGTGGCATAATTGCACACCTCACAAAACTGGCATCTATCACATGCTAACACTGTACCAACTGTACCAGTGTATTGCTGGGTTTTTAATGCATAATTTTAGTTCTCGGGTTTTGATTGGTGGTTATATCTGAAATTTACCTTTAGATGCTTCTCCCCCGCCCCGCCTACCCCTTTGATTACATAGATTGAGAATAGGTGGGCATACAGATATTTAGGGTAGCTAAAGCTCCATTGTACTAGTCTGATTTGTGAATATGTGAGATTATTAAAGAAATCTACTTGAATTCTGGATTCCCAAACAGAATTTTGAAGTGATACCCTGCCCCCTTCAATCCTTTCTTCCCCAGAACACTCTCCTGATTCATCAAGGTGTAGTGGAAAAGCTACTCTGTACTATACACTAAACTTTATACCACAGGGATTTCTCTGTCATAAGTAAGCCGGAAGAAACTTTCCATCTAGAAACTCAGAGTCTAGGGTTTCCTTCTGATTCTGTTACTTTTCTTATTTCTTACATCCTCATTGGGCCATCTGTAGAGTGGGAGAGAATGACTTTTTGCTTCCTGTAGTTGAGGTTCATGAGAGAAAAAAAAAAAAGATCTGAGGATTTTAATGTCTGCAACTTAATATAATAGTATGAAATGAGAGGAGGGGGACAACTACTGCAAACAGTGACAAGAAGCATTCTGTCCAGGCCAGAGGAGGTGTAATGGTCTCAGTGTGCTGTGCTGTAGTGAGATAATATCTTCAATGTTACATCCAGTTCTGGTTGTTGATGGTGGTATTTGTCCTTCATTTTTGAAGAGGAACAGTGAATCATGGTAATGCATATTGACTTGCACATTAATTGGATTTAAGTGAGGCACAAAGTCATCAGCCTCACTCTCTTCTAGAATCATCAAAATCCAGCGGGAAGACCCAAATCAGGATGACTGGTGATGGCTTGAGATTCAGGGGTACTGCATTTTTAGGAGACATCTCAGAAGAAGAGGGGCCTTAGCAGGGACACGAGTGCTTGTCTTCAGATTTTTGCAGGGTCTTCTGATGGAAGAAGGATTCAGTGAATCAAGAGACAGGGTAGTAGAGTGAATAGAATAGAAAACAGGACTTGGAGTCCCAAGGAAAACTAGGGTTCCAATCTTGGTCTGCCACTTATTAGGTGGGTGATTCTGGTCAGGTCACTTAAACACCAGAAGCCTCAATTTCCTCATTGTGAAAAACATTACTAGTATGTATTTACAGGGATTCTGAGATCAAATGAGTTTAAGATGCTTTGTTGTTCTTAAAGTGCTATGTAAATGTGAATTTTCTTATATTCTTAGTGGTCCCCAGGAACAGACTTAAAATAGGGGAATAAAAAGCAGATTTTGCCTCAGAATAATAGTGATAATTGCATTTATGTAGGAATATATATGCATATATATATATTCCTACATAAATGCTATATATATATATATTCCTACATAAATGCTATATATATATATATATATGTTATCTCATTTAATCCTCCCTGACTACCTTGTGAGATAGACTCCATTATTATTCTCATTTTCTAGAGGAGGAAACTGAGATAACATATGAGACTTGCCCTAAGGTCACTAAGCTAGTAAGTATCTGAAGGATTCTAACTCTTATCATCTTCTTGATTCCAAGTCCCATGTTCTATTCATCCTGCCCCTAGCTGCCTAGCTAAAAGAAATCTTAATATTAAAAAAAAAAATTCTAATGATCATATTTATCCAACAGTAGAGTTTTTGAGTAGTGAGCTTCTCTTCACTGCAAGCATTCAAGAGGAGGATGGGTGATGGTGTAAAGGGTAAAACCCAGGGCCTGGAGTCAGGAAGACTCTTTCTGATCCCCGACAAATCACTTAACCTGGGATAGTTCATAATCCTCAAAAGTAGAATGGGACTAAGAATAACCCCTATCTCCCAGGGTTGTTGTGAGGATCAAATAAGATAAGGTTTGTAAAATGCTTAGCACAGTGCTTGGCCCTCCCTGGGCGCCATCATCATCATCATTATTATTAGGGATTTCCTGCCTAGGGTTTGGGAGACTGGACTGGGTGACCTTTAAGGTTGATTCTAACTCTGAGATTCTATCATTCTCTGAAGTCCCAGAATGGAATGGTGATCTCTGGAAATAAAGTATTATTGTTTTTAATTCTGTTTGTCCTGGCCGTGCTCTAACTCAGCAGAAATGCTGGCCTGAGTTGCAGGAGTTCCTTCCTGAATTGAAATCCTGTTTGCATCACCTTGGGTTTGGCGGTTGTGTGTCCGAGAGTGACTGAGCAGAGAGAAGTTCCTCCTCGACTTCTGATCCCCTGCCATCCCTCTCCCCCCCCCAACCCCACCCCCTTTCCCTGAGCACGCTGCTCACCTGAGTGGAGGCTGCTGGGTTGGCTGGTTCCTTTTGGGGTCCTCAAACTTTTTAAATAGGGGGCCACTTCACTGTCCCTCAGACTGTTGGAGGGCCGGACTATAGTAAAAACAAAAACTTTGTTTTGTGGGCCTTTAAATAAAGAAACTTCATAACCCTGGGTGAGGGGGATACTAGTTCTCAGCTGCCGCATCTGGCCTGCAGACCGTAGTTTGAGGACCCCTTCCCGGTTAGAGAATCCGGGAGAAGGAACTGAGAGCTGGGGTGTCTCCACTAGCTTCTGGGCTGCTTCCAGGTCATCTCCTGTTTGGCTTTGTAATTAGTGCAAAACAGATAATTAGTCATTGCTTCCTTCTCATTGGGTGGTCTATCTGCTTAAAATAATAGGGTTGCAGGGATCTTGCTCCAAAAGCCAACCTTTACTGTACTTCTGAGGTTCTTCTACCTTAGATGGTCAACAGAATGATGCTTAGAATGTACCCAGGGTGTCCATTCAAGCCAAATAAAGGTAAAGATTTGGGGTGGGGGGCAGCTACATGGGGTAGGAGGACCCGAGTTCAAATCCTTCCTCAGACATTTAACATGTTCTAGCTTGTGACTCTGGACAAGTCACTTAACCCCAACTGCTTTGCCAAAAAAATAAAAAATAAAAGTTTTTTATAAGAGGGACATTTTTAAAAAATTCTCAGATTCTATTGACTGTGCAAAAGACCTAGGTGGGGGATGGGGAGTGATTTCAGCTCTACCCTCTGCATTTCACTTCTGGTTTCTGTTAATATCATGGGATCATGATAGCTGATATTAATATTGCATTGTGAAGTTTGTGAATTTTGCTTTATATGTGTTGCCTTATTTGTACCTCATAACTAATTGGTGAGATTGGTGCTGTAAGTATCTTTGTCTTCCTTGGAAAGATTGGAAGCTGAAGTTTAGAAAGCTTATTAAAGTATTAAAGACAAGGATTCTAAGCCAGGTCTTTCTGACTCTAGAAATAGTGGGCCAGCGGCACTTGAACCCAGGATTCTCTCTACTGTATCACACTGAACTGTTTAAGTCACACAAGCATTAAATAGCATAGTAGGATTTGAACTCATGTCTCTTGACTGGCATGCTTTTTCTATTTACGCATTATTTTGCCTTTGTTTTGTGGGTACTGATGTTTGGTGTGAGATGAAACTATTTGTGCCTTGATGGATTTTCTTTTGTATAAGAAGAGCAGTTACCTTTACTCCTGTCAATAAATAATGACTTAGGAAAGGCCTGGAGAATTCCTCTGGACATGGTGGATAGAGAGAAGTGTCATATACTGTGTATGCATGCCCAAAGTGGTTTTGATTATTGTTACTCTGTGTGTTTGTGTAATAACAAAAGTCCAGCGTTAGTAATGAAAAAAAAAGCCCAGAGCTAGTGATAAAGGGGCGTTTCCCGTATTTGCTCTCCTTATTTCTTCAGCAATGGTAATTCCTGGAATTGAGAATAGGTGGTGCAAACCAGGGGAATAATTATATGTCGCTGTGGGGGGAGGGTTCTTTTCAACGGTACCACTGGCTTAGCTTATGTGTCTCTAGCATTTTTGGGTCAACAGACTCCTGCTTAGAGAATGACCATTATGTCTGGCCATAAACCAAGTAAAAATGGGGAGGGGATGGTAAGCCACTAGGCTTAAACTTAAACATTATTTGTGTATGTTCAAATCATCCAGTTAAATCAAGAAATTTGTGTGAGACACTGTGCTAAACATGGCATTGTTCAGTGGACAATATTTTTTTTTCCTCAGTAGCATTTTGTTTTTCTAAATGCATGTAAAGATGGTTTTCAATATTCATTTTTATAACACCTTGGGTTTCAAAATATTCTCCTTTTCTCCCTGACCTCCCCCATCCCCAAAGACAGAAAGCAATCTAATATAATTTAAACATATGCAATCATTTTAAATATTTACATTTTTATCATGTTGCACAAGAAAAAAAATCAGATGAAAAGGGAGAAAATCATTGAAAATAAACAATAAATCAAAAAGGTAAAACTACTATGCTATGATTCACCTTCAATTTCTATCATTCTCTCTCTTGATGTAGATGGCATTTTTCCATCCCAAGTTTTTTTGGAATTTCCTTGAATCACCACATTGCTGAGAAGAGCCAGGTCCATCATAGTTGATCTTCACATAACCTTGCTATGTACTATGTTCTCCAGTCTGCTCACTTCTCAGTGGAGTGTATTTTGTAGGCCTCCTGCCCATGCCATTAATTCTTTAAGCATATATAAAGCATCAGCTATATGCAGAGGTCTGTGGTAGGTATAAAATTTAGTTAAGACATGGTCCCTGCCTTTTTAGTGTTTATAGTCTAATAGGAGGATAAAATATCAACAGAGATAAACTAAAATAAACCATATTTAATATTAGAGGGAGACAAATGATATAATGCAGTCATGTGACCCAAGATATGACCTTCTTATCACCCAAGCAACTGAATAACAGTTGGAGAGAAGTTATGGTAGAGGAAGTTATTTGTTTTTTTTTCCTTTGGGCACTTTCTCTTTTGATGAAATCATAGATGGGGGGGGGGGGGAAGAAAAATTACAAAAGCATAAAACATAATTTTCCATGAAGTCTGAGAGCAGATCACAACCAAATAGGAAAATAATTGAGGGCTGCATGAAGGAGAGCTTATCCTTGGGTTTAAAATAGTCATCTAGACAGATAATAGAGAGATGATATATGACTAGAAAGCTGTTGATCTAGAAAAAATCTGGGGATTTTAGTGCTTTGTGAACCTGTATTAATAGTGTTATATGGAAGTCACAAAAGGTAATGTGTGCTTAAAAAAAAAATTCTTTTCTTTTAACGAGAATATTTTCTTAAGAGATGTAATCAAGCAATCAACAAGTATTTATTAGGTTGCCATATGCTGTGCTTAACAAAATACCATGTTTACAATGAGGTACTAATATGATCCCTTTATAAATTATGAACATCTTTATATTCCATCTGTTAGCAGAGTGCTAAGCATATCGTAAGCACTTAATAAATGTCTGTTGACTGACTGGCTGTTATCTGCCTTGAATGAAATGAGAGGAATAGCTTAAAATTGGGTGGGCTAAAAAGCATCCCTGGGGGCCTTTGAAAGGCTAATAAGTTGCTAGCTCTGCAACCAGTTCTTTAGTTCAAACCATCAGTTAAAAGGGAATTCTGGCGGGAATTGCTTTAGAGGGGGAGGAGGGAATCCCCCCATCCACTCCTCCTCTTGTGAAGAACGTAGTTAACCAATAGGAACAGAGACACATATCCCAGACAGACTTATATAGGACAAGCAATCATTAGGCAAGTAGCTCTGAGGGGCATGGCCTCTAACACTAGAGCTCTCTTTTCTAGAGAGCTGGTTACACATTGAAGGCAGAGCTTGCTCAGGGAATTGAGAGGCAAGCAAGAAAGGAGCAAAGCCGGGGAGCTCACTGAGCAGTCAGCCCAACTGAGATCCACATCCAAGGGGAACTCTGTGAGAACTCCTCACAAAGTTCCCAAAAATGGAGCATTTATTAAGTACTTTCTGTGTGCATAGCTCTGGGGATGTAACGCTAAAAAGTAAGACAATCTGCTCAGGAAGATTTCCTAAAGACTTCATTTTGATTCAGAATTATTTGGGAAGTGGGAGCTCCGTTTTTCTGGATTGGTAATTGAGCAGCCTACTGTCGGAACCCAGTGGAGATGGACAGCCTCTGCCTCTTCCCTTCCCCCATGCATAGTAGATATTTAATGTCTCCTGCAGCTCAGCTAACTTTCCCCTTTGATTTGGCTGGGGAGGTCTGGCCCACCCTAACCTTGTCATCTTCCCCTTAACTGAAATGACCCACAGACACCTGCTAGGAAAAAAAAAGGCAATCTGATTGAAGTCTGCTTGTGAAATCCCTTTGATTGGTCTCCTTGCTTAAACGCATTCCAGTAGTTGTGGTTGGCATTTATCCTGGTCAGTCAAAGGATAAGCTGCCTGATATAAGTGGTGAGAAATATGTAGGAGTAGGACTTTTAGGTGCATGATAATCTGTGATAGTGTCAAATGAATGTTATGGTCCTTTTGAGAATTATATCATGAAGAGGCAAGCTTGCAGTGAGCTGAGGTTTCTGAAGAATGCTAAGGACAATTTTAAAAAAGGTTTAAAAATATAACCACAGGGGGGAAAAAAAAAAGAGTACAAGGGCAAGATAACCTAATGTTTGGGGTGGTTCCATCTTAGGTTAACAGATGACATTAAGAAAGAAGAACTGTTGCTGTTTTGCTTCCTGGCATCAAAGAGAATAGTTTCAAATAGTAAAGGTTAAGAACAAACGTGGTAAAGAAGGAAATGTAGAAAAGAAGGAAGGAAATGTAATGACATATTTGTCTCAGTAGCAGAGGGGAAATTAATTTCTTTCTTTTGAACAAACAGAAGGAATTAACTGAGGACAAGATAGATATAGACATGCATTTATTTGGACAATACATCTATTGCATTTTAATTAAAATAATGCTTTTATGAAACTTAAAAAAGATAATTAAAAGAAAGATAAATATATTGGGAAAGTATGGCAAATGTGAATGAAAAATCTTAACATCTAAAATACATAATGAAATTATTTTTAAATTCCCATAATAATTCCTATTTCATAATAGATAAATTGTCAAAGGAAATGAATAGACAGTTTTCTTTAAAAAAACCCAATATTGTTATCCTTGGTTTTTATATCTTCTTATTTTCCAAATATATCCTGTCTTCCTCCTCAGTGAGCTCTCCCTTTTAACAACAAAAACCCAGAGATTAAAAAAAAAACCATAAGCAATTTGAAAAGAGCAAACAAATTGTTGGTAACAACCACTCAAAAAAAAAATCGACATTACCAATACAAAAGTAAATTAAATTAACTTTTGGTTCCCACCAAATTGACAAAAATAAATAAATAATGAAACTATTCTGGCAAGCTTATGTTGAACTAGATATACTCATTCATTATTGCTGGAATTGCAGACTGGTAGAGGCTTTCTGGAAGACAATCTTATAAGAACACTGTTAAGGACACAAAAGTATAATGCTTTTTGATCCAATAATTAATTTGTTAGGTACATACCTTGATTGTGGTATCAAGAACAAAACAGAGCTGATTGCTTAAAAATTTTCAGGCCCTCATGATGCTGATGTAAAAAATTGGAAGCAGCCCTCAAACGATTTTTGTTCAACTGCAGGGAAGAGTTAAACAAAATGTGTTAAATTAATTTAATGAAATTAAAGCAATTAATCAAAAGCAATTAAAATGAGCAAGCATAAGGAATACAAAGAGATGGAGAGATCTTTATGCAGTAATACAAAGTGAAGGCAAAGCAGAACCAAAAGAGTGAAATATAGGTGGTCTGAAATTGTAGGAGAAAATCAAATGACAATGAATGAACAGAAAATCCACCAAGTGATTTTTTTTAAAGCATAGGACTGGTCATTTCACTCCCCTTTTCAATGTGCTAAAGTACTTTTTACTTTCCTGTGTGATCAGATACAAACTCAGACTCTTGTCTTTTGAAAGCCCTTTATTACCTGACTCCAGTCTGCTTTTCCAGGCGTTTTAGACATTATTCCCCACCACACACTCTGTAACTAGTCTTGTTACTGTTCTTCACACACAATATTCTAGTCTTTGTGTCTCTTTCTATGTACAGATTATTTCTCTGTGTCTGGAATGGATCTTATCTTAACCCCTGCTTCTTAGAATCAGTCCCTAGTTTTCCTTTTTACTTTAGCTCAAATATAAACTGGTGCTTGAAGCCTTTCCTGATTTTCCTATCTGCTGATACTCTCCCCTGCAGCTTTCCAATATTTATGTATGTGTCTCCCTTCATTGAATGTAAACTCAAGGTCTTTATATGTCCTCTCCCATACGCAGTACATAATAGATGCTTAATTAATACTTGTTGATTGATAGATTGATTTTAAGTTACATAGTTCTTTAAGCATTAAATTTATAGTGATAATGAAGTGATTGGCTTAAAGGTAAAAAATGGTGCTCCACTCCTGAAATCTGTGTCATAGGGAGTACCAGGAAGAACTTCCTCCTGAACTGCAGTGGGCTAAGCCAATTGATTATCCATGCTAAGTCTATCACCAGTATAGAGTAGAACATAGATGGAGTATTAGAGTGGGGAGCTTCCAGAGGGGTTAACTGGCCCAGGTCAGAAGGCAATGAGATCTGGCTTGTGGCTGAGATGGGGAAACCCAATTTCCAAAACAAACAAACAAACAAATGCTACTTTGTCTTATTATCTTTGTATTCCTGTGGACTTGGCAGTGCTTTAGCCCTAGAAGATAGTTGGTAAATATCGACTTACTTGAATTGAGCCAAATTAACCCATAAGCCTAGAAGGGGCTGTTTTCTGAATCTACAACCATGATCAGATGGGAAGCAAAAAGTTCCCTCTTCCTTGCCAGCTGGTTCTGAAGGCAGGTTTCTAAAAGGATCAAAGGAGTTCTGGGAATACTGAGAATATTTGTTGCATTCTTGGAATAAATGTCTTCTTTACTAAACTGCCCACAAAAGGAAAGTGAGCAGGAGTGGTTAGACTGGTAAGAGTACAAGAGTATCATGAATCCCCAGGAGTAAAAGGTGATCAACAGGTACATTTGAGGCTTTCCCAGTTTTTGTTGGAGATACTGACTTTCTGGTCAGGATATAAAATTTAACACCAATAATAATCATCATATATTCTGCTCTAGATCTGCCTGCTCCTTCCATTGTGTCCTCCGGAATGATGGTTTTTTTCTTTTTTTCTTTCTCTCTCTCTTTTTTTTTTAATGTTTTACTTTTCATTTATTTATTTAATTAATTTAAAGGCACATTGCTCTATGAATCATGTTGGGAGAGAAAATCAGTACAAAAGGAAAAACCAGAAGAGAAAAACCAAACAGAAAAAAAGAAGTGAACCTATCATGTATTGATTTACATTCAATCTCCACAGTCTTTTTCTGGATGCAGATGGCATTTCTATCCAAAGTCTATTGGGATTGCCTTGGGTCACTGAATCACTGAGAAGAACCAAGTCTTTCATAGTTGATCATCATGCATTCTTTTTTTTTTTAATATAACTTTTTATTGACAGAATCCATGCCAGGGTAATTTTTTACAACATTATCCCTTACACTTGCTTCTGTTCCGATTTTTCCCCTCCCACCCTCTACCCCCTTCCCCAGAAGGCAAGCAGTCTTATACATGTTAAATATGTCACAATATATCCTAGATACAATACATGTTTGCAGAACCGAACAGTTCTCTTCTTGTACAGGGGAAGTTGGATTCAGAAGGTAAAAATAACCCGGGAAGAAAAACAAAAATGCAAGCAGTTTCTATTCATTTCCCAGTGTTCTTTCTTTGGGTGTAGCTGCTTCTGTCCATCATTGATCAATTGAAACTGAGTTAGATCTTCTCTGTCGAAGAGATCCACTTCCATCAGAATACATCCTCAAACAGTATCATTATCGAAGTAAACAATGATCTCCTGATCCTGCTCATTTCACTTAGCATCAGTTCATGCATCCAGGCCTCTCTGTATTCATCCTGCTGGTCATTTCTTACAGAACAATAACATTCCATAACATTCATATACCACAATTTACCCAGCCATTCTCCAATTGATGGGCATCCATTCAATTTCCAGCTTTTAGCCACTACAAACAGGGCTGCCACAAACATTTTGGCACATACAGGTCCCTTTCCCTTCTTTAGTATCTCTTTGGGGTATAAGCCCAGTTGTAGTACTTCTGGATCAAAGGGTATGCCCAGTTTGATAACTTTTTGAGCATAGTTCCAGATTGCTCTCCAGAATGACTAGATTCGTTCACAACTCCAGTGTCCCAGTTTGGAATGCTGGTTTCATAATTAACAAACTCGCTTTCATCTTACATTTCCTCCTTTCTTGTTCCATCTGTTTTTCCCCACTAACTAAGACCTGGCTCCCTCCTGATGACAACTTGCCACCTTTTCCAGGGCTGCTGCACATTTGGTCATTCTCCTGACTCATGATCATGATAGAGGAATCAAAAAGAATATTCCTTGTTCCCCACTGGCACTTATGACTCTCTCATAACCATCATTATTCAGCAACATCTCTTCCTTTGAGATTCATTTAATCCAAGTTTATCACTCAATCCAGAATCTAGAAGTTATTAAATACCAATCCCCAGGGCATTCTCTCTTCTATTTCACTGAGTTTAGTGATTGGTTCACAGGCTCTCTCTACCTCATCTCCTTCCCTCATTCTAAAGGACTTTAATGCATATGTTGAAGGAGTATCAAATACCCAAACCTCCCAGGAAATCCTCAGTCTACTCAATTCCCAAGACCTACCTATTCCATTGCAGCTGCTCACAGGGAGGGTCATACTCTTGATCTTGCCATCACCATTTACTCCCCTGTTCAAGAATTCTGAATTTCATTAACCTGATTATTATCTTTTCTTTCTATCCCTCCCTATGCCTTACATTTTTTAAATTGTACTCTTCATTCTTCTATGGCCTCCCATTCCTCTGTCCCTCTATTCTCTTAGACTCTCCTCCTTTCCTAGGCTTGACCCCTTGGTAAACAGATTTAAACTCTATGCTGTTTTCCACTCTTGAATCCTTTTTTTTTGTCCTGTAGCTGATTATGCCTTGCCAACCCCAACTCTGCATTACTCCCATCATTCAGTTCCTTCGTCCTACTCAAATACTGCTGAATGGAACTGGAAGCAACATGAAATCAGGCTGACTGGGCTCACTTTAAATTAGGCTGGGTTAATCTCAGCAGAGCCCTCACTCTAACAAGGCAGTGCCGTTACTTGTTCCTAAGTGGTTCCCCTTCTCCCTCAGCACAGTAGCCATTCCAGACCTTTTCATCACTCCTTAAGCCTTCCGTGATACTTCTTCTCCCACTCGCTCCTCTTTTCTTCTCTACATCTCTACTACATCTCATACTTCACCCAAAAAAAAGGTCATTTAGATGGCACAGTGTACTGGATCAGGAAGACCTGAATTCAAATTTAGCCCTGGACATTCATTAACAGTGGTGACCCTGGCAAATCATTTTACCTCTACATGCCTCAGTCTACTCATTTGGGATAATAACAACAACTGCCTCCCAAATTGTTATGAGAATCAAATGAGATAACATTTGTAAGGCACTTTGTAAACTTTAAAACGCCATAAAATACTGGTGATTGTTGTTGTTATTATTGTTACCCTTACTATTATTATTAAGCAATTTCTCTTCTTCTTTATCACATACTTCTAACATCATTCCCTACAATCTTCTCTTTCTTTTACTCTGCCTCTGTTGCTAAAGTAGTCCTTTTCCTTGCCGATCTCCCTCCTTCCTCTTCCTTCCTTTCTCTCTCTCTCTCTCTCTCTCTCTCTCTCTCTCTCTCTCTCTCTCTCTCTCTCTCTCTCTCTCTCTCTCTCTCTCTCTCTCTCTCCTCTCTCTCTCTCTCTTCTCTCTCTCTCTCTCTTCTCTCTCTCTCTCTCTCTCTCTCCCATACACACACACATACACACTTTCATCCTCAATCTCTCTTTAATATTTCCAATCTCTCCCCCCGCAGGACTTTTCCCTGTTGCTTATAAACACACCTAAATTTCTTCCATGTTTTAAAAAAATCTCACTAGAATTTAGCATGCCAGCTGATACCTCTTCTCTTTCTCAGCTAAACTTCTTTAAAAAGCCATCTATAATTAATGTCTCCTCTCTGTGCTCTCACTCTTTCCTAAACCTTCTGCAATCTGCCTTCTGACCTCATTCAATTGGAACTACTCTCTCCAAAGTTACCAGTCCTTTCTTAATCCCAATCCTCCTTCTCCTGGAGCATTTGACACTGTTTACCACCTCCTTCTCCTGAGGGTGCACCTTGATGGACTAAGAAGTCTCCTTCCTTTTTGTTTTCTTCTGACCTCTCTGACCTCTCCGCATCCCCTTTTCCAGGATCTGCCTCATCTCTGTGCTAGCTTCTCTTTTCCTATTACACTCTCTCACCTGGTGATCTCATCGGCTCCCTTGGGTCCAATTATCACCTCTATGCAGATGATTCCCAGATCTATTTATCCGACTCTAATCTCTCTCTCCTGAGCACCAGTCCCACATCACCAGCTGCCTGTTAGATATTTCAAATTAGACGGCCTGTAGGCATTTCAAATCCAAGTTATACAAGATGGAACTCATCTTTCTCCTCTGAGCGCTCTCTTTTCCCCAACATCCCTGTTCTTGTTGAGGGTATTACAATTCATTCCAGTTGCCCCTGTGTGAAGCGCCAGAGACAGTCCTACTCTTTTCTCCACTCACTTCACACAGCCAGTTTGTTACTTTCCTGCACGCTATCTCTCTCATATGTCCTCTTCTCTCATGGCCATCACCTCAGTTCAAGTCCTCTGCATCTCTTACCTGGAATTACCTTCCTAACTGATCTCTGCTTCAAGTCTCTCCCCACCCTGATGGAGCCTCCACTTGGTAAAAGGCTCTTTCCCCAAAACCACAGGTGTAATCATGTCACCTCTCTGCTTGGCGAACTCTTTTCATTCACTTTACAATCTAGCTTGCTGTTCCCCAGATAGAACCACTTTCTCTCCCATCCCTGCTCTTTTGCACTGACTGGAATGCTCATTCTATGTCTAACTTTGAGGAGGTCCCAGTTTCTTTAAAGACAGCTCAAATGATGCTTCCTCTTGGAGACCTTTCCTGTTTCTTCCTCCTATTAATGGCATCCTGTCTAATGCTCTCCCTCTCCCTTTCCCTCTCCTTTTTTTTCTCCCTTTCTCTTTCCTTCTCCCTCTCTCTCCCACTCCCTCTCCCTTCTCCCTTCTGTCCCTCTTCCTCTCCCTCTTTTTTCTCCCTCTCTTTTTCTCTCTTCTCCCCTCTCCCTCTTTCTCTCCCTCTCCCCTCTTCTTTTCTCTCCCTCTTCCTCTCTTCTCTTCCTCTCCCTCTCCCTCTCTTCTCCTCCCTCTTTCCTCCTTCTCCCCTCCCCACTCTCTCGAATTCCTATATAATTTCTTCTGCTGCCAATTCTCATAGATCAAAAAAAAAAATTCCAAAAGTCAGGATGTGGAAAGGATAAATTGATTCTGTTTTATATGCATTGTCCTTATCCTTTCTCTACTAAGATGGAAGATCCTTGAGGACAGGGGGTGTTTTCTCTTTCTTTTTCTTCCAGGTCCCTTTGCTCAGTGTTTAATATGCAGTAAGCACCTAATAATTGCTTATTGCTGAATCACATAGGTTTCCACTTGCAGAGTCATCTTTGATTTTTCCTGCTCCCAACTACCCTTCCTTCCCCCATGTCTAATTAGTTGCCAAGTTTTATTGATTGTGTTTCCACATTATCTTTTTTATTTCTTTCCTTTTCTCCATTTACATAACCCCTAGTGTTCTTTAGACCCTTATCAGCTCTTGAAGTAATCTCAAAATTGTTCTTCCTGTTTACCATTTCTCCTCTTCCAAAATCTACTCTTGTATGCATCTGCCAAATTGATATTTTTAAAGACACAGACTACTCTGGTTTTCTGAATTTTAACAAATATCAACAAGCAGGATATTTCTATATACAAAGGACAGAAGAATGGAATTATAGAGGGTGTCCCAAAGGTCTTAGTTCAGTTATAATAGCTCACTTAAAATTTTACTAAAATGCTCTGTATATGAAATTGGGAGTCTCTATTATGTATAGTTTGTATCACTATGCATAGTATCTATATATAATAAATTTGATGTTGATTTCAAAACTGTTTTACTGTCTGTTTCTTTCTCAAAACCATCTTCTGTTTTCTTCTATACAAATCTAAAAATGCTTTAATAACCGTTTCTTTTCTCTTTTTCTCTCTTTTTTTTTTATTTTGGCATCTCTATTATTTTCTCCTCTCTCCCATCCCCAACCTTCTCTCTTCCATTTCCTGGTTTTGTCATCTCAATTTGCATTAGTTCACAGAAATCTTACCAGATTTCTTTTAGTCTTTCCTTTCTCTCTCAGTAATATTTCATTACATTTGTATACCTTATTTGTTCAGCCATTTTCCAGCTGATGGGCACCCACTTGGTTTCTAATTCTTTGGTATAATAGAAAAATGCTGCTGCAATGATTGTTATTGCACATCTGAGATTTTCCTTCTTACTTTGATCTTTTTGTGATATTTTCCTTGTAGTGGTATCTCTGGGCCAGAGGGTATGCATAATTTAGTAACTGTTTGGGTATCATTCTAAGTTGCTTTCCAGAGTTGTTGGACCAATCCCAGCTTCACTTTAGTACATCAATATACCTGTTCTCCCACTGTGCCTCTTTAACAATTGTCATTCTTCTTTCTTATTAGGTGGAACCTTAGAGATGTTTTAATTTGCATTTCTCTTACTATTAGTGATTCTGAAAATTTTTTCATCTGGTTGTTAATAGCTAGAATTTCTTTCCTTGAGATTTATATATTCAAAATGCATTTATTGACCAGGCCCTCATATATTTTGGACATCAGACATATTTAACCAAGAAAATTACTGCAAATATTTTTTCCATTTAATTCTTTTCATTTTAACTTTGTTAAATTTATCTGTGTAGAATTTTTTCAATTTTGTGTAATCAGAATGGTCTGTTTTATCTTCTGTCATTTTTTCTACATGTTTTTTGGTTAAGAACTCTTTTCCTATCCTGGGTTGTGAAAAGTGTCTCTCTTTGCTCCTCTTGATTTGTTGATGGTGTTATCTTTATATCTACGAAATGTATCTATTAGGAACTTATCGTGGTGTGTGGATAAAATGTTGCTGTAAATTTTATTTCTGTGAGATTGTTTTCCAATTTTCCTAACAATTGTTATTGATAAGTCTTTATCCCAGTAGTGGGGATCTTTGAATTTATTACATTATTCATTTGTGTTCTTTTACTTCTGTATTGTCTATATTCTGTTCTACTGACTTTAATCAGTACTAAATAATTTTAATGATTCCTGGTTTGTGGTATAGTTTGAAGGGCACTCTTAGGCCCTCTTTTGTGTTTCTTTTTGTTTTTGTTTTTTTTTTAAAGCTTCTCATGTAATCCTTCTTCTTTTGTTCCAAAGTATTTATTAAGAGTTCACTTGAAATGGAAAGTGCATCTGTATCCAGAGAGAGAGAAAGAGAGAGAGAGAGAGAGATGGAGAATGAATGTGGATCAAAACATAGTATTTTTACCTTTTTGTTGTAGTTTGCTTGTTTTTCCCCTTTTATCATGTTTTCCCCCCTTTTGATCTGATTTTGCTTGTGAAGCATGACAAATATGGAAATATATTTAGAAGAATTGCACATATTTATTTAACCTATATCGGATTGCTTGCTGTCTTATAAAGGGGGGAAGGAGAAGGCAGGAAGAAAAATTTAGGACATAAGGTTTTGCAAAAGTGAATGTTGAAAACTATCTGTACATGCATTTTGAAAAATAAAGTACTGTTTAAAAAAAGAGTTCACTATATAAAAGACACCTTGCTAAGATGGGGATACAAAGAAATGTGAAAATGTTCCCTACCTCAAAGAACTGACATCCCAAATGGAGAAAACAATAAGTAAATAATCTTAGAAGCTCAGGCCCTTGTAGCTATGAGGATGAGTGAGAAGAAATCTCATGTAGAAGGCTGGATTTGAAGTAAGACTCAAAGGAAACTAAGAAGCAGAGGGGAGGAAGGAGGGAAAAAAAACAGGCATGTGGTGAAGCCCCCACAAAAGCTGGGAGGTGGGAGGTAGAGTGTTCTGTTTGATAAGCAGCAAGTAGGCCAGTATGTAACCAGGTTAGAGAGTGCATGGAGAGGAAGAAAGTATAAGGAGCCTTATAACTTAGAATGAGTGAACCAGTAAAGGTCAGTGACCCTTTCTGGTGTGATTAAAATCCATAGTTAATGTCTTTCCTAGGCAGTGAACAAGTTCCCTAAACTGCTTCCCCATAATATCCCTCCCCTAGATTTCTGAGTGTTTTTCCCACAAAGCTCAAAAGATACCAATAAAATGGGATAAATATGCATTGCTCCATAATATCCTATTTTTCAGCCTACAATGTGAAGCAGATTGAAGCTCACATATTCTCGCTCGACAGAATTCTTTGAATGTGAGTGAAGAAGAAAGGTAAAAAATTATGTTAATTAGAGCCTGGGATGATGGGAAAAGGTCAAGGATGGAATTAAGATGACATAGAAAGAAGGCTAAATTTGAAGACAGAGGACCACAGTTTATATACTGACTCTGTTCCTAAAAAGTGAGTTCTTGGGCCTCTTTGCTTGGGATTCAGTTTCTTCATCTGTAAAATGAGGAAAATGAGGGAATTTGGAGTTATGAAATTGCAGTATTGATTGGTGTGTTGATTGATTTATTCTTGCATAATTTTTTTCTTTTTAATTCTTTTTAATTTGGGGAAGGTAGGAAGATGACTCACTGGACAGGACAAAGGGAGGGCTATCTTTGGAAATTGAGATGATGTAAAAAACTAGAGATATAACTAAAGATTTAAAGTAAAAAAATAAAATGGGAGAGTCATATTCAGTGATATCTTTGTCATTGCACCCTTCTGAATGTACTACCGAGGCAGGTTCAGGCCCTGAGGTTGGGTGGACCACCTTACTCTCCAGCACCCAAAAATGCCATTGCCTCGGGGACAGTAGGCAAGATTTTATCAGTCTCTTCTTGCATGTAACCAGGTCTATGCTCTTGATTTTCTCTGGAAAACCTAGCTCCCCCAGAGCTCCAAAGAATTTAAAGCGCTCCTTCCCTATCTATTTAAGTACTTTGATCCTTGTTTAATAACTTCAGTTGAATCAGCATCTGAAAACAAATTAATAGATGGATTTTTAAAGCCACCAACAAATCCACAAGCATTTATTAAGTGCTTGCTCAGTGCTGGCCACTGTGCTGGGGTTCCAAAGAAAGGCAAAACCAGACTCCGTTTACAATCTAATCAGAGAGAAACTGTACAAAGAACTATGTACAAGTAAGGGGTGTGTGTATGTGTGTGTGTGTGTGTGTTAGAGAGAGAGAAAGAGAGAGAGAGAGAGAGAGAGAGAGAGAGAGAGAGAGAGAGAGAGAGAGAATATCACAGAGGGAAGGCAGTAGTACCCTTCAGGGGGACCAGAAAAGACTTCTTGCTGAGGATATGATTTTAGTTAAGACTTGAAGAGAGCCAGGAGGCAGAGACAGAGGAAGAATTCCAGGTATGGGAAACAGCTAGTGAGAATACATGGATCCAGAAATGGAATGTTTTATTCAAAACCTGCGTCATTGCATTATGGAGTATGTGGAAGGGAGTCAAGTTTAAGAAAATTGTGTTTGGGGCAAGGGTGGAAAGCCAGGTTCCAAGGGGCTTTGAAAGCCAAACAGAGGATTTTATGTTGGATCCTGGAGGTAATTTGAGGACCCAGGAGCTAACTGAATGAGACATGAGTGATATGGACTTGGTCAGAGCTGTACTTTAGGAAGATCCATTTGCCAGCTGAGTGAGAATGGACTGGAGCGGAGGGAGACTATGGTCAGGCAGACCCACCAGCAGGCTACTGCAGCTGTTCAGGTGGGACGTGAAGAGGTCCTACACTGATGCGTGTGGCCCAAGAGAGGGAGGGCCATATAGAGGAGATGTCATCAAGGTGAAAACCATAGGCCTTGAATATAGGCTGAATAGGGCTGGGGGTGGAGGTGAAGAATGCTGAGCTTAGGAACTTGGATGCACCAGTCTAGGTTTTGTTCCTCTCCCTCTTCTTGCCTTCTTGGTCTGTGACCCCCAGCCTTACCTGTCCTCCTTTTCATTTTGGACCTGACCTTTGGGAACAAAGGAGGAAAAAAAATGGACTTGTACTATCTTCAGTTATGAGCATCTCAGAGCCAGACATTGACAGGTTTCTCCATCCCTTGCCCCATTTTGTGGCTTAAAAGGTTCCTCCTTTGTTACTCATGAGTGCTCTGTTCAGGGCCCTTTATATACCTCTTTCTGTCTGGGTGTTCCTATTTCAGGAATACAGGCCTGTGCTTATGCCCAGCTGGGATGTTTGATCTGAGAATGGACAGGTCTGAAAGGGGGAGAACAGCCAGGGGTTTGTTGGAGGTGCTTGGGAAACTGACTTTAGTCAGAGCTGCTCTGAATTCAAGTTCAAAATAGTTTCCATTCAACTGGATTAATTGGAAGATCTAACCCTACCTTTACTTCTCTGTCATTCACTTCAGAAGACTTTGAGGGATCTGAGCCACTTCTGCTCTGTAATTAAGTGGGTTAAACATATAACTGTAGCTAGAGTGAAAAAGAAAGCCCTCCACCTTCATGTAAATACTGAATATCAATAGATAAATGGTCCTTGAGCCAGCAAAGATGTGTAAATTTTAATGTGGGAATCCTTGTTGTTTAGTGGGATTTGGGGAGAGGAAGCAGCAGAAGGAAGGAGGTAGGCTTTCTTCTCTAAGGAGAATAATGGAGGAAGAGATCTTACAAAGCTGTGAGATGCTGCTGTGATGGACCTGTCCAGGACACCTCAAATAAGAGGCTCCCTTCTTCCCCGTCTGGGCAGAGAGGAGAATTTCTGGAAGGACCAGGGATGGTTTTCTTTTTGGAAGTGGTCCTTAAGAATGCCTGTTACACACTGCTGTATCTTGCACCCCTCTGAAGTGAGTCACTAACCATGCATCATGTGCTCAAAATCTATTTTGATGAAATGTGAGGAATTTGGGAGCAGCATCAGAATGCACTTAGCTAAGTTATAGATCTACAACTTGGGCTGAGGTCCCGGCTTGAAATGGCTTAACATGAAAGGACATTCTGCATTGCTGACCCCCTGGTACCTGGGACTCAATGTGTTCAAAACAAGCCTTCTTGAAATGTGCTTCTCTTTCTGACGACACTATTTCAGATGTATATGGCAGCGCCATTTACTCATGATGAAATCTTGAGCTTATCTCTCTTCTTCACCTGTTCTATCAGGTAAATGACTCCTCCTACTTTCACAACATCTCTATTTCCTACCACCACCATTCTGGCAGAGGCCTTCCTCACTATGCACCCAGAGAGAAACAGCCTCTTCTTGCATCTTCCCATCTCCACTGTCCCTTTCCACCCTTTTGTACCTCTACTAGAATCATTATTCCTGTGCTCAGAAATCTTCAGTGGCTCCCTTTGGCCTAAGGGGGAATTTGAGAGTTCTTTGACTGCTATACTTTGCTACCTTACGTTTCCAAGTTTCTCTTATACAATCCTCTTCATGCCTTCTTTCCTCCAGGCAAACTGGATTCCCTGTGCTCCTTGCCCCAACTCTCCCTTCTTGTTCCCTGCCTTTGTACATGCTGTCCTCCAGACATCACCTGGACCTCTGAGCTCCTCTTTTTATTCTGAATTCTCTTAGTTTTCCTTTTTGGAGGTTGAATTCCTGCCTATCCCTTAAATTCAAATTCCTTTGTGTTAATTCAGTTTGACAAGTATTTATTAAGTGCCTACTAGGTACCTTGCTAGGTGCTTCTTTGATAACATATGGGGAGAGTGGGCCTGCACAGGGCAGTCTTTTTCTGAATCCAAGGAGGTGAGTTGCCATGGAAAGAGCAGTGACTTTGGAATTGGAATCTGGGTTCAAATTCTGCCTTTGCTCCTTCATAGCTGGGTAACTACAGACTTTGAATCTCTTTGCCGTTCTGGGCCTTGGGTTCTCCCTCTGTAAAAGGAAAGGGTTGAACTAAATTCTCTCAGGTGTCCCTCGGAGCTCTGGGTCTCTCGTTGCTTCCAGGAAGCCTCTGCCTCCCTCCCAGCCCTTCTTTTGTGGAGAAACGACATTCTGTCCACCGTTGGGCTTGGGTGACTAAGCACACACACAGCTCTGTTACTCAGTTCTGAGACTGTGTGCACTCTGCCTTCTTTGTTTCATGATTTACTTGATTATTCCTATAAAAATAGACTGCTCTTTGCAGAACTGCTCTCCTTTTGGTTACATAAGAGGCCCTTCCTTTAGTCTTCCTTTCTGGCACCGTTTGTCCACATGGCAAGTCAGGAGACTGTTGGTGACTTCAGCTTAGTTTTTTTTTTTTAACTTCTCCAGTCTGGCTTGGTAAAGAAGATGGGGGATTGGGGGAGTTTAACAGTAGTATCACCCTAGGTGGCCCGACTCCCCAGGACCCCTCTGCTTATACCTTGGCTTACAGATGAACTAAGAGACTACATGTCCCAGCAGGTCACAGGGCCCTGACTTTAGAGAGGTCTAGGTTTGCCAAGGAGGGAGTGCTGATACACCCAGAAAGGATACTGAGGATCTTGTCTGCTGACCAGATGACAACTTTCAGAACTGATGGCAAAGGTGGTCAAGTTGGGGGAAGGGACTTACTTCTTGCCCAAGTGAAAAAAAAAGAATTGTTGTGAAGTTAGAAGTTTTGCCTTTTGTTACCCCTGGTGATACTTATGCTATATCATGATTGGGATACTCCTCTCCCTTCCCCACCCCCCCCATTCCCTCCTTTCCTCTCTTCTCCTCTCCACGCCACTCGGAAATGGCCAAAGTGTGGTAAATGGTTGACCTAGCTCAAACATTGCCTTCTATAGGAAGTCTTGTCTGATTCCACTCCATTCCCAAGCTGCTAGTGTACTCCCTCTCTAACTACCTGATGGTTAAACTGTTACTTGTTTTCCACCTCTCCTCCTCCCTTCTTCCCTCCCTCCCTTCCTTCTTCCCTCCCTTCATCTGTGTCTCTCTTTATGCCCGTCAGCCTGTCTGTCTGTTTCTCCCTCCTTCCCTCCCTCTCTTTCACTCCTTCCCTCTTTCCTCCTCTCTTCCTTCCCCTCCCTTCCTCCTTCTTCCTCCTCTTCCCTTTCTCTCCCTCCCTCCCTTTTCCTCTCTCTCTGTCTCTGTCTTTTGCTCTCTATCTCTCTTTTTCTGTCTGTCTCTTCTTTCTGTCTCTGTGTCGTTTCTCTCACCTCAGAGCTTAGCACAGAGTTGGTGCTTGTTTATTGACTGATTGCTCCATTCAGGAAGATCCCAGCAGCTGAGAGCTGTAAAGTGCAGGGGATGGATGCAGATGATCAAACAGGATAGGAAGCTCTTTGTCCATGGGGCAAAGAGCCAAAGGGGTACTGTTGAATATTTCCTAACTAGTTTTCCTGTAGGGACAGCACATTTTAAAGTTTAATCTGCAATACTCATATTTTATTCTCTCTTTCTTAGTCTAGATAATCAACAAAAAAAATCAACTACTAATTTTATAGTTTGCTGATCTTTTGAGTGTAAATAATTACTAGAGTGACACTATGCTGGCCCTGGAGCCAAAAAGAATTGTGTTCAAATCCAACCAATTTCAGAAACTTTGTGTGATCTTGATATTAAGTAAACAGTTTGCCTCAGTTTTCTTAATTGTAAAGCGGGGCTAATAAAAGCACCTATTTTCCAGGGTTATTATGAGAATGAAATATGAGTAAAATGCTTAGCATAATGACTGTCAGATATCAGTGCCATCTTAATGTTGTTGTTGTTAAATGATCATACTGAAATGTTTGTGTCTGTCTCTCTTTAGCCAGACCAAGAGGGCTCTGGCTCATTTCTGGACAGACCAGAGCAGTGTCTGTGAATGCCATAGGCAGGCCTGAAGCATTCCTGCAAAATGGGAGATAGAGAATAGCAAGGGAGGAGTGAAAAAAGGAGAAGAAGGTTGTGAAAAAGACAAGATTCACTCTCTGGGAGCTTGCTGTGTGCCCAGCACCAGGCCGAATGTGGAAGATTCAGACAGAAAAATGAGACGGCTCTGTTGGAGGATCTTCCTGGTCTGATGGTGGGGGGATATTGTTGATTTGTGTCTGATGGTGACTCCATTTGGGGTTTTCTCGGCAGAGATACTGTGGTGGTTGGCCATTTCTCCAGGATTATTTTACAGAAACAGGGTTAAGTGACTTACCCAGAGTCACACAGCTGGTAAGTGTCTGAGGCCAGATTTAAATTCAGAAAAATGATTCCAGGCCCAGCACTCTATCCATTTTGCCTGCCTAATGGGAGAGACACCACAATAAAGCAAATTCAGCTTCAGGGCAGAGATAAAGGCCTTGGCAAGACCCAGAGGCCCTTAGGTTCCCTAAGTAGTTCATGTGGCAGTGCCAGGGGATTGCAGGGTATGCAGGCAGGGCAGGTGTTAAATATAACCACTCTGGTCCCTGAACTTGAAGATTGGGGGTCCCCAGAGGGCACCTGCTAACTCAGGTTCTAGGAATTAGGTTGTGGGTCCACGCTTAGGCTTCCTGTTAACAATTAGTAGATGCCATCAATTCTTTGGCACTGCTTGAGATGGCACAGTAAAAGCAGTGGTGACCAAGACACATTCTCGCACAAATGCCCAGTAGAATCTGTGGGAAGATTGGGTTTGAGTATAATGGCAATGAGGCATGTGTGTTGGGTGCAGGTGGGCCAACTCCTTGGGCCAACTCCTACTGCAGGCCTTTCTCTCTTCAGAGAGTCCTTAGGCAGCCTTCCTTGGCTATAGTGTTTATTTCTGGCAGGCTCCTAGGAGCTGTGTGCTGGTAAATGTTTAACAACCACCTTTCTGGAAAATAAATATGTGCACAATACATTTTTGAGTTTAATCTGCATTTTCTCCAATACTTTCTTAATTTAGGAGACAATCAGTCTAAATGTAAATGCTCACTTGGAAAATTTAACAATCAGTTTAGTTTAAGCATATCCTTGGCATCTCACACTCTCAATTGCCAGAGCTCCCTCTCCTTAAAGACAACCTGGAATGTGTCTGCTGCTCCTTTCTTCAGCTACAATTGTTACTGTTGTTTAGTCATATTTCACTCAGTGACCATGTGGACTGGCCTCTATCTTGGAGTTTCTTGGCAAAGATCTTGGAGGGGTTTGCCGGTTCCTTCTCCAGCCAGACGGGTTAACTGACTTGCCCAGGGTCACACAGGTAGTAGTTAGCTGAGGCAGAATTTGAACTCAGATACTCCTGACTTCAGACACAGCTCTGTATCCCCTGAGCCATCTAGTTGCTCTCCTTCATTATCTCTTTTCAAAGCTCTCTGGCCAATTGGTGGAGGGGAGGAGAAATAGGAGAGAGAAATTCCCTCTTCTTAGGCAACTCCTTGGACTACCTGGGTTCTTTAGGGCTTAGCTATTTAAAGCCCTCAGAGGCTAATTTTGTTTTTGTGTCTGTTGAGTTATGCCCTTCTTGACTTAATCAGAGGGGTGTTCTGGCCTCATAAAGGGATCAGGCTTGCCTTGTTTACAGATTAAAACTCCGTGTGTGTGTGTGTATGTGTGTGTGTGTGTGTGTGTGTCTATATTAACTGAGGGTGTGGAAAGGCAAGGTGAATCATATCTATTTTCCCTTATATAAGCCCCCTGCCTGACATATAATAAGTGCCTAAATAATTTTAAAAAATACTCCTAATGTAAATCTTTGTTTTTTTTCAGTGGCTTGGGCTCTGTGAGGAGAAATAGTTCATAAATTTCTGTTGGAAAAACAGACTTCATTCAACAGACTAGTTTCTCCTTTCCCTACCTCCCTCACCTCCCACTTCTTACTTCACTGGCTCTGACCAGTTTTCAGTGCCAGTCAAAGTGTGTCCTCTCCACCACCACTGCTCTCCCATCTCCTGGTACCCCTTTTCCCCTCTCCTCATTGGGACAAAGAGGCGATTGTGCTATATCTCTTAGTTTCCCGAGCTGCCTTCTGGCTGCCCCCAGACCCAATATTCAAGACAACTCTGACCCCCTCCAGCCCAGGATATTATTGTTTCTCCCTTCCCTCCCCAAATTCCTCAGGGCTTACATCTCAGCTGGCTGTTAGGAGGAAAGTGCTAAAGTGTGAACAACAAAGTTCCCCTTCCCTAACTCATTCTCATAAATGTTTGCTTTTCACCAAGTAAGACCAATACATTTTTATTGAAGGAATTCAGCAGTTATTTTCTAAAACTGTGAGGTTCTGTGCTATGCATTAAAGACCAGAGAAAGTCTGTATAATCCCTGCCTTTGTGGAGTTCACAGTCTAGGAGGGCAGATCTCCATAGATAATACAAAGTAATACAGTATTTGTAAAATGGAGAAGTTCACACATAGTGCGTATGAAGTCCTAGGCCAGGAAAGCTACTTGAAGAAACCAATCCAAATCAATTTCTAATTGATAAAATTTCGGAAAGTGTAGGGTTAGGAGAGGGGTTTTTTGGGGGATTGAAGATAGTCTTCCCTTAAATCATACCCTTATCAATAAACTAAGTGCTACATTGGGAAACATGGAGTATTTGCAGTTAAGGGACTTGTCTTTGACTCATCTCCTGCCTCTGGGCCTTTGCCTATGCAGTTATCCCAACATGGACTTCTCTTCTAACTTCTTGAAACCTCTAGCTCCCTTTTAACCTTAGCTCAAGCACTGCTTCTGCACTGCTTCTTATGAGAACTGCCTTTCCTGATTTCCCAATAGTGATGGAGGTGATGGAGACTCCTCTCTTTTCCCTATCCCCCACCTTGGTTGTGCTCCTAGAAATGCCTTTGCATTTATTTTGTGTACATCTCTCTGTATCTTCATCTCTCTTTTTCATCTATCTCTCTACCTATCTACTTATCTATCTACCTATCTATCTGTCTAAGTATTTATCTTGCATTTATACAAGTTTGAAGAGGGTTTCACTGTTTGCAGATAATTCCTGTTCCTGTTTGCAGATAGCCTTGTGCTGATTCTATCCTTAGAACATTGCAGAGAGTTTTGGAAGAGAAGTATAATCTTTGAAAGGATTTTGACTTGTCCATCCATATAGAAAAAACCCAGTGGATGAAAATGGACATCTGTTGCTCATATTTCAATATGTTTTTAGATGAGCATCCAATCGAGTTTGCCCATCAGTGTGTATATTGGGGTAGACAGTATAGAGAGATAAACAGCTGGACCCAGAATGGGACAAAAGAATAGGACAGTATATTCGATTTGCTTAGGAGAAACTTCAAAGAACCTTTGATGACCCCAAACTGCCCATGAAAGCAAAGGGCCAGTCTTGTTAATACTAACATTGTACCACTGTTGCTATACAATAACCTGATGTGAAATACAACTAATTACCTTCAAGAGTTAACAATGAACATCACCCAGAAGGCAATGGTGAGACCCACAAGTGGGTGTGTGAGCAAGGTGAAACATGTAACCAATGAGGAATTTCAAAGAATAATAATAAAACAAAGGAATTTTTAATATATGATGAGGAGAGAACATGAGTTCATCATGTTACAGCAAGGAAGAATAAGAAATAGACAGCTATAGTACTGTACTGGTACTCTTTCACTGAGGAGAAAGCAAGAGACTCTTTAGGTGGATCCCATGCAGTAAACTTTTTGAGGTATATAGACTCTTGCCCATTTGTGATTTTCATGACTAGAGAGAAATTTTGACATGAAATCATAGATCCATTGGAATTTATCTTATACTTCCTTCATTCACTGTGTACAAGTATTTATTAGTAGGATATATGCACTTTGAGGTCAGGGACAGTCTTTTTCCTGTCTCCTGACAGCTAAGCTCAGAATCTGACACTTAGTTATCCTCAGGCCATCAGTAAAATGTCGGTATAGTGACTCTTTAACTTTGGACACTGCTGATCAGGTCACAAATTGTAGCAGTGTTGGGGAAGTGGAATGTGACATTTCATACCTGGGGTTCAGGGAAAATCTATCAGGAGATTTCTGGAGCAATAGCTTCACAAGGTAATTTGGTGGTGGATTTTTCTTTTCTGTGCTTCAGACTTTAGAAATAATAACTTCTTCTCATCCTAACCAAATGTGGGAAATCAAAACATAAATGGAACATTTGCAATTAGCGAAGGAAAATCTAGAAAAGGGACTACTGTTGATTCTCTAGTCCTCACCTTTATATTGGCAAAACGAGTCACTGTGGGGTTTTTGTTATAGTCAAATAACTCTGAAATAACACTCTACCAATAAAAATAAAATACATCTTTATGCATTGTGGACTATTATTGCTATAAGAATATTATTGCTATGAATGAGTGTGAAACTTTGGGATATTTGTTGAAGCTCCTTTCACATTTATTTTTATTTAGTAGCTGCATAACGAAAGTGTGTTGAATCTAATTATTAATTGAGATGTCTCTAGAATAGCCTCAGAGCCCCTTCCTGTTTTCTTTAGAATCTGAGTGCTAGAAAGGACTATAAAAATCATCTTATGCAGTCCATACCTAAAGGGGAATCCTTCTTATGATATCCCCACCTAGTAGTGTTCATTCAGTCTTTCTTTGAGACCTCACTACATCCTAAGGCAGTTCTTTGCTGTCCTTTTTCCCTCCCCTACCTGCCCCAGAAATGCTTTGACTGTATAAAAATTATAATAATAATAATCACAACAACAACAATAATAATAGCTAACATTTATTACTTGCTATATTCCAGGCATTGTGTTAAGCTCTTTACAAATATTATCTCATTATCCCTCTTAACAACTTTGGGAGATAGGTGTTATTTTTAACTCTATTTTACAGATGAAGAAACCAAGGCGAATAGAGATTGAGTGATTGGTCAGGATCATACAACTAAGTGTCTGAGGTTGTATTTAAACACAGGTTTTTCAGAGATATCTCAACTAGTAATTAGATTCAACATAATTTTGTTATGCAGTTGCTAAATAAAAATGATTGTAAAAAGGCTTCGGTGAATATTCACTTTGAAACTTATTTATCCCTTAATTAATCATTTATATGAATTTGCATTTATGCCCAAATACTGTGTAGTACAAGTAACAGCTGTTCTGTTATAAAATGTGTCAGATTAATTTTGCTGCAGGTTAAATTAGATTATAACAACACATTCTCTACAAGTATGCTCAGACTTCATAGTGCCTTGTTTGCAGAGCATAATCTACTGTTTAGAACTTTACAGAAATCAGAAGGAACATTAGTGGTGAGTAGTAGATAGAAAAATTTGAAGCACTCCCCTTGAACGGCAGTTGGGGCGAGTGTAGGTACTGCTTGAAGTTAATTACCCACCTAGTTGTGCTATTCTTTTTCTTTTTCTCTAGCTTTCTGTGGAGGGAAAGATCTTCATAGCTTAGCTTTCTCTCCTGGAGAAATAGGAGAGGGTGGAGCAATTGGTGCTACATGAGTAATTCGTCTCCAACCTACCCCACCTTTCCTTAGAAGCAAAGTGTCAGGGTAGAAGGCCTGCTGAACTTGGAATTAGGAGACACGGGTTTCAGGACCACATCTGCCTCCTCCTTGCTGTTACTTGACACTGAGTCACTTCCCTCCTAACCACCTGTTTCCCTAGCTGTAGAATCAGGATAATGCAATACCAACCTCACAGTCCTGTTTTAAATGTGAGGTATTATTCATGCTCTTCAGAAGGATGATAGATGTTACGGTCACTTTGCCTTCTACTTTTATTGAAATTCTGGAAGTTGGTTGGAAGCCTTGAGTTTTAGGCCCATCTCAGATCAAATTCAGACCCTCTGCCATCTTTGTGTAGATATACTCTATACCTTGAGGATGGTTTCCTGGGCCTGCGCTGAGGATGACTGAGAGTCCCTAAAACTTTGAACTTTGAGGAGAAGTCACTTTCCCTCCTTGTTCAATTGAAGTTAGAATCCTTTGAGATTACTTCATAAGATCCTATGGCTGACAGGGTGGGGTGTGGGACAGAACACAATTCCATTCACCTTTCTGGACCTAAATATCCTTATCTGTTAACCCAAGAGGCTGGACTAAGTGCTCTTATTTCTAAAATAGAATCTAAGAAAGAATAACTTCATATCAGAACTCATCCTGACTTTGTTTAAAATCTTCTGTCCTTTTCTTTGAAGAAGAGGAAGAGAGGAACCTGGTGCTTTCAGAGACATTCACTTTTGGATAGATGTAATTGTTAAGAAGTTTTGCTTTATAAGAGCTGAGAATGGCAACTTTTACTTACAGCTTCATTCCTTCCTCTGAGACCAAAAAAAAATCTCCTTCCTCTTCTACCTAACTTGAAAACAACTGTCATTCCCCCATCCCAGGGCCTTCTCTTCTCCAGACATGATCTTGAGACTCCCCATCCATGTCGATTTCTCTGGTCCCATCCAGCTCTGACATGGTTTTCAGGAAACTCAGTTCATTGCTAAGGACATCCTTTTGAGTGGTTAGAGTTTAAAGATTGGTACTCATCTGTAAGATGGGAATAACAATAGCATCTGCTTCATAGGGTTGTTGAAGATCAAATTGGATAGTGTATGGAAAGTGCACTCTACAGATGCTTGCTGTTACCTGGGGTATTGTGTCTGAGTAAGTCACAACCCCCATTGCCTTAACAAAAAACAGGAGGAACTCACTTCAAATCCAGCCTCAGACACTTGACAGTTCCTAGCTATGATGCTGGGAAAGTCACTTAACCATGATTGCCTTGTGAAACAACAGCCCCTCCCCCTTCTGGAAAAATATCAAGATTAAGCATTAAATGCTTGTTATTCCCTGAGTGGGGAGGAGTATGAATTTGTGTCCAGTCTCAGAGAAGGAGAGTGTCTGCAAACTAATATGGTATAGGAGAAACATCAAATTATTTGGTGTTAATTAAAGGCCTTATCATTAACATGATTATAGAAGCATATATATGGTATAGGAGAAACTCCAAATTATTCAGTGTTAATTATAGGCATTAATATTAACATATGATTATAGACCCATATATATGGTATAGAATAAACACTAAATTATTCAGCATTAATTATATAATTTGAATGTCATTGCATTCAAGTTTCTCCCGGTTTTTTGAGTCCTGGTTTTGTAGGCAGAGGAAGCTGAAGAAGGTTGCTGGAGTCAAAAGAGCTCATGTGTCTTCCTCTAGGTGCTCTTCAGCAGCATGGTGGAGCTGGGTGAGACCTTGAAGGCGGGCATTCAGAGGCCTGTGCACCTGTGTTTGACAAGAAGCTGCAGTGTAGTCCCTTCTGGCACTCCCTCAATGTACATTGTACCTACATGGATATCTTAGGCATCTATGAGAAGTCCAGGAGTTGGTTGAGCCACATGAGCCACTGTTCTCCAATTACTAATTACTAAATATCAGGAAGGTTTGGACCAGGTCCTTCCGATTCCAAGCCCAGAATTCTAGCCGGTATTCCTCTACTTGCAATTCTTAAGCTCATGAGAATAATTTGTATTTACAAGAATCCTGTGGAATATTTACTGGTCCATTCCTGTATTTGAGAAAGAG
This sequence comes from Antechinus flavipes, assembly GCF_016432865.1. Taxonomy (NCBI): domain Eukaryota; kingdom Metazoa; phylum Chordata; class Mammalia; order Dasyuromorphia; family Dasyuridae; genus Antechinus; species Antechinus flavipes. Next base: position 165,881,412 of record NC_067401.1, read on the forward strand.
AGAGAGAGTTTGTTATTGCGTCTATGGAAATTTTGGGTACAGAAATGCCCTTTACCCTTAGAGATTGGTGCCAGAGTGTTAAAGGCCTTGCTCAGGATCACGTCCATAGTATGTGTCAGGGATGGGACTTTAGTGTTGACTATGGGCGATTTACTTATTGCTGATGACAAGGGACGTGTCATAGTTTATGCCAGTCTGTGCCAAACCAGAACACACTGGAGCATGGTTTAGTTCCAGCTACAGAGTGACCTTTTTGACTCCTAGCAGCTAGGACTTACTCTGCTTAATAGCGAGGGGGAGTGTGGAAGTAGCCAGCGTTCTTCAGCTGGGGGCTAGGTATCCCCAGGCCTGTTGAGAACAGTTTCAGTGAAGCTTCTGTTGTACATTCTTTTGGTGCTTGATGGTCACTTTTATGGCTACATAACTCACTGTGTCTGTCTTTGGGACATCTCTCCTTGCCCCTTCCTGCTTAAGGTGCCGAGTCTGACCAGACAGTCTCAAATAGGCGGGAATGTTTTACCGCCACTTTTATGGATGCTTAGGGAAGCTAAGTCATGGTCAAACAGCCAGCCAGGACTGTCTTAGGAGTCAAATTCAAATCTTCTGATTTAGAGGATTATAGATGTGGAGCTGGAAGGGGATCTCAGAGGCCATTGAGCCCAGCCTCCTCATTTTGCATTTGACAAAATGGTCTGAGAGTAGTTAAGTTATAGTTAAGCAATCTCAGAGACAGGATTTGATCTCAGATCTTCCTCACTGTAAGCATAGGACTTTTTACCCATGTGGCTCATGCAACAGTGCTCTGCTCACTATGAATGGAAAAGCAGAAATGAGGAGTTCAATAGCACATCACAGCTGCCCTGACAGTGAGGTGCTTGTCTGCATGGGGGACTGAGGCTGGAAAAGAGGAGAAACACCAGGTGTTACTTACCTGCCTAGGGAGTTCCATCCCTGTTATTTAGCTGTTCTTGCGGCAGACTCGCCACATCTGGAAAGCTGGGTTTTCTCAATGATGCCCTGGACTTAATCTTTGCACTTGCATGTTCTCTCAAGCCTTTGTTAAAGCCACATCTTTCAGGAGCATGGACCAGCATACACAAGAAGCACATTTCTTAGAATGCCTTTCCAGTTGTGGGTGCAAGAGGGAATAGATGGGGGCCATTGGGGTTGCTTCCGTCTCCTTTTGTAAGCCAGTCCCTTTTTGTGGAGCCCTTTTCCTCATCTCTCCCTTTTTCTGCCTCATTTTTATTTCTTTCCTACTTTTCCCCCCTCACCTCGTCCCTTATTTTCTATTGTGCACAATAACAATCACTTATATTTATAGAGCACTTAAGTTACAACACACTTTTGTTATTCTGTGTTATGATATATAGCATTATTTAAGCCCTTCCTAAATGCTGTCTCTTAGATTGTGAACTCCACAAGGGCAAGGGCCATCTTTTGCTTTTTTGTGTGTATCCCCAGCATTTAGCCCACTGCCCGGCCATGGTAGGCACTGAATAAAAGCTTTCTTACTTATAACTATCCATCCATCAGTCTCTCAGTTAATTTTCATAGATAAGGAGCAGCAGACAGAGAGAAATTGAATGATTTCTCTAGGGTTAACAGCTAATAAGTATCAGGGGTGAGGCTCAAGCTTAAGTTTTTATCTGTGTGTGTGTGTGTGTGTGTGTGTGTGTGTGTGTGTGTGTGTGCTTCCCCTTCTGTTCTTGGCATTTCCTTATGAGTTAGAGTAGATCCCAGCCATGATCTAATTCTGAGTTGAAAAACAAAGAGGCAATGGCAAAGGACTAGAAAACAAACTGTCAAACAAACAAATAAATAAGAAAATCTGGACTGCTGATGTTAGCTCTGACTCAGGCTTCCTCTATAATTCAGGTCCCCTTCTCTCAGTTTAACAACGAGGAGGATCCATTCTTTCCTCTGAGTCCTCTGAGGAACCTAGCAAAGAGCAATTAGTCACTCTTGATGACATGCTATGAAAATGGAAAGGGCAGCTAGATTGTTAAGCATCTTTGCATCAAAGAAAGCTTGTAGCTTTTGCTCTGTAGAGCTAATGCCTGGGTTAATAGAGGTGTTCTGGGAAAAATGCTATTTGGAATGTACAGATGGGGAGAAAGGAGGAGGAAGCAAAAAGAGGTTTTCTGTTTTTGGAAGCTGTTATTTAGAGCAAAAAGGTTTGAGAAAACAACGTGTGACCTTTGGGGCCTCTGAAAATTTGAAGGAAGGAATGCATTCCTTCCCATCAAAAACCTGACTCTTTGAGGCAGCTAGATGGTACAGTGATTAGTGCACTGGCCCTGGAGTCAGGAGGACCTGAGTTCTAATGTCACCTCAGGCACTTAATACTTCCTAGCTGTGTGATTCTAGTCAACTCACTTAACTCCAATAGTCATACCAAAGCACCCCCCAAAAAACAACAATAACAACAACAACAACCTTAAACCTGTTTCTTCCTCCTGATATGTTCATTTTTCTCAATATTATCATCATTTTCCCCCTCATTAGTGAGGAACCATCTGAATCTTTTCAGACTCCTTTTTCCCTCCCATACTAATTTGGTTATTGAAGTTTGTAATTTGTTCTGCTCAATGTCTCTCCTGTCCTTCATTTCTTTTTTTTAATTAAAATAATTTTTGCTGTTCTATTTTATTTTTGTATCATAGTCATTTCTAGATATCATTGTGCTGCTCTTTTCTCCCACACCAATATATACAACAAAACCAGTGAACCCTTTCTCATGACTAAGGAAAAATAGTTGCGCAAAACTACCCAAGGCAGCAGTTAGATCTAACAGCTCACGAACCATTCTAAATCCACAGTCCCTCAGCTCACTAAGGAAAGGAAGGAAGTCCATTTCCTCATCTCTTCTCGTGGCTGGTATTGGTCAATTTAGTTACACAGTATCGGGCTTCATTTTAGTGCTCTTTTCATTTATGACTTTTTTTAGACATCATGTAAATTATTTTCCTGGTTCTGCTTGCTTCATTCTTCATCAGTTCTTATCTTCCCCTAGTTTCTCTGAATTCCCATATTATTTTTATGGCACAATAGTATTCTATTACATCCAAAGCAAACATTTGTTCAGCCATCCCCCTACCCCTTCTTTCCACTTTGAATGTCTCTACACTAGTTCCAGCCATTGCCATCTCATAACTGGACAGTTATTTCAGATTTCTGGGTCATGTGGCCAACAAGATGGAGGACTCTTAAATATTTTCTCCAATCCTCGTGAACTTGTGAAAACCTCTTTAGAATAGGAATTATGCACCAGAGATAAAGCAATTTCAGCTGTCTCTATAGTTTGAGATACCAAGAATTCTCAGGAGATGAAAATCTGACAAATTAATAGCATCAAAAGTCAAACTTAACTCCTAACATGCTCATTTGGTTTCTCCCTCTCCCCCCGCTGCTTACCACACAGGACACATAAACTGATGCACACACTTGCAACAAAACTCAACTCTTACCTTCCTCATTTCTTCCCGATGCAGCTAGGACTGGCAGTGCCCTGTATTGCAACAGTATGAAATCTGGGGCAGGATTCCAGAGTGAATGTGTGAGCATATGTCAGGCCTGTTTGAAGTAAAGGGCCCAGCATTCATCTAGATCTGTTTCTCCCAAAGTCACTTGGGGCAGAGAATAGATGACTGATAAAATTGTGAATTTCACACTGCGTGTAAGGAGTCCAAGAGGGCTTGAAAAGGTCTAGTCCCCAAGGGAAACCACAGTTGAAGGGAAAGAATCAGAAAGTAATATGGGAAAATAAAGGGAAATATGATACTAAAGTTCTCAGAAGGAAAAAAATTCAGTTAAGAATTTTGATCATAAGCAGATATATTACAAATGAATTTGAATTCTAGATCAAGTAAAAGAAAGCATATTTTTAAAAGTAAATATTATAAGACAAAGAAAAATGAATCCAGACCTGATGAAGCAGAAGATCCTATCTTTGGATTACCAAGAGAGCAAGGAATCATTGCAGAAAGTTCCTGAATGGCTTAAAAGAGAAATAAGAATTGTGAAAGCAGAATTTATGGCATGCATAATAGAAATAATTGGCATAATAGGGAAACTTGACACCATACTGCTAAGTCCCTTTAAAGAAACAAAAGAGATAATAATGGTTTGGGAATGAAAATACACAGAAGTGAAGGACAATTTAAAAGAAGAGATGAAAAAAAAGTCATTATATTGAAAATAAACAACATATTGATCTCAAAAATAGGATGCATAGAAACTAAAAATCACAAGTCTCCTAGAAATATATGACATGTCAAAAAACCTGAATGCCATAATGCAAGAAAGAAGAAAACTGCCCAGAACTTCTGAACACAGAAGGTTAAAAAAAATGCCAATCAAAAGAATCCATGCATTACCTCCAGAAAGAAAATCCTATACTACAAACTCCAAGACGCAGAATGATTAAATTTAACAATTAATAATAACTAATATTTATGTGGCATTTAATACATGATAGGCATTGTGCTAAATACTTTACAAGTCTTATGTATTCCAGTATTATACAAGTATTATGTATTCTTATGTATTTACAAATCTTTGATTCCATAGTCCTGTGAAGTAGATACTATTATTATCTCTATTTTGCAGATGAAAAAACTGAGGCAGACAGGGAGTTAGAAAGTTTCTGGGCTGAATTTGTATTTAGGTCTTCTTGAATCCAGACCTGCTGTACCATACATTGCATTATCTTGCTGCCTAATTTTAATAAGTAACAAATTCTGAAAGTAATCAGGAGTACTGAAATAAGTTTTTGCTACATAGAGGTGATCTAGAATTATAATGTTATTAAGACTAACAAATATTAGGGATGTAAAAAATTTTGAAAGATTTTTATGAAATAAGTTACAGTGAAAAATGCCTAATTATAACAAGAGTACACATCCATATACATCCATCCATACACACAATATATATAAGAGGAAAAGTAAATGAGGATGAAGACATAGAAAGGGGTGATTGAAAAGTTTTGCATTGATATTAGTTTAAATGTAAATAGCTTTGAAAGTAAGCTTTAAAAAACAAATATTTTTGATCACTTAATATTTGTTAAATTTATCTATTTTTTTCATCTGAATCCATGATTTTGTTAGTATAGGTGACTACGGGATATGGGAACTCCTTTCATCAATGCAAATTAGCAACTCATATGACACATATAATCTTAGAAAATTGTTTGAATCATTGAAGAGTTGAGGAGTTTCAAAGATAGTAGGTTTCAGAGACAGGACTTGAATCCTGTCTTTGAGACTTGTCCCTCAAGAATACTTCTTGTTACAGAGTATAGGAAGTTACAAAGATGTCTAAGATATTATAGACATAAATTTAGAACTGGCAGTCTAGAAGTTAGGGAGTTCGACCCCTTCATTTTTATAAATAAGAAAATATAAAAAGGTAAAGTATGCATATATATATATATATATATATATATATATATATATATATATAACATTTTGAGTTCCAAATTCTCTCTTTTACTTTAGCCCCTCCCTCACCGAGAAAACAAGTAAAATAAATTAAACGTGTGTACTACTGCTAAGCATATTTCTTCATTACTTATGTTGTGAGGAGAGGGAGAAACTAAAAAATAAAGTGAAAAATATACTTCAATCTGCACTCAGAGTTCATCAGTTTTTTCTCTGGAGGTGGATAACATTTTTTTTTATCATGATTTCTGTGGAATTGTCTTGGGTCGTGTTTGTCAGAGCAGCTAAGTCTTTCATAGTTGATTATCATTGCAATATTGCTCTTATTGAGCTCTGGTTCTGCTCACTTCATTTTGTATCAATTCATATAATTATTCTTAGATTTTTCTAAAACTTTCACCTTCTTCAGTAGTATTCCATCACAATCATATTCCACATTTTGTTCAGTCACTTGCCAATTGATGGACCTCCTCTCAATTTTCAATTCTTTGCCACCCCCAAAAAAGAGCTGCTATAAAGATCTTTGTACACAGGTCTTCCCTTTTGGTGAAATGACTTTTATTGCATAGAGTAGAAGAGTCAGGATTTGAATACAGGCTCTTGGATTCCAAATTTAGTACCTTTTCTCGTGTACCATGCTACTACAGTACGTCTCCTCATGGAATTTGGAATTTTGTTAGGGAAAAATACAAACTTCAAGCCATCTGTGATCTTATCCCTGTGGTTATTTCTTTCAACGATCTAACATGCACTAATCATCTTATCTTTCTGCCAGGCATAGCCACAGCTCAATCCTGTACTGCTTCTCTCTAGTCAATTCATCTTATAAGAACTGGCTCCCATAGGAAGATGTGAAGCTTTTTAGATCTAGCCCCAAATTTGACTGGGTAAATATGCATTAAGTGATTTAATGCTGCCAGTCATTTCTTTTATTCTTTCCTTATTGTTTTCCCCGGATATTTCATTATTTCTCCTTAAACCCTCCCCCCCTCGTTTACTGAAAACCTCGGCTTCACCTTTACAGAAAAGATTGAGAATGTGAGATAGGAGCTCCATCATGGATTTTATATTTTGCATTGCAGCAAAGTGGTGTCTTCCCAGCTAGCCTCTCATTTTTTTATCCAGACTGTGAAGAGATATCCTTTTATGTCTCTCAAGATTATCCATTATCTGTACTCTAGATCCCACCTTTTCTAACTTTCCCTGAGACCCTACTCTCATAACTCTCCTCTGCCTTTATAGCAGCTTCATTCTATGTCTTTTATTTTTTTTATCATGTTTTGGGTTTTTTAAAAAAATGTTTTTGCAAGATTTTGACTGTGCTAGTGTCCCATCATTTCATCCTTATTCCTCTCCCACTGCTGAGCCATTCCAGGCTGAGAACCTCTCAGAGCCCTGCCACGGCTATCCAGTGGTATTGGATGGTTATGGTTCACTTTCTGAGGAAACAGTTGCCTGCGAGATAGCCCAAGTGAGCTAAAGATTAAACCCTGGTCTGCTCCAAGACAAATTGCGAGTTGAATGTTTTTTCTTTTTAAAAATATTTTATTGTGAACTTAATAATCATCAATAAATATATGTTGAAGAATTGAGTATTTTGAATTTTCCTGGCTTTAGGCAAGACGTGTTCATCACTCATGTACAGATGAGGAGGATCTGACTGGATATGCAAGCAGGACTCATATCTGTGTTTTTCTCACAAGGATGGTATGGCTGGCTGGTCAATTTATAATCATACAATTGGATTGAGAAGACAAAGAATAAATTAGGGGTGATACAGAACTGGAAGATGAATGGGGGTTAGAACAGAGAGATTGATTAAAGTGTGATTCTTCCCAAGTATGGTATTTCTGGTCAATTTATGGTAGTACAACTGGGTTAAGAAGACAAAGAATAAATTAGGGGTGGTACAGAGCTGAAAGATGAATGCAGGTTTGTATGAAATTAGATTGATAAAGGTATGATAAGTGGGTCACAATGGTTGAGTTATGATTGGAGCATTCTAGGGACAAGGATTGCAAACTGACTACATTCTTTCCATTCTTTCCCAATAGGGGCACAATTCTCCATATTTTTCCATCTTATTAATACTTAAGTCAATCCACAGATTTATGTCAGTCTCTCAAAGTACAACCAAGTCCTACTCCTGTACCTCCTGATTTTTGTGCTTCTGAAGCACAATTGAAATCATTCTTGTAGAGCCCTCCTCCCAATCTATGATTGTGAACTGGTTAATTTAGCTTCATATAGATGGACCATATAGAGCTCAAGGATCATGATGAGGCAGGTGCCTCCTTTGGCTGTAGAAAGATGAACCACATTGTTGCTTGGAGGAGGACTAGAATAGGAAAGATTGGGATGCTTCCCAAGATCCACCTTCTGCTTGCCAAAACTTAGCCAGTTTAGCACCTGGCTGGGCATATCCTCATCTTATTCATCTTATTAACTATTTTTGTCAGCTATTTTGCCCAGAGAGCAGGGTATATGCAGATGCAACCATGCTAGCTTATGAGGGAACTTCTTTTCCCAACTGTTTAATGTGTATAATGTTTGAGAGGTATCAAATATAATGGGGTCTTCCCCAAATCCTATGCTTTCCTGCAGAAATGAGTTTTTCCACACATCCACAAGTCTGTATACTGTCCTGTATTACTTTACAGGAAGTCTATTTAGATAATTGAACCAATTTATTTTTATATTTATTTAAAAGGTGAGCTGTCATTTCATTCTTATGGACTTTCCCACATCATGGGCTTTGACAAGGAACTGCCATTCCTATGCATGGCCCATACCACAGACTCATCAGTTGGACAGATTTTATTTTATTTTTTTAATGGCTTTTTATTTACAAGTTATGTGCATGGGTAATTTTACAGCATTGACAATTGCCAAACCTTTTGTTCCAATTTTTCCCCTCCTTTTCCTCACCCCCTCCCCTAGATGGCAGGATGACCAGTAGATGTTAAATATATTGAAGTATAAATTAAATACAAAATAAGTATACATGACCAAACCGTTATTTTGCTGTACAAAAAGAATCAGACTCTGAAATATTGTACAATTAGCCTGTGAAGGAAATCAAAAATGGAGGCAGGCAAAAATATAGGGATTGGGAATTCAATGTAATGGTTCTTGGTCATCTCCCAGAATTCTTTTGCTGGGTGTAGCTGGTTTAGTTCATTACTGCTCCATTGGAACTGATTTGGTTCATGTCATTGCTGAAGATGGCCAGGTGCATCAGAATTGATCATCATATAGTATTGTTGTTGAAGTATATAATGATCTCCTGGCCCTGCTCATTTCATTCAGCATCAGTTCATCTAAGTCTCTCCAGGCCTTTCTGAAATCCTCCTGTTGGTCATTTCTTACCGAACAATAATATTCCATAATATTCATATACCACCATTTATTCAGCCATTCTCCAATTGAGGGGCATCTACTCAGTTTCCAGTTTCTGGCCACTACAAAGAGGGCTGCCACAAACATTCGTGCACATTCGTGAGTTGGACAGATTTCAGACCTTTAACATTTTAGTGTGAACGTGACAAAGTTGTTTTCTGTCCTGTTGGAGACCCAGAGTTCATTTGTTAGGAGAATGTGACTTCTTTTGTGTTCCTAAGAAGCAATTCCCCTTCTCCAGTGGATGGTCCATCAGTCATCTGACTTGTCTTTTGGTGTCCTTGACTGAGGACTAAAATGACCCAGGCAGAAGCAATGGATGGGCTCTTGGCCCATTAGGAGGGGGAGAATGTAGCAGTGGGAGGGACACATTTGTATGGAAAACCTTGGTAAATCACTGTGATCTTGATGGTGAGGAGAATCAGCTATGGCAGATATAAGCAGAACTTCCCAAAGTCTCATGTCCCTGAACTTTTTCCTGGACCCCATCGTCAAGTTGTTTAAGCTGCCAAGGTTCTTCTGGTTCTTTGGGCAGGGCAGCTTATACCAGCATCTAGAAGGCTTTGACACATTTCAATAATGCCTTACAATAATTAAAGACAATGATATCAGCCCCTTAGATATTTAAGAATTGCCTGTCCATTAAAATTCAGTGGGGGGGAAACTCATTGGGGAATAAATCCCATTTTCTTGAACCATTTAGCCTTTTAGTTCAATTTTAGCAAAGATATTAATGATTTGATTAATATTCTGTTTCATCTACTGATATGGGTAATGAAAATGTTCTTGAATCAGCTTTGTCTTGCAAAGATATCCTTTACAATTGCCTTGTAAAACTGGTGCCTCTGTAACCGTTTATGGATAGAAGGCTATCAAGTCTAGGAATGTGTTATCCAAGAGACTTTTTATTAATTCTAGCAGAATTCTGCTTTCCTTTAGAGATGAGTTTTTCATACATCCTGCAAGCCTATGTACTATATTACTTTACAGGAAGTTTATTTAGATAATTGAACAAATTTATTTTTATATTTATTTAAAAGGTGAGCTGTCATTTTTATGGACTTTCCCACATCATGGGCTTTGACAGGGAAGTGCCATCTTGGAGTTTAACACAAATATCTTTTCAAATTTTTCTTGCCCTCTAAGACTTGGAGAGGAAAAAATGACTTTTCAAAAAACATCTCTCCTGTCCACCTAAGTTTGTCAGAGATAGAAGCTTTTCTGTGCCTTTCCTTTTTAAAAATTTTCTGAATTTTCAGTCACTTGCAATGTCTTAAAATTTAAACAAATTCAGTTTAAGTTACTGTATTTTCTGCATGCCTATTAATATTTTCCTTTAACACAATGGTTAATTTTTTAACCTTAAACTTTTCTGCTACTGAATCATGTTTCTTGTGTTTCCCTTTTTTTGTTTGTTCCAGTTTTCTTTCTCTCCTTTGTTTCTGTCTGATTCAGCATACTTTCTATGTTTTGGATGAATGATCTATTTCAAATATGTTTTTTCTATATGATTATTTCTGTGTTTTTTAGATAAAATATGATGGGTTCAGCCAAATCGCTTTTTTCAGTCTATCTCCTTTCCTATTAAAAAATGTATCATTAATGAAATATCAGGTTGTTTGGCCATTCCCCAATTGATAAAAAATTTACTTTATTTCTGATTCTCCACCAGAAAGAGTGTAGCTATAAATAGTTTTGGTGAATATGGGAGCTTTCTTTTTATTATTTCCTCTTTCAGTTACCTTGGCCCCTAGGAGAGAAATTTTAATTTGAATTGCTTTTAATCATCAATTAAGCTAGTGTAGGGATTGAAGAAGCTCTTGCTTCCCACAATCACTGTGAGAGTTAAAAGGAATAAAGTTGTTTGCAAATATTTAAATTTCTTGATTTCTAGTTTATTATTATTATTATAACTTTTTATTGATAGAACATATGTCTGGGTAATTTTTTACAGCATTATCCCTTGCACTCACTTCTGTTCCGACTTTTCCCTTCCCTCCCTCCACCCCCTTCCCTAGATGGCAGGCAGTCTTACACATGTTAAATATGTTATAGTATATCCTAGATGCAATGTATGTGTGCAGAACAGTATAGTTATCTTCTTGCACAAGAAGAATTGGATTCAGAAGGTAAAAATAACCTGGGAAGAAAAACAAAAAATGCAAACAGATCACACTCATTTCCCAGTGTTCCTTCTCTGGGTGTAGCTGATTCTGTCCATCATTGATCAATTGGAACTGAGTTAGATCTTCTCTTTGTCGAAGATACTTGATTTCTAATTTAATGATATGTGGTAAATACAGAAGTAAATTCAGGGATTCTCCTTATTATAATTTCCATGATATCTCTCTTTCCATTGTTTGGCCAGATTGAGGGAAATGATCTTTGCTTACATTAGGAAAATTCTCATTTTCTTTTTAAATGGCTATCTTTTTAAAAATTCCTTCTTCATGAAGACTTGAAAGAGAAAAAAAACCTAAAATTTTCAGTTGTATAGTAGGTGAGCAGTCCTTTTTGGGATCCATCATGATTTTGTCTTTTGACACAGTCTTTGTACTTTTGTCTGAGTCCAGTGTTGTTATTAATGTTTGATGTTTGGCTACAAACACTCTTTTTTAACTCTTTTGTTGAAGGTTTTTTGTTGTTGTTGTTGTTGTTTTATCATTCCCCAGCTGGTGAATTTTTGCTTTATCACTTTCTGTTCCTCTAGCTAATTTAAAGTACTGCTATTCAGAGGAAAGAACTTTGTAGCTTTTTTCTTCAAATCATTTTAAAAACACTTCCTTCCCCAAGAGCTGGCAAACTCAGAAAATACTTTTTATTCTGGAAATTAGTTCACACAGGAGGTATGGTAGAGATATGTGGATAGTGTATGTACAGCACAAAATAAGACACTGCTGACTTGAGAATCAAAGCTAAGCAGCAGTAGACATGGATAAAAAACAGACATACAGACAAAGTGAGCTACCAGAAGAAACAAGTTTTTGGAAGTAATTACATGAAATGTCTCTCATAACTAGCAGATTATGGGAGACCCATTGGGGAATTAGAGAAAAATAGCTACTGAAATTCTCAAGTAATCTCTCATTGAGTAGCTTGCATAGAGATAGGGAAAAATAAATAATTCACTCACCTATTTTCTGGGATGTTTTTAAGAAGAATATGTTAGAAAAACTAGTTTTTACCTTTATTTTCCCCTTAGATCAGGCAATCTCGGTAGGAATCCAGCTTCATCAGAACTTTACTTTGAGATTCCAGGATGTCAAGTGAAAGATGGCTTACCAAAGTCAGTGCAATGCTTCATTGAAGATATAGAACCAGAATTGTCAAAGAATTAATTTAGCATTTTGCATTTTTCTGGTTTAGCCAAGATTTTTGTTATTACTTATGTACAACATAGCAACAATAATATTAGCAGCTAGTATTCATATAGTACTTTTAGGTTTGCAAAGTGCTTTACATATATTATTACAAGAGCAAAATCCTATCATGACCACACAAGAGGGGCTCATAGCCATGACCTTCCCTCAGATGAAGTATTGTTGGTCAATTTATAGTTTTACATCTGAGTTAAAAAGACAAAAAAATGCATTGAGTTCTATAAAGTTGAAAGATGAATGGGGATAGTACGAAGTTAGGAGACTATTGAAGACATAACTATACAGGATCCAGATACCCAATAGGAAAGTATCACATAGTGGTCATTTTTTAAAATGTTCTGCATATGGGACAGCATTCTGTCCCATATTTTCCCATATTTTCTTCAAGTTTAAAAGTACCTAGTCTACTGACAATTTTTATAATGATGAGAATCTCTCTAAAAGTGTAACTAAGTCAGGCCTAGGGATCTTGCTTCCATATGTAAACATGGCATTTTCCAAAATGACAAAAACAACAAAAAAGAAGATTGTATGTGGAGCTGAATGCATTATTGCCTACAGTTTATTTTAGGCAGGCAGACCAACAAATATCTGTTAAGTACTTATTACATGTCAGATACTGTATTAAATACAAGAGATTTTAGTACAAGCAAGGAAAAAAAGAGACATTTTTCTTTCTTTACATTACAAAAATATTGGTGATGGTGATAGTGAAAGCAATTGTGACTGGGGATATAGAATCAGAGGAGGCGAGATAATAAAGAATGGCCAACATGGCCCCTTCTCCAAAATAGAATCTCCAGAAGGAGTTCATCAATGGAAAAAGATGTCAGAAGGACAGAGAGCTTGCTTTGTTTGTGATTCCTTCTGAACTTTTTATTCTCTTTAAGTATTTTGTTGGTATTTTCTTTCTTTTTCTTTTTCTGGTATCTCTATTGTGATTTTGTGACTTTCTCTCTTCTGTTTTAACAAATTCAGTTAAGCGAAATAAATTAACATCTACATCTCTGTCCCTTTTGCTTCTTAGTTCTTGGAAAGGAGAGTTGACATTTACTGTCAATTATCTCTTATCTCTTTATACTCTCTCCTTAACTCAGTCCAATATGGCTTCCATTTCCACTTTTCTAAGACTGCTTTTATGAAGATTATCCAATGATTTTCTTTTTCTGAAATCAGAGATCTTTTCTTCATCCTCATACTGTATACTTTTTCTGCTGCATTGGATGTTGCTCACATGTCTGTCTTGAAATTTCTTTCTTATCAAGTTTTTAGGACATGGTACTTTACAGTTTCTCCCCTATTTCTCTAATCTTAATATTTCTGACATTTCTTCCTTTTCTTTTCCTTATTTATCATCATCCCCTTCCTAAATTTTTTTCAGACTGTGGAGGGCAAAAAGTTGTGAATCCTATGGTCAAGAGCTGGAATTTATTTCCAATTAAGTGACACATGGTTTCCTCTAAGGGACCATGATGAAGAGGAAGATTGCCAGTTGTTCCAGGAGGGTTCTTGGAAGATTAGGAAAATTGAATTTCATGGGCATTTACCCAATAAGAATAGTATTTTTACATAATATTTAACTGACATTTAGCTTTCAAAATATTTTATTTGTGCATAATTATTGATAACTTGGTGCTTTTTTTTTTTTTAACTTTTATGGACTCAATCCTCTTCCCAAAGAGCCGTTATAACATAATAATAAAAAAGGAAAAAATGTTCAACAAAACTAGACAACATATGAATCACATCTGACATTATAGGATGTGTCTTTACTTATAGCTTCCCACCTTTGCAAATAAGAGATTGGATATATTCTCATATTTCTTCTTTGAGGCCCAGTTTGGTCATTACAGTCCCATTATTATGTTTTGTTTTATCATCATGTTTTTGTCTCATTATAAAATTTTGATTCTTTACATCTCCTGTTTCCTCTTCACCCATATCATACCTTCTAGGATATTGTTTGGCTCATGTAGATTATGGATACCCATATGGTTTTGTCTGGATGTCACTCTAAGGGAGGTAAGTGTAGATAGCTCTATGATCTTCTTCCTTTATTCCTCTCCAAGCAAGACTTTGATTCCTACCAGGAGGGAACAGGAAACTGAGACCAAAGGCTGACCTGTGCTTTCTTCAGAGAGAGGGAATTCTTGGCTAGAATTATATATTTCTGCTCCTTTAATTATTATTAGTCTAGGAGAGGTCATTTTTGTTCAGGCTGACTTTCTGATCACTGAGGGAAAGGAGGATCCCAAGCTATATATCCAAGCCTAAATTCCTTTCTTACCAAACATCAGTATCACAGTGAACAAAAATAGTAATAAATCCATTTTTCCAAAGAGATAACAAACAGAAACATACAAACACACATGCATTATAGGGACAGTTGGATGGTACAATAGATACGTCACCATTCCTGGAATCAGGAAAGTCTGAGTTCAAATCTATGCTCAGATATTTATTAGCTTTGTGATTCCCCAAGTAAGTCACTTTACTCTGCCTCAGTTTTCTTATCTGTAAATTAAGGATAATAATAGTATCTTAATTCCCAGGGTTGTTGTAAAGATCAAATGAGATAATAAGTGTAAAGTACTAGACACAGTGCCTGGGACATAATAAGTGCTACATAAATGTTATCTGGGATTATGATTATATGAGAATACATGCTAGATGTACTCAGAGTGAATGAGCTTTCTCTTTGGGAATGAGGTAGCTCAGCTCAATCAAGAGAGAGAGAACTCCAGATTTCACTCAAGGAAAAATTCCCCAAATCTCTAGTGTAACAGGCTGGGGATAGGAACATGATAAGAGATTGACAGCTCCTCTACATATTGGCTTCTTCCTAGAATCTCTCCCTTTAGGGACCTAAAGAAAGGTTGGGACTACATATCTTCTCTCTCAAATCTCTCACCAACTTTACTTCTCATAAAGGTTCAGAGCAGACAATATCTACCACTGATGAGAGTCCCATAACAATGGGGTTGAAGCCCCAGTTACATAGGATTTTTTAAAGTATTACTTTTCTGGTTCTGCGTATTTCATTTTATATCAGTTCAAATATTATATGTCTTCTTGTATATATCTGTATACATAATATTCATTATTTTCTGTAGCATAGTAAAATTCCCTTATATTCCTGTGCCACAATTTCTTTAGTCATTCATCAATTGATGAGCATAGATTTTACTTCCAATTCTTTTCTACTATAAAAGTACTAGTATACACTAGTACACTATTTTGGTACAATATAAATCATTTTGGTGTGGATAGGACTTTTCTTTTATCATTGACTTCCTATACCTAGCAGTAAAATCTCTGGGTCATGGGTGTGGCTATTTGAATCCTATCTTTTTTTTTTTTGTCTTAATTCCAAATTATTTTCTGGAATAGTCTTATTTATAAGCAGCTTCATCTTGAAATAGTCTTCTTAAGGGTGTAGAGGGCATAATCAGAAGGAATAAGTTGTAAAAGCAAAAGACGACAATAAAAATAAAGCCGTTTTGAAGTTAAATTTCAAGGAGTTAAATACTACATAAATAATCTCAAAGTATTAAATATCAAAATCATCATAAAGTTCTAGCATTCTCCAACTATTTTGTGGTCAAGTAGTTGTCTCACTAAAGTTACATACAATTAGTTGTTAATTTTAACTCTCAAAATAAGATAAATTCAATGATTAAACAAACAAGAGAACACCTCACCTACCATCATCTTCAAAAAATCAAACAGTTGTCTGCCTAAACTGTTTAAATATTTTTATTGACCTCTTTATCTGGGAAATAAGAAAAATCAAGACCTAGTCCCTATTGAGAGAGAGAGAGAAAGAAAGAGAGGGAGGGAGGGATGGAGAGAAAGAAAAGAAAAAGGAAGGAAAAGAGGGAGGAATAGAAAGAATCACAGAAATAGAGACTGACAGAAACAGAGAGAACAAAAACTACATGACACACACATATATACAATATGTGCACAAAAAAGCAATTTATATACCAGTGCATAGCTAATTATAGTATTATATAACTATATATGTAATATGCCATGGCTAAGAGTGTATTAGGATAGAAGAAAAATTGGCAAATACACATTTTTATGTTTACCCTTCCATTCTCAAAATTTATGTTTAACAAGTAAGAGCTTTTACCAAGATTTCTTTTTTCTCTTCCTCATCTTACATCATTCAGAAAATTTCCATTCTTTGTTCCTTCACTCTGGTCTCAGATTAATAGGTGGCCCTTCTCTTTCTAAAGGCAAACTTTTCTGCATGAGACCTTGTTCTCATTCTCTTCCCTTTTCAACCAGTAAATTACCCATCACCCTCAACACACTCTCTTTGATCTTTCCCTACCTCTTGGCTTTTCCCTTTGCTTCCTACAAACATGTCTGTGTTCTCCCTCCCTTTAAAAAAACAACCCTCTCTTCACTTGATCTGACTGACCATTCCTACTAGAGGTCATACCACATATCTTGTCCCTCTTGTGGCCAAACTTCTTGTGGGTTCTTCTGTGCTCTCTTCTCTCACTTTCTTCTAAAGCCCCTATCTTCTGGCTTTCAGGTTCATCTTTCTTGACCTCTTTACAGCCTTTGATGCTGTTACTCAGTTGTTCCTCCTGGAGAGCATTTTCTGGTTCTCCTCTCCTGATTGCCTCTCCTCAGTCTCTTGTTTCCTCTTTACCCATATCACACCTTCTAGCCTTGAGTGATCCCTAAGTCTCTGGCCAAGGTCATTTTCTCTCCTCCCTTTATACTATTTCACCTCTGCTCTCATCAGCTCCATTCTTTTCTCTTTATGGTTTTCTAATCCAACCCTAGTCTCTCCCCTGAGCCACAGTCTCTGTGTATCTCTCCATTCATACAGCCACAATCCAAGTTCAGGCCTTCAACACCTCTTACCCAAACTATTTGTAAGAACCTTTAAATTGGTCTTTCTGCTTCAAGCTTCTCCCTATTCCAATCCATCCTTTACCACGCTGATTTTGCAAAAGTGCAAATCTAATTATATCCCTTCCCAGTTTGAGGAGCTCTAATCATTCACTATGATCTCTACTTATATAAATACCTCTGTTTGGTAGTTAAAATTTTTCATAACCTAGACCCTTCCTATTTTTTCAACCATGTCTTCTATGATTTAGCTATGTTGGCTTTCTTGAAGTTTTTCTGCTTCTACCTCCCATTTCCATGTTTTTACACTAATCCTTTTTTTTTTAAGTGTTCCTGGCTTCCTTCAAGACATCCCAGATCTTATTTGGTCTTTTCTAGGCTCTACTAGCTAATAATGGCTACTCCTTTCATATTATCTTCATTCATATGTATGTTGTTATTGAGTTGTTTTTTTCAGTTATGTCCAACTCTTCATGGTACCATAAGTTTTTTGGTGGGCTTTTTTTTTTTGCAAGGACACAAGAAGTTTGCCATTTCCTTCTTTGAATCATTTTATAAGTGAGAAAACTGGGCAAATAGGGTTAAGTGACTTGCCTAGGATCACACAAATAATGTCTGAGGCTCTATTTGAATTCAGAAAGAAGAATCTATTGTGCTACTCAGCTGCTCATCATATACCTTTATCTATATATTTATATTTTATTTACTTTATCAGAATGAACATTCCTTGACAATAGGGAGTTTTGTTGTTTGCCATTTTTTTGGTATCTCCAGAGCAGTGCCTGGCACACTCTCTGTAAGCTGATATACTTATTGACTAACTTGATTTACTTCAAATGAAAGTGTATTTTAACTTCTTCAAAAAATTCTTGTTTTTCACACCAGGAAACAAAGGTCAGCAAATAGTCTCTCCCTTGCTAACTTCTGGATCAAATTAAAGGGCCTCAATTTAAAAAAATCTCAAAAGCAGAAGTGTAAACAGAGCAGAATTAATGGATTTGCTCAGTAGTACTCATGGTGATATGATATGTTTGCCGTCACCATTAAGCAAATTGACTTGGTGTCCTATAGAACCTGGAGCAGTATAATTATCAATACAGAAATCACAAGTGTTAAGAATTCAAATACAGGCTATACATATGTGGGCCACAGTTTTAACATCATTGCATTTAATTATTCTTTCTTGCTCTTCATACCAGCATTTGAACCTCTAGTTTTTACCTCTGGCCCAAAGCTGAGGTGTTGTTGCTGCAGTGAATGGAGCCAGGTTGAATTACTCTGGGAAGGTTTCCAAGGAAACTGATTTTTTATCACTGAGGAAAGGAGAGAGAGATGGTTTGATAAAGAGATTGTCCTAGAATTCTCCTGATTTCTATGGTGATTTTGCATTCCTTTGCTTATTCCATTTCAGAAAGTGTTTTGAGGTTGGGATTAAGGGTCAAAGAATGAATAAGATAGTTTAGGGGCCTACTGCTGAGGTCCAAGCCTGCTCTACACCCCCAGATTATGGCTAAGGCGGTAGCCCAAGGGACTACCTTGTTACTACTTAGCTAAGTAGTGTGAAGGCCGTGTGTGGTCATTTGTGCACTTACTGCCATGTTTATGGAGACTTAGATCCTTTCTCATCCCTCTGGGCACAGGAACATGTCAACTCAGACAAATGTCAACAACATAAAAATGCTTGTCGGATTGAATTTAACCCAGTGACACTGGTGAATGGTAGAGAACTCTCTTAGGAAATGGTTTAGTTTTTTGCCAATCATAAGACTATTTCGGAAAGGCTAAAATTGGAGTATCAAGGGATCTGTATAGGCATCAGGGAAAAGTGACAAATCCCAGAAATTGTCTCGGCTCTTCTTAGGCAGTTTAACTTGGAGATATGTGGACTTGTTTTTAAAAGCATGTATATTCTGATAATGATTTAAATATAATTAGCTTTCATTTTAATACTATGTATTTTATTTTAGGCATTTAAAATATTATTTTGAGAATCCATAGGGTTCTTTAGACTACAATAAGATTGTTTTAGGACATAGACTTTAAGTTAAGTTGGTTGCAGTCATCTCTCATTCCCTTTTTCATTATTCACATTTAAACAGTTATTAAGATGTATTGGATTCTTTCTCTTTGAAATAGCTCCAATTCATTCCTTTCTCAATATTACAGCAACTATCACTCTAGCTCAGATTCTTATCATGACTGTTTTCATCTGGATTATTGTGTTTGTCAGCTAACCAGCTTCTTTGACTTTAGTTTCTGCTGCCTCAGACATCCTACATGCTGCTATCAGAGTAAATTTGAAACAGCCCTTTAACCCCACTCATGTTCCCATCTTCAAACAGACTTCACTAGCTGCCCATTTCTCCTCTCCATTTACCCTATGCCAGATCTTGAAATATCCTGGCGATGGGGGCTGTTCTCATGCTATTGGAGGTCCCATTCTGCCAAAAGCCTCTCTTAGAAAGAAGAGAAAATAAAGAGGAAGAAAGTCTCTGGACTTAGTTCTGACCATCAAGAAAAAAGTAGATGTAGAGAGGAGAAATAGGAGTGCTCACCTTCTTGGAGTTCATGATAACAAGGGAAAGAAACAACTCAAATTTTAGAAAATAAATTAAAATAAATAAAAAGATAGGATTTATTCCATGGCTAGAGATTCTAAATACAGAGGGAGCTCAGTAATCATTTATAGAATGGTATGAGGCATCTCCCATGGCCTTAGGATTGGGAAAAGAGTATATTGGGAGTCTAAGGATCAGCTGTCATGTCTCTGAATTATCTGGAACATTGTCTTACAAATAGTAGACACTAAAGAATTGATAAATTGAATTAAATAGGCAGCACTGATAGTATTATTCCTGTTTAAGAAAGTTGAAAATTGAGGCACAGAGAGATTAGATGATTTGTCCCAGTTAATAAGGCACCAAAAAAAAAAGGCTTTAGAGTCCAAGGACCTTGGTTCAGATCCTGCCTCTATTATCATCTGAGCAACATGTTTGCTCTCTCATTGAACAAGCCACTTGACCTCTCTAGACAAGTTTCGCCTTGTGTAAAAAGTTTGATATGATGGCCTCTAAATTTCCTTCTAACTCTAAATCTGTTATCCTATGAAGTGCTGTTATCAATTCAGTTCAGTAAACATTGATTAAGTGCCTATTATGTTCCAGGCACTGGGAATATAAGTAAGAAAAAGACAGTTATTGCCTGCAAGGAGTTTCAATGTGGGAAGACCACGTACCTTTCAGGTGGAAGTAACCACCAGAAGTACCCAAGTTGTCAGCATGATGTGGTCTAGGATTGAATGGAGTCAAATCCAAGCAGAACTACTAGTAGAAAATGGAATTTCCTGGCATGTTGTTGAAACTGCTAGAAGGAAGAGCTTTAGGAAGAATTTAGTGCTCTTTAACCCTTTAATCAGAGTGGAAAGTCAACTGAAGGTCAATTGATTTCTAGAACAGGAGAACTTGAGGAGAAAATAATTTATAAACTCTAGATAGTCTTTGACTTTAAAATGCCCTATTTATAGAATCTTTTTTTAAATAAATAGATGACCTTTCTCTTCTTCCTTTTTTCCCCTCAGTATTTTATTTTTCCAAATAGTAGAGATAGTTTTCTTTTTTTTTTTTAATAGTTTTCAACATTCATGTTTGTTAGACTTAATGTTCCAAATTTTGCTCTCTCCCTTCCTAGACCTTTCCTCTCCCCAAGACAGAAGACAATATAATAGAAATTAAATGTGTGCAATTCTTTTAAACATGTTTCTATATTTATTCTATATATTCTATATGTATAGAATATATATTCTATAAAAATCTTGAGAAAGAAAAACAAATAAACAAAGGTGAAAATACTATGCTTCAATACACATTCAGTGTCCATAGTTCTCTCTATGAATGGGGATGGCATTTTCTATCCCAAGTCTATTGCAAATACCTTGAATCATCTCATTGTTGAAGAAGAATCAAATCCATCACAGGTGATCATCACATAATCTTGTTACCATGTACAAGGATCTCCTGGTTCTACTCACTTCATTCAGCATAGTTCATGTAAGTCTTTCCAGGCTTTTCTTATAGAAAAATAATATTCCATCATTTATTCAGCCATTCTCCAGTTGATGAGCATCCACTCAATTTCCAATTCCTTGCTACTACAAAAAGAGCTGCTACAAACATTTTTGCACATGTTGGTCCTTTTCCATCTTTTATGATCTCTTGGAGATATGGACCCAGTAATCCCCATCCTTCCTTACCCTGTAGTTATTATCATAGAAAATATTACGAAAAAAACACAAAACTTTGAGACTTTGTAGGTCCAGAAGCAAAGGAAGAGACAAAACTGTGAGCAGAAATAACACATCAGTGTATTGGTTCTCCTGTCTAAGAACATTTTCTACCTACTCCCCACTTCTCACAACTGTTCTTCTCAGGAAATCCAAAGTCCAGAATAGGATTACTGAGAGTAAAGTTCTTAATCTGGATCAAAGAGTTCATAAATAGATTTCTAAGGGGTCTGTGAACTTGCACTGGAAAAAAAATTACATGTTTAATTTTACTGACCTTTGGTTTTCTTTGAAATCCTGAATGTGTGACTTCATTCCAGTAGCAGCTAGATAGAGTACTGAGTCTGGAGTCAGAGAGATCTGAATTCAGATCTTAACTCAGATACTAGTGTCCTGGACAGGACACTTAATCTCTGGCTGCCTCAGTTCCTTCTGAAGGAACTATAAAATGGGGATACTTTCCAAGACTGCTGCAAAGGCAAAATTAGAATATTTGTAAAGTGCTTTGCCAATCCTTAAAGTAATCCTGTAAAGATCAACTATTGGCATCAATGTACTTAAATATATTAATCCAAAAAGTTTATAGACTTTCTTAAACTCCCCAAGGGGTCCATGACACTAAAAAGTTAAAAAATGTTTAATGTCTTCTCTTAAAATAAGGGATTCAATGTAGCAAAAAAAGCATGGGGGAGCAAGGAAAAAAAAGTGAAGTATTGGGAGATTGGAGAGGTGTGCTGAGTGGGAGACAAGATGCAAAAGAGAAATTTTATCTTTTAGAAAATTTGCCTAAGTCTGGCCTTACATTGAAAAAAAATGGAAGAAACTTACTTCTTTCCCATTCTTCTTCCTACATCCTGTGATTCCATGTTCCTAGGATCCAAACTTAGGCTAGAACTCTCTCGTACCAAAGTTACGCTGAAGTATGGGTTAAATTGACTCTTGATAGTGGGACTAAGAATCTAGTTAACAAGTTTAAGGAAATACTTTGAGAATTTTAAATTGGAATTTAGCAAATTCGATTGAGTAAATATTAAGTGCCTGCTCCAATGCAAAGTAGGGACTGGTATTGAGAATTTAAAGGTAAGAAAAAAAGAATATCCATTCCCCGCCCCCGCCCCCAATCATCCTGCATTGGGGATCCAAGACTTTCCACTGATTTTTCATCCACACATTCAGATTAAAGAAAACATAGATTCTCTTAAGTCCAAGACATTGGTGGAAGCTTGGTGGAAGAGTGGATGGAAGGTTGATTGGAGGGGTGGCTGAGAATGAGTGAAGAAAGAGCGATATAGGATGATACTGAAAATATGGGAATCAGAGCTGCCTATTTCCTGGCATAAACCTATATTTCTCACTTTCTGAAGATCTCAGAAACTGGCTTCTCGTTCTGCTGCCATTGCTTATAGTCTCTGATCAGGGCTTCTGCCCTTCCCTCATCCACTGCTGATCATAAAACAGTATTGCCGTCTGATGACCATATCCTTTGCTGGTTCTAAAGTCAGAAATAGCCACTTGTAGGATAGGCTCATGTATGGATGATGATATCAGGCAATGGCCGGGGTAGAGGAAGCTGGGAAGGGAAACCATAAATGGCTACTTCATATTTCTGAGTACTTAGTTGTATGTAGGAGATTTTTTTTTGGAGGGATTGCCTGTACAGTATGGGACCCCACATTTTACGAGGGAGGAGAGTAGCCAGGGTAGGAAAATTGTCTTAAGATAAATGGTAAATCACTTCATCTCTCACCACTGTTCCATTCTTTCCATTTACAGAACCAATATCAAGAATTCAGATTTTCATTAGGTTCATTATTACAGTGGCTTCTTAATTGGTCTATCTGCCCCCATTCTCTGTACAGTCACTAAATTGGTATTACTAAAGCTCAAATCTACCCACGGCACTTCTATGCTCAAGAAGTCCTATTGCCTCTAGGATAAAATATAAACTCCTTTGTTTGACATTTAAATGTCAGTGTTTATAATTGGGCTCTAGCCTACCTTTTTAGACTTATTGTACATGGCTATCCTTCATGCACTACATTCCACTCATACTGGACTACTTACTGTTCCCTGAATGCTGAATTCCTGCCTTTGTGCCTTTCCAAAAGCTTTCTCCTATGCCTGGAATTCCCTCCTCCCTCACTTTCACCTCTTCCTTCCAGTTTCAGCTCAAGTGCCTATCTCATAAGCTCAAGGACAAAGGGAACTGTTTCATTTTTAAAATTTGTATCCCTAGCACCTAGGACAGTATCTAGCCCATAATAGATAATAAGTGCCTGCTAATTGACTAATAACATACTGAAATAATTAATCAGTTAGTAGGTTCTTTTCTCAGTGTCCCTTAAACATAAAACTACTTTCCTTTTGGGTATGAGGTAAAATCTTTCTCCTTTCCATTCTGTTGCCTCTCTCCCTTAACTCCTTCCTCCCAGCTTTGAACCATCATAGAACTAAAACTGAAAAGCATCTTAATGATAATCTTGGTCAACCTCTTTATTTGATAGATTTTTAAATTAGATCTAAATAGGTTTTGACTAGGGTTACAGAAAAGGTGGGATTTGAACTTATTTCCTCTGATTCCAATCCTAGCACTGTGAGTACTAAGCAGGTTTAATTTTATTCCTTTTCTGTAGCCTATCCTCCCTTAAGACCAAGTACAGAGGTTATTGGTTTACTGGGTTAGTATATATTTTATTCTCCTTTCTTGGTTTTTGCCAGTAGCAGATTTTCCTTGTCACATCAGCTCAACAGCTTTTACCTGAGCATAGGCATTGTCTCCTGTAGGCTCATTTTGGGAGGTGGGAATGCTATTTGCCAGCTAGATCTGGAACCATTGCCTCCTCAGCTGTCACAAAAATCTCCTGATATTCTCAAGGAAAGAAATAGGTCATGAACAGATTATGAGATGTAGTTGTTTGGAGGTAAGAAGGGGGGGAGGGGACGGGATGTTGGAAAGTGTGGAGAATCTGAGTTGTTTCTCTAGCCATGTTAGTAAACTCTTGAATATTTTACCAATACATTTCAGGAGTAATCATTATGGTCAGATGAATTACATAGCAAATGGGTTCTCTTTGTAAATTAAAAAAGCACCCTTTCTGGGAGTTCTTTCTCAACTTTCACTAGCACTCAGCTCTTCTAAAACTATAAATCATGAATCCTTACCAGTGCCTTTTTTCTTAATAAAATACTAGATGACTGTTGCCTCTAAAAGCATTTACTGAGGTGGTATAATCAGGACAATAGCTACAAAAATACTCTCCTACATAAACCTGGGGTATTTTTATTTGTTTCAGTTATGTCCAACTTTTTATGACCCCATTTAGAGTTTTCTTGGCAAAGGTACTGGAGCAGTTTGCCATTTCCTTTTTAAACTCATTTTACAGATGAGGAAACTGAAAAAAATAGAGTTAAGTGACAGAGTCACACAGCTAGTTAGGTATCTGAGATGAGATTTGAATTCAGGAAGACTCTGCCCGCCCATGGGAAGAAATATAGATCTCTTCTGCCTTTATAATTAAACTGAAAAATGTCATCTACGACTTTATTTTTCTTCTTAACCCAGTAACCACCTTATTATTATTAGGCTTTTGACCCTACTGAAACACCCTCTCCAAAGTTACTAATATCTCTTAGCTGCCAAATCCAGTGAAGATCCAGGATTTTCAATCATCATTCTCCTTGATCTTTCTCTTCTTGATACCTTATTCTCTTTGGGTTTTCAAGTAACTATTCTCTCTTAGTTTTCCACCAGACCTATCTGATTACTCCTTCTCTATCTCCTTTGCTGAATCTCCTTCCAGATCTTGCACCCTAACCTGAGGTGACACTCAGAATTGTATCCTGGACCCTCTTCTTTTCTCTTTTTGTACTACAAATGATGGTCTCATCAGCTTCCATGGATTCAGTTACCATTTCTATGCTGATGATTCTCAAATCCATCTTTTTTGCCCTATTCTCGCCAATCTAGAATCATTCCATGCCTTTCAGACATCCCAAACTGGAAGTCTAGTAGATATAGTAAATTTAATGTCTAAAATAGAACCTATCATTTTCCCCTCTAATCCTTTCCCCCCAGCTACCTTTCTTATTATCATGGAGGCAACACTATTCTCGAAATTTCTTCCCCACCCTAACTCACAACATAGGAATCATCCTGTTATAACTCATTTTCTCCCACCTCCCATATACAAGCTGTTGTCAAAGTCTTCTCATTTCACCTTTAAAAGATCTTTCACATACGTCCCCTAATCTCTTCTGACACTGTGAGTACTCAACAACAGGTTCTTATCACTTCACACCTTGATTATTGCAATAGCCTGTTGGCTATTGTTGCTATGTTGGTGGGTCTGCCTACTTCAAGTCTCTCCCCACCCCAATCCATCCTCCACCCATCTACTAAAGTGATTTTCCTAAAAGGCATCTTCAGTCATATCACATACTCCTTCTCCATTCCATATACTCCAGTGACTTCCTGCTGCTTCCAGGAGCAAAGGCAAATCCTCTGTTTGGCATTCAAAGTCTCCTCCCCCCTTTTTAGTTTTCTTGCACCTCATCAACATATATGCTTCAATCCAGTGACAGTAACTTCCTGGATGTTCCACAAACAAACTCTGTTTTATGTCACTCTGGGCTCTACTGATTCCATCACAGAAAAATTGTTTATATCTTGTAGAGGGACCACCAAATACTAAAGCATAACACTTTGTCATCTGTGATTATGTCAAACATCTCTGTGGAAGAGCATTCTTGAAATGGGCAGGAGGATAATTCCAAGGGGTGACTTAGATTGGGAAAGAGAGAGAAAAGAAAGCTATATTTAGAAGTGTAAATTTTGTCCCTTTGTGGAGGAGTGTCCCAGTTCTATGTTCCAAGAAGGCCTGTGGGATTTGTTTCACTGGTTTCTTAGAAAACAAACTATTCAGGAAGACCAACAAACTTAGGAGATGGCTAGGAAATTGTTCTTCTTTTTAAGCTTCTTTAGATAGGTAATTCTTCTTTAGATAGGTAATCCAAGAGTGATAAAGTGTTTTGTAAAATTCTCTTGTATGTATGTGAGTGAGCCTTATCTGGTTGGCATATTGATTTGATGCCCAAGCAGCTGATGGAGCCCATACTCATCCTTATTTCCAGGCTAAAGTTCAGAAGCAAAGAGAAATCTCCAGGTACCCAAAATGTTGGCAGTAATGAAGAGGCAGGTTATCTATCTTATCCTATGCCCTTGCTTGCATTTGAGGCACAGGCTTTCAGCACTGCCAGGCCTATTTTGTAACTCCTCGGTGGTTTGTGTAGCTCCCGAGACTGCAGGAACTGGGGAGCTCCAGGACAGAGGCAGGATTAGTGGTTGTCTCAGTTCTTCTGCCCCAGGCAGAAATAGCTTCGCATTGAGTGTTTGTACAGATCTGGCCTCATTCCATAGATGTGGTCTCATTTTGGCTTTCCAGGGAGATGATCCCATGGAAACCAAGGCAAGGGGAGGTGACTTAATTTACTTTTGTATGAACCAATGAGTCAGCCTAAAGAGCTGGCACTAAAACTCCAGGAGGCTGGAATCTCTCTTGACTCAAAAATAAAAGTAGAGTCATATAGTAGAAGGAACATTAAATTCACGTTCATGAACCTCGGGTTTTGGGCCCAGATCCCTGATTCTATGACTTGCTATGACTTGGGAAAGTTCAACCCTTTCCCAATATATCAGAATAGCTGTATCACATCACACCACTCAACAGAGTGGTCACAAAGAGTGCTGACCACATACAGTATGAAAAGTGAAAAACAACTTTAGTATCTGAGATGAAATTTTCATCATCATCATCATGGAGGGTGGGGTTAGACTGAAGATTGTTATCATGCCCAGGGTTAGATCATTGGAAAGTTCCCAAATATTAAAAGTGTTATTGTTACTCAATCCTTTCAATGATGTCCAACTCTCTATGACCCCATTTTGGGGTTTTCTTGGCAAAAGATAGGGGAGTAGTTTGCCATTTCCTTCTCCAGCTCATTTTACAAACAAGGAAACTGAGGCAAACAAGATTAAGTGACTTGTCCAAAGTCGCACAACAAATAAATCTGAGACTGGATTGAACTCAAGAAAGTGAATCTTTCTGCTTCCAAGCATAGTGCTCTATCTCCTGTGCCACCTACCTTTAAATGGAGAAGGAGGAAGAACAAGATGTATTTCATAAACATATATATGTATATATGTACACAATATGTAAATATATGATAAATATAATCATAAATAAATATATAATAGATACAAATATATATAAATGTTTATATAAATATATATAAAATGCCTATTAGGTGCCAGTCACTGTGCTGAGCACTTTATAAATATTATCCCATTTGATCCTTGCAATGACTTGGGAGGTAGGCATCATTATTATCTCCATTTTACAGTTGAGGAAACTAAGTCAGAAAGAGGTTAAATCCTTTGCTCAGGGTCACACAGCTGGTAAATGTCGGAGGCCAGATTTTACTTCAAACCTTCTTGACTCCAGGCTCAGCATGCTACCTTGCTGCCTTTGTTCGTGTAAAAAGGAGGCTCTTCAGCAGAGCAGTGAGTCCAAGTTCCACCTTGTGAGAGTGTCCATAGATTTGAAGGTCTCACTGTGGATCTTAATAGTGGTTGTGACCAGACTGCCTTCACACACCAGTGGTCACTTTCAGCACGTACTCTTGTACCATCTTGGGAAAGTTACATGATGGTGTGAAAATAAAATCATTTGGGGATCACAGATGTTTTCTCACCTGCAAAGGGGATATGTGTGGGTTTTTCCCCATGCTGGTGTGCATTCCTTGTGCCTAAGTGTAAAAAGGATGAATGGTGTTAAGTTGGAAGAACATTAAACCAAGGGCTAGGAGATCCGGATCCTTTTCTTGGCTCTGTCACTCACATACTGGTATCTCTATCTATGTGAATTTTCATCTCCTCCCTTATAAACTGAGAGGATTGGACTAAATGGTCCCTAAAGGCCAGTTTAGCTTTAAAGTTTTATGGTTCCATTTCTCATAGGGACATTTAGAACTCTCCTTACTAAGATAGAAAAAACCAGGAAATTGGCACAATATATTAGAGCCTGAAGTCATGAAGGCCTGAGTTCAGATTTGACCTCATTCATTCACTGACCATGTGACAGAGAACAAGTCACCTAGCCTCTGATTACCTCAGTTTTTTTCAATTGTGAATTGTACATCATAATAGTGCCTGCCTCCTAGAAAGGAAGGGCAAGTGAAATAATATTTGTAAAGCATTAAGCATGTCTAGCATGTAATAGATGTTTAATAAATGCTTCCTGCCTGCCTCCCTCTCTTTCTCCCTCCCTTTCTCCCCTTTCCTGATAAAGGTTAATAGATTTAGAAGATCTTAGAAATAATCTTGTCCAAACTTCTCATTTTACAGATAAGGAAACTGAGACTCAAAGGTTGTGATTTACCCAAATTTATGTAGCAAGTGTAAGATCAGAACCAAATCTTATAGACTCTAAAACCTATGCTTTTTTCATTATGAACTTTTCATTTCATTTGAATGACTGAATAAATTAAATTTTCATTTGATTCATGTCTGATTCTTTACGATGCAATTTGGGGTTTTCTTGCAAAGATTCTGTGCTGGTTTGCCATTTCCTTCTCCAACTCATTTTACAGATGAGAAAACTAAGACATAGGGTAAGTGACTTGCCCAGGGTCACACAACTAGTCAGTATCCAAGGTCATATATGAACTCAGGGATATTCCTTCCTGATTCCAGGTACAGGACTCTATCCATTGTACCATCTAGTTGCCCCTTAACAAACATGAACATCTCAGTATTCAAAGAACAGAAAGAGTTATGTGAAATACTAAGTTTCAGTTATGTATGGTTTTCAAAATATATTTAATATGATAGTAACCAAAGTGTCTTACTTGTCTATGACCCCTTTTATTTTTTTTTAATAGCTTTTTATTTACAAGATATATGCATGGGTAATTTTACAGCATTGACAATTGCCAAACCTTTTGTTCCAATTTTTCCCCTCCTTCCCCCATCCCCTCCCCTAGATGGCAGGATGACCAGTAGATGTTAAATATATTGAAGTATAAATTAAATACACAATAAGTATACATGACCAAACCATTATTTTGCTGTACAAAAAGAATCAGACTCTGAAATATTGTACAATTAGCCTGTGAAGGAAATCAAAAATGCAGGTGGGCAAAAATATAGGGTTTGGGAATTCAATGTAATGGTTCTTGGTCATCTCCCAGAGTTCTTTCGCTGGGCATAGTTGGTTCAGTTCATTACTGCTCCATTGGAACTGATTTGGTTCATGTCATTGCTGAGGATGGCCAGGTCCATCAGAATTGATCATCATATAGTATTGTTGTTGAAGTATATAATGATCTCCTGGCCCTGCTCGTTTCATTCAGCATCAGTTCGTATAAGTCCCTCTAGGCCTCTCTGAAATCATCCTGCTGGTCATTTCTTACAGAACAATAATATTCCATAATATTCATACACCACAATTTTTTCAGCCATTCTCCAATTGATCGGCATCTACTCAGTTTCCAGTTTCTAGCCACTACAAACAGGGCTGCCACAAACATTTTAGCACATACAGGTCCCTTTCCCTTCTTTAGTATCTCTTTGGGATATAAGCCCAGTAGTAACACTGATGGATCAAAGGGAATGCACAGTTTGATAACTTTTTGAGCATAGTTCCAAATTGTTCTCCAGAATGGCTGGATGTGTTCACAATTCCACCAACAATGTATTAGTGTCCCTGTTTTCCCACATCCCCTCCAACATTCTGCGTTATCTTTCCCTGTCATTCTAGCCAGTCTGACAGGTGTGTAGTGGTATCTTAGAGTTGTCTTAATTTGCATTTCTCTGATTAATAATGACTTGGAGCATCCTTTCATATGGCTAGAAATAGTTTCAATTTCTTCATCTGAGAATTGTCTGTTCATATCCTTTGACCATTTATCAATTGGAGAATGGCTTGATTTCTTATAAATTAGAGTCAATTCTCTATATATTTTGGAAATGAATCCTTTACCTTTGACTATAGAAATATTTTCCCAGTTTATTGCTTCCCTTCTAATCTTGTCTGCATTAGTTTTGTTTGTACAAAAACTTTTCAATTTGATATAATCAAAATTTTCTATTTTGTAATCAATAATGATCTCTAGTTCTTCTTTGGTCATAAATTCCCTCCTCTTCCAAATGTCTGAGAGGTAAACTATCTTGTGTTCCTCTAATTTATTTATAATCTCATTCTTTATGTCTGGGTCATGAACCCATTTTGACCTTATCTTGGTGTACGGTGTTAAGTGTGGGTTGATGCCTAGTTTCTGCCATACTAGTTTCCAATTTTCCCAGCAATTTTTATCAAACAGTAAGTTCTTATTCCAAAAGTTGGGTTCTCTGGGTTTGTCAAATATAGTTATTGACTGTTTTGTCCTTTGGACCTAACCTGTTCCACTGATCAACTAATCTATTCCTTAGCCAATACCAAATGGTTTTGGTAACTGCTGCTTTATAATATGATTTTAGATCTGGAACAGCTAGGCCACCTTCATTTGATTTTTTTTTTCATTAATTCCCTTGAAATTCTTGACCCTATGACATAGAGGTTTTAAACATTTTTTCACAACCTTCTGAATATTTTTAATGTTCCTTTGATGCTACTTTCTTTCTTTTACATCATTGCATACCAACAATTTCTTTCCCTTTTCCTCAGTTCCCTTCCTTCTAACAAATAAGATATTCAGGGAAAAAAAATCTATACATTAGCCATGTCTGGCTCATCTTACACCTCTTGTCCATCACCTGGCTGCCAAGAGATGGGAAGCACATTTCATCATCTGTTGTCTGACATCATGATTAATCATGGCATTGATCAGAGTTCTTAACTATTTCAAAGTTGTTTAGAGCTAAACTCTGTTGTAATACTTGTATACATTGTTCTCTCAAGTCTTCTCATTTTACTCTGAATTAACTCATAAAAGTCTTTCCAGATTTCTGCAGATTCATGTTATTTGTCATTTTTTTATGGCTCAATACTATTCTAGTCATATGCTTGGAATATTTGTTCAGGCATTTCCTAGGCAATAGACACCTCTTAGTTTTCAATTCTTTGGTATAATAAAAAAAAGTGATACTTAAGATATTTTTGGACATATGAATCCTTTCCCTCAATCTTTGGCCTCTTTGGGTATATACATAGTGGACATATGCACGAGGCCAAAAGATTCTGATGAATATTTAGTGATTTGGGAGGTATAACTCTAAATTGTTTTCTAGAATTATTAGGCCAATTTCCAGATTAACCAATATTTTATTATGTACCTATTTTCTTATTAACCATCCAATAATTGCCATTTTCTTTTTTTTGTCATCTTTCTCAATCTCAATCAATGGTAGGTATGAAGTAGAACCTCAA
Source organism: Antechinus flavipes (assembly GCF_016432865.1). NCBI lineage: Eukaryota > Metazoa > Chordata > Mammalia > Dasyuromorphia > Dasyuridae > Antechinus > Antechinus flavipes. The sequence goes on from NC_067401.1 coordinate 165,913,216, forward strand.
AATTGCGTTGAACTACTTTTTATTGTTAGTGATTTGGAATACATTTTTGATATGGATGCTAATAGCTTGTATTTCTTTTATAAACTCTTCATATTTTTGACCACTTGTTTATTAGACAATAGATATTGTTATATTTCTATCAATTCCCTATATATCTTAGATGTTATCAGGAATTTGCTGCAAAGATTTCCTCCAGTGACCTGTTTTCTTTCTAATTCTGCCTTGATTTTGTTTTTACAAAAGCTTTTCAATTTTATTTAATCAACATTTTTGATCATCTTACTTCTTTGATCAGAAATTATCTTTGTATTCACAGTTGTGAAAAGTATATCTTTGCTTTCTCTAATTTGTTATAATCTTTTATACTTAGTTCATATGTCAATTTAGATCTTATTAGGGTATGTGGTATGAGATATGTCTCTAATCTAATTTATGATTGCTTTCTGGTTTTCTCAGTAGTGTTTGTAGAAAAAAGTGAGTCCTTACCTCAATTTCTAGGGTGTTTTATCCATAGGTTTTTACTATATTTGATTGCTTCTGGGCTTACTTAATTCTTTTATTGACCAGCCTTTCTATTTTTCAGAAATTACTAATGGTTTTGATGATTATGCCTTTGTAGTCATAGTTTGAAACCTGATATTACTTTTTTATTCTTTTCCTTGAGATTCTTAACCTTTTGTTTTCTAGATGAATTTAGTTATTATTTTGTCTAATTTTATAAAGGAACCCTTTGGTAATTTGGCACATCACTGAATCTATAGATTAATTTAGATAGTCTTATCATTTTTTATAATATTAGCGTGGCTCTCTAATTATATGTCTAATTTAGAGTTAAAGCCATACAAGTCCTAAGTGTGTCTTGATGTGGACTTCCAAATATCTTGTATATTCCATAGTTATTTTGGATGGAATATTTTTCCTAATTCTTCCTACTGAGTTTTGTGTCCCCTGTGCAGTCTGACTGTCTCTGCCATTGCCCTACTGCAGTTATGGATGGTGTTGCCCTTCCTGGTCTCCTACCTAGCCCTCTTCTACAATCTCAGCTAGGACAGGGAACCCAAGAGGGAAACAGGCCTTTCCTCTGACTTAATTCTTTTGTCTCTTGTGTCCTGGTGGCCCAAAGTGCCTGTTAGCCTCTGTTCTTTCTCCTTGCTTAATAACTGGAAACTTGTTTTCTTTTTTGTGGCCCTGGCAGGATCCAGTTTAATACTGGAGATTGTGCTGGTCTCAGATTTCCTCTGTGTTGTCTCTGTCTACTTGATCCACCAGTTTGGCTGTGGAATATTGGAGGTCATCACAGATTCAGATCCACGAAGGCTCCCCACTACAGGCTTGTTTGAGCATTTCAGGGTGGTTTTTCTGTCTGTTCAAAGACTTTGTCACCTGCTGTGGTTCCAGTAGTATACTGGAAATTGCTCTGATTTTAGAGATCTGTATGTTACAAGTGCCTCTATGTATTTTTTGTGTCCTGATGCAGTGACCTTTTGAGAGCTGCTTTGTCCCGGGCCATGCTTCTAATAGACCAAGGCCAGGAATCCCCAATCTTGGGGCATGTTTACCAGATATCCAGCTGGCATGCTGTCAGCTAGAGCTCTTGCAGGCTTCTTGTCTTTGTTCTAGTCTTGGAATAGAGGGGGAAATTCATTGGTGTTTCCTTTAAAAAAGTTTTGCCATGCATCATAATCCTGTCCCCATGGGAGGTGAAGGGTTATAGCCAGACCTTCTTTTTGTTTCTTGATGACGCTGAGCTCAGTTTGGACCTTTTGTGTCTCCATCTTTATTTAAAGTCCCTAGTTACATCAGTTTACTCTCCCTGACTTGCTGCAGGAGCTCCTAAGGGCTGACAGTCTTTTAGATGACTCATATGAGCTTTTCCAGGATAAGACCATTGACATTTTCCGAGCACAAGGATGGATACCTACCCTATTGTGGGATGGAGAACTTGGACGATTTCAAGCAGACATTCCTTTCATGGACTTCAGATGACTTGGGAAGGCCCTTATTTCTACAGTTAAGCCTGTTCTACAATACTTGAAGCCACCGTCTCTCATCCTCCTGCCCCAGCCTGAGTTTTCTCAATATTAAGCATCCTCATTGTTGCATAAGAGAGACTTATGGTTCGTTATTATCCTAGCTGCCCTTCTCTGAACTTTCTCAATGTCCTTTTTGAAACTGGACCAGTTGTTAAAGGGAATCCAAAGGTTCTTCTCTTGAGCATTAATAGAAGTTTTTTGTCTATAATGTTCATAAAACACTAATTTTATTCATTCCTTCCGACTATATAATGTTGACCAACTATCTGGAAGTTGTTTATGACCTTTTTTCTTGTAGAGAGGGATTGAGAGAGGGAATGTGAATGGTGCAGTGAGCATCCATCATCACTAGTTGAAAAAAGTTTCTGGGTACATTTTTCTTTTATGTATCATCATGAATACAAAGGCAATCACATCATTATAAAGCAATGTGTCTCAAAAGAATTCAGTATAATGGAATATTATTGTTTTATAAAAAGAGATGGAGCAGATTGATTTTAGAAAAGCCTAGAAGGACGTATATCAATTGATGCTAAATGAAGTGAGCAGAACATTCTACACAGTAACAAGGTGATGACATGGACCTGACTCTTTTCAACAATGTGGTGATCCAAAGCAATTCTTATAGACTTGTGATGGAAAGTGCCATTTCCATCTAGAGAGAGAACTAGAAAGACTAGATCAAAGCATAGTATTTTCACCTTGGTTGTTATTGTTGTTTGTTTGCTTGTTTTTTTCTCTTGTATTTTTTCCCTTTTGATCTGATTTATTTTGTGCAAAATGATGAATATGGAAATATGTTTAGAAGAATTGCACATGTTTAACTTACATAGAATTGCTTGCTTCTTGGGGAGGGGAGAAGGAAGGAGAGGGAGAAACATTTGAAATAAAGGTCAAGGTTTTGCGAAGGTGAATGTTGAAAACTATCTTTCCATGTATTGAGAAAAATAAAATACAATTAAAATGTTTTTTAAAAGAAAAAAAAAGAATTCAAGATGTAATAAGGAGTACTAACTGGCTTTTTTTCTTTTCTGTCTTACCACTGACTTTCTGTGTGACCACAGGCAGGTATTTGGAGTTCTCTCTATGGCTATTTGGGCTTCAGGTTGGAAGTATGGCCAAATGAAATAGTGGATTAGGAATCAGGAGTCAGGAGATTAAGTTCCATTTAAGTGACTATCCAAGTCTTGGATTCTCCATTTACACTGGAAATGAATGGATTGGATTAGGATCTTAATCTTTTTGTTGCTGCTCCTGCAGTTATTGTTATGGACCTTTTTGGTAACTTGATGAAAGTCATGGACACTTTTATCCAGATAGGATTGTAGTGAAAACCAATTACATTGGTTAAATTACAATATACTTGTTGTATTAAATAAATACAATATATTTATGAACATGTTTTTAAAAACATTCACAGATTCCAAGTTAAGAACCTCTGGACTTGATCTCTGAGATTCTTTGTATTCTGACGTATCAATCTGAATAAGGTCATTATCTTGTCCTTGTTTTGATAGATGAGAAATGAGAAGAAACACGTTGAAATGGCGAAGTGTTTTTGTCTCAGTGAAAGGGGCCACAGAAATGTTAGTTGGTGGGTCTAGTATTTGAAGGCTTTTCCCATTTTAGGGCTATTTAAGATTTCAGCTATCTAGTTCCTACAGTGCAGTAGATAGCAGCCTCTACAAGTGGGTCCTTCCACTCTGATTATAATTAATGCTGTTCTCCTGAAGGTTTTAATTCAAACGTCAGGATCCAAAGGACCCTACTGTGCAAGAAATACTAAACACTGAGATTCATGAAGGATTAGTGTATTGCTTCATGGTCTGACTAAACTAAGATTAATATTTATTAGGAGGGTTAGCATCTCTCGGATTACAGGATTTGCTTCTGGAAGATACCTTAAAGATCATCTTGGCCAACTCCTCCATTTTACAGCTGAAGATACTGAGGCCCAATAAAAGATTGAATGAGATCAGATAAATCATTTAAACTCTCTCTTTGTGCCAGACCCATGATCAGCAGATAGGAATACAAATACAAGCAAAAAGCGCTATCTTTAGCCCTTATTCTCAGGCAACTTTTGAGTTGAGGAAGGGAGATAAACAGAAAAAAGCAGTCTGGAGAGTCAGCAGCTGAGCCAGATTATAGGGAAGTAACTTGGCAGTGATCATCCAGATATTAAATATTTGAATCCAAAATTCACATTCAGATTTTCAGATACCAAATCCAGTGGACTGTTCACTATAGCCCCCCTCCTCAAATCTATCCAAATTTAGAATCTCTTGTAATGGAGAAAGGGAGACAGTGACAAAGTAGAAATAGAAAGCCACTTGTAGATTATATCTTGAAGAGATTAAAGATAATTTTTCTTAGTAGCATTTGTTGTGACCTAACAAAAGGTCAGACCAGTTTCTGATCAAATTCTGCCTTCCTTTCTCCTGTCTCCCAGTTTCTGTGAACATTTATCTTGGAAGCTGTGACAACCATCTAAAATAGAGACAACCACATGCCCATCTGTCCTTCTTCCCCTTAACCAATCTCTCCGACTCTACCCTCCCTTCCCTCTTGAAATGAATCTTATTTAAAACTATTTTTTTCTCAAAAAAAAATAGTACCAAAGAAACAAATAAAAAAGGAGACAAGATTTAGTGCCCAAGACCCATCCTGAGGATTGTCTGGAGGAGGGGTTCGTTCTTGCATCCAGATTTCAGAGACCTGAGTAGTTAAGCACCCCCAGTCTTCTCATCCCTGAAAGTGGCGATTCCAACATTTCCTGATGATATTTAGCAAAAGGTCACCCATCGGCACTCATTGTAGGACCAGATAATGCATGGATTGTGTAAAGCCAGGTGGGATAGCCAGCAGGAATTCTCTCATCTTGTAATGTTTCCTGTTGGAGAGAGTGAAGAATTGTAAGGGGGGAGGGCAGTGCACATGTGGGATGGGAATAAGGCTTTTTGGTGTCGGAGACTCAAGTTTTCATCAATCAGTTCTTTGTCACTTTGATGACAAGCACTTTTTTTTTTTTAACAGCTAAGAGATCTTTTTGGCTCTGAGCCTCTCTCAGGCAGCTGTTCTGATTCATTTCTGGGTTGGGGACACCTTAGAAGTGTAAGGAGACGAGATAGGATGTGGCTCCAGAGCAGGGCACACAGTAGTTCTCCCGTTGCCCCCTGATGGAGGGCAAGAATGTGATCAAAGTCTTTCAAGGCTACCCTGCACCCAGGAGCCATAGGAAATGTGGAGAAGAAGGGTGAGCAGAGTGACTAGTGAAAATTAGCTACTTGGGGATAGCAAAGACATGTGTGGGTATTTAGGGTGGGGTGGGTATGTATGTATATATCTACATATGTATACATAAATAGGTTCTTTCTTAACTGTAACTAGGGATGGGAAGAATGAAAAGGAGTATGTGTCTCTGTGTTATGCATGTACATATATGTAAATATAAATATATCCTTTCTTAACTGTAGCTTGCTTGGGGATGATGGGGGGAATGAAAGGGGAAAAAAGAACAAAGTAAAAAAGGTGCACAGCAGAGAACAAAAGAATAATTTACAAAGAAGTAAAGACAATTCCTCGTGAATATTTCTTCTAATATATATACTTTCTTAAATTGGTCTTTGTTGTTACATATTTTGAATCCTCCTTGATGTTCTGCTGGGCATTTGACAACATTCTCTCTTGTTTTGTTTTATTTTGTTTTATATTGTTTTTCTTTTCTCTTATTCTGGTTCTTCAAATAAAATCAATTTGATTAAAAAAAGAAAATTAGCTGCTTGTTAGGATAATCAACCTTTTTAAAAATCAGAATTCCTTTATTTGAGTCATTGGTGGTATTTGATAGTGTTAGTTAAATGACTCCATAAAGATTCTACTCTCTTACACTGGACACTGCTCTTGTTCCCCAGAGGGCACTAGTATCTGATTTGGGCACATAATTCTTAGAGCATTAATCCCATTCTGCTACAGATTCTTAAACACAGCAAGAAACTCCCCTTCCCCCAAAACTAACACTTCACACACTTCTCATAGGAAGCTCATGGCTTCCAGCCCCAATAATAATGCAGGTGGAGGTCTGAAAGTTTAAATAATTCTCCTATTTAGAAAAATGGGGAAACTGAAATCTGGAGTCGGCATGGAACAAGTATTATTCTTGTCTCTCCTTTCCCACTACTTCTTTTATATCTGGTGGCTTCCTCTTACACAGTGAATAACGGTCTCTCTTTTTTCCTGAACTTGTCCTAAATCTTTCCTGCCTTTTTGGTAAACAATGATTTTAGGAAATATATTGAGTAGGAAACTAGGCCCAAATGTGATCATATGCACTGGAGGGCCTGGAGGTCCATAAAATCCTTTTAATGGGAGTTAGTATTTCATTATGTCCTGCTGATTCCTGTGTCCTAGAGAAGAATAGTCCCTTATACCATCCAGCACCAAGCTCTATCAGGGTCTTCCTTTCTCCTAGATCTTTCTTAGAAAGTAAACATAGCAGTGAAAAGGTCAATAATTCATTCCTCAAAATCAGGGTTAATTTTTTTGGTGGTCTAGTAAAATCTATGAACCTCTTCTCAGAATGTTTTCCAGTGCAGAAAATAAAAATACATAGGATTACAAAGAAAACCAAAAGTTTTGGAAAGACTTACATGAACTGATGCTGAGCAAAATGAGCAGAACTAGGAGAACATTATACACAGTAATAACAACATTATGCAATGATGGACTTAGGATTGAGTTAGCTCTTCTCAGCAATACAGTGATCCAAGATGAGACTTGCAATGGAAAATGCTATCCACATCCAGAGGAAAAAAAAACTATGGCGTTTGAATGCAGATCAAAGCATATTGTTTTCACTTTGTTGTTGCTCTTTTTCTTTCTCATGGTTTTTCCTTTTGTTCTGAGTCTTCTTTCACCACATGATTAATGTGGAAATGTGTTTAACATGATTATAATTTATATCAGAATTCTTGTTGTCTTGGGGCAGGAGGAAAGAGGGAGGGAGAAAGAAAAATATGGGGTTGTAAATGTTACAAAGATGAATATTGAAAACTATCTTTACGTTTAATTAGGAAAATATAAAATACTACTAAGTACAAAAGAAAAATGTTCCTGCTGAAGCATCACTTTAACTTTGTCGTAGGGGTTAGGAGCGTGGTGCTCCCTTGATCTGGAAAAAATGCATTAAATGTTCTGGCCTGCCCTTTGTGTACCTGAGAAGAAATCTTCTGGCTTCACAGATTTCTCTCTTTTCTTGATATCTTCTGGATTTACAGATTTCTCTCTTTTCTTGATATTATATGATCCTATACATTTATGCATTTCTGAGTTTCTGAGCTTTTTCTCTATTATCTTCTGGCCTTGGTGAGTTGTCTGTGGCTTCCCCCTAAATTCCCATTTAATTTTGTAAGCTGACAATATATAGAAATCGAATTGGAGAATGTCAGAATGTAGAAGGGAGGAATTGTACCTTATCTCTTGTCCCATCCCTCTCTGAAATCTCTTCTTTGCTTCTCCAAATTCTCTCCATAAGCAGGAAGCATCATGGGTTGTGAGATGCCCTTCATCTGTGTGGCACATGGTGTCACCCAGCTGCCTTTCAGGGAATTGAGCAGGGTTGTTACAAACCAGAAACCAGTCTTCCAAGGATGGGCTTTCCAGAGCCCAACAATCTGTGAAGATTTTACTGTAATGGATAAAAGGGCAAGGTCTCACTGTGCTATTATCAATTGGTCTTTTTAGCTCCAGGAATTTTCTAAATTTGAGTGATTTTTTTCTTCCTAGAGACCAGAGTTCTGCTCTTGGTTCATCTTCATTTTAATGGCTCACCTTTATTTTTAAATGAATTGGTTATATTGGATTATTTGTTGTCTAGGGGAAGTGGGAGATTGGGAGGGAGGGAGAAAAAATTGGAACACAAGGTTTTGTAAGGGTGAATGTGGAAAACTATCTTTACATGTTTCTTTCTTTCTTTCTTTGTTTCTTTTTTTGTTTTTTGTTTTTTGCTGAGGCAATTGGAGTTAAGTGACTTGCCTGGGGTCACATATCCAGTGAGTATCTGAGGCTGGGTTTGAACTTGGCTTCTCCTGACTCCAGGGTTGGTTGGCTGTCTACTACTCCACTTGTTTGTCCCATAAGAACATCATTTAAAGAAAATACATTTTTTTCAAGGAGAGTTAAATTTTATTTCTGTGAAGTTTTGATATCATCAGGGTGGATGAGAGAATGGGGAAATTGCCTAGCTGCTGGGGAAGAAGTTTGCTGTTCAATTCTGACCAGGATAGTTTGTCTACTTATAAAATTCAAATAATTACACTTGACTATTCTCTGGAGAGTAATGAAAATTTGTGTTGGCCTTGGTGTCTGAGGAGGGTTGTGCATTTGGGTAAAGTCATCTTTGATTCTTTTCCACGATCTGTCCCCACTTTTTTGTCCCCCTTTTTCTCTATTCCTAGGGAACCACCTTTTCAGCATAAGGCTAATTGTCTTGTCTATTAGTAATTAGTGCAAATGAGGAGTTGAGGATGTCACTGAAGCTAGTTGTTTTAACAATATTTTACCTGGTCTTTCTGTTTCATTCTTTTGCTTATCTATACTACACATACCACTAGACTGAGCTTCCTTAAATATTATTTGCATCATGTTACTTCTCTGCCCTATACAATAATAACTTCCTGTTACCTATATATAATTAATTGCAAACTTCTCTAGTTAACAGTCAAAACCATTTGTAATATGGTCTTGCTCAAGCTCACCAACATTATTCCCTATTTCTCTCAAACACAATCTTCTTACACTCTAATTGGGTTATTCTTTTCATTGTCCTCTCACCATATGGTCCATATAGTTGCTCAGGATATTCTTCCCAACCAGAATGCCGTTCTCCTCTATAGATCTTAGCCATGTTTTAAAGAACTAGCTCAAGGTTACAAAACAGGATAGTTTGCTTTCCTATAAAATTGCAATAATTACACTTGACTATTCTCTGGGAGAGTAATGAAAATTTGTATTGGCCCTGGTGCTTTAAGAACCTGAAAGAAGAGTAATGAAGTCTTTTGGGATTATTTCAGCCCATACCAATTTTTTCCTTCTCTCAGTTCACAATCAAGGGACCAGACTGACTAGAATTGTAGGGGATTATTGGAAAGTAATAAAACAAGGTTGTATAGATGGGATGAGCCAGGTTATGTAGATCCCAAAAAATCCAAACTTAATGTCAATGAAACAGTTAAAAATACACAGAAAAGAGCAGAAAGTAAGTTTAGAAATGAATACAGGCAAGACAATGTTGTTACTATCATGTTAAATTTTATATATACTTAAAAAACAAACTGTATAGAATAGCCATATGCATTCTTTTTTCTGTTTTCATATATTGAAATGTTTAAGTTTATAATGAAAAAGAAAATTTTTATTTACAAAGAAAAGTTAAAGAGTTTGAATTTAATACTGTAGAGAGTGGGATATCATTAGAAGTTTTTTTCAGAAGGGAATTACATGATGAAACTTGTATTTAAAAGATCAATTTTGGCAAATGGATTGGAGAAGGGCAAAGACTGAAGTGGGGAGACCAGTTAGGAAGTTGTTGTTCTAGCTGAGGCAATTAGGGGCTAGCCTAGGGTGGTGAGATTAGAAAGAGGGGATAGAAAGACATTTAATTTAATATTTTATTTTCCCCCAATTACATGTAAAAACAATCTTAACATTTTTTCAAATTTTGAGTTTCAAGTTCTCTTTCTTCCTTGCTCCCCTCCCCTCATTTAGAAGACAAGCAACTTGACATAGGTGATAACGCATGTAGTCATGCAAAACACATTTCCATGTAAGTCATTCTGTGAAAGAAAACACAGCCTAAAAAAAGAAAAAGTATGTCTTCAATCCGCATTCAGGCTTCACTAGTTCATGAAAGACATCTTTTTGAAAGGCAAAATTGACAAAATTTAGAATGTATATATTCATGCCCAAGTAAGCTGTCCATGTTCCTATGGTTTCTTTAAATATGTAGACATAGGAAGATGCTTGGATAAATCTGATTTGAGGGTTGAACTACCACTAGGGAGAAGAGGAGAGACAACAAGATAGCTGGAGGGGGAAGAGCAGGCAAGCAAGCTTGGAATACTTTAAGACAAATGACTCTTCCTTCAGTGTCCTGGAGATTTTCCTGGAGACTAGAATTCTGTTTATCTTAGTAAATATTGCCAGGGTTTCAAAATGAAAGCTGTGTCTTGTTTGCTGGCCCTTAGCTTATTCTCATCAGCTTGACTCCTATCCACTCGTTACACTGGTTACACAAAAGACAAGGTGGAAACCTAGTAAACTTCTTTATCCAAGCAAACATCAAACAGAAATTGGAGAAGAGAGAGAATTAATTCTCTTAGTGAGATATTTCCATTCAAAACAAGAGAAGCTCTAATCTCACTTGAGAAGAAATGAGATGGAAGTCAGACATGTTTAAGAACATGTCCATGGTTTCTAAGTCTCCTCTCATCTTCTCTGTCTACTTCTCCCTCCCTCCTTCCTTGCTTTCTTCCCTTCCTTTCCCTTCCCTTCTCTTTCTTTCCCTTCCCTTCCCTTCCCTTCCTTCCTTCCTTCCCTTCCCTTCCTTTCCCTTCCCTTCTTTTTCTTTCCCTTCTCTTCCCCTTCCCTTCCCTTCCTTTCCCTTCCCTTCCCTTCCCTTCCTTCTTTCTTTCCTTCCCTCCCTTCATCCCTCCCTCCTTCCTTCCTTCCCTCCTTCCCTCCTTTCTGAGTCAGTCCTAAAGAGAATATCTAGAGCTACATTTTTCTCAAAGAAGCAAAAGCATTTTTCCTCTCTAAAACTCCCTCACCAACTCTTCTGCACATGGATCAGCATTTTCTCTTCCACTCTGTAGTCATGTCTGAGAAGAGGAATACAGAACACCCCAGGCTCAGCAACCTAAGGCCATCCTTGGTTAGCTGAGTGTAAATCAAAGAGAACTAATTTTATGAAGCTGAATGACAGAGAGGATGATGGATCTATTGATGGCTTAAAGAACTCTGAGAGAGATATTTTGTTTGACATGCAGGAGGGCATGATTAATATGCTAAGCTGACAGTATTGAAGTAAAAGTATCTTGAAAGCAGTTAGGGAGATGGGATCATTGGAGTTAAAACTGAGAAGGGACACTACAATAATCTAGTCTAATGATTCCATTTTACATATGAGTAAACTGAAGCTTAAGAGAATAAATGATTTGCCCAGTATCTCACAGGTTCACTTCCCTGTTCAAAATGCCCTGCGTCCTGCAAGATTATAAATTCCTTAAAGGAAGGAACTTTTCTCCTTAACTTCCCATTCCTAAGCCACAAAGCCTGTGTTTCCTCAATGAGAGATCCAACCAAAGTAGGAAAATCCTTCTAGCAATGTGGATTGCAGACCAGCCACTATTTTGCCCTTTATTGTAGGAGTTGCTTGGAGTACTTGAAAGACTGAGTAACTTCTCCAAGATCACACAACTCGTAGATATCAGAAGTCAGACTTTAGCTCAGATATTCCCAGTGTCTAGGCCGGCTCTTTCTCCATGATATCACACTGCCTTTGCCTGATATGAGCAATTTGTGCCTCTATCTCTATTTCCCCATGGATCACACAGAGTTCTCAGGGGGTCAGAAATTATGTTAGCTGTTCCCAGGGATGCGGTGGGAGCCTTGGAACTGCAGATTGAGGACCTCCCTACAAACAGCTCTGATGCTGTTTCTAACCTTCATCACATGTATCTGTTACTGTTCTCTGGTATTTCTCAGAATGAAGTCCTTGTTTTATTCTGGAGGAGGCTGGCAGGAGCTTGAGTCAGTGGGAGATTCTTATTGTTAGTTGAGTTACTTTTTGGAGGCTCATGACGACATATGGGACTGGCATTTATCTAGCACCTGTAACTAGCAGGTATGTTTATCTATCTGTTTGCATGTAGCTTTAAGGTGAAAAGTGAAAACTCACTTCCACTAATTAAGTAGCACAGTTAAATCCTTCCTTGATCATACTTTTTTCCTTAGCACTTCGTCTATCCTTCTACCCTACACCCTTCTACCTGGGAGACCTGAACTCTATTCACCTGACTAGTGCATCATTGACTCCATTAGCTTAGAGGTGAAACGATCCTGGTTCATGTAGGTCATCTCTCTTTATTATTATTTTATTAGGTATATAATTATATACATATTTATAAATATAAATAAATAAATAAACACGAATATATAATTATTATATTAGGCGCTTCTTATAAAATTATTAATAAAAATCAAATCCACAAAATTCTGTCACAATCAGGTTATCCCCCAGCTAGAAAAATCTTAGCATTCTAAATGGAAGTCTAATCTTCTGACCTAGTCTTGTATACAATTAACATGTAGGTAAGCATCGCAACAAAATTTATAATTTTTATGTGAAACAAAATGAGGAAATAGAAACAGATCAAAGCAATAGAGAAAACCATAGAAAAAGCATCTGTTGGTGATTGGGATAATGGAGAATGCTAAATCTTGACTGCTTTTGTGTGGCTATGCTAGCTTATTGAGCTGTCCTAGCCACCCATGCAGAGTTGCTTCCTCATTTCTGTAACCTTTGTCTTCTGCGCAGCTTTTGTTTTCCATGTGGATGCCGCTGCAGCCAGCACCACCATACCTGTAACAATCTAAAAAGTGGCCCATTCTTTCCACTCCTCCCTCCTTGCTCCTGCCAGAATCATGCAACTTAATCTTGGTGCAGTCTCTCTTCCATAGAATGGAGCAAATAATCATTGTGTAGGACAGTAGTTCCTAGAGTGTAGAGTCATGCTACCTAGTTTTTCAGTTCAAGATCAAAAGACCAAAAAGCTTGTCCCTTTAAATGTAGTTCTTGTATTGTTTGTGGGAATACAATCAAGAAATTCAGTCATAAGGCTTTAGACTTGTTGTATACCTCTCCTTGGCAGAGATTTGGCACCTGGGTGATGCTTGGAATTACAAGCCATTCCAGGCACTGTAGTCGGAGCTGGAGGGGAAAGAAAGACAAAATTGAGACTGCCCCTGCCCTTTTGTAGTTTGTAATCTATTAGGGCAATAACATGTACACGTCTAAGTAAATATAAAATATATGTACAGTTAGCACCCAGGAAGGATGGAGAATGGTCTTATGTAATAGGCAGGTGAGCTTATTTTTTAAGGGTACCAGAAATAGTAAGAAGCAGAGATGATGAGAGGGGTTCATTTCATTCCAAGGATAGAGTACAGCCTATGCAAAGGCATGGATATGGAAGGTGAAATATTGTGTATGGAGCAGCTCATAGACCAATTTAGTTGGAAAGTAAAGTGTGTGAAGAAGAATTTATAATAAGCTTAAAATATTGGTGAGAATCTGATTATGGAGAACTTTAAATGGCAAAATTGTTGTTGTTCAGTTTTTTTCATTCATTTCCAACCCTTAGCAATCCCATTTGGGTGGCAAAGATAATGGAGTATTTCGTCATTTCCTTCTTCAGCTCATTTTATAAATGAGCAAATAAATTAAAGCAAATAGAGTTAAGTGACTTGTCTGAGATCATACAACTAGTAAGTGTGTGAAGCCAGATTTGAACTCAGGAAAAAGAGCCTTCCTAACTCCAGACTCAGTGCTCTATGCCCTATGGCCACTAGCTTCCCAAATGGCAAATTAAAGAGAGTTGGACTTTTATCCTAAAAGTGAAAGTGAGCCACTGAAGCTTCTTGAGCAGGGAAGTGAAAGTCATGTTTAGGTTCCTCTGGCAGCAATGGATTGTACACGGGGCTTGAAGCAGGGCTGAATTGGACAAATATGGAAAGATTTGAGAGCGAAGAGAAGAGAATGGATACAAGAGATGCTATAAAAGGTAGAACTGACAAGCTTTGGCAACTGTTAGGATAATTAGGAGTTAGGCAACTGTTAATATGGGGAGTGAGGGAGAATGGAGAGTTGAGGGTGAGGATGACCAGAAAATTATTTATTATTCTTGAGAGATAAATGTAAAAGTGGGTTTGGGGGAAAATATCAGAGTTCTCTTTTGGGTGTGTTAAATTTGGTACCTAGTTTAAACATTTTGATTAGCAATTGTGGATGGAAGCAAGAATGCAGCTGTGGAGAGAGATCAAGACTTTATATCTTGGATGGATGGGTGGATGGATAGAGATATATAGAGACAGAAAGAGATAGCTCTAATCTCTAGATAGATATAAATTTAGAGACAAAGAGAAATAGATCTATCTATCTACATAAGGAAATCAACTGAAAAAAAATGATAATTCAAAACATGAAAGTTGATGAGATAGTTGAGAGAAAGAAAAGGAGAAAAGGAAGACTTTGAAGATTCAGGACAGAGTGTCAATGTATATTCAGAATTTGTAGTTAGGTCGGTGTGTGGGGCATATAGAAAATGACCTAGCAAAGGAAACAGAAAGAAGCCCCTGCTGCCATGTGCAATGCAGTTGATTCCTGGTGTTTTAGATCTTCCTAGCCTTGTCACTGCATTTCTTTGCTATTTGGAGACATCAAAGAGGAGGTTTGAATTCTGAGTCTTCATCCTGGAACTTAGTCCCTAGGTAACCCAACATACTTCCTCTCCTGATTGCTGAAATGTGAAGATATCCCTTGAAGCTGATGATTACATAGAAGTGTGATTCATTGTCCTTGAATGACATGGGCTCCACTGCCTGGAAGACATAGTACCATGTCACTGAGGTTTGATAACAAATGTACTGGAATGTGGGAAAATCATTTAAGGCTAATGATTACACAGAAGTATGACTTGTTGATCATGGGCAACATGAGCTTTGTTGATTCAGATGAACCTCAATGGCACTAATCCTGGGATCGTCCAGTCCAACAAAAGGAATAAAGAGGAGGAATCAGGAGGATCTGTGATTTGTCATGATCAAGAGAAAGCTAAAGGTCCGAGGGCTAAGAGGTCAGCTGAGTTGGGGAGGAATAATTCGATCTCAAATCTCAAGTGAGGTAAGAATCAGAGCCCAGTAGATCATAGAGGATTAGCTTTAGGGATAATAATTCTCCAAAAGAATGGAGCCTTCTGTCTTCTTTTGTTACTTCATGTTTAGATAAAAATGTTTTGAAGATTGAGGCCCACAGATGTGGGGGAAATTCCTATGGCCCATTGAGGAAAAGGAATGGGACTAGTAATTGACCTCCAGTTTAGTCCTGATTATTGGAACCAGTGGGCATTTAGGTAATGCAATGGGACTTGGAATCTGAAGACTTATCTTCATGAGTTTAAATTCAGCTTTAGATGCTTATAAGCTGTGTGACTCTGATTAAGTCCCTTAATTCTGTTTGCCTCAGTTTCCTCATCTGTAAAATGAACTAGAGAAAGCCATTTTTTCTCTGAGGCAATTGCAGTTAAGTGACTTGCCCAGGGTCACACAGCTGGGAAGTATTAAATGTCTGAGGTCATATTAAAACTCAGGTCCTCCTGACTTCAGGGCTGGTGCTCTCTATCCACTGTGCCACCTAGCTCCCTCACTTCAGTATCTTTGCCAAGAAAACCCCAAATGGGCTAAAAAGAATCAGACATAATTGAAATGACATAAAACACTAGGAAGCCCATCCTATCTCAGATGACTACTCATCTGAAATCTTACTAACTCTTGGAACTTCTGCCATCCTGTAAAACTTTGCTTTGGTGCCTAAGGAAAAGAATGCTTTTGCTGGATTTGTAAACAGAGGACCTAGATTTGAATTATGACTCTGCCACATATTATCTCTGTGTCCACAGGGAAGTCAGTGAATTTTTTGGACCTTAGTTTTATGCAACTCTTCCATTTTTTGGTGAGATCAAAGAAATAAGAAATAGCTTGGAATGAAGAAGTGGTTGTAGTCTCTATGCTAAAAAACAAAACAAAACAAAACAAAACAAAACAAAACAAAACCATTGGGTAGAGAAGGGGGCAGAGGTCATAGTTGATTTAGGTAGAGAAGACCATCTTACATGATTGTTGTTTTCTCCCCTTCCTTCAGCAGAAGAATGAAGGCATCTTTCTTATTGAGATCCATCAACCTAGAGGAAAAATCATTTGTGAACCATATATAAGTACTTAAAACTTACTTTAGCATGGGATTGGAAGAGAATAGAGGGAGAGCAAGAGTAGAGAGCGAAAGCGAGAGTTGGAGAGAGAAATAGAGAGAGAGAGAGAAAGAGAGAGAGAGAGAGAGAGAGAGAGAGAGAGAGAGAGAGAGAGAGAGAGAAAGAGAGAGAGAGAGATTTTCAGTATATTTACTTAAATTTTTCTAAAAATTCAGTTAATAAGGATTTATTTTCTCTCCTTCCCAGAAGACAGCTTACTTCCAAAATCCTAAGGGTATCTCTAAAAGGCTGGAATTTCTAAATCTTTTGTCTGTAAGCCCCCATTCCTTGCCAGATCTTGGAATATTATGGATGTTGTGACTCCATTCCTTTGCCCACCTTTGCCTCTGGCTACCTGCATTGATTTGTTAAGCAACCAAAAGAGAAGCATTCCTTTTTTTTTTTTTTCCCAGATGTCCTTGCCATGCAATTACTACACCAAGACTTTGGGATAGGAAAATGTGTTGTGTGTTGTTTCCAATTTTACTAAGTTTATATTAAGAAAAGTATTAATAAGGCAGTCATTCCGTTCATTGTAGAATTGGGGGACTCTGGGTATAGAGTGATTGTATTTATTTACCAGAGACAACTGATGTCTGGTTGGTTTTGCTGAACTACTTTTTAAAAATGTCTTTTAAAATCTTTGCAACAAGACTTCGCTGAATAGGGAAGGTAGAGGTAATATAAAAACAAAACATATCAATAAAATTTAGATTCAATTTAATTTTTTTTGTTTGTATCCCTGCATCAAGTTCCTTCCTATTCTTGTCCTTTGGGGAATGGAGATCAGTAGATTTCTATTTCTTTTCTGAAGCTATAACTCTATTCCACTATGAACTTCCTTTCCCATCCACTGTATCCCAGCTGCCATCCTTGAATGAAAGTCCCTGAGTTTTCCACATTTGGGACCTTATTTTATCCCTTTTTAATATGGAACTGAGTCCCAGCTTTCTACTTACTTCTTGCCATCAACTCCAGGGGAAGGAAGAGCATAGCTGGTCCATTCCTTTAATAAATAAAAGAAGATCAAGAGAGAAGAATATGTGATCCTGGGCAAGTCACTCCACTCTGCCTCAGGTTCCTCAAGATAACATGAGCTAGAGAAGGAAATGGTCAACTACTCCAGTATCTCTGCCAAGAGATCTACTCAGAATGACTCACTTTATAAATGGCAGAACTCAAATCCCAGTCTTTTGACTCTGGATTAGATGTGAGTTTTACTATTGACCCCATGTTTTCTGGATGGGTGAGTATATTCTTATTCTTGCAAAGGTGGGCATATGAAAGGGGTTAAAATAGCTTTACTAGCTCAAGATCTCCCAAGGGATGCAATAGAATTAGATGTAACAGATTTAGAAACCCTAGTTCTTTGGTTACTTGTAGAAATCTGGGGTCTAGCTGCCCTCTGAAGAGAGAAAAAAAAAATGCTTATTGACTGAAGCATTAACTACTTTTAGAAAAAAAAAAAATACAGAGCCCCATCCCATTGTCAAAAGATAAAATATTGGGGAGAATCTCAGAAGTATTCACTTTATAGGGTTGTTAGGGTTAGATTAGATTATCTGAATGAAGAAATTAGATTATATGAACAAGAAATAGGAGGCAAAGCCTGGATTTGAACCAAGGACCTTTGACTTCAAATCCAGATATCTTACCATTGAATCTTAATAATAATCCATTCTTTTTTGTAGACTATAATACTAAGATGGAGGCCTAACTTTGCAGTTGATCAAAGGAGCCATCTGGAGTGGGAATTTGTTTTGTTTTGTTTTTGGAGGACTTTTTCAAATGGAAAGAATGAGGACTAAGAATGATCTTGCTGTGTTCTTGAATAGTTTGCAATCGTACTAACTTGTAGGGTGAAAATAGTTCTCTTTGTGGATCAAAGTATAGTATTATCACCTTGTTGTTTTTTTTGTTTGCTTGTTTCTTTCCCCTTTGATCTAATTTTTCTTGTACAGCATGACAAATATGGAAATATGTTTTGCACAGGGATAGCCTAAGAAACAGAAAGAAAATATGTTTTTTCATTCTGATTGTTGATCAGCTATGATTCTAGACCAGGACTTCTTAAACTTTTCTCATTCACAACCCTTTTTTGACTGAGAAATTTTTATGCAGGTATATAGGTATATAAAATAGATATACAAATCAAAATTTACTGATGATAAATCATAATTTTGTGACCCCCACATTTAGTATTGCAATCCCATGGAGGGGTCAAGAAACTTTGTTCCAGAACACTAATGGGGAAAGCTTGCTGTTCACCTCCTGCCCGAGAAGTGAGGGACTTGGAGTATAGAATGAGAAATGTATTTTGGACATGGCCAGTGGGGAATTTATTTTGCTCACTTAAGCATATTTGTGAAAAGGGTTTTGTTTTTCTTTTGAGGAGGACTATGGGAAGAAAAATAGATTTTTGTTAAGTGAAAAACAAAATTAGTTAAGTTTTTAAAAATGAAATAGGCTCTTCTTGGAGTCAGATAAGCTGGGTTCAGTTCCTGGCTCTGTCTCCAACTCTCTATGTGATCCTGGACAAGTCACTTAATTTTTCTGTTGCTTTTTATCATCATTAGAAAAATGAGCATAATAACTGTTGCTTAGTTATTTCAAACTTTCTGTACTCCATTTAGCATTCTTCTTCTTTTTTTATGCTAGGAAAAACCTGAAATTTTTTTTCAATCGTCTTTTGATTTTTTCTGTAAAGATAGCCTTCAACATTCATTTTTGTAAGATTTTGGGTTCCAAATTTTTTTTCTCCCTTCTTCCCTTGCCTCTCTCTCCCTCCCCCAAGACAGCAATAGATTATACGCGTACATTCATTTTAAATATATTTCGTTTGGGGTTTTCTTGGCAGAGATACTGGAGTAGTTGACCATTTCCTTCTCTAGCTCATGTTATCTTGAAGAACCTGAGGCAGAGTGGAGTGACTTTCCCAGGATCACACAGCCCCTACGAATCCAAGCCCAGATGAGTGCTCCTGGAGTCAGAGCTCTGCCCCTGCACCTCCTAGTTATCCCAAGTAGAAGCAGGAATATCTGGCCTAATTCACTTTGTGCTGATTGCGATTAGTTGAAGGATGGGCTCTCCACAGCTATGCTAGGAGGTTAGCCGTACAAATACTGCTGTGCCCACATTTTGGAGGAGGTCATGGGGGCCCAGAGAGTGCCCAGTTCACAGCTATGTAACAAGTGGTGGAGCTGGCCCGGGCCTCCGAGGTGCCCCTCCCAGGCCTGGAACCCAGCTGCCATACCTCAGTACCTGCTCTTTTCATCTTGGTTGTGGAGATAAAAAGGGACAGTAGCCGAGGGAACACTTTGAAAATTACTACACTGCAGAGGCCGGGTTGTTCTTGAGGTTGTCTCCCTGCGAGAGCAGAGCGCTTGGGGAGGGGCCAGGTGGCACAGGGTGGGGAAGGTCGGCCTGGCCCACGATGGCCCTCTTGGCCTGACTGTCAGACCACGTCCCTTTTTCTCCTCCCTCCCCAACAAACCCTTCTCATGAGTTCCCAGGGTTGCTGTGACTTCCTCCCCCTTCATAATTACACTGTTTGTTCCCAGAGACCGTGGTGAGGAATAATAATGACTCAGCTGTGGGACTCCATTTTGGGTGGCAAGTGGATGAGAATGAATGAGGAGGCCTTTCCTTGCGAGCTGCCGGCACTGAGGATGGGGTTCACAAAGCCATCTCACAGATGGGCCTCAGGAAACCCCCAAGTCCAGATGTCCTGGGATGGCAGCCTTTATCCCTTCAGGCTCCCCTCCTCCTTCAGAGCTTGCCGAATGCTTCCTTCCACCAGAGACCATTTCCTGCTCCTTGGTGCCAAGTCAGGAGGCGGGCCATTCAGGCCTGCCCTCCTGTCAGGCAGGGACCGGGCCCCACCTCAGCCCCTATTGCCAAAGCATCTAGTGCTGGGTTCTGGTAATAATGAGTGAACCACAGTAATGATGGGAAAAGTGACTGAGGGATGCGGGCAGTGGAAAGAACACTGCTTTGGAGGGGGAGGATCTGGATTCAAATCCTGGCTTTCCTCCTCCTCTCCCTGCATAATCTTGGCCCAGTTTTGGGCCCAATTTCCTCATCTGCAAAATGAAAAGATAAGCCCAGATTTTCTCTGAGATCTCTCCCAGATCTTTGCAACAATTGGAGTCTTCAATTTGTATAGCCATTAAAATTTGGCAAAGCCCTTTGCATACATGAATCTAAATCGAGCCTCAAAGGCTCAGTGAGGTAGGTAGGCTAGGTATTATTATATCCATTTGGTAGGTCAGGACATTGAGTTTTAGAGAAATTGAATGTATCTATGGTCACAGAGTCACAGGTTAAGTGTCAGTGGCAAGATCTTCCTGAATCTAAGTCCGCTACTGGGTCAATTCTGATGTGTCACTCAGTAGGCAATTAATAATTTAGGGGTCTGTTATGGTTGCTGTTACTCTTGCTCCAATATATCTCATAGACTGGTGCTAAGATGAATCCAGGAGTGACTGGTGGTGCCATAGTGCATAGAGTGCTGAGTCTAGGGTCCATCTTCCTGGTTTAAATCTAGCTGTGTGACCCTGGGTAAGTCACTTAACCCTGTTTGCTTGAGTTTCATCATGTGTAAAATGCACTGGAGAAGGAAACGGCAAACTACTCCAGCCTGGTATCTTTGCCAAGAAAACCCCAACTGGGGTCATGGAAAGTTGGACGCGACAGAAAATGACTAAACGGCAAAATGATTAATCACTATTACATACCAACCGCTGTCTTGAACTCTAGAGGAGATATAACATTTACAAGCAGTAAATTAGGCAACGGTTTGTTAGGTGCCTTTCATGTTCAAGGTGCTATGATAAGCAGTGGGATTTTTCAGAGTCAGAGGTTAAAAAGAAATTCATTCTAGATGTATAAGAGAACCCACATAAATGCACGGATTTAAATGGAGTATTATGTATAAGGAATAGAAAGGAGGATGGTTTGGCTGGACTTAGTGGTAGAAATGATAACAACAATAATAATTGTAATAAAAGCATTTATATAGAACTTTAAGATTTGCAAAGATATATACATTATATATGTATGTATATGTGCGTGTGTGTGTGTATTTATTTCTCACTTAACTAGGTACTATTATTATCCCCATTTTACAGTGAAGGAAACTGAAGTGATAGGAAAAGTTAAGTGATTAATCCACTATCATATAGCTAGTAAGTAAGGTAGGATTTTAACCCAGGCATTTTTTTTAAGTCCAACAATATCCAATGAGCTGCAGTTTCATACCGATCAATACAATATGAGTAATGTATAATAGAGCTGGAAAGACAGGTCTGGGGTAGATTGTAAAGCAGAAATATCTGTATCTTTGATTCTGTAAGTGATACTTTGTTGAGTAGTGGAGTAGAAAGATAAAAAGAAATATAGTCCTTGCTATATTAAAAATGTGGAACTTAAAGACAGGGATATGTGACATACAAAAATAACTATCCATCAGTCAATAAGCATTTACTTGTTTACTTTTGCAAAGCAATTGGGAGTTAAGTGACCTGCCCAGGGTCATACAGCTGAGGTCAGATTTGAACTCAGATCCTTCTAACTTCAAGGGGCCAGTATGTTATCCATTGAGCCATTTAACTGCCCCTTCAATAAGCATTTATTAAGCACCAACTATGTACCAAGACCACTGCTGAGCACTGACCAAGTGCAAAGACAAAAAAGAAAAAGAAAAAAAGAAACAATTCCTGCTTTTAAGAAGCTTATCTTCTATAAGAAATAAATATGTATATTTAAAATATAAATATATTTATAATATATACAAATAATGAACATATAAAATAAATATGTATTTATAAAATATAAATAAATATATAAATATATATAAATAAAATGTTTATATATGTGTGTGTGTATATATATAGAAAGAGAGAGAGAGAGAGAGAGAGAGAGAATATAAAATAAATATAAGATAAATAAGAGGGGCAGGAAGGCACTGGCAATTGGGAACAGTTGAGAAGAAGATTGTGCTTGATCAGCCAAGAAAACGTGCAAGCTGAGTGAGAGAGAAAGAGAAAGAGGAAGAAAGGATGATAGTCTGCACCACATAAATATCCCCAGGGTGAAGCTGATGTAGCTGAATGAACCCAGAAACCACAGGGCAAGTTCCCAGCATCAGACCAGCCATTTTCACTGTGGCACAAAGAAGCACATCTTCCCCCAACAAGTGTGTCTTGGCTCTCAAATCTGTCAGGTAGAGAAGATCCCAAGGGGGCTTCTTAGGTTAGCCTCCCCTTATTGCCTCTTCCCCTCTTCCCAGGATGTCTGTTGCTTCAACCTTATCTAAGTCTGGCCATTCGGAGGTTCTCTACTTGTTGAAGAGTCTGGAAATCTGCCCTCTCTCCATACAAATGGCTATCCACATCACTTGAATGAATAGGTTGTCACTAACTATCAGGCTTCCAGGATGATGGAGTTTCTTGAGGCATTATCATTTATCCTTCTACTTGGCCCTCCAGACCCTGGGGCACAGCCATCTGAGGTCCTGAGGTACTGCAGTATCTTCTGGGCTTTGCCATCTGCTCCTCTTTTATAGATTTCTGGACCTTTCCATCCATCCTGCAGCCGAACTCTCCTATTTTACAGAATCTTCTTCTAATTAGCTCATTTTATTTTTATTTATTTATTTATTTTTATTTTGTGGGTCCTAAAAATTTAGGGTCTGCTTTTTCCCTTCTCTCTGACTTTAGGAACCTTATTTTTGATACAAAGTTTGGAGTTCAGTCACAATCTAAGCCTTCAGTTAGGGGAATTCCTAACAGAGCTTGGGCTTTCTGCCTAACTTTACATTTCTATTTATCTCTAGTTAACCCCTGGCCTCTTTGTGGTTGAAGCAAAATACAGTTTACTGGAAATGTTTGGGTAAGGAAACAGCAGATAGACAGGCAGAGTCAGGGGAAGTTGGGGAAAGAGCTAGTTTTTCTCCAGACTTCCATGGCCAAGACTTCCACTCCAAAATGTCCATAGGGCTGAAGACCTTACCTGAAATTGCCTTTCTCTGCCACAGCCCAGGACTTGGCTCCTTGAAGGCTAGTTGGAATGCTACCCTTGCACCATCCTCTTGAATTAATATGGTTCTGAGTAGTTTGCAAATATATGGAAGGCTTTATTGTATTGCAATGTCTTACAGTTTAAAGGATTTTCCCCCATTTAGTCTAAGGTTTATGAGTGGGAATGATTAATCTCATCAATTACTTTAAATGAGATCGAGTTGATTGAAACAATCCCTTCATCCTTACATGATGTGTTTAACCCTCTTGGCAAACCACTCTGGTATCTTCGCCAAGAAAATCCCAAATGAGGTTACAAAAAGTCGGGACACAACTGAAATGGATCACATAAAACCTCCTTATATTGTCAACTGCTCGAGAGCAAGAAACTGGATCTTGATTTTCTGTTTGTTTCATTCGTTGGCACATAGTAAGATGTAGAAAGTATGAAGATAAAAAAGCAAACCCAGTTCTTTCCCTCAAGAAGCTTACATTGTCCTGGGGAAAAATAACATGAATTTATATTCTAAACTTATATAATAATAGCTAACTTTTTAATAGGGCTTACTGTGTGCAAAACACTGTCCTAAATGCTGAATAAATTTAAAAAGCTATATACAAAATAATACAAAGCAGTTCAAGAGGGAGAAAATAGGACATAAATAAAAAGTGGTAATTCATCCAAACCTTGAATGGAGCTATGAATTCCAACTATAAAATCTAAGAGGTGGAAGTGAGACCGTAGAGCATTTCAGTCATGGGATATTGTATAAAGCCTGTTTAAAGGAATTTAAATGTCTTTTGTGAGGACAGCTAAATAGGTCAATTTGGCTGGGATGTATAATGAAGTAGAGTACTTGTGTGGTTTACATGTTTAGCTGTATTGCTATGGGAAACTTTTATTTTTGCTTTGTCTATTAGCAAAATAACAACTTTCACTTTTTTTAGTATTTGCCTGATGCATAGTAAAATTTGTTCCAGGCTTTTATTTTGATTATGTGTCTTTTCATCTTATATGTATTTCATGGATATAACTACATTGTGGGATTTTGTTTTCTCATTCATTCTACCCATCTTTTGTTTTTTTGGATTGTTCAGTCCATTGATATTTAAAGTTGTGTGATTTAGGCCTGAATTTTTCCTCTATTTGTTTCTTTAGCAATTTTTTTTGATTGATAAAATAATACTCTAATTGTTTACAGATTTTTTTTAGAAGTTATATATTAACTTCAGGAACATAGTAATATGTTCCATTTGCCTTTGAACTCTATGTTTTTTTTTTAAATTTTATTACAAACTTAACATCAGAAGGCTTCAGCACTCCAACATAAAAATACCAGGATATTGAATATGAAATATAATATGAAACTATGAATTTATGTTAAATACTGCTTGTTTTTTAAAGTATGTGTCAAATTTAATATTATGCTTTAAAAAACTGTCTTGCTTGCCTGTGTACCCTTTTGAATATATTTCTGCTCTCTTCTGTGTTTTTGTTGATGTTTCAAGACTGTTTTCTTCTTTTTCTTCTTTTTTGAATCCCTATCACTCTCAATAAATTTTCTTCCCTCCCTCCAAAAGATTACCCTCCCTTATATTCCATAAGCATTATACTGTTTAAAGCAAAACAAGTCATCACATTAGCTATTTTTAGTTGGGTATCTCATTCTGCACCTCTAGGCCATCACCATTCCACCAAGAAGTAAAAAGTATATTTTATCATTTTTTCCTGAAATAAGAGCTCCAAAGCCTGAATTTAAAAATTGATCATCTAATTCTAGGCTCTAGGGTCACTTTACTCTGTGTTACTTCATACAAATCTTCCCTGGTTTTTAATGAAGCCATTATATTCATCAATTCTTATGGGACAAAAATATTCCTTTATATTTGTATCCCACAACCATTCACAATTGATAGACCGCCACTTACTTTGCTACAATTTGCTCCTGTAAATATTTTTAGAACACGTGGGCAGCAGGTGGAGCTAAGGAGCAAAGCAGCCTGAGCTGCTGGTGCACCACAGGGGTAGGAGGCGTGGCTTTCTTCCATCAGAGTTTACTTTTTGTTCTATTAATAAGAGCATATTTTATTAAATAAATAATTAATTGATAGATGATCTATTTTATTCCTACAATGAAAAAAAAAGTCCCTTATAACAAACATGCATTTTATTTATTTTGCTGAGGCAATTGGCATTTAAATGACTTTCCCAGGGTCACACAGCTAGGAAGTGTTAATTGTCTGAGGCCAAATTTGAACTCAAGTCCTCCTGACTTAAGGGTTGGTGCCCCCCAAACAGGCATTTTGAAACAAAATAAATTCCCACACTGGCTATGTCCAAAAAAGGCAGGGTGGTCCAAAAGTCTGAGTGCAGGTTTAAACTCTTAATAGCCTCACAGCTTGGACTATTGTTATTTTAAGTTCTAATTACTTAAAACCATAGGCAGAATGGGACATTCCATATTTGTTTCATTCTGTATCCTGAGATCAGCACCTCTCTCAGGAGATGAGTGGTTTGTTTCATCTTGGGTACTATGGGATTGTGCTTGATCATTGCATTGATTGGATTTTTTTCAAAGTAATTTGTCTTTACAATATTGTTGTTACTATGACAGATTGCTGTGGTTCTGTTCACTTGATTCTATCATGTTCATGTAAATCTTCCTAGTCTTCATTTTATATGACTTCTCTGAAACCGTCCCTTTCATCAAGAATGTTTTCTTTCTAACCCAACCAGCTAAGAATGACTGTAATTGGTTTCAGAATTTAAGTATACTTACCCACACTTTGCATCTTGCAGCCTGTCGCTCTGTGATTCATGTTCATGGAGTGTCTGAAACTTGAATATATATTCTAGACATATAATAATGGCTAACACTTTTATAGTGCTTACTATGTGCCAGGCACTGTGCTAAGTGCTTTGTAATTATGGTCTCATTTGATCCTAACAAGAACCCTAGGAGGAAGGTGCTATTGTTACTCTTATTTTTATAGATTATGGAACAGAGACTGAGAGAAGTTAAATCTCTTGGCCATGGATCACTCAAGTCTTCCTGACATCAGGACTCTGGAGCACTCTATCCAATGGTACTAATCTCCTTCCATTTTCCCCTAATAGCTCCAGGCCCTAGATTAGCTCCCCATGATCAAACTTTCCTCTCTCTGGAATAAAGAATTTTCCTCTTATTCTTACTCTTTTTGTAAGCCTTAATACACACACACACACACACACACACACACACACACACACACACACCCCGCTTAGTATTTCTTCAGGCCAGTTGAGTTTTATACTTGATATCTGAATAGAAACTAGCAGGTGAGAAACTGACAAACTTCCACCTGCCTAATCAGAAAAGAATAAACAGATTTTCTGGGTAGGGAAAGACCCCAGATGCCACCTTGGACTAGTTCTCGTTATTGGGAGTTACAGATTTCTGGTTATGTGTGACTGTAAAAGGATTAATTCAGATCTTCTGGGATCTGAGAAGATGGTAACATTATTCAAAGTATCCCTGCATATTTCTACTAGGCTGGGACCAGTGACCATATTTTATATAATTGTAATTTCAAATAGTACAAATTCAGGTGCATGTGATCCCTTAAGGGGGTTTGTTATTCACATAATTGGGACCTAAGTGTCTTGCCATTGGACTCTGATGACTATGGGACTAATAACCTTGCACAGTTTGGTCTCACTTAAATCCAATTCACTTACAAGTTGAGACATCATTCTCTTTATGTCATTGGTCCTCTCTGAGAATGAAGGATGAACAATAGCAATTGGAGCCTACCAATAGTTACAAACTGCTTTCCAGGAGAGTTAAACAAATTCACAGATCTACTAACAGGGCACGAGTGGGTCCATCCTCCAACAACCCTTTTGATAATTGTCATTTTCTTCTTTGGCTGGCTGGTGGATGTGAGGTAGTTCCTGTGAGTTTTTCTTATTTTTGTTACTGGTTTTTCACAGAGTTGTAATCAGTCAGTTTGTATGTTGTTCCTCTGAAAGTGCTTTTGTTATTCTGTATTATCGAATGTCTTTCTGTATTTCTTTGTATCTATTGTTGTATCTTTGTAATCTATCAGTATCTTTGTGTTGTTAAGAATTTCTGATTTTGTCAACATAACATCCTCTATCTATTCAGATTTATAATCTATCAATAATTATTTTGTAGAAAGAGTCACCTAAAGTTAAAAAAGTTCATCTCAGGTCACATAGCTAGTAAAGGTTAGAGAGACAGCATTTGAACCCAGGTCTTCCTGGCCATTACTTTTTCCATATGGCCCTCTTATGATATAATGAAATTTGTTATATTTGCATGCCATAGTTTGTTTACTCATTCCCCAATTGTTGAACAAATGGGTTATTTTTGGGTGGTTCTTATTCTTTTTTTGCCATTATATTTGCTATAAATATTTTCTCACCGATAGATCTTTTTTCCCCCTGTCAATTACATCCTTAAGATATAGTCCCAGAGTTAATCTCTCTGGATTTTGCTGGGCTCATTATCCTTTTCCTTAAACCTTCTCTAATTCTTCTAATATTGCTATTTCTGTCTGGGCTGCTATCATACACTCAGCCACTTGTATTCATAATCTTGCGATTTAGTCGACTCTTCTCTCTCATCTCATAAATATAATCAGTTAACAAATCCCATCAACTGTACATACCACATTACTTGAATTGATCCTGTCCGCTATTGCTATCAACCTATTACAGGCCCTCATTACCAGCTACTAGTATATTGCTGTAGATACCTTATTAGAACTATTCCAAATCAACTTTCATACATCTGCCAGCATTATCTATCTTATACCTAGGACTAATTCATAATGCCCTCTTCTGCTCAGAAATCTTCATTGAAAAAGGCATCAGAACTAAAGTACAATGAGAAATTCTAGTTCCTGGGGACAAATGAAAAAGTACACCTTCCTTTCTGGAGTAAGGAGAGGGGAAGGAATGGAAGAAGGAATGGAAATGTTGTATATATGGCCATGGTAACTTGCTTTACCTGTTTTTCTTTCTTACAGGGGAGTGTTTTATGGGAAGGGCGATATATATTAAGAAGTGACTGTTGTGCAAAATACATAATATTTTTTAACAACAAAAAAATACATTAATGACTTCCTACTGACCACCAAATAAATTTGAACCCTGTCCTGGAACTACCTCATCTTCTCAGCTTTAGGTTATATGCCTCCTTAGAATCAGTTGAATGGTACAGTAATTAGAACCCTAAGAAAGCTTTAAAAGAAGAAAGCTAGTTCTAATCCTGCCTTAGATGCTTACTAGCTTGTGTGATCCAGGGCAAACCATTCATCTATGTTTTAAATTTATGATTTGATGGTTCTTTGCACACATAGGTCAAACTAGGCTATTCTCTGCTCCTCAGTACACTTTGTACTTGTTGTCTCTCTTTACCTTTCCCATTTCCCAGGTCTACAATGTCTTCCTGCCCCTGGTAAATTCCTACTTCTCTGTCAAAGCCCAACTCGAAAGCTTATTCAGCAGTAAAGCCATCTCCATATCCCTTGTTGTCTTTCCTGTTATACCTCATATTGAACTTTGTTTTTAAACTCTGTCTTACCATTTAATATTTTATATTATGGTTATCTGTTTGGATGTCTAAATTGCATGTTTCTTGGGAGCAAAAACCCTGTAAGTTTAATGTAAACTTTCTTCCGACACTTAGAATACTGCTATTCACACAGCAGACATTTAGTAAATGTTTGCTGAATGATGAATGATTGCAGGTGATTTTACTTCATATTTTAAAGGCTAACCCTAACCCTTCTTTTCAGAATCTAGTTCTTGTGTACCAGGGCTAGTGAGATGGAGAACTAGACATTTTCTCTGATCCCTATGACACCTAAAAATTATGTGCAAGAGATAAAGCAATTGCATTTATCACCAATTGGCTAAGACAGCATTATAGTACTTCCTTCTAAGGAGGAGGATGTTGCTGTGGACTGAAGAGATCAGAAAAGGCTCTACCCCCAGAGGATGTGGGAGCTCAAGGTACGAAAGGGACTGAAGGAACACTGGGTTTGATTGGAGTCAGGACCCGAGTTTAAATCTGGTTTTACCTTTTGCTAAATGACTTTGGATAAAGCACTTCATTTTTTAAAGATTGTTTATAAAACAAGGGTCAGTGATCTGTAAGGTCTCTTCTGATCATAATTTTGTGATACTGCTTGGAAATTAGACTTGAAAAGATGGGCAGGTAGCATTTACATAGCACTTGAAGATTTGCAGAGCGCTTTACAAATATAGTCTCATTTTTGTAGTACTTTGATAGACAAAAATAGGGTTAAATATTACTAAATACTAGAGATTACTAAAACCTAACTAATACTCATGGTAGACCAATCTGGCTTGAAGGGAGGTGGTAAAGAGGGGTAGAAGAAGATAAGGAAGATTGGAAATATAGGTTTGGATCCGATCATTCAGCATCTTAAATAAATCTTAAGTAAATAAATAAATTAATCCAGCATTTATTGTCAGCATTGTGCTTGACACAAATAATGACAAAGACAGAAATAACAGTTCCTGCCCGCAAGGAATTTATATTCTTATAAAGGGAGACAACCTGTACTTCCATAAGACTGTAGAAAATAAATATAAAGCAATTGGGAGGTCTGAGGTTGCGGGGATGTGTGGAGTGTCAGCAGCTGGGAGAATTGGGGAAATCTTTATATAAAAGAGGGTGCTTGAGCTGAAGAAAAGGAGAGCTCTCTGTTAGAGATGAGGGAGTGTATTTCAAGCAAAGGCCTGCTAAAGGGCAATTAAGTGTGTGTGAGCAAGGCCAGTTTAACTAGATTGGAGAGTTTATGGAGGGGAGTAAAGCTTCCTGTCCCACCATTTATAGGATTATTCACTCTGGGTGTCTTTCCATCCATCCTGCTGCTTCCCCACTTCTCCTTACCTAGAACAATGCTCTCCAGAGGGGATCTTGAGGGAACTCTTCCCTTCCCCCTAAAAATCAATCTGTTCACCTTTATAACTTGGGCTAACTTGAGTGAGTGCAAATGGACTTACAGATTGTACTTCACACCACAGTTTCCTACCCTATCTACATATCCCCTCATGGATATCCCTTCTGGCCCCATTTCTGTCCACTTTACACATCTTGTAGGGGGAACAGCAACCAAATCAATACTATTATTTCCCCAGGAACCACGCTAAGCTTGAAAGTATTTGACAGTTTCTTACTCTGTAGCTGCCCTCATCATCTGTGTGAGTCTCTACATAAAAACTCCCTCCCCTTTTAAAATAGAAGTTTCTTAAGGATAGGAACTTTTTCACTTAGGTATTTGCATTCCTGGGACCCAGCGCAGTGCTCGACACATGTTAGGTTGTTAATAATAATGGTTTTTCATTCATTCATTCATTCATTCAGTAAAGTTGGGAAGATGCATTGGAGCCAAAGTGTGAAGGGCTTTAAATGCCAAACAGAGAAGATTAGAGTGGATCCTAGAGGTAACAGACATCTGGGGAGTTTAAGTGAAGAGAGATAACATGATCAGACTTGTACTCTAGTCATATGTTTTAATAGCTGGGAGGAGAAGGATTTCAGAGTGTTGGCACCTGAGGAAAGAAACCCTATTAAGAGGTTCCTATAGTAAAGCTCAGGGCTTCTTAAATTTTTTCTGCTTGGGACCCATTTTTGCTGGAAACATTTTTACACAACCCAGGTAAATGAATGTATAAAATAGTGAGATGGAGAACTAGACATTTTCTCTGATCCCTATGACACCTAAAAATTATGTGCAAGAGATAAAGCAATTGCATTTATCACCAATTGGCTAATTGGTATACAAATCAAATATTTAATAATAATAAACCATAATTTTGTGACCTCCTACATTGTTACATGGTTTAAGAAGGTTTGGTATAGCTTAGTTAAGATGTGAGAAAAACCCAAACTAGAATGGCTGTGGTGACTATGTTAGCAGAAAGAAGGGATGAATAAAAGTGAAATTGTGGAGATAAAATTGACAGGACATGGCCTCCAATTGGATATTTATGTGAGGGAGAACGAAGCATTGAGGCTGTAAAACTGGATGACTAGAAGCTTGATTGTTCCTCCAATAGAAATGGGAGAACTCAGAAGCTCAGAGGGGGAAATAAGTTCTGTTTTGGATTTGCTGGTAATGTATAACTAGAGCACAAGGGAGAAATCAGAGCTGTATAGATAATTGGGGTTATCTGCACAAAAATAATCACTAAGTTTCTGATGAAATAGAGAAATGACTCAAATTTGTAAGAATACAAGCCAATTGATAAATGGTCAAAGTGGGAAAACTAGGGCACTAATATATTGTTGGTGGAGTTGTGAACTGATCCTACCATTCTGGAGTGCAGAAGCACTATAAAATGGAGCATACCTTTTGGTACAGCAGTATCTGTATCCCAAAGAGATCATAAAAAATGAAAAAGGACTCACATGTACAAAAATATTTGCAGCAGCCCTTTTTGTAGTGGTAAGAATATGGAAATTGAGTGGATGTCCATCATTTGGAGAATGGCTGAATAAGTTATGGTATATGAATGTTATGGAATATTATTGTTCTGTAAGAAATGACAAGCAGTCTGGAAAGACTTAAAAGAACTGATGCTAAGTAGAGTAGAACCAAGAGAACATTGTACACAGCAACAAGATTAAGATCAATTGTGATGGACTTGACTTTTTTTCAACAATGAGGTGATTCAAGGCAATTCCATTAAAGTTGTGATGAAGAGAGTCATACACATCCAGAGAGAGAGAGAACTATGGAGACTGAATGTAGCTCAAAGCATAGTATTTTCACCTTTTTCTAGTGGTGGTGGTGTTTGTTTGTTTTTCTTGTGCAAATATATGGAATATGTTTAGAAGAATTGCATGTATTTAACCTATAATGGATTACTTGCTATCTAGGAGTAGAGGGAGAAGAGGAAGAGAGAAAAATTTGGAAAAGAGGGGAAGAAAAGAGGAGAGAGAAAGAGAGAGAGAGAGAGAGAGAATAATTTTGTGTATGACTTAGTAGAGGAACATATTACTCTAGTAATGAAATATCTAATTGCTCTATTCATTACTAGTCTTCACTTCATAGTATAGAACACTTGTTGATGATGGGTAAAAACCATCCCCTATATATGACTTAGATAGGAATAGATAAAGTAGAGATTAGGAGAGTAGAAGAGAGCTGAAAGAAGTTGATTAGATTGAGGAACTAGAAAGTTAGGGTGTTAAGGAAACATTCACATGGATTTATTGAAGTTTCCTAGTATGAGGTCAGGAGTTGAGATAGAAAGATGTGATCAAGGTGCTGAATTCCTTTAGAAGGATTTATGTGGGTTTATTCCAGTACCTTGCTACTTTCCTGAAGTTCTTAGTAGTTTCATTTACTTTTTAGTTGAATCTGTAAGATTCTCTAAGTAAACCGTCATGTCATAAGCAAAAAAAGTAGTAATTTATTTCCTCTTTTTTGTATCTGTAAAGTACTTTGCAGATCTTAAAATGCTATATAAATACTGTTATGATGATGACATCCAAAAAATATATGTCTCTTACTGCATTTTAAGTGTATCATCTCTCTGGCAAGAAGTAGGTGATATGTTTCCTCTTGAGCCCTCTGGACTTTTAATTTGTCACTTGGATTCCAAAGTCTTTCAAAATTATTTTCCTTCATGATGTTTTTGTTATGTAAATTGTTTCTGCTCACTTCATCTTGCAGTTCATAGAGGTCTTTCCAGTATCTTCCGAAACCCATATCCATTTTGACAGAATAATATTCTATTGTATTCACAAACTACAATTTGTTTAGCCATTCACCAATGAGATGATATTCCCTTAGGGTCCAATTTTTGGTCACCACAAAAAAAAAAGCTGCTCTAAATATGATGTATAGATCCCTTTTCTCTTTCTTCTGTTTCTTTGGCAGTGTAATTCTAGTAATGGTTAGGCCAAATTATATAGACATTTTAGCAAACTTTTGGGGGCTTGGTTCCAAATGACTTTCCAGTTTATGCTCATAAACTTTCTATTTGACATTTTCCTCATCATCTTTACCAGTCTTATTGGTGAGACAGATTATTTTGTTCTTCAATTATTAGTGATTTAAAGAATATTTTCATGTTTCTTGTTATATTAGATTTTTTTTCCTTTGAAAACTACCTGTTCATAGTTTTTAAATTCAACATATCTTTTGGGGAATGACTCTATTTCTTAAAATTTGAATCACTTCTTATGTATCTTGAATAAAAGACCTTTATCAGAGGGCACAAAGACTTTTTCTCTTGTTACCTGTTTCCCTTCTGATTTTTACTATATTAGATTTGTTATAAAAACTTTCAAATTTGATATTATTTAAATTATCCATTTTATTTTGTATGAAGCTATCACTTAAACAAGTTCATGAACAGTTCATAGATTAAAAGGTGCTTTCTTTCTTGTTCCTCCGATTTATGTTGTGGCCTTTAATATGTAGGTTTGGTTCTTGTCTTGATTGTGAGATGAATTGGTGATCTTCTACCAGTCTGCCACCTAGTCTTCCCAATAATTTGACTAAATACTGAGTTCTTTTCCCCATTAACTTTGGTCTTTGGGTTTATTGAACATTGGCATTGTACAATGTTTACTTCCTTTGTTATGCATTTAATCTGCTTCACTGATTGACTATTTTTTTTTAAAACACTATGAAATTTTTTTTAATGATAGTACTTTTTATTTTCTTTTTGAGGCAATTAGGGTTAAGTGACTTGCCAGGGTTACACAAGCTGGGAAGTGTGAAGTGTTAAGTATCTAAGACCAGATTTGAACTCAGGTCCTCCTGACTTCAGGGATAGTGCTCTATCCACTGCACCACTTAGCTGCCCCGTAATATATTTTGATGTCTGGTACTGATAGATTCGCTTCCTTCTCACTTTTTAAAAATCATTACCTTCTTGAGCTTTTCTTCTTCTATATGAATTTTATTATTTTTCTAATTCTATAAAATATTTCTTTGGTGGTTTGATTAGTACAGTAATGAATAAGTAAATTAATTTGGGTGGTATTGTCATTTTAATTATAATGGCTTGATTTATCCAGTAGCAAAGAATGTTTCATAAATTGTTATAGGCTATCTTTATTTCTTTTTTTTTTAAAGGTGGGAGAGGTTATAGTTACAGTTATATAATTCTTGAATAAATCTTGGTTACTTTACTCCCAAATATTTTGAAGCTTTTGTAATTATTTAAAATGGAATTTTTCTTTCTAGCTCTTCCTGCTGGATTTTGTTGGTTATATTCAGGATTGCTGATGATTTATGTGAATTATTTTTATATTTCACAACTTTCCAGAAGTTATTACTCCTCTTAATTTTGGTTAATTCTTTAGGATCTTCTAAATCAGTGGTGTCAAAAAGAAACAGATGCCACTAAACCATAATAAGTACTCCTGTGGGCAGCATATTGACTTAGAAAATAACATTAACATACCTACATTTTGTTGTATTTTTATTAATTTTGTTAAATATTTCCCAATTACATTTTCATCCTGTTCTGTTAGTGTTGCAGTTGCTGCATGTTTGACACCATTGCTCATGGTCATATCATCTACAAGAGGTGCTACTTTTATTTCCTTTTGACTTCTGCTTATTCTTATTATGCTTATTATTAAAACACCCAGTTTTCTTTTGCTTGCTGTGTCCTGGCTTGGTGGAAATATTTAGGGACATGTGTCACACAGTGGGGGCAGAGAGGGGGTGGGATGAGTGGGTTATTTTTGGAGTGACCTAGTGACAGCGGAACTGGCATATCATAGACAGGTGCCAAAACCTTTTAGCCCTTGTCTAGTTCAGGCTAAATCCCCTCTACAACCTAGCTACCAGATGGCCTCCTGATTCATTTTCACTGAAGTAGTGTTGCAATAGTGGAGAGAAGGCTGAATTTGTTGTTAGGGAAATCTGGGGTCAGATCCCCCCTGAGACATTTATTAGCTCAGGCAGTCCTCTCTGACTGGAACTTGTGGATGCGTTGCCATATTCCTATGCTGACAGAAGCAGAGGTCATTGCTATATTTACAGGTCATGTGATGCTGGGTTATCTCCTCTCCCCATCCCCATCCCAGCCCTGGGGCTGGCTGGGGAGCAGGACCCTTCTTTGGCCATCTAACAGAGGATCTTCTCTTATCTCCCCAGTCTCACTGCATTATAGGTTCAACTTTCCTAAGAAAATTGATTGTGTGTGTGTGCGCGCGCGCGTGTGTATGTGTGTGTGTGTGTGTGTGTGTGTGTGTGAAAGAGAGAGAGAGAGAGAGAGAGAGGAGAGGCATGTCAACAATTAGCTGTAATTATGAGAGGGAGGCCATGTGGAGCTAGGAGTCAGGAAGACTATCTTTTTGAGTTCAAACCTGCCCTCAAATTCTTCCTAACTGTGTGAACCTCTATTTGCCTCAATTTCCTCATCTATAAAATGAGCCAGAGAAAGAAATGATGGAGTGTAAATGCAAATTGATACATCCTTTTTTTTTAAGCTTTATTTTTCTTGTTTTTTCCTCTCTTTTCTTTCACAATATGACTAATATAGAAATATGTTTTGCATGACTGCATGTTTATAACCTATATCAAATTGCTTGCCTTCTCAGTGAGAAGGAAGCAAGAGAATATGGAACTCAACAATTTAAAAAGCAAGAGTTATTTTCTATATGTAATGGAAAAAAAAAGAAAATATTTGAAAAAAATATCATTGGTAACTTTGGAGAGAGGAATTTCAATTGAGTGATGAGACTGAATGCCAGATTGCAAATGATAGAGGAATGAGGAGATAATGAAGAAAGACTAGTTCTCTAAGATTTTGGATGAGAAAGGGAAGAGAATTTAGACTGATAGCTTGGGAAGATAATAGGCCCAGCGCAGGTTTTGTTTTTTTTTAAGATGTCAAAGACATGGACTTGTTTGAAGGTAGTAGGGAAAGAATCAGTAGATAGGAAGAGGTGGAAGGTTAAAAAGAGCAAAGATGGTTAAAATTCCATTCTTTCACAGAAGACAAAAGGGTGACTTATGGTAACTTACTGAGGCACCATTTTGGCAAGAGGGGCCCCCTCACTGCTGAAGATTACAGAAAAAGAGAATGGGAAATAATATCAAGGAGTTTGGGGATGAAGAGAGAGAGAAAAAGAGGAAGCTCTAATTGAATGCCCTCAATTCCCCTTTAGAAATGATACTAGATAAGTATCAGCTATTTATTTCCTATAACATAAAAGAAATGCCTATAACACAAAAAGTTCACAAATATTTAAAACATGAAACAATACCCATCACTCATTGTACCCTCCTGAAAAATAAAGACAACTTTGCTGCTCAGGAGATCTTGCTCATGGACCTTGGATCTTCATTCTCCAAAGCAACTCTCTGATAAGCCAGGATATGACTTGGGCTTCCTCAGTCCAACATCCTCCTGCCAATTGCCTTATTCTCCTCCAGTAAGCTCTTGTGGAAATCACCTCTGCTGGACAGTCCACACCTGACAATAGATCTGGAAACATCCATTTCTCAGGATAGTTAAAGAACATAAAGCAAAAGCCAGAGACATGAAGCCCAGCCTCATGCTTCCCTGGTTACGTGTGTGTTGTTGCTGCCATGCCCATGTGGGTATTTGCATCTGGAGTGAGGGGTAAGAGAATAGAAATTCCCAAGGACAAACTGCCAGGGCCCCAATCCATAAGATCAAATGGGGACTACCCAGAAGACTCTGGAACCTCCCTGTGGTCTATACACTAGGCAGTTTTTCTTTGTTTCAGTCACCAATCTTCTTTGACATGGTCCCTAATCACAGGGACATGTGAGATTCACTACTAGGGACCAGACCGCTTCTTTATTCCATCATGCCCCATCCCCCAGTTAAATATTTATTGTCTCCATCCAGTTAATTTTGGGGTGCTTTTGGTGCTATTCCATATTCCCAATGCTTGAGCATTCTTTGTGGACCCAGGCAGGATCAAACACCCAGTCACCCCACTTAGACCAGAAATAAACATCTATGAGTCCATGTGCTGCAGATGGAAAGTCAAAATGGTCATTTTCTTCCTGTGTGAAAGTTTTGTCTGGTATACACGTGCTTAGCACTGACTGGTGAGCTCCAAGAAAGCTAGAAATAGATATGAGGGGGTCTAGAATCTATCTCCTGGCTCAAGCCTAGAGGGGGTGTAGTACAGAGGAAAGAATCCTGGGGTGCGAGCCAGGAGACCAGGGTTCTTGGCTCAGCTTTGCCACCAACCAGCTCTGCCACTTTCTCCTTTGTAAGCCTTACTTTAACCTTGAGGAGAATGGAGTGATTGGATTCGAAGGCCCCTAAGCACCCATTCCAGCTCTCATATTTTCCAGAGATAAATCTAGATGACCTGTCTCAGTTTTGATGAGACTTTCAATGCCCATTAAAAAGGAATTCCGATGTTGAAGCAAAATAGAGCAGACTTTGTTTAGAATAAGTATGCTCTATATTATCCAAGAAGATGAAATCTTTTGGTTCATTTGTTTTTGCCTGAGTGCTAGAAATTGGGTGTCAGCTGGATTCCTGGTGGGGGTCTAGCCTCCAACTCCCAGAATTGATGTAGGATTTTAATATAAATTAAGATGGTTTCTAGTATTTTCTTTCCTCTCCCTACCAACTCACAGATCCCACATCTGTCCTTCCTCCCACCTCATACCTTTAATGGGTGTGTAGAGAAAGAACCTGAGCTTCATCAAGGTGCTTTGAGATCTGGGATATCTGCCACATCACTGCAAGTATTCACTACTTTTCCCCCCAGAAAACCTTAGGGTTTTTGAGTGTGCTTGCCAAAGCCAAAGAGAGTACTATAGTTCTCCTTGGCTAGGGTTTGCTCAGTACATTCAAATAGACCTTTCCAAAGGATAGGCCAGCATGTGCCCTAATTATGTCTGGCTTTTGAGCCAAATTCCATCTCCAGTCACTGCATGCTGCCCACCTAAATTCCACAGGCAGTCCCTTCTGGGTACATTCTTGTTTTCCCCTATTTGCTTAAATTGTCCTGCTGTATTTTGGTTACTGGAATTCATGTTCCACTCCTTCTCCATCAGTCTCCCTCAGACATTGCACTGACAGAATGCTCCCTCTCCTGAGTAGGCCGATAAGGTGCTGTGCCTTTCTTAATATGTTGTGTGACTCAGAGAAGACCCTCTGGGACCAGAACTCAGCAACTACCTCTTGAGGACCGGCATGAAGCAGAATTTCCATCATAAACAAATAAGAGGAGCAAGGAAGAAAATATAGATAAGAACAGCCTTCTATACCCTGCACCATCTACTTGCTGTGTGTTCTCAGGCAAATTATTTCATATAGCCTCAGTTTCTTCATCTGTAAAGTGAGGCTAACAATACTTAAACTTTTAAATTTATCTTTCACTTCCCCTAATCATTATTTTCCCTTGTATTAGGTCTTAGATGTGAATAGAAGGCTGAGCCTGGACTTTGACCTGGACTCAAAGAAGATTATAGGAGATAAATGGTATATTTTAATTGCATAAACATTTTTAAAGTTTGTACACAAAGCTAGTGCAATTGAAATTAAAAGGTAAACAAGAGAAGAAAAATCTTTACTGCACGTTTCTTTGATAAAAGTCTTACATCTAATATATAAGGAACTGATCAGATTTATAAGAACAAGAACCTTCTCCCAAGTTAGATGAAATGGTCAAAAGTAAGGAGCAGGCAATTTTCAAAAGAAAACAAAGTTATCAAGCATATGAAACGTGTCGCTAGTAGTTAAAGAATTGGCAACTTAAAACAGTTATGAGATTCTACCTTGGAAAAGTTGACAAAAATAAAAGGAAAATCATACTGATTAGAGGGATTCTGGAAAAACAGATGGACTAATGCACAGGCAGTAGAGCTATGAACTGATTCAGTTATTCTGGAACACAGTAAAGTCATTTCTTCTCTCCTCCTCCCAACATTAAATTTTCTATACCCTTTTGTCCATCTAGGAAGACTGGTGCTCCCTCACTGTATAGACTTTGGTGGAGAAACTGAAAGAGCCCTCTGGGCTTTCTTTGTATCTCATAAATCTTAGTTCTTCAGCTAGGTAGAAGGAGTGCTGGATTTGAGATTAAAGGTTCAAATCCAGTCTCAGACACTAATTGTTGTAGTGAAGGACCCAGATTGAAGAATTAGACGAATTAGAATTAGAGATCTCAATAACACCTACCTCTCCAGATTGCTTTGCTTTAAGAATCAAATGAGAAAAATAGTTGTAAAATGCTTAGCACAGTGCCTGGCATATCCTAAATGCTCATTCCCTCCCCTTCCCTTCTTTCCAAGTGAATCTGATTGGCTTTGGTAATGTAGTAGTATTTAGGTTCATCCTCTTGATAGGGATAGAGTATAAGCCTGTCTGTACCACAAAAAAGGTGAATGAATTAAAATTAATTAATTAACATATTTAATAAAAATAAGTTTAAAAGCCTCTATTAAGCACTCACTATGTCTAAAGCATCTTCTGGCTGAGGATACAAGAAAAGTTGAGATAATCTCTGCTGTCACATAGGAGTATTATATTCTATACTATAATTTTCTATACTATATATAGTATATATTCACATTATAATGCAGGAAACAACCCATAGAAGAGCTTTCAATTACAAGTCAGATGGAAAGACCTACCCTAAGGGTAGTAAGTAAATAAGTAAAGCAGATGTAATGCATCTCTTTTATTGTCTTTTCTGCTGACAAAACCTAGCCACTTCTAATGTTGAACTGTTTGACTTTACCCCAAAACTAACAGCTTCTTTCTCTGTCTTGAGTAGCTGTGACTACAGAATAACAGTGATGAAGCATCTTACACTCCTCCTGACAGAGGGGTGATGGATTCAGATTGCAGAATTAGATATACATTTTCAAGCCAACCAGTAGAGGGATTTGTTTTGCTTTGATTGTATATTATTTGTTATAAAGGTCTTGTTTTTCTTTTTTTTCCTCTCTGGAGAGTTTGAATAGGGAAAGGTTTTGGAGTTATGGATAGTGTTAAAGAAAAATAAAGAGAAAGAAAGAAGGAAGGAAGGAAGGAGGGAGAGAAGAGAAGAAAGGTGGAAATTCTGGGTAGCCAACTTTTTCAAAAAAGTGAAATAATCCCAAAAGGAACTCAAATGGGAATGGGGAAGTGAAGAAAGGTTGAGAAATGCTTGTCTGTCTGAGTTGGGTAACCATCTGGAGAGGGAGACAGGGAGATGTATCACCATGGTGATGGCAGGGAAGTAAATGGCCACTTTTGCTACTTCTCAGTATGGGTGGTTGGGAGCTTTCAGTGAAAGATAAATTGGAGTGTGTGTGTATGTGTGTACACACTCTCTGGCTCCACCTGAAGTCATATGTTAGAAACTTTCCCAGAGGGCTAGAGAGAATAACTAAATGTTACCCATTAAAGCATGGGGAAATTATTTAAAATGTTAAATGTCACTTTCTATTAAGGAAAAAGCCTTCTTCCTGGACTGTTGTGCCAGTTTTTATCAAGGTGATATGAACTTAGGAAATTAATAGGCCTGTGCATTATTTGCTTCAGGTCTTCCTAGCTCTCATACTGTTTGAGTTTAATCCAGCCATTTCTACAAGGGGGTTGGATCTGATCCACATTTAATATAAATTGGACTCTCATGTATGTCCTTGGGGATTTTATTAGTCACTGCCCTGTCTCTGTTTTGTGTTCCACTTTCAAAAGCAGTGTCCATGATCTTGTACTTGATTGGCTTGGAGGCCTCTCTTGAGGCAGTCTGGCATAAGTATAGAAAAGGATGCTGGGTTCAATCAGTTAGTTACATGAGTCCACCTTGGAGAGGGAAATTAGCCCTCCAGCTAAAGACCGTTTTAAGACCCAGAACTCCCAGAGTCTGTTGACTTAATAACAGACTGGGCAAGGATGGATGGGTGTTGGAGGGTGGGGAAGGAGAAGGGATGTTGGGCCAGAGATAGAAATTCAGGGCCTCTTCCCTTGTAACTATTCCCAGGAAAACAGCTCCAGTTGGCCCTTCCATGCAGT
Organism: Antechinus flavipes; assembly: GCF_016432865.1. NCBI lineage: Eukaryota > Metazoa > Chordata > Mammalia > Dasyuromorphia > Dasyuridae > Antechinus > Antechinus flavipes. The sequence goes on from NC_067401.1 coordinate 165,954,362, forward strand.
AGCAGTGTTACCTAGTGGCCTGTCATGGAACTGCAAGCTTTCCAATCCACTCCAAGTACAAACTCAGCCTTTCTCTGCTCTCTGTTACCTCATCCCCCTATTCTGGAGCCAGATGGGGTGCACTTGTTGGGTCCTGACTTTCTGCTGCCCATCAGGAGGTCTCTGAGCAGATCCCACACTCATCAATCACAAGGTGATCAGGGTGCAGGAATGTCTCTCTGGGGGAAAAAGTGTATCTTACAGGAATTAGGAGCATTTCCAGGGTTCTTAATCTTGCCCTCTTGCATAACCTATGGTATAATAGAAAGAGTACTGAGTTGGGAGTCCAGAAGCCTGGGTTTTATCCACTTTTGCCCCTAGCTCCCTATCTGGCATGAGCAGTTAATTTTTCTTCTTCAGAAGCCTCAGTTTATTCATCTATAACATGAAGGGTTAGATGTTCTTGGGCTGCCTTCAGAATAAGTAGGTGGTTTTTCTAATGATCTCTTCCCTGGTGGTGAGAGCATCCAGAGGAAAATGTTCAGGGTCTTTGAAGCTTGGCCATAAAAAATCTGGGGAAGGAGCTGGGAGTGGAATGGAACTCCCAAGGAGGGCACACCCACCAGAGTGGGGGCCCGAGGAGGTGGAGTCGTTTTTAGGCAGTGTCCTTTTCCTTTCTCAGCCTCCCATTTCCAGATACACAAATACAGATCAGTTTATTTTCTTCATTTTACAGAGGGGGGAAATGAGGCACGGAATATGAAGTTACTTCCCCACCCCAGTCACAAAATCAGGAAGTGGTCAAGGGCCAAGTCAAATATAGATCTCTCCATAAAAAAAGCAAATATCGAGCCATTCGAGGGCCAGCAAGCAGGACATAAGACACACCCTAGCTTTGAGGACCCTCTTCCTTTGGGACAGGAGGGTCCGGAGGGACAGTTTGCCATCCTGGAAGGACATTTTGCTCGGCGGGTTCAGAGGGTCCCGGGTTCCCAGGAGGCTGCAGGCCCTCTCCTTCCTGAGCTTCAGGCACAGGGGGTGAGCTCCAGGAAGGGTGGGGCATGGGGGGTTCAGAGGGTTAGTCTGGAAAAGAAGCAAAGGCTAAGGGTGGGAGTTGGGGAGGAATAACTATCTTCAAGAATCTCAAGGGCCATTACATAAGCAAATGGGATTGGACTTGTTCTTTCTGGCCCTAGAGGGCAAAACTAGGAGTAATGGGTATAAGTTATAGAGTGATAAACTTTGACTTCATAGAAGGAAACATTTCCCAATGGTTAGAACTGTTGCAAAGTGGAATGGGCTGTTTTAGGAGGTAAAGGTTTCCTTCAAGCAAAAACTGGAGGACCATTTGTCAGATCTTTTATTTGGGGGATTCTTTTAGGTCCTTCGCATCCGTGAAATTCATTGATCCTGTGGCAAAGTACAATCCCGTCTGGCTCTGCCATTGTAGGATTATGGTTTTATCTGTTTATCAGGTAAAAGCATTTTAGTGAAGGGTTTGGGGGATTCTGCAGCTTGCTTTGGGGATAAGGATGGGAAGGAACAGAACAGCCTTGAACTGTGGGAACTATTGGATCAAGTTGTGCTGACTCACCCGTCTGATGTTTCAGTGGGTCACTCGTTCCCTCCTAATTCTCTCCTTGTTGGTCTTATCCAGTAACTCTCGGAGATTTGTCCAAAGAATACTCGCTTTTTGATAAGACTCTGGGACCTGGGTACTGGGGCTGTACCTCCTTACTGTATAGGCCATACTGAAGGGTGGAGGATTAATAGATAGTTTGTTGTATTCTTTCTCAATCAATAGATAGGAAGCTGCAGTGACCCAAAATCTCTAATCATGTCCCTTATTTCTGTTGCCATTGCCCTCCCCAGTGGCTAAAAGTGCCATTATCTTTTCCATCCTTAGGAAGGAGGGAGGTGAAAAAACGAAACATAAGTGATTGCAAGGGATAATGCTGTGTAAAAATTATCCTGGCATGGATTCTGTCAATACAAAGTTATTATTAAATTAAAAAAAAATCTTTTCCATCCTTGGTCAAAATTTTTTTTAATATATTTTATTTTATTTTATAATAACTTTATATTGACAGAATCCATGCCAGGGTAAATTTTTTTACAACATTATCCCTTGCACTTGTTTCTGTTCCGATTTTTCCTCTCCCTCCCTCTACCCCTTCCCCCAGATGGCAAGCAGTCCTATATATGTTAGATATGTTGCAGTATATCCTAGATACAATACATGTTTGCAGAACCAAACAGTTCTCTTGTTGCACAGGGAGAATTGGATTCAGAAAGTAAAAATAACCCAGGAAGAAAAACAAAAATGTAAATAGTTTACATTCATTTCCCAGTGTTCTTTCTTTGGGTGTAGCTGCTTCTGTCCATCATTTATCATTTGAAACTGAGTTAGGTCTCTTTGTCAAAGAAATCCACTTCCATCAGAATACATCCTCATACAGTATCGTTGTTGAAGTGTATAGTGATCTCCTGGTTCTGCTCATTTCACTTAGCATCAGTTCATGTAAGTCTCTCCAGGCCTTTCTGAAATCATCCTGCTGGTCATTCCTTACAGAACAATAATATTCCATAACATTCATATACCACAATTTACCCAGCCATTCTCCAATTGATGGGCATCCATTCAATTTCCAGTTTCTAGCCACTACAAACAGGGCTGCCACAAACATTTTGGCACATACAGGTCCCTTTCCCTTCTTTAGTATCTCTTTGGGATATAAGCCAGAAGTAACACTGCTGGATCAGAGGGTTTGCACGGTTTGATAACTTTTTGGGCATAATTCCAGATTGCTCTCCAGAATGGTTGGATTCGTTCACAACTCCACCAACAATGCATTAGTGTCCCAGTTTTCCCGCATCTCCTCCAACATTCATCATTATTTTTTCTGTCATCTTAGCCAATCTGACAGGTTTGTAGTGATATCTCAGCGTTGTCTTAATTTGCATTTCTCTGATCAATAATGATTTGGAACACTCTTTCATATGAGTGGTAATAGTTTCAATTTCATCATCTGAAAATTGTCTGTTCCTATCCTTTGACCATTTATCAATTGGAGAATAGCTTGATTTCTTATAAATTAGAGTCCGTTCTCTATATATTTTGGAAATGAGGCCTTTATCAGAACCTTTAACTGTGAAGATGTTTTCCCAGTTTGTTGCTTCCCTTCTAATCTTGTTTGCATTAGTTTTGTTTGTACAAAGGCTTTTTAATTTGATATAATCAAAATTTCCTATTTTGTGATCAGTAATGGTCTCTAGTTCATCTTTGGTCACAAATTTCTTTCTCCTCCACAAGTCTGAGAGATAAACTATCCTATTTTCCTCTAATTTATTTATAATCTAAAGTCATGGACCCATTTTGATCTTATCTTGGTATATGGTGTTAAGTGTGGGTCTGTGCCTAATTTCTGCCATACTAATTTCCAGTTATCCCAATAGTTTTTATCAAATAATGAATTCTTATCCCAAAAGTTAGGATCTTTGGGTTTGTCAAACACTAGATTGCTATAGTTGACTATTCTGTCCCTTGGTCAAAACTTAAGGGTTATCTTTGTTCCTTTCCTCTCTTTTATCCCAAAATCCAATCAATCATTTAGTCCAATTAATTGCATCCACAATATGAATGATAGTCTTGTCTTTCACTTCCTTTCCACTCAAACTGTGGCCACCTTAATTCAGGCTTTCATGACCTCTTGCCTAGTCTCCTTCTGTCCCTCTATTCTCTCCTCTATTCAGTCTGCCATTTCTGTTTAATCTCCTTAATGCTCAGGTCTAACTTTTGTCACTTTCCTGCACAAAAATTTCAGAAGTGCAGTGTGCTTATTGGATAAAATATAAACTCTTTGTCCAGTCTGCTATTTAAGATCTTTCACAATCTACCTATAGCCTTATTTTTCCATGATTCTATTTCACAAACTTTGCATTCCTTTTTAAAATTGTTTTATTTTTTTGCTGGTTATACATGTATATTAACTTTTTAATATCCATTTTTTTATAAATCATGTTGGGAGAGAAAAATCAGAACAAAAGGGAAAAACCATGGGAGAGAAAAAAAACACAGAAAAAAGAAGTGAACATAGCATGTGTTGATTTACATTCAATTTTCATAGTTCTTTTTCTGGATGCAGATGATGTTTTCTATCCAAAGTTTATTGGGATTGCCTTGGATCACTGAAACAGTGGGAAGAACCAAGTCTTTCATAGTTGATCTTTACATACTGTGGACATATGTATTCCTGGTTCTGCTTGTTTTGCTCAGCATCAGTTCATGTACATCTTTACAAACCTTTCTAAAATCAGTTTGTCCATCATTTTTGTAGAACAATAATTTGATATTGAACAACAATTTTATTACCTTCATATTCAACCTATTCAATCATTCCCCAATTGATGGGCATCTTCTTATTTTCCAATTTTTTTCTACCATAAAAAGAGTTGCTACAAACATTTTTGCACATGTGATTAATTTTCCCTCCTTTATGATGTCCTTGGGACATAGACCTAATAATGGCATTTCTGGGTCAAAGGTTATGCAGTTTTGTAGCCCTTTGGGCATGGTTTCAAATTGCTCTCCAGAACGGTTGGATCAGTTCCACTAACAATGCATTAGTGGTCCAGTTTCCTAACATCTATTATTATCTTTTCTTGTTATCTTAGCCGATCTGAGAGATGTGAGGTGGTACCTCAGAGTTGTTTTAATGTGCATTTCTCTAAATAATAGTGATTTAGAGCATTTTTTATTAAAGCCATTATAGATGGCTTAAATTTTATCATCTGAAAATTGTCTGTTCATATCCTTTGACTATTTATCAATTGGGGAATGACTTATATTTTTAGAAATTTGACAAACTCTGTATTCCAACCAAATTAGGCTATTAGCTGATCTTTTCTTGAACTCTTCTGGCTCAGTGCATGCATATGTGACCTTCCTCATAACCCTCCATTCTCCACAAGTTAAAATCCTTCTCTTCCTCCAAAGGCATAGTTTGGGTGCCACTTTTGAAGAAAGCCTTTTCTGACCTCATCCCATGTCCATCCCACTTTAACATTGAACCTGGAGTCAGAAAGGCTTAAGTTTAAATTTGGCCTCAGACACTTATTAGCTATAAGAACTTTAGGCAAGTCATTTAACTTCTCTGCCTCAGTTTCCTCATTTGTAAAAGGGGGATGATAATACAGATTATTATACGGAGCATTTAACTCACAGGACTGTTGTGAGGATCAAATGTTGTGTCCAGATAATGTTAGTAAAGCATTGTGTAAAACCTTAGAAAGCTACACAGATGCTGAGCATTGTTATTATTCTTGATATATCTGTCCTTCCTCAGATTTTTCTTATTCCCAGTATTTAGATCTCTTCTTTGATCTTATACTCTAGAGAGCTCTGAAAATTAACTGACACAAAGTAAAATAAGTTTATTGATGTATACAAGAAACTTACAACTTTTTATATTAAAAAAACCCTTTTTAATATGCACAAAATTTGTCCTTTTCTTGCAATCACTTGTTTTTTCATGATTTATTATTAACTTTACAAGATTTTGACCTATATTTAATTACTAATCATGAAATACACTTATGACAGTGGAGATTAAGTATACCTTACACAAACAGCCTATTTTTCTAAGCCTAGCCATAGTTCATAGATTTTTTTTTCAAGCAGGATTTAAATAAAATGAGTTCCCAACTCCTCTAAGCATGATTATCTCTGTCTTTTGGGTAAATTTTTAAACTTTTTGTTGACAGTGTGACATCATGCAAAATTGTTTTGTAGTATTCAACTTCCAATAAGGTATCTATAATTTCAGAATGATTCTGCTTTTGAATATTTGTAGATTTGTCAGAATTCATTATTGCCTCAATTAAGAACGACTTCCATGTCCAGTGGAAGTTAAAAAGTTCCCATAAATACTTTTTGGGTATGGATACTTTATACTTGAGAAGAATGTCCAGGTGTTGCAGACTTAGAGAATTTTTTGAACAGTGGTTTTTGTATATCCTTGAATAAAAATGTGAAAAATCATTAGTAACATTACTTTTTTCCAAACTTCAATACTTCAATTTGTATTGTCCTGTCAGGTGATATGCATTTTTCTCCCATGATGATTAGCAGCTTAAAACAACCACCACCATTCTTTTGGCCATTTTTCTAATTTGAAGAAGTCTACACTGCATTGTAGATAAATCATTAACAACTCTTGCAGCTGCCAGTTCCCTCTGAAGACCTTTGTTTGTTTTCTGAGGACTAATTAGATTGTCAATTGGCAGTTCCAGGTGTTATTTTTTGGTTTTCATTGCACTTAACTCTTGACCTCCATATCAGTGATTACTACAATAACTTTAAAAGTCACTGAAGGGTGACAGTTTTTGCACATTTTCTTAGAGTAGTGTCTGTTCTGAAAAAAATCACACAATTTTAAATAGCCCCAAAGAGAGTAATGTATAGAATGAAGTAAAGCACTCGATTGTCAAGGTACTAACTAAAAGTCCGGAAACCAGTAAAGTTAAGGCCTGGTCAAGATCAGAAGTTCTCAATCAGTGTGGTATCAGTCTGACCATCGTCACAAGTGAAACCCTACAAAAGTGGTGGTTATAGTCCCAGGTAGTTCCCATCCCATGTCTTAGTAGATGTGACACGTCCCCCAGATAGTGTCCTCCCTAAGGACAGGAATGGCGTTGTTTTTCATATGTTCTGTTGATGTGCACACGAACATTGGGCGGTGTCTTGCACCCAGTAAGTGATGATGTTTATTAATCGGCTCGGCCTTTTAGGAGTGGGCCAGAGGTGCTCCCTCTTGGGCCTGGGCCTTGGGTAACGCCTTCTCTTTGATTTTTCCTGCAGACGGAGCCCCACTTAGTGAGCTGTCCTGGTCCTCGTCTCTTGCTGTGGTCGCTGTTTCTTTCTCTGGACTCTTTACCTTCATCTTCCTCATGCTGGCTTGCCTGTGCTGTAAGAAGGGAAACATCGGGTTCAAGGTAAGGCACGGACTGGACTTCCCCCGTGGAAGGGAGAGAGGGGCCTAAAACAGCTGGTTACATTGATGTGGAAGTCTTCCAGGGCTGGGCCTGCCTTTCACCCAGCTCTGTGTCCTTTTCCTTCTGCAAGAAGCCCAAAAAGAGCAATGTGATTTTGTGAGACTGGCTCCCTGTTAGTGTCAGGAGGGGATGAGGGTGATCGCCGGACAGCGAGGGCCCACCACAATGCCTCAGAGTAATCTCATCTTGTCTTTCCCTAGCACCAGTAATAGGTTTAGTTTTTGCTTTTGTAGGTTTTTTTTGTGTTGTCTTTTGCTTTGTGGGTATGCTATTCACTGACTATGTTTTGTGGCAGAGGTCTGTTATTGCCATGTTCTCCAAAACTGGAGAATTGGCCAGGCTTTTAGGACCTGGGATGGCCAGAGCCAAGAAAGTTCATGTAGAGCCTGGGGCCAGTCCGACCTTGAGCTCAAAGGCACCCATCTTTGAATCAAAGCACCCATCTCTGCATATTGAAGGCAACCAAAAAGACTCCCCCACACCCAGTGAGGAGACAAGTGTTGTGTCCCACTAGTGTCTGATCCACTGCTAAGCATCTTCTCATGAGATCCCTCAGGTGGCGAGAGTCTCTCCAAACCTCTCCTCCCTCTTCCCATCCTTTATGCCCATAACTCATTTCCTAGTGGAGCTGGTGGGGAATTTTGTGCCAATGATGTTTTATAGGCTCTTAGTGGTATCAGTAATGATGACCATAATAATGGCACAGCTTCTCTATGGAAAGGGTGATTAACAGAATCACTAATTGAAATCTACATCTCCTGGGTGGGAGTACTGTGTGTAAAACTTTTTCTGATGGAATTGTAGCCTTTGCTCAGTTTCCTGCCTGATCTCTTAGCTGAATTAATAGAGTCATTGTCCTGAATTATCACAAGTTTACAGTCTGACTGTTAGAAAGATTGCTTGGTTGTTTGAGCCCAGTAAATTGTAAAACTGACATTAAAACTTCTTCTTTTTTTTTTTTTAAACCTAGTTAATCTCTAGAAAAATCACATCATTGTGTAGACTAAAAAGTCCTGATCCGGGTATCTGGGAGACTGGGTTCTAATCCAGATCCATTACTTTTTAGCTATATGGCCTCAAGCAAATTACTTCTCCAAGGATCAGTTTCCTCACCCTAAATGGGAATCATTATCTAGTTTGCCTAATTCTTTGATTTGTTGGGAGGTTATGTATGTGAAGGCACTTTGTGAACACCAAGTTATTTTGCCAATATGAGGAATAACTGTTATTAAATCCTAGGAGGTTTAAGGGCCTAGAATTCAAAACAAAAAGTCCTTGGAGCTGTCCACAGTTCAATTCAGTAAACATTTATTAAGTGCTACTATGTGCCAGGCACTGTGCTAAGTGCTGGGATACAAAAAGAAGCAAAAGACAGTCCTTGCTGTGAAGGGGTTACAATCTAGTTGGGGAGACAGCATGCAAATAAACATATCAAAAGCAAGTTATATAGAGGATAAATAGGGGAAAAAAGTTAAAAGAGAGAAGGCACTGAAATTAAGAGGAGGTAGAGAAAGCTTCTAATAGAAAATGGAATTGTCATTGGGCTTAAAAAGGAAATCAGGGAGTCAGTAGTTGGGTAGGAGGGTCATTGTTCCAGGCTTGGGGGAAAGCCTGAGAAAATGCCTGGACAGGGCACCACTAGCACACACCCAAGATTCCTTTAATTAAACCTTTGCATTCTGAAGGTTAGAATCCAAGCTGAAATTCCTGATTCAGAAGCACCTCCAATTCAGATGGTCTCTTTTGAATTGAGTTAGGCTAATTCACTGAGTTAATAGGATCAAATTACTATTTCCCAGAGGGAGTCTAGTAAACAGAATCCACAGTCGTAATATTAATTATTATAAGAATTGGGAATACTTCTCATTTCCTTGGAGCTTTTTTTCCTTTCAGAGGGCTCCTCCATGTGGTTATTTCATGAGGAATCCTTTCAGTATTTCAAAGTAGAGAGGGGAGAAATCATTGCCCTCACTTAGGTGGAAGACTGCTGATGTTCTCACCTTTTAAAGGTGGGGAAACAACTGAAAGGACTCCTCAAATATGGAGGGTGATAGACTAACTCAGAGGTGAAGGAAGGCCTTGTGTTATTTGAGCCTCCGCTGGTCGAATTGGACCAAACCCGCTCTGCTTGCACATGTCACAGAGGTGATTTTCTCATAATCCCACAGCCATTATGGGCACTACTTCCAATCTGTCTGCTGGAGGTCACAGCTGCTCTCCCAGCACTTCCTGGTCCCCTCTGCCCTCCTTCCCAACTCCTTCTGACCTGCTCCCAGCCTTTCTTTACCTACCTCCTCCCTCACAGGACTCTGCCTGGCCCAGAGCAATCCAGTAGTGCTGAGTATTGCAGCAGGATGAAATGCTCTTGCCCTAGGCTGCTCTCAAAGGGTGGGAGTCTGTGACTTCACAGGCACAGAATGTGCTAGACAAAGTAATTCTCCCACAATATTAGGGATTTTTGTGGAGATGCCCGGCAATAGGTTTGCAAAGCCAACTGGTATAGAGGGGAAAGAAGGAAAAAGCGAGTGGGGTGTCAGCCAAAGAGAAGGTGGAGGGAGAGGTAGATTGTGGGCCAGCTGGGCAATACAAAAACAGCCTGTCCTGTCCCATCCTGGCTTTTTCCTAAACATCCCAGAAGAGCACAGTGAGGCTCTCCCTGCCCTCCTCCTATCAGCCCTGACCCCTTCGTCTCTCAGATGGAGAACTGGCTTTGGGTTGTGGCTGCCTTCTAGAGAGGCTCCCTTCCAGACATCACAGGGGTAGCCCCCCCAAACTAGCTTGGGCTCCTTAAGCTTCTCCCTATCATTTGCTTTTTTAGGGCCATAGATGGGCAGCAAAGCTGTGCTGGAGCCATCCATAGGAAGAAGGGACAATGATCATACTGTCCTATTGATCACTGATGTAGCCTACTGTAGGATTCTAAATTTCTCTCTGCAGCGCTGCCAGGTAACTAGGTTTGTCCAGAAGCAGCCCCTCACCCTCACCTCCTAAAGAGCACTGATGCATTTCAGGGCACAAGTTGAAATTCCTATACCCTTGGGAAGTGGTTCACAAGAGCTCTCTCTTGGATGGAAAAGGGATAGGCTGAGTTGGGTTTTTCAACGGATTGAAAGTGTTTTTGAAAATCTTTTGATATAAAAGATGTTTCTCCAAGGTCAGACAGAAAAGAAGAGATGATAGGGGAAATTTAGACAATGTAAAAATAAAAGAATATCAATAATAATTCTTTTTTTTTTTTTTTTTTTTTTTAGAAAAGAGCTTTTGAATGTCCTCTGCCCCTGTGGGTAGAACTTGAGGAAAAGAATACTTTCTTTCAGGATTGTTTCTGGGCCTTGCTATCAGGCACTTTTCTTAGGAACAGGTGTGGCAACAATCACAGTGCAGTTGTTATTTATTTCCTTTGCTTTGGATTACCCAACCTCAAGCTTTTATAGAAGACTTCTGAACTCCCGGTATATGGGTGGGGTGAAGAAGGGTTGCTCAGTTGGCTGTACCAGCCCAAGGGTAAAAGTCTAATCTTCATCTGGCAGATGGCTGGGGTAGGTGACATGGGGCTGGGGAACCCAGGGTAGGGGTGAGTCTGTTCTGCAACAAGGCTTCCTTGTGGATCTAAGGTATGCTCTCTCTGATCTAAGTAGAGCTGGAGGGCTGGAGGTGAGGAGTGAACCAATGTTAAAGGAGCAAATGGATTTGCTAAAGATTTTATAGCTGGAACTAAAGTCACTTTCTCGCTATTCTTCATTTACCTGAAAAGCCCTAGAATTGGGTCCTATTGAGCTGGGTTTCTGGGGCTTCCCAGGGGAGGATGGTTCACATCTCACATTGGGCTGCTGTGACCTCCGAGGAATGAAGTGTAAAAAGATAGACAGGTCTGCCCCAGCCCTTTCTCGTTCAAATATATGCAAAGATTTATTTGATTTATTCTACAACTGCTGGGAGAGAAGAAAGGGAGAAGGATAAGCAGTGGAGCACAAGGAATGGGGGCTGTCTGAGTGGTTGGAGCAGGTATTCTGGTGTGCATGTGCCTGATTTGCACATTTATTTACTTACTGAGAGGCTGTTATGTATATAACTGAAGGTAGGGAAGGATGACAACTTCCTGTTTTCTTGGGGAATTACTGCATGGTAAAAGGTTAGACTGAATTCAGAAGGAAACTGCGTGGCAGAGGATTATTAAAAACCTCCTGGTGATCTTTAAGATGGGAAGGTTGGCCTCTGTCCCTCCAGGTGGTTGAAAGGCCACCCTAGGTGATGGAGGTGGGGAAGGGATGAGGTGACCTGTTTTGGGGCCTTACAATAATCCTATAGGTACTACAGGTGTTATGATCCCCATTTTACAGATGAGGAAACAAGAGTCTCAGAGAATTTAAATAAATTTTCTTCCATTTCTGTGTCTCTTCCTTATGGAAAAAATGATATCTCTTCAAACACTAGGAGTGCTGCTCATTCTGGAATCCAACTGAAAGGTAGTAGTCTTTGTTTGGATGTAAGAGAAAGAGAAGTGAAATTATTCACATTTAGATCCCAGCAAATAACAAGTCAGGGAGAAGGGTCTGTGTTTGAATGTTGTACTCCAGCCAGAGTTTCTTAACGTAAAATTCATAGATCTCGCCGTAAGAGGTCATAATTTGTAGATAGATTTCATAGGACCTGTGAACTTGGGGTGGGAAAAATATGCCTTTATTTCAATATAATTGGTTTCTTTTGTGATTGTGTATATTATATTTTATTCATTTAGAAACATTATTCTAAGAAGGGGTTCAAGGGGTTCACCAGACTACCAAAGATACCAAAGCACAAAAAACATAAGAACCCTTAGTTTAGGCCAGGTTGATATGTTGAGGATTTCTCTGGAGGTTCAAGAGAAGAGTCCCCAGAGGAGTTGTTTAGTCATTTTCAGTCATGTCCGACCCTTACTGACCCTTTTGGGGATTTTCTTTGGCAAAGATACTGCAGTGGTTTGTACTGCAAACTTCTCCAACTTATTTTTACAGATGAGGAAATTGAGGCAAATGGGGTTCAGTGACTTACATAGGGGCACACAGCCATTTGGATTAGAACTCAGAAAAATTAGATCTCGCTCCAGCATTCCATCTACTCTGCCACAGCTGCCCTCCCTCCAGAAGCTTAGGAGCCCTGATAAATATCTCCATAGTACTTCAACTGTGCCTTGAGGACTAGCTGATATGATCTAAGGCTTCCCAGCCTGGGCCCAACACAGAATTTTTTTCTATCTACGCAGTCACAGGTTCTTTGTTAAAGGACATTAAGGGCAATATAACCAGCCTTCCTTTCCTCCCAGCCGTGCCCACTGCTCCCCACCACCACAGGCATCCCTAACCGTCTCCCCCTTCACATATGGGGCTCTCCCTGAAAAGCAGAGGACTCTGCCAGGGCAGTCTGACTCAACCTGTCTGCCTGCATAGTTCTACCACCTTGAGCCAGAAGCATTTCCCTCCTCCCCAGGCCCACCTATCCACCCAGGTAGCTTCGGGGCACGGAACAGACCAGGTAGGGACTCCCAGGGATCTGATTCAGGAGAATGGACTGATGCAGAAGATGGTGTCCCCTGCTACCCATGGGACTCTCCTGGCTATGCTCCATACTGCTGAGGAGTATTTTCTCTTTGCTCATTTAAAACAAAGGTTCTTAAGCTGGGGTCTGTGGAACTTAAAAAAAAAAAAAAAAAACTTTGATAATTGTATTTCAATATAATTGGTTTTCTTTATAGTCTTATGTGTTTTGTATATTTAACACCATTATTCTGATAAAGGGTCCATAGGCCTTCCCATGTTGCCAAAGGGATCCATGATCCCCCAAAAGTTGAGATCTTCCCTGCTAAAAGTAGGGACTCTCTAGTGTGTTTAGAGTTGTTGTCTCTGAGGTAGAGGTATGAACGAGGGTGAGCAAAGCACAGGGTAGGGATCTGATGAGCTCTTCTCCCGGCCGTTCTCTGCTTCCCAGTCTGAGGACTTTTGGGAGAGTCTAGTGCCTGTGGCTCGAACAGAAAGTTGCAGGGGAACAATAATGATAAGGGGGAAGAAAAGGAGCAGAAGAAAGAGACAGAGAGAGGGGGGTAAGAGGGAAAGACAAAGAAAGAGAAGGAAAAAGGGAGAAAGAGAGAGACAGAGACAGGAGGGGGTAGGGAAGGAAATGGGGAGAGAGAAGGATGGAAGGACAGCAAGGGAAGAAGGGTCAGTGAGAGAAGGAGGGAATGAATGTATGTAGGATGATGATGGGTAGGGAGGAGAGGAGAGACTGCAGAAGAGCTTTGGAAGAAGCTTTCTTTGCCTTTTTGCTAGTCCTGACCTCTTTGGCTCTTACAACAGGGGCAGAATGAAGGCAAGAAGGAAGAAGTGGGGACTGGGACAACATAGCCCAGAGAGGCAAGCAGGGAGGAATGAGCTGCCGGTGTGAGGGGCCTGCCAGTGGGTGGGAGAGGAGATGGTAGAACTTTCTATGTGCGGTCAGAGTTCAGGGTCATGGAGGGCACTTTTCAAAGCAGTGGAGCCACCTCCACCACTTTTTTTTTTAACTCACTGCCTATCTGTCCATCCCTCCATCCATCTGACTGACCCCTTGCAGGAGCCCCCAGGGAACCCTGGATCAGGATCCACGGCTCACGGGAGGTCTCCGTCTCCGCTTCCCCCCCACCAGGAGTTTGAGAATGCCGAGGGTGACGACTACACCACCGAGTTCTCCGTGCAGGGGTCTCCGGCCACGCAGAATGGCCCCGAGGTGTACATACTGCCCCTCACTGAGGTCTCACTCCCCATGGCCAAGCAGCCTGGGAGATCAGGTCAGTCTCGTATTAAGAACTCAAGGGTTATCCCTGACACTTGGGCCCTCTGCTTTCTAGATACTTCAAGGACCATTCATTTCCCTACCTCCTCCACTTCTCTCCCCCTCCCCTCCCTCTCCCCACTCCAGCCCGCCACATTCTTACCCTGAGACTTGGCAAAGATTAGAGATTGTCCTCTGGAATATACTCAATTGAGAAAAAGTATGTTGGAGACCCCTTAATCAGCACAACCTTCCCTAGGATCTTTATCATAAAGCCCACTTTGCTTAGCAGCCTTTCTGTAAGTATAACTAGACCTCTTGGGGCCCTTGGGACCCTTTCCATTTCCGAGGGGGTCCCAGACTTTTCTGTGTCATGGTAGCAGCTTAGACTAAGGACAAGTTGCAGAAGGTCTCTGGGCGGACCGGGGCCCTTACGGATGGAGGTGTTGTGCAGCGCTGCTCTTGGACACCACGCAGATTGGACACCCTCACCCCCACCCGCAGAGAGCTCTAGAGGGGCAGCATAGGTCTCGGAAGTCGGGAGAGGCCGGCCTCTCTGGGATCCCTTTTCCTGAACTGTCCCTTTGGCCTTTCTGGCAAAGACTGTATAGTAAGAATGGGAAATTGGATGCCGTGGGGCTTTGGGGTCCGCTCAGAGACTTCGGGACTGTAGCTCCAGCCTTTTACTACATCAGTGAGCTTTTATTAAGCACTTTCTACGTATTAGGCAATGTGCCAAGTACTGGGGATACAAAGAAGACAAACCAACAAACAAAAGATGCCTCCAAAAACACCTTGCTCTTAAGGAGAAAGTGTTTTTAACAGGAGAGACAAGTAATGATTTTGTCAAGGTCACACATGTAGTGCATGATAGGTTGGGATTTCACTCCTCTCGTTCTGGGTTCAGGAGTTTTGCCCTTAAAAAGCCCTTCTCTTCTCTAGGGCTGTTCTTTTGAGACAGGGAAAATGGGTGCTGAGATCCTGGGCAGGGCAAGCTGCTTCATCTTTTCTGGCACAAAGCCAGTTTTTCATAGTTATGGAGTGTGAGAGGGAGAAGACATAGAGCCTCCAGGCTCTTCTGCAAGACCTCCCCCCCTCCAGGTAGCACTTAAGACTTGGAGAAGATGGGTGATCTTTCTGTGTCATCTCTGCCAGTCCTAATCTCTATGGGCATATTCTAGTTAGAACTAAAAAAGACCCTTCCCCAGAGCCTGCCAGTTTCTCCCAGACCAGCCCGATGGCCAATAAGAGGTCCACGTGTGACCAAGATTCAGAAGTCATACCGGCCTTAGGCTTGTGCCACCCATGGGGCTGGAACTGAGGTGTGGCTGCACATCTTACAAAGGAGAGTTGGTTGCTCTCTGTCTCTCTATCTCTCTTTCTGTTTCTGCCTCTGTCTGCCTGTGTCTCTGCCTTTCTCTCTCCCTTTCTCTCCCTCTTTCCTTCTCACCCTCTCTCCCTTTCTTCCCCCCCCCTCTTTTTCCTTTGACTCAATAGAAGGGAAAAAAAACCCTATAACTGCCCAGAAGGGGCAGACTTGTATGTTTACCTGTTAAGGAGAGAAAAGGAAAAAGTTAAAGTCTAAGTTACATTTTATCTTATGTGTCCTCATCCCACCACCACTGAAGGAAGGCCTCTTTAGAATATTGGGGGGATTTGTTCCCTTGCTATTTGAGTGGGACTCACCCCAACTCTGTGCCATCCTGTGACCTTTGGACTGAACAGCCCCAGAGACCCTGGAGATTCTGCAGATTTCTGCTTGAAAGAAGGCAGAATCATTCCTAGCTAATTTCCTCCCCTCCTTCCAAACTCCTGCCCCATCCCGTGGCCTGAGCCCAGGCCAGCCCCACAGCCCTGTTTGGCCATTGTGCCTGGACAGGGCAGCTCGTCCGCACACACACAGACGCTTCTCTTGTGTTCTGTGAGCCTCATGGGGTGTGGGGCCCATGAATCTGTCCTTTCAAGCTGAGGGGAGTAGGCGGGCCGGAAAGGGGACTGGGGGCCTGTTCCCAGTGGTGCTTTGTAATTTAGGGGGTGAGGTGTGGGTGGGAGAACAAGGTGCTTTTTCACTCTTTCTTCCATCAGAAGGCCGGACTCTTCCACCACATGGGAAAGAGGCCAGGGTTGGGGCTGGGTAATACTCCCAGGACTGGCACTTGCCCTAAACAGCATCCTCATTCAGTTGGTGCTATCTGCCTCCTACCTGCTGAATGCGAGGGTTCCTGCAGACACTGTACTGATCCTTATTCTCAGTTTCCCTTTGCTTAGGTACTGAGGAGATGGCTTCCAGTTGCCACTCTTGAAATTTCAAGCAGAGTCCTAAGGCCTCTGACCATCCACAGGAGGTTAATCTAGTTTATTACCTTCCCTGAATTGGGGATAGGACTGTCAAACCCCAATTAATGCCCCAGAATAGAGATGGCCTAGTAATTTCGTAAGTCAGAGGTCCCCTCCCCATGACGAAGGGATGTATGATAGATGTGAAGATGAGCTAGGGAGAGAGTACAGGGGTGAAAAAGAGGCAGATTTTCCAAGGACATCTCCTACACCTTGCAAACTTCCCAAGGGGGGTATTCTGATCTCAGAGCTGAGCTACCTCCTCAGAGTTTGGAAGGGCTCTAGATCAGGCAGATGTTGTCAGAGTGAAAAGGAGGCTGTGGGCAGGAGCAGATAACTAGGCTTCTCTCCCACCTGCCCCTCCTAAATTTAGGCCATGGGTTCTGAACTCAGATGGGAAAGTTTTTTTCCATCAATATTTCACCAACCTCTAACTGAAATTGAGTATTTCTTTCAAATATGTATTAAAGATTTATTCTGCAAAGGGATCCAAAGATTTCACCAAATGGTTAAAGGTATCCATAACCCCCAAAAGGTTAAGAACCCCTGCCTTAGGCCAGTGTGTGTGTATGTGTGTGTGTGCACATGTGTGCGTGCCCTTCTCGGTCCCTCTCCCTAAGGGAAGTAACAAAGATGAGGGTGACAGACTCCGCAAATCCTTGCCCATCCTTCCCCAACTCAGGCTTGGGTGGAGGCTATCTCTATGGTGTATAATGGAACTTCCAGAAATTTCAGACGTAATGCCCCTTCCTTCTCTCCATCAGCCTGCCCCACCTCCCTTTGTCTAGAGTTTCCAGGGAAATGAAAAATGGCTAAAAGCCAAACACTTGCCCATAGGAGGGCCATTTCACATGCTAGGGAGCCCTGAAAGAAGGCAAGACTGCATCCCCAAGGTCCTCCAGTAACTTTTAGATTTAATACCCGTCCTCCAGAGTGTAATCCTGAGAGGCAGGGAGATATGAGATCATAGACACTGATTTCAAAAGGGTTCAAGGCTATTGAGTCCAGCCCTCTCATTTTACAGATAAGGGACCTGAAGCACAGGAAGGTGTTTAATTACTTCTCCAGAAGTCCCATGTCTAGTCTGAAAAAGATTTGAATTCAGGTCTTCCCAGCTATATGAGCCACAGTTGCCTTGCATAGCTGGTAATGATAATAGCAACAATAACACCTATAGCATTTATATAAAACTTTGAAGTTTGTAAAGCACTTTAGATGTGTTAACTCATTTGATTCTCATTTCAGAGAGGGAAGAATTGTTATTATCCCTGTTTTTGCACATGGGGAAACTGAGGCAGAGAGCTTAATTAAGTGACTTCCCGGGTCATAAAACTAAATGACTGAGCATGATTAAAACTCCAGTTTTCTTGACCCTTGAGTTCTGCATTTATTAATTTCCCGAGCCACTTAGCAGCTCCAGTTCAAGATGATTCTGGACCACCCAATTCCATTCCTTACTCCCCACTTTTGACAAGTGGGACATCTAAAGAGAGGAAGGAACTAGATTGTGATGGATCTCACCCAGGCACTGGACCCCCAGGTCTAATATTCTGACCCTTTACTTGCCTTTGTCTTCAGGGAAGAAGAGCCCTCTTTCCCCTTTTTAATAAAGTTATGGAAATTCTATGCCATTTAGGAAAGATTCCTTCAGATAAAGAATTGGTTGGCCTGAAAGGACTAGGTAGACAAGGAGCAGGTTTAAGGACTCATTTTTCTTTCTGCTTCCTGCTGTAGATCATTGATTGAGAGCTGGAAGGGTCCTTACAAGTCCATGAGTTACTCCCCTCATTATAAAGATGAGGAAACAGGCCCACAGAGTTTCAGTCTTGCAGAACCTCACATGAGCAGAACTGAGATGTGAATCCAGATCCTCAAACAATTTCCACTGTGCCAGACTGCCTCATTTTAGTTTTGTTCTCATGTCTAGAACCACATTGTTTATGATGAGCAGCCCAAATTGGGGAGTATGGTCACAACTTTAAGTCAGAGAAATGAGAAAAAAGAGAAAAGGTAACCACATGAAATTTGCCTGGCCCATGATAAGAAAATAATCTCAAAGCAGTCTGGGTAATTCCAGCAATCAAGGCCTTGGAGACTCTCAATGGACTTAACCAAAAAGAGGGGGACCCTGTATTGCTGGCTTGCCTTCAGTATGATCCACACTGGCATCCCTGAGTTTCCCAAATAAAAATTAGAACTGTGTGCCCTAAAGCAAAGGAATGATAGGACTCTCTCGCTGTGTTGCTCCTGCTTCAGAAAGCTTCTCTCAGGGTCCTAGAGGCCTGTTCTCACATCAGAGTCAGGAACAGGTAAGGGGAGAGTGATGTTCAGAGATGTCCTGAATTGAGATTTTAATTTTAATTTTATTCCCTCCGTTTTCCCTCTCATTCTAGCCCTTTCCCTTCCATTCCCTGTACCACAAAGCTCTGGGATTCCTCCCAAATTTAAAAGGGGCTTCTTAGGCCTGGAACTTATAGGAAGGAGCGGAAGGCCTCATCTCCCCATTAAATGACAAGTGAAGAAATAATATATATCTCTCACTCATAGAAATCATCATATCCAATCCCTTCATTTTACGAAGGAAGTCACTGAGTCAAAGGGATCTGTCCAAGACCATATGATTGAGTAGCTATGCAGATTTCTATTGC
Source organism: Antechinus flavipes (assembly GCF_016432865.1). Taxonomy (NCBI): domain Eukaryota; kingdom Metazoa; phylum Chordata; class Mammalia; order Dasyuromorphia; family Dasyuridae; genus Antechinus; species Antechinus flavipes. The sequence continues at coordinate 165,973,162 of NC_067401.1, forward strand.
TGGGCTCTTTTCAGTGCATCCTAGAGGGAGGCTCCAGATATGAAATTCTATGAAGTTTTCCCTTCATCTTTATCTAAGCTTCAGGGATTCCCTCTCTCCTCAGATTCTCTCTCATTTTGGGGACCTGATTAGGGTGAATGGCTTAGGAAACTCCTGACTGCCTTAGGGTCTCTGATTGCTGGTGGGAAGATAAGTGCCAGCTGCCCTACACTCTTTTTTGGACAAGGGGCCAAAAAGAAGCCGGAGTATTTGCCTGAAATCGTCAGGATCTAAACAAGGGGGATGTGTGTGGGAACAGAATTCAGAGCATGCCAGAAGAGCATGCCGGTAGAGCCAGGGCAGCTCCCGGGGTCCGGCAGCCGGCCCCTTCCCTCAGGACTGTGCCGGGTGCGGCCACCACTGACCTCACCCGGGCCTGGTTTGGGTGGGAGGGAGCCTCGGGAGAATAGGGCCAGTGTGTCCCGTGTAGGGCTGTGCCAAGCGTCCCCCAACAATAGGCCTTTGGTGGGGCTGGAATGTCACTGCACTGACTGGGTGGGAGGAATGTCAGAGTGTTCCCCATCCTTCCCGCCCTCTGTCCTCCTACGCGGGGGCAGCATCATCAGCCACTTGCCCAAACAACACAGTCTGCCTGATGCTGCCCACTTAGTGGGCTCTGAACTTGCTCATCTTCTGCATTCAGTTGCTGGGCTCTGACCTTCTCTCTGATCCAGGCTACTCACCCTACTGAAGCCATGATGGGATAGCCAGAATAACTCCCTTTGTTCTCTTCCTAGGCAGTTAACCTACTTCCTTTAGAATTATTGCTATCCCTGAGCAGTGGGAGAGGATCACACTGGGCACTCCTAGACCCTGGTGACTCCCTCCTGGCTTTCTTGGGGCTCTCCTGAAGATCCAAGGGTAGCGCCTGCTTTGGCGCCATTCTTCCTGGGCCCATCTCAAGGGGATCTCCAGACTGATGTTGAGTGGCCCAAATCAGATCTTGCTGATTCAAGAGAAATTGGGTAGGCGGGAGGGGAACCACTGAACCTCGCCTGCTCTGTTACAGTTCAACTGCTCAAGTCTACAGATCTGGGACGCTACAGCCTTCTGTACCTGAAGGAGATTGGCCATGGCTGGTTTGGGAAGGTGAGTTCCTTTGGTTCATGGCTTTCTCTTTTTTATCCCACTAGCCTTGAGGACCCAGTGTTTCCTTGAGGAAAGATGTCATAACCTTAATGGTAGACATGCAAGTGTTTGACTTAGAGGATTGGGGGGGGGGGGTCAGAATCCCTTGAGATCAAAGGACCTCAAAACATTTTCAGCCTATTTTCCTAGTGGTCCAGTACCCTCCCTCTAGATTTGGGGGTGAGGAAACAGGAAAGTGTTGGTGTGGTGAATCAATCCACAGCACAGCCTGTTCCCTGCATGTCCACACTGCTGTCTGAGTTCTGACCCTGGGGATGCCCAGCTTGGGGCCCCTGGAATTACAGCTGTCCCTTACAGTGGGATCCTTAATGCCCTGCTGTCTGTGCCTTTCACCCTTCTCTGGGGGACAGGTAGGTGCCCCATCTTGCCAAGGCCCAAGAACCTGGCCTGGGCCTGGGACTACAGCTGGTGAAGGAGGTAATTCTGAGGGATGCAGGCGCTGGACTTTGCACAGGAGTCTCAGTGCGATGTGCTCCTGGCTCTTAGCTTCTATCATTTGACTCCCTACTCTCCTCTTCCTCTGCTCTTCTTTGTCCCATAGATCTCAATTAAACTCTGCCCCCACCCACCCCAGGGTTGAGAGGGGAATGCGGAGAAGTAGTTTGGGAAGTTGAGCAACCAGTGGCTTAGGGAGGAATTGCTAGTAGAGCCCCCACCCCAAATCCCATCATGAAATGCATCTGAGTTCTCCCATGAGTTCCTGGGTGGGGAGGGCCCAGGGCACAGCGGAGGTTTGGCGGATGTGATGGTTTCAGTTAGGACAGGAGCTGGAAAGGAGGTCCTCTGAGGAGTCTGGGGAAGTGACAATTGCCACTCCACCAGGGCATCCGTGTAAAAGCAGCCCCCAATCCCAGAGTGCAGCCAGGGCCTGGAGGGCAGCTCCCAGTCGGGCGGGGCCGCATTGCTCCGGCCCCCCCTTCACAACGAGTCCTGCGTAATGGGGACCGCTCATTGGGGAGGGAGGTGTGGGTGGGTGACGACCCTGTTTCCTGCCCATGCAGGTTTTCCTGGGCGAGGTTAATTCGGGCATCAGCAGCACCCAGGTGGTGGTGAAGGAGCTGAAAGTGAGCGCCAGTGTTCAGGACCAGATGCAGTTCCTGGAAGAGGCCCAGCCGTACCGGTAGGTGGGGGCCGCACGGTGGGCTGGGGACTGGCCCTGTTCAGAGCCGGCTCCCATCCCCAGGGTGATCTCGGAGCGGGCGCTGGCGACACCTGGTGGACATGGGGAGTAATCTTGGGCCCGGACGAGGGGAAGGAGGCTGTCTGCGGATGGGGACCTCGGGGACCTGACCAAGTCAGCAGTGCAGCTCCCGCTTTCCCCACAGGGCTCTGCAGCACAGTAACCTGCTCCAGTGTCTGGCCCAGTGTGCAGAGGTGACGCCCTACCTGCTGGTGATGGAATTCTGTCCACTGGTGAGTCCCAGGCGGGGCACCGGGCGAGGTCTGGTCACTCCAGCTCCACCTCCCTCTCTAGGTCCGGGGCCCTTTCCCCTTTTCATGGATCTTTTGGCAGCCTGGTGAAGCCTTGTGGACCTCTTCACAGAACAATCACTTTTTAAAGCATAAAATAAAACGGGGGATTACATAAGAAACCAATTCTGTTCAGATGCTGTTATCAAAAAGACCAGTTCACAGACTTTGGGTTAAGAAGCCGTGTTCTAGGTGTCTCTTTTTCATGGGGTAAGACCCTCTTGGGCTTTGGGCTTTGGTTTGGAACAGGACCAGGTGCCACCAGATAAGACCATGTGGGTTGATGTTTGAATATATCCTATAGCTTCAGTTGGGGGACCAGTTCAACTGGAACTTTCTTGGAGAGGACATTCCACTTATATACCTCTGAAAGATCCAGAGAATTCTGTTTACATTAACTTGGATCTATAAGACCAGCTAAAGTGATTTTAGCCCTGAGAGAGCCCCACACTTAACCAGACACTCTCTGAGTGTCTTAGATTCATGATCAGTAGAAGGAAACCCACTGGCAGACCTTGAGGTGTTACCAGTCACAGTCTATTCCCATCAACCCCAGTCAGACTTGATCTGGCCATACACTAAAGAGGTAGAGCTTGCTCACAAGTTCTTGGGAGTTTGTCTATTAGGGCTAGAGAATTTACTTGACCCTCTGGCAAAACATTTATGTTTTTGGAGGAGGAGGAGGGAAGGACACCATCCTTCTTAAAGCGCTCATGAAGCCATGTTTTAGTGATTTTTCAGCCATGTGGGCCTTCCCCCCTTCCTGTTATTTTGTAAGGTCTTAGCTTTATAGATCAGAAACAAATATTTACTATTTCATGAATGACTTATCAATTTAATTCACGCCCAATTATTCCAGTAACATAGAAACTAAAATTGTCCTGTCCCCTGATTAAAATATATATATAGAAATATAAATTTCTGAATTTTGAATAACAGATTCAATAAATAAATAATAAATAATAAACTCTTGTAGTTTAGCTTCAACACAGGGTTGGATCTGCATGCATATTATCCACTTTGTAAAGTATCCATGTTTCCATGGATACTTAATCCAGAGTCAGTTGAGTCAAAGTAGAGAGAGCACAGACCAGAGCCAGAAAGACTGAGCACAGATCTAACTTCCTTCTTACTAAGTGATCTTTATCACTTAACCTGTCTGCCTCAATTTCCTCATCTGTAAACTGGAGGTATAAAAGCACTTGCACTCAAAGGTTGTTGGGATGATCAAATAAGATAATTTGAAAGTGTTTTGCAAACCTTAAAGCATTAACTGTTATTATTATTATCATCATATAGATCTTAAACTAAGCATCTAGGTGTCATAGTGGATAAAACTTGAAGTCAAGAAATGTCCTCAGTTAAGAATCTGGCTTCAGATATATATTAGCTGCTTGACCCTGGACACGGTCACTTAACTCTGTTTGCCTCAGTTTCCTCATCCATAAAATGTGTCAGAGAAAGCAATGGCAAACCATTCCAGTATCTTTGCCCAAAACAAACAAACAAACAAACAAATAACCAAAAAAACCAAATGAGGATACTAGGAGTTAGGATTGGAAATGACCAAATAATAGCAACAAGCAACAAGAAGCCAAGAGTCGGAGTTGAGCTAGAGCCAGGAGAGAATTACTTCGGAAGGCAAGAAAAAAAAGGGGAAAAGTATTACAGAAAGAGGGTGAAGGAATGGCCCAAAGTGTACATGATATAATTGGTACATCATATACACCAAAGTGCAAAGCATGAATAAGAGTTAGAAGAAATAAGCTTAGAGAAAAAAGGTGCCGAGTTATGAAAGGCCTTGATTGTTAGACAGGAATTTAATCATTGTGAGCAGAATTCTGTATTCATATGAAAGTAGTGTTTTAGAAAATAAGCAGACCAGTATTCAGAAGGAATTAAAATGTCCAGAGATTAGAAGCAGAAGCAGAGGTAGAAGCAGAGATTAGAGGTGAGAAATTTATGATAGTCTAAGCATAAATTGATAAAAATCTGGACCAAGGATAGTGGCAGTGATGAGAGAGAGGACAGATAGAACCCCAGCTTTTAGAGATACTGTTTGTTCCCTCCCACTACAATTTTTAAAAACACACCATAATTCTTGTTAGATTTTTTAAAAAAACTCTTAGTCAGTAAAATCATATGTAAAATGTGGTACATTTAGTTTTAGGAGTTGGACAAAGGCCTATCCCTTTTCTGCATGTAGCTAGAGAGGGTTTCTACACCTTTTCATCCTAAGAGTAAACTATCTCTGCAGCACCACACACTTTCTCGATCTAGCATGATGCAATAATAATATGGCTGTACCACAGGTTCATGGATTTATTAACCATGATTATTAATAACTTATTTGTAGATTGCCTAGGTGATTGTAAACTAAAAAAACCCTATTTTTTAAATATGAAATTTTATATTTTATTTTCAAATTACATGCAAAACAACATCCATTCCTATTTAAAAAAAAAAAAAACACTGGAAAGCATAGGAATAAAATAAAGAAGCTTAAGTAGTATCTCTGTAAAACTCATCAGCAAGTATTATCTATAATGGAGATAAGCTAGAAGCCTTCCCAGTAAGATCAGGGATGAAATAAGGATGCCTATTATCACCACTATTATTCAAGAAATATTAGCTATAGAAATAAGAAAAGCAAGCAAAATTGAAGGAATTAGAATAAGCAATGAGGAAATAAAGCAATCAGTATTTACAGATGATATGATGGTATGCTTAGAAAATCCTAGAGAATCGATTCAACTTATATGTAAAAATGATTTTTTAACTTTAGTTTTTAAAAATTTTTGAGTTCCAAATTCTCTCCCTCCCATCCCCTCCCCTAGAGACAACAAGCAATTAGATATAGATTATACATGTGCAGTCATGCAAAACATATTTCCATATTGTTTTTGCTGTTGTTCAGTCACTTCAATCATGTCTTTGTGACCCCATTTGGAATTTTATTGGCAAAGATAACTTTAGTAGTTTGCCATTTCCTTCACCAGCTCATTTACAGACAAGAAACTGAGACAAACAAGGTTAAATGATTTGTTCAGTCACATCACTAGGAAGTGTGTAAGGTAGTAAACTACTAATACTGGATTTGAATTCAGGAAGATGAGTCCATTGCGCCACCTAGCTGTAACAAAAGAAAACTACAGATCCCATCTTTTCCCATCTTTTTACTCCTCCCCAACAAAGAAAAGTTTAAACACACACACACACACACACATTTATTTTACATATTTATTTTATATATGTACGTATATATATATGTTTGTATGTTTGAATCTGAAATCAGAGTCCATCAGTTCTTTCTCTGGAGGTAGATAGCATTTTTCATCATAAGTCCCTTGGAATTAATTGTTTTGGATTGTTGTATTGCTGAGAATAGCTAAGTCATTCACAGAAATTGATTTTTTAAAAATTTTAACAAATATACTGGATCTATCTAATTTTGACAAATACCATTATCTAAATGAGTGTTGTCTTCTTTAAAGTAATCACCGTCAGCATTTACTCATTCATCCCCAAATGCTGCTGACGCTCAGTGCATTCCCAGAACCCTGAAGTCAGAAGAATTAGATCAAAATTCTGCCGACAGTTATTACCTGGGCAACGTTGGCACAGCCACTTAACTTCCCTGGCCCTCAGTTTCTTCATCTGCAAAATTAGAAGACTGAACTAGGTAGGAAGTCTTGGAAGCTTTTCCCAGCTCTAGGTCTCTGGGTCCTATAACCTCAGACCAGGCCTAAGGACCAGCTGGCTTTGAGTCCCTTCCACTGCAGAGATATGATGGTTCTCTAATACTCAAATCTTGTATGATCATGTCACAAGAACACCGGAGCATAATAGATTCAGAAATCGGTAGATTCATCCAAACTTGAAACTGTCCTACTGTGATCTTTTCTTACTCTGAGATGTCTCAAACCAAATTCTCAGCCCATTTTCTTTTTAGTTTAGTCTTATGCCCCACAGGGTATTATAATAATAATAGTGATAGTGATTATTATCCCAAGCATTTATATAGAGCTTTACAAATGTCTCATTTGAACCTCCCAACTATTCTGTGAGATAAGTGTTATTATTCTTTTACAAATAAGGAAACAAAGCAGAGATCAAGCAGGGTTAAGTGACCTCTGCAAGGTCATGTGACCAGAGATTGAGGTAGAATTTTGAATTCAGGTCTTCCTGTTTCCAGGTCCAAGGCTCTAACCACTATGTCACATTGCTGTCTGGTTTTTGTTTTTTGTTTTGTTTTGTTTTGTTTTTTTGGCTAGTATCCAGACAGCTTGACTTCCTTTCCAAGCCAAGATCCTTCCTCTAACCCAAGGAATTGGTTTTTTGTTGGTTTTTTTTCCCCCTCTTCTAGGCCCTTCTTGTTACTCTTAGTTCAGGCTTAGTCCTCTACTCTGTGCTCTCCACCTGTATCATTGAAGGTTTTGTTCTGAGGCTTTTTTCCTTTGGAAATAACATTTTCTCCTAATTACTTCCCATTAAGATGTTTGGATGTCACACTTAAGCTGTCCCAGGATCTAGACTTTGTCTTAGAGTTATCAGAAAGGGCATTTTCCATTATCCTTTTAGCCCTTAGTAGGCTTAGGGTTTTGTAGAATATTGTAACAAGGTTCTGATGTTATGTCCAGGGGCAGCTTGTGGACACCCATGCCGGCCTCGGCTCTCCCTGTCCCCGCATGCCGACTCCAGGGACCTGGGAATATAATTCTGGGGTCACTCTTTGGCAGGGAGACCTCAAGGGCTATCTGCGCAGCTGCCGGGTGGCCGAATCCATGGTTCCGGATCCCCTGACCCTGCAGCGGATGGCTTGCGAGTTGGCCTGTGGAGTCCTACACCTACACAAGAACAACTATGTGCACAGGTAAGCTGGGGACTGATATGTAGATGGTTCCCATTGAGAGGCTAAGGATGGCAGGAGGTGGGGAGGCAGGGCCATCAGCGTTACATTCTGAGAGAGTGGCTACATGAATCTGTCTCCTTTCCTCGCCTAAGCTGTGGAGATTTGAATCTCCGTTGTCTAATTGGGAAAGAAATCGGGGAGCTGGGAATTCCCCTCTGCCATTCTTCTCCCCACTGCCTTCCTTTCTCTGCCTTCCATTCTTTTCCAACATGCTCTTCTTCTCTTCCCTGCCCTGTGGATCTGGGGAGAATTTGCTCTGAACCTCCCTAAGTTGTACGTGGTGGTCTGGGTCTGGGGTTCTTAGCCAAGCTCAGGCTTCCTTCCCCTTCCTCTGTGTTGGGTTTGCCCATGCCTTCTGCTTGCTAAGGGAGCCACTGCTGTCAGAGCAGAATGAGGATTTGGCTTAGATGTAGGAAGGAAAATGCTGACAGCCAAAGTCTCCCCTGATCTCCCCCGGTTTCCCCTTGGCCCCAGGGGGAAGCTGTGAGGATCTAGATTCTTGAGGACTCTAAGAGCAGGCCCAAGTCCCATGCAGCTGGACTGGGTTAGTAGGTGTCTTACAGGCTAAGCATCCTTCGAAGGCCCTAAGGCCAGCATTGAGAACCGAAGGGTATCTAACAATATTCTCCTCATGTTCATAGAGGAGGAAATGGACTGAGATGAGTAGTGAACTGCCTAGAAACACACAGGTGGCAAGCAATACAGCCTGAATTTGAATCTGGGTCTTCTGACTCCAAATCCAGGGCTCTCCCCGAGGATCCACGCCCTCCCCTCCCAGCCTGCCCTGTCAGCTCGAGGATTCTCTGATTCTGATTCTTCCAGGATGCACGAGCGGCCATGGGGGCAGCCTCTCCCCCACCACCACTGCTCACCTTGGCTTTCCTCCCCAACAATATCCTGATGCTGAGTGAGCGGCACACAGAGACTCCAGCATCAGTGATTTTGTTGAAGAGGGCGGCTGCCGGCTTCTTCCTGACCTGCACTGCCCCCCTCCCCGAGGCCTGTCCCGGGAGCAGGAAGAGGAGTCCCGCTCTTGGATCCTGCCCCCACACCCAGGACACGCTGCTGCCCGGAGCCCCGTAGCGTGCTTGAAATGTCCCAGCTGGGGGGGGGGGGCGGGCCAGCTCTGCACCCCTCTACACTTCCTCACTGGGGTACCAGCCCTGGACCCTTGCATTTGAGCCACAGTCTCTTCTGAGTGCTCTAGATTTGTCAGTGAAAAGCTTGGAGTCTCAGACCCAGACCACCATAGACATTCCTTTGCACACAAAGTGGTTTTGGAGGCCACCTATCCTGAACAGTGATCTTAGTCTCCTCTCCCATTGGTTCTTCTTGTAGGAGAGTAAGCTGAACGAGTTTTAAATTCTCCTTCCTTCCCTCTTTTCTTCCTTCCTTCCTTCCTTCCTTTCTTTCTTCCTTCCTTCCTTCTCCCTCTCCCTTCTTCCTTCCTTTCTTCCCTCTCTCCCTGCTTCCTTCTTTCCTCCCTCCCTCATTCTCTCTTTCCCTCCTTCCCTCCCTCCATCTCTTCCTTCTTTCCCTCCCTTCCTCCTTCCTTCCTCCCTTCCTTTTTCCTCCTCCTTCCCTCCCTCCCTCCTTCTTTCTCTTCTTCCCTTCCTCCCTCTCTTCATTCATTCCTTTCCTCCCTTCCCAGTTCCTTCCTTCCTTCCATCCTTTCCTTGCCTCCTTTCTATTTTGCCCAAATAAATGAACAGTGCCATGGCCAAAAGACAGTCAGAGAGACTAAGTACATCTGAGCAATATACAAAACCTGAGTAATGGGAATCAGTGAATGATGCTGAACATCTCATTTGCCATTTGCTCTTTTTCTCTTTTTCCTGCTCCTCCTTCTTTTCCTTTTCCTCTTTCTCTCATTCTTCCTCTTCCTCCTCCTCCCTCCTTCTTCTTCCTTTTCTTCATTCTCTTTTTCTTCTTCTTTCTCTTGCTTCTCATCCTCTTTCCTCCTTCTTCTCCCCCTCCTCAAATATTCGTTTCCCATTTTTTGCTGTGGAACCATCTTGTATACATTTTCAGGGAAGCCTGAAAAAAAAAAAAAAAAAAAAACTACTGCTTGGGCTGCTCTGAGCAAGGTCCCTGCTTTTGTTCCCTAGGGGATTGCTTCCCTTTCTCACTTCTTTCTGTGGGTAGAGTAGTCTTCTGGAAAGAGCCCTAAAATCCAGAGTTCCCAACTCTGCTCTTGACTTTACTAAGGGACCTTTAACCTCTTCAGGCCTCATTTTTCCCATCTACAAAATGGAGAGAATTATGTCTCTTCTTCCAAGGAACTTGTGGGGAGGACAGGGATATAAATGAGATTTGTGCTCTTCAAAAAGAAAATACTGGAACTATTCTTCTTGAGGGGGTGCTCATCTTTACTACTTTCTCCCTCTCCTCATCCTCCCCTCAGCTGTCTTGGTCTCTTTATATTGCTGACTACTCAGCAAATTTGAGATGATGTTGGAGACAGGGAGGAAGGCAGAGGGGTTTGTGACCAGCATAAGGGAGAAGGTGGTTCCCGTTGCTGTGACTGGGGCTCCTGCACCAACCAAGGAGAAAGTCCATCCTGCATGCCAGGCCTCTTCATTGCTTAATCACAGAGCAGGCTGGAATGGGAACAAGGGAGACCTAAGTTAAAAGGCCCACCGGTGGTCAGCCATGGAACAATTAACTTTGGTTGTATTTTTGCATTTAAAAGTCTAAATGAGAATCAAAAATACCCTGTTCTTTCTTCTCCTTAGTTCTTTTTCTCCATTGTTTGTTCTGAATGAGAATGATAACAATGATAATTCTGATACTAAAAAAATAGCATTTTAATTAGCATTTATGTAATACTTTAAGGTTTATTAAGTGCTTTACATAGGTTATTTCTTCTGAGCTTCATAACAATTCCTTGCAAAAAGTGGTTCTATCTCCATTCTATGGATGAGAATACTGAGGCTTGTGAGGAGCTTGCCCAGAATCACACAGCTAGTAAATGTCTGAGGCAGGATTTGAATTCAGGTCTCCCGACTCCAAATTCAGCACTCCAACCTCAGCCTGGGAAAATTCCCAGCGTCTCAGCCTAGACAACAATTAGAGCCCCTCTCTTCCTCGCTGGTGACCCGAGCATGGTCTGGTAGTTTGGGTCTGCCCGTCACCTCCAGCTCTGCAGCCCAGATTTGAATTCTCCTTCCTGACTCCTGGATTGACGCTGTCCCTCCTTCTCCCCAAATTCTCATCTAGCGACCTAGCCTTGAGGAACTGCTTACTTACTGCCGACCTGACTGTGAAAATTGGGGACTACGGCCTCTCTCACTGCAAGTACAAAGTAAGTCCATGTGGGTTTGGGGAGACCCCAGGAGGGTCCTGCTCCCTCCCCTGGGGCCTTGATGGGGCAGGGGCGCAGGCTGGGGTCCTGGGTGGGGGGCCCGCTGCTTGCACACGGAGGTTGACATTCTCTCCTCGTGCTGACCCTGCATGCTTGGCAGGACGACTACTTCGTGACGGCCGACCAGCTGTGGGTGCCGCTGCGCTGGATTGCCCCCGAGCTCATTGATGAGGTGCACAGCAACCTCCTCGTCGTGGACCAGACCAAGGCCAGCAATGTCTGGTGAGGGCAGCAGAGGGAGGGACTCAGGGGGGCAGCCCGGAGACCTGGGCCCCGGCTGTGACCTTGTCGCTTTGGCACCTTGAGCCCAAGGTTTCCTATAAAGCGGGGAGGCTAAACCAGTGGGTGTCAGAGGTCCTTTTCAGCCAAATGGCCCCCTTTTTCATTCAGATTTAGGAAGAAAAAAGGACAGGGCCTGGCCCTCAAAATCCACTCACACACCTCCCTGTACTCTGAGATTGATCAATGCCTTTGAAGGGTGGGAAAGGAGAGTCTGGCGCTGCCATCATGACTTCCTCTGAGATCCAAGATAGCCCTTGTGTTTCCGCGCTTGTGTATCTGTCTGCATGCATGTGCGGGCGGGCACGAGGGCGGGGGGCGGTCTATGCACGTGGGGTGTGTTCCCACAACCACGCAGCGCCATCCGCACTTACTGTGGGCAGTGTGCACGTCCTCGCCAAAGACAGGGCAGGTGCTCACAAAGCCTTCTTCCGGCCATTTGCTAGACATCTTGTAAGAACGCTTAGAAGTGAATGCAGTGACCGCTCTGAGCCGGGATGGATTTGCTCGCCTGGCCAAATTCGCAGCCTATCTTTGGGTAGGATAGGAAAGGTGAACCCCACGCATAAACATGGCGTCGCTGGCTGTTAGCAAATGGGTGCAGAGTCTCCCTGGCATCAGTAGGATAAGCTGGAGAAATAAGGGCAAAATGAGTGGTTGGGTTCGGCGGAGCTGTACCCCCACGATGAGAGCACCTGTCAGTCACGCCAACACGTATTCACTAAGTGGTGCTGGGCATAAAGCTCAGAGCGCTATAAGTAAATGTGTACAGGATATATATAAAGTGAATAAATACAGAGCAGGGTAGTTTGCGAGGGAGGGTACTAACAGTGGCCAGGTGGGGGTGGGCTTCATGCAGAAAATGGCAATTTAAAAAAGAGGCAGAAGCGGGGAGGGGACCGGCCATGGGACTGAGGGACAAAGAACACTCCCAGAGAGGGAGTAATGTCCATTGAATCTGGAAAGGTAGTTTGGAGTCAGATTGTAAACAGCTTTCAGAGATGAACCTAATTCTTTTGTTTGTTTGTTTCCAGAACATGACTGATACAAGGGGGGAAATGTTAAACATAAGACTTTATATTTTATCCTCCAGGCAATAGGAAGCCACTGGAGATGACCGAATATGGGAGTCACACAGTCACATCTACACCCAAGGAAAATTACTTTTGTAGCAGTGTGGGGGATGGACTCAATGGGGAGTGGTTTGAGGCAGGGACACTGAGGGGGAGGCTATTGCAGTAATGGAGGCAAGAGGTGATAAGGGCCTGGCAGGTGGGAACTGGGAAAGGGGGTTATTCTGTAGGCATGAACTGCTGGGTAAATGTGTCGCTGTTTTATATTAGTGGTTCCCAAACTTTCTGGTCTTGGGACTCTTTTACACTCTTAAATGTTATTGAGTACTTCCCCTGAGATCTTTTGATTATGTGGATTATATATGTTAGTATTTACCATATTCAAAATGAAAATCTTAGTATTTTATAAGAATAATTGAATTTAAGTAGAAATGAAAATGTCAGTATTTTTATGGAAATAATTTTGAATGGGAAATAAAAATATCTTAGAATTTTTATAAAAAGAATTTTGAATTAGGAATTTTTCATTCCATCCTAGTATTTTTGTGAAAACAGTCTTGAATTGAATTAGGAATGAAAACATGTTAACATTTTTATGAAAAGTTTGGACTTCATGGATTCTCTGAAAGCATCTTGGACACTCAGTGGTTCCCCAGACCAATCCTCTGAGAATTGCTGTTTTTGAATACATGTCAGCCTAGAAGGCACTCATTAGTGAAACGTCACAAGGCTCTGTTTTTAGCTCTATTCTGTTTAGAGTTTCTCTAATTATTAGTGAAGAAATTATATTTAATAATTATTAATAAAAATATTGGAAAAATGCTCATCAAATGTAGAGATATCACAAAGAAGAGAACCAGCAGGATTCAAAATTATTATCATCACCAATATTATCTTAATTAGGCTTAAATGCTGACTTAAGCCAACAAAATGAAATTTATCAGAGAAAAGTATAAAATAAATGTTTAGGTTAAAAAATTCATTTGCACAGGTACAGGATGGAAATGTGATTGCCATCATGTGCAAGAAGTTCTAGGGATATTTGTTAGACACAAGCTTGATGTGAAACAATAACATTACACTGTTGCTTTTTAAAAAAATAATGCAAATTTAGAAAATGTTAGAAGCTTAGATCACTAGAAGTATTAGTTCCACTATATGAGTTCAAATCCAGTCTCGGATACTGACTATCTGTTTCCCTCAGTTTCCTCCTCTGTAAAACAGAAATAATTATAGCACTAACCTGCCAGTTAATCATTGCAAATGATCAAATGAGGTAACCCATTGCAAAATACTTAAATCAGTGCTTGGCACATAGTAAGCACGATATAAATGTGAACTGTTGTTCATTTCAAATTTCTTTTTAGAATGATTGGACTAATTCATAAATTTACTCACAATTAGTTTTAGTAGTGTATTCAAATCAGGACACCATATTTTGAGAGGAATATTGACAGCCTAAAGTATACCCAGAGGAAGGAAGACCAGGATAGTGAAAAGTCAAGAAACTACATCATGTTTTGCTATCTATTTAGATGAATTTATTTGCTACATGTGTTTTTTTGGAACCTACATTTGCTTGTTTGTTTGAGGTTTTTTTCAGGGTGCTTTATGGAAGGCTTTCTTTTCAATAGTATTTTTTTTCCCCAAATACATGTGAAGATAGTTTTCAACATTCATTTTTGCAAAACTTTGTGTTCCAAATTTTTCTCCCTCCCTTTGTTACCTCCCCCTCAAGACAGCAAGCAATCTGATATAAGTTAAATATGTGCAATTCTTTTAAACATATTTTCATATTTGTCATATTGGGAACCTGCATTTGGTAAAAAGGGGGAAAGGGGAATATATATATATATATATCGCTTGTAATACTCATTCCCAATAAAGGATAGCAATCAGCTATTCAGTTTGAGCCTAAAAAGCATTTCTCCTGAGCTAACAATCTTTGAGAATCCCCCTTTCTTTCCTGCAAAGAATCAAAATCTCCCTTGGAAAATGGTGTAGAGAAGAGAATATAAATGTATGTATTCATGTCCCTATGATAGTCACATCCAGACAAATCCATGTGGACATACATAGCCATCATCATCATCATCATCTTCACCTTCATAATCAACTTCATTTTGATATCTAGTATTTATACACTTTGAGACTCTTTACAACTCTTTACAAGTGTTATCTCATTTTGTCTCCACAACAACCATGGAATACTATTATTATCCCCATATTGCAATTTGGGAAACTAAGGCAGATAGACATTAATTAGGATCATACAGCTGTGACCTCGAGATCTGAACATGTGTTCTATCCATTGAACTACCTAGATGGCCAGAACCTCAAACTCAACGTATCCAAAAATAGATTCTCCCCCCCCCGAAAAAAGTAACTCTTGTATTCTAAATCATTATCATGTCTTTCCTACCCCCTCACATTTAGAGATTTGCCAAGTCCTGTTGTCCTATCATCACAACAATTCTCATATTCTATGATTCTCCACTCATCAAGCCTCCAGTGTAGTTCAAGATCATTGACAATCAATCAATAAACAATTTATTAATCAACATTAATGATTAACAATAAACAAATTTATTAACTTAAACATTCCAGCTAAAAGTAATCCCTCCCTCAAATTAATGATGTCTCTATTGACTATGTGCTATTTTTGGTGAGTCAGTTGTGTGTCTCTCTAAATGATCCTGTTTTGGGGTTTTCTTGGCAAGGTTATGGAGTGTTTCCATTCATTTTACAGATGAGGAAACTGAGGCAAACAGGGTTAAAGTGATTTGCCCAGGGTCACAGAATAAATGTCTAAGGCCAGCACTCTACTACACTGTGCTACTTAGCCATTATATTTTACTTTTTATCCAGATTATTTGAGTGTCTTGTGTCTTCCCTGTTAGCATAAGATCCCTGAGGATCTTATTTTTAAAAGACTGTAATTTTTCACCTATGCTAAGCAAAATGCCACGTACAAAATAGGCATTTAATAAATGTTGAATTGTATAATTGAAGAGCTATTTTGGAAAAGAGGCACCAGGCATGTTCTGTTTTGCTTCATGATATAGAATGAGGAGTCATGTAGGAACTCTGTAAGAAGAAAGGAGACTTGGACATCATCATAAGAAAGAACCCTTTAGATGGAAAATGCTATCCACATCCAGAGAGAGAACTATGGGAGGCCGAATATGAATCAAAGGACAGTATTTTCATGTTTTTTTTTTCCCTTTTGTTTGATTTTTCTTGTACAACATGACACATATGGAAATATGTTTAAAAAGACTGAACATATATAACCTGTATCATATTACTTGCTCTGTGGGGAAGGGACTGGTAAGAGACGTAGAGAGAAAAACATGGAACACAAAGTCCCACAAAAATGAATGTTGAAATCTGTCTTTACATGTATTTGAAAAATAAAATACTATTGAAAAATTAAAAAGAAAAGAAGAAAGAACTTGTAGATCTCTGCAGAGATCAAAGGCCCAGAAATCTTTGTTCTGCTCCTGAGGGGTTGCCTGACCCAAGACAAGGTACTTCCCCAGGGCCGCAAGGTTCCCGTGGGACTTAGGTCAGGAGGGAATCATCTTAGAGGCAGACTGCTGAGTCCTGGGTGCCCCTACATCCCTTCCCGTTGGAATAATCTTTGGCTTTGAAATTGTTGTCCAGGTTGGGTTCTCTGCCCCAGGTAGAGTGTGTCAGGAAGATCTGAGCTCTAGAACCATTTCAGATCCTTACTTGCTGTGCGATCCTGGGCAAGTCACTGCAAAATGGGGAGAAAAATAATACTTGCCCACGGAGGCTGTTGGCAGTCCCCAGCACAATAATACACATAATGCACTTAGCACAGTGCCTGGAACATAAGCGTGATAGAAATGTTAGTGGTGATGATGTGGTGACTCTGGGCAAGACATTAGCTTTGTCCGCCCTCACTTGTTCAATTTAAAACAGGGATAGTAATCATCCACCTCTCAGCGCTATTTTAAGGCCCAACTGAGATAATATTTGCGAGGTCCTTTGCAGCCCTTTTAAAGCACTATCTAAATGCTAGCTATTATTTTTTTCAAACTTGTTTTTTCTTCCACAGGCCTACTCAGGGAAGGGTCCAGTCAAAGAAACCACTTAGGCTTTTCAGTGAAAGGCAGTTGCTAATTGCTTGTCTGTTTTTCTGGCCTGAGCACTGAGTGGCTTGCGGTCTCACGGCCTGCTTCCATTTCCCCCCTTTCCCCCCTTGCAGGTCGCTGGGCGTGACCATCTGGGAGCTGTTTGAGTTGGGGGCCCAGCCCTATCACCACTACTCTGACCGCCAGGTGCTTACCTACGCTATCAAGGAGCAGCAGCTCAAGTTACCCAAGCCCCAGCTGAAGCTGTCGCTCTCAGACCGCTGGTGAGGAGACTCACAGAGCTTCCCTTTACTCCGGGCCCACTCCCCAGTGACGCCTCCGAGATGGGCCTCAGAGGCCGTCTGTGGCATTCCCCACGTCCCACAGCCTGGGCCCAGGGGCCTCGGCTCCGATTCCCAGCTTTCCCAGGAGCAGGCCCTCTAGAGCAAGACGGGCTTGCAGGGGTGTCAGAGGCCAGCGGCTTCTCCAGCCATGGGGGCTCCGTTTCCATGTTTGTAACACGAGGGGTGAGGTTGCCTCCGGCTCTCCTCCGCTCTCCCCGTGCTCTCTCTATGCTTCAGTGCCCTCTGGCTCTCCATGCTCCTTTGTCTGGAGGGTCCCGCATGTAGGATCTGGTGCTGAGAGCTCGGTGGAGGCGGTGAGTTACGGGGATCCAGAGGGAGGGATCCCAGCACAGGCTGCTCGGGATGGCCGAGGGCACCAGGTTATCGCAGCTGCATCCCTTCCCCCCGTGTGGGAGTGAGGAGGCAGGGAGGCCAGGGACGGACCTAAGCACCCGTTTCTTCCCTTGGGTCGCAGGTATGAGGTGATGCAATTCTGCTGGCTGCAGCCGGAGCAGCGGCCCACCGCAGAGGAGGTGCATTTGCTGCTGTCCTACCTGTGTGCCAAGGGCACCACGGAGGCCGAGGAGGACTTTGAGAAGCGGTGGAAGTCCCTGAAGCCCAGCGGGACGGGCGGAGCCGGCCACCTGGGCAGTGTGGCTGAGCTGTCCTCCAGCTTCCCGCTCCTGGAGCAGTTCTCCGGGGACGGCTTCCATTCAGATGGCGATGACATCTTAACCGTGATGGAGACCAGCCACGGGCTCAACTTTGAGTACAAGTGGGAGCCCAACCGGGCCGAGGCCTTCCAGACTCCCGCGGGCACCCTCAGTCCCCGCCACGCTGCCCACTACCAGGACCTCTACTACCCAGCCAGCTCCTCCACCAGCCACCTGAGCCTGGGGGTCTCCCCTTCCTGCTACGAGTGCCCTCCGCCTGGCGTGGTGCCCATTCTCAGTGCCCACAGCCCTTCCGTGAGCAGCGAGTACTACATCCGCATTGAAGAACCGGCTGACTGTGACCTGGACTTCACCATGTGCTCCTCCAGCCCCGAGGGCCAGCAGGCGTCCCCCGAGGTGGCCACTCCCTGGTGTGACAAAGAAGGGCCCGTGGGGGGGACTTACGACTCAGACAGCAGCCCCACTGTGTCCCTGACTATGGAGCCCCTCCTGGGGCAAGGACCCAGTGGGGAGGGGCCCTGGGACCACCCTGACTACTACTCCCACATGAGCTGTAGCAAAGACTCACTCTGCTATCAGCCTTCCCCTGTGGGGGACTCGCGGACCGAAGACACTTTGTTGGGGGATTGCAGGGAGGGCGCCAGCAAAGACTGGGGCTTTCCAGGCTTCGGCCAGGCTTTTTTTGAGGACCCATTGGGGGTGTCCCCCTCGGGGAATGCTGCACCCCAGGACTCACCAGGGGGGGCCCAGGAAGCAACGGTGGGAGAATCGACGAAACAGGAGGCACAGGGCAGTCCTCCTGAATCAGTCACGATAGAGCTGGGTGAGCCTGAGAGTCTGCCTTGCGGCGGCTCCCACCAGGAGGGCGCCGAGGAGGCAAGCTTGGCTGCCCAGCAGAGACACTGGACCTCAAACGTATCTGCCAATAACAACATCAATAGTGGCTGCCCCCCTGATTCCTGGGCTGCTCACTTTATAGATTCCTACTCGGAATCAGGAGAGCGCCCGGGGACAGAAGCTGACCCGTGTGAGCCCCCTGCCCTGGACTGCGTGCCAGCCCCGCCCCTTCCGGAGGGACAGGCGTCGGAGGTAGCTTCCCCCGGGCAGGAGCCGGGGAGCCCGCCTAGCTTTGCCTCACACTGCCAGGTGGAGGAGGGCCCGGCTCCAGTCACTGCCTCTCCCTCCCCAATGAGAGACATGGACGCTGCAGACAGGAGGGCTGTAGACCCTGGGGCCGACCAGAAAGCCCCGGAGGAAGCCATGGCCCCTTGCAGTTCCCCAGCCCGGTCTCCCTTGCCCTCCCCCCCACAAGGGAGAGCCCTGCTTCTCTCCCGGGCGGCGGGCAGTCTGGCCCCTGTTCCTAAGCCCGATTCCCCCGTGCCCTGGGATTGTAGCCAGAGTAACAGCAATGAGCCAGACCAGACGCTGGACAGCAGTGGGAGCTTCCCTGAGCTGGAAGGGCCGGGTAGCGAGGACGAGGACACGACGGAGGCCACCTCCGGGGTCTTCACGGACTTTTCCAACGACTGCCTTATTGAGAAGCCTGACACAACCCCCGCCTTCCGCTCCCTCCAGAAGCAGGTGGGAACGCCGGATTCCCTGGAGTCGCTGGACATCCCATCCACGGCCAGTGACGGCGGGGAGATCTACAGCCCGACAGTGTCCTACCCCGCCACTGGGCAGCCCCGGGCACTCGACAGTGGCTACGACACGGAGAACTACGAGTCCCCTGAGTTTGTGCTCAAAGAACCCCATGAGCCCCGAGACCCAGAGGAGTTTGGGCCCCTGGGAAAGGAGGACGAGAGCCCCGCCTTGGAGATGAGGCTTTCGTCCTCCATCAGTGCTGAGCTGCACGGTCTGAATGAGAAAAACCCCTACCGAGACTCGGCCTACTTCTCTGACTATGACACAGAGACCGAGAGGCCCTCCCAGGGGAGGGAGGAGGAGGAGGACGACAGTGAGCCCGGAGACACAGAGTCCAGCCCGTTGGGCCCCCAGCCCCACAGTGGGGACACTCCAACCCCGGAGGAAGCGGGCGCTCAGCCTGCCCCTGCCCCTGCTGGGGAGCCCCCTCCAGGGTCCATTGGAGGAGGAGACCAGGAGAGCCCCGAGGCCCTGGGAGAAGGGCTGGCCCCTGCTGCTGTCCCTGCTCCTGCCCCGCTCCCCACCCCTGCCCCTGTTCCATCCAAATTGTTCTTCCTGACTCCTGTCCTGCCAAGCTTGGAGGGCAGTGGGGCTGCGCAAAGCTGCTGCGAACCCCAGGAGGCCCCAGGCCTGTCCCCCACCTTGGCGGGCCAGGGCACTTGGGACCCGGTTCCTGGGGCAGAGGCACAAGAGTGGAAGGAAGCCACCGCCTGCGAAAGCCAGCCGGGGGAGAAGCCGGCCCCACGGCCGACGCCTCTGCGCCTGGACCTGTCGGACCTCCCGGCAGCCAAGGAGAGCCGGCCGGCCGAGGAGGAGGAGGAGGAAGACTCGGACGACAGCGACGAGTCCGACGAAGAGCTGTGCTGCTACAACATCCAGGAGCAGAGCGAGGAGAGCGAGGAGGAACCAGCCGCCGTGCCCATTGTGGTAGCCGAGAGCCACAGCGCCCGCAACCTCCGCAGCCTCCTCAAGATGCCCAGCCTCATGTCCCAGTCCTTCTGCGAGGACCTGGACCGCAAGAAAAAGGCCGTCTCCTTTTTCGATGATGTTACCGTCTACCTCTTCGACCAGGTAAGCTCTGGGGCTGCCTCGGGACCCTTACAAGGTGGGGCAAAGGACACCGGCTGGCTTTGTCTGGGACGCCTCCGGGTGAGAAGGAGCTAAAAACTTCCACACTTCAGCCCAAAGCCGGAAGTCCAGATCATGGGCCGGACAGAGTGGGCCAGGATGGCCTCTCGCTGTCCCCTCGAGGTTTCTGGGCAACGTTTGCCAGGCTCTCGGGAGGTTGGGTGGGATAGGAGGAGGAATTGCTCGGTGGGAAGCAGGGCCCAGGGTGGGCCTCTCACACTTGTGCTCCTTGTGTTCTTTCCCTTCCCTCTGTGGACACGCAGGAAAGCCCCACTAGGGAGCTCGGGGAGCAGCACTTCCCTGAGACGAAGGAAGTGGCTTCCTCCTTCCTGCCGAGCAGCCCCACTTCTCTGAGCCCGTCGGACCAACTCAGTACAGCAGACAATTTCTCCGACAGGACGGTCTCTGAAGAGAGTGAGCCTGGTGGGCTGGGCCGGAAGTGGGAGCGTGAGCCTTGGTCCATTTTCCCCATCTTTTCTAAAGTAGCCTTCCCGAGCTCTTTGTTAAGGACTCTCCTTTAGCAGGCCAGGTGGCCCTACCCACTCTTCCCCAGACTCTTCCCCAGACTCCTCCCCAGTAATCCTTTCTTACCAGTCTGTTTTTGGGGTCCTGTAGGCCACAGCTGCCCCTCCCATGAGGGCACCCATCCTACAGCCCCAATTCCAGCTGCCTCTTGCTTCTAAATGTAGCTTTTTAAAGTTGTGGCTCTCTTTTCTGAGGTGCTGCAGAAATCCATCAGAGAGAAAGAAGATGCAGTTTGGGGTCTCAGATGCTGAGAGGGCTCGACCAGCTCCTCAGGGCATCACGGGGGTAGGGGAAGGCAGGATGGAGTCCTGGGTGTCCTCCACAGCAGGCCCCCTTACTCTGCCCCTCCTCCCCATGCTGGTGGTACCTTCGGGAGGCCTGGACATTGGGGGGGCAACAGATGAGTGATGGAGCCTTCTTTGCAGGTGGCGGGTTCGAGTGGGATGATGATTTCCCGCTAATGCCAGCCAAGAAATCTTTTGTGTCTTCACCGGGGCCTGGAGTGCCGGACTCCGTGCTGCCCAGCCTGGCCACCCCACCGAAGCAGGTGCTGCCCGTCCAGTTTTCCCGCTTCACTGTGTCTCCCAGCCCAGTCTCCCGATTCTCCATTACACACGTCTCTGACTCGGACATCGAGTCTGTAGGAGGTGAGGGGCCGGGGTTGGGAGTGAGAGGGGAGCAGAGAAGAAAATGGGGAAGGCTTTCTACCAAGAGGTCTGGGGTTACATGTGTCACCGAGGGGGCTTGGGAGGATCAGTGTAGAGCTGACCTTAGGAGTCAGCTGATGAGGAGGTACAGAGAAATTAAGAGTTTAACCCAGGACACCCAGGTGGTGAATGGAAGAACTGGGATTTGAACTTGGGCTCTCTGCTTTCCATTGTACTATGTTATCCTCATTTTTTTCCTGAGGCAATGAGAGGTAAGTGACTTGCCCAGGATCACAGCTAGTGAATGAGTGAATTTCAACTCAGCTCCTCCTGACTCCAAGGCTGGCCCTTTTCTCCACTACACCAACAAACTGCCCCATTATATATTTATAATTTTTTTTTTCAGTTACTGAAAACTCACCTTCTCTTCTTCCAACTTCCCCACATTTTCAGTCAAAAAAAAAAAAAAAGGGGAAGAAAAACAAAACCATTGTAACAAAAATTCATGGTCAAGCAAACCAGATTCCCCCTTTGACCACATCCCCCAAAATTAACCTCAATCAGTAGCCTGAGTCCATCCCCATTCTGTCCTGAGGTCGTTTTATGGAGGTTTAAGAGTTACAAAGTAAGTGCATCAGCACAAAGCAAGATAATGCCAGTGTTAGTCTTCTGATTTTACTGAGGAGGAAACTGAGAATCTTGGCCAGATCATATCACTCTTAAGGTCAGATGTAGGACGGAACAGGCCTCCCTGGTTCCCAGCCAGCCTCCTTGTGCCGCCTGCTCGGCCCTGGTTAGGGACTGGGCCCTCCAGGTAGTGAGTGGTTCTGGAGAGCTCTGCCACCGGGAGGACGGATGGCCTTGAGTTTGGGCCGGAGCCTCTCTGACACGGAAGAAGGAGATTGGAGTGGTCCGCATTAGTGCCTGGGCCACGGCGCACGGGGAGGGGGGGAGGAGCAGACCCTGGCTCAGAGAGGGGGAAGGGGAGCGGCGCCTTATCTGACAGTGACAAGCTGAGTGAAGGGACGCGGTAACACCGAGAGGAGCCCTCGGGGTCCCTTCCAAGGCCTTCGATCTTAGAACATCGCAGTCCCCAGTGTGGTTCTGACTGGCTGCCGACCCAAAGAAGCCAGCCCGGGAAAAGACCCAGAGATGGAGAAGCAGCTCGAGCCTCCTTTGGGAGAAGGGTCAGCAGTCCGCCAGCATTTGTGGAGCACTGCCGTGTGGCAGTCCTAAGGCCGGAAGCATTGCGCCCGTGCTGGCCCCGGAGATGCCGCTCCCTCCCCCGCGGCCCGCTGCTTTGTGCTGCCAGCCAGGGCTCCTCTCTGAGAGGAGCTCCCTCCCTCCTGGGAGTGCTCCCCAAGGAGGCCCGGGCCCGGGAGCCAGGACACCGAGCTGGTACGGGGCAGTCCTCACGAGCCAGACTCCTGGCTCTCACTTCCCTTTCTCATCAAGGGAGAGCTGGGCTAGGTCACCTTTGCCATCCAGGACTCGGCTCTGCACACATGGAGACCGTGGAGCCGGGCGACTGGGCGCGTCTCTCTTAGGGTCTAGATAAATAAATGGAAATAGCCTCACCCCAGGGTGACACGGCTGTGCGCTGGCGAGACGCAACGATGGCGGCTTCGGAATCAGGAAAGTCTCCGCTGCAGGGGTCTCCGGCCAGACTGGGAGCGGGCGGGAAGCACTCACTAACGTGGCCCCGGGAGACACGCCCATCAGCTAGTCAGTGCTCTGATGCACAGCCCAGAGCACGGGGGACCCCGTTCCTGCCCCGCGGGAGCTCCCACCGCATACAGAAACATGTACAAACGACGTAGGCCTGAGTGGGAAATAAGCTGGAGGGGCCCCAGGACGAAGGAGAAAGGTTCCTGGAGGAGTCGGGCTTTGGGGGGGGCTTGCAGGAAGCCAGGAAGCAGCACTGAGGTGTGGGAGAAAGAAGTGTCGGGAGACAGTGTTTGGTGCCGGAATAGCAAGAAAGCCGGAGTCGCTGCAGAACGCTTAGGTGTGGGGGGTATGAGCTATGAGAACCGGCGGTCACGTGAGAGAAAGCAGAGGAAACAAGACGCCTGAGCCCCGGGCCACCCTCCGGGTAGGGAAGCAGGCTATCTGTGGTGAGGTCCGGGAGAGAGACCACACTAACCATCCTCTTCCTCCTGTTTCAGGAAGCAGTGAAGACGGGGACAGAGAATAACCTGGGCCTGGAAGGCACTTCAGAGCCTCCAGTGCCCGTCCCGGCCCTGTGGACCAGGGCGAGAAGAGATGGCCCTCCCAGCCCCAAGACGAAGCCTCGGAGGAGATGGGGAGGAGGGGGGGCGGGGGTTGTCAAGAACTCAGCTCTATTTTTTTAGACAGATTTTATCAGAGGCATTTGGTTTGCTGCTAGCTCACAGAGACATCACCCCCACCCCCTGCCTTCTGCCCCTTTGTCCGGTACCGGTGCAGCCACGGGCGATGGTCCATGTGGACATACATGCTGAAGGCATGCGGGTTTGTGTACAAATATACATATATAAATGATAGCGTTAAAGGGTAGACTTGCAGAACCCTGCTCCCCTTCTTACCCCCCTGTCGAAGGGGCTATGACCCCAGTATTGCTTGCTCTTCTCTATGGTCTGTGACCTCTCGGGGCTTCCCCCTTGCTGCTGCCCCAGTGCCTCGTGCTCCCCTGCTTCCTAGAGCTGTAGTGGGGGGCAGGAGCCTCTCCTGGGGCCTTCCTCCCTGCCCCTGCTCTCTCTCAGACCCTGCTGTACATACATTGGATTTCTGAGTCCCCTCCCTAGTGTCATTCAGTAACAGTCCCCCTTCGCTTCCCACTGGAACGCGTTTTCACCTTGTTTCCCTCTACAACTCACCTAGATGGCTGGTTTCCTGAGCTGGCTCCAGGCCCGACCCTCCTTGTGCTCTTCCTCCTGCTCCTGCCAGGAGCTGAAGCTGCTCAGCTCAGATGGCACAAGGAGAGGGACTCCCCCATCCACCCCTTCCCTCTGCTCTCTCTCAATATTCCCTTGTTTTGCTTTTGTCCCTTAAACCCTTCCCGAGCAGAAGTCTGGGCAATATTTCCCAAGCAGCTGTTGCTGTCTGGCTAAAGCCGGGAAACTTGATGGGTCTTTCCCTCCAGAAAACAAGGTTTCCCCGCCCTAGGGCCTTGGAGCTTTGAAGCCATGGAATGGGCGGGTGTCTCTAGCAGCACAGCCTCATTCATCAGTCAGACTATGGAACTTTGGGGGTTTCTCGCCCCTTTACCACGGGCCCTATTCTGGAGGTTGCTTGTGGGGAGCAAGGGCTGGGCGGGGGAGAGTTTGGGAAGACTTTTCTACAGAGTGCGCAGGTAGTGAAACGGAAGCGCTTTTTGGGCCATAACGGCCTTGATCTGCCAAGGAGAGGAAGGAGGGGACCCCCCACCGGGCTGTCCACTTTCATGTTCAGTGTTGGGGTCCCTATTCCCCCTGTCCAGGGGCCAAGGGGGAGGGAGCAGATGGCAAATGGGGCTCTGTGGGAATATTTTTGTAATGGCTAATGCAGAGAGAATGGGACCGTGATAATTTTAAGTTATTGTTGCCAAAGAGATGTAAAGAGTTTATTGTGGGGGTGGGGGTGGGAGGGAAAGGGACCTTATTTTTGGTTTGTCCTTTTTTTTAATAATTTGTTTGAGGCTTAGAATGCTGGTGCAATGACTTTTTTTTTTCTTTATTTAAAAAGAATTTAAGCTAAGAAAAAAAAGCCTTTAAGCCAAGAGAGTGTGTTCTCCTTTGGGGCCAATAGACCACCCCCTGTACCAGAGACACAGCCTTGGGAGATGAAAGTAGGGAGCAGAGCAGGTGGATGACAAATGTGTGTATGTATGTGCTCATATTATGCAAGAGCATTGTGGGGAAGTGTGGGAATGGGGGAGTGTGTGCGTCTGTGGGTGGCCCACATGCCCCAGCCTGTGTGCGTGTGAGCAAGTAAACAGGTGTGCTCTGTGTGTGTGTGTCTGGGCAATGGCAGCCGGACCTACCAAGGCAGGTGGAGCCTGGATTGTTTTTCTGTGATATCTGTGTGTGTTCCTGGCGTGATTCGAACGTGTCATAGCTTGAAACTTCATCCCAGTTGACATCTGTTCCTGGAAAGGACCTTCAGGACTTTCTGAAGCCGGGGCCTTCATAGGCCCAGAGACCAGGCCAGCTTCTGGGTCTCCGCATCCGCCTCTCCCTGGCTGTCTCTGAAAGTCTCAGTGGCCTTGGAGGGAGAGGAGGAGGGAGGGTATGGAAAGAAGCTGAGCCTGATTAAGTTTTTAATGGCTGCAGGTAAAATGAAGGGGCAGAAGGTGTGTCTCCCCCGACAGAGTTCGGGATAAGAGGCCGGGTGCTGGGTGCCCGCTTTGTTAGGCAGCCCTTGAGGCAGGGGCTAGATCCCTTCCAGCCGGACCTCCTCTCCTGGGAGCCATCTCATTTCTGGAGAGCAGACGGGACTGTCTCCTCTCAGCTGTCCTTCCCTCGGGTTGGATGATCCCAATCCTTGAAGGTTTCTCTGGTGTTCCTGGTCAGGACCCCAACAGATCCTCTTGGTGGCCTCTGAGACAATGACTGTCTGAAGGCAGACCTGGAATGGTCTGGTTTTAATGAGAGGAAAACTGAGGACGAGAGACAGCAGGACCAAACTGTGGCTCCTGGGAATGAAGCGTGGGACCTCTGATAGATTGGGAGCAGGGTCCCCTCAGGGAAGGGGTGACAGAAGCTTTCTAGACCCCAGCTTCTTAATTTGTGCTCGAAACTCCATGGGGGACCTCACAGCTGAATGGTGGGGTCACACAACTATGATTTATTGTCGGCAAATGTTTGATTTGTATAGCTGTTTTATATACCTGTATGCCTGGAGTCATGTAAAAATTTCTTGGTAAAGAAGGGTCTCATGGACAAAGTTTAAGAAGACCTTCTCTAGACCACCCCTGAATTGCTCTGATTAACTCTGCTCTCACCCACACCAACCCTCCAGCCACGAATGAGAAGAGATGGCAAATGGTTTGCCCCTTGTACCCCAGGAGGGAATGGAGCTGATCCTGGTCCCTCTGCCCCAGCTCTAAAAAACAAAAAGCTATTTGAAGTCTTGTCAAAAGTGGGCAGGAGTGAGCTGGGAGCTGGTGGAGGTGGGAGGGTGGCTACTGGCCAGCCAGATTATTCTGGGACTTTGATCCCTCTGCCCTGGATGGCCCTCGTTGCTCTAGACAAAATGGGGGGTGGTCAGAAGTGAGTAGAAGAGCAGCTTCCCCGCAGAAGGGGCAAGAGCCTGTGCCAAGCCTAATTGCCGAGCTATTAAGCAGTTTTCAGGGGCTCTGGCCGCTGCCACCCTCCTTTTTATTGTCTATTGAAGCTTTTGACAGTTTCAGCTTTTATTTTCTCCTGGATCCCCAGTCTCCTGACAGTGCGTTCTGGGTTTTATTCCTTGCAGCCATCTCCTCTCCAAGTGAGGAAAGCTTTGCTTACCCTCGGCCCCCTGGGATGGTCTAATTGCCTTGTCATTGTTCCTCTGTGCTGCTGAAGCCTCTTCTTCGTACTCTTCTGGTGGTTTCCCTTTTGTCCAGTCTTTGATAATGCAACAGATATTTTTTAAAATAATGCTACATCCTAGGGGAGCCTTGCCCTCCACCCACGTTCCATCAAGCAAAGGAGGGGCACTCCTTGGGAGGAAGAACTCGACCCGCCAAACTCGGGGCCAGGAAGAGCTTTCCCGTCATCGTTCGCTGATTCACTAGGAAACGTCCCCCAAAGCATTGGTACCTCGACTTCATCTGGACCTAGTTAAAAGTAGTTAGAGAAGCTGAGGAAATGGTGGGTTTTGTGGGTCAGTTACTGCCAGGCCTTCCAACTGACTCACCTGACCCTTATGCGGGATTGGGCCAGTGCTGACCTTCCTCCAGTCCCTTAAGGGGGCTGGCCAGTTGGGCAGCTAACAACTGGGGGTGGGGTGCAGACCCACCCGGCCTCCCGCAGCACTGACTTCCCCAACCTTGGCCTCCTTTAGCACCGCACGCCAAGCACCTGGACTCCCCCTGGGGTCTGGGGAGCACAGAACGACTGTTCTTACCTTGGGTCTAAGAATGGAGTCAGTCCCAAGCCTTTGGATCTTGTGGCCTAGAAAACCGATCCCAGGAGCAGTTCAGGCTAGGGAGGGGAGTCCAACCCAAAGCCGACTGAGAATCCCTGGTACAGAGCCGCTAGAAAGGAGGCAGCGAATTGTCGAATTTTCCCTTAAATCAAGCTGCTCCTGCCCCCTCTGCCCTAGACCTAGTTCCCCCCTGGCGTGGAGCAGTTCCCTGAAAGTTGCAATCTCCTTGATAACCCAAGGACTGGGACAGCTGCAAACGGCCTTCTCTCCTTCAGGGGCCTTGCTCATGCGCTCATGCTAAAGGCCTCAACCCCTCTCCCCCTGCCCTCATTACAGCACATCCAGCTCCAGGTCCCCTTTGGGGGAGCCAGGAACTCTCTTCCCGGATCCCATTACTCCAACCCCCACCCCAATTTGTGCCAAACAGGGGCAGGGTAACCTTCATCGGACTGTTCTTCCATTTGTAAAATGGGCGGTGGGGTGAGCTTTGATAACCTGGCTTCCGGAGCATCTCTCTGCTTCTGGTATTCCCGTTGTGTTTCTTCTTGGGGTGTGTGTGGGGGGAGGGTGTTAACAGGGCTGGCAGGAAGCCTGAATCTCAGTCTGACTGACCAAGTTCTGTGCTGCAGTTTCAGGGAAAAGCCTGGTTTCCTTTTAAACCAGGAGGTAACCTCTGTACCAGGTGGGAGCCGGTCGTGTATCTGGGCAGGAAGGGGCTCAGTGCTCCCTCTCCCTGGGCTACTACCCAGGCAAGTCCAGGGGAAGCGGTCCTTGTTCCCCTGGTCCTATAACCCTGCCCTGCCAGGTCTCCCACGCGTCTTGTCCAGGGTAGGTTGGGCCTAGGACAGCAGGGGAACCAGGACCAGGTGCTGCTGGTCTAGACCCTCCCTCCAACCCCCAAATACTACTTAAAGGCTGCATGAGGCTCAAGCTGTCTTGGATATTTTTATTAAGATAAAGGCTATTATTGTATATTTTATCAATACGGGTCATAATTGCTGTATTTTTTACCAGTGCTGATTTCCATACAGCTCCCCAGCATGTGTGTAAAATATCGTTGGTCTGGTAATAAAGTTTTTAAAATATCTTAAACCAAGCTCTCTCTTTCTTTGTAGTCAGCTGGCCCCCACCCATCAAGGCCAGTCACCTGAGAAGGAAGGGGGTGTGGGCAGGTAATCATAGCAAAGGATCTCTTGGTACTTAGATTTCACCCTGCCCAAATCCCCGGGAAAGAAAGCCAGTAGTAAAACCAGGGGGAAAAGGCTCAAGCAGGGGGACCATGTGAGCCCCTGTTAGTCATAGCAACTCCTGGGGTGGTGAGAAAGGATAATAGCCGGCATTTATACAAAGTTTTGCCAGAATTTTATATTAAAAAATCCACTTAATCCTCACAACCCTACTAATGGGAGACACTAGTGCTAAAGGCCTGAACCCCTCCCCATTATCAGCACATCATCCAGGTTCATGTCTCTCGTCTGGGAGTTAGGAACTTTCTTCCTGAATCCTGAACCTATTGTCTAGATAAGGAAATTGAGGCAGAACTTAAGTTACTGTTGTCCAGGATCACACAGAGAAGTGTCTGCAGGCACATTTGAACTCGGGAATTCCACCTGGATGCCTCCATTTTGGGAAACAGACAACAAAACTTACTCTTAAACTACCTTGGAATAGGGAAGACCAATAGGACTCAGGGCATTTTTCAGTGCTTCGACTCTTAGATTTTTATTGTCCATTGAAGCTTTTGACAGTTTCAGCTTTTATTTTCTCCTGGCTCCCTAGTCTCCTGACAGTGCGTTCTGGGTTTTATTCCTTGCAGCCATCTCCTAGCCATTAAGCTCTGGAGCCTCTCCCATAACTGACTGGGTAGGTCTTTATTCTGTGATCCTCCCACATTTATCAGCTGCCACCTAGTCCTGTGGACTTCACATGTCCAAAAGGAAACTTCCTGTCTTTCCCCAAACTCACCTTTCTAGAAATTCTGTTAATGGCATCTTTCCATTTACCTTGGAATCAAACTTGATTCTTCCTGAAACCCCTATACCCATGACTCCTCTCTCCTCACGGATTCAGCACTCTCTCCACTTGCACCACTTATTGCATCTTAATAAATGTTTATTGAATTCTGGATGGCAAAGAAAACTTTTTCATCTAGGGTCCAGTTCCATAGGGAATGGAGGAGGGGTCACCCAGGATAGGGGAGTGCTGGAGGAAAATGTGAAAATATGACAGATCCTGCCAGAACCCAAATCAAGATTAGAAACCAAAGTTTCCCTTCTCAGAATGCACAGAAAAGGCCTCTGGCCAGGGAGAGACTGCTATTTACCCACAAGTCAGCAAAGAAATAGCCCACACGATTGCTTAGCTTTTTTAATTGCTTATAAATTATAAATTTTTCCAAACAAGAAGCTTTTCAGGCACAGATCCCATAACAGCTATAGCAAACACTATAGCTCCCATATTAACTTTCCTGGTACCCAAGGGTTTTCCCCTGGGCCAGCAGCTTAAGGATTGGAGGAAAGTGGGTATTGGTTTCCTGCAGATGAAGGTGAGTCTGGCACCCACATGTGGATGCATAAAATGCTCAGCTCTGAACTGCCAGAGTCCTGCAAGAGCGGACATACCCCAGGCCACTGGCCTTAAACCTTCCCTCCTTCAAATAATTATTCCTCCCTCCAAATTCTGCTTCTCTGTTTCCAGCTCACTCTTGCTGGGGCCTTGTACTGCTGAGGAAGTAAAGAAGAGAGAAAGATGAGAGGGGAGTAAAAAGATTATAGAGTTGTTCCTTTACATTGGGGGATGGGGGGGATATAGAGAGGAGACTCCAGCTTTTTGAGGTGCTCAAAACTCTCCCCTCAAACTGAAATCAAAACTGTAACAGACCACGAGAATGCATTGTAACAGCTAAGCCCAAATAATATTAAAGAAATCAGTGGCCAAACTCAGTCAAGGATGATAGCCAGCTGACAGGTAGTTTAAGGGTGAGGGGCCTGCCAGGCTAACTAATCCCTTTCCTAGAGCTAAGGGCGACATGGGATAGCGTAAAGTTCCAGAGGCCCAGAGAGAGAAGCTGGAATCATCACCTCATTTTTCAAGCAAGGAACCAGCCCCAGCCCAGCCTCTATCACCTTCCTCCTAAGCCCAGGATAGATTGCTGTTAGGGTTTTGCCTTCTCCCTATTACCTCTGAGTAACCAGAGTCCTACTCACTGCCTGCCTGATGAGCAAATATAGTGAGTTTTTTTAATCCTTAAGTTTAGAAGGATAGCAGGCAGGTAATAAAGCAAAGGCAGAAGGGACCCCCTTTATTGCTACAATGCAGATGATTAAAAGCAGCTTTGGTGGAGTTTGGCAACTGAAGCTACTAACAAATCTATAAAATATACATGAGGCTAGAACCACAGCTGCACACACCATCCACCTTCTCCCACCTAGCAATATCAACTAACCCTATTTATATGGCAAGATACTTTTGTCCAAAGAAGAGATCAGGGAGCTGCTGAGGAATAAGGCAGAGTAGGCCACCAAAAAAGGCCCTGATTGCTTTGAGGAAACTTCTAAAATTGAAGATGGGGAGGTGGAGGGGAAAAGGAAAAGCCATTTATTTTGGCCCATTCTTGAGGCAAGTTAAACCAAGTGATCCATGAGGAGAATCCCAAAAAAGCAGAGTTTTTCTGGATTTCAGTAGCCCACCTAGATCACAACCACATTGGTTCTTCTTTAACTCTGGGGAAAACTTGTCCCAGTTCACTCATTCCTCAGACAAGGTGAATTCAAAGGAAAAACTTCTTACCATCCCCTCCTCCTTCCCCTGAATGCCTGGGATCCAGCCCAGGTAAGGCTGAAGGCTAGGATGGGGCCTGGGAAAAAGGCTGAGATCAGCCATTTGGAGGAAAAACACCATCTTCCTCCCCCAAAACAAAGGACACTCAGGAAAACAAGCAAATGATTACAAAACAGATTGTGTATATGGCGACCAGCTGGAGAAGGCCGTTATCAGCTGAGGAGAGGGGCAGACCTGTCATTTGTCACCGTTGGCTTTAGCTGAACATTAGCAAAGGGATTTCTGTGGAGAGAAGAGAAAAAGCACGTCTTTAATGAAGAGTACTTCCAAACATCTCTGCTGAGAAAGCAGCGGAGGTTAGGAGGGGGAGAGGTTCTGCTTGTCAGAGTTTCCAATCAGTTGGCTCATCTCCTGCCTATGTTTGCAAGTTCATTTTGTGCTATTCCACCCAAACCCACCCTAACTGAGCCTCCCAGATAGGCAGCAAGGAGCAATTCAAGCTTGGTGCTTGCATAGGCCATTTAAAAAAAAATTCCCAATTCTCCCATTTATTGGTTAGCATTTTGAGATCTCTGGGTGGGTTTATATTTGTGGACCTGTAATTTTAAGGGCTATCTGTCCCCGCCAGGCTGGCTGATATTAAATTATTTCTGACAAACTTTAAAAAAAAATAGACTTTCAAATTAAGGAGAAGTATCGGGTTAGTGGTGAGATACAAAAGTCCATTTTTGGCACTTCTCCTATAATAGGCCTGGGTGGGATTTTCTCCACTGTGCCAAACACAAGGACTCTTATATTTGAGATTTCAAGGCTCTTTTTCAGACATGGTGGGGAAGATTCTTTCCCCCATAAAATTCAGTCTATTCTGGCTGCTTCTGTCAACAGAAGGGGCCAAGGGGAAGTACCCTCCAGTGGCTGGAGGGCACCTAATAGACAGCAAAGCATGGTCACATGCTTACCCACTGGAGAGGGTAGGAAGGGTGGGAGAATTTGGAAATTATTTTCATCCAGAGTATTCGGTGGGAGTGTTCCACCAGTCGCACGTTACAATGATGGTCAATTGTTAGAATGGCAACAGGGAGTGATGGTTCTCCCAGGAGAGACTTGAAAATAACAGGGCCAAAAGCAGTAGCTTTTCTCCAGCCACTCCAAGGAGAAGTGAGGGACTGATCTCATACCTCCCTTCCGTTTGACATTCTACCATTCACCAAAAGCAGAAATTTGCTGCATAGGAGCAGGGTGAAGAAAAAAAAAATTGGTGCTTTTAGGAGAGGGGTGTTCAGTGACCTTAAAAAATACTGCCCTAAACATGACCCAAATGGAAGATTTTAATGAGGAAAGTTCTAATCAAATACCACCTCGATTAAAGCAGATGAGCTCTTTTCTTGGAGGAGTTTCCAACACAACAGGAACATAGTCACATCACACACACAGATACAAACAATAATGTCTAGCGATCACATTATGTGATACACACACAGATGGACGCTGTCCCTAACACTCCACAAAGCCCCAAAGCAAGCACAAGGGTACACCCAAATACTAGCCTTTTGTATTGTTTCTGACGTACACGTATGAATACACACACACATTATACAGCCACATCTTAGGCTCCAGCAGGGACCCACGTTACAATTATTAGGTTGGCAACAGCGAGTGACAGCTCTTCCAGGAGAGACTTGAAAATGATGGGGCCCAAAGCAGCAGCCTCAGAATTTTCTCCAGCCACTCCGAGGAGAAGCAAGGGTCCAAGGAACTGATCTCACCCCATCTGACACATCCTTGCCCACCCACACTGTGGGTCAAAGCCAAAGGAACAAGATACAAGCAGGCGTGATGGAACGAGACAAGAACAGAATACCATGAGGGATAGAGAAATGGATGAAGGTTCCTCTATATTTTTGTATCACCCTCAAATTGGGGTCCAGGGCAGGCCAAACACAGATGCCAGGCTGAAAGGATGAGCATCCACAAAGCAAGTGATGGGGACCAGACAAGTTCAGCATGTTTCCTTTGGACAGCAACATCACATACGGGACAGAACGACGGGCCAACTTAAGGCACAGACAGGGGAGGCAGGTTTCCAGGAAAGGCCTCATGACTGGCATATTATTACCTTATGGTGCTGGAGAGAGTCGAAGTATAAACTCATTGCCAGGGACCTGGCCAGGGGACAGGAAGGGAGGGGCAGATCATATTAATCCAAGCCAAGAGTAAGAAAGGCAGGCAAGAAGCAAGCTCAACTGTGAAAGCCCAGGGGAAAAACTGGAAGAATTTTGAAGGGAAAATCAAGCCATTCTCCAATTGATAAATGGTCAAAGGATATGAACAGACAATTTTCAGATGAAGAAATTGAAACTATTACCACTCACATGAAAGAGTGTTCCAAATCACTATTGATCAGAGAAATGCAAATTAAGACAACTCTGAGATATCACTACACTCCTGTCAGATTGGCTAAGATGACAGGAAAAAACAATGATGAATGTTGGAGGGGATGCGGGAAAACGGGGACATTGATGCATTGTTGGTGGAGTTGTGAACGAATCCAGCCATTCTGGAGAGCGATCTGGAATTATGCCCAAAAAGTTATCAAACTGTGCATACCCTTTGATCCAACAGTGTTTCTATTGGGCCTATACCCCAAAGAGATACTAAAAAAGGGAAGGGGACCTGTATGTGCCAAAATGTTTGTAGCAGCCCTGTTTGTAGTGGCTAGAAACTGGAAAATGAGTGGATGCCCATCAATTGGAGAATGGCTGGGTAAATTGTGGTATATGAACGTTATGGAATATTATTGCTCTGTAAGGAATGACCAGCAGGATGAATACAGAGAGGCTTGGAGAGACCTACATGGACTGATGCTAAGTGAGATGAGCAGAACCAGGAGATCATTATACACTTCGACAACGATATTGTATGAGGATGTATTCTGATGGAAGTGGATTTCTCTGACAAAGAGACTTAACTGAGTTTCATTGGAGAAATGATGGACAGAAACAGCTACACCCAAAGAAGGAATACTGGGAAATGAATGTGAACTATTTGCAATTTTGATTTTCTTCCCGAGTTATTTTTACCTTCTGAATCCAATTCTCCCTGTGCAACAAGAGAACTGTTTGGTTCTGCAAATATGTATTGTATCTAGGATATACTGCAACATGTTTAGCATATATAGGACTGCTTGCCATCCTGGGGGGGGGGGAGGAGGGAGGGAGGGGAAAAAACGAAACATAAGTGATTGCAAGGGATAATGTCGTGTAGAAATTATCCTGGCATGGATTCTGTCAATGCGAAGTTATTATTAAATAAAATAAAATTTATTAAAAAAAAAAAAAAAAAAAGAATCTCCAAAGGGAAATCAATCCCCATTTCCATAAGTCTGCCCTCTTTGCTTACAAGCTGCTTTTGAAGTAGAAATGAGTGACTATGTGCTTGCATTTCTGATTAAGTCTCAAGAGATTAGAAGTAGAGGAAATGCAACCAGTTGCATCCAGTTATTCTTGCAGAGATGAGAAAACAAGGGACTTCTTGGTTCCATTAGCTTAAAGCTTATGAATAGAGTAAATAAAAAGGTTCTGGAGTTGGAAAAAAAAAAAAAAAGCATTTGTTCCTTCCTTGTCCTGAGAAACAGATCTATAAAGAACAGGGAAGGGATCAAGAAGGTACACATTCAAATTTAACTTTGGATATTTAACTAGTTTGTGTGACCCTGCAATTTCCTCATTTATAAAATGGGGATAATAAGGTAAGTAGATAGTGAAGTGGATAGAGCACCGGGCCTTAAGTCAGGAAGCTTTATCTTCCCCAGTTCAAATCTGGCCTCAAACACTTCCAATTGTGAGACCCTAGGCAAGTCACTTAACCCTGCTTACTTCAGTTTCCTCATCTGTCAAGTGAGCTAGAGAAGGAAATGGCAAACCACTCTAGTATGTTTGCCAAGAAAACCCCAAATGGGGTTACAGAAAGTTGGCCATGATTGAAAAATAACTGACCACCAGAGCATCAAATGAGATATGTGCAAAGTTGCTTTGCTAACCATAAAATGAATGCAAGTTATTATTTATTCAAAGGTAAATTTGTCTTATTTCAGGATAATTAGCCATATAATTTCTACTGAATTTCTAAAATCTCTCACAACATTTTACAGCAAAAGTAGTTGCCTAACCTTCAAAAACAGTGAGGAGAGTTGCTTATCATCACCTGAGTGGATGTAGTGACTGAGTTTTATATATCAGCTAGTTATAAAATCATGTTTCTTTTTGTCCCTTTATTTAGTTTAAAAAAAAAAAAGTCTAGCCTCAGGGAACAATCCCTACCATGTGTGTAAGGAATGCCTTAAGTATATTACTGTAAAGGGAAAAAAAACAAACCAAACTCAGCCTGAAGCTTCCCTCAGTGGTTTCCTTTGTAAGCTAGTGTGAGCTCTGGTAAAAGAAATATGCTCTTCTGGAACAAAGGAAATGGCCACTGGTTGGAAGTGCAGACCAGCAGGAAGGCTTTCGATCTGTCTTTGAACAAACCACTTTCAGACATGAATCGGAGCAAGGAAATTTTCCTTCCTTTTTAGGAAGTATCTTGCAATTACTTATGAAAGTTGTATTTTGGTCAATACAAAGACAGAGCATGACATGGCGTGACAGAAAATGAAGCATGTCACATCCCTTTTTCATCACACCACCCCCCCATACGCACAAAAGGGAAGGACTAAATTAGAATGACTCCTAATAGCTGGCTTTTTTCTAGAGCTTGGAGGCCTGCTTTTATTTTATAAAATAAATATATTTTATCTCATTTGAGCCTCACAAATGAAGTGAGGTATTATTACGGCCAGTTTACTGATAAGGCAAGTCTAAGAATGATTTGCTCAGGGTCACCCAGCTAGTAAGTTTGAGCTCCCATTTGAACTTATGTCTCCAATTCTAGGCCCAGCACTCTATCCACTGGGCCATCTACTGTGCTTAATTATGTATATTTACTAGAAGAGATTTTCTTCTCTCTCTGTCTTTCCCTCTTTCTCTCCTTCCCCTTCAACAGGAGAAAGAAAATAAATGTTTGTTGATTTTTAAAAACAATAAAAAGCAGTCAAGTATTTGATCTGATAGCATTTCAAACACTTTTGAAATTAATTCATATGAAATTAGATAAAAGTTCCTGACATGGCATTTTGTATATAACGGGGGCTTGTTAATAAACTTTTATACAAATGGAATGCCATGACTAATCATATCTTCATTCCTGCCAAAGCTCTGTGCCTCAAGCTCTAAATTTGCTCCTGTGACACTTATGAGGTTGGACACTCACCAGAGAGCAACAAAAAGGAGAAGAAATTTTCTTCAGGAAAAACAAGAGTTCAATCATTAAAACAATGGTGTTGAAATTCTGTTCAAACTGGATGGGATGTACTGAAGCATCATTATGTGCTTATTAAAAAGAGATTGGGAAGAAGAAAAGGAAAAGGAAAAGGGAATATGGTGGGTGATGAAGAAATCTTGGTTCAACTGCAGAACTTCCAATGATTGTAAAGTGTTTCTTCAAGTCATTAACTGCTACTAAATCTGGCAATAGGCTTCTGGCAGTCATTGAGTGGCCCAGATACAGCAAAACTGTCAAAAGTTGGAATCTAAGCTTAGAAAGCAATTTTCTCATGAAAGAGGAAATCGGCCTAAATGAGAATATGAAATTAAGAAATAAATGAATACAACAGTGAGGAGATTGTTTCAGTCTAGACCAGAGATTCTTAACCTATTTTGTACTATGGATGCCTTTGGTGGTCTGGTGAATTCTACCAATCCCTCCTCAGAATGTTTTTAAATGCATAAAACAAAATATATAGAATTATAAAGAACAACAATTACACTGAATTAGCAAAAATGCTTAAAAATGAAAATTCACAGAACCCCTGAAATTATCCATGGATCCCTTGAAGCTCTGTGGATTGTAAGTTAAGAACCTCTGGTATAGCAAACCTTTGATTTTCATCAGTCCCAGAAGTTTGAGACAACAAAAGCAGAGACTGATAACAACCCTCACCTCAAAAAAGGTTGATTCCATAAAGATCCACCTGACAAAATTGTCTTCAGTGAATTTCAGGGTTTTCTTCCTCAACTCTTGGTTCCCTCCCATCATGCTTTTTGAAGGCAGGCTTTCTGTATCCGACAACAAAATCCAGAACATCTCATTTTCTTGGTTCTACCTTAAATGTTGGTGGTTTCTTCTCCCTCTAATTTTTGTCTTCTCATAATGGGTGAGAATCCCGAATTCACTGGGGCAAGATTTTCATCCCTTTATGTTTTCCATTATTCTAATTTGGTAATTTGGATAGAGTTATGATTAAAAAGAAAATTAGTACCTATTGCCCAAGTCTGCAAATTACAATCTTCAAACTTAGGCCTGTCCTCAGATTTTGGGGGGAAGTATTGTTTATTAAGCACTTTGCTAACTGGTTTTACAATTATTACTTCATTTGATCCTAACAACAGTTTCAAGTAGTTGCTGCTATGATCTCCATTTTCAGTTGAAGAAACTGTAGTTGTGATTTGCCCGAGATCACATAGCCAGAATGTGTCTGAAGCAAAATTTGAACTCAGATTTTTCTGACAACCAGGCCCAAAGCTCTGTATCAAGAGGGCTAGAGTGGTTGAAGCTATTGCTCCAAATGGAAGAAAAGCAAAAATAAATAAAAACCCACCAATTTTTAAAAAGCACTGCAGTTCATTGCTCATTGTTAACAATGAAAAAAATTAAAATTAAATTTAGATGATGGACTTGCTGAATTTATGTTGAGATTCAGCATGACCTTTGAATAGAGCCATCAGCTAGGTGATAAAGGAGATAGAGCATTGGGCCTGGAATTAGAAAAATATGGATTCAAATTTGGCCTCAGCTACTTTGTTGTTATGTGACCCTGGACAGACCACTGAATGAATCTCTGCTTCACTCAAGTTTCCTCATCTGCAAAGTATGGATAATAAGAGCATTTGATAAAACATAAAGCTCAAAAATAAAGCTTAAAGCTCAAAACTTAAAAGCTATATAAATACTAGATATATGTGCACATACATGTTTGTACATAAACATTTTTATGCATATGAACATACACTTTCATATATGAACATGTATATAATGGTATCTTTGGTAAGTGTGGTAAAATTATTTGCACATATATATGCAAATGTTGTGTCCATATGCAAATTTTCATATATATATATATGTATATATATACTTGGTAAATCAATATTGTTGTGGTTGTTTGTCCATTGTTCTTGAAGAGGATCATGATATCAAAGAAGTGATGCCATGACATGCAAGTACATTAGATTTAAGTGAGAGAGGGCTGTGCAAGGTCACTTGCCCCATTTTTTCCTTCAGAGTCATCTGGGTCCAGTGGTCAGATATAGGTGAGGATCAGTGGAAATGATCCAGGATGCAGTGGGAGACCTTGGCCTTTGATATTCCAAATCTAAAAGATCTTTACTTAATAAATTCATATTTTAAAAAAAAAAACATTTCCAGGAAATTCAAAATGGTCATTCCATATAGCCTCCATTTGCACAATTTCGTTGAAGGTTGTAAAATCTCTACAAGGACACCTTCTTCAGATCCTGAAATAAAGAAGACCTCAGAAAGGCTTTCTTCAAATAGTTATTGTGTGCATATACATATGTTTAAATTTGTAAATATGTGTACATATTTATCTGTTTCATTGGTAAACTTGGCAAAATTATTTACACATACATAACATATATAATTGGCAAACCAATATATACATGCATATACATACACATATATACATACCTATATGCTATATGTGTATATGTATATGTATGGGATAAGGGATCAGCTTTGAAGTTAAGAAGATCTGGCCTGGGACACAAAATCTGAAACACACTAACTTGCCATGGGAAAATCACAGAGGTGTTCCAAGTAATCTACTACAAGGCTAGAAGTTTTAGGCAATTTCTATATCAGGAGTTCTGCCACACAAAGAATTTATGAGTCCAATCTCCTTCACAAAAAATTAAAAATATAAAACACATTTTGTGATCAAGTTTTTTAAAAAATAACATTTTACACTTTAAAAGCTAAGTGACCTTGTAAAAGGTACTCAAAAATTACCCCAAAAAGCATAAAACAAAAAACATTTTGCAGTAAGTGGTGACTTGCCAATATTGTACCCAATTCAATATTATCTTTAGGGGGAGGTTAACCGTAATTGCAAGAAATCAGCAAAATTGGAGTTTGGATTAATCAGTTCTCTTTTGTGAAGTAACCTTTTTGGAGAGAATTCTTGATTTGTTAGACCTTGAATTGGAGTTGCCCTACCTCTTGGAGTGAGCTTCACCTAAGGAACAAGGATGGGGGTCGGTCAGGGTGCAAACAAGGAGGACAAATTCCCTGAAACATCTGCTTGCATCAACTCCTCAGGAAGGGAAAACAGCACTGGTGGCAGACCTATCAGCATTTTGGGGACTGTCCTTGATGCTGATGAGCCTTCTATACTGGCACACAGAATCTAGAGGGGATGGCACTGAACTCCACTGTCCTTCACAGGAAAGCTGGCTTCTTGGTCAGAAGCGCTCTAGGGAGAAGGGGTCCAGGACTTCTGGACTTCCTTCCCACAACTCTTCCAGCATAAAACTCCCAGGGAATGTGTCAGGGACAGTCCCACACTTAAAAGCAGTTATAGTGTTTTTTTCAAGTAGGGTCAAAGGTAGAGAGAATTCTGGCCACAACTGGGAGTCATCCATCCCATAGCCTATATAGCTGGTTTTGCTCTCTTCCTTCAGAATCCCTGTTGTAGTACTGCGGGCTAGTGACCAGGCCTTGGAAATAATGATGGAGGCCTGGCTTAGCTCAGCTTAGCTCAGCCCAGCCCAGCCCAGCCAACCTAGCCTAGTCTAGTCCATCCAACCTAGTTCTAGTCCAGGCCAGCCCAGCCTAGCCCAGCCCGGGATCACCTAGGTGGACAGAACTTTGGTGGAATTCCCTAATATATAGCTGTGAAGGGGGAAAAAGAGAAAAATACCTGGGGCAGTCCACTTTGAATGGGACTAGGGGAGAGATTGAGAGACAAAGAAACAAAAACAGAATGGGAAGACAGAGAGAGGGAGACAGACAGACAGAGACAGAGAAACAGAGAGACAGAGAGATAGAGATTGATTATCTGCTAACCAAAATTTTGTCATATGGGTGAAAGGCTGTGGTCAAGCTTGGGGCTAAGAAGTTAGATCTTGGGAGGAGAGATGTTCCTGTTCAAACCTAGATGCTAGGCTTATGGTGGGAGAATTTGAAGGGGAAGAAATCACTTGTATTTGTTTCAAGGAGGTCCAGGGTTGGAGGCGGCCTTTTGTCTGTCAGGTCCTAGACTCAGGATGGATTTGCACATCAGGAGACTTATTTGATCAAGCTTTTTGTTATTCAGATTTTTCTGGGTTTCAGTATTTTCATCTGCAAAACGGGGAATATACCCACCCTTTCTCTCTTACAAGACTATTTGGGAAGATTCAAAGGAAATCTAATCTATAACCATAAAGTACTATATCCATAGAAGCCATTATTATTGGTTATTATTTATAACAATGAGCTCATTCTCTCACTGCCCCTTTATTTGGGAGGAGGCCATCTATTCCTTAGCCTGGCAGGGATCGATCCTTGAAATGAGGGGTTGGTATGGAAGCAGCAGCTCTCTAAGCCAGACAACTGACCTGGGAAATTTAATTCTTGTCATTGTATAAATTTGGGACAGGGAAATATGCTGAATACAAAGGCAGAGAGATTAAACAAAACGCACTGGACCCCAGCCAGAAGGGCAGGAAGCTGGCGGGGTGGGGAGTGGGGTGGACGACCACAGACAAGCAAGAAC
Source organism: Antechinus flavipes (assembly GCF_016432865.1). NCBI lineage: Eukaryota > Metazoa > Chordata > Mammalia > Dasyuromorphia > Dasyuridae > Antechinus > Antechinus flavipes. Next base: position 166,014,242 of record NC_067401.1, read on the forward strand.
AGAATCACACCAGCTGAGTTGAGGGGGGAGCAGAGGGCAGAGGAGTTGGCCTCCCAGGACCCCTGGCACAGCATTCTCTCAGCCGAGCCAAAGTGACCAGACGGTAGGTGACTCTCACAACACGACCCTGAGCTCCGACAGACACAAAACCAACAACAATTCATACACACCTCCAACTAGGTACCCTGCTTCACATCCCACACAAAGGCAGGCTCCCAGACAAGACGACCAAATGACTATTTTACTCCAGGTTCATTCAGTGGATTAAACTTGGAGAGGGAATGTGTGTATTGCTGGGGGGAGGGGAGGAGAGGGAAGATAGACATTCATCTCCTGGCTCCCTGGGTGGCAGGTCCAGCCAGATGGCAACCTTTGGAAACAGAATGCTGCCTCACTCGAGGCTCAGGGCAATCCTGGAGCGGGAAGACCGCCAGCTCGGGATTCAGGATACCATACCCCTCCCTGCCCGCTGGCTGAGGGAGCAGCGCTCCACCCCCAGGTCTGCTTCCTCAAAGCAATACTCACCTACTTCAGAGGGGCCAGTGCTCAGGCCAGACTGTGCAGATGAAAAAGTCACTTGAGAAAAAGCTAAACGCTCTGCGCCTCATGGACACAAGGAGTGAGACACACCAAAGGAAATCCTCAAGCAGGTTAAACTGCTTTTGATGAGAACTAATGAAAGCATTTCTGAAGAAAGCCTGATCACTGGTAAATGACTCATTCCTGATTGGTGGCAGAAGCATAGCACTGGGAAGGGCTCAGCAGCAGCCGGAGAGAAAATCCCAAAGAGCTAGTCAGACCCCACACCCCAGGAGTGATGCAGAGAGAAGAGGATGCTGGGCCAACCAAGGTCATTATGGGTATGGGACGTGCAGCTACACGTGTGGCTGGCTGGCAACAGAGAAACCAGAAGCTTCTAGACTGAATGGAGACGAGAGGAGGGCAAAGGGAAGGAAAGGGAGGAGAAAATCCATTTTCAGGGCCCAAGGTGGGAATCAACCTTTTTCCAATGGATTTAAGTGAAAGCAAAGGACTAGAGCCAAGTGAAGAAACCACGGCTCTCAACAGACTCTCATAGGCCTTGGCCACTGAGCTTCAGAGATGAGACCAGACCAGCGTCTGAGCTTAGGTGGGGTCAGCAGGGCCACTGCCGCCATCCCCAGCACTCCCAGCCCACCCACACCCGCCTGGTTGCTGCTCGAGCTGGCCAACATCTGAGGAGTCTGTCCAGAGCCACCAGGGAGTGAGTGAGGATCGTTTGGCACATGAAGACTTGGAGCAACTTACTAACTCTAGTCAGGGGGGGCAGTTCAAAACCTGGCCACTTCAACATCAGCGCTGCAATAAAAACAAAATGCAGTTGGTATGAGAGGTAGAGCCTATACACTGTGGGTAAGCAAAAGGGTATTTTGTTAATCTGAGGACAAACAAGGAGCTCAATGGAGCCGTTGGCACTTTGGCACCCAGGATTTTATTTGCACGCTGCTTCTGCTGAGAGAAAAAAAAAATAAAGAACACACATTTGACCCTTTGGAGGGAGAAAAGTGGTATAGACAGAGGAAAGGAGACTAAGGCTGTTTGAGCTGACTTAGGGGTGGTGAGGTGGGGAAAGAAATATCAAATCAATTCACTTCCTTTTGATCAACTGCTCAGGTTCCAAGTGTTTACTTTCTGTAAGCTCATGGAGCACATGTCCCACAAATGGGAAGAGAGCGCGGATTAGCAAGCAAAACATCAAATGCCCTTTACTAGAGCCACTAGATCTAAGAAGGCAAGTTCTCAAATTCCAATCAAACTGAAGAATCAAAGCAATGGGAACTCTGGGCTTGGTTTTCTACACCCTGACCCCAAGCTTATCCCAGGCTCACATTCATACCAGCTAGCCCCTTTTTTGTTTGCTTAGGGAAGGAAAAAGAATACCTTTTAAAAAAAAAAAAAAAACCCAAAATCAAGTTTATTCTTTTAGGCCATCAGGTCATTAACCATTTCCTCTCACAATGTTATCTCTGAGGAGTTATCCCGAGAAGAGAAGTAAGGCCAGTGGACTAGAAACATCGATCAACTGAGGGAAAAGAGAAAACTGGCTTTCTCTCTCTACATCATGCTGTCGTACACACCTACATACATGGCCTCTATGAAAGAGTAGGTTTTGTTCAAGAGTTTGTGTGACCGGATCATCATGCTGTGGCCCACTTGTGGTGATGTGCCGCCACTCTGTCTTTGACTAGAATAGTGGTCCGAGCTTAGTTCTATCACTGAGCCTATATTTGAGGCCTTTGCGGCTTGCTTAGATGCTCTCAGAGATTGTGCATTTATGAGCTAGACTCTGAGAAGCCAGGGTCACACCTCTGTGCCATGATGAGGCATCGGAAGTGTTCTGTGGAAGTATTTCAAGAGAGGCAGCTATCTCTTTTTCATAGGCCCAATACCCAAGTCTGGTCACTGATAAAACAGGAAAACTCAAAAAAGTCACTGAAACCCAACTCAATGCAATAAATAAAACTTTTATTCAAACAATTTACTCCAGTACAGGGCACGTTTCTCTTCAGATTTAAAAAAAAAAAAAAAAAAAAAAAGGAAAAAGGAAAAAGGAAAAAGGAAAAAAAAAGATTTTTCAGTACTTTACAATCTTCATACAAGTTTTGCTATTTTGTGTATACATTCAATCCACTGAGCATAAAATCCCCTGGATTTAAGATCTTTTACCATATCATCAACCCAACACAGAGGGTTCTTAGTACATAGGTCCGTGTTCTGTCTTCCCCCTCCCCCCGCCCCTTTTAACACAAAACAAGAATTCCTCTCTTGCTTTCTTTCTCTACATATCATATGTATTGCCAACAACATCCTAGTCAACAGGTAGGTAGGAGGTTTTAAAATCACACCGGAAAAGGAAGTGTCTACGGCTTCACAATGAAGGCTTTCACCAACACGGAAAGGGTAAAGTGGGGCTGTTGGCCCTTCACTCACTTCCCAGACAGAATTCAGTGGGTGAAGAAACAATACCAGTAGCCATTGAGTCCCATGTGTTTGTCTCTAAAGTGACCAAGACATACAAAAAGACGGACAGCATTTAGGAAAGAATGCAACAGGAGACTGCCTGCTTACCCCACCCCTCCCTATAAAGGGACAGCCTGGGGCCCGGGTCTTTAAAGCAGCCTTGCAAACAGCCACTTGCCCAGGAAAATGAGGTCCAATTCTTCAATGTCATTTGTGTTACCGCACCCCTATAAGGAAGGAGGGCTGGCACACGGTAGGGACTAATCTGCAAAGCTGGTTTAAGGAATAATTCCAAAAGGAAGGAGGAAAAAATATATATATCTATATCTATACCTATAATCTTTATCTATCTATCACTATAGGTAAGATAGACAGATCGATCAATCGATCAAGGTCTTTGGAATTCTCTTTAGTCAGGTGCGTATTCCTTCCCCAGTCCCTACCCAGGTGCACTAAAGTGAGGTAACAATACCCTGCTACAAAAAAGATATATATATATACATATATATTCTATGTACACTTATAAAACAATTTCATTGAGAAAGACGCTTTTGATTGGCTCCTTGGGCTGGGTTCTAAGCAGATGGGCATGAAGTCCCAACTCTTCTTCACAGAGAGCCAGCCAGCTTTCCTGGTGGGTCAAAGACTGACAATTCACTTTTTCTATATGCCACCCATGGGCAAAGGAATAAGGGGGTGGGTTGGGGGGTGAGGTGAGGGGTTTGCATTTCAAGCCTGCCCTCAAAGAGAAAGACCTTAGTCTCTCTAGAGCCTTTAGTCTGCCTTCCCTTTCCTAATAAAGAAACTGAGCTGTGAACCCAGTGAAAGTCACATTGAAAAAAAAATTAATAATAACAGTACGTACACCATAATCCATGCATATTGGGTTTGGATGTGTTTTGTTTTGTGGTGTGTATGAGTGTTTTTATTTGGGGGTGCCATAGAGGGAGTCCTTTATCTGCTGAGCTTTTTTTTTTGTTGTTTTTGTTTGTTTTTGTTTTTGTTTTTGGCTTTCAAACTCTAAACATGGCTCAGGAAAGAGCTTTAGAAAAGGGATAGTGCATTATCAACATCCAAAAGTATGCGGGGAGAAGGAGGCAGCAGAAAGGTTGTAGACACTGCATCCAAGCTTGCCACTCCCCAAGGGAGCAGTCCCCATTGGGCAGTTTGTACTCTGAAAGGCTTTGGACCAGAGTTGGAGGCAGGGCAGGGATGAAGAATAAAGAAACAAGGATGAAGCAGCACCATGGATCCTTGATGATCACAGAGTTTAAAATGTCACCAACCAAAAGGCAAGGGGGAAAAAAATTCTACCCAAGAACAAACCAATGAGTTGAAGAAGGGAGAAAAGAAAAAGGGAAAGACCAAATAAATCTGAGAAATCAAGGCAGGGGAGGGGAAGGGAAAGAGAAGCAGAAAATCTCTTCAAAGCAGCAGGTGCCATTTCTAGTCAAGGGGTCCTCACACTGTTGAGACCAGAGTCCCACTGCCACTGTGAAACAGAAAAGTACAGAACTGCCAGACCGAACACTGCATGGTGTATCTAAAGGATAATAGACCCTGCTCCTCCCCATCCCTGCCCCCCAGGCACACAGGTCTACCCCACCCTTCCCATGCAATATCTCTTTTCTGAAGCTCTGGGGGCATCCCTTCCTGGCAGACCTCAGTGGACTATTATTTCTCTAAGAACCCTCACCCCAGGGTGGAAGGATGTGGAAGAAGGTAGCACAAACTATAGCTGGGGCTACTAGCTATTTCATGTCAGGTGGGTTCTATTCTCTGCCTTTTTATGTTGATCACTTATTTTGGGCCATAGAATACAAGTTTAGAGTAGGAAAATGCCCTGCAGCTTTCAAAAGGGTGGAGGGTTCTCTGTCTGCCAGGTGAGCCAAGCTTTCCCAGAAGTCACAGAAAATCCCAGTGCTATATAATCAGGCCTTCTTCATGTGTAGATATTTTTCATACTTCAGATAGGGGTCAGGATTTTCTAATTCTAAGAATCTATATAGCAAGAAATTGAAGACTGCTTACTTCTGGAGGGTCAGGACAAGGGATTAGAAGACAGGGGTTAAAGTGTCTGATAATTAATGATATGGATGTGGGCCCTGACATTCTCTGCTGGATGCCCAGCTCAATCTACAAAAATGTTGACCCAGGAAAAATCTCTAGTAGTCTGCTGCAGTGATAACAAAGGGTCCATGAAGGGTCAACTTATGACCCCGTTTGATTGCCATAATTAAAAGGAGATAATAATGGAGATGGGAGTCCTCCACTCTATTTCATCATCAACAGGATAATCCAAATGGGGCAATATACTCTAATTTGGGTAAAGGAAGGAGTAATAGGGCTGAGGGAGCTGCTATTTATCATCCAGATACCCTAGGGATCTGTCCAGCCAACTGGAAAGCAAGCTGTCCAGTCTTGAAAAACATATCTAAAAAAAGGTTCTGTAAATTAGCCAATGAGGGCACTGACAGTGGAAAGGATTCCCAGAGATCAGTGACTGAGTAACAGCCTGAACATGACTTTTTCATAAATGTATCCCTAATCCCTGATCCCTAACATCAGCCCATCAATCCTGACCACCAGATCTCCCTCCCACTCTTTCCAGGTTGCCATTCAGACTTGTGGAGATAATCTTTATTCTGCCTTTGAGAATAACCCACCCCAGTTCTCTAATGAACTCCACAGCTTCCTGAGCCTAGAAGTGGCACTTTAAGCCCAAGGTAAGATAGAAAACAAAGAAACAAAAAGTACTCTTACCTGCTCACGGATCGGGAACCATAGTCATCTAGGCCCTGGGGAAGCCAAAGAATAATCAACATGTCAGTTGTGAGGTTTGTGAGAGCTGCACCCTAGCACAGCTAACCCTGAGAATGTGCCCTATTCAACTCATTGGAGACAGGAAAAGCAAGCTGGGTCTGGTCTCTTATGGAAAGGAATATAGGATTGGTTCTCTGCTCCTCTCCTTTTCTAGTTATCAAAGCAAGTGGATTTTACTTAGGTGGAGATAGAGAGATAATATACCCCATGAGAAGACAAGATAGAATGAGTGAGAAAACATCTGTTGTGCTGAGACCTGGGTAGCTACGATGGGGTGCTAAATGACATATTATCCAATTGGAGGAAGAGGATCAGGGCATCCTCCTAAGCTGAGGTGGGCTAAACTAAATTTTTTTCAAACATTGGGAAAAATGATTCAATATCTTCCTTTAGGCCATCACCATCCCAAAGGTATCCTCCCACCCCCTTGATTGCTCCTGAAGACTGGGGCAAGAGCTCATAATTTCTCTGTTGGACACTCAGCAGCTGTATAATTTCACAGCAGTGGCTCTGATCTATGCCAAGGGGCTGTCCATCACAGAGTTGAAGCTTCAGTCTTTAACAGTAAATTTAACTGGAACGTATAATTGTCTGCTCAAGCTGAATGCTTTCATATGGTGAGATGCATGTAAGACACATAGCCAAGGATGCACAAAAGAATAGCGATCCTTCATTTCACCCATCAGAAAGGACTCTCGGTACTATCCTTGTCATAATGCAAACTCTCCTGGGAAAAGCTATAGCCTCACATCATAAGCCATAAATTATAAAGAATGAGATTGAGAAATCTTCCTACTCCTCTAAGCTTCAGAAGGAATACGCCCTAATAGACTTTTATAACAGACAAAATTCAAAGACTGATTTCAGAACTGGTATTCTTGAGGGGGCCTAGATGGGGGTTCAGATAGGGGCCACCAAGCTTATTTCCTTTCTCTACATGTTGTGAATTCTAAAAAGGTTACCGACAGACTTTGAAGAGTCTAGAGAGAGTGAATTCAGCCTGCAGCCAATCTCAGGAGAAGTGCACTGGGCTTCACACCAGACCATCGGGTGGGGGTGTGAATGCCACACTCGGCTTTCAGAGGATACCCCAGCAGACAGGATGAGCTCAGGGGACAATATTCACTCATTTCAACACCAGTATTCAACCTCTAATTTTACATTCATTTCTTCTTCCTTTTTTTGTATCTTATTTTACATCCAATTCTTGGCCAAGGTAACTCATCCCATACTTTAATCTTTTTTTTTTTAAATTTTTTTTTATATTTTTATTTTATTTTATAAAAACTTTATATTGACAGAATCCATGCCAGGGTAATTTTTTTTTACAACATTATCCCTTGCACTCACTTCTGTTCCGATTTTTCCCCTCCCTCCCTCCACCCCCTCCCCTAGATGGCAAGCAGTCCTTTACATGTTAAATATGTTGCAGTATATCCTAGATACAATATATGTGTGCAGAACCGAGCAGTTCTCTTGTTGCACAGGGAGAATTCATCCTTTAATCTTTAATACCTGCTGTATACCCTGATGCCCTTCCCCATGACTGGTCTCTAAGAGGCTGAGTTTGGATTGATTTCGTTCTCTCTAGAATCCTGACTTGGCTATAGTTAGCTAGAGGTTAAAGAAATATACTGATTTCAATGCTAAGACTGGGTGGTTACTGATAGGAAGCACTTCTGGAACTCATCTGGATCTACTTCAGATTTTGCTGGCACTTTTCATATAGGGTCTTGGCCACAGGAACAACTACAGGGCCTATACCTGCCAGATGGGGAAGACACAACACTGGCCTGTGGATCCTTCATTTCTGATGCCACTAGGAACTACAGAAACTCAATTCACAGGCAGAAATGCAAAACAGGAATAAACTAATCAGATGTTGTGTATGTCCCCTGAAAAAAAACTTCTTCCAAATAGCAAGACCAGTTATGAAGACCAATGTGTGTCCACAGGACAGAGGCTTAAGGAAGTGCCCCAAGAGTACACAGTATGACAAAATAGTTGGCTTCAGAACATTAAAAATGCCAATTTGCAGCATTTTCTCCATCCCTGCCTTTGGCCTGAGAACCACAAACTGAAGGCATTAGCAGTCGATAGTCTGGTATCTCACCCCCTGGAGGGAGAGGTACAGAAGGGCCTGAGACAGCAATTCTTCCCGATTCATCAACACCCCCGCAGGCTATGGCAGGGTACACGCCACCCCCGACTTAATCTCTTCTGGAGCAGCAGCAGCAGAGAGAGAACAATATGATAGAGAAGAGAAAGGGTATGTCAGGAAGAGCTGGAGGATGCAGACGTGGGAACCGGCAAGCAAATGTGACACCTGCACACACAACTGTTCCCTCGTATAGGTCAGTGCTAAAAGGAGACAAGCATCGAGCTCAAAGGTGAGGAAAAGGGGGAGAACAGAGGTGAATAAGTGTCCCTGACTGCAATCCAAAAGTCAAACAAAAATCTGCGTATTAGCTGCACCTAGACTCCCCTTTCATTATAATGGCCTGACCAAAATACAGTCACCCTCTGTGATAATAACAATCTATGGGCAAGAGGTCTCCATGGACAATTCCCTTGCTGCAGGAAATAGGACTGATGTCTCTGAACTGCCGAGGATCCCTAAGCCCAAAGATAAACTGCAGTGTAGGTAATCTGACTTGTGGGAATAGACAGGAACTAGAAGGAAGGAGGGAAAAATACAAAATCCATGAGCCCTTCTTCTTGTAACATTTCTAATTCTAAAGCCAATTCCTCTACTGTTGTTGTTGACCTGAAGAATTTGTCTTGATCCTATAATAAAATACAAGAAGGAAGAAAATATATTGAAAAACCAAGTTACTCATATCTAACATATATAGAACTGCTTGCCATCTAGGGGAGGGGGTGGAGGGAGGGAGGGGAAAAATCAGAACAGAAATGAATGCAAGGGATAATGTTGTAAAAAAATTACCCTGGCATGGATTCTGTCAATATAAAGTTATTATTAAATAAAATAAAAAAAAGAAAATAAAAAAAAGAAAAAGAAAAACCAAGTTACTTCCAAGGCCTATTGTTTTTAAGATCTGTTTCTCAGATTATACTATTGTCTCAATACAGAATGCCCTCCACCCTTGCCTGCCATCTCTAAGTATCTCTCAAGCACAGGTGTAAGTCCCACCACATGAGAGGGCTAAGAAGAGCATAATGGAATCTGAGATTTTGAGATCAGAAACTTTGCAAATAAGGAGACTTGTCCAAAGTCATCCAGGAAGTTCATATAGCAGGGATTTAAACACAAGCCCCTTTCCATTCCCTCCTCTCAAATTCCACTGCAACCAATGAACTCTCCTTTCTCCAAAAAAGGATTATTGGGGAGATAATATTTGTAAAGCATAGTGCCTGGCACATAATAGGAGCCTGGGTAAATGCCTGCCACTACTGTTTACAGAGTAAACAATGCAACATAACGTAGGACTTCACTGGTCTCTGATTTTCTTTACAATAACCCTAAACCAGAAACGCTACAAACATCCACTGAACAAGAAATGGCCAAACAAATTGTAGTATATACATGAACGTAATGGAATATGATTGAGTTGGAAGGAATGAATGTGGGAATGGGAAGTCATATACACCCATGCAAAGTTAAAGTAAGGAGAAGCAGAAAATTACAAAAACAATGATTATGGCAACGTAAATGGAAACAACCGTGACAAAACAGGTCAGGCAGAATACTACAAAATTATAATGATCAAGCTTGGTGCCAAAGAAGAGAGGAGAAGATAACTCCCACTGCTTCTCTGTGGAGGCAGGGGACTATGGGTTTGGAATCCTGAATGCTATGTCAGATTCAAAATATGCAAAGATGCACCCCCTCCCATATGTTGGTTAGTATGAATGAGTTGTTTTCCTTTTCCCTGGTTCCTGTACAGTGCATGGGATGGTTCTTGGGTGGGTTGGGGAGCAGAGAAGAAATACATTTGGGATATGGAAGGCAATGTAAAAAGACAACAGAATTGTATTTTTAAAACATATTCTCTATTTCATAAGTTTCTAGCTCTCCTCAGCTAGAGAGTAAACTCCTAAAGATCAGTACTTTTATATTTTGGTACCCACCCTACCACAATACACCTCTGTGCCTAGAATAGTGCTGGAGTCTTAGTAGACATTCAATATACTTGTTAATGGGCTAATTATCCATTTGCAAAATTGAGATCCTGCTTCTTGGGAAAGTTGACATATATTATTCCCTGGGGGGGCAGGGGAGAAGAGAAGAGGACGGAGTGAAGAAATGGATTATGATCCTTTCTATCCCCATAGGTTGACGGTGACAAGTTAAGGGAGTTACCCTCTGTGTCCAAACTGGCAATATCTGGCCCCCTCCAGATTTGTAAAGCAAATAAACAAAAACAAATCCTAAACTCTGTTTGAAGGAGCTGAGTCAGAAGATCAGAGGTCCCCACCCACCACAAAGATTGTTTCTAATAAGGATGAGGGCAGCTCTGAAGGTTCCCCATTGTCAACTGGATGTTTACTTGGCTGTCTGTCTGGGTTCCAAATGATTCCTCTGGGTCACCTAAGCCTTGGGAAAGGGCTCTTTTTTCCCACACTCAGTTTAAATCTCACCTTTACCCACAACAAGGAAACACCAAACCCAAAGTCTCCACTAGTTGGAGCATGACAGTCACAATGGAAATATGGCATTTGCCAGGACTCATGGCTATTGCCTTAGTAAAAGGCTGGTAGTGAGGAGGGAGTGGTTGGCAGAGACCAGTGGCACTCTTTAAATGCCCAGCTATAAGTTGTATGGAAATCCTATAATGACTTGAAATAGATCCACCAGGAAGACCTCCATCACCCCCATTAACACACATACCGAGGACAAATCTGTTCTGTGTGTGGGGACATAAGACAGTGTTGGAGGGGGCACAGAAGAATATTTTGTCAGAGTTTATTTAGCCAAAACCTTGTGGAAAGCACATAGTATAAAGCTAAATTAAGGTGATTCTGCTCTCAGCTAATAATATTTCAGGGGGAGACAGAAGGAGTTTAGCAAATGGAAGGGAAAAGTTTGAGGCATCATAAGATACTTATCGTTGAGTCCAGAGAACAAAGATTTTTGCTGCTCTCTTTAAAACTTTTTCTCTGTGCATCATATTCCATACCTCAGGAGGGGTGGCAAACAAGAAAACGATGAAAACCAGCCTTGCTCACATATCAGAGGCTGCACCCCCTGCCCCCATCCCAAGAAAATGAAGAGGAATTTCTGAAGCCAATTAGCTACTGGCCAGACCCCACCCGCCAAAGGACCTTCATGGCTCTGCTTCCCAGTATTGAGCCTTCAACCCAGACAAGTCAGTCAGGACATGCTTCAGCACTGCCAGGCTGCCACAGCTCTCTGCTGGGCCAGTGGAAGCCATGTGCTTTGTCCAGGAGGGATGGCCTTACCTGGGAGAAGGCAGGTACAGCCACGCTGTAGGGTCTCTGCTTGAAGGTGTTGGCCGTCTGGGTGGGGAAGGCCCTTGAGGAGGACACACCATAATCTGGGGGTGGAATGGCCAGATCCTCTTTGTCTAAGAGGTTGCCTGTACTGCTGCTCTTTCCTTGTTGCAGGCTGGAGGAAACAGGGAAAGATGAAGCTGGGGCAAGTGAAGGTCACACTGCTCTCCCAGTAACAATTTGCATTGAGGTTTAGGCCATCTGCTCCATCCCCATTCCCTTCACAATCATCTCACCTCAGTACCAGCAAGAAACCTATTTTCACACTCATTTCCTGTCCAAACTAACCATGCCGTTCTGTTATTTTGAGGGTTTTGAAGGCAATCAAAGTCAAGTAATATGTATAGCTAATAAGTGTCTGAGGTCACATTTGAACTCCAGAGCCAGTGGTCTATATCCAGAGAGCCACCTACCTGCCCTCCCCATCCTGTTATTTTGTAAGAAGTTAGCCCCCACTTCAAAGACATGAAAGAAAAAAATGCATCTCCCATCCCTCTCTGTTGAGACAGGGGACTAGGGATATAGAATAGTGCATGCACTGTCAGACATGATTAATATGTTCTTTGGTTTTGCTGAAAGGCTTTATCCTCGCTCACATTTTTTAAAGTTCTTTAAAAAGTCACAAGAGATGACTCACCTGGGGAAAAGGAAGAAGAGGGGTGTTTTTGGAAATGAAGGTTATATAAAAACAAAACACAGCAAAAAAAGTTGATCCTAGGTTGAAGCCCAAGTTAAGCTGCTGGTTCAGCTGCCTAAATTTTAAAACATTTTGTCAAATTTCCATCTGGGACATTCTAATCTGTATAAACAAAATCTAAGCAATGAGATACTTTGGAATATGTGACCAGGCTGCCTCTGAGGCAAGACTAGAAGCTGATCTCAAAGGGAGGACTCAAAAGAAACATCCAAAAATGTTTTTCTAATTTTTTTTGAAGGAAAACATATGCTGTATATCCTTTTTCTTAAAAGCTGTCAGAGTGCTCCCCTTCAGCAGTAACCTAAAATTGCCATATGGAATCCCGTCACCTCCTGCTAACTTCTCAGCACCAAGAGTAATCTTTGGCAGTAGATGGCCACGTGGACCTCGGAGCATTGGTATAAGAGTAAGGAAGATCTGAATTCAAATCCAGATACTTAGTAGTTGCATGAGTCTGAGCAAGTCACTGCAACCCCACCCATCTCACCTTCCTTAACTATAAAATGGGGATAAATCTAAAATGGGAAGAGTTGTTGGGAGAATCAAATGAAATAATATTTGTGAAGCACTTCACACAGTGCTTGGCAGTAGTAGGTGCTAAATAAATGCTTACTCCTTTCCACCTTTCCCCCTTAAGACCCATCAAGATAGACCACATTGCTCATTTGCCAGGTCCACAGGCTGCCTGCATATCTGTTGCTGGGTGGGGACCTCCCACCATTCCCACAACAGACAGAGCCAGCAACAGAGCTGCTGTCCCATAAGAAAGGGACATTCCTGATGTCAGAGCAGGCATCAAAACTCAGAACAATCAGGAAGAGAAGACTCCCCTTAAGGGTAGACATTACCCATTTCCAAGAATCTCTTACTTTCCTTTTTCCTACTGGCCCTTTCTATTTCTCTTTGCCCCCACCATATATTCTTCTCCAATCCACATACTACCCATCTGTCCCTTCCTAGAAGGGTCCCCCAGAAGCCCATCACCCTGTGTCCTGCCAGCCTGCCTTTCCTCTGAGGATGTGGAGATGGGGCTACCAATCCACGGTCTTGGAATATAAGAGACGAGTTTTCAAGGTCGCTCAGTACCCTTACTGCTGAGAGGGGGGGCAGGGGCAGAGGAGTCTCAAAGAGGGGAGAGAGAGTGGACACCAGAAGTGGAAGCCAGAAAAAATAAAGAGCAAAACTAACCCCCAAAAAGCATTTGATTGGTTTTGCTGATCACACATGACACAGCTTTGGAGTCTAATGTGTTAATCACATTCACCAGCAATGGCTTCTTCTTTTACTGAGGAGGCAATTAAGATATAGGCTTGCTGCCAGAGGGTTCAAAACACCTATCTGGATCTCAGCATCCTCATAATGAGGCAGTTGGATTTGATGATGCCTAAGTTCCCTTTTAACTCTAAATCTAAGATGATAATCATAACAACAATAATATTAATACTTAACACTTATTTAGTCTTATTATATACCCAGCACAATGTTAAGTGCTTCATGCAGTAATTATCTCACAACAAATCTGGGAAATGGATGCTATTACTATTATCCTCATTTTTACAGATAAGGAAACTGAGGCAGACAGAGATTATTTTTTAAAAGTGATATTCACAAGATTCACTAGTAACTGTCTGAAGCTGGATTTGAACTCGGGACTTCCAAAATTGAGGTCCAGAACTCTATCCATTGTGTCACCTCACTGCCTTCTCAATTTGAACACTATATTCTAGATCCTATTTGGTGGTGGAGGTAGAAGAAAGGGCTGAAGTCTGATTTCATGCCCAGGATGGGGCTGAAACATTTGAGTTGAAGAACAATCCATTCATCTTGACCACATCATGAATGTTGTTATTTCCTTCACACTCATTCCAGGCTCCAAGGTCATGGCTTACCTCATGTGCAATCTGTCACTGACTTCACTGTCCAAGACCCGGGTATAGGAGAAAGGAAACCAGCCCCTCCTAGAAGAAAACCACACAAAAGTAAGAAAAGGGGTCCTGGTGTCCTCATCTGAGATATACACACACTAGCTGGGGAAACTATTCCCAGGGACATCCTTTCCACTTACTTTCCTTCCAGTCAAAATATACAAGGATTTTCAAGTAGGTAGAGAACTTGGAAATTCAAGCATTTTAGCTCTGCCACCATCAGTCACAGCAATTTTCAGTGCCCACATCACCCTCAACTTACAAAATGGGGATTTTTGCCTGTTTCCAACCCATCTCTTTGTTTCCTTTCACTTTATTGTTACCCACCCTTTATGCGGGTATACCTCAGAACTAAACACAAAGAGGGCAGACTATCAAGAAGCCCAAGGACCAGGGTAGTAACTGGGTTATCTCCCAGAGAAAACTCTGCTCTTGAAAAATATCCCCCAAACTTGGCTCTAAGGCGGGTAGGTTTAACACATGGGAAGTACTCAGATCTGTCCCTCCAAGTTATACTGCCCATGAGATAGCCAGCTGAAGCCCTGCTGAGAAAAGCAGAGTTGGAGGCAGTGGGGGGTAAGGGGAACAGGACGGAGAAGCTGGCTGCACACTTGTGGGTCAGTTGGCCACAATCCCATCACTGAGGATGATGGGCTTTGCCACAGGAACTGCCTTGCCAGGGCCATCTGCAGATCTTTCATTTCTGGAAGCAGGTCACCCATAGAGATGGCTCCACGCCTCAAGGAGGGAAAGGGACATTTTCAGTGCCATGTTATTGCCTAGATCCTGGGGGACTTTGGCAGTGAGCATACATCAGAATCGCAAATTATTCTCAGAACTAAACACAAAGGGGGCAGACTATCAAGAGGCCCAAGGACCAGGGTAGTAACTGGGTTATCTCCCAGAGAAAACTCTGCTCTTGAAAAATATCCCCCAAACTTGGCTCTAAAGTGGTGGAAATCACAGGATGAATCTGTGACCTAAGGGCAGAAGCAAGCTAATTGTAGCCTACGAGTTAGAGTCAAAAATCTGCAGTTGTCTATCCCCTGTGCTGTCTTGCCCAAAGCCATCCTGTCCTCGTTGGGAGTGAGATGCAAATTCACAGAAACAGAATTTAGGAAGCCAGTTTTGGAGTTGAGAATAGTACTAATCTGTGTCCCTCCTATCTTGGACCAGCAAAAACTTTCTAGAAAAGAAGTGAGGTGGGAGGGCAGGACAATAGTGGTGACTGGAGAAACCGAGGCATGAATGAGTTGGGCTAGAGCATTAAATGCTAATTTCTGACTACTCAATAGAAGTAGAATGATTTAGGGTCCCAAGATTAGGATGCCAGACCTCCCATATCTCCTACAACTCAAAACTCTTTTTTCCTCAGCACATAGAGGGAGCAGCCTAGCATTCAAGTAAGTTGGCCAGATCAGGAGATAAAAGAAGGCAATAGCAGGGACAAAGCCCCAGCTCTCACATCTTAGTCTTCTCACTCTCGCCATAGTGCCAGCCGTCCCGCGCCTCAGGGACCAGCAGGGTGATGAGATCTCCTTCTTTGAAGCTCAGGAGAGTGCTGTTGTCACCAGCAGCATGGGAGAAGATGGCTTGGACCCTCATCCGGCCGTTTCGCTCCAGACCAGCCGCCATGGAGCTAGAGCGAGGAAGAGTTTTGTTCTCAGCTGGCCAAAACAACAGAGAGCAAGAGGTCAGAAGCCTTCCCTCAGACAGAATTAATGAGCACTCCGCCGTACACCAGGGGAGTGAGAGAACGTAGGAGAGGAAGACTCCAAGCAGCCCATGGAAAAGCTATGCTTCGGGGATTTTATAAAACCTCCTGATGAATGCAGCATTTAATTGGTGTCCTCTCTTTGAGCAATTTCTTACCTAATTACAACGGGCTTAAGGAGTAAAAGCACATGAAACCCTGGGCTATGGATGACATGACCTGAGGGTTCTAGGCTCACTACTTTGGGACTGCTCCACCATGCCCCAGGAGTTGTACCTCTCCCTTATCCCTGAGGCTACTTCCTGTCTTCCTCTATTAGACAGTGAGCTCTCTGGGGGCAGGAATCTTTTTTCTTTTTTTTCCTATTTGTATCCCCAGTGCCTAGCACAGTACCTGGCACATTTTGTTGTTCAATTGTTTCATTTGTGACCCCATTTGGGGTTTTCTCAGCAAAGACTCTGGAGTGGTTGCCATTTCCCTCTCTAGCTTATTTTACAGATGAGGAACTGAGGCAAATAGGGCCAAAAGGCTTGCCCAGGATCACACAGCTAGAAAGTGTCTGAGGCTGAATTTGAACTCAAGATGAGTCTGCTTGATTCCAAGCCTTGTGCTCTATCCACCACATCACCTACCTGCCCTATGGCACACAGTAGGTGCTTAATGTTAATAAACATTTGTTTATTGACTACTGATTAACTTTTATAGAACGCACTAAAGTTTGTAAAATGCCTATGTTAGCTCATTTGATAAGGAAGCAATTTTAATGACCACGCAGTCTTCCCCACTTTGAAGGGCACTGTTTTAAAAAAAAAAAAATTCATATGAGAATTCCGGCCCATTAGGGGTTGTTATTTGAAAGGCAGCACGCTAGGAAGCTACCACAATTCCATCAAGTACATCCCTTATTAGCAATGCTTTCTTACTCTCAGGTCTCATGAAAGATGTTCTACAAATTGTGATAACATGAAGCTAACTATTCCCTCCTCCACCTTCTCCACTCCCATCCCTTTTGTGCCAGAGCTGTATTATGCACACTTTAAGGCAGATGCCTATGGCAGCATATCCCTAACTAGGCTCTGCCCAGTCCTCCACTAACAGATGTGGGCATTTCTGGCCCAAGGAAGCGTGAGGTCCCCTAGCAGGGGGACTTGGACGGTCACTGAGGACACCCCTTACTGGTGGCGTAGCTGTTTTTGGGGGCAACGCTCTTGCGCACGGGAAGCGTGTTAGAGTAGGAGTCGCTCATCTTGTTCTGGGTCTGAGGAGGAGACAAGGATTTGGGCTGGGTTGGCTTCCTGTCAGACCAGTGGTTGTAGTCTTCGCTGTCGGGACCTGAGACCCCATTCATTACAGGCACGTTCTCCTGGGCTGACATACGCTGTGGAGGAAAAGACAGCCAGTCTTGGAATAGTTCTCTGCTCATGACATGGAGCTCCAAAAAGAAGGAAAAACACTTGAAAAATCTGTCTCCGCAACCACACTTCCCACCTTCCTGAATATTACAAGGCTGTGAACTTTTCCCTTCAAACTCACAAACACTCCTTTTGGCAGAGGAAGCTTTCAATCATAAACACTAGGCTGGAGGCTGGAGGCTGGAGGCTGGGGCCCCAGGTCTTGGTCCTACCCTCTACCACCTATTTACTGTTTTCTCTAAACAACTCATAACCTCTCTGGGCAATTCCTTTCGTTGTGTAAAATGAAAGCAATAATGCTTGCTCCAAGAAAAGAATCTCCCCATTTTTAAAATGGAGGGTTCCCCACAAATGCAAAGGGGTGACACAAATCCTGTTAATAATCATTTCAGTCATGGTCTGAGTGGAACATCTTACCCCCACAAATGGGGCCAGCTCTGGGGGTACTGGAAGTGGTTTGGCACCAGGAATGGGGTCTGAGATGACCAAGTTGGACTTGGAAGCAGACAGGGAGCTGGGCATGACTGTGCCATTGCTGCCGGCTGCCATCTGTTGCATCAGTTGGATGGCTCGATCTGGGATTTTATTGGGGTCAGCACAGGACTGCTGCCACAATGGGAGTTTCTGAGTCAGCATGTCCTTTCCCTGAAAACAGAGAGAAAAGGAGAGGCATAAATCAGGTGCCCAGCTAGAGCGGGGCCCACCTACAAACAAAATCCACCCCACCGAACTCCCAAGCTCCCACAAAAACTAATGATCAACATGCTCTTCTTCCCTAAGGGGCTGCTATGTGTTGAGAGGGCAGGCCTTATCCAGCAAAAGAAGGAACTAGAAACAGTTGAGTCTTAGCCACTGGCTGCTACTATATCTAGAGTTGGACAGATATACAACTTTCTTAACATAATCTCTCTGGCTCAAAAGACACCAGATATAGACCAAACTGGCAAGTCCAACCAGGGAGGTCTCCTTTGGGAGGGAAAGCAGAACAATAGGCTCAGTCTTAGTCTCAGAACATATGATGTAAGGATAGGGAATAGATTACTAAGTGACTACTCTGAATTAGGCATTGGAGATGAAAAGACAAAATGGAAATGCCTCTTATTTCAGGGAACTGACATTCCACCTCATTAGCTCAATGCCAGAAACTAGAGGAACAGGCACCAGCACTTACTTATATCACTAGTATAGTCACAATCACCTAAGATACCCAAACGGGGGAGAGAAGATGACAGACATAAAGCAGAGATAGGTTTAAATGCCTGAAAACATAAAGGAAGCAGAGACTGAAGTCTGTAAGAAGGAAGGAGGGACATCTGCATCCAGAGAGAGGACAGTGGGAAATGAATGTGGACCATAACATAGCATTTTCACTCTTTGTTGTTTTTGTTTACTTATATTTTGTTTGTTTTTTTCCCTCATTTTTTTCTTTTTGATCTGATTTTTTCTTGTGCAGCATGATATTTGTGGAAATAAGTACAGAAGAACTGCACATCGCCATCTAAGGGAGGGAGTGGGGGGAAAGGAGGGAAAAAATTGGAACACAAAGTTTTGTAAGGCTGACTATTGAAAATTATCCATTTATAAATTCTGAAAATAAAAAGCTTTAATTAAATTTTTTTTAAAAAAAAGGAGGAAGGAGGGAAAGAAAAGAAAGAACAGAGGAGGCTATTTGGGGTAAGAAAAAAATGCATGATTCTCCTACACCAACTATAGCTAGCTCTCTTAAAGGGACCAGATCTAGGGAGAGATACCTGTAGCTAAGCCAGTGGTCAAGGCAGGCTTCAGGCTATACCACTTGATAATTAACTGCCACTGTCTAGATCCAGGCCTGAGAACCCTGAGTAAAGTTCCTCTGAACATGACTTCAAAGAGAGGAAAGCTAAATAATCAGAAATGGCAAATTTAACCCAAAATTTAAGAGTTGAGAAAGTAAACCCACCACAGGCTTTGGAGTTGCTAGGGGATTAATGTTCCCAGTCCAGCTCACAAAAATCTCCTAGTAATCCCATTGAAGAATGTGGGGGATTGGAGAAAAGTGGTCAAACAGACAAGTAAATGAATGGAATGCCAATGGACCCAGGCTGCTAATAAAATGGAGATTCCCCACAGAGTAGCCCACTCTGTCAAAAAGAACTAGCTTCAGAAACAGAGGGCAGCAGAAGACACTGGGATGTGGATATGAGCAATGTTGTCCAAATGTCTGACTGACCATCTGCACTCCTGGGCACAGACGTCACAGCAGTAACAACTGCTGTTTGTTAGACACTGGAGGAAATGAACAATTTATGTAAAACATGTAACATGGCTCTGCCTTCCGGGCTCGAGAGCCAACCAGCCAAGATACCCGCTGGTGCATCAACTTGGTTTCTTTGGCAAAGTCAAAGTCTTGGGAAACCTCTAAGGAGAGCTGTGGGGAACAGGTCACACATTAATCTACTTGCCTGAATTCGTTCTGTTCTTCTAGCCACCTATTTTCTAAGGCCATAGTGGGGCAGCCAGCACAGAGAACCCAGAAAGATATGTCAGTAATTGGGACAGTCCTGCATGACCATATAAGTTATGGTTCTAAGGAGCTTGTGGACTTTCCTCCTGGCCTTTCCAACTGAGCCAAATGGAACTTGAATAAATCTGGGTGTCTGGCAGGGGCAGCTAAGGTGCTAAACCCCAAGCGTGCTTGTCCCAGATTACATTCATGAGTCACAGCCCAATACTTAACTCTCTCTAGCTTTGATAAACTGCCTTCCTCTTTTTCTTTATTTTCTCTATCAGTCATGAACACAATAAATGCTTAGCAACCTGCTACTCAACAGCTGCACCCACTGACCCACCTTGCCTTCTGGAATCCATCCAATTTCCTAGCAGGAAAGTTTGAATTTATTTCTAGAAAAGTTTTGGTTTTCTTGGATACTTAGAACATGATGCTTTAGAGGAGTACTGACACTGGGAGCACTCTGAAAACCACCAGCAATCACAATAATCACCTGAATCTCTCAATGGAAGGGGTTTTGAGCCTGGGACAGTTAGAGATGGTCTGATTATGGACTCCATAAAGATAAGGTCATGTTTCCCCTAGTCTTTGTATTTAGGCAAAATATAGAGCATTTTACTGGATAGTTACCCAGGGTCTAAAGCAGATGTTTCTAAAAGGGACAATCGGAGGCACAGTGGACAGAGCACCAGCTTATATCTAGCCTCAGATACTTACTGGTTGTGTGACCTTAGGCAAGACACTTAACCCCACTGCTTAGGGGGAAAAAAACATCCTTAAATAAAGGATAATAGTGGACAGTTTGCCTCAAATTTCTAGGCATTTCTCTAAGACCATGTTGCCAGCTTGCACTGGTACTGGGAGTCACAGGGAGTGAAAATTCCCTATACCAATGAAATCACAAGTCCAATCCCTATTCCAGAAATCCCAGCCTGCTGAATGAATGACTAAATGAATGAGTGCTCTCCCCTCATCACAGCCAGTAGATACCGCACGTATCCACGGAAGAAAATAACTTCAGTTACCAAGCTGAGGTTTATTTATTTTTTTTATTTTAAGGCTCAGTCCCCCCTCCCTTGTGTAAGTTACATGTAACATATGCTAGGGATTGACTCAGCATAGATTGTTCAAGGATCGGTCTGACTCATCGGTGCTCATCTGTTATATCCTTGTTCCTGTTTGGCAGGAATATATTAAATGTCACTTGGAGCCCCAAACTCCAAGCAGCCCGGCAGACACGAGGGCTCTCTAGAATCCTGGGGCCTGTGAGCGGGGAGGCCGGGTACAGTTCTCAGGAGATTCCTAAAATCAATCACTGAATTCCGTTCAGTGGCCTCCTTAAGTCCCTGCTCCCTTAGTAGGCCCCATGCTGGTTCTTGAGGAATTGTGACTACAGACCCTGCCTTCAAAGAGCTAACACTCTCCCAGGAGGGCCTGGGGGAGGGAGTCTAATCTATGTGCATAGATTAAGTAAATCCAGGATAATTTGAGGACAGACAGAATGCTAACAGATGGGAAGGAGGTGGCACCTGGGCATTGGGCCCTCCAGAGAAGTTAAGCATTCTAAGGTCTAAAAGCAGGGAGGGGGCACTCGCTCCGGGCCCAGGGGACGCATCTCAGTCTCCTTCCGACCTGCTAGTTTTTCCCTCATGGAAGAGTCCATCTCCTGTCTTTCTTAAGAGGCTTAGCTGCTCTCCCTCCCCCGCAGCGAGGCCCCCTCAGCAGGCAGAGGCTTCCCGTTTTCCTGTCAGGTCTGGTGCCAGCCCCGTGGCAGCGCCGCCGCTAGGGGGAGCACAGGCCTGCCTCTCCGCCCTGACGGCTAAGAATGAAGGGCTTCACAACCCACCCCTCTCTGCTCTCTCCCAGAACATTTCGTCTTGCAGAAAAAGATGTAGGCAGGAGAAAATGTGCAAGTGGGAGGCTGGAACAGCACTTTAATATTTCATACTTTTTTTCTCCCCCCTCTTCCTTCCTCCTCTTCATTCCCCTCTCCCCCAAAGAAGCTGGAACAGAGGGCTCAGAGTCCCCAGGCAAACTTTTGTATCTCACGACTTAAAGAGCTTTGGGGGAGACAAAGACCGTTGCTAATGATTTTTTTTAACCATTTCCTCTGAACAAGACAAAGAGGCATTTGCCCCGGCTGTTCCCTTCCCCTTCCTTTTTGTGGGTTATTAGTAAACTGGAACACTTTAAAAAATTTTTTTGTGCTGAGTGTTGGAGCAATTTATTTACAAAAGGCAAATAGGATTCCTCAAGACCAGCCCTGGTACAGATTGGTTGCTCCTGAGAGCAGAAAGCCGCCCTTTACTAGCAGGTATCCCCAATGTGGGAGGGAAGCTGTTCTGGATACAAGGGGACAAACAGGCTCTTTGATAAGGCCTTTTCCCTAGGATCAATAACAGGCACTATTCTATCCTAAAAATCAATATAATAGGATGAATTAAGAGGATCTAAGTTTTAATCTCACTTTTTCACTGAACCACCTTTCCAGGGCTCAGTTCATCTATAAAACGAGGGGGTTGGACTAGATGATCTTTAAGGCCCTTTTCAGCTCTAAATCTAAGATAGTCTTTTGGAGGGCCACATCATTCTTTAATTCTTGGTTGAAGAAGATTACAAATGTGTCTACACAAAGAGCGGGCACTTTTTGTATATGTACCAGGACCGTGCATGTTGATATTTAAGGGACTCTGATCTAAACAGGCAGTAAATATCAGAATCCATGTAACAATGAACCAGGCATCTTAGTAAAGTCTCCATGTGTTGGCAAAATGACAAGATAAACCCTATAAAAGGTGCTAGATCACTGACTCATTTTGTTTCTGCTGCAAAAAATATCCTGTCTGACCATCATCTTCCTCCTTCCCCTTCAAAGAAAACTGTATGCCTTGTGGAGAGATGCTTAGCTTCAAGAAGGCTGAAAAGGAACTCTTTCCCTGGAAAACATCAGGCAAAAGAGCACTAGAGCCATGGTCTCCCAAAAATCAGGCCTAAGCAAAAAGAAATATGGCTGTGGTCAAAAGAGGAAATATAGTTATAGACACAAGGCTCAAAAATCCTCTCACCTTACTACTATCTGCCGTTTGATACACCACAGTTAATATGCTAAGAGGTATGAAAAAATGGGAGAAACTTATACAGATTATGAGAAATCCCTCTTGAGAAAGTGGTATTTCAGTATCTTCTTGAATTACATTTTTAAAAAAGATCCTCCCCTAAATTCTTCTGATTTCTTTGTTAATCTATCCCTCCCATTATCACACTACCCCTCCAATGAATTTTAAATTTTTTAATTTATTTATTGGTGAGGCAACTGGGGTTAAGTGTCCAGGATCACAGAAATAAGAAATGTTAAGTGTTTGAGGCCAAATTTGAACTCAGGTTCTCCTGACTTCAGGCTTGGTGCTTTATCCATTGAGCCATCTAGCTGCCCCTAAATAAAAAAAATATTAAAGCCCTTAATCTATAATATATAGATATGCACACATAGATATACACACATATAGACATATATTTATGGATGTGTGTGTGTGTATATATATATGTATATATAAAAGAATAAATTAAAATTTCCCACATTGGCTATATTGAAAAACATCTTTCTGCATTTTGAATCCATCTTGGTGTGCCAAGAGATGAGAGGCAGATTTCATCTTATTTCTTTTGATCTGTGCTTTATAATTGTGCTGATCAGAATTCTCAAGTCTTTTTTTCTATAATATTATTCTTATTATACAAATTGTTTTCTTAGTTCTATAGCCTTCTCTTTGAATCATAAAGAGCTCTTTTCTCAGTTTCCTCTGAAAATGCCTTAGACTAATTTTGAATGGTACACAAATTTTGTCAGTGCTACTGCCCCTAATATGAAAGGTACACTGAAACTACCTCACTGAGCCTCGGCAACAATTCTCCTTACAAAACCAACTTGGGGTCAGCAGCCTTACCTTGGAATGGTAGGAGACTGAGTTTTTGGCCACAGCACATTGCTTTTCCACCAAGAAGCAAAACCTTCTCCGTTCCTCAGTGAGGGCTGTCTTATAGCCATCAGACACATAGTTCTCCAATTCACCTTGCTTGTTACTGATTGCATCTATGTACTAGGGAAAGAAAAAGAGAAAATGATGAGCTGGGTGACTAAGGAACATATGCTTACATTTGGTTCTGTGCAAGCTCTCAGGTATAAACAGCATGTACTATTCTTACAAAGCAGAGGCCATAAATAGAGATGTATTCTGAGGCCATGAATTCAGGGTGCTCTTGATAACTATATTATGTTACACTGTTCTAGAACATTTACTCTTTTTCTTTTTTGCATTCCAAAAATGTCTTTAATCTTCAAAAAACCTCATTAATAATTTTTAAACCTTTTTATAACATGTTATAAAAGCCTTACATATAACCAGGAAAGCCACCCTTATATATACATTGCTAATTGTAACACAACTTGGAATATGTAGCTACACAATATAACAGTGTTTAAGCATCTTCTAACCTTTTCCTTCACTTCGTCACCCTCCACCTTTTTTGGGGGGTAAGTGGGAGGTGGTCTGGATTCTTTTCTGTATTCATTAGATCAATCTGGTATGCAAAAGTTCCACCATCGGGGGACAGTAGCCTACTAATAAAAGGTTTTTTTTAAAGTTTTATTATTTTTTATTATATTTTATCCTATAGATTTTTATTTTTACATTATAAATATTTACGTAACACTCCCAAATAAGCAAATTAAGCAAAACTAACAAGACAATGAATTAATCTGAAAATGCATGCAGCATGCCATATCACCTCTCTACTAAAGAAAATTAAAATTTAAAAATGGAAATCTAATTTTTTCCCTCCTTCCTACCCCCCACCTCACTGGGGGAGGGGGGGGGAAGAGATGAGAAAAACCAAATTCCTTCCAACAGATATGGGTAGCTGAGCAAAACAAATTCCCTTATTGGCTGTATGTGTGTATACAGAAATGTACAGACAACACAGTAACAAACAGACAACAACACAGTAATGACAAGATTATATGATTATCAATTGTAATGGACTCGTCTCTTTTCAACAATGAGGTGATTCAAGGCAATTCCAATAGATTAGTGAAGGAGAGAACCATCTGCATCCAGAGAGAGAACTAAGGAGACAATGTGGATCAAAGCATAATATTTTCACCTTTTTGTTGTTGTTGTTTTCTTTCTGGTGTTTTTTATTTCTTTCAACTTTTAATCTGATAATTCACGTATAATGTGGAAATATATTTAGAAGAATTGCACATGTTTAATCTATATTGGATTGCTTGCTACCTATGGGAGGGGGTTGGGGGGAAGGAGGGAGAAAAATTTGGAACACAAAGATTTTGCAAAGGTGAATGTTGAAAACTATTTTTGCATGTATTTGGAAAAATAATAATCTATTAAAATAAAAACAAAATATACACACACATATTAAATATCTATCTATCATTCTGCCCCCTAAATCTACTACCTGTCTCTCAGAAGGTGGATAATGTGGTTTTATCTTGTCTCTGGAATCACGGGTGGTGAGTTTTCACAGTTCTGAAAGCTTTCAAAATTGTCTTATCTTTATCATTTTGTTATTGTATAAAGATAAAATTGTGTTGTCTTCTTGGTTCTTCATCAGTTTACAAAAGTCTTCAAAATTATTTTTGATGTCACAATATTAATTGTTGCATTTCTGATTCTCCTCACTTTATTCTGCATGTATCAGTTCATATAAATTTTTCCATGAGTCTTTGAAATCATCTGTTTGCTCATTTCTCACAGAGCATTTTGCCACAATTTTTTCAGTTCTTCTTCAATTGATTTCCCTTCATGGGAATTCACTGCGGTCATTCACTGTATTGCCCAATTAGCTTAAAAAAAGCCAAGGTCTCTCACTGAATCCAATGTCATCTCTAGTCATTTTGATCTATTTCTGGCCACTGGACCTAGAGGACTCCAGAGGAGAAAGTAAGACTGGTGACTTCCACAGTCCTCCCTCACTTAAATCAGATTCACTTGCAAGTCATGATGTCACCTGATGTCATGGTCCACTTCCAGAATGAAGGACCAGGAGCAGGACCACGACCATCAACATGACCACTACCAACAATGTCATTCATGGATAGTAAGTAGATTGCTTTCAGGCTAGCTTCCTTCAATAAACAAAACACATCAGAAGGTTTTAAAGTTCAAAGACTCTTCAATGAACTGGGGATGGTGTAGTTGTATTTGTTTTTTAGGGGGTGGGATAAGAACCAGACTTCTGATTTCACTGATGCTCTTCGTCCTCAATGATGAAAGCCGCTCTCTACCAACATAGACTGACACCTGCTCTACAACTATTTGGGACACATGTGCCCATGTACACATAGCATTCATGGCAAAGGAGGGAACATGAACCCATATCTTTCTGACTTCAGAGCCAGTTGCATCTAAAAAGCTGTTTAATATAAATAAAATTAATACAAACTTATCTGAACAGTGGTAGAAAGGAGATATAAGATTCATCCAAATCAGTGATTCTCGTTAGTTTTGTCGACCTCCTGGTAAGGAAATCTTTTTCACCAAGGCAGATCAATACTTCCTTTCTAACTTATAGTCTGAAAGGTTAAGGATTTATCTACAGCCAATATGTCTCAAAGGAGGGACACAGCATTTTCTCCACTTGAACATTAGCTAAGGAAACCATTATTGGGAAGATAAATCTGTGCCACCTTCTGGGGGGAAGGGGTAAATTGTGTGTGTGTGTGTGTGTGTGTGTGTGTGTGTGTGTGTGTGTGTGTGTGGTGTGTTTTCCTGTAAGAGAAATTTTGGGATTTTTGTTTTTCTAAGACTCTTCAGACAATGAAAGCTTGACCAAAAGCATAAGATGGGTTATTAATCTTTATTCTGGATACCTTCCTCTTCAGGCAAGAAGGGAATTTGTAATCTTGACATTCCACAACTTAAAGTTGGACTCTCAAATCCCACTAATAGAAATGTCAACTTCAAAGGCATTTGAGCACCTCTCCTGTCACGTCTCTTGCCTTCTGGGTTAGCTGAGGGATGAGGTTTCTAGAAGTAGCCTGTGAAGAAATTATTTTCTTCAGGACCACTCCCTTTTCTTCTTTCATAGGAGGATGTTGGTGTCTATTGCTTTTTTGTTTCCTTGTTTTGTTTTTAGAGCTGCTTCCTTAGCCTATAGTTCTTGGTCCAAATCAGAACAGGCTGAAAGTGCCACATGCCCACATGTGGACTTTGATTATCCTGAAGGGACATTCATGGGGAAAAGCAAAGGAAACTGTGCTAAGAGATCATTCATTCACTCACTCATTCTTTCCCAGAAGCTTCCTTTTTGAGTCTGGGTAGAAAAAGCAGGGAGAGTTCTAAAAGATTTCTACACACCCTTCAAAACACTCCAAAAATGTGTGATTGGTTCAGTTATTCTGTTCCTTGCACCAACCAAATTCCCATCCCTTCAGAAGAGAGTCTATGTGGTTCAAAAAACCCTGAGATCAATCAGCCATCTCAAGCCTGTCTCAACTGAGCTAGGCTGGCTCTTGGACAATATATACACAATCCATCAACAGACCCATATTGTGGTCTTATAGGACCAGCTCCACAGGAGCTTTTGAGAGTCCTTGGCCATAAGGCATTAGAAAAGGGCTTTGCTGGAAGGACATTTTTAAATTTAATATGCCAGATCATTCCAAAACATCTTCCTGGCTCACTGACAGGGAGACTTTTGTTTCATTTCCTACCCACTCACCCAGCCCCTCTCAGTTCCTTGGTCAGGAGGCTGACACTAAGTGTAGGCTCCAGCTGTCCTCGGGCAGTTACACATGGGCAGTGCCGGCTGACCCCTCTTTAAGTCGGGCTTCCAGTCTGTTGGTGCTCCAGCCCACCAATCCTTGTTTCAGGAGATATTTTTTCAGACAAGCAGCTTACATCCATCTTTCTTCTCTTGAGAAGTCATATCATCCCAGCAGGGGGCAACCAAATCGAGAACACTGGGGAAGGGACGCCCCCATGCTCACCCCCCCCCACCTGTGACTCATGGGCTCCTTCCCCCACACACTGACTCAACCTGTGGGCCTTTCCCTGGGTGTGTGTGTGTGTGTGTGTGTGTGTGTGTGTGTGTGTGAGAGAGAGAGAGAGAGAGAGAGAGAGAGAGAGAGAGAGAGAGAAAGAAAGAAAGAGAAAGAGAAAGAGAAAGAGAGAGAGAGAGAGAGAGAAAGAGAGAGAGAGAGAGAGTGTGTGTATGTGTGTGTGTGTGTGTGTGTGTGTGTGTGTGTGTGTGTGTGTGTGTGTGTGTGGTGGGAGGTGGGGGAAGGAGAGGGGAAAACAATTGCTGGTAAATGCAATACAAGCTGTTCCCTCAGCCTCCCCTCCCCCATGTCGCCCACGCTGCTCATCCGCCCACCCGGATTTTGCAGCTACTCCACCTGCACCTTCCCAGCCCTGCTCTCCAGTTCTGTTATAAGGAGACAAAACAAGAGATGGAAAGAAAGTAAGCATGGGATGTGAAAATGGAAAAGGAGGCGGGCTGGGGGGAATACAAAAGGGTATGTCTCCCACTGTAACGGGGCTGGAGCCAGGAGCCACAATCATGGGATCTGCACGGAATCACCCTAGTCTTTGTGCCCCATGCGTGGAAAACAACATTTTGGGGGGCATCAAGAGCCTGTAGACAAGTTGGGACACAACTGCAAAGGGCTTGTGTTTCCTCTTGCAGCTGTCTAGGCTAGGCTAATATCATAGCTCCTGCAGCCCTGGTTTCTGGGAGACAAGGAGTGGAACACCGAGAGAGCACAGCCCTCCCTCACTTACCCATTAATATTCCTACTCTCCTAGACTCCCATCAAAGAATCAGCTCCTTCCCTAGGACAAGTCAGGGGCAATATAGCTAACTACGGCTGCTTCCCATTAGTGTAAGTAAGCCTTCTTGCCCCGAGAGGAGAGGTCTGAAATACGAGAAACGTTTTGCCTCACTTTTCAGGAGGGCCACCCATAAGCCTTCAAGCTCCTCAGCCCCACTCTGGCAGCGGTGATTTAAAGGCCCAAAACAAGGTGGGGTAGTGGAGAGGGATATTCCCCAACCGTCCTAGACCCCCAAGTGATGAATGAAAAGGATAAAAGCCTTCTTTCACATTTACATTAAGGAGTGCAAAGCTTTACCTACTTATAAATATCTTACTCAAGACTCAAAACAGGCCAGGGAGCTAAGCTCTATTAGCACATATTACAGTTAAGTCCCTGAGAATTTAAGTGACTTGCTCTAGAGAAATGTATCAGGAGATTTCAACCCTGGTCTTCCGAGACTAGTGTTTGAGGTTAGGGAAAAGAGAAGGGATATAAGGTTGCCTACAAGTGGTTCACAAGTTCTTAACTTTTCTTGTGTCATCAACCCCTTTGGTGATCTGGTAAAACTCACAGATCCCTTTTGCTTTCTCTGAATAATGGTTAGTTGTTAATATCTGTAATAGAAGTAATTGCTAAATTTTCCCTTTCCAACTAAACTCATGGATCCCCTAAAATTTATCCAAGAGTTCATGGACCCCCATATGTTAGCAATACCTGCCTTAAAGGAAGAATAGATTCTAAAATTCTTCCTGTCTGAAGCTTGTAGCTTTGCATGTCTCTTATTCTAATGTCTTTTCTTTCCTCCCTCCCTCTCTCTCTCTCTCCTCCTTTCTCCCTCTGTCTCTTTCTCTTTTCCTTTCTCCTCTTCCTCTTCCCTTCCTTCTCTCCCTCTTTCTCTCCTTCTCCCCTTCCCCTTCCTCCTCCCTCTCCCTTTCTGTCTCCCTGTCTTGTGTATCTCTTTCTCTGCCTCAATAGCCTAAAATTGTTTTTTTTTTGGTGACCACACACTATTCAAAATAATTTGAGGCTGTCTCGAAAAACCCCCAAAATACCAGGAGTCATACCTCTGGTCAACCAATCTCCGCTTCAACATTTATAAGATGCTTACTACAATACAAGGCACAGGATAAGATACAATGTGAAATAAGACAATCCTTGCCTTTGTGGCAGGGGGTTACAGACCCTAAAATGGGCAGATTCAGTGCAAATCAAAGAACTTCCTCCCACAGCAGACAGAAGCAGCTCTTGAATATTTTCTCTCCTATTATGCAATACTCATCATTGCCTCTTGCTTCTGTGCCTTCTAAAAATGTTTCTCTGCATCTCTAATGCTGAAATGAATGGCAGGACCACTCTTTCCCAACACACAAGGCTGATGGGGAAAAAAGCTGCACCTTCACTTAAAAGGCAAAGCAGTACTTATTTTTTTTTAGTTCCAGAGGGCAGATCCACACTCCAAGAAGTTATTGGTCACCAAGGTGTGCAGAGGTGTGAACAGACTGCAGAACCTAATTGGTTTTTGCTATAGGCTCCCTACTTTATAATCAACTATTTCCCCCAGTGACTGAAATGCTCATGTTTACAGTTTCCTCCCCCACCCCCCTGCCAAAGAAAGGGGGGAAAAGATGTCCTGTAAAGAAAAATATCATTGGTCCTTGGAGGTCTCTAAGTAAAAAGGCTGGATGACCACTTGTCAGAGATGCTGTGGATACTAGATCCATTTTAGGCTCTGAGACTTCTTCTGAATCTGGGAAGTACATACTTTCCATATTACAACCCTACCAGGGAAGTGATCCTGGTCAGTATTATCTTTGTAAGATGAAGAAGTCTGAGGAAAGGAGAAGTGACTTTTCCAAAGTCACGTGTCTGCTAATTAAGGTGCATGGGCTTATTCACCCAAATCACTGCTAGGAGGCAGCCAGAAGGTGCTCTCTGTCTCTATTAACTCCAGAAACAACAAATGCTGCCAAAGTACTCCACAACAGGGCCAAGAAGAACATATCTGAAGCAAGGCTGCCAGGGTCCACCTGCATACCATGAAGCCACCTCACTGAAAAAAAGGACATTGTTAACTCCTACCGTTGCAGCAAGAACCTTCTTCAAGAAGATCTTTCTGACCTTTGTACTAGAATGGTTTGGGACAGAGAGTTCCTCAGTGGGCATGTGCAAGGGAGCACACAGGGGAGGAAGGAGGGCGGAACCATAAACCTCCAGTATTGGCCAAAGCTTGTGGAAATTTTATCTACTTGTGTCTTCCTGAAAGACTTGCCAGATGGAAAAAGTCCAACCCAGGTTCTGGGCAAGTTGCGAAGTTCCAAGGAGTAGGGAGGAGGAAGAGGAGGAAGAGAGTGGAGAGGAGAGCACCGCTTATCCTCCCAGAATTCACCTCAGTGATGGAGGAGCACTTGCATACACCACAATTGTAGGGGGCAATGAGGTGACTTCCACATTAAGACAGACTTAATGCACTTCCTAAGTAGGAAGAGCTTTACCGAGCTGGGAGTCCTACTCATCCACTTACTACCAATGTCATCTAGAGCAAATCAATGCACTTCTCTGGGACTTGGTTTCTTCATCTGCAAAATGGAAAGGAGAGATGCTCCTTCCTCCAGGTTCTTTCAGGCCTTACTGATGTATGCTGACTCCTAGTCAGAGATGCTCAGCAAAGGCCAAGGTGGTAAGGTGCTACAATCTATTCTGAAAGTGGCCAGGGGCCAAATGTGAAAGGACAGGAAGACCAAGTCCTCAAAGGAATACCCCAACCAAGGAGAGATGCAAATAAAAGAAAACCAAACTCCCATCTTAGAATAAACCAGGCCTGTGGCCAAGACAATCCGAGTAAGGAGAAGAACAGGCTCAAGCAGCTACCCAGATGACTGCAACCCTGGAATTTCACTTATGCCCACACCCTCAAAGCCAACAAAGCTCAGGATAAAAATTAGCCTTCTCCAGGTCCAGGACCAACTCAGGATCAAATAAAACCTGAGATTTGGGGCTTAAAGGGACACCAAAGGTCATGTAAGGCCAACCCCTTCATTTTACAGATAAGAAGACTGAGACCCAGAGAGCCTAAGGGACTTTCCTAAGATCTCACAGATAGCGAAGCTGGGCCTCAAGCCTGGGTCCTTGGACTCCAAACACAATGTTCTTTCCACTGCCATTCAAACTGGTTCTGGGTTTCTAGGTTGGTTGTAATTTCTCTCAAATAAATGTTCTTTCTTACCAAGGGAGAGACAGGGGAAGGGGAAAATCACCAGCTTAACCTGCACTTTACTCAAAGAGATGGCCTCATTAGCTGGGCTTGTGCTGCTTCCAAATGCCTAGGGAGGAAAAGGGAATTTTATTTTTAAAATTTCCATTTATTCAAATCAATCCCCTGGATAGACAGCAGTGAGATGAGCATCAGGATATACATCAAAAGAAACCAGTTGTTGTAACTCACTGTGTTGGGAGGATGGTCATGATGACCCAGCATGGGCTACTGTAGCAGGGTGGAGGGGGTGGGAGATAGAAGAGTGGAAGATAGAGTAGAAGATAGAGAAACTCCAGGTCTCTCAGTGTCTGAGAATTTTCACTTTTTCTGACAGATGAAGAGGGAGAAGAAAGGCATCTGCAGAGGGGGATGGGGTGCAACCTCTACAAACTGCTTGCTTGGAGATAAGACCAAAAGTCAGACCGGGGCCTGGCAAAGTGAGTTATCATCTCAGATCTGGGGTCAGAACAACAAAAATGTGTTCAGAAAAGATGTTGATGCCTATCAAGATGATTAGGGATCCTGGTGAAATCTCCTCCCACTCAGGAGTTTTTAACTCTTTGGTTACTGCCATTCAAAAAGGGAAGAAATTCCTACAAGCACGGTTTATGTTCCCCACACCAAGATCCCTGATCAATTACTCTCATTTATATTAGCTGAGCATTACAACATGATTACTCAAACTTCCTTGCACACACTTAAATAGCAATTAACTTCTTGAGGTGAGAAAACCATAACAAAACTTTCAAAAACATCATAAGAGAGGAGAAAAAGGGGAGAGAGAGGGAGAGAGGAAAAGAGACAGAGGCAGAGAAAGAGGGAGAGGGAGAAGGAGAGAATAGCATTATGTAATGGAATAATAGACATGGATTCTAGTATCAGCTTTTCTACTTACTATTTACTTAAAAATTATTTTACTTCTCAGTTTCCTCTCAAGGATCAAAATAGATGATTCCTAAAGGACACCTTTTCCAGTCCTAAATTCCATAACTCTTTATTCCTAAATCCATCCCTCTAGTGTGTCCTCCATCCTTATGTTTTCATAGTAGGTGACCAACGCTTCTATTTAAATAAAAAAAGTACGGTGACAACCTATATATGAAAGTCTTCCTTGGTGAACAGAGAAGGCTTAAAAACAGACCATTTAAAAAGCACCTAGATGTAAATCTGAGCTTCAAATGGCACTGAGTCTCTCTTCACTGAACCATAAAACGCCCACTGTTCTTCTAACTACTATAGCTCTCTGGAATCTTTTGGGGTTAGGTGCTATGGTGACAATCACTATAGAGAGAAATCCAACCAAAAGGCATTTAACAAAAAGTGCTTGCACTTAGTCATTCCCAGACTGAAGCCCTAAGGAGACAAAAGCAATCAGAATATAAATCTTCTCATCTTTGCCAAGAATGCCAATGACTAAGAAATTGGGGGATAAGGAATTTTTTTAAAAACTAAAACATTAATTTTGTCATTCTTGACTGGCGTGGCCACATTGTGTATTTCACTCCTTGGTATTACACAGAAATGACATTGCCACTTTAAGGCCAAGGCAATTTGGGAGAATGTTTGGATTCTTGGCCTTCTGCTGTCACTGTCAACACCAATTACAAGTAACCAGAAAACTAGGGGTATGTACTTGACTGGTTGTGATGTATGTGAAGAAGGCAGAAAGAATATGCTTTTTCACATATTATGTGACAGCCAGATCCAGGAAAAGGGTCTTCCACATGCTGTCTGCTTAAACACATCAAGCTCTATTAAACCAGCTTACCAGGATTAGGGTTCCAAAAGGGCAAAGAATGCCACAAACTCTTGAGAAGGTAATTCTCCTTTACTTAAAGTTTCCTCTTTATAGCAATATTCTATTGCTAGCAGGACCATATATCCAGTGGGAGATGCCACCAGGGGAGCTGACCATTACTTCTAATTTCTTGCCCAATTTTCAGCCAATCACTTTCAACTGCCTGCTGAACATCCCTTACCTAGGTATTATGTTTAAAATTTTCACAATTCATTATCTTTTCTCCCTAACCCTTTCTTCATACTTCCCTGATTCTGTTGTGCACAACACCATCTTCCCAGTCACCTAGATTTATAATCTAAGAACCATCCCTGACTTTTCATACTCCCTCCACTTTCACATCCTATCAACTGCTGGGTCTTGTCAATTTTGTGTCCACATCATTCGACATCCATTCTCTTCTTCTTCATTCACACAATGTATCATGGGAGTTCAGATCTTTATTACCTCTTGGCTGGACCACTGTAATAGATTCCTAATTTTTTCCCTTGCTTCTAATCGTTCTCTTCTCCATTGTCTATATGGCTCCCAAAAGGATCTCTTAAAGCACCTGAGGTCTTGCCCATATCTTTATGGACCTAGATATTGATTGTCTATAAGATAGAATACAAGGCTGCAAGACTGGCTTATGGCCTTACTACCACAACAATCTGATTCCCATCTCCCTTTCCACTTCATTTTACAAATTCTATATTCCAATAAAATTGGGGTACCTGTTGACTCTCTTCCCCTCCTTTCAATTATAAGGTTGATGGGCTTGAACTATCTCCTCTTTCCTCTCTTACCAGTCAGAATCACTGTTTTTCTTCAAGGCTCACCTCGCAGGCCACCTCCACCAAGAAGCCTCCCCTGTTCTTCCCACTTGTTAGTGCCTCCTCTGACTTCAGTTTTCCTGACCTGCTCACATATTAGAACATAAACTCCCCAAGGAGTTTCTCTTATATCCTCCTAACTCTTGGGTCTTTCACACAGCAGGTATACAAGCTGAATTGAAGTCATGACTGAAATATCTCCTCTAGTTAGCTTGTTTTTTCTTTTTTCCTGTCCTAAAAGAATTGATGGCAGAATTGCCCTGAGTCAGCAACATTTCCCCTCTAGCCAACCCTCTAATACCCAAATGCTGGGAGATGTGAAGATGAAGAGAGGCTGGTTCTTGAGTGTCTGTCATTGTAACAAGCATCACACCCTACAGATAAACATGGTTCTATGGAGCTGATGGGAGAGATCCATCACCAAATGTCTGAAGTTAACGCTTTCATGTCAAAGCAAAGACAACAACAATGGTACACATAAATTGAGGACACATTAAGTTTGTTTTCAGAGTCTATTCTATTTCTGAACTTCACTTGTTAGGGTATTGAGAGACTTGGATCTCTAACCCTATCACTGAACTGCAAAGATATCCTGAGCAAGTAACTTGGTCTGAGTCTTTCCTCACTTATAAAATAAGATTATTGGACTAGACCATATCTGAACCTTTATTTAGCTTTAACATTCTAGGATTCTATGAATTATATATGTGTTTAAGATCATAAGATTTAGAGACTGGTCATTTCAGTCCTGTCCAACTGTTCATGACCCTATTTGAATTTTCTAAGCAAAGACTCTCGAATGGTTTACCATTTTTCTCTCCAGTTCATTTCACAAATGGAGAAACTGAGAAAAACAGAGCTAAATGATCTGCCCTGGGTCATAGTGTCTGAGGCTAGATTAGAATTCAGGTCTTCTTGACTTCACTCCACCAGACAGCTTCCCCAAAGGAAAGGAGAACGTCAGAAATTATCTAGTCTAACTCCTTCATCTTATAAGGAAAGCCCCAAAAAGAGATTTTCCATGTTGTACAGATTGTAAATTCAGGACTTGCATTTGAAGTCGGATCTTATAAATCTAGATCAAGTACCTTTTCCTCCATGTGCCTAGCATACCACCTGGGCATTTCCTAGTTCATTTCCTAATGACCTAATAAATAGGATCCTAACTTGTTAGCACAGCCAGGACTTGAAAGATACAAATACTGGAACTGGCAGTTAGAATTATAGAGTAGAGTGAGCATGAACCTGTGTTTCTTTTGTCCCCAAATACTTTTTTTTTTTTTTAGTCCAAGGAAACAGTCTTCCAAAGGAAAACTTGATTTTCCACTGCCTTCCTCAGACACACACAAGATATCAAAGGAAAAGCTCATCTCAATTGGGCCCCTTTGCAGTCTTATATCTCTATTTGTTTTTCTTTCTTCCCTTAAGAAAATGGAACCAATTTTACTCTAATGGAAAGAAATATGCCTGCTACTGCGGAAACTGTAGACTTGTCTAACAGCTACTCTGAGCTTTTAAAATGTTTAAAAATTAGAACGGATTTAATGGAAGCTAATAGAATTAAACTACCCTGTACATCAGTTGTTCTCAAACTTTTTTTTTTTTCCTTTTCTCATGTCATTGTTCGGGGCGAGAAATCAGAGCTTCCTGAATGTTGGAGAGAAAGAAGGGTTTCCCAGACAGTTAAGTGGAACTTTCAGATCCAGTACTTGGGCCTGAGGATTCCTTGGTCTCTATTCTCCCTTTACTTCCACAGAACTCTTAGTGGAGCACAGGGTTTTGTGCCTCTCTCTGCTATAACAGCTGCTATGACCTTCCTAATGCCAAGTCAGGAAGTTAAAAAAGATGCAACTAGGGGCGTGGGGGGGGAGGGGAGAGGGCGGGGAGAGGAGAGGAAACTGTGGAAGGCTCAGGATGAGACAGGAGTTTTGTGGGCCATTGAGCAAAACTCCCAACACACTAGTGTGCTATGGCAGGCACTCTCTGAGTTCCACTGCTGTACAGTCACACACTGCACCCATTAAATGGGACCAGCCTCTGCTATTATCTTTGCTGAAGAACTAAATTATGGTTATTTTGTTTTTGCTTTGTTTAATTACACATCCCTTTAAATAGAACTAACCCTTTCTCAGACCACAAACTGGATGTACTTGCCTTCTGAAACAAGAAAAAGAAAGGGGAAAAAAAGCAAGCTGATTGAAGACCATAAAATAAACCAAAGATGACTTAACAATTTCTTTTTATTATGGTAAACAGAATAACAAAGAATGATTCCCCTAGGATTAAATGGAAGTCTGCAAGTTGTTACTATGGGAGCCACACTATTTGTCTTATTTTGCTCTCCTGCTGGTGCTTCTCTCTCACCCTCCCTCCTCCTTTTTTTTTCTTTGTGGCCCATGAATAGCTCATACCATCCTTCTTAGGAAAAGAAATACCGTAAATTTAACAAACACCAAGATAACTCCTCCAGTTAAACTATTTGGGTATCCTCTCAAAGAGCAGTGCACTAGGGCGGAAAGAACGCTGCTTTAAGCTGCAGATCTTGCACTTGGCTGACATATTATCTCTGAGCCTTGATTTCCTTATTTATGAGTATAATTCTATGCAAGTCAAAGGGCACTTGTTATGAGAAAGAGTTATTTTAAGTATGTTATTCAGTCATTTCAATCATGTCAAACTCTTTGTGATGCCACTGAGGTTTTCTTGGCAAAGATACTCAGGTAGTTTGCCATTTTCTTCTCCAGCTCATTTTACCAGATGAGGAAACTGAGGCAAACAGGGTTAAGTGACTTGCCCAGAGTATATGGCTTGTAAGTGTCTGAGGCTGGATTTGAATTTGCTTCTTCCCCATTCTAGGCCTGGCCTCTGCCCACAGCACTACCTTGTTGTATTTAAGTATCTAATTCGAGGTATTTGTTATTCTCCCCTTTTCCCCCTCTCCAAATAGGATGAAATTGCTTTGGGAAATAGCAGAACACTCTTAGCTTGCTAGGAGGATCAATGAGTTGTGCTTTGGACTAGACCAAAGGAAGAGGTTCTTGATCTTTGTATAAAATCATATCTTACCACCACCACAGTGGGTAACTGTAATGCATTGCCATGGTGCTCTCGATGTCTCCATTTTGATTCTTCACATGCAGATTAGCTACAGAAAGAATTTTGATCTCGGTAACCTTTCTCCTGCCATCCAGTATGCATCTGGTCCTTATCCTCTCTTGGTCAAGACAACAAATTCTGGGAATGCAAATTCACTTGAACACCTTAGAGGGCTACTTTGGGAATTAGAATCTGGGTTCAAGTCTTGCTTCCAAAACACAAATTGTCTATGCAACCATCGGACAAGCCATTTAATATATAATATATATAATAATATTATATATTAATAGTATATATATATAATATAATAATAAATAAAGATTAACCTCTTTATATGTCTCAGATGACTCACATAGACTGGAAATTGTAGCACCCTACAAGAATGGAATCACTGATGGAGATTTGTAACACTGATGGTTGTTACAAAACAAACACAACCAACTCCAATCTCCCCAAAAGGCCACATAATCAAAAATCATTTTTACAGACAAGAACTGAGGCAAATAGGATTAAGTCAAGATTGATCTCCTTGTTTGCATTATTTTAATAATTGCTGTCATTCAGTCATTTTAGTCATGTCTACCTCTATGTGACCTAATTTGGAGTTTTCTTGGCAGAAATACTGGAATGGCTTGTCATTTCCTTTTCCAATTCGTTTTACAGATGAGGAACCTGAGGCAAATTGGGTGAAGTAATTTCTCTCTCCAGGATCACACAGCTAATAAGTGTCTGATGTCAGATTTGAACTCATAAAATGAGTCTTTCTAAACTCAGAACCTGGTGCTCCATCCACTGCACACCTATATAGTAATAGATTCCTTTCATTAAAGGGGAGGATTATGGGAGTATCCATCACACCCTTCTATGAGTTATACCTCAAACTTCCAAGATGGTAAAATGCCAGACTAGCATTGAACCTGTACTCAAAGTTTTCATCTTTCACATTCTTCTACAAGATCATGTCTAGGTAGCCAAAAAGGCAGACTTCACACACACACACACACACACACACACACACACACACACACACACACATAATGTTTGCTCCACAGTTTTGGTTCATTATTTCCAAAGCTGGATGGTGCTAATGAAGTTTACTCTCAGTCATAAATACTTGGATTGTTACTAATGAAATCAGCAGCCCACATGGTCATTTATGAGATACCTCCAGATTATAAGAATACACACAACTTTATGTGAATGGGCAGAGATATTTCAGGATGACAAATACTCAAATCCAAATTTCTTAGGCCCATTTTTCCATGTTGGGAAATCACCAAATTCACTCCAGTCGATGGCTTATTGTATCCCCTAATCCTTCCTTTAAAAAAGTCTTTTTTTTTTTTGTACACTTAATCTTCAATACACATAAGTATTTCAAAATACTAAGAAGAACTGGAGACAAGATGACATAAAGAAACTACAAACATCTGTTGTAGTTTAGTTTTTAAAAGGTGAATTATTAATCTTAATAAGGTAGTGACAATATTACTCTATTTTTGTCCCCCTATTTTTTTCCAAGTTTATTACTACCCACTAATTGACCCAACTCTACCCCGTCTGAGTAGAGGGCCTTTCTTATAACAAACAAGTCTAGGTATAGTTAAGCAGAAACAACTGAAGGCATTGGCTATGCCCGAAGAAGAGATGTGGGGTTCTGTCAAATGGTACAATGAAGAAAGTGCCAGCCTAAAGTCAGAAAGATCTGAATTCAAATTCAACCTCAGACTCTTATTGAATGATCCTAAGCAAGTCATGTAACTTCTACTTGTCTCAGTTTCCAGGGGTGATTGTAAGGATCAAATGAAATCATGAGTCTATATGTACACACACACATATATATCACATTGATTGATTGATTCAATTCTTTCAATTTTTCAATTGTTACCTGGTTCAGAAGATGTTCTATGTGCAATTCTTTTTTACTCTTCTAAATTTAACTAAGGGTCCTCCAACAAATTTACACCCCAAGTTTGAATTTCTCACTTTGACAAGTTTGACAATTTCTTATTTTTGAAAACATATACAAAGATAGTTTTCAACATTTATCCTCACAAAATCTTGTGTTCCAAATTTTTCTCCTTATCCCCTCTCCTAGATAGCAAGTAATCCAATATGTGTTAAACGTACAATTCTTCTATACATATCTCCACAATTACTGTGCTGCACAAGAAAAATCAATCGAAAAGGAAAAAACAAAAAAGAAAGTACAAGCAAGCAAATAACAATAAAAAGAGAGAAAATGCTATGTTGTGATCCACACTCAGTTCCCGCAAACCTCTCTCTGGTGCAAATAGCTCTCTCCATCACAAGATCATTGGAATCATCTCATTATTGGAAAGAGCCACGTTCATTAGAATTGATCATCATATAATCTTGTTGTTTTCATGTACAATGATATCCGAGTTCTCCAGGCCTCTTTGAAATCACCCTGCTAATCATTTCTTATAGAACAATAATATTCCATAACATTCCTAACTTATTCAGCCATTTTCCAGCTCATGGGTATCCACTTAGTTTCCAGTTTCTTGCCTCTACAAAAAGGGTTGCCACAAACATTTTTTGCACATGTGGGTCCCTCATCATTATCTCTTTGGGATACAGACTCAATAGTAACACTACTGGATCAAAAGATATGCACAGTTTGATAGCCCTTTGGATATAGTTCCAAATTGCTTTCCAGAATGATTGGATCAGTTCATCCAATCACATCCAATATGACAATTTTCCCACATCCTCTTCAATATTTCTCATTTTCTTTTCCTGTCATCTTAGTCAGTCTGAGAAGTATAAAGTAGTATCTCAGAGTTGTCTTAATTTGCCTTTTTCTAAGCAACAGTAATTTAGGGCACCTTTTCATATGAATAGAAATGGCTTTACTTTCTTTGTCTGAAAATTGGCCATTCATATCTTTTGACTATTTATCAATTGGGGAATAGCTTGTAAATTTGAGTCAATTCTCTATATATTTTAGAAGTGAGGCCTGCTAGCTGTACCTGATCTAAAATTATATTATAAAGCAACCATTTGGTATTGGCTAAGAAATAGATTAGTTGATCAGTGGAATAGGTTAGGTTCACAAGATAGAATAGTCAACTTTAGCAATCTAGTGTTTGACAAACCCAAAGATCCTAACTTTTGGAATAAGAATTCATTATTTGATAAAAACTGCTGGGATAACTGGAAATTAGTATGGCAGAAATTAGGCATGGACCTATACTTAACACTGTATACCAAGATAAAATCAAAAATGGGTCCATGATCTAGGTATAAAGAACGAGATTATAAATAAATTAGAGGAACATAGGATAGTTTATCTCTCAGACTTGTGGAGGAGAAAGAAATTTGTGACCAAAGATGAACTAGAGACCATTACTGATCACAAAATAGAAAATTTTGATTATATCAATTTTAAAAGCCTTTGTACAAACAAAACAA
Source organism: Antechinus flavipes (assembly GCF_016432865.1). Lineage (NCBI taxonomy): Eukaryota > Metazoa > Chordata > Mammalia > Dasyuromorphia > Dasyuridae > Antechinus > Antechinus flavipes. The sequence continues at coordinate 166,055,004 of NC_067401.1, forward strand.
ATGCAGACAAGATTAGAAGGGAAGCAACAAACTGGGAAAACATCTTCACAGTTAAAGGTTCTGATAAAGGCCTCATTTCCAAAATATATAGAGAACTGACTCAAATTTATAAGAAATCAAGCCATTCTCCAATTGATAAATGGTCAAAGGATATGAACAGAAAATTTTCAGATGATGAAATTGAAACTATTACCACTCATATGAAAGAGTGTTCCAAATCACTATTGATTAGAGAAATGCAAATTAAGACAACGCTGAGATACCACTACACACCTGTCAGATTGGCTAAGATGACAGGAAAAAATAATGATGAATGTTGGAGGGGATGCAGGAAAACTGGGACACTGATGCGTTGTTGATGGAGTTGAGAACGAATCCAACCATTCTGGAGAGCAATCTGGAATTATGCCCAAAAAATTATCAAACTGTGCATACCCTTTGATCCAGCAGTGCTACTACTGGGCCTATACCCCAAAGAAATACTAAAGAAGGGAAAGGGACCTGTATGTGCCAAAATGTTTGTGGCAGCCCTGTTTGTAGTGGCTAGAAACTGGAAATTGAATGGATGCCCATCAATTGGAGAATGGCTGGGTAAATTGTGGTATATGAATGTTATGGAATATTATTGTTCTGTAAGAAATGACCAGCAGGATGAATACAGAGAGGACTGGCGAGACTTACATGAACTGATGCTAAGTGAAATGAGCAGAACCAGGAGATCATTATACACTTCAACAACGATATTGTATGAGGATGTATTCTGATGGAAGTGGATTTCTTTGACAAAGAGACCTAACTCAGTTTCAATTGATAAATGATGGACAGAAGCAGCTAAACCCAAAGAAAGAACACAAGAAAATGAATGTAAACTATTTACATTTTTGTTTTTCTTCCCGGGTTATTTTTACTTTCTGAATCCAATTCTCCCTGTGCAACAAGAGAACTGCTCGGTTCTGCACACATATATTGTATCTAGGATATACTGCAACATATTTAACATATATAGGACTGCTTGCCATCCCCTAGGGGAGGGGGTGGAGGGAGGGAGGGGGAAATCGGAACAGAAGCGAATGCAAGGGATAATGTTGTAAAAAAATTACCCTGGCATGGGTTCTGTCAATAAAAAGTTATTATAAAATAAAATTAATTAATTAAAAAAAAAAAAAAGAAGTGAGGCCTGCATCAGAAACACTGAATATAAAAAATTTAAGTGGTTTCATGATCAAAACAAGCCTCAAATATTTTTCTCCTCTCAATATCACCCAACTTTCTATCATACCCCCATGCTTAGCCTAATGCCTGGCACATAATAGGTAAGTACAATAAATGTTTATTGGATTGGATTGCATACACATTTGGAGGAGGAATCATTCTCATCAAATATTTTTAAGAAGAACTTCTAAAATGAGGTCTAGTTTTACTTCACAGGCATTGAAAAGTTCAAGGATTTGCCCAAGATTCCTCAGCAAGTAAGTGGTAGAAATCATCACCTAACACTTGTTGAGTGTCAAGTACACCCTTTAATTAGTGCTCAGCACAGAATGCAATGGAAATAGAAGATAAAACTCTTAGTTTTAAGGGTTTTTAATCTGATGGATAAAATAGCATTTGTGTGGCATGCACATGACTTTGCTCATGGTACTACTAAAAATATTAATAACCATAGACCAGCTAGTGTAAATCCAAATAGTGTATATTAACTCAAGAATATGGAAGTGCTGAACAGGATGTAGAGAGTGGAGTCGTGAGCAATCTGATTGGGTCACTCCCAGAAGACTTCCCAGAGGGAAGTTCTGAATCTTTTTCTGAACAACGAAAGAGTCAAAGATTAGAGAAAATAAAAGACATGCCAAATGCAAAAGTATGAACATTTATGGTAAATTAACTTGGCAAGAGCAAAGTGTTATCAGGAAGAAGAGAGGTAAAATAGTATTGCTGAGAATTAAGGGTTGGGAGATGCAAATGTTTATGGCCACATTTGGAGAAGTGTCTCAAAGATCAGACTGAGCTGAGATTCAAAGGTGTAGGTTAATTGGTCATAGTTTGACCAGCAGGCCCACTGTTGAGTTTATATCGCAAAAAGGTAAATGACAGAAAGAAAGGACCCATGAGCAGTGAAACATTCACAGCTGCACTATTTGTAAATGCAGAAAGTTAGAAGTAAATTATAGGTCCAACAATCAGAGAATGGCTGCACAAACTGTGTTACATACAATGGAATATTAATGAGTTACAAAAAGCCTATCAAATCTGAAGAATTCTGAGAAATTTGGAAAAATCTATATAAAGTGATATAGGATAAAGAAAACAGAGTTCTTCCCTCTGAGAAGTTTCTCCTCCCTTGGTTGCTATACACTAATACTATTAACACAGCTCTCTCTAACCCCGTCTGACCATTCTTTTCCTCCTTCCTGTTAAAGTGTGGACATCTCAAGATACTGTCCTGGGGTCCTCTTCTCTCTACATATAGTATATTATATTTTCTCTGAGTTCTCGCATCTTTTCTAACATGTAACCTCCAAATTTCCATATATAGTCCTAAATTCTCTCCCGAGAGAAAATTCTAACATTACTAACTTATCATCGCTGGCTGGCTAGATTTTTCAGAGAGATCACAAACGTAATTGAATGGCTCTTGTATTGTGCCCCATACCACCCCAAATTCAAACCCATTCCTCTTCTAAATTTCCTAATTTCTGTTAAGAATGTCAGCATCCTCCTAATCACCCAGCTTTGCACCTTCAAAGACATTCCTGAATCTTCTATTATCTGACTTTCCAACCTTTTATGTTTTGTTTTTTCACATACACTCTGTTTCAGTTAAACTAGTCTAATGGTTTTCCATATGTCACAATCTATTTCTAGTCTCCATGTCTTTCCACAAGTAGTTTTCCATGGTCTCCCATGAATTTTACTTCTTCCTCATATTTGCCTCATAGAATCTCTAGATCCCTTACAGAGCATGGCACAAGCCCTTCCCTGATACATTCAGACATTAGCACTTTCTCCTATCTGAAATTAACTTTGTATTTTATTATGTATATATTATGCATATGTATTATATTTATGTATAGACATATTATGTATACTTGTGTATGTGCATATATGTGTGCATATAAAAATATGTACACATTATGTACATATGTATTCCCTTGTAGAATGAAAGTACTAAAAAAGGGTCTCTCATTGCTCCAACTGTGATTTTGCAAATTTGAAAGTGAGGAGATTATTTAATCAGTTTCTTTTGACATTTCTATTCCTTCATTTAGCAGCAAATGCCTCTCCAAATGAGTAAGGTTGTGGAAACTCTGTGACCGAACTTGGGAGTAGAAAAGGCAAGTCACACATAAGACTTACACATTCAAAGAAATCTTATTAAAGAATATTCTTTATATCAAGCTGGAGAATAATGGGATACTCTGGGACTACAGATCTAAGAGATAGGATGGTAATTCTCCAGATGGTAGTCATAAGGCTCTTCCAAAGATGACTTCCTGGTTTGCTCTTTTTTTTGCATAAGAACAATAACATCCCTGATATTTGTTAGCTTCTTTACCTCCTTTTCAGAGCTTCCAGGATGACTGATAAGGAACACAATGTTTTTTGCTATCTCTACTTCCAGTTTTATACTCTGGTTTTGAGCATAATAATTGATGAGTGGGGGGTAAGCTCCTAAAAGTAGACTATTCCCTGATTTGGTTGACAATAAGATGAGGAAAGTTTTATCTGTAATATTATATGCTATGAGTTCTCTGGGCCCAAATGGGACACTTTATCTATGGAGTCAGTAGGAAAACAGCAGAAGATTGTCTCAGTTCATGTTAGGAATAAAAGAACAAAATTATAGGATAAACGCCAAGAGTTCCCAAAGAATTCTATCTTTTTAAATTATCTGGGAAATGTCAGAGTCATAGCCTTGGGTTACTCACTCTAGGGAGGAATCAAAGGCTTTTTACAAAGAGATGCTTGTGATTTTTTTTTTTCTCCTTGGGATTCTACGTGAAATGTAAACTCAAGATTCCACAGAGTAGGGAGAGCAAACTTACAGTACACAGAAATCCTACAAGGGAGAAAAGCCTTACTTATCAGTATTAGTGATATATAAAGGGAGTAGATGATTGAGTACCTCAAGTCAATCAGTCAACAAACATTTATTAAGCACATAGTAATGTGCTAAGTCAAAAGGCTAAGTCAATTGACCTCCTTGCTTTAATAAATGTTTATCAATAAATAAATGAAAGGGCAGCATTTATTAAGTAGTGGCCAGGTGCCAGAGACTATGGTAAGCTTCCCCTGCCTTCAAAGAGCTCACAATCTAATGGGAGAATAGGAAAGGTTTCCTGGAGAAGGTAGTTGAAATTCGAAGCCAGGGGAGGCAGAGATATATAAGAAGAAGAGTTCTAGTCATAGGGAATAGATAGTACAAACAAGCTGAAAAATGGCAGTCAAAAGAGGCCAGTGTCACTGGATCACAGAGTGTGTGAAATAAGATGTAAAAGGACTGGAAAAGTAGGAAGGGCCCATGTTTTGAAGGAATTTAAAAATAAAACTGAGGATTTCATATCTGATTCTAGAGACATTAGGAGTTGATTGAATGGGGATGGGAGAGAAGATATGACATGGTTAAATCAGATCTAAGCTTTAGAAAGATGAATTTGACAGTTGATATTTTTACCAGATAAAAACACATCTCTATTGAGTCATTTAGTAAATAGCTTTGGATCAGAAATTCTTTACCTGGGGTCTACAGATCATCAAAGGGTTTGTGATCTTGAAACTTTTAGTATTTTGATAATGGTACTTCAATATCATTGGTTTCCTCTGTAATATTAAGTATTTAATTTTATATGCACTTAAAATTCCAAGAGGGGTTCTAGAAGCTTCACCATACTGCTAATGGGATCTATGATATAAAAAAAGTTTAAAAGTCCTGTTTTAGGTTAATTGGGGGGAAAAGACCTTAGAGTGACAATACATAGAAAGTATGTTTAGGGTTGGCTGAGGAAGATTTTAGAGATGATCCTATGAGTCATCTATAAAATACCAAGCCAGTTTAGATCTGAGAGATTTGAGATATATTGAGGCAAAAGAGAATGTTTCAGCCAAACTTCAGAAAAGGAATAGTTTGGGGGGCAGGAGGAAAAGGAGAGGAAAGGAGAGGAGAGGAGAGGAAAGAGCCTCTTAGTCTTAGTCAGAGGAAATCCTCAAGAGCTCTAAAATTTCTGGATAATTTGGACTTTTTCATTAGTCTAGCAGTCTCCAGAACTACAGTGCCTGATAAAAGCATCTGCACTGTGAGCTGAGAACAAACGGAAGAAGATGAAGAAAGCATATTTAAGATTATACAAGGAGTTCAGCAAGGAAGCTAAAATGCGTAGATCTCAGGGGAAACCTGTTGGGGATTCTACCAAAAGAATTTTTAGGAAGTCCTCTGCTACATGTCAAAGCTTAAGTCCACTTTCCTTTGAACTCTGTATTTTTGGAAGAGTTATCAAATACCTGAAAGTGGGGGAAACAGTGATGTAGTGGTATTTTAGACTAATAATTCTTATTATATCACTTTTGAAAACACCCCCTAATAACTAATTAAGTCTGGCTGACTTGGTGATAACATGTAATGATGGGAAGCATACTGGCAAGGGCTCACAAGCTATCAAACAGAAAAAAAAAAACAAACCTATTCCTTCACCTTTACTCTAGGGGGTCAAATTCCTCACTACAAATGGGAGTTGGGTCATAAGTTCCAGAGCATTGGGCCACATGTGTACCTTGTATGTACACACATATTCCATAGCATATGCCATATTGATTAAATTCTATTCCTTAAAGCAAGGAAGGATAGCACTTGTAATTAAGAAAAAATTCCAAGCAGCAAAGTTGTATTATACATATTAAAGAAAAGAGAATACTAAAGAAACCAGACCTCATATGGAAAGCCCTACAGAAGACAGAGATTGGCTGGCCCTACCATAGCTTCTAGAGTAGAACTGCATCCCCAGCATCTCGCCCAGACCAAAGACTATACATATAGTGAGAACAAGTTTTATTGCCTTAAATGTTACATGGGAGGAACTTTGTCCCCAGGGGATCCATTCTCCTGACTCATGATTGCCTCTCTGTAAAAATTATTTTAGAAAAGTTTTCATTCCCTCCAATCCCTCCAACTCCCTTTTCTGAAACCATGAACCACAATCAAAATAACTTGCCCATTAGTATTTGGTTGAGATGTGTCAGACTTTTCTCCCTATGGCTCCACTTAACACAGCTATAATTTTTCCTACCATGCTTCTTTTATGTGTACAATTTCCACCTTCAGAATGTAAACTCCTTGAGGGCAGGGACAGTCTTTTCTTTTTTTTTTTTAAAGTTGTATCCCATTTCATCCAGGGCCATCTCCAGTTATCCTGATTTATATCTGGCCGCTGGTCCCAGATGGTTCTGGAGAAGAAAATGAGGCAGGTGACCTCACATAGTGCTCCCTCATTTAAACCATTTCACTTGTATGTCATGGCATCACCTCCCTGATGTCATGGTCATCCTTCAGAAAGAACAAACAACAACATGTATCCCTAGTGATCAGCATAGAGTTTGGCACACTGGATGCTCTTTGATAAATATTCTTTCATTTATTTACTCAGCAGAGTGCCTGGCACACATTTAATATTTGTTGCACTGAAAATAATATTCACAAATAGAAAAATGTAAACAAAGACAACACTAAACAGCAACAAACCCCAAGTCAAATATATTGGATAACAATTTTATCAAATTATTAAAAGTCAAAGTATATAGCCTGCAAATGGAAAATGATCAAAATGGAAAGACAGTTTTGCTTAACTTTGGGAGGATATATTTTGTTGGCTGGGAGGGTTTTGTTGGTAGAATGTGTCTGCTGGATCCAAAAAATAAATAATTTTTTTTTAAAATAACAAGCCAAAGGCCAGGCTAATATTTCCCAGCCAATAAGTTCAGGCTGTTCTTGTCCCTCACTTTTCCCGTATTTTCTCTTTCTTTTCCTCCATTCTTCACTATCCTTCACCATCCTTCAAAATTCCTTCTAATCCAATGCCTCTAACCTTCTCCCCTTCCAAATCAAAACCTAAAGAAGGATAGCCTAGAATAGCAATCATTTTTAGTTTAAAGATGTCTCCTCTTCTCCAACTTCTTAAGGTTTCTCCCCTAAAGACCTACTCTCCTTCTCACCCTCTCATTTTCATCAGTATCAGTCCAAGAGATATTTCCTCAGCTCCAGGAAAACTTCACCAAGTCTAGAAAGTAACAAGGATGATGGGGAAAGAATGAGTCAGAGAGTTCTAGACACATAATAAGGAGTCAGGCCTCCTGAGCAGAATCAACATTCTAAATCCTTTAGTATCTCACCACACTTTAACATCACTCTTCCTATCAATTTCTTAAATCCTTTTGCTTTCAATCATCTCATTTTAATTCCCAAAGCTATTTAAATCCAACAAACAGCACCTATTCTGTGCAAGCCACTATGCTAGATGAAGGGCATAAAGACAATAAAATAGTCCCTTCCCTCAGACACCTTACATGGGGGAAAAGGGGAGAGAAGGATATAGTATGTAAACAGATAATACAAGGTAGTTGGACAGAAAAATCATGAACACCAGTGTGATCTAATACCAACTATTAATGTAACTTACATTAAAGTACCAGGCTTAAGAAGACTCATTTTCTTGAATTCTCAGACACTTACTGGGTGACTTCAGGCAAGTCACTTAACCCAGTTTGCCTCAGTTCCTTATCTGTCAAACGAGCTGTAGAAGGAAATGGCAAACCATTCTGGTATCTTCATTTAGAAAACCCCAAATAATGTTGTGATGAGTTGGACAGTACTGGAATAACTGAATGATAAAAACTCTTCTTGTTTTAAACCTGTTCGATAGTGAAAAATAAGGCAAAGCTGGCCATTCACATGACATAACTACCATAACTGAAACTATTTTTAAATTTTCCAGTCCTGGAAAATCTCCACTAACTATCACTGAGCCCAGCTGTAACCTCTGATTAATTGTGTAAGTTTGCCCATTTCCTGAAAGCCATGTTCCTGGGCCATTTAAATCTACAGGTTCATGGAATAGTAGTTCTAGATTTGAAAGGGATCTCAGAGACTTCTTATTTGTTATGGAAGCTGAAGAGGCACTTGCAGCAAAAATAACTATTTGAATGGCTTTTGGAAGAAACTAGAGCTTAAGAGTTATGTCAGCAACGTGTTCACTTTTGTCTTTATCTTCAATATGGTGGGGCTATCTCATTTCTGTGTCTTCCCTTACTTCTCTTACTCCTATTAACTTATTAACGCTTGTCATGTAGGCACTCCATTAAACTTCCTATTTAACCTTTTTCTTTCTACCTTCTTGCCCTCCCCAATATCATTCATTTCATCTTCTGCATATGTACCTTCAATCAGCCCTTCCACCCAAAACTAGCACCTCTAAAAAATCCGATTCAAGTTCCAGAAGTGTTAACAACTTCTAAGATTTTTCACACTTCTGTTTCTAGTAAAGACAAGATGAACCAAACTTAGTGGAATATCTGAGTGCTGATAGGCAATTCAAAAACTCCGTTAAAAGTGGCAGCCAAGGTTTCATTTTCCTTCCAACTGTCCACACCAGTCTACTGGAGGTGATGGGAGGGATAGAGAAGATATAGGAAAGTGATGATATTTGATCATAATATGAAGTTGTGAGGATGGGAAATGAGAACAGTCAGAAATTCTATTCTTTCCTGCGTTGGTTGACTCACCCACACCTGAGAGAAGCTCTTCCCCACTGTAGGAGGATTTTTTTTTGCCCACAGAATGAGGAATAACAAATTTCCCCACCCCTATCCTGACTTACAAGGGCTGCTTCCTAGATTATAAACTCCTTGAGAACATAGACCGGTCTTTTGCCTCTTTTTATATCTCCAGTATTTAGCACAGGGCCTACCATGTAACAGATGCTTAATATTTAACGATTGAATGATTGGCTAGTGATATCCTGAGATGCCAGAGCTAGAGGATCGATAACAAACTACAAGTAGCAGGAGGAATAAAAATTACAATTTGATTTTTAAAACATTCATCAACTATCTGCTATGAGCAGTAAGAGGCTTAAAGGCAATCATAGTGAATTATAGATAGACTCTATATTCATGAAACTTAAATTTTTACACTGGCAAAAGACAATTAATTTAAATATTATGGTTATTCAATCATTTCAGTTGTGTCCAATTCTTCATGAGACCCAATTTGTAGTTTTCTAGGTAAAGATACTGGAATGGTTTGCTATTTCTTTCTCCAGCTCAGGTCTCACCTCTGACACACACACACACACACACACACACACACACACACACACACACACACACACACATATATATATATATAGTAGTCTAGTAGTCACTTAACCTCAGTTCCTGAAATAACTATTCTAAGACTCTAAAGTACAGAATAGGTATTGCTCAGCTCAGAACTTTCTTCACTAGTTTTCTATACTAATACAAGTGACTCTTCCAATCAAAAACAAACCAAAAGAAAAGAGATGAAAATTACTGTGTTGTGGCTTATACAAAGTGCTTATAATTAGGCAAGTGGTTAAAAAGTCTTTAGTTAACCTTAGTATTTTTTTTTCCTTTTAACTTTCATAGTTTAAAAGAAAAAAAAAAACTTTCTGCCCTAGTTAGAAGCAAAAAAAAAAAAAAAAAAGCTTATAAACTACTATTTCCTGACCTATAATTAAAATTAATTCTTCTTATGGGAATATAAAAGCAAAAAGCCTCAATTATGATTAGTACATAAAAACGGCAGGCTATCTGACCTGGTAATAATTGAGGGGAAGCAAAACATACAGTCAGGGAATCCGATTTTACCTCTACGACCCAAGGAGAAAAAGTAAACCTGATTTCAGTCTAATTAAGTATTAAACCTATGTCGTCTCATTACTACCTCAACTTCCCTGCCCCTCAGAACAAAAACTACAATTAAACTCAAGTAGCATCTTGATATCTTATATATAGCACAGTGAGGGGAGTCTGAGGGGAAGAGAGACAGAAAGGAGACACACATACACTAGACACACCAATGCACTGAGTACCTGTGTACAAAGTCTGGGCACAGAAAAGCTCCCAATGAGAAGTCATTTACAGAAGCTCATTAGGCAGAGATGATGTTTCTGATCAGCACAAAGTATTAGCTGCACCCCCTCCCCCAACACCCTTTGTTTACCTTGTTCCTCTGGGCATTTCATCTTGGAATTATTATTGTCTCACTGGAGCCCCCAAAAGTGGCATAAGATTCTGGGGCATATATTAAGAGAGCACAAAAGGGAAAGCAGAGGGAAAGAAAGCACTGACTATGTGGTGAGGAAGTCTGCTTAAAACCTGACTCCAACACTCAGGATGCATGTGATTCAATTCCCTCATTGTAGGATTGTTGTTCTTGCTGTTACTGAGTCATATCCCAACTCTTTGTGACCCCATTTGGGGTTTTCTCGACAAATATGCTGGAGCAGTTTGCTATTGTCTTCTCTAACTCATTTGACAGATGAGGACATTGAGGCAGACAGGTTTAAGTGATAGGTTTAAGTGAGTCTCACAGCTATAACTGGTGTGTGTCTGAGGCCAGATTTGAACTCAGAAGCTTAAGTCTTCCTGATGTTAGGCCAGATACTGTATCTACTAGGTGTCACCTAGCTGCCTCATACTGTGTCTTCATTGTACAGGTAGGGAAACTGAGGCCCAAGAATTCAACCCTTTTAAATTAAGATATAATCAGATCAGATGCTACACAAAGAAACTCATCTCTTTCTACTTATAAATAAATGACAGTGGTTTTAGTGCTGGACTGGGTTTTGGGAGACAGGTCCAGGGAGAGAACAGTTAAGTGACTTGCCAAAAGTCACACAGTTATTAAATGTCAGAGGAAGGCTTTGAACCCAGGCCACTATGTTCCCACTGAATCATGGTGAGTGAGCCTAAGCCAGTCACTTAATCTGTCTTGAGTTTCAGCCTCCTCATGAACCAGAAAGGTAGAATAATACTTTTTCTGTCTACCTTTCATTCACTCAATAAATCACAATATTATTCTAAGGCAAGGACTCTGTCAACCATAAAAATGCTACATTATCCATAATGCTAGTGTTGAATTCCATACTTGGTGCTGAAAGAAAGCCAGGTGACCACAACAATTTCATCTAAGAAAACAACCTCAGATTAAGAACAAAGAATAAGAAATACTTGACACATAAAGACTAACATCCTTAAGCCCCATGAAAGATGTCTGCAACCAATGAAATTTGATAAAATGATCTTGTAAACATGGGATTTCTGAGATATGAAGGTACCAAATGAAGAAAATAAAGGGGTGTGTGTGTATAAATATATGTATATGTGTGTGTATTGTGTGTATGTATGTGTGTGTGTGTGTGTGTGTGTGTGTGTGTGTGTACACACATAAATACAGCTAATCTATCAAGACCGAACTTCAAATTGTCTCTTAACCGGAGGAGAAGATCCCTGAGGTGCTGAAAGACTGGCAATTGGCATCATGAACTGCTATAGGCACCAATGGTACAAGAGGCCAACTGAGCTTTCTTAGCAATCCACTGTATGGCTTGTTTTAATCATTCAACTACATTATCTCCTAAATTCCCTGCTGGCCCACTAACCAATCTAGGAAAGAAAAACTGAAAGGGAGGAGCAGGGAGAACATAAAATAATATCTAAAGAGGAAAAAAAATTTCCAATGCTTCTAAGAACCTAGTTTTTCAACCTGTTCTCACCCTTTACTTGCTGAGGGGAGGAAGGGTAACAGGGAAGAAGGAAGTATGGAGAAAAAAGGGGAGAGAAGAGGAAGAAGAGGACAAGATTTATACAGCACTTAAAGTTCATAAAGTACTTTATAAATATTATTTTATATTCACAACCACCCTGGAAGGTAGGTGCTATTATTATCCTCATTTCCCACATGAGGAAGATTTCCATCTGAGGCAGATAGCAGAAGAATGACTTGATGAAGGTGACACATCCCATAAGTGTCTGAGGCCACATTTGAATTCAGATCCCTCTGAATCCAGGCTGAACATTCTATCCATGTGCCATCTAACTGTCTTAGGAAGGGAGGCCAAATGATAAGAGTTTTATCAGCCTTGGGCTTAATTTGGGGAAAGTGTCTTGAGCACTTTAACCCTGTTTGCCTCAGTTTCCCCCTCTATAAAATAGAAGGAAATAGCAAACCATTCCAGTCTTTGCCAAGAAAACCCCAAACGATATCATGAATAGTGGAGCATGACTGAAAAATGACTAAACAACACCAACTGTCCTGAGCACCATATCTCAGAAAATGGCAGACTTTTTTTTAACTTCCTTTAGTCCAAAAACCTTTGAAACAGAAGCAAAAAGACAGTAGTACAGACTATATTTCTTCTGTGGTTCTGTTATTTCTTAATCTGACTGAGAAAATGTATTTTAACCACCATAGGCCTCAGAAGTCTCCATTCTCCCAAAGACAATGCTGCACTTCCCTTCCTCCTCCCTGTCTCACTTCCTGAGGTCAGGGTAGGCCAGGATTTGTTCCTAAAATCTCAATTTAGTCCATCTCAGTGGACAAGTGGAGAAATGAATAGAAGGTATAAAGCTTGTAGGTATAAAAGCTCCAAGTCTAGAAGCTGTTTTTCAGGCCACTGCTGAAAATACTGTCATTACAGACAAAAGAAGATGGGTTTCTTTCTGCAGCATCTGGCATGATTATATCCTAGTAAATCAGGGGTGATTAACATTCTATAGAAGCCGAAATCTAAATGTTTAACTGGTTACACTGAAATTCTCAGCCTTTTAGAGTGAGAGAGAGGCAGAAGAAAAGTGATTCAAAGGATGCCCATTTCCTCTTAACTACCAGGATCTCTGCCAATGCCTTTATGTCCCAAGACAAAAATCTGCATTAAGAAGAAAGACAAGCTATTCATGTCATACGGCCTATAGGGGCCTTCTTCCCCAGAAAAGTAAAAGAGGTGGTAGTGGGGACAGGGGACACAGAAAGGGAACAAGTCCTGTCAGTAATTTCTTTTTTAAAAAAAAAATCTTTTAGGAGTCTACGGTAATCTTTAAGCCTCTCTGGTGTCCTCCCAATAACCACCATCGTTTTCAATCAATCAATATTTTTTAAACACCTAGTACATGCAAGTACTGTGCTAATAAGCATTGGGAATACAAAAAAGGGCAAACAACAGTGCCTTACCCTCAAGGAGTTTACAGCCTAATGAGGGAGACAATATACAAACAAATTTACATAGAGGATAAATAGAAAATAATTAACGGGGGGGGGGGGGTGGGGGGGGTGGGGGGGGGTTGGGAGGCATTGATATTAAGAAGGATTAGAGAAGGCTTTCTGTAGAAGGCATGATTTTTACTTGGAACTTAAAAAGGAAGCCAAAAGTAGTCAGTATGGAGGAAGGAAAGCATGGCAGTCAGAGAAAGACCTTAGGTCTTTGTTCACGGAATAGCAAGGAAGCTCCCATCACTAGATCAAAGAATATGTGTTGGGGGAAACAGTAAGAAAACTGGAAAGTTGAAAAAGAGCAGCTAACTTATGAAAGACTTTGAATTGACATTCAAAAAAAGAGCATTCTGGAGGTGATAGGCAGCCACTGAAGTTTATTGAGTAGGGATGGTGACATGGTTAGACATTCACTTTAGGAAAGTCTGAAGGGAGGATGAATTGGAGCAAAGACAAAGTTGAGGCAGGCAAACCCACCAGTAAGTTCTATTAATGGTTCCTGTATGAGGTGATAAGGCCTGCACCAGAGAGATAGTAATGGGAGAAAGGAGTAGATTGAAGAGATATCACCAAAGTGAAATCAATAAGCTTTGACAATAGGTTGGAAGTGAGGGGCGAGAGATAATAAGAAGCCTTGGATGACTCCTTAGATTGTAAGCTTGAAAGACTGAGAGGTTGGTATTGCCCTTTATAATAATAGCTTTCTACTATGTTTAAAAAAAACATGTAAAACATAAGAGAAAGGGACTCTTGAGTTGGTAAAATAACACACTTCTCAGAATCAGTCTGTCCAGAACCCTTAAGTCCAAAGGGTGCTATTTTTCTACCAACTTACAAAAAGTTTGAAGATTTAGTCCAAGGCTGCCAAAGAGGCCTCAGAATTTATGATCTGATCTAACCTTCCTTCTTTACTTCCCAAAACAATACCTTTTCAAGTCAGTGGCCAGCCTCCTACCATATGGAAGGATTTGTGCCAAGAGAGTTCTAAAAAAAAAGTCACCTCAATGAGCAATTGGTAAAACCCAAAGGTCAGTTTCTTCATTTGTAAAAAGTAAAATGGGTTTTGCTAAGATGCTCTGAAAGGCCTTCTCCAACTCAACTTGGGAGGATCTACTGCCAAATAGTGTCAAAAAAGAATTTTTATGGTTATTCAGTGATATATGACTTCTCATGTTTTCTTGGCAAAAACACTGAAGAAACTTGCCATTTCTTTCTCCGGTAGATTAAGGCAAACAGAGTTAAGTGACTTGCCCAAGGTCACATAGTTAGCTAGAAAATAACTGAGGCCACATTTGAACTCAGGATTTCTCGTTTCCAGGCTTTAGGCTTATCCACTGAGCCACCTAATTCCTTTAAAAAGAGGCGGAGAAAAGATAGGAAGGGAGAAAAATAAGGATGAACAGAACTCGGGGTAATGCTGCCCTGAAAGTCCTTTCCCACCAAAGACAAGTATCTACTGAACAGCTATATATATATACCACTGATGTAACAGTGTATGTTACTGTGTTGGGCAATTTAGTAGTGATATAAATATTAAAAATGATTACTGTTCCCCCAAAAAATTATATTGGGTTTGATCTGAAAGAGCAAATCACACTAAATGGAAATATTAATAGCTGCTCACTGTTTATACTGTTCTTTATGGCTTACAAAGCATTTTTCTCACAATAATTTCAAAAAGGGAGAACAAGTATTCCCCCCATTTTGCAAATAAAGAAATTGAGGCTCAGACAAGCAGAAGTCACATGACCAGTAAGTGACAAAGCTGGAATGCTGTATCCTTCCCTTCCCCCCACTTCTGATTGCTTAGGTAACAGATATTCCCACTTTCCTTAAGTTTATTTTTTAAAGGTGAGTACAAAGAAGTGATCAAGTTAGCCCCTGCTGTGCTGAGGTTTTTGCGAAGGCCAGCCAATTACAGATTTGTGACTGGGCTAAAAAATGGAATAAAGTTCGGAGGAGCTTCAAGGTAACAGAAGGGAAATCTTACCTTTTAGTACCATAAAACCCTATAATCCACATCCCACACTAACAATTCTAACTTCCCTTTTTAACCCAGGGATGGAAACTCAAGAGAAATCAAACCACAGGTTTGGCCATCCTTCCTTAAGCCTGCAAAACCACTCTAAGGCCCCTTCCAAAAAGATAAGTATACTCCAAATTCCTAGGACAAAAAGATAAAGGACTGAAGGCCTAATCCCAAACATTCACTTAGCTGATTTATATATACATATCAAAAACATGGTTACTGAGCTTCCCAACTCTATCCTTTTCTCTCTGCAGCTAAGTTAAAGTGTACAAGATGAAGAGGCAGGTAGGGAAGTGAAATCATTTGTTCTTAAAATGAGAGCTATTCTTTGTAAGGAACTTCAGGCAGACAACATGAAACTAAGCTGTGACCAAATGACAGATGCATAGATGACTCAAGAGGAGAAAGTACTCTTAAAATGTAAATGTTTAAATGAAAAGGAATTGTTCCAGTTCATCCCACTTCTTTTACCAAATGCCCCATCAACCCAAAACAACCATATGAACCCTTCAGCTAAAGCTGAGAGTTACAGTTACTGGAATGGGCTTTCTCATTCTAAGACGCTCCTAAGTAGAGATCATTATATACCTCAACAACGATACTGTATGAGGATGTATTCTGATGGAAGTGGATCTCTTCGACAAAGAGATCTAACTTAGTTTCAATTGATCAAAGATGGACAGAAGCAGCTACACCCAAAGAAAGAACACTGGGAAATGAATATAAACTGCTTGCATGTTTGTTTTTCTTCCCGGGTTATTTATACCTTCTGAATCCAATTCTCCCTGTACAACAAGAGAACTGTTCAGTTCTGCACACATATATTGTATCTAGGATATACTGTAACCTATTTAACATGTATAGGACTACTTGCCATCTCAGGGAGAGGGGGGAGGAAGGGAAGGAAAAAATTGGAACAGAAGAGAGTGCAAGGGATATTGTTGTAAAAAATTACCCTGGCATGGGTTCTGTCAATAAAAAGTTAAAAAAATAAATAAATAAAACAAGTAGAAAAAAAAAAAAGAAGAAGAAGCTCCTGAGTATAGGGGTCAACACATGCTCTATTAGATCCAGGCTTCTTCTTACTTGCAGTCTGTGAACTTATGTGGTTTTTGAAAATATTTATTTTGTAACAGTTTGGTCATGTATACTTATTGTGTATCTAATTTATACTTTAATATATTTAACATCTACTGGTCATCCTGCCATCTGGGGGAGGGGGTGGGGGGAAGGAGGGGAAAAATTGGAACAAGAGGTTTGGCAACTGTCAATGCTGAAAAGTTATCCATACATATAACCTGTAAATAAAAGGCTATTTTAAAAAAAGAGAAAGAGATTAAAGGAAAAAAAAAATATTTATTTATTTATTTATTTTGGGGGCAGCTAGGTGGTGTAGTCTCTATTCACAGAGCACCAGCCCTGAAGTCAAAAGGACCCGAGTTCAAATATGGCCTCAGACACTTAACACTTTTCTGGCTATGTGACCCTGGGCAAGTCACTTAATCCCAAATGCCTCAGGTTAGATATCTATAGATAGATAGCTACATATCTATCTATATAGATATATAGATACATATTGATATATATATTGATATTTGCTCACATTTAAATATATTTGGTCTCTGTATTCCTTCATATTTTTAGATGTATTTAAAAACGTTATTCTGAAAAGTGAACCATGGGCTTTACCAGATTGTCAAAAGGATCCATCATACAAAAACAAGTTATGAAACTCCACATTAGACAAAAATGATGTGGATTCCAGTACCATGGTCAGGACTACCATGTTCTACTAGAATGAGATAGAATGTCATAGTTGAATAAGATCATCTTCAATCCATATATTGACAAGAATCCTTTCTGTAACAAACTTCACAGTATGCAGCCAAGCTTGGCTTGGAAGATCTTTCCCTTCTAAATAGTTGTAATCATTAAGAGCTTTTCCTTGCATTGGGTTAAATCTCTCTGTAATGTTCACTCACTAAGCCAAACATTTATTAGGTGTCTTCTGTGTACCAGGCATAGCGTTAAGTATAAAAGGAGGCAAAAGACAAACCCTGTCTTTAGGGGTTTACAATCCTGGGATTGTGATGGGAGAGACAATATGCAAACAAATGTATACAAAGTGAGTATATAATACAGGATAAATAGAAAATAATCAAAAGTGGGGAAGCACTGGAATTAAGATGAGATGGGGGAGGGAGGCTTCCTGTAGAAGGTAGGATTTCAGTTGGGATTTAAAGAAAGCCAGGGACATTGGTAATCACAGGGAAAACATTCCAAGCATGGAAGATAGTCCGTAGAGGGATGGAGAGTCTTGTTTGTAGAAAAGCCAGAAGACCAGTGCCATGAGATCAAAGACAACATATCAAGGAATCAGGTATAAGAAAAGAGAAGGTAGGAAAAGTTGGTTATAAAGGGCTTTTAATGTCAAACAGAGGATTCTGCATTTGTACCTGCAGGCAAGAGGAGGCCACTAGGGCAGGACAAAGTTAATTCTTTCAGACAAGGACCTTTTCAAATATCTGAAGATGGTGATAAGTTATTTCTTTTCTGGGCTAAACATTTCCAGTTCCTTCCATTAATCTTCCTATGATACCCTTCATTATTCAGGTTGCCCTCCCTTAAATATCAATGTCTTTCCTAAAATGTGGCAGCCAGAATGGAATATAACATTCTTAAGAATATTCTGCAGGCAGCTAAGTGGCCCAATGGATAGAGTAGAGTCAAGAAGAATCTTTTTTTTTCTGAGTTCAATCTGGCCTCAGATATTAGCTGAGTGACCCAAAGCAAGTCACTTAACCCGGTTTGCCTTAGTTTTCTCCCCTATAAAATGACTGGAGAAGAAAATGGCAAACCGTTCTAGCATTTCTGTCAAAAAAAAAAAGTCCCAAATGGGATCATGAAGGAGACAAGACTGAAAATGGCTTTACAACAGCAAAGGTTATTTTAACACGGGTAGTGGGACTATTCCCACCTTCATTCTATAACTATGCCTCCCTAGTCTTGTTTAAGATTAAATTAGTTTTTCTGACTGCCAGAGTAGTAATATTATTAACTCATTTTGAGCTTGCAATCCACTATAACCCTCAGATCTTTTTCAGGTGATCTAGTCCTTTCCCTCCCCCAAATCTTTAATTACTGAATAGATTTAATTACAAATCTATTAAATGCATCACTATTCCTAAGACACCACAATATTGACATATGGCCCCCAATAACACTGCTTTTAAATGGATTTCCTTTTGAGTCACCTTTTAAAGTCTGCTTTAATAATTAATTCAATTGCTTGAGAAATTTCACCAAAATTACAATGTAGTCTTTGATTTAAAGGCAGCAAAAGAGCTGAGCTTTCTCTTCTGCAGTTGGCATTCTAGTCCACATCCCTTCATGACCTTTAGTTAGCCATAGAATCCAGAGCTCATGTAGCCTAACCCCCTCGTTTTACAGGCAAGTAAAGTGGGGCCCAAGAGGGAAAACAGGGCACAGTGGGAGCAATTAACAATTCTGGGATTCAAACCCACCTCCTTAACTGACTCTCAAAATCAGGTTCCTTCCATTACACCATTTTTGTCTCTTCTCAGAACTCAATGAAGCTAAAGACAAACTTCCAGATCTGAGTGAAGCCCTTTTGGGGATTTTGGAAGGTAAGATCTATATAAATTCTAGGGGTTTGTTTCCATTATGTAAGGTAGGAGCAGATTGGTCAACGAGAGCCCAATGGTGAAAGCATGTGCTTTGATGAGCTTGGTTCTAGAAGTACCTGATAATGAGTAGTAAAGGATGGGGGATAGGTCAGAGTTGACATTTATTCTATAACTCTTTTCTATTAGTTTACTGAGTAAAGAAAATAGCTAACATTTATAAAGTACTCACTATGTAGCAGGCATTGTGCTACACACTTTTACACATATCTCATTTGATCCTCACAAACCCCCTGGGAGGTGCTATTATTGGAGATTGCCATTGTGTGGGGAACATATCAGAATGAGACTTGAGTCAATAGCATTAGAAAAATCTCATTGCCTCTCAAAGGGCAAGGGGACCCTGAGAGAGGGGATTGAGCAGAATCTCAGCTCCGGGGACCTACTCCACCAAGAAGAACGTGGGTTGAGAGAGCCGAATCTCTATCTCTGCCAGCACCCTAAGATAATGCTCTACCCTGTCTTCTCCATCAGAACACTGACATAAATCTTGGGCCACCTGTGCTCTTTATGCCAAATCTAACTATGTTCTAGGAATAGGACTTGTATTTTGGGACACATGCCAATCCTCTCTTTCTCAGCAGGCAGGGAGAAGGAACCTGGGAGTGGTAGGACACAGGATCCCTAAGTGACAGGGGAAGGATGAGAGGAGCATTGATGTGCCAGTGCTACAGTGCCCTTCATTAGGCCTAAAGCACAGGAGCAGAGAGAGTACATTAAGTAGGTCTGTGAAATACTTGTCACAGCTTGCTAGTCACCTCACAGTCAGTATAGAAAGTAGGCCTTCACTCGGGGAGGCAAATGATTTTTAAGAGATTCACAGGAGCCTTGCAATAGACTATTTACTAACTTACCATTATCACACTCATCCCCACCCCTCAAGCTTGGAAGGGAAAGGAGGTCTCCCCTGAAGTTACTGACTTGTATTTTCCAATGTATCAAGCAGACACACTTGTCTGGGGCTCATTTTTAAAAGCTTGAATTCTGGAGCCTTAGGAAAAGAATAGTGCCAAAAGGTATTCCTCTAATATACCTCAGTACCATCTGCATCATACTGCAGGAGCTGCCAACGCCATTCTTGTCCACAGCACTGCAGTTTGCCTGCCTAAGGGCTCAAAGGCTGCAGTTCTGTGGGTGTGCAATCAAAACCTGATTATAAAAACAGTCTGTGGTCTCTCTTGTGGTTCTGAATCCAAAATGCACAGGGCAGAAAGATTTCATTTGGTTTTTCAGCTCCAGTGAATAGAAAGTATAATCACAAGGCCTCTTAAAGAAGAGATAAGGAGGGGTATCATCAAACAAGAGAAAAGAAGGTGATCCTCAAATATAGTTGATTCAATGCTGGAAGACCAGCTCCTTCAATGACAACAAAAATCAATTTAATTGTATGTCTGAAATTGGTCTACCTGATCACATGAAAAATAGTCAATTTCCCTCTTGTCTGTGTCCAAAGAAAAGAAAAAATATAATTTAATCATTCTTTTACTTCTCTCTTCATCTGCATACTGGAAAGAGGGAAAAAAATTGCACCAACCAAGGAAGAACCAATGAGAATCAGGTTATTTTCCAAAAGAATAATCCCTTCAAGAATCAGTACCCAAAATGCCACTTCAGAGTTCCCTGGCAAGATACCTGAGAGGCCAGTGGAAAGCTAGAAATCCTACCTGCAGCTCCTTGTCGGAATATTTCTGAGGGTTTTTACTCCCTTGGCTCTTCTTACGGAGTTTCTTCAGCTCAGCCTGACACTTGTCAAGTGCGTCCCCTTTGCTCCTTTGCTCTGTCTGGTATTTCTTAAGTGCAGCCTGAGAACAGATGACAGAAAAACAATGATCCCTTTGTAGTCCAGCATTGGCTCTCTGCAGATCAGATAAGAATTTGGCTCCTAAGGACCACTTCCCATCCAGCATCCTCTCCTCTCTCTCTGTGGTCAGCAGCTAATGCCTGGGGCCCTATAGATCATTAGGAAAAGTAGTATGTTCAGCTGCAAGGTAAATAGGTAGAAGAAGGGGATCACAATTTATATATGGCTTTCAAGAGAATTTCAAATCCTCTCATCTTCCAAATTCTGCCACTGGATGAGTGGACGGCTAAGAGGGATGGCTTCTTGGTACCTTATCCCTCCTTTAAGGCTTAGCTCACTTCCTATAAGATTCTCAGAGTTGTTAATGATCCTCTTCCCTGCTAGGTTTCACCCCTCCTCCACCCAAAAATTTTTTTTCTTGTATTAATTTTAGATATATGTTATATTTTCTTCTCAGTATTTAGTTGTTTCTCCTCAGCAGAATGTCAAGTTCTTGGGAGAACTCTATCCCCAGTGCGTGGCATAAAATAGGTACTTAATAAAATGCCTGCTGCATTCAATCACCTAACCTTCAGATCAGCATCCTACATTGAATACTGTCGCGTTGGAAATCCTACCTCATACTACTAAAGGTGACTAATATTTCTTATTAAGTTCTTTGCAACAAGGATGAATGAAAGGTCTCACATCAGCAACCTTGTATTAGGGAACTGGTTTGGGAGGGGGAGGAGGCAGGGGAAAGAACAAGGAAATAGCAAGGGGAAAACTAGATGAGACCACAGAAGGGTTAAGAGCAAATGACAGGTGGGTCTAAAGAACAGCCAAATAATTCAATGAGCTTTACTGGAAGGAAAAAAAAAGCAGCCAAAGGTGGGAGCAGGAGAGGGGCACCAGAATCAAAACAAGGTAGAGTCTTGGATGTTTTGACCCACAAAATTACAACCAGGATTACACTACAGGTACTTGGTTTCAAACAGGCAAGAATTTTAGGAGGGTCAAGGTGGAACCCACCTGTATGGGAAGCTCATAGGAAGTTGAGAAACCTTCAGACTGGGGGAAGGATTTAAAAATAAAGAGTGTCAAGGAACCTCAGAAAATACACTTGATTATCTGACAAATGAGAGAGAGAGAGAGAGAGAGAGAGAGAGAGAGAGAGAGAGAGAGAGAGAGAGAGAGAGAGAGAGAGAACTAGGAGAATATAGTTTACTTACACTTAGGTACCTGGAATCTAATTCCACTTTCTGCTCCAGCTGTGTGAGTAGTTCATTGTGAAAAGACTTCAGCTAAATATAAGAAAGAAAACATTGAAGCATTCCCTTAGGAGTCAAGTCTAAGCAAATATTTCCTGATGATGAGAAAAGTCACCTGCCTGCTCATCTACTGGGATAAAACCGAGAAAATAAAAACAACAGATAGATCACAGAGCCAACCAGGACATAGGCCTTTTTTTTTTTTTTTTTAAAGCCAAATAATTTTCTTGAAGATAGCCCAATCCAGTTTTGAAAGATGAGCTTATTCCTGTCTAGATAGATAAGGAAAGATCAGCTGATGAACTTAGGGAGACAGATGGAGACCCATATGGAGCCAAGGAGACTGCTTGGAAAACACACAAGTGAGCAGGAGACAAGGCAACGGTTGACAGTTTCAGCATTTATCAACCAAGTTTAAATGGCTTGATTTCACATGGATAAAAATGGAGACAGTCTTCTCTCTCCACTACAGTGCCAGCGACTCCACTGAGACACTGATTAACTGTGAGAAATACCTCCAATGTATAAATAGTGGGAGGAGTGACCCCCTCACTACAGACAATAACATTTCTCACCAGGCCTTTCTCTCCACCCCACATGTTATTTTCTTTGGGTTCCACTGTCTGCTAAATTGGCTTTCCCTTTCTAGCAAAGCGGCTCAGCAATATTTCTACAGCTTCTTGACAGCAGCCCCATGATTGGGTTATTTTACAAAGTACATCCATGGCCCAACAAACTGTTAGGTCATCTTCTGAGCCTCAGATTGCTTACTGTGTCCCCATAGGCATCTGACCCATCCACCCTCTCTCAGGGAGAGTCCAGCCAGGGGAAACTTGATACTCACCATCTCTTCTAACTGATTCTGAATCTGCCTGTGAACTTCTGCCATCTGGAAGAGTACATCCCCTGAAAAGATAAGATCACAGCAGGGAAGGAAAAGAAAGGGGGGGGGGGGAGGGAGGAGGGCAAGAAGGGAAGTAAAAGAAAGTTAAATTAAATGGTTCAGGTTCCCTATATACATCACATACATCCATATACCTTGGACGACTGAGACACTGATTCTAGTGGGATTAAAGAACTGACACCACAGAGTTGAAGCTTTGTAGTCGACAGTTCCAGGAACTGACTCCGTGGTGTTTGGAGATTGATGGAGGATGACATAATTCAAATGAAAAACTTGTTTAAGTTGCGTGATGGGCATGAAGAGCCAAACTGCTTGGGGATGGGAGGATATATTTCAATGACTTCCCAAGGCCTCTTCTGATTATGCAAATGCCAGAAAAGAGACAAGAAGGAGCAACATCACTACCCAAACTCAAAATATAATGTATGAACAAACAACTTTGGGATCTTGTAAAACATGGATAGCTTGGCATTGGGTTACTGGGGTGATAAGATGAAGTGGTGGTATGGAAAGCTCCCTGAAAAGCAGGAACTTAATGATATTTCTCCAATGGTGGAAAGAATTTTGTTCAAATATTTAAAATAATGCATCTGACAGATGAAGAGTACGGGCATGTTTAACAAAAATGCACCAAAATATATGTATGCACTTTCTACAAGTAAACGCCCCAAACCACCTTCAAAGTTAAGCTCTAACAGGCTAATAAGCACTTTTGGTTGCCTGGGCTAAAGAAAGAAAACCTACTAAGGAAAGCTTTGTCAGGGAAAGACTCCAAAGGCTTACTTAGTTCAAAGTCTACAATATCAAACCATTTCATTATTCTAGTCTGCTGTTTAGGAATGAAAGAACAGCGGGAGAAAGAGAGAACCAGGCTCCTAAATTTCAGGGTGGGAGAGAAGTGAGACTAGTTCCAGTTATTTTTCTGATGTCCCTTCCAGTTTTATTAATTAAAGACAAATTAGAAAGGTCCCTCTGTGCATAAGTTGGATGTTTTAGTTTGCAATCAAGGAAGGCATTTCTATCTGCAGAGCCATTTGCCTGCAGAGGACTAATTATTCGATCCTGCCATGCTGCTGGAATTCTGCAGCAGTCTGTACACTGCAGGCAGGCAGGCAGCAGCAGCAGAACCATGGGGGCTTCTGGTACTCAGAGAAACTGAGTGAAGAGCAGCAAGACCCCTTGGGAAACAATGCTTTCTACTTCTGCCCTTCTCTCTCTAATGCACTTCTCTAGTGCAGAAATACTTCAGAGGTTCTGACAGTTCCTTGGACCATTTGCAAAACACAGATTAAGAAATTTAAATTGTAGCTGAGCAAAAACTAACCGCTGCTGCAGGTCATTTCAATCCTGGATATTAACAACAGAGATTCCATTTAACACTTGTCTCAGCTATTTATATTTTCCAGTGGCTCTGTGATTATCAGGATTAATTTACCTAAGACAACTCTGGAAGGCAGACTGATGGTGAAGTTCTGGGTCTCAGCCACTATAGGAGGGATAGAATGGGTAATTCAGCCCTGTGGCTTAATGGAAAGAGCACTCAATATGGAGGCAGAACACCTGGCTGTACTACTTACTAACTGCCTTTGAATAAATAAGTCCCTTTACCTCACTGGACCTGTTTTCTCATCTGTAAGACAGGGAGAGTGAAAGTAGACTGGATAATCCCTTATAGCTTTAAAATCTCATCTTTCCTCTTTCTATTCCTGCCTCCACTTAAAAAAAATCCATCACAACACTGAATGGCTAGAAAGAACCTATACACATACTCAAGGAAACCTGGGTGGGATGAAAAGATGGAAGTTTTTCTTTAGGGCCAGATACTCCTTCCCCTACAAACTCTTTGGATTTCTTATGCAGTTAGTTAGTGCCTCCATTCCAATATTCCCCTTTAAAATTCAATTAGTAGCTTTCCAGTTGTACTATAGGCAGAGGTCAGCAAGCAGTTTCAAATACTGCTCTGTCCCATGCCTTTAAGCATGGGGCTTAGGGAAAAAGCTGGTAATAGAAAGATTTACTTCCACAAAGCTTCAAAGCCAAGGAAAGGAGCTGAAAGGCTCAAGTGCTAGGAGCCCACACTACTCACTGAAACCATTTACACCAGGCATCAGAATTCCATCAGTTACCAAAAATCTCTGCTTATGTGCTCCAAATAACAGAAAACAAAGGATCTTTCTTGAGGAATTTCTGGAATTTTCTGAAACACTCAGACATTATCTTCCTAATTCTAAGAACTTTGCAAGCTTTGACTGGCCATAACTCAATAGTAAACAATTTAATTCACTTATTACATAACTATAGGCTGAGGTCAAGTAATATGTCCTCTTTGGGGCTTGGTTTCCTCTTCTGTAAAAATGAAGGGTTAAATGCAATGTTAAAGATCTCTCATACGTCTGACATTTTGGTTTGAGCCATTTTCTAACCTCTAAAAAAAAAGATCATTTTGAACATGTAACATGCCTTTCTCTTGGCTGTTCAGTCATTTTTCAGTCATGTCCAACTCTTGGCGACCCCATCTGGGGTTTTCTTAGCAAAGATACTAGAGTGGTTTGCCATTTCTTTTTCCAGCTCAGTTTACAGATGAGATGAAGAAATTGAGGCAAAAGGACAAATGATTTACTCAAGGTCACATGGCTAATAAGTATCTGAATAGAATTCAACCCAGGTCTTCCAGACTCCAATATCTTATCTACCATGCTATCTAGAGAGCATGTTTGCATGCCATAAAGGGAAGAATAGCTTCTACCATAACAGTTGGACACTCCCCAAATTTACCATTTCTGAGAGATCTCCAGGCCATTTTTGGAAATTTTACCCTCAAGAGCCATCATCTAGTAAATAGTCCAGTTTTATGGAAATACTCCTATCCTGATAGGTGGAAGCCATTTAAAACAAACCATGAAAGGTTTTCTCTTCCTTGAAACCCCCTGTATCTTTAGGATCACCTATGATGGATACTTTTGATTCCAAAGCTACCCTAAAAGCTGACTCCTTTTGCTTTTTCTATCATTCAATCTTGAGCACTAGTTATTATTGCCCAACCACCCTCCTCCAAGCCACAAGATTTGGGAATAGACTTTATTACTGGTCCCATGTGTCTGCCAAACAAGATTTCCTTCTCCTCCTAATTATATAAGAACACACTCAAAATAGGCTGCTTCTAATATGCAGAATTTGGCCAGCTACTGAAGTTCTAAGAAACTGATTTATGCTTTTTCATGCAGGACCATCGACAGAGGGACTACTTTGGCAAAAATTTGAAGCTGTATGGATTCTTGTTGAGGGAGACTGGGGAAAAGAAGATATGTGCTTTCCAAAAGAAATACTAGGAGAAAGAACTTATCCAATAGTGGAACCAAAGCTACTATTTACCAGAAAAGATTTGTTGCACTAGGAGTTAACAAGAAAATAAACATCATCATTTATTATACTCTGTGATAATCAATCCAACTCAATGAGAATGACTTCCAAAATGGCAGCAAGCCTGTAAGATTCACCTCAACTGGCAAAGGGATTCAATTAATCATAACAGAAAGGCTGTATATAAATCCGAATCACCTCAAAAGATTAAATTTATTACTCAATCCAGATCATAGTGAGTGTGTTCTAATGGCCCCCAGCTCATTCTCCTATTCTTAAGAAGTTTAGTACCTGACATATAATCTTCATCTCTTCCTAGTTCTTGTCCTCATATTAGGGGACTTCAACAAACATGTTGATGCTCCTGAAAATACTCAAACTTCCCAGTTTCTCCTCCACTCATCCTCAAGCCACATATAGTAAAAACCATGAACTAGATCTTGCAATACTCCACAATGGCTAAGAAATGAGAAGAGTTGCCATCACTTAAGACAACCTATCCCCCCCTCATCTTGCCCCTTCCTCTTGCCTTGGATTATTCCAGAACTCATCCAAGAGGCCAAGCAGCAGCAAAAGTGAGCCCCAACGGACGTCCTATCCTAACTGCCCTTGTCTCTCACCTGTTCCTCCATACTTGCTCCTGACTACCCTGAAGCCAATCCAAGATTTGTGAAGAATTTTAGAAGCATCACTAGACTGCCCTTACTATCTTACCTACCCCCTCTGCCAAGGCTGATTGACTGTTCAATAGGGCTTGAATGAGATGGGAACCAATAACTCTATTTCTTTTCCTTACTATTTGCCCTGAAGTCTCCCCCATCTTAATTATTTAATTTAGGATCTCTGCACTTTGCTAACTTTTGTACTCTTAGGATTCTTGAGCTTTTCCATCTTCTCTACAGCTAAACTTGCTTTTCTGTGTTTTCCCCCAGTTTGAATGGGGAACTCCTTATGATCAGAGAGAGTTTCACTTTATTTCTAGCCAGCATTTAGTACAGTGTTTAGCACAAATAAAGTGCTTAATAAATGATCCAATATATCCATTTCTTTATTTTCTTCTCTCCCCAAATTTAATCTTCTATTAAAACAGCTCAACTCTATATTGTCTTTATATCTCTAATCCTACAAACTTTTGTCTTATCACAACTCATGATCTGCCAACTCCAACTTTGAATTACTTCTACCACCTGCCTCTCCCTTTCTCTAACTCTCTCAACTGAAAATTTTGTCTCACATTCTATTAAGAAAATGGAAATCAATGACAGAAAACAATAATGATATGGATTAGAGGGGATGTGGGAAAACAGGGACACTAATACATTGTTAGTAGAATTGAAAATTGATCCAGTCATTCTGGAGAGCTATTTGGAACTATGCCTAAAAAGCTATAAAACTGTTTATATCTTTTGATCCCAGAAGTGCTACTGCTGAGTCTATATCCCAAAGAAATCATAAAAGAGAGAAAAGGACCCACGTGTGAAAAAATGTTTGCAGCAGTTCTTTTTGTGGACAAAGAATTGGAAAATGGAAATTATAGGTGCTCATCCATTGAGGAATAGCTAAATAAGTTATGGTATATGAAAGTAATGGAATATTGTTATTTTATAAGAAAATATGAACAGGCTGATTTTAGAAAAGGCTGAAAAGATTTACATGAAATGATGCTTTGTGAAGCAAGAAAAACCAGAAAAGCATTGGACACAGCAATAGCAAGATTATATGACGATAACTATAATAGAGTTGGCTTTTCTCAGCAATTCAATGATCTAAGACAATTCCAAATCCAAACTTTGGATAGAAAATGCCATTCACATCCAAAGAAAGAATTATAGAGACTGAATGCAGATCGAGGGATACAATTTTCATCCTTTGTTTTCTTGGGTTTTTTTCTTGTGATTTTTCCCTTTTGTTCTGATTTTTTTTCTTCCAACATGACTCGTATGAAATGTGTAAAAAATGAATTTACACATATAACCTAAAAAAATAAAATTCAAAACAACAACAACAAAGAAAACAGAAGACATTTGCCATGAGCATTTTCTTCTCCCCTAATCTGTATCATTAAATAACCTGATAAAATCCCACATTCTGCTCCTTTACTCTCATGATAATGTTAGCTCTTCTCTTTGACAAACCTAATCTTTTTACCTTTAACCTTGTTCCTTGAGAGCAAAGACTGATTCATTTTTGTTATTGTATACTCAAGTGTCCAGAACAGTGCTTGACAGCTAGAAGAGCTTAAGAAATAAATTAATGGACTAATGAGGATATATAGGATTAAAAAAACCAAAAACATTTAAGTCAGAGTTCCATACGCTTATATTTTATTTTATTGTACTCAGATTTAGGTTACTAAGAAAACTCCACTTGACTGAAGAACCAAATACTAGATGCTGTAAGAGAGAGGGAATAGAAGGGAATAGTAGACAAAGCCTTCCCTAATCAAAGAGTTTATAATGTAAATGGGAAAACAAGCATATAACACAAAGAAATCCAGTTCAGAAGAACTTCAAAAAAGTAGATAGGTGTGGTGGAAAATAAAAACACCACATAACAAATCTGCTAGATGACCTCCATGGTGTCTTTTCCATTTCTAAAATTCTGTGAAAAATGAGGGTAGGGCAGGTGATACAGTAAATAATACACCAGCCTTGAGTCAGGAAAACTCATCTTCCTGAGTTCAAATCAGACTTCAGATACCTTCCAGTTGTGTGACTCTGAGCAAGTCACTTAACTTTGCCTGCCTCAGTTTTCTCATCTGTCAAATGAGAAGGAGATAGAATAAGCAAACCACTCTAATATATATCTCTGCGAAGAAAACTACCCAAATGGATCCAACTCATGAAGAGCTGGACATGGCCATACTAATGGATTGAACAACAACAATGAAAAGTGGAGATGATGAAACGTAAGAGGTGGAGTGGGAAAAGACACAAACAAAAACAAGAACAAGTATCTAGATAAAACCACTCAGTCCAACTGACAAGCATACAGACATCACTTAATTCAATTAAATTAATATTTGCTAAGTACCACAGAGTACACAGCATCAGAGCAGACTCTGTTCCCTAACATGGTATGATAATACTGAGCATTCCACAGTCATGGCTTCCTCTCTCCCCTCTCCACCTCTCCCCCCCCCCCAAAAAAAAAAAAAAAAAGGAAAAGGAAAATATTCTCACCACTAACTTTAATTAACTCTGATATCCCAAATGCCTTGTAGCACAATAGTACCAAATCTTTCCACTGATGAAAGAAGCTGAAGTGGACAGAAAAGCTATAAATGTCTCAATTCTTGTGGGTTCACCCCAAGATCCTTTCCTTTGCTGTAATAAAGTACTGTCTATTTCTCCATAGAGATTCTTTATTAAGGAACCAGCCACTCCTGTGAATCTGAAGAGGAAGGTGGAAGAATACAACCACTGCTCCTAGTAAGAAACTGGCAAGTCAAGCACGGCCCCAAACCACCTGCTCCCTTGGGAACAGATGAAAACCACAGTTACCACAGCAGAAATGGTTTCATGTGGTCCAGAGGAAGCCCATAATTGCATGTGGTTAAAGGTAAGCTACATTGTAAATAGAGAAATGAATGAATCCCAGTTTTATGAGTCCAGAATCCCTAACAGCCTTAAACCTGGAGAAGGAGGCAGCCTGACATAGGGAAGATAAAGTACAATCATGTATACTGTTTTCATTCAGTATTCTGTGCCTTGGTCCATAGTTCTATACCTGAACCAACTCCTTTATGGGATACCATGAATTCACAGCAGATGCCCCAGAATATACTAAATGAATAACTGTTTGGATGACAAGGGAAGGCCTTCTCAGTACAGGCCCAACACAATACAATCCTGAAAAAGACCAGTCTCTCCTCTTCTCCTACTCACCTTTAAAGAACCAGATATAGTGATTGAGGAGCAGTAGGTCTCAGAGGTTATTCCAGAATGTCAAATGATTAGGAATGGCATCCTTGTCGAGAGTGGCTGCTAATGAAGCTGCCTATACTGAAGCTGATGTTAGTTGCCTAACCTCATGGAATTTGCTTAAGAGAGAATACTGTAGGAAAAGAACAAGGATGTATTTTACTATAAGACTTAGCTATTCTTAGATACAGATTCTTAGATCTTCCACAGAAGAACCTGTAATTTTTTTAATCAACATATACCCAAGCATTGGTCTAAAGGCAACCAATATGGAGGCAGCATGGTATAGTTGAAAGAGCCCTGGTACTATAATCCCAGTTCTGCCACTCAAATGTGAGACCCTGGGTAACTCACTTCATCTTACAAGGCCTCAAGTTTTCTCACCTGTAAAATGAGGGGGTTAGAGTTGATGACTTCTAAATTCTCTTCCAGTTCTAAATCTATGATCATAAGATCCTAATTATAATGTTACCATGTTATCTACAAAAGTTTCTGTACCCTACTTGATATTTTGTCTTTTTATCTCAGTGCCACACCCCAAATGAACAAATACTTGTCAATTGGCTAATTTGTAAACAAAGATAGCCATACTGACCTCTTTTAAAAAATCAGCCAAAATCTGATGATGTATAATGTACAATCTTGGTCCTGAATGAAACACTCTTTTTAAAATGTAGTCTACAATGTCAAATATGGTTGATGGTTGGTTGGTTGGTTTTGCCAACAAGGAGTGTACTATGTTGGATTATTATTATTATTGTTGTTGTTCATTAGACATAGATAATAAGAAAGAGATGAGTTAAAATCCTGTCACAAACATTTATTATGTGAGCTTAGGTTTCCTCATTTATAAAATGGGGCTAATCATGGCTCACAGGTTGTTGTGAGGAACAAATGAGATCACCTATGCAGAGTGTATCGCAAATCTTAAAGCTCTATATAAATGCTAGCTATTATTATTTCCTTAATTTTTTTTGCTTTTTACAAGAAATGGTTCAATGAAATGTAGACCAAGAAGAAATGATGATGGTATTAAAAAGAAAATGCAACCCTTGGAGTCTTTCAAAGTGGAAAAAGCCAATATCGTTACTAATACAGGTACCAAAAAACTGTCATGCTGTTAAACAAGAGAAATAAAATCATTTTTAAAAATTAAAATAAATGTATTTTCCCTTGTAGACAATAAGGTTACGATTTCTTTCCCAAGGGGGTAATGGTTTCTTCTTAATGAGTCACAATGTTCTGTTCAGTATTTATGAAATACCTGCCATTCTAGCCATATTTGACCTATATGATGGAGATTAAACTCCAGAATATAAGAATGGGCTTATTATAATAGTAGACACTCTTTTAATCAAATCTTTAGCCAGCTAGCTGATAACAGTACCTAGCTTATCTTTCCTATGGCAATTAGTTTGGATAAAGCAGCTGCCATATGAAGATTGAATCATGAAGGCAAAATATTCTTCCTATCATTTGGTGCAATGGGGAAATGAATAGCTAAAGTGGCACAGTGGATAGAGTGCCAAGCCTGGAGCTAGGACGACTCATCTTCTCAAGTTCAAATATGAGCTTGGACACTGGTTGTATGACTCTGGGCATTTTACTTAACATCTCTTTGCCTCAGTTTTTTTCAACTATAAAATGGGAATGATAATAACACTGGGAATAACTAAGTGGTGCAATAGATAGAGCACTCAACCTAGATGACATCTTCCTAGTGCAAATCCAGCCTCAGAAACTTACAAGCTGTGTAACCCTGGGCTAGATGCTTAATCCTGTTTGTCTCAGTTTCCTCATCTGTCAAATGAATCGGAGAAGGAAATGTCAAACAACTTCAGTATTTCTGCCAAGAAAACCCCAAATGGAATCATGAAATGATTGAACAACAAAACAATAATTGTACTTATCTCTCAGAGTGATTGTGGGGATCACATAAGACTAATCTGCAAAACACTTTGAGAACTCTAAAGCTCTATATAAATGCTAGGCTATTCTTAACACACCATATGTCTGGACACAGAGTTGGAACCATAATTATCCCAAGAAGTTGATGTCAAGATGAAGAAAATGGGATTTGATATTAAGTATTTTTTTTGGTAAAATTCTTCATATGAGAAATGTAAGTGAAATGATTGAAAAGAAAGCAAATTTTTCTCCAAATGGGAATATAGTATCAAAAACTATATTTGAAATTATCCAGGTATAATATGGGAGTAGAGACACCAACAGCAAATTGAATGTCTTTTCTATCCATCAAACCTTACGGAGTTTACTGAAACTTGGAGGGGCATATCAAAACATAGATATAAAACTAATCATGCTCTAAAATGGGATCACGGTCCATCTGAGCTGTGATTCTGTACCTCACGCCAAGACCGCCTAAATCATCAATGGCTACTGAATGACAGCTTGCACACAGGTGGGGAGATTAGACAAAAAGCAACACAGGGTAAAATTATTTCCACAGCTCTAAATCTCAATCTGGTTGCTGAACAAAATAAGACCACATGGAACATTTTTTTAAACTGATTTTGTGAACATCTATAGGAGGCCATATCAAGTTTAAAATCTGCAAGAAATTGGTGTAAGATATTGTGTTAGCTACCAAACATTTTAACTCCTGCTGGGCTGTAAGATGCATCCCCAAAGTGGAAGATATTATTTGGGGGAAAGAGGAAACCAGTTGGGTTTGAAAGACATAGCCTATAGAAAAGCAAGATCAAGCAGTGACCAAGGCATTATGTCAAAGTCATCTCATGGACCAACTGCTTAAATGATTCAAAGAACCTTAAAAATCCAATACCATCAATCCAAAGAGGTTCCAAATGTCCATTGTCCAGAAGAGGTAAAATTTTTTTCTGCTAAGTCACTTAAGAAAAACATCTTCATAAAGCTTATATTATTTCTTTCCTTTCTGGCTTCCAAAGGGCTGTTGGAGCTGGAAAATACTTTCTTCAAAAGCATCACAAGATGAGAATTTCCAGTAGCATTTTGTTTTGTTCCTTTTTCTCCCATCTCACTCCCACATTTGTACCTTTCCATCTTTACTTGGCCTCTATTGAAACGGGAAGAAAGAAACGGAAACTTCCCTGTCCAATCCTTCTAATCTAGAAAAGGAAGGAGGCAGGGCAAACCTGGTAGAGAGAATCCAAAACATATTCAGAAACAACTCATCCATGTAAACATGGCTCCCAGAACAAAGACACATGTGTGGATCTAAACTCGAAAAACAGGGTTTAAAATAGCTGGCAGCACAGTAAACTAGAAGAGTAAGTCAAAATAAATCAACATAAAGATCCATCATCTGATACAGATTGTCATGGTTTTGAAGAACATAAATAGTTCTGGGATGAATGGGTCAGTTATTTTGGTCCTGTATGGCAACTCAACAAATCACCTCTAAGGAAGTGGGAAGGGAAAAGAGATCGGAGAGAAAGGCACATGAAGACATTACAAGTATAACATGTTGTATGTGTGTCACACCCAAAAAGAAACAAGTTTTAGAATGCACCCAGTGAACACAAAAAAATCCTCAAACTAAAAAATATTAACCTCACCCAGTTTATGAAATAAAGAGCTTAGAGTTACCATTTTGTCATCTCAGGGAAACTGACCTGCAAGGGATAGAATGTGATGGTTTCAATCATGTTTGATTTTTTTTTCCTTTCTTTTGCAAAGGAGTGAGGAAGTGATAATCTTCTAATTAAATAAACCAGTCCTTTAGGGTAAAACCATGTCAAATGCATTAGCATCCTAGAAAGAACTACCACACCCTATTCTTGCCAATAACTTTTGATACCTTAGCAATTCAGGTGGCTAAAAGGTTAATTAATGATTCACCTTGTCTGTATTCTAAAAATCTAACTCTAAAGACTTTCAAAGTGTGAAATTAGCATGGCAAATCTGAACAATTCAACCTTGTTGGGGGAACACCCTCCCAGTATAAAAGAGGCAAGGAAGGATTCACTCAAGTAACCCAAAACTAAGCTTACTTAAGAAAAAAAAATTCATAAGGCTGTGCTTTCTCTTCACTTCCCTCTCCTATAATGGGAAAAATGTTTTGGCATGTAATCTAACTAGGCTAAATTAGGTAGTTCCTGGGCTGGGACAATTCCCACTTTCCCCAATACCAGACAACGATAGAATGGAAGGTGGTAAGGGAACAAGTGTCTATTAAATGCCAGTAACTGTGCTAAGCACTTAACAAACATTACCTCTTTTGATTCTCATAACTACTTTGAGAGGTAGAAGCTATTAGTTATCCCCATTTTACAGATGAAAAAATTGAGGCAAATAGAGGCTGTGCCTTACCCTGGGTCACATAATTAGCATCTAAGGCTCAATTTGATTTCAATGATCCTTTCAGCAGTTGTTCTGTATACAGCCTACTGCTTAGGATAGAAGAGAAAAAGCCTTTTCTACAGAAAGTTATAAAGTATACAAAGGTAGTCTTCAGTGTTCTCAGCATCCTTTGTTTCCTCCCAATCCTTTTCTCCAATTGCACTGAAAAGATGGAAGTAGGCTAGATGGTGGCTTAGAGATCTGCCACTGGGGAGGGCAGAAGCAAGAAGACTGGGAGAACCTGGGCTAGGGGGAGGAAGTCACAAACAAAATCTCAAAAATCAGGGTGGAACTAAAAGGAATGTCAGCTGCTGAGGAGTCTGATCCAAGATATCTGTCACTTAGATATGAATATCAGTTGGTACTATGAGTAGTAATTTACATGAGGCCCATTGGAAAAACAAATATTAATGTTCTGTATAGGCAATGGAAAGTGAACAAAAGTTGTTTTTTTTGTTTTTTTGGTTTTTTTTTTTTTGTTAGCTTGACACAGCTATACTTTATTCAACCTTCATTCTGATTTCTTTTTAATGGAGAAGTTATAGCTACCAACATACAAACAAGTACAGTAGGGGAACTATATCTCTGGTCCATCGCTGGTACTAATTTGGTAAGTTC
Organism: Antechinus flavipes; assembly: GCF_016432865.1. Lineage (NCBI taxonomy): Eukaryota > Metazoa > Chordata > Mammalia > Dasyuromorphia > Dasyuridae > Antechinus > Antechinus flavipes. Next base: position 166,090,216 of record NC_067401.1, read on the forward strand.
ATCTCAAAGATTTTTAGTGGTATTTGTATCACCAGCAAATAGGACATCTGAACTTTATAATACACTTGCTGCCCTGGGCCAGTCCAACTTCCATCTAGAAAGTAACAAGCATATAATGAATTAAATTGTAGATAGTAATAAAAATTGAATCCATGAACCAGGGTACAGCTTTAAAAGTAGGTCTGTGTGATTCAGCACTTCATTTTAGCAGACTGTCCTAGAAGGAGGCAAAACACAGACCAGCCTGGGAGGGAGTTAGGGGACAGAGATGTGCAGGGAGGAGGTTTCAATCTGCTGCCTATCCTTAAGATAATTATGAACTAACACTTTCAAACTAACATAGTAGTTTAGTGAACTAGAAAGGCATTATTAAGGCCTAGTCTGCTATCCAAAACTTTTTCTCTTCATGCTTTGATAATTGCATTTCACCATAATTGTTTTCTATTGCAATCTTATGCATTTTATTCTACGTATTTAAAAGTATTATTCAAAGAAGGCGTCCATAGACCAAAGGAGATCCATTATACATTCACAAAGTTAAGAACTTCTTGCAGAAACCCACCCAGCTGGCTTCAATTAGAAAATGGGACCATTAACTAAAGTATTTTATTTCTTCAATTCATTTATTTTCAACAAAACACATAAACACAAATTCCAGGGAATCCACAGACAAGGATGTTGAGCCAGAGCCTGGACAAACTTAATAATCAAGGGTATGAATGCTGATACATTACTGGCTGTGTGATTTTAGGCAAACTGCTTAACTCCTCTATGATCTAAGACAAGTGCTGAAGAACATATATGGAGAAGCAGGTGCTAATATGCATTGATAGAGGAAATTTTTTGTACCCATGAAATTAGAGCTTTGAGAGAGGAAGAAAAATAGGGAAAAAAGGAAGAAAGGAAGGAGGGAAGAAAGGAGGAAGAAAAGGGAAAGGGAAGGAAGAGGAGATAAGAGAAAGGAATGGAGAGAAGGGAAGAGGGAATATAATTTTATTATAAGCAGGGAATCATAAAATATGTTATTCAGATTTTCCTCTTCCTTTACTAAATGACAATCACTTTGTTCTTCAGTTTTACCCATTTTAAAAATGAAAATAAATTACTTCAGGCTTTCTGGAAGCATGACAATAATCCATATAAAGATTTCTTTATTTGAAGTAATATGGATTAAACTATTATTAATGAAAGAAAAAAGGTATTTCCAAAGAATGTGCTAAACTATCAAATTTTTATTTATTTTTAAAGGGAACGTCTAAATAAATGGATTAAAAAGAGCCAATCTTCTATTTCAATCAGACCTGGCTATAACTCTCACTGACTTGTCTTGTTCCCAGCACATACCTTGAAAGATTATGCTTGGCTCTCCTTGGCTCCCAAAGAGAGCAAAACAAATCCTTTCAGAATCTACTGGTTATCTTACAGGGAAGGATATGAGTTAGAAAGAATTTATGGAGGGTTATAAAGTGCAGACTTATTTCTCTGTCAATAGTCTAAGGTATGTACATATACGACAGTCCAGTTAACAAAATAGAAGACACAGAGAAATAAAACAGACAGAACAGACAGAACACACACACACACACACACACACACACACACACACACACACACTCACACATACAGATAATACTGTCAATCTTGATATCTTTAAGAGAGAATCATATTATTTCTGTAAAACTACAAATAAGAAGCTAGAGAAGAAAAATTCCATCATAAAAATTCAGCACCTTCACACAACACTGCTTCCATCCCAGCTTAAAGAATCAGTTGTAATATGTCTCCTCTTCTCAAGAGCAGAGATCCCCACCCATACCTCAAGGTGTTTGATGATTCCTTCCTATAGATCAAAACTCAAACTGGTAAGACAAGTCAGTGGGGCAGGGATCTTTGAAATAGAGGGTTTTAAGTACCTGAAAATCACAACACATCTATTCCTTATCAGAACAATAATAACAACAACAATAAAAAAGTCTAAGGACTCAGTTACGTTTACAGGAAAATTCTATGCTTTTTCTTGTTGCAAAGAGAAAATAAAGTAATTGTCCATCAAGTAGGGAATGGTAAAATGAATTGTGGTGTAAGAATGCAATGAAATACTATTGTGCATTAAGAAGTGATGAGCAGGATAGTTTCAGAAAAATCTGGAAAGACTTCCATGAGCTGGTATTGAGTGAATTGAACAGAACCAGGAGAACATGGTACACTGTAACAGCAACACTGATGATCTCTGAATGACTTAGCTATTCTCAACAATAGAAAGATCCAAGATTGCAAAGGACTTATGATGAAAAATGCCATCCATTTCCACAGGAGGAATTGATAGGATGTGAATGCAGATCTAAGCAAACTATTTTTCACTTTATTTTTTCATGGTGGGCTTTTTTTGGTATGTTTTCTTACACAACATGACTATATATAGAAATATGTTTTGCACATATACAACCTATATCAAATTGCTTACCCTCATCTCAGGGAGGGAGTGAATTTAGAACTCAAAATTTTTAACAAATGAATATTAAAAATTATTTTTACAAGTAATTGGGGAAAATATTATTCAAATTCTTAAACAAGAAAAAAATACAAGAGATAAAAAGAGAGAAGTTTTTAAAAGATGAATGGTAAAAAAAAGGATTCAGTTAAGCAGGACAATTTTGTTACTATTGTGTTGTCTAATGCACATATTAAAAACTTCATGGTCACAGTTTCATACACAATCTTCTTTTTTGTTCTTTGTTTATTATGATATTGAAGTTTTAAGTTCATCATAAAAATGTTTTCAAAGTCTATAGCAGGTAGAAGTTAGATAATCATACTCTTTCTTCTTCCAAAGCTTTTGGCTTTTACTGACCTTCAGTTTAGTCTGAGCATCTTAAATTTACAATTTTCATAATATTTAGAGCTGGAAAAGTTCTTACACATCATCTAATCCAACCTCACCCCTCTCCAGTTTTACAGAGGGCAAAATTCATTGCAAGAAGGGTAGATAGCAGAGATCATTGAAAGCATGGCAAGCTAACTAACTAACAATTGACATCCCAAACTAAATCCTTGACTATTCAGAGATATTTCAGCCATCAATTATCTTTTAAGGATGTCTAGTTTGAGAACCTCCATTTTGAAAGGGACATAAAAGAAATGAAAAATGTCTGAAAAGAAATCTGAGACAATAATGAAAGAGTAAGGATACTTAAGGATACTTAAATATTAGATTATTGAGGAAGAGAAGTATCTTTTAGAACATAGCAATTAACAAAAAGTATGATCTACCATTTTCTCTTTCTCTGACAAACATGATGAATAAGCAAAAGAGACTTAAGTTGCAATTGTGGAGGCAAGGTGAGCACCAAACCTAACAGTACTTATTGACAAAATCAAAAGACATTTTTGTAAGCAATATGCTTCTCTTCATAATGGTCTAGATGAGGAACCCAGTGTTTTTGTGGTGAGGAGCTACTTTGAAGTCTTGACATCAAAAATAATAGACGTGTTAACAAATAAATACTTCCAGAAAAGGGAGGGGAAGTTAATGTTATTTTACTTTGCCTTGAGAAGCATAGCCAGAATGAGGGAGCATACTGAATAGTCCTACTGTGCCATGTTTGGAGCACATCTGGAGTGTTATGTCAAGTTGTAGATAACGCCTTTAAGAAAGAACACTGACAAGCTACTGAGGGGAGGGCCCCCAAGATGGTGTTCTGATGAGTTCTGAGGTCATAGCATATGAGGATGGACTGAAGGAAATGAAGATTTTTTTTTAAGCCTGGAAAAGAGAGACTTATGGAGAATATCATACATCTTTTCAAAGGATAGGTGGAAGAAAGACAGAACACTGGGCTCAGATAAGAGAAGTAGGAGCACGCAAGAGGAGGGTGGTGATTGAATCAAAGTAGACTTAGTTTCAATTTAAATAAAAACTTCCTAATGACTAGAGCTGCCCCAAGGTGGAACAGATTGCTTCAGAAGGTAGTGGATTCCCCTAACTTATGGTCTTCCAGTATAGACTGGGTGACCACTTGTCAAGTAAGTTGTACAGGGCATTCTTGTTCAGGTATGGATTAAAAGAGATGGCATCTCTAGGGTCCCATCTAACTCTGAGACTCTGGAATTCTATTAACAACTAAATTTTTGGCTTTAGTAACTCCCAGTCATACTCACTGTTTCACCAGAAATGCCCAAAGGTCATGGGGAAGAAAAGCTGAAGAGCAGGTCTTAGACATCTGAAATGCCACTAAAGTAACAGATTTTATTCCTATCATTTCTCATATGACATGTTATTTAAAACTTCAAAGAAAGGGAGGTATGGCCAATGACAACAGTCTGAAATAGTCCTAGACCAAGGAGAATGCTACAAGGGATACAAAGCCATTTAATGTTCTGGTTCTTGGGTCTCTGCATCTTGTAATATCCAATTCAAAGAGAGGTGAGACAGAGGACTGATTAAACCATTATTTTCATCTAAAGGGGATGATTAGGGAAGGGACACCTCTATCTCCTCTCTCTAGTGTGGGAGTTGTTCATTTTCTCTCAGACACCTCCAGTGGCAGCCAGCTCAGATGGCAGAAGCATGTGCTGGAGTAGTTATTAGCAACCCACAAGCTCCAGATGGTACATTTTGGGAAAGTAGATATGAACAGTTTGACCAGAGTTTTCTGGCTTCTGAGATTTATTCCCCTTAAACAGTGGCTCTCAGAAACTTGACTAGCAAAGGTACAGCAGTACAGCTATTACACAATTAGAATGCTATGCTTTGGGAGGAAAAGGGACATTAAAATACCATTCTTGGGTGTAGTGGCAAAGAAGGCTTGTGTTAAAGGATCAGCTGCTAATCCTCAGTATCCAAGCACATAATACCTTTCTGACCTTTTTTGTAACAAGTCACTTTAATGCTCGGTTATTCCAGGGGTTTCCAGGGGAGGAATGGGATTACTGAGAGTTAATTAACATGTTTCAGCAAGACATGAGTATACAGACCTATATGGAATGGAAAAAAGAGATACCTGTATCTGTAATAACAGGTGAATATGACATCTGAAGGCCAGGACACCAAATACATCTAAAGACTACAAGAGTCTAAATATAAGGCTATTTATTCCACTACAGACATTTCTATAATCCCTGGAACTCAAAACACACACACACACACACACACACACACACACACACACACACACAGTTTCTCTCTTCTCTTGTATTTGAATTTCATCTCTGATATTTGAGAGCAGAGCAAGTCACTTATAACCTTCTATGGGCCTCAGTTTCCTCATCTGTAAAAAGAAAATTTGACAAATAGCCTTTTAAAGTCCCTGCTAGCTCTAAATCTATGACATGATTCTATTCACTAAAATTAAGTTGAGAAAATGGCAATGAAAAGATACAAACAAAATTCCACAGCAATGTCAAATGACATATTTTACCGTTCTGGTATTTTACAACAAAAGAACATATTTATCTTTTTACCTCTTCTCCCCCCACCACCCTAAAAAAGAACAACAACATATTAGTTTCTTCTTTCATGGCAATTCTGCAGCAATAGTTTGATGAAAAGGAGGCAGGAAAACTCCAATGACACATGACTAAAGAGAATGGTCCACCTGTGTCCACTCATTTCCACCTCTCTAAATCTTTGTTCAAGGATGCCCTCTCAGCTCCTCCTCAACAAGCCACCCCAAGATTCACCTTCTCCTTGAAGCTTTCCACTGAGCAAACTGGTGACAGCTCTCTGGCTTTCTCTGCCTTCTCGTAACATTTCACATATTGTCTAGACTATTATTCCTTTCATTGACAAATATTAAACACCTACTCCATACAAGACCCTTTGGTGGATAGTATCATCATACATTGCCTTATTAACTAGTTCCATATATGTGAACCATCTTCTCAACTAGACCAATCAGAGGCCATGTATATTTCCAAAATAGAAAAGAATATAGGAAAACTTTGATAAATGAATGCTTGCTGGATATATCAATTAGGTGAGGAGAAGGGAGAAATAAAATGAGTCTACACAAGATCATAGATTTTAAGCTGAAAAGGGGTTATCTAAATCAACCTACGCATTTTATTATTATTATTTTTATTTTTTATTTTTTTTTAACAGATGGTAAAACATCATATCCTGAAAGGCTAGATGATTTACCCAAAGTATATGGGAGTACCGCATTCAAGATGGAGACATGGGCCTTCTGACTCTAAAGTCAGAATTTTGTTTGTTTTTCCCCTTTTATACACTGCTAAGGAATAAAGGAAGTGAGAACAGCCAAATGCATGTAAGCACAGACCACAAAGTACTTCTGTAGGGTTGTCTAGCAAACTCATAGGACTGATTTAAGGAAAGGAAGGTGACTTTATAAATTTCAAAGTATTAAATACTTTGCGTCTCTAGGGTCTTATAGACAAAACAGGAGGTATTTTAATTAAGCTTAAATTTCTTGCCACTGGGGATGGGGAAAAAATTAAGAAAACAGAGATTAGCTACTGAGAAAAGAAAGCTAAGTTACAAATATTGAAATTTTCCTATATACTTTTTTCTGACTTATTGCTCTACATCAAATGTTTTTTTATTGCAAAATCTCTAGGATTTTCCTACTTTCCTGTATGCCATGCACAGTACTAGGCACTAGGAATTACAAAGACAAAAGAGAAACAGTTTAGCCCTTCAAGAAGCTTGCACTCCTCTCCAGGCTGTACCCCCAACCTCCTCTACCATGTTCCAGCTCTTCATCCTAAAGCCTGTTTTTAGTCCTGGAATTCACCTTTCAGCTTGGAGGTTTTCTCTTCCCTTACAGATTAGGTGGTTCCTCCTTGGACCTCCATTTAGTGAAGGCACTAAGGTCAGTCATGTATCACTCCTCCTTTTCTACCATGTCTCTGCAGGGGGTATCTTGATCTTTCCTTCTTTTTATGCCCCCTCTGAACTTGCTTTTATGGGTTAGAATGGACACTCTTTCTGGAGTAACAACTGCCTTTCTTTTCACATATATTTGAAGTCTCAGCATTTAGAAAACTACCTAACACACAGTAAGCTCTTGCTTGTTAACTGATTGACATATAAGTATGTACACAACATCAGTACAAGATAATTGAGGAAAATATCAGAAGTTTAGAGGAGAATAAGAAACCTTTTAAGTAGATCAGAAGATTGGAGCTGAGCCTTGAAGGAAACTAGGTATTCTAAGAGGCAAAATTGGAAAAAAAGAATACATTTCAAGGCAGAACAACAGTCAGTGCAAATGTGTAGAAGCCAGGAGGACAGTTTGGTTCAACTGTAGAGTGTGTGAATGGAATAATGTGCAATAAAGATGAGAGCAAAGTTATACTAGAGCCAAGCATTTAATCTAGAGATAACAGGAGGCCACTAGAATGTACTAAGCAAAAGAGAGGAGTGACAAGACCAGACGTGTGCTTTGGGAATATTCCCTTAGCTGCTATGGGAAGGACAGATTAAAAGAAGGAGAGATTTGAGACTGGGAGACTCATTCAAACTAAGCTTTTCCCTCAAGCAGGACATCTGCTAAGTAAATAAAAACTCCACAATGCACCAGTGGTTATTCATTTAACATGGATGCATTATTCTATGGGGTCTCAAAGTCATTTGGGTAGATAGACATGGGCTAGGTAGGAAATAGGAAACGATGCAGTCGAAGTCAGCAAACTCAAAAGTAGCTCCGAAAGCTATTTTATTAGGGGGATCAGGAATAGGGACTGGGTAGACAAGATTATGAAATAGTAATTACAGTCTAAGTCATCATACTGGGGAAATCTCATCCTGACAGACTCTAGTTTCATTACTTTTAAATAAAATTGTACAATATTAATTTTTTTTAAACTCAGGAGAGAAGTTAAGAAATGCCAGGCCATCATTACCCCCAGGAGTGGAAAAGCACCTTCTGCTGACAAATTACAGCTGAATATAGCTATCTTCAGCTTCTGTATAGAAGGGAGCTAGGTTTTCCAGATTTAAGCTTCCTGATGCTTGAGGTGCTGCAAGATATATACCAGGCAACAACAGTTTAAGACAAGCGTGTGGGTTTCATTTAGAGGAGATAAGTTGCCATATTTAGATTTAACATTTCTTGTATAGCAGGTGCTAGGTGGCACTACGGAGCATGGAGTACTAAATCTAGAATCAAGATGATTCCTCTTCCTGAGTTCAAATCCAGCTTCAGGTTCAGGCTCTTTGGTTTTTTGTTTGTTTGTTTGTTTTTTATTATAATTTTTTAATGACAGAACAAATGCCTGAGTAATTTTTTACAACATTATCCGTTGTACTCAATTCTGTTCCAACTTTTGCCTTTCCTCCCTCCACTCCCTCCCCTAGATGGCAAGCAGTCTTATACGTATTAAATATGTTATAGTATATCCTAGATACAATATATGTGTGCAGAACCATACAGTTGTCTTGTTGCGGAAGAAGAATTGGATTCAGAAGGTAAAAATAACCTAGGAAGAAAAACAAAAATTCAAGTAGTCCACATTCATTTCCCAGTGTTCCTTCTCTGGGTGTAGCTGATTCTGTCCATCAATGATCAATTGGAACTGAATTAGAATCTTCTATTTGTCAACGATATCCACTTCCATCAGACTACATCCTCATATAGTATTGTTGTTGAAGTGTATAATGATCTCCTGGTTCTGCTCATTTCACTCGCCATCAGTTTATGTAAGTCTCTCCAAGCCTCTCTGTATTCATCCTGCTGTCATTTCTTACAGAACAATAATATTCCATAACATTCATATACCACAATTTATCCAACCATTCTCCAATTCATGGGCATCCATTCATTTTCCAGTTTCTAGCCACTACAAAAAAGGCTGCTGCAAACATTTTCGCAAATACAGGTCCCTTTCCCTTCTTTAAAATCTCTTTGGGATATAATTCCAGTAGTAGCATTGCTGGATGAAAGGGTATGCACAGTGTGATAACTATTGGGGCATAATTCCAGATTGCTCTCCAGAATGATTGGATTCGTTCACAACTCCACCAACAATGCATCAATGTCCCAGTTTTCCTGCATCCCTTCCAACATTCATCATTATTTTTTCAGGTTCAGGCTCTTTGTGACTGGGCAAGTCACTTATCAGTTGTCTGTAAAATGATCTGGAGAAGGACATGGCAAATCACTTCAGTATCTTTGTCAAGAAAACTCCAAAATATCCATACAATGGATAGAGCACCAGCCCTGGACTCAGGAGGACTTAGGTTCAAATGCAGCCTTAGACATATAACATTTTCTGGCTGTGTGACCCTTGGCAAGTCACTTAATCCCAATTGTCTCGCCAAACAACAAAAACAAAAACAAAAAACCTAAAAGGATCCCAAAGAGTTGGACAAGACTGAAAAACAACTAAACAAGTATCACAGGATCACAGATTTAGGGTTAGAAGGTAAACAGGCTGTCTAGGCTTTCTATCTTATTTTAAAAGATGGGACCTGGGATCCTGAGAAGTTGAGTGATTTGCCAATGTAGTTAGTAGTAAGGCCAATGTTCTTTCTAGTGTAACAGGCTACTTCCCAGGTACATGAGAGGAAATGGATAAGTTTGAGGTGGGAGAAATGGCTCAGGGTTGAGATGAATGCCATATTTTATCACTTGATGAACACGAAAGGTTTTTTAAACAATAGCTTTTTATTTTCAAAATACACGTAAAGATAGTTTTCAATATTGACCCTTGCAAAATCTTGCGTTCCAAAATATCTCCCTCCCTTCCTTCTCCCTTGTCTAAACAACAAGTAATCCAAAATAGGTTAAATATGTGCAATTCTTCTAAACATCTTTCCCTATTTATCATGCTGCACAAGAAAAATCAGACTAAAATTGAAAAAAAAAAGTGAAAAAAAAAACAAGCAAACAACAAAAAAGGTGAAAATACTATGTTGTAATCCACATTCTGCATAGTCCTTTCTCTGGATGCAGATGGCTTTCTTCATCACAAGTCTATTTGAATAGTCCTGAATCATCTCACTACTGAAAAGAGCCAAATCTATCATGTTGATCATCACATAATCACAATGTTCTCTTAGTTCTACTCACTTACATGAACTTAGCATCAGTTCATGTAAGTTTCTCCAGGCCTTTCTGCAATCATCCTGCTAATCATTTCTTATAGAATAATAATACTCTATTACATTCATATACCATAACTTATTAAATCATTCCCCAAGTGATGGGCATCAACTCACTTTCCAGTTTTTTGTCAGAAAATACTTTCAATGTTATCAAGTTAAACTGCTGTTTTCCCCCTTTCCCAAATTCCCAGAGCAACTATGTAGCACAGTGGATAAAGCACCAGCCTGGAGTCAAGGAGGACTTGAGTTGAAATTTAGCCTCAGATACTTACTATCTATGTGACCCTGGCCAAGTCACTTAGCCCTATTAGCCTCCAAAAAGAAAAGGGAAAAAAATCTCCTGAACCAGCCTTGAAAACAGGAAATGCTAGGTTAGAGACTCTCAAACCTGCCCATATCCTTCACTCTCCCAACTTACTTCAGTTTCTAGTTCCTTTATTTATATAAGTTGTTCCCCTGCCAGGAATTTGTCCTATTCCTGTCAAACATCCATGTTAAAATCCTATAAAAACTATAGTTTTTAGGCTTCAGTTATTATTCATTATCCCATCACTTCATAAAAACAGCTTGAATGTATTCCTCATCTCAGGTCCTTCACATGAGCTGAACCCCTCTCCCTTCTACCTTAGACCAGAAACTCCTTTGAGGTGACTGTTTTGTTCAAGTTTCAGCCACACAACAGACAGGCTATCAGTAACCCATGCTGACTGCCCAGAAGCAACTTTTCATGATATATAATTTGGAGGGAGTAGAATTCCAGAGAAGCCTAGAGTGATGATAGCTCAGGAAGAGAAAAGCTTTTGAACAACTGCATAACAGAGGTTAAATGGCTTTTCTGATATCAAAAAGCTAAGGATGCCCTCTTTCTCTTCTCTCATCAAATCTGAAAGAAAACTCCCCGGCCTCAGTGAAAAATGAAAGTTAGAGGATTCTATTCTTATCTAAGCTGGCTGTCACTGACCCCATCATCCCCAGTCAAATGGTGTCTAGAGTGTCTTGTCTTCTAAAATAGTTATCTTTGTTATAATATAGTCCAGGAGAACCCAGCAATAGGGGGGCAGAGGTTAATTCTCTGTGAAATAGTAACAAACCACAGGGGCGATTCTACACACACATACTAAACACCACACAGCCCATAGCAACAAATAGGAAATAAACAGAAACTGAAAATTTCCAAACAGAAAGGGAATTTGAAGGTTTGCTGCCTAATGGTCATGGGGCCAGGAGCCACAAATTTGTATAATCCTGCTTCTGCAAATTAACTTGTTGGATGGTCTTGAATAAATCTCATCCTATCCTTGGATCTCATTTTCTATACTTTAAAATTTATCAACATCTTTTGTTTTTAGTACCATAATCATTTCCTGATACACAATTCTCATTTCTGACATCACCACTACCACCTGTCCCTCCCTTGCAGCAACAAAAAATGGTAACAGCAAGTAGTTAAGCAAAACTGACAGGATCATATATGAAATACATTACCTGGTTACCCATGAAATAAACGACGCTTTTTTTCTGTCTCTACCAAAAGGAAGAAGACATGTTTTATTATCTGTTCTTTGGGGATTTTACATTATTATAATTAATGACTTTTGAGATAATTTACATTATTGTAAAGTCAATGAATATTTTTTTTTCTTGATACTGTTTCCTTCATTCTGCTTCCCTGAAGGCTCCTCATATTTACTATGCAAAAATGTTCCATTTATAGTCATAAACCACAGTTTATCCAGCTATTCCTTTATCAAAGGGTACTCCCCTTTTGTTTCCAGGTCTTTTGCTACCACAAAGTGCTGCTATAATTTAGTAAATAAAGGGCCTCTCCTTTCTGATTTTGAGTCCTTTGGGGTATATGCCCAGGAGCGGGCCTTACAGGTCAAAGGGCTTCCATAGTTTAGTGGCTATTCCAAGTTATTTTCCAGAATATTGTGGGCCTCAATTTTTTTCTCTACAAAGCTTTCATGACATAACAAAGAAAATACTGAACTTGCAGTTAAAGGGATATGGATTTGAATCTTGGCCCTGCTATTTACTGTGTGACCCTGTAAAAGTTGGACCTCAGTTTCAGTCTGGACCATCCCATGGATATGAGATGATAAGACTAGATACTAAATCCCTTAGGTCTTTTATGGCTATTATAACTGGAACATTAATTTTTTTGTCATCTGTTCAAACTTGAATAAGTAAGACAGGACGGTAAGGTTACCAAGAAGGAATAACTAAAAAGTCACTATGACTTTGGTACACGTGTTTCCCCCTCACCACCTTTTTTTAGTTATTAACGTTGAAGTAGGTAGCTACAAATGGAAACTCTCGATCAAAGAGTATATAAAAATAATTTAAAACACTGTTTTTCTTGCTATTTGAGTTCTTTTCATACTTTCCCCCATGTGAATTTTGTTATTATTTTGTCTAGCTCTATAAAGTATTCCCCTGGAAGTTTGATTAGCAGAATACCAGTTTTTGTAGTGAAGATAGCTAGGTGGCTTAGTGGAATGAGAGCTGGGACTAGAGTCACAAAGATTTCAGTTCAAATCAGTCCCCAGCTACTTAATTAACCGGGCAGGTCATTTAAACACTGGAAAAAGAAATGGCAAATTACTCTATCTTGGCAAGAAAATCCCATAGACAGTATTGGCATTCTATGATCCATGGAATCATGAAGAGTCAGATAACAACTGAACACCAATTCTGATAGTCTTTACTTTTTTTTAGATTGTGTAGACACATGAGCACCGATATTCTTTCAGTTACCTTGGTTGATTTTTATTTCTTTAAGAAACATTTTGTAATTGTACCTATACAAGTAAATGATTATCAGAGATTCTATAAATTTTTTGTTACTGCTGTACAGAAAACACTATTGATTTTTTGGTGGAGGCTTTTTGGAGTCCTATTGTCTATATGCTAAATCCTTTAAGTAACTCATAATATTATTACTCAATAAAGAAAGTTTTTGCCTCTTTATTTGTGCTTTCAATTATTGCCCCCTTGCTACAGTTAGCATTTTTAGAAAGATGTCAAATAGCACAGAAAGATATCACTGCTTAATTTCCACCAGTTATTGGAAAAGCTGCTAATTTTTCTATGTCCAATCAATCAATTAAACAAAAAAATTTATTAACCACCTACTTTTTGCCAATCTCTATGCTAAGTGGTAGGAATACATAAAGAGACAAAAGACAGTCTAAGTCCTCAAAGAGCTTAAATAATCTAATGGAATTAAATATATTTTTTATTTTAGATAGATACTTTTTTATCATATAAAAATAAAACACCTTTCTTGTTACAAGTTTGGTTTTTTCAGAAGCTAATTGAATATTATATATATATATGTTTATATAGATAGATATTTGCCATTTCTGTTTTTTTAACATTTATTTATTTTATATATATGATCTTTTTTTGTAAAGGTGTTATGTGGTACTGAGAAATGTGAGTATTATTTAATGTTTCCATTTCAAAATGGCATAGATTATTTAGTTCTAAATGGTCCAACAATTTGTTGGACTTTTTTCTCCTTTTATATTTCTGTTTGATCAGTCCAGTTCTTATGAAAGGAATATATGTTATAGTAAACATTTTTAATTTTTTTTTATCTAACAGCATAAGTATAACTTCAATTCTTTGGGATTCATCTGATGCATAGTAAACTTTTTCCTAGCTTCTCATTCTGATTCTATGTATTTGTTTTCTTTTTATATGTTTTTATTAACCAAAGATTGTGAGATTTTCTTTTCTTTCCCATTCTATCACTTTCTTTCATTTTATTGGATTGTTTAGATTATTTACACTTAAAATTATGACAGGCTATGAGAGTCAGATACTCCATTTAGATTTGTTTTATTCCCTTCCTCATTTAAGTAAGTACTTTGTGATTGGTTTTGCTCCAGTTACTTTGATATAATAAATGTTCTATCATAAATGCTCTCTCTCACACACACAATATACCTTCACTGCCCCTAACTAATTTTTGTCAGCACTGTGGGATTTTTACTGCAATTATTACTTTTTCCCCCTTTATCTGTTTTCATGCCTTCCTTCCCTTAAATTTCTCATTCTTGTAAATTTTTTTCTCTTATGCTTTCTTCCTAAGAATATTTTCTTCACTTTTTTTCCTTCATGAATTTTCTTTCTTTCTAATAGAGTATGAAATTTTATTTTGTGACTCATGGTCTATACTCTCATTTATTCCTTTTTATTTCTCTGGATTCATTTCACTTCTATTTTACTTTCTGGTCTGTTCCATTTCCATGCTCGATGCTTTGACCACTTAAACAGAGGTTTGCTTATTGATTGGTCTCAGTTCAAGACTTTCATAGCTTAAGGAGCTGTAGCCATATTCTTCATCTACTCTCCATAGTCTGCTCCACCTCCATATGGGTACTTTCTTCTCCCTTGCTCCTACTTTCCAGCTTCTTTCTATGTTGTGTCTTTTCCTATTTAAAATAGGAATATATATTTACATATTTAAAATATAAGATTCTTAAGTGGGGAACATCCTTTTATCTTGGTTTCTGCATCTATATAGCATAGAATTTTAAGGTCTGTAAAGTATTTTACATATGTCATCTCTTCTGATCTTCAAAACAATCCTCTGCAGTACAAATTGTACAAATGAAAACTAAAGCTGAAAGAGTTGTGTCTTGTCCTAAGTAATACAGCAAGATTCAAGTTCAGGACTTCCTGATTCTCTATCTTATGCCATTTGTTTATAAATGTTCTGTCCTAAATTTTAACATTTCCAAGTCATTCAATCATTAAGGCTATATAGAAAGACAGATGTAGAAAAAAATTAATATGAAGGTGATTAGTAGCTAAGCTTCTGTAAATATTCCTATCTTGGACCCCTTTCCTATGTCTGAGTTTTTATTACCAATTAAAAACAACATCTAATTCTATATACTCTCTATTTTGTACAAGGCATCCATGTGTATTTTGGTCAGATTTAAGGGTAAGAAGAAGACCCTGAGTTGTTGGGGTTTGTTGTTGGTTTTTTTTGGTAAGAAAGACACATTTATTCAAGTTTTCCAAATGCATGTAAAGATAGTTTTCAATATTCATTTTTATAAGACTGTGTATTCCAAATTTTCCCCCTTCTTTACCTCCCCTATATTCATAGATATACATAGATTTATGTATATATGTCATAATCTTATAGGTTAAATATAAATATATTTTCGTATTTGTCATTTGGGCAAGAAAAATCAGGACAAAGGGGGAAAAACTATGAGAAAAAAAAAACACAAACATCACGCATTCAGGTTCCATAGTTCTCTTGCTGGATGTGGATGACATTTTCCATTCCAAGTCTATTGGAATTGCCTTGAATTACCTCATTATTGAGAAGAGCCAAGTCCATCACAGTTGATCACCGCATAATCTTGCTGTTACTATGTACAATGTTCTCTTGGTTCTGCCCCTTCACTCAGCATCAGTTCATGTAAGTCTTTCTAGGCTTTTCTGAAATAAGCCTGCTCATCATTTCTTATAGGACAATATCATTCCATTGTATTCATAAACCACAACTTATTCAGCCATTCCCTGATGAGCACCCACTCGATCTCCAATTTCTAATCCTACAAAAAGAGTTGCTACACCTTTACACAGCTTTCCACCTGGGTTTTTTAAACCCAGTTTTCTCAGAGGGGGCAGAGCAATAATCTCCTCCTTCTGGATTGTAAACACTTTGAGGGCAGGAATTGTCCTTTGTTTCTTTTTCCATTCCCAGTGCTTAGCACAATGTCTAGTACAGAATAGTTGCTGAATAAATATCTATTTGTTGATTGCTTAACTATGACTAGTTCCCTCTGCTCTGCAGGTGCTTACTGTGAACTAACAGTACTGTTTACAGGCAAGACAGCTTTCCCATGTAATGACTTCATGGAAAGCACATCCTTTCTCCCCAAGAAGCACTAACAAAAAAGAGGGCACGATAGCAGCATTAGCAAAAAAGTTAAGACATCATCTCAGTTCCTTGTTCTTTCTCACTCTTGACTGCTGAAAGAAATAAAGGAAGCTATTCTCCTTCATTGCTTCCAGAATCAAATGCTATAAACAGAGCTGGTTGGTGAAAGCAACTAAAAAGTGATAATTACTGCCTTTTGGACTTCAACTGTCAAGATATAGCCAGCTAAAGGGGGATGGCAAAAAAGGGAGGGACTCTGCAAGTCAGACTTCCTGGGTTACACAGTTCCTGCTGGTGGGTCTATCCAATCTTCCAGAAGAAAAAAGGAGAGGAAAGGAGAGGGAGGGGGGAGGGAGGGAGAGAGGGAGAAAAGGAAGGAAAGAAGGAAAAAAAGGAGGGAGAAAGGGGGGAAGGAATAAGGGAGGGGGGATGAGAAGAAGGGAGAGAGGGAGAGGGGAAGGGAGGGAGGGATGGAGGGAGGAAGGAAGGGAGAGGGGAAAGGGAGAAAGGGAGGGAGGCAGAGAGGGAGGGAAGGAAGAGAGGGAGAGAGGGAGGGAGGGAAGGACTTTAAACATCCCAGAACCTCTGCACTGAATTTTCGTCAATTCAAGGGAAGCAAGAATGATATTTACAAGGTTACAGAATGTTTAAATAACTAGAATGTAAAGGATTTAAAATCACATTTCTACTTCTATCCTACCCTAAACATACAAGTGTTGAAAAATTCAACTTCACAAACAGGGAAATCAAGGCCCAGGTCATCTATTCTTCCCAGATAGCCAGAAACAAAAAGCAGGCTGTCATAAGCAGCAGAAACCCTAACCAATTTATGGGTCAAGACACATTTATCAAACCCAAGCCATTTAGTCTCTTTATTACCAATCTTGTCCCAGAGTGGACCTATGACTTTTCAAAAATATGCTGAACTTTCTTTCCTGATATTGCTAACACTCCACCAAATCCAATTAAGAGCTCCGTTAATCTCTCCAGACAAAAAAAAGCAATCCATCACCACAGAATGTCTAGTCAAGGATGGCAGAACTTGATAAGACAGAGGTGGTATTGTTCCCTCCACATACAGAGATAGTTTGTCATTTTGGTCATGGAAATTTTCCATTCAGTCATCCTGAAAGACCAGGAATCCTCAAAGGTACCCAAGGGTGTTTATGCTTTATCTCAAGTTCAATCCATGAAGAAGTCAATCTGATCAGGATGCCCACCAAAAAAGTCCCATCTTTTTACTAAGTCAATGTATTATGAGTAATTAAGGCACCAAGTGTGGAGGCACACATGAAGCCACAAATAAAGGTTGTTCCTGCTCTTAGGGAGTTGATTGGTATATGAGATTGAAGAAAATGGTGCAAAGTAAGGTTCTTTATTTTTGTTATTTTGCAATTAATATTCAGTACGTTTCTTCCAGGTATTGAAGAAGACACCCACCTGCAGTTCATTTATAAGGAATGCTAAGAGAATGTGGTGTGGAGTAATCAGGCAGGCAGTAAACATTTATTAAGCACCTACTATATGCCAGGCACTGTGCTAAAACAGTGGGAATACCTCCTCCCTCCCCCCAAAAAAGGGCAAAAGACAGCCCTTGCTCTCAAAGAACTTATAACCAGACAGGGGAGACAATAAGCAAATAAGTAAATAAATACAGGATAAATATGAAATAATTTAAAAGAGGGAAGGCTCTAAAATTCAAAACAGTTGGGAAAAGCTATCTATAAAAGACAAGATTTTATTTGGACCTAAAGAAGCTAAATAATCTAGTAAATGAAGCAAAAAACTGTTCTGGGGGTGGAAGGAAGCCAGAGAAAATGTCCAGAGCAGAGATGGAATGTCTTATTTATAGAAAAACAGGTGGATATGTTAAGTTTAAAATGACTACTGAGCATCTACTTCCAGATGTCTGGAAGGCAATAAGATGCGAGATTGGAGGTCGACAGTATAGGTGGATTTGAGAAACATCAATACAGAGGGGATCATTAAATCCATGAGCTTTAATGATGATGAGATTATAAGTCAAGTAGAATAGACAGAGAACAGAATGGGCCCCAGAAGAAATCTGAGGGATGCCAAGGGTTAAAGTGCATACCAGGATGAAGATGTAGTAATAAGACACTCAGACTGAGAAGGAAAATTAGATAATAGGAAGAGAACCGGGAAGGAGTTGTATCCTTTGTGAAACCTAGAGAAAAAAAAAAGAGTATCAATAATGTTTAAGACCACAGAGAAGTCAAGGAGAATGAGAATTTTATAAAGGTCATTGACGTTGCCAATTAAGAAATTAGTGGCAACCTTGGGGACAGCAGCTTGTACAACTATCAGGAGAAGATGTCAAGACTTTTCCAGCAAATAAATGAGCTCTGTCCACATGGTTATTAGTCACCAAGAAATTTTACCAATGTGTTGAGAGTCCTAAAACAATCAATCATGAAGATTCATATAGATCCTTCTACATCATTCTTACCATAGCTTTTCTGCTGCCACTTTTCAGAAGAGTATTTTTTATACAGTTTAGTTGAACTGCTTTTGTTTGAGATCAATAGTAGCTAGTAAGACCAGAATTCTACTAGTACTAGGATTGAGGGCTCCACTAAGAACAACATGTCAGAATATCTGGGATGAATCTCCTAAACTGTACAGATAAAATGTGTTCCAACATTCACATAAAAGAATATACCTGGTCAAAATTACAGCAGCCAGAAAATTATGTAAATGATTTTGAAGCTACTAACTTCAACATTTTTTTTCAAATCCTACCTTGAAACGAATCCCCTCCAAACAATTCTTTAAGGAACTCTCTGTGGTTGAACAGCCAAAAAGTCCTGTTAAGTTTGATGTTCTGTCCACAAAAACACAGAAAAACCACACATAGAGATTGTGACAGACTCAATTTGGACTTGGCATTGGAAAAATACTCAAAAAAATCTCTATGGAATGGGAAGAAGAAACCTGAATCTTACAGGGCAAGTTCACAAAAGGTAGGAATTGGAATGTTTGCCTGTTTTTTCTGTCTAGGTAACAAAGTATGGAAAATTGCCAAGGACAACCAAGCCAAAAGCTAAGGAGATTTTTCAGGACACACCTTAGTCAAATCAGAATCTGGCCTAGGATTAAAACACAACATGGGGGAAGTTAACTCCCACCTTTTTCTGAACCTTCTTGTTTTTCCTAACATCAGAGCATAGCAAAGAGAAGAGTTCCTGACACTGTTCTCAGTCAGGTACCTAGGGATCCAGTATATGTGAAAGAAAGGTAGTTATACCACTTGTTCGGCAAGTACATACATGTTTTCTGATTATAGAAAAGTGATCTGCTGGCACTAAGCTATTATAAGTGGCATCCTTCAAAGAAAAATAAAACAGAGGGCCCTCCAGAGACTAACATGAATTCAGCAATGCAGGAAAACAGATGCCAGCACTAAATAGAACCACGTAATAAAGACTGATGAAAAGGAAGTAAACTGAGAAAAAAATTATAGCAATGAATTTAGCAAAACTTTTGATCTATTTATTAGTAGCACATGGAAGAAAAAGGAAGAAATTGTACTTGCAGATATCACTCACTTCACTGTAAGTAAATCAATGAGGTGAACAGAGATCAATCACCCAGTATCTATTAAGTACATATTATGCACCAGGCCCTGTGCTACATACTGGGGATAGATATAAAGGAAAAAATGAGAAAGTTCCTACCTTCAAGGAGTTTACAATCTATACTAGACAGCAAAATAAAGAGGTTTGCAACTAAGAATGACATCCTAAAAAACTGAAGGTAATCATAATGGGGAAAACAGATTTTTAATAGATGACTTTCAGAGGACTCCTATTGGGGAGAAAAAGCCCAAAACCAGATGACTAGACTTTTAAACACACATCAAAAAGAGAAACCTAGAAGAATAAATACATCTAATCAATTGGAAGGGATTAAATGACGATTATGGCTTTACATACTAATAGTAGGAGAGGGTACTGTTGTCTGTTCAGAATCCCACTAGTTCAAAGCTCAAAGATGGAGCAAATAAAGATGACTGAAGAACTAGGTGAAGTTTTGTTCTGTTTTGTTTACTTTTAAAGAAGAAAATAAAACACAGAGAAAATATACATGGAAAGAAATGAAAGAGGAGTAACTGATAATCAAACAAAGTATAGCCCTTTAAAATAAGAGGAAGGGGTGAGCGTTGAGAAGCAGGCTTCCTCATGACCCTCACGCAATCTGAATTAGACTGAAAACTAGAAATAATGTAGATGCCCATTGCCTGCAGAATAGCTAGCTAAACAAGGTTGAAAACACACATAGACACATTGTATTTGATGTATAAATGTATTTCAAAAACAGGGAAACAGGCAAGGACCTCAGGGAGGGGAAAGGTGTTTTTTTGTTTTGTTTTGTTTTTGAGGAGAGATGAGATGAGGAGAGAATAGTCAAAAAAAGAAACTTTAACCACAGAAGATTTGTAAAGGGAGTAGAAGATAACAAGAATTCCAATTAAGAAATTGCCAGGGTCTTCTCTTTCTTACCACCTTTTCCTTGGTTAAAAAAAAAAAAAAAAAAGAAGAAGAAGATGATGAAAGGTCAAAGAGAAGAAAATAGTATAATAGGATACAATAGAAGAAAAACACATGGCTCATAACTGTGAATGTAGTGAACACAAAACTTTCAATGGGAGAGAGTTAGCTGAATCTAATAGAAAACAGAATATAACATTATGCTGTTTACAAGAACACATTTGAGACATATTTGAACAGAAGTAAGTAAAATGAGAAGCTGGAATAGAATCTAGATGAAAAGGTGAATTCAAAGAAGCAAGGATGGCAGCTGTGATTTCAAATAAGACAACTATAAAAAAAAAAAGCACGTTAAAAGAGATAATCCAGGAATTATTACTGAATTACATTATATTTAAAAGTACAATAGATAATGAAATAATATTAATAAATATAAATGCACTCAGTTGATTTTATTTAAGTACTTAAATGTAAATGTCATTCTTAGTTTTTTTTGTCATGTCCAACTTCATCTGAGGTATTCTTGGCAAAGATACTGGAGTGGTTTGCCACTTTCTTCTCCAGATCATTTTACAAATAAGGAAACTGAAGCAAACAGTGTTAAGGGACTTTCCCAGGATCTCTTAGCTAATAAATGTCTGAGGCCAGATTTGAACTCAGGAAAATGAGTCTTCTTGCCTCCAGGACTACTATTCACTGCCCCACCACCTAAGCTTGCTGGCATGTAAAATAGGTGGTGGGCTGCATTTGGCTTAGTTTCTGTTGTTTGCCATCCTTTGACTTAAAGGAAAAGCAAATTGAACCACAAGAAGATATAGACAGAAAACTAATATCCCACTGGATATTTCAATGTGCCCCTTACATAATTCAACTATTTAGTAAATAAACAAGAATAGAATTTTGGGAAGTTAGATTTTATAGTGCTCTGATGATTAGTGAATAGGTAAGGAATATAAATATTTCTCAGCATCATATGACATTTTAAAAATTGATCGCATACTAAAACATAAAAAACTTAAAAACAAAGGCAAAAGTGTAGAAATACTAAATACCCTTCATTGCCTACCATGCAATAAAAGTATAATCAATAAGAAAATTTTGAAAAAAAAGACTAAGATTTAAGTGAGACTAAATGACATAATCCTAAAGAAGTGGATTTAAAAGAAAATTATAGAAAAGTTAAATAACTTTATCAAAGAAAAGTAGAACAATGAAATGCAATCAAAGTAGTTCTTAGGGAAAATGTACAGCTCCACACACATTCATCAGCAAAAGGGAAAAAGAACAAATCAATGAATTGGACATGCAACTAAAAAACAAAATGAAATAATAAAAAAAATCCCAAACCATTAAGTGATAAATCTAAAATCCCCAACTAAATGTCATCTCAGGAAAACTAAGTCTGACAGAAATTAGGTTTAGAACAGCATAGTACACCATAAACAACCTTCAAGCTACACATAAATACATGGCCTAAAAATAAAATGTTAGATTTAAAAAGAAAAGAAAAAAAGGAAAGAGATACTTTTTATAACTATGGCTAGAGGGAGAATTCTTAACCAAATGAGTACAACAGGTTAGTTACCAAAGAAAATAAAATGGACAATTTTAATTAGAAAAAATTGAAAAGCTTCTATATAAGCAAATGGAATGCAATTTGAATTAAAAAAGAAAAGAAACAGCTAATGGAAAAATATTTCTAGCAAAATTTCTCTGATACAGATCTGATATCTAATGTTGATAAAAATATATAATAACAAGAGCCACTTTATCCATGAGTAAGTAGCCAAATTCATACAGAAAGTTTCAAATAAAGAAATGTAATCTATAAACAAATTTATGAAAAGATACTCCAAATTATTAATAATAAAATTATAAATGAAAAAAATTTGATTTTCCACTGAACATCCATTATATGTTGGTAAGTAAAGATGAGAGAAGATTAAAATAGCAATTGTCAAAAGGTGACAGAAAAAGCACGATAATCAGTCAGGAAAACAATTCAGGATGACTATATGAAAAGTAACTAAATTGTGGGTAACCTTTGACCATCACCACTAGTCATTGGCATATATTTCAAAAGAAGTCAGAGACAGAGGTAAGGAATCATGTGTACATATAGCAGCAGCACTTTTTTGTTGCAGCAAAGAATTAATAGGCAATGCCCACTAATTGGGGACAATTCAATAAGTAGAGATATATGGCGGGAATGTACACTGAGAAATGACGACTTTAGAAAAATCTGATAAAAACTGTAATATGAGCAGAAAGAAGAACAAAAATTTACACCATGACCACAGTAACATAAAGGGAGACAACTTTGAAAGACTACTCAACTCTGATCAATGGAGTATCTAATAAAGACTTCAGAAGACCAATGATGGAAAATATTTTGGTGATGGACCAGAGGTACAGAATAAAATATTTTTAGACGCGGCCAATGTGCTGAATTATCTTGCTTGACTATACTTATTTGTTATAAGGAAAATCTATTTGGGGATGAGGGTGGACACTTTCAGTGGGTTGTGCTTAGGATTGAAATACATAAAAGAACATAAATAAAACTTTTTAAAATCCACAGAAGAAAGCAAAAAGAATGCAGGAAGGGACCCAAATGAATTTAATATAAACTTTAAAATTATGTATGATGGAAATTTATAGTTTTACATATAATCTTTTTTGGTTTTGATTTTTTATATACTAAAGTATTGACAATTGTTAAGCTCACAACAAAAAGAAATTGTTTAAAGCTGGAAGTTCGCAATTCAAGAGTGGTAGTGTGTTTATGGTGGAAATAGCACTATCCTGGAATTAAGGAGATCTGAGCTATAATAACTAATGGGGCATGTGACTATCAGAAAATCTCCTCATATCTCTGAGCTATAGTTTTACATTTGCAAAAACTGAGGAAGTTGGACCAGAAGGTCCAGATGATTTTCCTGTTTTATGATTTTATAAAGTGGCACCTCAGAATTCTCTCTCTCATTCTTATCCTTTTTTTCTAAGGGTCTATACTTTCTTCATGCTTTGGAATGATGTAAAGTGTGTCTGATTTGTAGCTACAACTTCTGTAGACTGGGAATGTTAAGCTTACTGTGTATATATAATATATAGGAAAAGTGTAGCTTTCAATTCAACAATACTATGTGCCAAGAGGTGGAACAAAAAAATATATACAAAAAAAAATGCAACAGTCTCTACCATCAAAGAGCTTACATTCTCCAGGGAGGGAATAATGACATATTCCATAAATACAAAGTAAATTATAACAGCTGGCAGCAGAAGGGCTCCTCTGGGCTAAAATGAAGAGGAGAAAATTGTAGAAATATCTATTTGACAAACATTTTTGGGCACTTTCCATGTTCAAATTCATAGAACAAACTGCACCACTCACAGGAATACTGACTGGCACTAATCCAAGTGGCACTATAGAAGCCAGGGAGCATCCTTATGTACTGGATTCATGGTTATTCTGATAGCATAAATGTGCTATCAAGTACTTTCATTACGAGATCTTCAGGGTACAAGCTTAACATACCCAATGGAACAACTGTCCCCTTTTAAGGAACTACAAAAGTAAAGGAGTCCTGAAGTCTTTTTTAACCCCATAGCAAAAGTAAATGGGTGGGTTAGACTAAATGATATAAAAATATCCAAAACTAAGGCCCTCAAACATTGCCTTCTCTTTATTTTCTAGTTTAATATGAGATTATTATTCAGACTTAAAGGAGAAAAATTAGTTTCTTTCTCCAGGGAGGGCAGCTAAAGCCAAAGGTAAAAATGAGAACCTGATTTTAAAATCTGACCTCCTTTTTTTCCCAAAGGCTGAATAGCAGGACAATATTTCTGAAGCACCTGATTTTTCCACACTTTGTTCCTTGCTCTTACATTGAGGGCTAAGAACATTTTAAGATACTTTTATTTTTATTTATTTTTTGCTGAGGCAATCGGGGTTAAGTGACTTGTTGAGGGCCACATAGCTAGGAAGTGTTAAGTGTCTGAAGTCAAATTTGAACTCAGGTATTCCTGACTTCAGGGCTGGTGCTTCATTCATTGCACCACCTAGCTGCCCTACTACTTTTAATTAAACAAGATGGCTGAGGATGAATGATTATTCACATTTTAGAACTTCCTGCTTTCTCCCTTGATACCCCCCCCCCTTCATAGGGTGGAAGGGGGTGAAGGAGAGAAAAGGAGAATAATGTTTAGTTAGACAATAAAGATAGTTGGGACCAAGCTAAAAAGAATTTTAAGTTACTTCAAGCTACTTCTGAGGACCTATATCTCTTTCCCTTCAGTGCCCATATTAGAAGTGGTGGATTTTTCAGTAATAGTTTCCTACTCAGCCCCATCTCAAAATCAGTACTCTCATTTTCTTTTATTATTATTTTTTGTACTTGTAACTTTTCTTACTCCATAACAGTTCCATATCCCTACTAAAATCTTTCTGTCCCCTAAGGGGCTACATTAAACACCACCAACAACAACAACAAAAAAAACTAAACAAATGTTAGAGTAATAGGGAATCACTGGAATTAGTTGAGTAGAAGAGTCAAGTGTTTAAGGAAAATTACTTTGGCAGGACTTTGTAAGATGAAATGAAGTGGGAAGAGATGAGGTATGAGGACCAAGTAGGAGGCTATTGCAATAACTTAGGTAAGAGATGATCAGGGCCTAAATTAAGGTGGAAACTGTGCAAAGATAGAAAAGTAGATCAGATGTAAGATATGTCATGTAGGTAGAAACAAGATTTGGCAGCTAACTAGATATAAAGGATGAAGGTGGGGTAAGGAGATGACAATAATGCTAAGGTTTTGAACCTGAGAGACTTGAAAGAGAGTGGTCTCTACAATGGTAATAGGGAACTTAGGAAAAAGGGAAGACATGAAGGGGAAAGGTGAGTTCAGTTTTGTTCATGGTGAGGCTAATGGTTCAAACATCCAGTTTGAATTGGCCAACAAGCATCTATCTCATGGGACTGAAGCTCAGGGGGAAGAGTAATATTTGCTATATTGATTTGAAAATTATCAACATAGAGTAAGTAAACTGGTTGAGACCTTAACCAACAGAGTGACTAAAGAGGGAAAAAAGACCTAAAACAGAGCTTTGTGAAGCATCCCCAAGTAGGATATATGATATAAATGATGAGTCAGAAAAGGAGACAGGAATAGATACACAAGATGAGAACCAGAAGAGATTAGTGTTACAGAAACCTAGAAAGGATCGAGCACTCAAAAGAAAAGGGAGGTCAACAGTCTCCAGTGAAGTATATAGATCAAGAAGGATGAGGCTCCAAAAGACAACCAGACTTGGCAATTAAAATATCACTGATAACTTTGCAGAAAACAGTGAAACTCAGATTGCAAAGGACTGAGGAGAGAGAAGAAGATGTGGAGGAGTACACACAAATTTTTTTGTAGAAGTTTAGCTGACAAAGGGAAGAGAGATAAGGATGGTCACTCAAAGAGATGGCTGAGTTTAGTGAAAGTTTTCAAAAGTTGAAAGACACCAAAAAAAAAAAAAAAAGAAAAGAAAAGAAAAGAAAAGAAACAGAACAAAAACAAAGAGACAGAAAGAAAGGAGAAAGTATGAAATTGTAATCTGCTGGAGAAGATGACAGAGAAGTGGAATCAAGCTTACATGCCTCTTCCCCACTCCAATCCATCCTATATGTTCAGCCATCAAGGTGATTTTCCTCTTGATCATACATACCTCTTCCCTGGTCAATGAGTTTCAATGGCTCCCTTTTCCTCTAAGATCAAGTAAAAAATCATCTTTGTCATTTAAAGCTCTTCATAAACTAATCCTTCTTTCCCTTCTAGTCTTCTCACACATTATTCCCCTTCATGCACCAGCTATATTGGCCTACTGTTCCTCAGCTAATATCCCATCTGCTATCTCCATGCTTTTGTACTGAATATTTGTCCCCCAATCCTGAAATGCTTTTGCTCACTCCTCACCTTCACCTCTGTTGGTTCCCCCTTCATATCTTCTCCTTTCACCCCTATTTCTCTTCCTTTCTCTGACTTCCTTAAAAACTTACGTCATGGCCTACTTTGTACAAAAAATCTTTCTCATTCTATCCAGAGGGCTAACATTTCCCATTTCTTATTATCTTGATAATCTGTTCTTTATATATTTTATATATTTCTAGTTATTTACATACTATCTCCCTCCCACCCTCATTTAAATGAAAGTTCCTTGAAGGCAAGAGTTATGTTTTTGCATTTCTTCCCAGCATTTAGCATAGTATCTGGCACAAATATGTACTTGATAAATGCTTATTGAATAGCTCAATTTTCTCTCAAAATACCAGACTCCTCCCTGTGGGGAAAATGAAGGGTTGAGGAAGATTGAAAAAAAGAAGAAAACTTCTGGAATAGCTTCTGTAGGGAATTAGATAAAGAATCAATTACAGAAAACTAACAGAACTTATTTGCTTCAGTGAAGACTCAGTTGAAATTGGATAACAAGAATTTATAAAGTACTCAGTTGCATGATTTTTTCTGGTTTTGTTCAGTAGTCTATGAGTAAGATCAGAGGACACAGATGGTGGCAGTAATCCTCGGCTGAGGTTTGGCAAGAAATGAGCAATGATGGGACAAGAGAAACGGGATTTCGGAGCAGAAAACAGTGTAGATTTAAAATGGTTAAGTACAGGTTAAGTCATGACTGGAAAGAAAAATGAAGTCAGATCATTTAAAGCCTTGCTAAAGTACTCATGAGGACAAAAAATAGGTCTGGAAGTATTGAGTTAGAGGAGTTATAATGAGGTAATCAAATAAATTTCTAATCAAGGAAGTGGAAATTCATGAGCAATGTTAAGGACTAATGAATGACCATCCACAAGTGTGGCTTTGGGATAAGGAGGCCGAGAAAGTAGAAGTTTAGGGGATTTTATAGGAGCATCAAAGTCCCTTGAATATAAAGATAGGAGTTGGGGAAGAAAAAAGGGGGAAAGAATAAATATTTATGAAGTCCTTAATGTGAGACAAGTGCTGAGCTCCTCATTATTACTAGGGACTCCACAAAGTCTGAATTTTTCCAGGTAGACATAAATAAACAAATCAAGAAAGAAATGTTTATATTTAAGATGTATGGTACTACCTGCCATCTAGGGGAGGGAGTAGAGGGAAGGAGGGGAAAAGTTGGAACAGAATTTTTTGCAAGGATCAATGTAGAAAAATTACCTATGCATATGTTTTGTCAATAAAAAGCTATAATAAATTTTTAAAAAGAAATGGTTATCTATCTGAGGATCATGTGAAGCAATTTTCTGAATGGGACCCCAGAAATATTTATGAGATACATCAAAATAATTTCAGAGAGAAGGCACTTTATCTGAGGCCCAGGAAGATCCAAATAAGGCCAATCCCCTAATGCTTCTAGAGTCATTCTGGATCTTGCCTTGTTCAAATCATTAAAGCAACTTAAAAAAAAAAAAAAAAAAGGGGCAGGGGGAATGGTCAAAAGGGCAGCCATTTCTCTTTCTTCTTTAAATCTTTAAATCTCGGTGGTCAATTTGCCCATACTACTGCTAAACTTCTAAGCATGGATGGATCTGTTTCCTTGGGATAATAGTAAAAGGTTGAAGGAAATTTTAAAGCCATATCTGAGAATGAGAATCACTCCACATTCCAGAAAGTGTCAGATCCATGTAGCCAAAGAAAGGAAGTGGTACAATCCTGCTTGAGTCACTTTTCCTTCGCTGACATGAATTAAAGTTCTGGTTATATAACTAGATTCCTATGCTGACTGTAACTCCTAATGGTACTTTATACTTTTGACATATTTCCAATGAGATCAACAGTCATTTTAACCCTAAATGACACCCATGAAGCTCAGGGAAAGCCAAAAAATACTTGTAGGTTTCACTGATGGAAATCATAAATAAGGGAGAAAAACTTCAGAGAGGTTACTTGTTTTCAGCTTCCTCAATAAACATATATTAAGTTCCAGTTGAGTTCAAGGCATTTAGGGGGGGAAGCGGGCGTGTAATGGGTAGAAATATAGGTAATACAGAGAAAGTTAAATCAGATATATTGCCTGCCCTCAATGATTTTACAATCTAATAAGATTAATGCTCCAGTAATAAGTTGTGTACTCAAATAAACATAATAGAAACTGCAATTTTAAATTTATAAGAGATCACAGAGTGACAAGAACTTTACCGAAAAAAAAGAACTATTTCTAACTGAGAGGAAAGTTTCAAAGAAACCCTGTGAAGTAGATGACACCTGAAATGGGCTTTTAGGACAGGGAAGAATTTTAGCAGACTAGTGGGAGGGAGCCTGTTCCAAGTACAAGAAATGATATGTACTACTATTTAGACACAGGAGAGGGAAGAACCAGATCAGGGAACAACTATTAATCTAATTTAGATGGATTATCAATATTTGAAGAGAGATAATATGAAACAAATGTGATTTTGATTATAAACCAATGTGAATGCCAGGTCAAGTTTGCATTTTACCCTGTAAGTGGCAAAAGGCAGGGTACAAAGAATCCACTGGATTTTGGGGAGAAAAGAAGGTTAATCAAACATTACTATATATTAAAGCATCCAAAACATATCTTACTCAGCTCCAAGAATTAAGCATAAGGACAAAATGATTCCAAAAGAGTACTAGAACGTCAGTACTCTAAAACCAAAAGTACTTCTCAAATCTTTTTTCAAAAATGGGAGAGAGAAAAAGAAGAGTAAACATTGGTGAACTGACAGTTCCCTTGGCAGGGATAATACATCTACCATGAATTAATATAATCAATTCTTACTGTATGATTGCAGATTTACCAAATAATATAACAGCTTCTTGGATGCCATTATGGGAACATCATGCAATAGTACAACTATGTTGAGACCATAATGATGGCCTCATCACAGATCAACATATCATCTTGAAATGTCACCTAAGCCAATACTAAAGCAAAATAAAAAATGACTCCTAACTTCCCCACTCTCCTAATCCTGGAAACGTCCTAAAAAAATAACCAAAAAATACCCACATGACAAGGTTACTCAAAACCAGAAATGTAAATCAACTTAGAAGAAAGAAAACAGTGAATACACCAGCAAAGAACATTCAGAGAATCTCAGAAATGCAAATGTCATGGCCTTTGATGCTGCCTCAGTTCTCTGTTACCTGAAATTGATTCTGTCTCTAAGTCAACTGACTCCCTAACTCGGTGGTTCTCAAAGTCTGGTCCAGAGCATCCTCGGAATCTCTGAAATCTTTTCAGAGAGAGTCTACAAATTCATAATTGGTTTTTAGTTTTAATGTGATCAATATCTATAACTATAACCCACATAAACAAAAACTCTTTGGACAGATCCTCAATCATTTTTAATAGGATAAAGATATTGAGAACAAAAGTTTGAGGACCACTGCCAGGAACTCAACCAGAAACCAAACTAACAAGTTAGTTTTGGAAAATCTATCCTGAACCTATACGACTTAACCGCCAATGGATAGCACTGAAACAGGAAGAAACAGTATGATGTGGTGGAAAGGAAACTAAATTTAGAGTAAGAGAACCTGGGTCCCAGTCGTGACTATCATTTATTATCTATATGATCTTGGGCATTTCACTAACTTCCTGTTCAATAAAGAGAAGGTGCTGAATTAGATGCTGTCCAGAATATCTTCTTGGTCTAAATTCTATAATGTCAATATAATTAACACATGCTCCAGCCTTGGTATCATTGTGGACTTACATCTTTCAGACACTGCTGTTCTTTGCCTCTGATATGATGTCTACTTAAGGCACTACTAAATTAGCAGTAATGTCAGGAAAATCCCCATTTCATAGACATGAAAGCAGGAACATACACACACACACACACACACACACACACACACACACACACACATTCATTCTCTCTCTCTCTCTCTCTCTCTCTCTCTCTCTCTCTCTCTCTCTCTCTCTCTGTCTCCCTTTCCCTCTCTCAATTCCTTACAATGACTCAGTAGAAAGTTGGGCTGAGAGCTCTGTTTTTCATAAAACAACACACGGTAGACCAGACCAAGTTAATTGCTGGAGGATAACCTAAGAAATGGAAGTGCTTCCAGGCTGAATGTCTGAAGGTTTAGTCTGATAGCTGTTCATTCTATCACAGTTATTTATAACAATTGAATACATAATTAAGAATTGTGATCATCGGCATCTAAACATCTCAAAGCATATTCAGATAAGTTAAGTCAACAAGCAACACCTGAAAACACAGAGAAACTCCTTAAAAGCCTCCCAGAAACCAGAGGCCCTTTTCATTCTTCTCAAGGGCCTGCCCTGACAATTCTCTCCTTTTGCAAGTCATTTCATTTCATCTCTGCAAGAATACATGTCTCTCAGTCATGTCACAAAAACTATTCTGAGAATATATTCTGCAAATCACCACTGCAACCTGGGAGAACTTACAAGTCACATGACCAGCATGATAGTAGAAAAGTCACTTTCTCCAAACCATTTTAACCCTCCAATGCTTCCCTAAAAAGAATACCATACAGAAGAAAGTTCTATGCTACATAAAAGAAAGTGGGTTTACAGGAATACTCATTTTATTGTACTTAACTTTATTATACTTTGCAGATATTGCATTTTTTTATAAACTGAAGGTTTATGGCAACCCTGCAATTGAGCAGTCTTTTGGTACCATTTTTCCAAGAGCATATGCTCACATAGTATCTCTGTGTCACATTATAGTGATTTTCATAATATTTCAAACTTTTTCATTATAATTATATCTGTTGTGGTGATCTGTAATCACTGCTTTTTGATGTTACTATTGTCATTGTTTCAGAGCACCATGAATTGTACCCATATAAGATCAATCTTAATAGATGAATGTTGTATGTGTTCTGACTGCTCCACTGACTAGCTGTTCCCCCATCTTTCTCCCTCTCCTTGGTTCTCCTCGTTCCCTAAGACATAACACTCTTGAAATGAGGACAACTAATAACCCTACAATGGCCTATAAGCGTTCAAGTAAAAGGAAGGGTCGATCAATGAAACTAATTTCATTGTTGTCTTATTTTAAGAAACTGTCATATCCAGCTCTCTTCACAACCAAACCTAACACCAGCAAAAAGATTACAAGTGGGCGAAGGCTCAGATAGTGATTAGCATTTTTTTTAGCAATAAAGTATTTTTAATTAAGATGAGAACTTTTTTTTTTAGACAATATACTATTGCATATTTAATAGACTACAGCACAGGATAAACAACTGTTGTATGAACTGGGAAACAAAAAAAAATTGTGATTTGGCTTTATTGCAACATTCACTTTATTGCAATGATCTGGAACTGAGCCCAAAATATCTTCAAGGTATGCCTATTGTATAGAAAGAGTATAAGAAGAAAAACTGAAATCTATGCTCTAATTCCAATGTGACTACTGGCGAAAACTGTATGAGCTAAACAGAGGTAATTAGAGGTCCTAGAGGTCATAATATTGTAGTGATGATAGAATAATATAAAACATTATATAAAATAAACAATTATTATTAATTTCTCTGGATCTTAGTTTGTTACTTCATACATATAAAAGTAGAATTGGATAAGACTAATGTTAAAATCCCTTTTAGTTTTAACATTCTGTGTATGTTTATGCTGCTACTTGTATTACTAATGACAACTTATTGAAAGATTGAATGGAGAAAAGGTCTGGATATAGATTCAACATGCCCACATGTGTGAATTTAACAGTAAATCTTAAGATAAAAGTATTCCTCCCTGGGTAAAAATTAACAGTCATGACCTAGAGCTAATATTCAAACACCTGTATAAACATAAACTGGTAAGTCTAGTTAATTAAGCCAACCTGCCTTATTTTTTTCAAAAGGATCAAGTTATTACAGGTCAGCTATCTTTATAACTGACTCCAAACTAACATTTGTTTGCATTATTGTGGTGACAAGGAGTAGAAGCTTTCAGAAGGCAAGGACCTGGTTTCCATAGCACTTAATGCAAAGAACAGCAACTCCAAAATGTCCTCACTAGGAAAAAGCCAAACTTTGTATTACAAAGATAATCTTGTGGTCACAGAATTTTCTTATTAAATGGTTTGACTCAATGTCCTAAATCTTCTTAATTTAATCAACACAAAGTTTGTTGCTAGACTATCAAATGGCCTGGAGAACACATGCTATTTAAAACTTGGAGGGGAAAAAATCAATCTGGTTTCTCTGCCAACTGTTAAATTGTTATTTGGCAAAAGACCAATCTCTCCTCACCTCTGTCACATTCAACTACAGCCACTGAGACAGCTTCCTGGAGTGCTCTCTTCTTATTTATACATAAGTAAGTTATTGATAACAGCAATGTATCCCATGAACAAGATGAAAGAGCAATAGCACAGGCCATGCTTGGATTTTAGGAAAGCCACAAAAATACTGATTTATTTTAAAAGTTTAAATTCTGGTAAGGAATTTTCCCTTGATTTCTGTTTAAAAACAGACCAAACCTGAGACAAAAAAAACCATTTAAATTATGTTACAGAACTTCATTTTCCACCCCCACTCCCACCTTCTGAACATTCCAAAAGTTCCCAAATTGTTCTTTTCTCTCTACAGTTGCAAATCTTACCAAGTTCTTTTGAGCCTTGACTTTCACTGGCCAACTCCCCCATTTTTACCAGGGCATCAAAATAACCTTTGGCAGCAAATGTCACACCTAAGAGAAAACAAAATGAGATCTGGTCATTTCCTTGGGAAAAAAAAAAAAAGCAACACAAAACTCAGGTCCTGACTGTTGGCAAGCACTCCTTATACCATTAAAGTTGTTCTGTAACATGTCCTATTGGCATTTCCTTTGTATACATAAGTATTCAACACTTGATTTCTGGTTTCAAATCAACATCAGTCTCTTGACATTCCAACAATCACATAGTAATGTCATTCCTAACATTAGGCTTCTTTTCATTCTGAGGACATGGTCCAGGTCCAGAACTAAGGAAATCATGAATGTTGTTCCCTATTGTGTTAGGAGTAGGGGAAAGCTGAAAAAGTTTCTTTCAAGTGTTCTTCAGAAGATCAGAAACACAGCAATTGAGCAAGAAAATTCATGGGAATCTATCACTTCCTATATAGTGTATTGAATCATTTCTTACTTTTTCTTCTTTCTGGCCTTAAAAATTATGCATGTCTCCCCCAAGTACATTAAATTATATGTATAACTGGCACTTAACAATGCCTGATCATATTAATATAATTGAGTTACTAGTGTATTTAACTCCTAATGCTTTAAATAACAGATTCTAGTCTAACCAGCTGTGCATTAATCTTCTACTGAAAATGTTTCCAATCAAGTAAGCTATTGATATATGTCAATTAATCTTAGGCAATCATTTTGCTTTTCTAATTCTTATTTTCATGATGGTGAAATGAAAGAAACCGACAAGATGGTGTCTAAGATTTCTTCCTACTCTAAATCTACAATCCATGATCAAAGTTTGAGCATAAGTCCTAGTTTTCTCAATTGAGAAATTATCTTTCTGAAATTTTCTAGTCTGCTTTTAAAATTTCCCTAAACATAAAAAGAAAGCCCCATGTCCCTGGACTCCTGACTAACAAGAAATGGTGAAGACAAAGAGAAGGGAATTCAATGGCTGAAAGATCAGGAGCATGGCGAGATTGCAAAGTCAGGATAATTATGTTTTTAATACTGTTTTACATAGAACCCAGTGAGGGTTCTTATAACTGGGTACTCTATCAAATTTTATTTTTATAGTTTTCAATTAAATGCAAACAATTTGTTCTGTAGCACAAGACTCTGCTGCCTTGTCACCATGGGAAATGTTGCTCTGAAGATAATAGAGTAAGCTCTGTAAGATAAATGGAAGAAAAACACAACTAACTTATCCGCTATATTTTGATTCTCATGAGGCAATACAGTTGAAGTAGAGATGGTGGCAAGAACTGATACAAAATAATATATTAATAACATCAATATATGATACAAAATAAATTTTAAGAAGAGCACTAAAGAGGTACAAAGTTTTCTATGAAGTTCAGAATGGGGGTCAGGAGAGATGAAGGAATGTCAATTATATTAAAAATCAAGAAAGGCTTCATAGGACTTAAGGTTGGAACTGGCCTCAGAGATCTCCTAGGACAGCCCTCTCGTTTTATAGACAAAGAAATTCAGACCCAGGAGAAGTAACATTTGGCATGGGCTTTAAGAGATTTACAAAAAGAAGTCCAAGTCTTGTCCATCTGCTTACATGAATTCAGAAAAAAGGTGGTTTTAATCGATATAGAAAACCTGGACAAGACTGCTATTTTTGTTGTTCATGTCCAACTCTGTGTGATCCCATTTGGAGTTTTCTTGGCAAAAATACTGAAGTAGCTTGCCACTTCCTTCTCCAGATCATATGACAGATGAGGAAACTTAGGCACAGAGAGTTAAGTAACCTGCCCAGGGTCACACAGCACAATCCAAGGCTGCATTTGAACTCAAGATAATGAATCTTTCCCATTCAAGCCTGATACTCCACCCATTGTGCCACCTAACTACCCCAAACTGCTTCAGCAGTCCAAAAAGAACTTTCTTGCTATATAAGTGGAGCTCTCCCTCTAGGTTATCACCCTCCCAATTCCTTCCAGGCTACCCTCAGAGGTTCAAAGTTCTCCATGGGTTACCTCTCCTAAAACTATATCATAATTTCCTAACAATGTACTTATAAGCAATGCTATTTACTATTTAATGAGCAGCCTTGTCAGAACAATAGTTCTCAGAACTATTAAACAGAATAATAAACTTGGGTTAGACTTTCTCATTACATATATGGTCAAGTGGGAAGAATAAGTATACATACAGATACACTGAGAAAAGGAATATGCTCAGCCTAAACAACTCAGACTTTCTACAGTACAGTAAGACCTAAATTGACCTTTCCTTTCTCATGGTATCCTTTAATAATTATCCCCCAGATGCAGCATTTCTCATTGGGCAGATCAATCAATTGGATTCCCTGAGTTGTTATTCAATTTATAACAATCAGAGTTGGCTCTCTTCTCTACCACCAGGTCATAGTCTACAGAAACTCCTTCCTCTCCTTGGCCTTCAATTCTTTCCTCAATTTATTCCCTGTTGGATGTGATGCCTGCTACTTTGTAACTCCTCTGAAAGTCACAAGCAATGAGGGAAAGAAAAAGCTAACTCCTCTTCTTCTCTGCTCCCCATGTCTCTGGGCTCTTCTTCTATAATTGCTTCTATGCTGCCAGAGATCATACTCCTCCAGAGGAATCTCCTGACTGAACCTAACTTGTAGAGTCTCTTGATTTTTAAAGAGTCACCAGAACTGCAGGCAATTATTTTTTTAAAATTTTTAGTAGCTTTTTATTTACAAGTTAAATGCATGGGTAATTTTACAGCATTGACAATTGCCAAACCTTTTGTTCCAATTTTTCCCCTCCTTCCCCCCACCCCCTCCCCTAAATGGCAGGATGACCAATACATGTTAAATATATTAAGGTATAAATTAATACAATATAAGTATGCATGTCCAAACCATTATTTTGTTGAACAAAAAGAATCAGACTCTGAAATATTGTACAATTAGCCTGTGAAGGAAATCAAAAATGCAGGCAGGCAAAAATATAGGGATTGGGAATTCAATGTAATGGTTCTTAGTCATCGCCCAGAGTTCTTTCGCTGGGCGTAGCTGGTTCATTTCATTACTGCTCCATTGGAACTGATTTGGTTCATCTCATTGCTGAATATGGCCAGGTCCATCAGAATTGATCATCATATAGTATTGTTGTTGAAGTATATAATGATCTCCTGGCCCTGCTCATTTCACTCAGCATCAGTTCATGTAAGTCTCTCCAGGCCTTTCTGAAATCATCCTACTGGTCATTTCTTCCCAAACAATAATATTCTATAACATTCATATACCACAATTTATTCAGCCATTCTCCACTTGATGGGCATCCACTCAGTTTCCAGTTTCTGGCCACTACAAAGAGGGCTGCAACAAACATTCGTGCACATACAGGTCCCTTTCCCTTAAGCTATCTTTGGGATATAAACCCAGTAGTAACAACACTGCAGGTAATTCTTGACTATCAAATAGCAATATGCTCTGTAATTCCAAACAATGTTGTTCACAACTCATGCATGAGATAACACTATTTTTTTACATTTTTACACTCATTGTCTCTCTTAACTGCTTCTTATTTTCTGTCATTTTGTCATCTGGACTAGGGAAAATCAGTTTATCAGGATGTGTACTGAGGCACCTCCCGCTCCCCTTTCAACTACCCAAAGCTTTCTAACACTGACCTTTGTAGGGAGGGGATAAATATCCATTGAGATCATTGTTGTGGAAAATGAAGGAAGTAAAGGAAAAATGAGAGGAGGTGCATTATAAAAAGGAAAGTGAGACCAAATAATCATTAACTCAACAGCATACCAATTCTTTGGTGGATCATCACTTTCAGAACTATCTATCCTCTGTCAGCAAATAGAAAGCTTTCTACTAAAAATTACAAATTAACTCAACAAATTTTATTTTCTTTAAAAGCCATGAAATAATCAAAAGAGACCTGAATTCAAAACAAGTTTCAAACACTTAGTGAAAGACATTTGACAACAGGCAACACAGTTAACAACTCTGAGCCTCAATTACTTCATATATAAAATGAGTTTGCACTACATGACCCTGAAGATGCCTTCCAGCTGTAAATTATGATCCTGTGACATAAATATGAGAGTCATCTATAAATAGATAATAACTGAACCCATGGAAACATGAGATCAATGAGAGAGACTATAAAAAGAAAAGGACCCAGGATAAAGTCCTAGGCAACACTTACACCAAAGGAGAAGACCTTTATGGTAATCAAGCAAGAGAGACTGAGAAGTTAAACGGGAGGAAAAGCAAGCAAAAGTGTCACAGAAGTCAAAGGAAGAGAATCTTGTCAACAGTGTCAAAGGAAAATGGGGACTAAGAAAAGGCCACTGGATTTAACAGTTAAGGGACATGTAACTTTGCATCTAGGAGTTTCTAACTCAAGTTATGGATTGGAAATCAGACTGCAGAGTTGAGAAGTAAATGGAGCTCATGGCTGAATGCTATGGTAAATATTACTATAGCAAGAAATATCAAAATATGAAAAATTATGAGAAACAGAGAGATCTGTATGAATTGATACAAAGCAAAAATAAACAGAACCCAAGAAAAAATCATACATAATGATTATCACACTATAAAGGATGCTAGGGAGATGGTTTTCCACACAGAAGATGCTAGGGAGAAAATGGCTTTCTATAAGGAGGAGCCTAAAGGCTGCTTCCAGGACAATAGTGATTACATACAAGGAAAATGTCTCTGAGAAATAGACTACAAAATTTAACAGAGACATTCTGTAAGTGGTTCTGGTGGGGGGAAAAAAAAAGCAAAACACCTGATAGACTTTTCAATTGGGTTGTTAAGTCATTCAAAAAGACCTCTCAGTTTTAGCAACCCCTCTTTGTCTCAATATTTGTGGGAGAGCTTAGCTACTAGTAAAGACAGTGGAAACTTTGAACCTTTCAAGGTTCAAAAGGTCTAAAACAGGTATCCAACACATAGCCACAGGCCACATGGAGCCCATCATACACTCAAGTGCAGCATGAGTCTGATTAAAATGTAACTGGAAAATATTTTACAAAAAACATATTAATTAAAATACAAAAATAAATAACATTAATATGGGACTCTCTAGGTTAATTATGTGACTCTGAGGATGGTATGAGTTTGATACCACTAGTCTAGAAGGCTCTTCAGCATTTTGTCATTCCGGAGTCCTGGTATGACAGCAAGTTATTCCTTTGGGAATAACCTTCAGAAAGCCAGACCAGCAGTGGCTACAGGCTCACTCTATAATCACCCCACATCTGAATATGAAATTGGTGGGACCAATGTAATATAGAACTAAACAGTGTTGAGAGTACCTTTTCCAGATCACAATGGTATAGCAGAATTTATGGTGCCAAGTGTTAAGGTAAATGATTATGTTTGTTCTTGCTATATTTTTGAAATAAATATTCCTTTGTAAAAACTACCTAATGTTAAGTATTAAATGGAATTATGATGCTAGTTATTGGGCTCTTAAAATAAGGGGAACACAAATGATAGAAGGCTCAAGCCAAAGTAATAGACTTTGCCCATGATGACAAAGAACTCTAAGAAGCAGGTGTAGTGTGCTTGGCCAGAGAATGGGGCCATAGCATACTTGCAGTAACCTAAGGGGATGGAAGAGTCAAGTGAAAAGTTTTTGAGAATGGACCAGAGCAGTAGATAGAGGGGTAGACCTGGAGGCAGGAAGATCTCTCTTCCTGAGTTCAAATCTAGTTTCACACACTTACTAGCTGTGTGACCCTAGGCAAGTCACATCACCCGGTTTGCCTCAGTTTCCTCATCTATCAAAATATGGCAAACTATTCCAAAATCTTAGTCAAGAAACCCCCAAATGGGGTCATGAGGGATCAGACACAACTAAAAAACTCAAATACCAACAACAAAGACTTGAACTTGTCTGTAACTAATAGGGAAGGCACCAAGAGAAAGGCAAAGAAGAGGAAAGAGAAAGAGAAAGAGAAAGGGAAAGTAAGGACTAGATCAAGATTTACACCCTCAAAAAGCCACGTCTGCTAAAATTCCTTAGTTCTTGGGAGGAGAAATATCCTTAAAAAGGAAGTGACCTAGTGACTGTTGAACTGTAGTAATGTGGCAGAACTAAAAACATACTTTTGCACCATTCCAGATGGTGTTCTTTTGTCAGGACATCTTATTTGGAATGTGGCCAGTTTGGTCAGTGGCTATAACTGGAACCAAATAAGCCACTTTGGTGAAAAGAATGTGAGTTATTTACTGAAGATAAGAACATTGTTTCTATTTTTGTGTTTATTTGTGTTTTTTTTTAAATCTTTGGTTATTTTGTTGCTGCTGCTGTTGCTGTTTTATTTTATTTAAAAAAAAACTGTTAGCCCAATTCATTGATTGTTTCATTCAGAAATTATTTTTCTCTTTTTTTGATGAGTATAGCAACATAAATTTGCCACAAAGGACTATTTTGCCTGCATTCCAAAAGCATTAATATGTTGCCTCATTTATAACCTACTTATTAATAAAAGTATTTTTATTTTTTTAACCTACTTATTTTATAGGATTATATTAGTCCTCATTTAAATCTACACCCTTTCTTCAAATTTATCTTATTAAATTTTTTTGTGTTAGGAAAAGAATGTGTTTACATTTTTTTTCATTATTGTATAAGTTTTTTATATTCTAGCATATCATCACTATTTGTAAAAGAGTCATGAAAAACTGAAAAATTTCTATACCATATTTTTCTTAACAAATACACAATCACTTGCTATTTACTACATCTAATTTTTCTAAAATTGTATATAGGCATATGATAGAACTGGTATTTATAAGTACTTCGATGATGCAGTATCCTTTCCCTCACTCACAGTATGAGGTAGGCCCTAGCTCCTCTTCCACTTTTATGACAGGGATTAATTTTCTCTAAAAACAGACAAATCTTTGTCACTGGACCTATCTGATTCCAGCTTCTTGGTCATCTAAGGGCATTAAAAAAATCCAAATCTAGCTTCACACACTTACTAGCTGTGTGACCCTAGGCAAGTCCCATCACCCAGTTTGCCTCAGTTTCCTCATCTATCAAAATGGCAAACTATTCCAATATCTTAGTCAAGAAACCCCCAAATGGGGTCATGAGGGATCAGACACAACTAAAAAACTCAATACCAACAACAAAGACTTGAACATGTCTGTAACTAATAGGGAAGGCACCAAGAGAAAGGCGAAGAAGAGGAAAGAGAAAGAGAAATGCTCAATGGAATAAGCTCTTAAAAGGGAAAGTAAGGACTAGATCAAGATTGACACCCTCAAAAGCCACGTCTGCTGAAATTCCTTAGTTCTTGGGAGGAGAAGTATCCTTAAAAAGGAAGTGACCTAGTGACTGTTGAACTGTAGTAATGTGGCAGAACTAAAAACATACTTTTGCACCATTCCAGATGATGTTCTTTTGTCAGGACATCTTATTTGGAATGTGGCCAGTTTGGTCAGTGGCTATAACTGGAACCAAATAAGCCACTTTGGTGAAAAGAATGTAAGTTATTTACTGAAGATAAGAACATTGTTTCTGATGATCTGCTGAACAGATTCATTTCCACAACAAGGCAACAGGGGCTGCATCTACCAAAACTTAATATAAGTACCACTATATCCTTGTTGCAAATATAAATACAATGTAAACATTGCTCCATTATCTATAGTATCATTTAACACAATGTAGTTGGCTTTATTTATCTGGACTTAAGAGTTAGGAAAGCCTGATTTCAAATGCTGCCTAAGATACTTCTTACGTGTGTGATCCTAAATCAAGACACTAAGATTTAAATACCTCAGGTTCCTCATTTATAATATGAGGGATGAGTCCATAAGGTCTATAAGGATTCTTCCAGCTTAAGGATCAGTATGTTTCAAATCAATTTTTTATAAACAGCTTAAGATTCTTTCTAATCCAATCTGCCACACTTCTCTACTTTACGGAAAAGTTCATCCTTTTCACAGTTAAAATAGTTGGCTGTATCTTTCACTTAACTATATATTCTGTAATAATGTGTCTTCTCTTTGCTCCCACTCCTCTCTTTACAGACAGACAGACAGACACACACACACACACACACACACACACACACACACAGTGAAGAAATAAAAGAAAATGGATAAACATCAGTGATCTATAATTGGAATGATCTAATTCTGTTCCTTTGCTCTTCCTCTCAAGCCTTCAATCCCTAAGATCATTTGGGTCTCCTTTCAGTTCACCCTTTATCTGACTTTTTCTTGTGACTATTTATTTTCAAAATTATTATCTCTTAAATTCCTCACTTCTGCTCTGTTTCCATTTATTTTCACATTGACTTTAATGTAGTCTACACCAAATATTTTGGGGTAAGATAGCCTTTCTTTGCCTAATCCACATAAAAATAGGCATCCCTGATTCCTATGCTCTATGTTTGCATATTTTTCCAAGATCTCTCAATTAAGTGTAATAGTAAATTTCTCCATCTTCTTCCCCAGTTATTCCATTTTCTCCCCTGTTCCTTTACTATCTCTCGAAGCAACTATATCCAATTTCTTCAGTTGTCTTTCTTTACCCTATCTTTGACACTTGAAGGAGGTAGGATGGAATGGAAGAATGGCCTCTTTACAATTAGGATGGAAACATTTGACTACTTCAAATTACTCAAATATATTTCTGTTTTTTTTTTTTCTTAACTTGTCTCCTGTGTTTATGTTTCAAAAATTCTACCTATCTCTGGTTTTTTCAACAGGAATGTTTGAAAATCATCTATTAAAGATACATTTTTTCCTCCTCAATTATGCAAATTATTATTTTTGGTTGTGTGCCCTTTTTTTTGCCTTTTCTGTATATCTTATTCCAAGCTTTTCTTTTCTTCATCCCAACTGCTATGGACTCTTATGTGTTCTTAACTATGATTTGTTGGTACTTGATCATTTTCTTTCTTGTTGGCTACACTATTTTCTCTTTGGCCTAGAAGGTCTGAATTTTGGCTTATATTTCTGAGTATTTAATCTGAGATTTTGATTCATGTATTCTTTCTAATTTTACTTTGCTGATTCTAAGAACTTGGGACAAATTCTTTTGTGTATGATTTCTTGAAATATAATGTCCAGTTTTTTTTGTTTGATCATGATTTTCAAGAATGCCAAGATTCTTAAA
Organism: Antechinus flavipes; assembly: GCF_016432865.1. Lineage (NCBI taxonomy): Eukaryota > Metazoa > Chordata > Mammalia > Dasyuromorphia > Dasyuridae > Antechinus > Antechinus flavipes. Next base: position 166,132,468 of record NC_067401.1, read on the forward strand.
TTATCTGTTTTTTTTCCTGTTTTCTAAATTTGCTGTTTTGATACATACCTCATATATTCTTCAGATTTTTTTCAGTTTTTAAATATTCTCTTATTTCTATTTGCTCCTTTTTATTTTTCAGGATGTCTACTACTTCTATAAGGTTTTTCAACTTCTGTTTATTATGTTCTAAAAATTCTAATTTCATCATCTTATTTCAGCTTATCTTTCATTTATTTGACCCACTCTTAGGAACTCTTGTGGATATTCTATTTCTTTTCCTGGAGTTCTACCTACCATTATTGTAAAGTTATTTCCTCCTTTTTCAGTTTTCTCTTGGAATTCTGTGAAATATATTCTTTCTTCAATGCATTATGAGGTTTTTTTTTCCAGTTTATTCATGTTTTCAGCCTCACTTTCTAGATCAGAACTTTGTACCATGGTTAAGCTTTGCTCAGTGCTTCTCTACCGTGGACTCTTGGGTGGAGTGACCAGGTACTGGATCCTATATCCTGACAGTGGCTATTCACAATTCAAAAATCATGATTGAACTTACACACTACTCTTATCGTCACAATGTTAGAGTATACATGCTATATAAACTGTCCCTTCTTTCTTAACCTCCCAAAAGCCCAGTCCAGAAGAATGCTGATAGTCTAGTCAATTTGTCTTTCTCAAGCCTCATAGAAACTCACAGAATAGTCTAGCATTTGCTACTAGTCCAGACTTATTCTACAACATGAATTCCCATTGAACTTAAAGTCAATATATAGTGAAAAATTATCTAACATCTACAAATTCCAAGCCTGAAGGCTTCTAAGCTATCAATTGACTTGATCAAATGGCTTTTTCTCTGCAGGCCTCTGTTTCTTCCTTTCTAAAATAAGGAAGATCCCTCCTACCTCTAAATTCATGTTTTCAGCATTCTTGAATGAGATTCTTATCTTCTTCATAAATATTTTTGGCAAGCATAAATCTTTTTTTTTTAAATTTCCCCTTTAGGAAAAGAATGCTGTATTATTTTATTTCACTAGATTTTCAGAGGACAACAATATTAACAATATTCTTCAGGCTATAGATTTTGTGGCAAATTTCAAGGTTCACATGCCATGAAATACGACATCTGACCTTTCATTCAAATGTCCTCTTTGTACATTTTGTTTGAAGAATAAGGATATACTTTGACAGTCAATAATGAAGCTTGGAAACACTGAAGTCTACCTTCTGACAACCAAGAGCTATGCTGAAACATCAAAAGATCCGCCCCTAGAACCTTCATAATAGAGGGACAGGGAAGTTAGACATACCTGCCAGGGCTTTTTCATAGTTCTTCCCCATGGAAATGAAGTTCCTGAGGCTAGGGTTGAACTGTTCCATAATTGTCTGTAAAGACACAGAGAAAGAAAACAAAACATTAATATCCTAGATGGCTATTGTTATCTGAAGTAAACCAAATTCTGGTCAGAAAGAAGAAAGCAGAGGGGAGAAGAGAGAATAAAAGATATAGATACTTTGGCATCAAATGTATTCTCATAGCATCACTAACATCACACATTGACACAGCATGAATAAACTTGGAAAAGATATTCAAAGACTTCTTCTGGCCCTGAACCTATAGTCAGGTTTCTCAATATATAAATATGCCAGACAAATATTTCTCAAACATGAGGTAATGCTCTAGCCTAAACTCCATTTTCTAATCTTTAAAGTGGGAACTAAAGTAGATGATCTCTAAAGTTTTCTTTCACTATAATTCCATAAAAATTTGTGACATTTTGTAATATTTAATCAGATATCAGTATTGATGAGATAAATATTCCCAAGCTGAGAATATCCCAACTAGTTCTATATTCCATGAAGGACCAAAGTTTAAGTTCCAACAATGAGAAGTTCTTATACTAAGAATTAGAAGAAATTTTGCTATTAAGGCCAAAGAACCACTTTTATCAGAAGGCTCAAAAATAGCCCCAAACATTAGCTGATACCAAACCAGACAGTTGTTAGAAGGAAACAGTGAACCCAAACAACTCAGGTTTATAGATGGTTTATTATCTGTACCTTATCCCTTAAGAAAAGGGAAGCTAAAAAAGGAGAAATTATCATAGTCCTATGTATTTGAAGGCTATAAAAATTTCTACACAGACATTTCTTACTTTATATAAGTTCAACTTTATGTAAAGAATTTTCAAAGAAAGTCAAATTCCAAAAAAAAAAAAAAATGCTGTTTTGTTGTTAGTCTTTTTCTGCCCCTCAGCTCTGTAGCTTCGCACCCTACCTCCCATCAAAAAAAAAAAAAAAAAAAAAAAAACAAACCATAAAAAACAAAACAAAGTCCAAGTGAAAGCTAAAGAACTGATGGGAAGAAACCATCATTGCAAGACAGAAACTTGGCTTGAGACCTCCTTCTTGGACATAAGAGATCTTTGCCCCACTCTATCAAACTATCCTTATGCACTTCATTTCTTTGTACCAAGATCCTAAGGTCCTTGAACCATATGCTGGACCCTCTCCTTCCACAGGGGCTTCATACTTCCCTTAGTCTGAGGCCTTCCCTATGGCCTCAATAAATTAGAATTACATAATCTTAAACTAGAGGGCTGCATTTATGTAAAGCAAAACTGCCTGTATACAGAAAACCAAAACATTCCATTGTGGCTAGTCCCGTACTCAGTTAACAAGCATTCATTAAAAGCTTACTATGAGCCAGACAATGTGATAAGCTCTAGGCATATATCCCAACCCTCAAAGAGCACACATTCTATTGGAGGAAACAACATGCAAATAACTATATACTTATAAGATATATATATATACAATGTAAGTAGAAGGTAGTTTTAAAAGGAAAGGTGTCAGCAGAATGGGAAAGTGAGCTGAATCTCAAAGGAATCAAGAAGTCTAGAAATGGAGATGATGAGAGAGAATGCTCAAACCATGAGGTACATCAAGTGAAAAGGCATAAAACTGGGAGATGAACCATAGTAAACAAGAAACAGCAAGTAGTCCAATGTATCTAGAGGTACATAAACTATAAGATGAGTATAAAGGTTGAAAGAATCCAGGTTATGAAGATCTTTAAATGTCACACAGAATTTTGTCTGACCCAAGAGGACAGAAATAGGCAATGGATTTTACTAAGTAGGCTGGAGGGGGAGGTGATATGCTCAGAACTGAATTTTAGGAAATCATCCTGGCATTTTAGTGGATGATGTCTTGGCATGAGGAAAAACTTGAGGCATGGAGGTCAACTAGCAGGCTCTTGTAACAATCCAGGCATGAAGTGATGCATAAAGATTCTACATCAGGGGGACAATACTATTAAGAATGGAGTGATTCTAGTGGGTTGGAACTATGGTAGCAATTTCAGCAGCAAGGCCAAGCATATATCCAGCCTTCCCACTCACTTTTATTCCCATTCTCTTCATTGTTACCCACTAATCTGCTGTATTAGCTCAACAGAATAAAGGAGGGTATTTAAAGATGCTGAAGAGAAGATGTTTAGAAGAGCAAGAGCTCCAGAGAGTCATTTCTGTAGTCCTCGCTCCATTAACCCATCCTTCTTTGGGCCAATATAAAAGTTCCAGTAATAGAAATAGTTCTGCAAAGCAAATAGCTGCAATCCAAGATTGATTGTTAGGGTAATCTTAAGACTGGATTATGAAACAAGCAAACCACCTGAAACAGCCAGCATTAGTGTAAATAAGTTTTGTTTTTGCCTTTGTTTTAGATTCAGACAACAATACATATATTTGGACTTTATAAATACAATAGAAAGAACACAAACCAAGCTGGAATCAAAGGGACCTGGGTTTCAATATGAATCAGCTACTTACAACCTATGTACTTTAGTCAAGTCACTTGTTCTCAGATTCTTTATCTATAAAATAAAGGGAATGGATTATGGCATGTGAATAGAATATTGATGCCATATGAAAATGACAAAAGGTATAGATTTGGAGAAAGCTAGAATCTTAACTACAATCCTTTCAGTTGCTGAACATCAACAGCTGGTAAAAGTTTTTTACAAAAATCAACTATAACAATGTATAACACAAAACAGTGGTTGTGCTGAAGTCTAAATAGAAACATATCAATATTTAATTTTTTTATAAATAATCTTTCAATTTTTATAAGTTTGTGGTATTTATATTCTTGAGTTAAGAAAGCTAAACCTATACTAAGGACACAGTATTTATTGCCTACTTTATACAAAGTAATATGCTAGACACAAGAAATACAAAGACAAAAACGAAATAGCCCCTGCCCTTAAGGAGTTTATTGCTGGGGGACAGGAGGGAGAGAAGGGATGAACAGAACATGTTAAATTCAAAATAATACCAAGTTGTTTCAAGAAGGATTATGAAAACTGATAGTGATTCCCAGTCCAAGGACAGATAGGAATATTCATTCAAGTCAATTTAAAACATATTCATTTTGCCCCTGCTATGTATGTGTGCAAAGTTTGAATATTAGGATAACCTTGGCTTATTTCTGGGGCTTTTGGATATCAGAAGGAACCCATGAAGGAAGGAGAAAGAGGACCAATCAAGGATCTCTCTTTTCAAACTTTAATAAGCCATGAATGTCAGATGCGAAACACACCCAAAGTCTTCTGTGGTAAATCACAGTGGATTACCCTGACACCACAGCTGGCAATGCTCAGAACGTAGTGACTCTATGGAAACCAGCAATGAGGTTTCACTTCCTTAGAGTCACTGGCAGAGATCATCCAGGAGGAATGCAGGTGTGAGTGGGTGGGGACAGAAAGAAGGGTTCAAATATAGTCAGTATCACTGTCACCTGGATAAATGCCACTAGGGTACCTCTCTACTGGGAAACAAACTGCTGGGTGGAGAGACCAGTCAGCCAGGAAACTGTCATTACTGCAACTTAAGTAATACTGTGTCTCAAAAGCTTGGGTCTTTGGATGTACAAAAGTGTGGGGTGTGGGAGAAAAGCAGGAATATGGAAGAGGGGAGATACACCAATAAAACATAATACAATTTTCTGGATACTGGAGGTTACTTCTTTATTAATGGAAAAAGCAGCATTTTTCCCCAGAAGAAAAAGGTCTATCCCTCCCCACCCCCAAGCCCAAAGAATAAACCTTTTGTTCAAGACTTAGACTGCTGGCTATGAATGGGTCATCCAACTCTTTTCTCCGTCACTCAATCTCTCTGTAACTATGGCATCTTAAAAGCAAGACAAGTTCAAGAGCTGACCTTTGAAGGGAGGTGAACACAATGCCATGTGAACATGGTCCAAGGCTCTTGAAATAGGGCAAAAGATAGAGGGGTTGTTGGCAGCTCTCCATAGTAAAGGTCAACAGAGCCTGAGTCCATATTCAGTCGTTCTAGATCCTATTAAACCACATCTCCTAGGTTTCCATTCTGACATGGAAAAGTTTCGTCATTTTCAACATACCCCAAACTAAAAGGCAATAGGCTGAAGTATTTATGAAGTCCAAATGTACGTATTATTGTCTCAATCTAAAACAAAAGCAAGAGCATAACATAGTAAGAGAAGGATTATACACTGATCAGCAAGCATGCTCCCTTCCCTACCCAATCTCAACTTCCCCCCCACTAAAAAACCCCCAAAATACAGTATCACAGGGAGCCCTGATGTTATTTATATGGGGGGGGGTGTAGATTTTTATTTTAAATTCACATAAAACTTATATTCATATTTATCTTTCTTGAGCTTTTCTTTTTCTATTATTTGCATTTCCAAAAATCCCTCCTTACTCTTTTCCCAAAGAACCTTTTTTGTAACTATGAATTTTTTAAAAGGGAAGTGAGCAGTTCAACAAAACTATGTGTCAAAGTACATGCAGTGTTTCACAATCTATAATCCACACAGTCTAGCACTTCTTCAGTGACAAGAAAGTCTATAGATATACACTTTCTCATCTTTCTTCAGTGTTAAACTTAGTCATAATTCTTTTTAATTATCAAACTCCTAGAAGAATAGAGATTTGAACAGATTTGCCTCAGTGGTGCAACATGACATTTCCAATCATTACATGGATATATGGCAGAAATCCCCTTTTCTACTATTAAAGGAAATGGTCTATTACAACTTTGCATTTTTAATAATATATTTTCTTAACTATAAAAATGTAGGGGTTGGATTCTAGAAAACGCCTTAAAAGCTGGGGGACTAAAAACCTGAGCTGGGAAAAATATGCTCCATTCACTATAAGTATTTAAGTCAACCAGCAACAACTCCTGCTATGTATAATGTATTCTGCTAGCCATTGGAGATAGAAGGATGAAAAAAACAGTCTTTACTCTCAAAGAGATTTATGGTTTGGTGAGGGAAAACCATCCAGTTAAGTAGTGATTATACAAGATAGGCATATGGAAGGTGGTCAAACATAGTAGGCTGAGAGAGTCAAAGGAGATCACTTCCATTTGGGAAGAGCTAAGAAGCCATTAGCTCTGCTATACCTTGGGAAAAAAAAAAAAAAAAACAAGAATGTCAACAATTGTAAATATGAAAAGATTCCTGCCTAAGAATAGATAAGTTTGGGAATTATCAAACGATCCAGTTACACTGGAACATAAAATACAGAAAACAGAGAAAGTATAAACTACAAAAAGCAAGAGATCACAACAATATTTTCACTCTTTTTGTTGTTTGCTTGCATTTTGTTCTCTCATTTTTTTTCCTTTTTGATCTGATTTTTCTTGTGCAGCAAGATAATTGTGTAAATATATATACATATATTGGATTTGACATATATTTTTACCATGTTTAACATATATTGGATTACTTGGAGGTGGAGAGAAGGGAGGAAATTTGGAACATAAGATTTTGCAAGAGTCAGTGTGAACAATTATCCATGCATATGTTTTGAAAATAAAAATCTTTAATTAGAAAAAAAGCAAAAAGAACAATATGATTTCAGACAAGGTAATGGTAAAAACCAGACAGGATAAAATGGGATAAGCAGGAAAACTACATTATGTAGAAAGGCACCATAAATAATGAACCAATATCAATATCTAATATATATGCACCAAATGGCAAAGTATCTCAAAATGTAAGGGAAAAGTTAATTGAATTTCAAGAATAAATTGACAATAAACATATAGATATCAATATATCCTTTTTGGATCTAGACAAATTTAACACAAAAATAAACAAGAAAAAAAGCAAAGGACCTAAGTAGAATTTTAAAAGTTATATATGAGAGATGTCTTGTGATTCCTAAATAAGAAAAGAGGAAAGCATACAGTTGGGCATAAAATCTTTACAAAATCTGATCATAAACATTTTAAACATTTGAAAACTTTACAAACAAATATAAAAATAAATATCAAACATTTAATTTTCTAAGCATAATGTAATGAAAATCATATTCAATAAAAAGACTCTGAAAAGGATTATTTAACCTTAAAGATTAAATTTATATATGTAACATTTCCAAAGTGACAACATCCCTATTCTATCATGCAGATATATGACAGAAATGCTCTTTCCTAGTACCAATGTTCTGTTACTACTTTAAATTATTTTTAATAATAGCATTTTGTTATATAAAAATGAAGGGATTAGATTTTAGAAAAAGCTCTGAAAAGGTGAGTCAAAGAATAAATCATATGAACAAAAGAAAATTTAATCAAAGAAAATTCTAACAATAAGACACCATATCAAAACATTTGGGAAACAGCTAAAGTAGCCCTTAAAGAAATTTTTCTATCTCTAATTATATTCATCAATAGAAGAATAAATGAATATATCAGTCAACTACCAAAAAAAAAAAACTAGAAAAGCAACAAATCAAAAAATCCCAACACCAAAATAGAAATATTGAAAATCAAAGAGATGGACAAAATTGAAAGTAAACTCTACCTCAACTTCATAAATTGATAAATAAAATTAGAGGCTGATTTTTATTAAGTTAATCATCTAAATTTTAAAAAAGAAAACCAAATCATTTTGGGGGGATTTACATTATTAGAGATAAAATAACAGAAACTATCAGAAAATATTCTGCCCTATTATATGTTACAAAACTTAGATGAAATGGCTGAATATTTCCAAAAACAGAAACAGTTAGATTAACAGAATGAAATAGATTGTTTAAATAACCTAATATAAAAAAAATGAATTAAGCAAGAAATATATGAACTCCAAAAGGAAAAAAAAGCCAAATGGATTTACAAGTAAATTATAAAAAATATTCAGAGAGCAATTAATCCACAAGTTATAAAGTTTTTGCAAAATAGTAATAAGTAATAGTAATAAGGAATTCTTCCAAATTCTTTTTAATAATACAAATATGGTCTTGATATATAAACGAGGGAGAACCAAAGCAAAGGAAAAAATACCACAGAATAATATATCTAATTAACAAAGGTACAAAAATATTATCAAATATTTTGGTAAGAAAAGATATTTTAGAAATTATATATTATGATCAGGTTGATTTATACAAAGAATGCAGGATAGATTTAATAATACATATTAATAACAAAAATAATTTTTAAAACTCACGATTATGTCAATAAATCCTTAAAAGACTTATAAAACCAACACTCATTTCTAGTATTAAAAAACAAAGAAACTAGAAAGCATAAGAAAAGGGATCTTTCCTTACTATCAAGAACCAACACTATGGCTCCCAAAATGTAATGGAGAAAGGCTAATGGACTTTCCATTAAGATCAAAGGCAAAGCAAGGATGTTCCGTTATCACTACTATTACTTAATAAAATTCTAGAAATGCTAGTAAAGCAACATAAGAAAAAGAAATCAAGGGAATAAGCATAGGAAAAGAGGAAACAAAACTATTACTTAGGCAGATGATATGATGTTTTACCTAGAGAATCAAGAGTCAGCTAAAACTAACTAAAACAAAATAAATCCTCATGAATCATCAGCATTTTTCAATGTTACCAACAAAACCAAGCAGGAAAATATAAATTACATTCAAAATAACTGCATAATATATAAAATATTTGGACTTTTATCTATGAAGACACACATAATAACTATAACTATGAAACATTATACAAATATAGATCTAAATAATTTGAGAAATATTAACTACTCATGAATAAACCAGGTTCAATATAAGAAACATGAAAATATTTCCTTTATTGTTTTGTAATACCAAACTTCCAAAAGATTATTTCACAGTGTTAGAAAAAAACAATAAATTTCATCTAAAAAGAAAAATAGGTCAAGAATCTTGAGAAAAATAATGAAAAAAGGCAGGAAGTCAGAGGAACCTATCAATAGTAAACATACTCAAATATACTCCAAAGCAGTAATCATCAAAACTATCTTGATACTGATCTTTGCATTAAAAAATGCAAAAGTTGATTAATAGAACAGATTAGGTACACAATGTGCAGAGGAAAATTAACAAAGAAGCCTATAGAGTTTGATAAACTCAAAGATCTCAAATCCTGGGATAAAAACTGTGGGGAAAACTGGAAAGCCTGGTAGAAGTCAAATATAAAATAATCTTCTCAAAACAATATAAAAAGTCACATCATAACCAAATTAGAGGAACAAGGAAAACAAAATCCTTTTCGCAACTATGGATAGAATATACTGGGCTTATACCCCAAAGAGATACTAAAGAAGAGAAAGGGATCTGTATGTGCCAAAATGTTTGTGGCAGCTCTGTTTGTAGTGGCTAGAAGCTGGAAAATGAATGGATGCCCATCAATTGGAGAATGGTTGAGTAAATTGTGGTATATAAACATTATGGAATATTATTGTTCTATAAGGACTGACCAGCAGGATGAATACAGAGAGGACTGGCGAGACTTACATGAACTGATGCTAAGTGAAATGAGCAGAACCAAGAGATCATTATATACCTCAATGATACTGTTTGAGAATGTATTCTAATGGAAGTGGATCTCTTCGATAAAGAGAGCTAATTCAGTTTCAATTGATCAAAGATGTTCAGAAGCAGCTACACCCAAAGAAAGAACACTGGGAAATTAATATAAACTGCTTGCATTTTTGTTTTTCTTCCTGAGTTATTTATACCTTCTGAATCCAATTCTCCCTGTGCAACAAGAAAACTGTTGGGTTCTGCACACATATATTGCATCTAGGATATACTGTAACCTATTTAACATGTAAAGGACTGCTTGCCATCTGGGGGAGGGGGTAGAGGGAGGGAGGGGAAAAATCGGAACAGAAGTGAGTACAAGGGATAATGCTGTAAAAAATTACCCTGGCATGGGTTCTGTCAATAAAAAGTTATTTTTAAAAAAACAAACTATGGATAGAATAAGTGTTTGTGACCAAAGAAGAGATAGAGAGGCTCAGAGAAGATAAAAGGAAAGATAAAAAATTTAATATATAAAATTTATATGCATTTGCACAATCAATTCAGTTAAAATTTAAAGGGAAATAGCTTAGCAAGGGGAAAAAAACCTTGTAGAAAGTTTCTATGATAAAGATTTCATATTCAAAATATATAAGGAAGTGATTCAATTTTATAAGAACAAGAACCATTCCCTAATAAATTATCAAATGATTTGAAGAACTAATTTCAAGGTATGAAAACCCATATTTTAAAAATGCTACAAATAACTAATAATTAGAGAAATGCAAATTCTAACAATTCAGATGTTTCATCTCATATCCATCAGATCAGCAAAGATGACAAAAAAAGGAAAATTACAATTGTTGTAAGAGGCCTTGGCAAGGTATATTAGTGCATTTTTGATAGAGTTATCAAAAGGGCTAGCCATTCTGGAAAGCAATTTACAACTAAGCCTTTGATCTAAAATACCACTATACCCCAAAGAGATCAAAGAAATAGAAAAAGGACCCATATTTACAAAAAAATTATAGCAGTCCTTTATATAGAGGAAAGAACTGGAAGGTAAGGAAGTACCTAGTAACTGGGAAAAGTTAAACAGATTGTAATATATTAATATAATTTTTATATAATTAATACTATTAATAATTAATATTACTTTACCATAAGGAATAAGAAAAAGGTTTTCAGAGAAATATACAAAGACTTGCTATGAACTGATGCAAGGTTAAGTAAATGGAATAAGAACAATTTATATGATGACAACATTGCAAAAACTGACAACTCTAAAAAACTTAAGAACTGTGATTAAGGCAACATTCCAGATGGCCTACAATGAAACATGCTCTTCTGACAGAGAGGTAATTAACTCAAGTTGAAGAAGATTTACATTTTCAGACATAAACACTATAGGAATTTGTTTAGGAAGAAAGAAAGAAAAGAAACAGAAAAAGGAGGGAGGGAGGGAGGGAAGGAGGAAGAAAGAAGAGAGAGAGAAAAAAAAAGGAAGGAAGGAAGGAAGGAAGGAAGGAAGGAAGGAAGGAAGGAAGGAAGGAAGGAAGGAAGGAAGGAAGGAAGGAAAAGAAAAAAGGAAAGGAGGGATGGAGGGAGGGAAGAAGGGAGGGAAGGAAGAGAGGGGAGAGGGGAGAGGGAAAAGAGGGAGGAAAGGAGAAAGGGAGGGAGGAGGGAGGGAAGGAGAGAGGGAAGAAAGGAGAAAGGGAAGGAGAGAGGAAGGGAGGAAGGGAGGGAATCATTGAAACATTGGTAAAATGTACAGAAAGAAACCAAAAGGGTCCACAAAGAAGCAGGATATCTTTGAAAATAATATACTTTTATTCTTAAAAAAGAAAAGCAAGCCACACATAATAATAGAGATTTGCAGTTTCGTGACCATGTATTGGAGATGTTTGTTTTAGTAAATATTTATAAATTCAAAACAATGAAAACAGGATTTTAAGAATGAAAAAAAAAAGAGTATAAAGTATTTCATTTGCCTGAGCTCTGTGATATTAAAAACTTGAGCAAGAGCTCTTAAACTGAGGTCTATAAATTTGGATGAAAAAAAATCACATCTCAATTTTCACTAACTTTTGGGTTCCTTTGTAATCAAACACATTTTTTTGGCATTTAGAAACTGTATTTTGAAAGAGAATTCAAAGGCCTCTCTACATTCCCAAAAGATTTCGTGACACATAAAAAAGGTTAAGAACACCTAATCTAAAGGCATCTCCCAAACCCCAAAACAGAAACTTAATAGAAAGTACAAAGCAAAAGAAAAACAAGAGTGAAGTAGGTAACATGATTTTAGAAACCTGAGGAGAAAAAGCAATCTATCAATAATCTTTGGAAGAGGCTTCTGGGGATGCTAGAATCCAACTGAGGCTGAGTTCAGATTCTAGTGGAAAGATACCAACCAGGACTAAATTATGAGAAAGCGTTTGAATCTCAAGACATTCCTATCTGTATGATGGTGAACAAATCACTTAGCTAAGCCTTAGTTTCTGTAAAATGGAGGCAAGCAATAATTAGTCTGCCTACCTCATAAGATTGTTTAAAAAAATTAAAAGTTAAGGCTGAGTGAAATGAGCAGAACCAGGAGATCATTATATACCTCAACAACGATACTGTTTGAGGATGTATTCTGATGGAAGTGGATCTCTTCGATAAAGAGAGCCTTAATTGATCAAAGATGGACAGAAGCAGCTACACCCAGAAAAAGAACACTGGGAAATGAATATAAACTGCTTGCATTTTTGTTTTTCTTCCCGGGTTATTTATACCTTCTGAATTCAATTCTCCCTGTGCAACAAGAAAACTGTTCGGTTCTGCACACATATATTGTATCTAGGATATACTGCAACCCATTCAATATGTAAAGGACTGCTTGCCATCTGGGGGAAGGGGTGGAGGGAGGGAGGGGAAAAATCGGAACAGAAGTGAATGCAAGGGATAATGCTGTAAAAAATTACCCTGGCATGCATTCTATCAATAAAAAGTTATTTTAAAAAATACATTTATCAGTCTCCTCATCTATAGAATAAGACTAGAACAAGCCTCCTCTCTTTTCTAAATCCTCTAATCCTATGAAAAGGAATTTGAGATTAGGTACATGATAAACTGTGCTAGGCAAACTAATCTGAGACTAGACTATAGTTTCCTTATTAATAGAAATGTTCTGTTAACTTGTTGCTTTCTAGACTTTTTTTGGTTTTGTTTTTCTCTGGGTTCCTAATAAAGTTCCTTTTAAAAACTTTCATCATGACTCCCCATTCATTCACTCTTATTTTCCTACTCAAATGTCCTGTTGGATGTTTCCCAAATGTAGTCCACTATCTCCCACCACTAAGCCTTTGAATAGGCTGTCCCCTATTCAGGGAATGCACTCCTAGCATACCTCAAGGATGTTCACATGGCGCCAGAAATCTCTGTTGCTATCTCTGTTATAAAGTGGTACTCAAAAGATCACATGTATACATCTTTGCAACCCACAGCAGAATATGTTCTTTTTTTTTTTAATTCAAGCTTTTGCAAAACATATGCATGGATAATTTTTCAACATTGACCCTTGCAAAGCTTTCTGTTCCCAATTATCTCTTCCTTTCCCCCATCCTCTCCCCTAGATGGCAGATAGTCCAGTACATGTTAAATATGTTAAAATATATGTTAAATCCAATATATGTATACATATTTATACAGTTATCTTGCTGAACAAGAAAAATAAGATCAAGAAGAAAAAAAAAACCTGGGAAAATAAAATGCAAGCAAACAACAACAGAAAGAGTGAGAATGCTATGTTGTGGTTTACACTCAGCTCCCACAGGTCTCTCTCTGGGTGTAGATGGCTCTCTCCAACACTGAACAATTGGAATTGGTTGAAGAGAGCCATGTCCATCAGAACAGCTCATTGTATAGTCTTGTTGTTGCCATGTATAATGATCTCCTGGTCTTGCTCATTTCACTCAGCATCAGTTCATGTAAGTCTCTCCAGGCCTCTCTGAAATCATCCTGCTGGTCATTTCTTACAGAACAATAATATTCCATAACATTCATATACCATAATTTATTCAGCCATTCTCCAATTGATGGGCATCCCTCAGTTTCCATTTTCTAGCCACTACAAACAGGGCTGCCACAAACATTCTTGCATGTACAGATCTCTTTCCCTCCTTTAAGATCTCTTTGGGATATAAGCCCAGAAGTAACACTGCTGGATCAAAGGATATGCACAGTTTGATAACTTTTTGAGTATAGTCCAGATTGCTCTCCCGAATGGTTAGACCTGTTGTTCCACCAACAATGTATCAGTGTCGCAGTTTTCCCATATCCCCTCCAACACTGTGCATTATCTTTTCCTGTCATCTTAGCCAATCTGACAGGTATGTAGTGGTATCTCAGAGTTTGTCTTAATTTGTATTTCTCTGATCAGTAGTGATTTGGAGCACCTTTTCATGTGACTACAAATAGTTTCAATTTCTTCATCTGAAAATTGGCTGTTCATATTCTTTGACCATTTATTAATTGGAGAATGGCTTGAAAAATGTAAGTTCTGTGAGGGCAGGAGCATGGGGCTTTTTTGTCTTTGTCTTTATGGTCCTATCACTTTGGATGACATTGATTGAACAAAGGGGTTAAAGGGATGTCAAGAAAAAGTAAAGGGAAAGGAGAAAAACAATAGTTCTCAGTTACTTCCTGAAAGCAAATTTTCTAGTAGCGGTAGTTGTGATCCCTCAGTCCCAAGAAGAAAATCAGAGAAGTAAAAACGCAATTATGATAATCAGCAATTACTGATCCCTTTCAACCAGAGCTTTCTCTATGAGTCTGCTGGAGGAAGTTTTGTTGTTGGTATGATCCTTTTGGTGCTTTCTTGGCAAAGATATCATAGCGCTTTGCCACTTCCTTTTCCAGCTTTTTTTTACAAATGAGGAAACTGAACAATATGGTTAAGTGAACTTGCCCAGAGTTACACAGCTAGCAAGTATCAAGTGATCTGAACTCAAAGTTGAGTTTTCCTGACTCCAGGCACAGCACTGTAACCACTGTAACACTTTGCTGCTCTTACTGAAAAATAATGATGTACTTAACTTAGCTACACCAAAGTTCTTTTATATTTAGAGTCAGGGCTTGAGAAGAATTGGAATAAAAGAACTGCTTTGGTTTTTCTCTTTTTATCATGTCATCACCAAGGGGGAAAAAAAAAACCACACACACATACACACAACAATTAGAAAAGGGAAGGGGAGGAAACTTTGAAAAAAGGCCATTTGGACTTCATCTGAGCATATGCAAAGAAATTCAAAGCCAGGACACAGTGAGACATTATGCCCTGCTGGGAGTCTGAATCACAATGGAGAGCTTCCAGAATCTTGTAGCTTATAAGAATACATGAAGACTACCTATTCTATAGAATTTACATTCTTGTTTATTTTCCATTCTATGTTACTCTCTGGGCATTAACATTTAGACTGGCAATTTTAGAATGTGAGCAACCACTGGGGCCTGTTAAAACTCTTTTATGTAATATCTCGCTATATTATGCACATAAAGAATTTGGATAAAGTCAGGGAACCCATCAAGTTGTCTAATATTACAGGTTTTGCCCCTGCCATATTATGATGCATAACTTATTTGTTCAATAATATTTATGATTATAACAATGCACTTTAGGCACTAGAGCATGGAGCAGTGAAAGGAGTACAAGCCTTGGAATAAAGAAGACCTGGTTCAGATTCTGCATCTGCTACTTACCAGTTGATGGGACACCATAAGCAAGTCTTTCAAACTTTCTCAGCCAAAATCTCTTTATCTAGTCAGGTAGGTGATGCTCTGTGTACTGTGCCTAGGCTAGGGTCAAGAAGATCTGGGTTAAATTCAAGATCAAGACCTTTAGTTTCTATGGCACCCTGGACAAATCAAACCTCTGCCTGCCTCAGTTTTTCCATCTTAAAGATGAAGATAATAATATTACCTACCTCCCAGGGTTGTTGAGAGGATCAAATAAGATACAATGTGGACAGTGCTTATTACAGTGCTTGGCACATGATAAGGGTTATATAAATGCTAGTTATTATTATGTCTATAAAGGATAGTTTTCAGGGTTTTTAGGCTCAAATGAGTTCATGTACTTTTAAGATGATAAAGTGCTACTTGATTGTTAGGTAGTACTAATAGTATCAACGAAATAGAAACACAATCTCCATCCTGTTTACAATAATATTATTGTGATAATATTAATGTTGCTAATAATGACAACTCACACTTATTCAGTGCTATTTTAGAAGAAAAAAGGACTTTCCTCATAATGACTTGTGAGGTATAGATGAAGAAACTGAGGCTTAAATTTCTCTGTCTATAGTCAAGCAGCATCTAAGTGGCAGAGATGGGATTACTTAAATCCCCTAGTCCCTTTGCTCCAAGTCTAGCACTTCCACAGATATAGCCTCTTCATCTCTAAGAGATAGTTAGAATCATAGAACCACAGTCCATCAAAGCTGGGTTCAAGATTATGTGGTCTAGGCCCTTCACTTTGCTACTGGCAACAACTCTGATTTTTTGTCTCCCTGTTCCCACCTTCCTCCCATTTTTCTCCTAGTGGACTGGGGTACTTGAATTTGTGCCACAATAAACTATCCTACAATGGTTTTCCTAAACCTAGTTCCATATCTTAATGGATGGAAAAGTATCGATTAAGTCCACTAGAAGATACAGAAATATAAGTCTTTCAGCACCAAGCCCCTTCATTTCCTATTCTTGGGAGAGGATGAAAACAAAAGGAGAACAGAAGGGATAGATTCCCCCTTCCCACTTCCACTAGCCAGGCATCCCATACTAATGTCTAATAAATTGATTAAACATCGGTCACCTCACAGAAGGCTGGCCAAACACTCCAGAAATCTTTTCCGCCTGAAGCATTTCAGTCCTGGCTGTTCCTAGTCTAGCTACTTTGAAGAATATGAACATTTTCGTTTCCTTTAGCTGTCACTGATTTTTTTTAAAAATGCCTATATACTCCATCACATACACCCCCACCCCACCCCACTCCACTCCCTCTTTCTCTTGGTCTTCCTTTCCTGTAATCATAGGCTAAGTTTTGATGTTTGCCAGTTGAGGAATTCTGTTTATTCTCCACATGTATTCCTCAGTGATGGCCTTTCTCCAGTGGTTTTCCTGGCAGGGCCACAGCAGCGGCTAACAAAAAAAGTCAGGTTTCTTTGCTGGCAAAAGGAAATGGTCACCCTTGGTATTCCTTTGCCTCCCCTCCTCTCCCACACTTTTCTTCACAGAAAGGCTAAAAGTTTTTTTAAAAGGATGATGGGGACTGATCCTAACTGCATGGAAAATGCCAAAGGAAGATCCATTTCCTCTCTCTACCATCCCCCACCCCAAGGTTTTAGGGCTTCTGCTGTGATCTTCTCTGAAGGTTCCTTAGCTCTCTTGAAGCCAAATCTTGCCTGGGGTGTGTGTGTGTGTGTGTTGTGTGTGTGTGTGTGTGTGTGTGTGTGTGTGTTTTGAAAGCTGAAGGACAGAAGCAAAGTTTCTGGGGGAAAAAGAAATGAGAGATGGGAACAGGGATGTGGGCACTACTATGTGGTCTTAGGAAAGGGAATCTGGGTAGAGGGGAGATGAAGGCCTGACAAGTCCCCTTCATCAACCACCCAAGAAATCCCTCTTGCAGTTTTCCAAGAAAGGTTAACCCAACTCTTGTCCCCTCCTCATTCCTTAATTATCCTATATGATCACTCAAGAAGAAATGAGCTCTCGGTCAGGAAAATGTCCTCTGTCACACATATCACCACATGCTACAAATTTAAGGGAGATCTGTGCTGTAGAAAGCCACAACTGCTCACCACCAAAATCCAGCGAGCTATTTGCAAAACTCATCAGTTTGTGAGAATGGCTCTTCTCATCCCCTCCCCCCCAAGGCCACCCTCCCATCCGACAACCTGTTAAACAGTAGTACCCATTGTTGGTGTCACCAGGATCCTGCAAACTTCTGCAATTAGACACCCAGGTTCCTCCAATCATTACACAACACTGGCCAGGCAAAAATCTGGCCAGGACTTCTGCAGGGAAGGATAGAAAGCAAGGACTCGACCCAATACTGGTGGAAATCAATAAGGATTTTATTGCAACAACAGAAAAGTACTTGTGAAGCCCTGAATCACAGGCCCAATAGGCATACTTTATTTGATTTCCATGCAAATAATTTAGTTAAGGGAGCCCTCACAACATACACAAGAGAAAAGTTTTATTCTTCACCCGAAAAAACAAGATTGAAGCCCAGAAAAGCAAAGAGATGCTGTTTAGTTAGTCATTTGTGTCTAGTTCTTCATGGACCACAGAACACAAATGCTGTGCATGGGATTTTCTTGGCAAAGATACTAAGGGGGTTTGCCATTTCCTTCTCCAGTGGATGAAGGCAGACAGAGGCTAAATGATTTGCATAGAGTCAGGAAGCTAGCATCTGAATTTGAACTTAGGTCTTTTGGACTCTAACTCCAGTGCTCCAGTCACTGAGCCACCTTAGAGGCCAGAGTTAGACTAACAAAATTTATCCAACTTACCAAAAATGATTTCTGCAGTATTATGGGCCAGAACTCTGTACTTGAAACAAGGATTCTTACAAGGTACTAAGTGGAATTGATAAAGACAATGGTTATCTAGTTTAGCATGGTGATTAATAGTTCTCTAGTTCAGTACATGTACTTAGTACTTAATATAGTTCCACAAGATTCACACCTATGATAATGTAATTAGAATAGAGCATATAAGCTGGGACAAACTCAGCCAGGGTCAGAGACAGAGAAGACAGAGGACTGGAGATGGGAGCTCATTCCATCTTCATCAGCCCCGGGGTGGCTGGCCTGTCCTCCTGTTCCCCCTCCCCCCCACTGAGACCAAGGCCCTTCTGAAGGGCCTCAAGAAAGCTAACCAGGTCCCAGGCAAGGAGACAATAAAGAAGTTGGACTTTGGACTTTAACACCAGGCTATTCTTGTGGTAATTACTCAACTGAAAGGAAGGCTGGTCCAGATACCTCCAGAAAACCAACCAGAACACTACACTGCAGGGTTTCAAATCAAGCCACCATTTCTCCCCCAACAGCTCTTCCAACCATCATTATCACCATTTGCCAAATGTTACAAATGGTAGAGTACTGGGGATAGACAAATTTAAGAGATAGTCAGAATTTTAAGAACTGAAGATCCCACTGTATAGAAAACAGGGGTACAGAGAAATGAAGTTTTTTCAAGTGTGCTTAGGAACCAGATTCAAACATAGATCATGTGATTCCAAATCCAAGGATAATTAAACAAAACATATTCTGGAAGTGAGAAAGCAATAAGAATCATCAATTTAAAGATGGAAGAGATCCCAGGGGCCATCTAGTTTAGCGCTTTTATTTTATAAATGAAGCAACTGAGACCCAGAGAGATGAATGCTTTGTCCAGGATGATCACAGAATTTGAACCAAGGTGCCAACTCTAAATCCAATGTCCTATCCACCATTCTACTATTCTACTTCTTCTACTTCTACACATGGCCTGTTGTGGGAGAACAAGTTGGCCAATTCAAAATATGAGTTAAGAGTCAGATGGCGGAGGATTTTGCAGTAGCTTTGGAATGCCTGTGACAATAACTAATAATGAAAGTAAAGAATATAAGCATAAATGCATATTAAAATTTAAACAGAAGGCAGGCTTTGTCATCCCCTGGGCACCTCCCCTCTTATCCAGTCCCATGTAATGGGCTGAGGCTCAAGTTGATGCACTGAGGTCCCAAGCACATGAGGCTAAATAGTCATTGGACCATACTCTATTAATATATATGCGTGGAGAAAGAATGGCCTCGCCCACTCTTTGTGCAAGTCCTGGTGTGTTGTATAGGAAATGATGATTTTGGTGGGTGGAGGCAGGGGGGCGGAGAGGGAAGGAGAAAGAGAGAGTGCTGGCTGGCATCTGTTGCAGCTGCATACATTGCTATCGCTACACTTTCTTCACCTCTGATTCCCCTTCACCTGTGATTCTCCTTCACCTTCGATCCTTCTTCACCTTCAGTAAGAATAAAGATCAACGATTTTCCCCTAACCTGAATTCCTGACCCCAGCTGATTTTAAAATTAGGCCTTTTTTTTTTTGGCTGTTAGTTATAAACAAAATTTTCAATAAATCAGTGGAAAGAAGGAAAAAAAAAACACGCCCTGTGTAAAAATTAGTCTTGTACCACAAAGAGTTCTCATAAATTAAGTCAAGAAAAACACATATGCCCCAAACAAATCAATTTTGCCTTCTATTGTTATTACTACTGTTTAGTTGTGTGTTTTAGTTTAGTTTGTAGTAGTGGTTGTCCTTCATTCTTAAAGAAGAAAAAGACCCATGTTAGAGTCAAATTACAGTTAACTGTGGCTGATCAGACCAATACATACTTGGAATGCTCTGCCATAGGTTGGACATAAATAATCCCCATGAACATTTGGAGTAATTACATGGTCTATAACATATCAATTTTGTCTTGGGGGCTTTCTTGGCAAAGATATTGGAGTGATTTTCCATTTCCTTCTCTAATGAATTAAGGTAAACAGGGTTGTGACTTGTCCAGAATCACACAATTAATAAGTATCTAAGGCTCAATTTAAACTCATATCTTTCTGATTTTAGGTCTCTATTCACTATATGCCTGTTTCCTTCTACAAAGTATAATCATATCCTCAACAATTAGTAGATTCAGTATTTCTAAGATACATGATTTCATAGATGCAGGTAAGGTGACTTAGTAGATGGTCTCCAGGAGTTGCTATGGAAAAAAAATCCTTTGTCAATGAGCCACTTTTCTACTTTAGACTGACCCTCAAGAAGACAAATAGACACATAATGTCTATTCTCAGGCTTCTACTTAAGGTCAATGCTCCCCTGTACTCTTAGGGGCTTCACTATGTCAGACTAATCTCCATTCCAGTAGTCCTGCATCAGAACAGAACTTTCACGGAGATTAGTATTTTAAGAAAGTCAGATCACTTAGTAAGAATTCAAAGTTTTGTTTGTTTAAAAAAAGTCAGGCTGTGGCTCTGGGAAATAACATATGACATAAATGACATAAACCACCTCTCTCCAGAGGCAAAAAAGAAGAGCAAATCAAGTTAGAGGACAAAGAGCAGGGGATCAGAGATGGAGAGATCTTCAGAGAGAGACCTTTACAGAAGTCCCCATGGATGGGACTCTGTACTTTCTGCTTTACAAAAAGTTTCATTTCTATAAGTCATAGGGTCTTTTGGAAGTAGAAGAGCTCTCAAAGGTCATCTAGTTGACCCCTCTCATTTTAAAAATGAAGAAACTGAAACAGAGAGAGATTAAAGTATTCTCTCTACTTGGAATAAAAGGCAACTGGGTAGCTCAGCCAATAGAGTACTGGACCAAGTATGGGAAAGACTCGTCTTCCTGAGGTCAAATATGGCCTCACACACTTACTAGCTGTGTGATCCTAGGCAAGTCACTGAATTCCATCTGCCTCAATTTCCTGGAAAAGAAAATGTCAAACCACTCCACTGCTTTGCTAAGAAAACTCCAATGTCACACAGAGTCGATATGACTGAAATGACTCAACAACACTCAGGGTTACATTAAAACTACCACAACATGTCTGAGGCTGGATTTGAACTCAGATTTGCTCAAGGTCACACAAGATAGTAAGTATAGTAAGCAAGGATTTGAACCATCTAGCTCCAAGTCTAGTATCCTTTCCACTCATTCTGCCTCCTACTTTTCTGCCCAATGTATTTGGTGACCTGGCAAGAATGGGAAAAAGTGACACTGAAAGAAGGAGCAGTCTTCCATTTTCCCACAGTACATCAGTTTTCAACCAATGGCAATCCTGCTATTTGTCAATAGCATAAATTTAAAAACTAAAAGGAACATTTAGGTCTCCAGCACAGCTCCTCCTCCATGATATAAAATAGGCTGGTGCCCTACAAAAGGAAAAAAATGAAAAAGAAGCATAGTTTTCTCTTTCCAAAGTCTCCTATAATTCACTGGGGGGAAAAAGCTAGAAACCAACACATCTATCAGAAGGACAAATGTGTCCCTTAAGAAGTTCTGCTTGTTTTTGTCTCCAAAAATGTCATGCATACAAATTATTCCCAAAGGGAGGTAGGAAGTTCTCCCTATTGAGCATCATCTATGAACATCTTTCGTTTCAGATCCATTTACTAGTACTTCCTCTATAAAATGCACTGTGCTAGGCATTGGGAGAGCTAAAAGGATTAAATAAGACAGTTTCTGTCCTCATGAGTTCCCAATATAAGTAGCAATATTTTTTTTTCTTCAAAGGAATTATGATTTCAATGGTCTAAGTAATAACTCCACTATTGCAAACCACAGCTCTTATACTCTTTGGAATGGCCAAAAAGAAAGTCATCATCTCATGGCCAACTTTTTGGGACCAGTCAGCCCTTTTATCAATAAGCCTCTCCAAGCTCAGGTAGATCTTTAGATAACAGTCCACCAACAAACAAGTCTTCCATTCATTAAGCCTTTTTCTACTGGCTAAGAACTGCCAATGCTACCACTTTACTTATGCAGAGCTCTGAGAATCACCATCTATGCATGATGAAGCATCAGAGGTCTGTAGTGAATTCTGAAGAAAGGGACAAAATCAAATCCTACTTGGGGGGGTAGGGGTGGAGGGGGAAGGTGTGATTCAGGGATGACATATTTAGCCAAAAGAACATTACTGAATTTCCTCTTCAGATGAGGGATAGGGAACACAGCAAGGTCTGCACATTAGGACTAAACAGCTAGGTCACTTCCTTCCTGTCTCAGTGCCTGGCATCCTGCAGATATAGGACTTCAATAGAAAAACGCCATAACCCGGTCACTAGTCTCCAAAGTGACATTTTCAATCTTTGCCTTAACTTGGGCCAAATAATAAACTTCATTCCCAAACCATACTATTTTGTTGAGAAGGGGATTCCTTAACTGTGTATGAAATTTGTATTCAAGCCACTTTTTGCTTGTGGTTACAGAAAAATTGGAACTGATATTCCCCCAGCCAATTGATTTTATAATAAAATCACAGTTTGCTGCTATGGAAATCTTAAAGTTGTCATAAAGACAGGACTGCTATTTGATTGAAATTAAGAGGAAAAAATAGCACTGATATAATAGCCTGAAAACAGAAAAATTACTACAATTAAGCAGATAACACACAAGAAAAGTTCTGTTCTGACTACCATAACTGCAGCTCCATAAAGAATCACCCAAAGTATAATAACAATGTTGTATGATGTTTATAACTGATAAGTTTGTCATTTGCAGTAGCAAATGTGGAGGAAACCCATTCATTAAGTCTCCATTATTATTTCTTAATAGTCAAACAATGTAAGATAGCCATTTGCCCCATTAGAACATACCAGACCATCCCACCCTTTTTCTAGTTAAGATAATGAACTATAGTTTCAGTGGGCTGAGCTTCTGGTAGAAAAGAAACTTCATTATGCTAATGATTAAGTAGGTTGGGCTGCAGGAACAGGATAGTCTGAGACCATTACACCTTCTATTCCCTCTGTCCTCCCGCTCCTGCCAGGTGGAACATTTCTAGCAAAGCAGCTGCTGCCAAATTAAGTGAGATAATATAAGGAAAGTATTTTGCAAATTTTAAACTTCTATATAAATGTCAGGCATTATTATTGCCCAAAAGAAGATATGCTAGAAATCTCTAAAACATACTCAGGAACAGCAATAAGTAAAAAATAAAATAATAAATGAAAAACCTACTTCAATTTGAGTGATCAAGTTTCTTCTACACCATGGAAGTTATTCCCATAAGGGTATTCTACTAAGCAAAACTAAAATCTATTTAATCACCTGACATAGTGGCACATACCTATTATCAATCCCTGCTACTGGAATTGCCTGAGCTCAGGTAGATTAAAACCAGTCAGGTATCTGAATTAAGTCTGACACCAGTTTGGTGCACCTCCAAGGAATAGAATTGCCTAAGATTCTGACCCAGGTCGGAAGCAGCAAGTTAAATCTCTGTGCCAAACATTAATGAGATTAATGATTGAAAACCACATTTTCAGGCTAGATGAGATGGGAAATTCTGTTTCAAAAAATAAGAAGTATATTGTTGTTGTTTGTCCTTCACTCTTTAAGTGAAAGAGGGTTGTGTAAAATCATCAACCTCACTTTCTCCTCCAGGGCTATCTGGCAAGATATGGATCAGGACAACTGGAGGTGGCCTGGATGCAGTAGGAGACCTTGGCGTTTTAAATCTAAGGCCTTTAACAGGTCTCAGCTTGACTGGCCAATGAACAGTCAGTGATGAGGCTAGATTAGAAATGAAACAGAGAATGGTCTCTTTTACCTAGTGTGTGTATGCATATGTATATGCATATATATATACATATATATGCATATATATGCATATACATATACATATATCTATACATATGCATATATATGTGTGTGTGTGTGTATATATATATGTGTGTGTGTGTGTGTGTGTGTGTATATATATATATATGTATATGTATATGTATATATGCATTCCTCCTACTTTGGCAGGGAGTAAAAGGGGAGGAGAATACTCTAAAAATAAAAGTAAGGCCGTGAAAAATTCCAGGGACAGAAGGAGGTCAAATCACCAAGCCCAGAAAAAAAAAATAATATAGTCATCAAATTGGGAATCTCATGAAATTCGATTTTAATTTAAACCTGTGGTCTCCAAAACTTTTTTTTAATCAGATAGACACATATATACATACACACACACAAATATATGTGTATGTATACATATGTATATATACACATATATACTTATTTATTAGTTATATTCATGTAATACTACACTGATAATTATGCATATTAAAAGTACGCAAAAAAATTTTAAATTAAAGGAAAAGATAAAGATGAAATATTTAATCTTAGATTCAACAGGGACCATTCATTGGCTTTTATTGTGAGGTGACATGGGCAGAACTGAACTTGAGAAAAACCATTTTGATAGTTATTAGGAGACCATTTCAGTAGTCTAAGGAAGAGACAAGAGAGAGCTCAGATTAAAAAAGATGGCACCAGCAATAAGCATTTATTAAGAACCTACTAATCGCCAGGCACTGTACTAAATCCTGGGAGTAAAAAGAAAGATATCAAGGTACATAATGACAAGATTTAGCCACTGATTAAATGTGTGGAGTAGGAAAGAAGTCAAGGATGACATCAAGGTTTCCAATCAGGGTGACTAGAAGGATGGTGATGATACCCATCCAAATGTAGAGTACAATCTTATTAAGAACCTACTAATCACCAGGCACTGTACTAAATCCTGGGGGTAAAAAGAAAAATATCAAGGTACATAAGGACAAGATTTAGCCACTGACTACTCATCCAAATGTAGAGTGCAACCCATCTATGCCATGTGAGCCACTCACTGAAAATGAAAAGGGAAATGAAATTCTTATTTGCCAGACAATGTAGAGGGAAATGGGGCAATGCAAGACCAATCATGGGATACCATGCGATACCAATGCAGGATCAATCATGAATTGATCAGAGGAGTTGAATGAGGTTGTACCATGAAGGGCAGAGAATTTTCACTGGCACCAATGCAGTTGTTGGGGATATCTATTAAAAGAGGGCTGACTCTGAGACAGAAAGGGAGAGTTTGGAAGTTTGTCAAGTTGAAGATGTGAAGTTAAAGAGTCTTTCTTCTATTTGGGCTCTCCATAGAAGAACCTCCCTGAAAGAGTCAGAAAGCATGATTGTATTAGAAAGAAGCCCTGTTAACTCACTACTGGGGGGGAAGATGGGCTGATTATTCATCATTTCAGGTCATACTATATCCTTCATTTTGGAGACAAAAATGGTTTCAAAAGAAATGGTATTTCTTGCAAATTAAGACAACTCTAAGATACCACATTATATAATTCTCTGATTGGCTAAGATGACAGGAGAGATAATGATGAATATTGGAGGGAATGTGGGAAAACTGGGGACACTGATACATTGTTGGTGGAATTGTGAAAGGATCTGGCCATTCTGGAGAGCAATTTGGAACTATGCTCAAAAAGTTATCAAATTGTGCATACCCTTTGACTCAGCAGTGTTTTTACTGGGTTTATATCCCAAAGAGATCTTAAAGGAGAGAAAGGAACTCACATGTGTAAAAATGTTTCTAGCAACCCTTTTTGTAACAGCAAGAAACTGGAAACTGAGTAGATGCCCATAAGTTGGGGAATGACTGAATAAGTCATGGTATATGAATGTTATGGAATATTATTGTTCTATAAGAAATGACCAGCAGGATGATTTCAGAGAGGCCTGGGGAGACTTGAATGAACTGATGCTAAATGAAATGAGCAGAACCAGGATAGCATTATACATGGCAACAAGATTATACGATGATCAATTCTGATGGACATGGATGAGCTGATTCAGATCAGTTCCAATAATCTTGTGATAAAGAGAGCCATCTATACCCAGAGAAAGGACTGTGGGAACTGAGTGTGGACCACAACATAGTATTTTCACTCTTTCTTTTGATGTTTGCTTGCATTTTGTTTCTTTCTTGATTTTTTTTTTGTCTCTTGATCTGATTTATCTTGTGTAACAAGATAATTGTATAAATATGTATACATATATTGGATTTAACATATATTTTAACATATTTAACATGTATTGGATTACCTGCCATCTAGGGGAGAGGGTAGGGATAAAAAGGGGAAAATTTGGAACACAAGGTTTTGCAAGAGTCAGCGTTAAAAAATTACCCACGTATATGTTTTGTAAATAAAAAGCTTTAATAAATTTTTTTAATTAAACAAAGAATGACATTTCTTTTCCTTTTAACCTACCTACCTTCCTTTTCTTTTTTTCTCTCCTTCTGTCTTCCTTTTAAAAATATTTTTATTGATAACTTTTTGTATCACCTTCCAGCCATTCTTTTAAAAGGCCAAGTGTTTAGATGGCAAGATAGTAAGGGAATAGTAGCACTGTCTCCATTAACAGCTTACCTAAGAAGCAATCAAGTCTGACCACTCTCCAACCCCAGTGTAAAGCAGATACTCTCTCGGTTGAAGCCACTAGGAAGGATATCTTTTCCTTGCTGAGATTCTCTTAGAAGTCAGACTTAGAGCTAGAAGGGACTTTGGTGATCTTCTAGTCTTCTCTCTCTAATTTACAGATGAAGAATTTGAGGCCAAAAGATGCCAGTGATCCAATGAAGGCCAAATATTCAATTCAATAGACATTTACTAAATGCATACTATTACAAATTTAAAGCTGAAAGAGACTTTGGTGGTAATTTAGTCTAACCTCAATATCTTCCAGATGAGGAAACAGACTTAAAAGATTTCCTCAAGACTCTTTGCCCTGTGGCAGCTGCTGGAGATAAGAAGATTAAAACCATCCCTATCTTCAATGGGCTTATATTTTAATGGGAGAAGAAAGAAAAGGGAATATAGAGAGAATAGTTACAAAGTTGGTCAGGTAACCTGACTGCTACTCTAGTACTTTTTCCCATTATATCTCATTGCATATCCCTAGAGGTTCAAATCTCCTTTGTTCCAATGGTGAGTGGCAAATGGTGTGAATCCATGCTCAAACAAAAATACCAACCACTAAAACAGGCATGGGAATTTTCACAGCAGCAAGGATGGTGATAGGAAACAGATGGAGATTGTGTTGCACAATGTTCTAATAACTGCCAAACAAAATGTAAAGGTTGTAGGTGGGAATGAAGTGTTAAGGGCTTAGATTTTGGAAAATTTAAATATTCAAAGCTATCTTGCATGGACTGGAATTGGTTATGGTTTTTATTTTTACTTCTTATTTTTAAGAGGTACATTTTTTACCAAGCACCCACACTCAAGTAATAGCTACTAGCTCAACATAATGGACTACCTGACAGCCTTCCTACCTGAGGTTTCCAAGGTTACCTTTTGAAGGAGAATGAGTCTCATAATCAGTTAAGGCCCAGGGCTGTTGATATTGCTGCCCTGAGTCATCCACATGATAAACCTTTTTCCCCCTATGGTTCAGCATTTGTGCTTCCTGGCACTCCAGAGAAGCCAGATGATAGGGTAGCAGCCTATGCAAAATTTCAAGAAACTCCATGGGGGAAAGAGAATCTGAGGTATTAACCATATATCCATTTTCCTGTCTCAGCCTAACCATTCCCAAACCCCTTTCCTTTAGCTTTCATCGTGACTATTTGCACCTTCCTACCAAATCCAAAGCTGTAAAAGGGCCTAGCCAAGCCTCATGCTTAATCAATGCTGGTTGAATGGATTTACAAACAGGCAAAACCTCTTCTTCAGGCCATAGAGCTAACCAACAAAGCTTGGTCATTATCACACCATCTTACTGTTGTCAGTCCAAGAAGATAAAGGCTCCCAGCTGCTTTTCTTAAGACAAATATCTGAAGGAAAATATATATACATACATACATACATACACTGGAAAGAGAAATTCTTACACAAGCAAATCTACCCACATCATTCAAGATAAAACAATAACTAGCTTTCAGCTCCTTGGAACACAATACCCAACCAATAAGGAATATCTCAAAGATCTTATTCTATATGTATTTTCCCCAACAAACTGACCCCTGACCTTGAAGGAAAGGAAGACTTGCTTCAGAATGCATTCCTCATTTATCTGTTTTCCAGGGTAGACATTCTCTCAGTTAACCAACACTTCTCCAGCTTGGCTGGGCTGGGCTTGTGCCTTGCATGTGTCAGATCTCTGCTGACACTTCTGGGGTTGAAGCCTGCTCCTATGAGAACCATCCTAGCAGCTGTAGAGTTACAAGGTACATAAGGATGAATCAGAGCACGGGGGAAGTGGGATTACGTTGGTGGAAGGTGCCAGCTCCCTCCGTTGGGCTGTGTAATTACTACATGGACGTAGGCAGCTGATTGTAGCAGCAGCATCAGTGAGGGGGAGGCTGACAGCTCTGCCACCATCTCATTAAGTACAATCTTTCCAAGGAGAGCACAGTTTTTTTTGCAAAATAATTATGAAAGGCTTCCTTATCATGATGCCTCAAAGAAAACCTTTGGGGGTAAGCTATGGACTAAGAAAGAAGACCCTTGTTGGCTCAATATATACAAGCATGTTGATATGAGAAGATAAAAGTCAATACAAAAGTAGGCAACTGAAGCCACCATGACACAGATGCAACTTTTCCAATTGTTACCCCTGCTCCGCAGAACCATCAGTGAGACAGCTTTGCCACACTTAAATGGTAGCAGGCAGCAAGTACCAGCCCTTCCACCTACACCATCCCTGGGGATGACAAGGCAACGGCTGTCACTGGAAGGGCTGGGCTTCATTAACCAAAGGGAAGTTGCAAGCATGGACGCACCCTGTTTCAGCTGCAGAAGGAGGGAATCTCCTGCCCAGCCCCCCAAATTAAGATTCCATCAATATCACTCCCACAACATTCTGAGCACAGAAAAAGTCACTGCCCTCAAGGGATGTCATTCCAAAAAAGACACAGACTTGGACAGAGGAAAGAGGCATATTGTTGCTGAGTTTTTGGAACATATTTTCTATAATTAAATTTAATTCTCACACACACACACACACACACACACACACACACACACACACACCCCTCTCCTTCCGTGCTAGAATACATGTAACACCCTTTGAGAACCATACTCATTCTTACAATTGACTCTTTGAGGACTCACTTCAAGCAATTTTGCCCAGCTCTGGACCCCTGCTTGAAATCAAATTGTCAGTGAGAAGATTGAAGACTCAACCAACTTTAAAACTCTTGCTCATCCAAAAATTCCACATTGAAAATTAACTCTCTCAGGTGAGAGTTTGTACCTAGACATAATATTTAATAGAACTGCCTGAATTCACAATGTTATCATGCAGGACATTGTCAGGGCAGCAACACACTACTTTCTAATCCAAATGAGTCATTTGTCTTTTGGGAGATTCAGAGATGTTAGGTAGTGAACAGGACAAGATCAGATCAGCAGTCACTATAATAGATAAGTTGTCTTTTTCTGCCTCTAGTACCAGACAAGGCATCATCGAATTAATCCCCTATCTTGCCTCTAGTTCTTGGAAACAGAAAAAAAGTGGTTAGCAGGGAGGAGGATGTAGAAGAACTAAATGAGGAAAGGGAATTGCAGTACCAGTCTGTCCTTAACCTTAAATCCAAATCCAAATGTTCTCCAAGATAGCAATCTTTCATTCCACCTAGAAACCCATTGCCTCAGAGAAACACATACCTACAATCTCTCTGCTCCTGCAAATGGATGTTTCGAATTACTGGATACATATTCTCCAAGTAAAAATCTCATGAAATGATGCCCACTTCAGTCAGATCACTAGTGGAAGTCAACCATTTTATACATCTGTACTGCAATGCTGAGTAAAGTTTAAGGCTGAGATCAGAAGCAAAGTAGTGAGTACCTCTGCTGCCCAAACCTCTCCATAGCATCTATACCTTCAGAAAGCAAAGTAGAATGGAGGGAGGGAGGAGGAGAAATGTGTCATAAGATCATAGACTCAGAACTAAAGGGTTCTTCAGAGCCATCTAATTCAATGCCTTCATTCCCAGAGAAGGTAAGTGATTTTCTTGCCCATGGTTATACAAACTTTTCCTCTGCCTCCAAATTCAACAGTCTTTCCATTACTGCAAGCTGCTTCCCCCACAGTGTTGATAAAAGTACAGGTCAGAGAAGCAGGTATGCTCTTGCCTCTCCAATCACTAACACAAGACTTTCGTACCTTTTCAAAGTAATTGTGTTCAGTTCCTAAGGAGCAAATTCCCACATCACAATGCAGCTGTCCTGAGGCATTTTCCATAAAATTAAAATACCCACCACCAACCTCAAAAGAAATTCAGACTATAGGTTATAGCTGTACATGGAGGTCAAACTCAAATTCACCCTGAAAATGAACCAAAGATACAACCAGTCTAACCCAGATCCTGCCAGTTGATATGCAGTTGGCATATTCAGAGTAACACATTTACTTGAGGCAAGAGTTGGTCATTATGCCAGAAATGGCAATACTTTTCAGAAATAACCTCAAAAGCACATTACCAAAGTGATTTCTCAGATCATAGAGGAAAGCAGGTGAGTGACAAGCAAGCAGGTGAGTGACAAGCAAGCAGCTTTCCAAACATGACAAGATGAAATGCCACACTCAGTCATCTGAGTCCACATACCCAAGAACAATTTTCAACAAACATTTAGCACCAATCATGTTCAAAGAACTTTGATGTATCAATGATCACATCAGTTTGAATATCCCTTCTAACATATAGAAACTCATTTGTGCTTTCTCATCCCATGTGATTCTTATCTAAGTATATCGATTAATTCTCCATAATTCAGTCATTTTCTTGACATGTTGAGCTCTTCTTGGGGTTTTCTTGGCAAAGATACTAGAGTGGTTTGCCATTTACTTATTCAGTTCATTTTACAAATGAGGGAACTGAGGTAAAAAGGATTAAGACTTGCCCAGGGTCAGACAACTGGTAAATGTCATATTTGTCAGATTTGAACTAAAAGAGATGAGTCTTTCTGATTCCAGGCTGGCACTCTATCCACAATATCACTTAGCTGCCCTAAATTCTCCAGAATGGATCTACCAAATGCATTGGAGGCACTCCTTTGGTTCTCCATTTCCAGCAGCCTCCCCCACACTATGCTGATAAAGTATAAGTCAGAGAGGCAGGTATCTATTACCTCCTCCAATCATTCATACAGGACTGAACACACCTTTCCAGAGAAATTGCGCTCAGCTCCTAAGGAACAAAATGTTCCATCACACAGCTGTCCTAAGGCATTTTTCACAAAGTCAGCATACCCATCAGTAGCTGTAATAGTCTAGCTAAGTCTAGCAGTAGTCTGGTTAAAAGAACAAGAGGAAGGCCTCCAGTAGTTAGTGATATAGCACTGAGTCTGACTATGTATCCTTCCCTCACTATTACTACATGACTAGTTCAATTACCTTTCTCATTCACACGTATCCTTAATCTGTCCTTCACATGCTGTTTTTCACAAAAGTCATAACAGCTAATAATTTGCAGTCTGCTTACAGCTTGTCATTGTCTTTTAGGTCACCTACAGTTTGATTCAGAGTGTGAAGCTCTACAATTCTAAGTTAGAAGGGGTACTAGATAGGTCTTGTAGCAAAGAACCTCTCAACTGTTCTGTGCAGTTTTCCAAATTCAGTTCAGCTAGTCTCTCCCTGTTGTTTGATTCTGGGACAAAATGCAGCATCCATTTACAGTAATCACCCAAGTTTTTATAAATTTACACATACACACATGCTCTAGCTTTTCTCTATGATAGTGTCTGTGTTTCTGTGCAGTTTTCCAAATTCAGTTCAGCTAGTCTCTCCCTGTTGTTTGATTCTGGGACAAAATGCAGCATCCATTTACAGTAATCACCCAAGTTTTTATAAATTTACACATACACACATGCTCTAGCTTTTCTCTATGATAGTGTCTGTGTGTGTCTGTCTTGTCTCTGTTTCTCTGTCTCTCATTAACTCAGGGAACTGACTTTTACATTGAATGTTGTAATCTGAGCAAAGTGCATTTTTTTTTTAACCAACTTTACTTTTCTAGTGTAAAGAGCCTGATCATCAGCACAAACTCATTTGTAAATGGAATTATCTGGGAGACTTCACCATTGATAAAGAATTCCTCTTCTACTTGGGGTCCATGCAAACAACCTCCCAGATAGTTGCCATAGCACAGCTATGTTTTGGTTTTGAAGTTGGGGTTAATGGAATTGGCAGCAAATCAATGAACAACAATATCTCTAATAGACTGCTTTTAATATATGTAACAGATATCTTGCTTAGAGACTGTAAATCTGCATTTGTTCAGCTAAGTAAAATTTTTTTTAAATAAATAGCTGCAATAGGATTTCATTTTCTATATCTGTCAGTTGCATGACTGAAGATATAATCTACTATAGAAAACTACAGAGAGAAACCTGGTTGTTCTCATATTTTCCTCAAGGATGTCCTTACACAAATATTCTATGTGGATGAGAAAGTAAGCATATAGGTACAGTAGGGGTTGATTTTCTTAATCACTTTTTATTTTTCTAACTGTTCCAAACTTTTCCATCTTTTTGAAATCTCCTGTTATCTTGAAAAGGCAATCCCAATAAACTTTGGATGGAAAATGCCATTCACATCCAGAGAGAGAACTATGGAAACTGCATGTAAATCAATACATGCTATGTTCACTTTTTTCTTTTTCTTCTTTTTTAAAAAATTTTTCCTCTTGTGGTTTTTCCCTTTTATTCTGATTTTTCTTTCCCAATATGATTCAGAAAGAAATGTTAAAATATATATATGTATGTATAACCAAAAAGAATTGTTTCTACATGTAACAAGGGAAAATAAAAATTAAAAAATAAATGAATAAAATATCTTGCAAATTCATTCTTCAATGTCTTCAAAATTATGTTTTCTCCAGGATATATTTCTTTTGCATGGATTTGAGTCTAGCCACTCTTCCTAACTTTACCTGTTATGTTTGAACCCTTTCTCATCTTGAGAGAAGTTTACCCAAATGAGGTGATAAATATATCATCATCTATGAGAAGAAATCATTATAGAAAGCAACTCTACTTTTTTGCATCTGTTTGTTGTCTCCTCATAGTTTCATCTATAAATGCTCTCTGGATGACCTGGTTTAGCTAGATCTCACACCAAGCTCTCCAGCTCTCGGCAGGGTAATTTTCTCCTCAATTGTTTTTTTTTCCACTGTTTCTAATCTCCCCTCTATAATCTTTTGCAAATTAGCTAGTACTGGTGCCCTTTGCTGCCATGTCTCTGCCTGGCAAGGAAATAAAGTGTTTACTGGCTGGGGAAGGTTTTTTTTTTTTTTTTTTTTTTTTTGCATCTTCATTTTTTTGCATTGAGGTTCAACTTCTTTTTTAAAACTGTGTGTTAAGTTTTTATTCTCCCCTCCATTTCCCATTTTTCAGAATGGACAGCTCATATAATCAGCTCATAGACAGTGTCATCTCATCTTTCTCCCTTCTTCTGATTTGTTATTGAATTTGCCCTTAGACCTAACCAGTCATCTATAATAGATCGCTGACTATAGTTGTTTCAGATCTATGAGGAAGTAATCATTTTCATTTATAGTAATATTGTTCAAGGCCTGTTTTACCTAGTGCCTTTCTGCTCTCTCCTTATTAGAAAGAATTTATCATGTAAAAAGTGTGTTGTGACTTCTTAGTGATCTGCAAGCTTTTGGACTATCTCTTCTCAATCCTGAGTTACATATTACAATATAGTTTTTGATGCCCTCATCATTGTCACCTTCATGTTCCCAATGAATAAGTCTACTATCTTAGCTTGGAGGATCTTGGTCAGCCTTTTCATAGAAAATGTCAACTTCAACCACTGCAATAAGATATTGATACATAAGCTGTGTGATGCTCTGTTCATCAAAGTTTATCTTCATCATGGAAAAGTGAGTTGACCAAACATCCTATGAAATAATGTTTCTTGCAGCTTTAGGGTAGAACTGCCAATTCATCTCATTCATCCTTCCAAGGAAAATTTATTCATTGTCTTTCCATTTAATCACATTTTTTAAAATTGTCTTATCTTCATCATAGTTCAATTTCTCAATGGTGGAATTTTAACTTGTTAGTCTTTGGACAAAGGACACATTAAAATAACCAAAACCTAAATGAATGTTAAGATAAATTATATAACCATACTCTGCCTCATATTCCATAACCTTGCTACCATCTCTGCTAAATATGAATAAATTGAGAGTAGTTCAAATCCAATGCCTCATTCATTGGAGGGAATCTTGGATTCCCAAAGGCTAAGCTACCACTATATGTTCTGACAGCTTTTAGGTAGGGACCTTTTAAGTATGGCTGCATAGACAATATCAATCACCCAAGGTTCAATACTGCTTAGTATATAGATAAAAAGATTGGCTTGTTGTTGGGTCATTTTCAGTCTTGTCTAGGGCTCTTCATGATCCCATGTGGATTTGTCTTGGCAAAGACAAATATCTTTGTCATTTCCTTCTCCAGCTCATTTTGCAGATGAGGATCCTGAGGCAAATGCACAACTAATAAAAGTTGGATCTGTCAGATTTGAACTCTGGGAGATGAGTCTTCCTGACAACAGATCTAGTACTCAATGTCCTATACCACCTAGTTGCCTTTAAAAGGTTGACTACTAAGTGATTAAGTTTTGCTGGGTTTTCTGTTGTTTTTTTTTAACTATGCTGATCTACAATACAGAAACAAATGATGAGATCATAGGATCATAAATATAGAATCAAGAAGGGACCTTGGAGACCAACTAATCTAACACCCAACTCTCAGAGGCCATCTAATTTAATGGAGGAATGAAGGAAATGAGAAAAAAAGCACAAATAATTACAATTTAATAAGTACAAATACTATGAGAAATTTGAGGGAGAGATTACTTTCATCTGAAGGCTCAGAGATGATTTCATGAAAGAAGTTCTAAGTGGGCTTTTAAAGTGAAAAATTTCAAGAGGTAGAAAAGGTTTGGATGCAAGAGAAACTAAAGATTCTTGGCCATAGATAACAACATGAGTGACAATTTTAACTCAGGCCTCTGACACCTGCAACATTGTTTGCATTCAACTCTGATAAATTAAATCATCATATTTGCACATTTTTATATTGGAAAGCAATGAACTCTACATCAGAACGAACAGAAAGAACAAACTTAAATTTTTAGTCTGTACCTAGATAGTCCATTTCTGCCCTCAGCAAATCCACTGGGAAGAAAGCAGAATGAGTGCAGGAGGAATCAAATATGTTAAAGAGAGTGATAGGTAACAAGACTTTTAAAAAGTAACCAGGTTGTAGAGGGCTTTGTATGTTCCTTGAAGGAT
The DNA here is from genome assembly GCF_016432865.1 of Antechinus flavipes. Taxonomy (NCBI): domain Eukaryota; kingdom Metazoa; phylum Chordata; class Mammalia; order Dasyuromorphia; family Dasyuridae; genus Antechinus; species Antechinus flavipes. The sequence continues at coordinate 166,168,129 of NC_067401.1, forward strand.
TTATTTAGTTTGGAGGGGAAAGTGATTTGCCCAAGCTCAAAGGACTTTAGTTCCAATAAACCTCAGGTTGTTTTTCAGGTTTCCCTCAAATCCAAAATCACTATGCTCTAAAGGTTTCAAAACCCTAACAAAAAAGGTCATATTATTCAATTATATTTTCTCTATGACGCTAGGGGAAGTTAAAACTACACACTTTATTCTCACATATTTAATCAGAAAGAACCTGGAAGCGCTTCTCTGCTTTTCCTCTTTGCCAAGACAAACATACCACTTAGAAATCCAGTTGATATGATGGAACAGCCAAAATAAACAGTATAACAGCATTCAAAGGATTTCAGTCCCACTTCTAGAACCACTGCACTCACAAGACAAGAGAATCACAGACAAGAATTGAAACAGGCATTTAAAGGAACCAAAGATTGAGCCAAGAGAAAAATAGGACTATGCCTAGAAGACTAAATTTCCCAGATCTCTATGCTGTAGGTTCAGTTCATCTATGAAACGCTTCCTTATTTCTTAATCCCCTTGTCCAAGATGCCAAGTTGTTAAACCCAGACCAAACAGTTCATCAACCCAACCCCCCCACCTTGATTTTAAAAAGACGGCAGCTTCAGTTTTATAATATTTAACAATCATGTCAACAATTGAGTTATTAAAAAACACAACCAACCAAACAACAACCAAAAAACCCTATAAAATCAACCAACCCAATAAACATCAGTATTGCAAGGCTGTTACTGGGTCATATGAGTTTTCAGAATAGAACACAATTCCTTTGACACCTGCAATGTTGTTTTGTGTTCAACCTTGGTAAATTATATTGCCTTTTTAGCACACTTTTTCATTGGATAGTAATGAGCTCTACATTGAAACAAATTAAATAAACACCAAACTTGCATTTTTAATCTCTACCAAGATAGGCCATTGCTGCCTTTAGCAAACTGACCTTACAAAAGGAGGACCTAATATTTTTTCTTGCCACCATTTGACTGGCTTCACTTCACAATCCCAAACAAATTGCAGTTCCATGCTTTAAGCATTCAATGCCATAACTGCTACTGTTTAAGAACACATAGATTATAAGTATTTTATTAGGGTCTATCATAGAATTCAATAGAGCAGAGCTACTAACTTTACCCTTTTAATTCAAATCATGTAAGATGCTTTTAATTGCTTTTATTTCACCCACAAAGAAAAAAAAAGGAGGAAGACAATTTTGACACTTCTCCATTCCCTTCCCCGCCCCCCCCCCCCACTGTTAACCAAATCATAGTAGCAGGCAGAGCTAATCACTAATGACTGAATAAAAACTTCCTTCTTATAACAGCATATCCATATCCACACACATATACAAACATACATATGTATATATGCCTGTATATGCATGTACACATATATATGCATACATATACACATATCTACATACAAACAAGTATGTATATATGCACGCATACAGACACATATTCAGAGAAGAAATTGGAACTGTTTCCTTCAGTGAACTTACTCCTTACTTGATCCTTTCTAAAGGATACCATGGAAATTATGCAAAGGGATAGAAGACTTAATATGTTTTCAAAACTGATTTAGATAGCTAGATCAACTTCAAATTTCTCTCCAAATTCTACAGCTACAGTTTTAAGGGCTTTATGAAATAAAAGCCAAATTATTGAAAGTACATTCTGTCTCTTAGACTCTTGTTAAAAACCAAATGGGCTGTCCCAGGAGCTTCCATAGAATATGCCCCAGAATGAGTTAAAAGGGTTTACTTCACAGTCCACTGACTCAGAAGGCACAGCCATGGTTGTTTGGCAATTAAAAACTGTTGCTTTGCAGAGAGTGAGTGTACTGCAGTTCTACTTGGTAAGCTAGCTGTAAGCCAGTAACTGCAATGTAAATACCGACCATTCTAATCTTACTGACTACTGCTTAACCTTCAGACCTAGCAGCAAAAAAAGGAATAGCATTATGTTTCCGATGATCTAGAATTTGCCTAATTAAAATTCATTTTTTTTCCCCAACAGAGCTCCATGGATTGGAGGTGCCTTTTTTTTAGCCTAAAAAAAAAAAATTAGAGAAAGGGGGAACTGAGCTCTTGTCTCCAACATATAAAAATGATAGAGATTTCTTCCTGCTTCTGGAACCTCCCATTTGCTGGGGTGGTGGTGAGCTCAAATGGTGAAAGTGGTATCCATCAGTGCTATGCAGGTTCAGAATTGAGGCTGCATTTTAAAAGTCAAAGGATGTGAATCTGATTATTAAAATATCACTGAAGCATAGGAAGTCTCCCTCAGTTTTTACATTACTTCTCCACAATTAGACTCACCACTACCAGCATCAAGTTATATAAGCTAAATTATCTCTCCACTCATCTGCCCCTACCCACAAAGCATCCCCCCCCAACCCTATAGAATACTTAGCAATTTCCCAAAGCATGAAGCCCTGAAGAAATTAAATCTTAATTGTAAGTGAAAAATACTTGCATAACAGCAGGTGGAAGACATAGCAAGGCACTAAAAAAAGACAGGAAAATGCCAGCCTTTTGATAACTGTTAAGAGATCCTTTCCTACAGCTTAATTCTCATTCTGAATGTTGTCTAGTCTTATTTTATGTAGTTTTCTAGGCCACTAGCAAATTTCTACTTGGTTCTATGTTCTGTACTGAAGAGATCCTTTCCTACAGCTTAATTCTCATTCTGAATGTTGTCTAGTCTTATTTTATGTAGTTTTCTAGGCCACTAGCAAATTTCTACTTGGTTCTATGTTCTGTACTGCCTTTTTATTCACAGAATGGATAATCATCTACAATAACTATATACAAGATGGTCTGAATTTTTTCTCCTCCCCCACCATAAAAACAAAACAAAACAAAACAAAACAGAAAAAAAAAAAAAAACCTTCACTACACATGGAAGGGAAAAAAGTTATATAGGATTTTGTGAAAAAAATAGGGAACTCAGTCTAAATCCTTATGCCTCAGAGATTTCATAGTCTCAACCATAACCCATAGCAAAGGCCAAAGAGCCCAGTATCAAGAACCGACTTTAAGATTAGATCTGTGCCAGAGTGCCACCTGTGACTTTACAGCGGCACTAGAAAAAAAAGACCCCAGTATCTATCTTGCGTCAATACCACAGGGAAAAGTCGCCCACTAAAGGAACAGGTAGGTGGCGAGCTTGGTTGTTCGACAGAGAGAGGGAGAGAAAATCTCAACCTAAATTGAACTCAATATGTTGGGAAAAGCACTTAGAAGTGGATTCCAAGCTTTCCAGGGCAGTGGCTGCAGCCACAGGGAGGGAAAAGCCCCTGGGACGAGTATCCAGACATTTCGTATCTTTGCACACCCCCCCCCCCCAAAGCGCCACCTCTTAACCTGTGCCTCCCCACGAGGCGTGTACCCGGGTCGTCCCCAGGCGTGGGTAGAACTAGGCTGGAGCTTCTCCAGCTGGGCACCTCCCAGCTCTGGTAGAAACTGCTTGCCCAGGGCATGGACGCCCTTGGGAGGTGGGCGAAAGAGGAGGGGGAAGAGGGTAGGAAACTTAGAACGAGCAAGCCTCCGGGAGTGGGGGGCTCCCACCAGATTTGGGGCAAGGTTATTAGGGGAAGAGAGGATTAGCAAGGAAATCTCCAAGCACAGAGTGGCACGGGGTGGCCACAGAAGAGGGAGCAAAGTGGAGCACCGAGCTGCACTGAGTGAGCAGAGTGGGGCAAAGAAGAGGCGCGGAAGGGAACACAGAAAGGGACATAGAGTGGGGAATAGGACTGGGCAGAGGACGCCACGAAAGCAGGCAGCACGGATCCTGGAGACTGCAGGGCGCCCTGTGCCTAGGGAAGGGTGGGGGGCATGGCAGGACGCGGTATCCCCTTCTGGAGGTGCGGCGGGCTCACCTTGTAGACATTCTCCGTCAGTCGGTGCACCTCTTCCGAGCGCGACATGGTCCTGGGTCCCGGCTGCACCATAGACCGGAGTGGGAGCAACGGCTAGGCGAAGCCCGGAGTACCGGAAAAAGAAGAGTGGAACGCGGAGCAACCGCGGCACCTCTTATAGTCTCTCCAGTCCCGCCGCCCCGCGGCTCCGCCTCCTGCCCGCAGCTGCCGCCCGAGCCGCTGCCGAGCCGACAACCACCACGACACCGCCTCTGCCTCCACCGATGCCGCCGCCCCCTTGCCCAGGGATAGCAGCGCCCCCGGGCCTGCCGGCAGCTCTCCCTCCTCCCACTTTCAGCCGTCGCTAAGCAACCAGCCGTCCCGCCCACGCACTCTGTCTCTGATTGGTGAAGATCAAGAGGAGGAGAAAACGGGGGAGGGCGTCAGGGGCGGAGACGAACGGACCGTCCTCGTGCACCGATTCGTCAGGGTTTGTGTCCTTCTGGAGAAAGGAGGAGGAGGCGGGGGCGTGGAGGAGGCTTTAAGCCCATTGGGAAGAAAGGATGAGGGCGCCTCGGTACCAGCCTGCCTGGGGGTGGGGACGGAGGGGGCCTGGTGCAGCAGGAAGAAGAGAGCAGAAGGTGGGGAGGAGGAGTGGGGAGCGGAGAGGGAATGCGGCAGAGCGGGAGAAGAGGGGAAGGAGGGGCAGGAGGGGCTGCATTGGTTGAGTGAAAGAGAAGCACTTTGCGAAGTAGATAGAAACTCGGGGCTTTCCTGGAAGAAGCTGCTCTGGCCCTTGATTTGGCCGGGGCTTGGGAGAGTGGGCTGCAGAGTCCCCTTCCCTCCCCCATTATGCCCCAGCTGCAAGACACGGGTAGGCATTTCCGCTGGTGCCAGGCTCCCACTCGTCCCCCTGTGCTGCCACGTGCTCCCGAAATCATCTGCTTCCTAGACGGGGCATCCCAGACTATCTTCTGGCCCTAGTGTCTTTGCTTGTCCCCCTTCTTCTACTAATGAGTTTCGAGTGATATTAGCCGGCTGGCATTTATTTATTCTGGGGAGTGCTTCTCAAATCAACAAGCATTTATTTATTAAGCGCCTGCTGTGTGCCAAGCCTTGTGCCAAGCCATGAGGATACAAAAACAGACCAATAAGTCTGCAAACGTTTATTCATCCGAAGAAAGGCCCCAAAGTCAAGTCAACAAGCATCTATTAAGCTCTTACTGTGTGCCGGACGCGAGGCTAAGACATAAGAAAGACAGTATACAAGTCTTTATTATGCACTTCCCTTGTGCCTCACACACGAGTCTGGCAGTGAAAATGTTTGGTGAGGATAGATGATAGCTTTATTGTTCTCATTAGTCTTCTCATTTAGATAAGGTTAATTGAGATAAAAGGCAGGGAAACTTAAAGCAAAGAGTAGGTTATTACCTTGCTGCTACTGAAGTGTTCTGGACTTGGACTCCCAGTGGATAGCTTCAGTCTCATGTTTCAAATGGAAAGAATTGGGGAGGAAAAAAAAACAGATAAATCTTTGCTATGGGGAAATAGAGAGGGCTACCCTAGTATGATTTTTTTTTTGAGGGATGGAGATAGGAGGTTAGTTACTTTCTGGAGGGAACCAGTTCACCATGGCACACAAAGTCTCTAATGTATAATTAACATCATCATCAACTACCACCACCACCACTACTGTTACTCCTTTATTTCTACAGCCCTTTTAGGTTTGCACAAGGATTTATATATTTGATCCTCACATCAAACCTATGGATATTATTTTTTTTTCAAATATAGGAACTGAAGCTGAGAAGTTAGATGACTTGTCCAGTATAAAATAGCTAGTAAGTGTCTGAAATGGGATTTAAATTCACATCTACCTGATTCCAAGTCCTACAGGCTCTATTTTCCTTCTAGGCCAAACTGCCTCTGTGGAAAATGTATATAAATTAGACCAAATTGAGAAATTATTTGCTTTACATTATGAAACACCACATCTGAGTGTTTCCTTTTAATTAATTCCAAAACACTAACTCTGCCAACTCATCCCAGAAGAATTAATTCCAAGCCCTCTTCAACCTTTTATTTCCTTTTTATCTGTTATCTCCCACTCTTCTTGATGCCCTTGTACTCATACAAAGACAAGACCATCTTGTCTTACTTTATATTTTTTAAAATAAAATTCATATAATTTTAGTATATGTGTATATACATATACATATGTATGTTTGTATAGGCCTATTTTGGCACAATTTCCTTCTGGACCAGCTTTTCTCCTTTTTAATTCTTTATTGTCCCAACATTTTGAAACTAATTCTTGTTAGTCATTTCAAGCTGGAGATGAATTCCAGGGGAGGATTAAGGAGAGGGAAGAACAGGTGTTAGGTACAGACGGTGATTTCAGTGATGTATAAACTTCCACCAAAGCAGATCATAAGCTATTCTAGAACTAAAAATGCTTGGAATTTGTTGGTTTTTTGTTGTTGTTGGATTGTTTTTGTTTTGTTTTTTTCCTGGGGGGGTGGGGGGGAGTGTTATTTTTTGCCTGAGGCTCTGAGAAATTAAATGACTTGTCCAGGGAGACATTAAGTGACTTTTCCAAGGTAACACAGCTAGTATGTGTCGGAGGCAGGAATTGAATCCATTTTTTTTTTAATGCCTCCAAAGTTGGTTCTGCTTGTTGGGGTTTTATGACCAGGAAGGACCTCCAAGGATAAATTCCACAGCTACTGGGTCTTTTACTCAGCATTCCCAAACCCTATTGCTCTCTAGCACCACCTTCAGGTCTAATCAGAGAAACTCAAAGGATTTTTACTTGGACAGTTTCAAGCACTAGACAGTTCTTTATTCCACCTGTGCTAGAGTTAGGCCAGAGAAAGATAGGGATGAAAAAACTGATGGGTCACTTGGACCCACATTAGCAGAAATGCTTCCTGTTAGTAAAAATCAATTGGTATCACAAAAACCTCGGAATTGAATTAGGACAATATATCTGATGTTATGCTCATAGCAAAGCAAATTAAGAAAATGAAGCATTCCTTTTGAAGGATGCAGCATGACCCACCAAACAGATCGAATTGGTGCTCCTTGGGAAACTAGTGATCCCAAACCAGATCCCCTATCCCTTATCTCCACAGTATCTTCAAAAACAGGAGGGGAGAGGGCAGTAATAAAAGTATACATAGTCAAAGACTATGTGAAAGAATGACCTGTCCTTGGATGAAGGAGTGAGAGCAAAAGAAAGAAGGAGAGGAATATGCAAGGATTTTCTGAATCTTTCCTTGTATGATAGAAACACTTTAAAATGGCCCAGTCATAATTCTGGGTGCTAAGTCACAAGAAAAAAGGATTAAACCTCATGGGGCCAGCTCCTATTCATTATGGGATCTCATCCCACTACTTACTAGCTCAAGTCTACCTATGGTTTCAGTACCTCTTCTCTTGAACAGTTCAGAATACTTTTATCAACATCACCAGTGCCTTTTCCCCCTCATCTCCAAATTTGTCAGCAATGACTAAATTCTTCCTGTTTTATACATAGAGAAACTTAAGTTGGAAACTGACTAGAAGGGGTGATAAGCCTGAGGTGATAGGCATGAAATCAAAGTAAAGTTCCTAACTAATGATAGTAATACACATCCCTCAATCCAAAGAGGAGGTAGATAATGCTATATACTCTGCAGGCTTGATTGATTGCACTGATATGTGCTATGATTTTTTTTTCCTACAAAGAAAGGGGGTAGGAGGAAGGTTAATTAATGAATTAATCGACAAGTGATATTCCAGCTGCCTGCTAGACATTTTCATCTGGATAACCTATCAGTACCTCAAGTTCAACCTCTCTAAAAATGAATTAATTATCATTTCTCTTCCTCCTCCCCCCCCAAAAAAAAAACCTGCTCCTCCTCCCAACTTCTTTATTTCACTTAATGGCATCTCCATCCTCCCACAGATCACAGAGTCATCTTTGTATCTAAACCCTCTTCTCCATTTTGTCAGTTATCAAGACTTAACAGCTCTACTTGTGGACTATGTAATAGCCTCCTTTCTTTTCTATCTCCGAGGCTCTTACTTCTCTCATCCACCCTTTACGTAGTTGCCAACATAATTTTGCTAATGCAGAAAAGTGATCATATCATTCCCCTGATTTAAAACCTTCAGTAGCTCCCCATTGACCACAAAATAAAATATAAATCCTTTAATCTAGCATTTAAGGCTTTGCACAATCTGGTTCCAACCCACCCTTCACCCTCCCCCCCCCATTACTTGGTTTTATGTACTCTAAATTCCAAGGAAAGACATCAATTTGAGTCCTGGCATCATCTTGTCCTGATCTCCATATCTTCATCATCTTCAGCCATATTTTACCAACTGAAATTTTTTTCTTTCTTCAAGGTTCCCTCTCAACTAGTACCTCTTCATGAAGTCTCCCCTAATACAACTGAAAGTGATACTTCTGTGAAAATTCTCCTAGAGCATTTGTTTAGCTCTTTCTTTTGTCTTTATCATTATCTATCTTGTATCATACTTATTTGTGTAATATTTCCTATTGGAGAGTAAATTAGTGCAAAGTCAGGAACTGTGTCATATTTAACTTTGTCTTTTCAGAGCCTGGCACAGTATCTTACATAGAGCAGACATTTAATAAAGGAATACTAGATTGTGTTGCCTCTCTTATTCTGGTCTCACTTTAGAGAGAGCCAAAGGTATTAAAAAAAAAAAAGACATATAGGAATGTTTCACTCCAAGTAGGAATGCCTTATGCTGGCTTTGCCCCCAGACCGAAATCTTCCCCTTCCCCCCCCCAAGAACAAAATTCATGCCAAGTATTAGGAGTGAAGGAAGAGGTTTTTGCTAGTCAAGATTTTGTCTGGAGTCTTTTCCACTTCCGTTTGTCAGTTTTGTTTCTGCCCAGGCAGTTTCTAATCATAGTGACATTTTAGTATTGGATTCTTTTCAGACACCACCTGCTCTGAAATGAAAGATTCAACTGGTCCTTATGAACCCTTATGTCCCCAGGTGGCTACTTTTGGTGAGATGCAAAGAGCTTAGGTGGGAAACCAGACAGAAGGTGAAAGTGACTGGTACTATAGAGCTTCAGCTTAGACCAACAGAAGCCAAGATGAAGATTTCATAAGAAAAGACTAGAAACAGGGAGAATAAATGCACATCTCTTCATCAACTTATTTTTAGTTATGTTATATAAGTGGCTTCTTTGCTACGTCATGTAGGAGGGGGGGGTCCTCAGATTTAATTACAGGATGACAGCCCTTGCTTTTCAAGCAAGCTGTTCTCCTGGCAATGCAGATAAAAGGATTTGCTAGAGAGAAGGGACTTTTGTGGGGAAAAGAGAAGATCTCAACCCAATTTTAAATTTCACTTGGTAGCCAGCCCTCATCCTCAGTTCCTTCTTTTTGATTAGTCTGGTCAGAATTGGGCTTTGCCCTAGGTAGAGCTTTATAATCATAAGGAAATTCTGAGGTAATCAGTAAAAGCTTCTTCCCTCCTCCATTGCCTCCCACCCTTTCTGCTTGGCAACTTTTCTCTTTCTCCATTTAAGTGAAGGATTTATCCAATCAGAATTATCTCTTCACTCCCCCCCCCATCTTTCCTATCCACCCCCAAATGAAGGCACTTGTAAATGGCAACTAAAATGTTCCTGGGATTTGCAGATCTGAAGGAGCTAGAGCAAAGGCAGAAATAGACTTTCAGAGAGGGCTTTTGCCTGAAACACTTGGGCTTAAGAGTGGGAGATTACTGATATTTTCTAATCTACTATCCTTTCCCCCTTCTCTATCCTAAACATTTCTTAATCTTCCATGTTGTAGTCAACAAGCATTTTTTAATAAATTCTTATTCAATTCCAATATTCAAATATATTAATAAAAGAAATAGATATTTGTATGGCTCTTTAAAGATCTCAAAGCAATTTTGAGGGCCATATTACAACTAGGTGAGTTAGAAGAGAAAATATTCTCCTATTCATCTTCATCTTTAAAAAATTGCCTCCAATTTCTTTGCCACCAATTTTCTATCTCTGACTTCTTTCTCAATTCCCTTGCAATTAGCTTCTAAGTCCACCACTTAGGCATCTGGAATTATTCTTTCTTCATCGCTCAAGCCAAAAGTGTTTTCTCATCCTTCTTGACCTCTATGCAGGCTCTTGACACTAGCATCCCCTTTCTCCTATTCCTTGCCTCCTTTTCTCTCTCTCTCTCTCTCTCTCTCTCTCTCTTTCTTTCTCTCTCTCTGAATTTTATGACAATGCTCTCTTCTTGTTCTCCCCCTGCTTATCTGACCCATCAATCAATTGATAAGTATTTATTAAGCACCTACCATGTTCCAGGGAGCAACATGAGTATTTTACAGTTGATTCATTTCAACAATCACATATTAAGTGCTTACTATGTACCAGAGACTGGAGAAACAAAGAAAAAATTGAAATAGTTCCTTCCCTGAAGAAACCTACTTTCTACTAGGGACATAATACTTAAGTCTAGAAGTAATCTGGACAATGAGATAATATTTGTAAAGTGTTTAACTACTGGAACACAGTAGTTGTTATGTAAATGCTAGTTACCTAGTAGTAATAGGGCAGTATTAGTATATACAAAATAGAAACAAAATGATTGGTTTGGGGTGGGCAAAGGTACTAGCAGCTACAGAGTTTAGGAAAGGATGTGGTGGGAAGTGGTTTCAAGCTGAGACTTAAATTAGGTTTAATTGAATTAATGAAATTAAATTAATTAAAATTAAAATGAATGAAATCAGATATTTTAAGAAATCAAGATAAGCTAGGATGGCATTCCAAACATGAAGAACAGGCTGTCTGGGCATAAAGATAATAAAAGAACTATCATATGTATCTACATATCTACAAGCCAAATTGTTCTTCTGAAGATTGGAAAGGTAGATTGAAATTAGGTTATAAATTAGAGAATTTTATATTCTATCCTAGAGGCAAAAAGAAACAACTGGAGTTTCTTGAATAGGGGGGTGACAAGTACATATGCTTTAGGAAAATAACTTTTGCAAGTTAAAGGAAGAAGAATAGGGCAAAACTTGAGGCACAGAGACCAATTAGAAAAGTATTGCAATAGCCCAGGCAAGGAATGTGATGAGGGCCTTCACTTGGATGGTTGCAATGTTGGAGGAGAAAAATGATTTTATGAACATAGAAATGATAAGATTTGAAGGTGGAGTCAAGAAGGTGGAATAAAGGCTGTCCAACTGTCCAAACAGTTAAAATAATGCCTCAAACTGAATTCTGGAATGTCAAAACCAACATAAGGTTAACAATTTTGTAGCCTAAGACAACTTAGAAGGTCAGCAGGAAAGGAAAAGCCTGCAGCTTGGGACAATGCATCTCCCCTGGGGAGCAGATCCCAACTTTTAACATAAAGTTCAAAGTCAAGAAATAGCCTGGAAAAATGAACAAACAATTTTTAAAAACCTCTCATTGTATGTATATAGTAACTGGGAAGTTCAAAACATTAATTCAGAAAAAGACAACAAAATCAAAACAGCTGCATGGAAAGTCTTAAAAATATGAATTAGTCTCAGTCTCTGGAAGAGCTCAAAAATAAATTTTAAAAATCAAATAAAAGAAGTAGAGGGAAATTGGGGAAAGAATTGAGAGTGATACAAAAAAATGAAAAAAAAAAAGAATTAACATTTTTAGTAAAGAAAACCAAAAAGAATACTGAAGAAAGCACCTTAAAATAGAATAAACCAAATGTAAAAGAGGCATAGAAATTGCCTGAAGAGAACTCCTTAAAAAGCAGAATTGGCCAAATGGGAAAAGATACACAAAAAATCACTGAATAGAATTCACAGAAGAAAATAATTTCTTAACATTTAAAATTGGGAAATGAAAGCTAATGGCTCCATGAGACATCAAGAAACAATAAAACCAAAAGAAATAAAAATTGGAAGAAAATGTTAAATATTTCAATGAAAAAACAACTGACCTAGAAAACAGATTGAAGAGAAATCATTTAAGAATTATTGAACTATGTGAAACCCATGATCAAAAAGAAAGCTCAGATATCATATTTCAAGAAATCATCAAGAAAAACTCTCCTGGTATCCTAGAACCAGGTAGTAAAATAGGAATTTAAGAATTCACCAATCACTTTCAGAAAGGGATCCTAAAATAAAAACTCCTGGGAATATTCTAGCCAAAATCCAGAGGTCCCAGGTTAATTAGAAAATGTTGCAATTAAACAGAAAGAAACATTACAAAGCCACAGTCAGGATAATACAAGATTTAGCAGCTTCTACATTAAAGCATCAGAGGGCTTAGAACATGCTATTCTAGAGGGGAAAAAACTAAGATTACAGCCAACAGATTACAGTAGAACATCTACCCAGCAGAATGTTGGAGAGGATGTGGGAAAACAGGGACACTGATACATTGTTGGTGGAATTGTGAATACATCCAGCCATTCTGGAAAGCAATTTGGAACTATGCTCAAAAAGTTATCAAACTGTGCATACCCTTTGATCCCAGTGTTTCTACTGGGCTTATACCCCAAAGAGATACTAAAAAAGGGAAAGGGATCTATATGTGCCAAAATGTTTGTGGCAGCCCTGTTTGTAGTGGCTAGAAACTGGAAAATGAATGGATGCCCATCAATTGGAGAATGGTTGAGTAAATTGTGGTATATGAATGTTATGGAAAATTATTGTTCTATAAGAAATAATCAGCAGGATGAATACAGAGAGGACTGGAGAGACTTACATGAACTGATGCTAAGTGAAACGAGCAGAACCAGGAAATGAGCAGAACATCAACAATGATACTGTATGAGGATGTATTCTGAGGGAAGTGGATCTCTTCGACAGAGATCTAACTCAGTTTCAGTTGATCAAGATTGGACAGAAGCAGCTATACCCAAAGAAAGAACACTGGGAAATGAATGTAAACTGCTTGCATTTTTGTTTTTCTTCACAGGTTATTTTTACCTTCTAAATCCAATTCTTCTTGTGCAATAAGAGAACTGTTCAGTTCTGCACACATATATTGTATCTAGGATACACTGTGACATATTTAACTTGTATAGGACTGCTTGCCATCCGGGGGAGGGGGTGAAGAGAGGGAGGGGAAAAGTCGGAACAGAAGTGAGTACAAGGGATAATGTTGTAAAAAAAAAAAAATTACCCAGGCATGGGCTCTGTTAATAAAAAGTTATAATTTTTTAAAAAATCATCTACCCAGAAAAACTGAGTGTAATTTTTTCAGGGGGAAAGGGAGGAATGGATTTTTAATGAAATTAAAGACTTTCAATCATTCCTGATGAAAAAAGGCCATACTAAATAGAAAATTTGACTTTCAAATGTAAGACTTAAGAGAAGCATAAAAAGACAAACATGGAAGAGAAATTTATAAGGTAGTTAATAAACTTAAATTATTTATATCCTACATGGGAAGACAATACTTGTAACTCCTAAGAACTTTATTTTTATTAGGGCTATTGGAAGGAGTATTCATAGAAATGACAAGATTTTTCAATTGATTTGATGTGTGGTGGACTAAGACAAGGAGTCAAAGAAAGCATTGAGGTTACAAGTCTGTTTGGGAGGATAATGATTCTTTCAAAAGTAACTGGAAAGTTCTGAAAAAATGGATAGATTTGAGAGGAGAGATGATGAGTTCAGTTTTAGACGTGTTAAATTTAAGATACCTACAAAGGACTGCTAAGTGGCATAGTGGGCAGCTAGGTGGAGTAATGAATACAACACTAGCCCTGGAATCCGAAGAACTGTATGGGCAAGTCACTTAACCCCAGTTGACTTGAGGAGAAAAAAGATGCCTGTAAGACATCCAGTTTGAAATATTCAGTATAATGCAGTAAATGATGCAGGAGCAGAGCTCAGAAGACTGGCTATGAATCTGAATATCACTCATATTGGGATGATCATTAAATCCATGGAAATTTAAGATCATCAAGTGAGAGAAGGTAGAAATAGAAACAAAGATTTGGGGGTACACCCCACAGCTAAGGAGTATAATCTGGATGAAGATCCAACAAAGGAGAGTATCAGTCAGACAAATAGGAGAACCAATGAAGAGGAATGTCATGAAAACCCCGGGGGGGTTGGGGAGAAGGTATTTAGGAGGAGAAGATGCTTGGCAGTGTCAAATATTGTAGAGAGGTCAGAAATGTCTTAGCAAATGGTTGTCTAGATTCTGCTCAAAAATTTCCAATCAGAGAATACTCACTATTCTCTTACTCCATATTTGGATTTTGCTAATTGTTCAATAGGTTACCTCTTTGCAACTTCCACACGTAGTTCCTTATTCTTTTCTTTTGGGTCCAGAAAGTTTTGTCTAAACTGGAATTAGGGAATAGACCCTAAAGAGAATCAGAAGAGTAAAGAATGTAGTTGACAGAACTTGGCCAGTTAAGTAAAAAAGCTAAGTGGAACAATTAGAACATAAAAGAAATTGTATGATTGAGACAAATTAGTGAAAGAGATAGGAAATCAGTGCAAAGCTGATGGCATTACTGATAAATGTTTAACACCCAGCTTTTAAAAGCACAATACACTATTAAGTTTAATCTTCATTATTAACATTTTCTCCAATATTTTCTCAATCTTCACCATTAGCATTTTCTCCATCACTTTCTCAGGTCTAGACAATACAACAAAAGAATAAGTCCTGATTTGTAAATACTTGCACTGAAAGTTAACAATCAGCTTTCTGCAAGCCAGTAGGAAATTGTTTTACTATATTCCAGGCTGCAGGGGAGCTGGGTGTGGTTGCCTGTGGTGATGGAATTGGTTGTTCAAAAAAAGAAAAAGAATTTGGGGTTGCCACATTATTAAGAAGTGATATTTAGCTATAAAAAAAAATAACCAGACGCTTAGGGTTATGTAAACATCTACAACTAAGTTCCAAGAGACAGAACTGAGCTCCACTATTGTAATAAGAAGGGGAGGAAATTGTACAGTGACAGCTTCAAGACAGTCACAATTTAAAGAGTGTTATCTGTGTTCCTATTGTAAACTGATCTCTTTCCTGGGGAAGGCAAAGCAACTTGAGTACATCTCCATAATCCAAGTTGTTAAAAAGATTAAAGTTCCTAAAGGAAACTGAAACAAAGCTTCAGTGGTAGCAAAAAGGAAAAAAAAAAAATATGTATACATATATATATATACACACACATATATATATACACATATATATTTATTTATTTGAGGTGGAGAAGCAGAGACTTGACCCTTGTAATGGACAATGGAAAATAGTTATGCAGAAGGGAGGGAAAGAAAAGGGGATATGCGTGATTTAAGTTTAAAACCAGATTTGAGGCTCTTCCTGAAGAGCTCTAATTGCTCTGAGGAGAAAGATTATTGTCCTTCTGAGAATGATACTATAATCATTGTCATTAATGATTCACTGCTTCAGGACACTGAGGTATTTGTTGACCTGACAACAATAGAAAGATTCATTATTTTTCTTGGACAGCTCTCTCTCTCTCTCTCTCTCTCGAAAGAGAGAGAGAGAGAGAGAGAGAGAGAGAGAGAGAGAGAGAGAGAGAGAGAAGAGAGAGCCTCCCAAGACTTAGGAAAATGGACAACAACTATTCACTTCTTTTAGTTTATGTGGAATCAAAGAATCTTTAGGGAAGAAACCTAAAAAGTATTGCTAGCAGTGCACTGGAGCCAACTTCTTCCAACTTATAAAAACTGAGGGTTAAATTTTCAATATGAGCATTTATATCTCAGATTAAACTTTAAAGTGTGTCATATAGAGGTTTTTTAAGAGAAGAATTTGTTGTTAAGCATTTGTCAACATTATTGAATATTATCAAGATTATGATTTCTTATACAAGAAATTGAAGATCACAGACTTAGAGATTGTTGTTGTTTTTATTTTTTATGTATTTGTATTGTTGTTTACTGAAAGCAAGAAATAAAAAAGGGAAAATTAATCTAGGAAGTAAATAACTGGTTAAGAAGGTGGTTTCCAAAAATGAATGTGGATTTCTGGATCAAGACTTACAATATAAGATTGACAAATTCCTGGTCTGAGATGACCTCACAAAAGCTGGTAAGAATATACTTTCTGAATGTATTAAAAATATAATGAAAAGGACTTTATTTTGCAGAAGCTAGGCATTGACTAACAGGACACCATATACCAAAATAAGGTCTAAATGGGTTCATGATTCAAACATAAAAAATGATATTATAAACAAATTAGGAGAATAAGGGATAATTTACCTCTAAGATCTGTGGAGAAGGGAGGAATTTATGTTTAAAGAAGAACTAGAAAACATTATGAAATGAAAAATAGATAATTTTTATTGTATTAAATTAAAAAGGGTTTGTGCAAACAAAACCAATGTACCCAAGATTAGAAGGGAAACAGAAAACTGGGGGGGAAACTTTTGCATCCAAGGATTCTGATAAAGGCCTCATTTCTAAAATTATATAGAGAATTGACTCAAATTTGTAAGAATAAAGCCATTTTCCAATTGATAAGTAGTGAAAGGATGCGAACAATTTTCAGATGAAAAAATTAAAGTCATCTATAGTTATATGAAAAAATGTTCTAAATCACTATTGATTAGAAAAATGCAAGTTAAAATAACTCTGAGGTACCACTTCACACTTTTCAGATTGGCTAAGATGACAGGAAAAATAATAGTAAATGTTGAAGGGGATGTGGGAAAACTGGGACACTAATGCATTGTTGGTGTGATGTTGTGAAATGATCCAACTATTCTGGAGAGCAATTTGGAACTGTGCCTATAAAGCTATCAAACTGTGCATATCCTTTGATCCAGTAGTGTCTCTACTGGATCGGTACCCCAAAGAGATCATAAAAAAGAAAAAAGGACCCATATGTGCAAAAATGTAGCAGCTCTTTTTGTAGTTGTAAGGAACAGGAAACAGAGTGGATACTCATCAGGTAGGGAATGACTGAATAAGTTATGGTATATGAATGTAATGGAATATTTTTGTTCTATAAAGAAACAATCAGCAGGATGATTTCAGAAAAGCCTGGAAAGGCACACACGAACTGATGCTAAGTAAAGTGAGTAGAACCAAGAGAACATTGTACACAGCAACAAGATTATGTGGTGATCAATTGTGATGGACGTGGCTCTTTTCAACAATAAGGTGATTCAGGGCAATTCTAATAGATTTGTAATGAAGAGAGCTATCTGCATACAGTTGAGGACTATGGGGACTGAATGTGAATCACAACATAGTACTTTTATCTTTTTTTGTTGTTATTCGTTTGTTTTTTCCTCTCATTTTTTTCCTGATTTATTTGTTTTTTCTGATTTATCTTGTGTAGATGATAAATGTGGAAATATGTTTAGAAGAATTGCGTATTTTGAATTACTTGCTACCTAAGGGAGGAGGAGAGTGAAGAAGGAGAGAAAAATGTGGAACACAAGGTTTTATAAAGGTGAATGTTGAAAATTACCTTTGCATGTATTTTTCATGTATAAAAAAAGAAAAGGACTTTAAAATAAAAAATGGAACAGGGAAAAGGTTACTAATATTAAATGTTATAAAGGTAAAGCTTCTTAAACTATGGGTCACAACCCCATATAGTGTTGTGTAACTGAATGTAAGGGAGTCACAAAACATTTTGGCAGCAGTAAAAGATATCAAATATTCTGCCAAGATTTAATTATGTAAAAATAAACAAGCAATTCATCTTATTAGTATGTGGATTTGCTTTTATCTTTAATAAATGATAAAATTATATGTAAACCAAAAAATTGTTTTAAAATAAATTTCTTTATGATTTATCAGTAAATGTTTAATTTATTTACTTATATACCCAGAGTCAAATAAAA
Organism: Antechinus flavipes; assembly: GCF_016432865.1. Lineage (NCBI taxonomy): Eukaryota > Metazoa > Chordata > Mammalia > Dasyuromorphia > Dasyuridae > Antechinus > Antechinus flavipes. The sequence goes on from NC_067401.1 coordinate 166,185,816, forward strand.
ATTTTTCTGGCAAAAAGGGGTCAGAAGTGGAAAAAGTTTAAAAAACCCTGCTATAGAGAATAATCATTTAAAAAGGAGTATAATAATTGCTAAAGCACACCAAAACAAAGGAGCCAAAATTCAAGGCAGGAGCTAGTAATAAAATCCATAGCCTCAAGCAAACAATATATAAATATCTAAAATTTAAGCAATAAACAAGAGGAGGGAGGGGTCCTAATTTGAGGAGAGTAATTGAACCTTATAAGTATTATGAACACTTGGTGAGATGAAACCCATGACTATGCTATGACTCTGGATGGGTTTTTCTTCCTCAAAATATAAAGGATTAATAAAGGATACAGAAGGTTAGAATTGTATATTTAGAAAACTTACCTAATTTTCAGAAAAGCCAAGAACCAAAGAGGTGAAACATGAAGAAGAATATTTGGGTAAAGGAAGAAAGGAAAGAAATAAACACTTATGAGCACTTTATAAATAATATATCATTTGATCCTCACAACCCTAGAAAGTAGATGGTATGGATGTGGATGATACAGACACGAGATGATGGTAGACACCAAAAGTTGGGGTTCAGTAATGTGAATAATTCACAATGACCATTCTCTTTGGTAAAAAGTGGATTTATTTAGGGGAATGTGTTACAGGCAAAATGAAGGGATTCAATAAACATCAGGAATGGCAATTATGAAATAGAGTGAGAGAGCGTATGAAAGACAAGTTCCTCAATGGAACTTACAGTTACCCAAGAGAAAGGAGTACCTCATGAGTTGGGGCACATCCTTAGCTAGCAGGCTAAATCCTGAAAAGGACTTAGCACTCTAAAAGACTTAGTTGTCTATAAGGAGAAGAGTAGGGTTGAGAAACATAGTAAAATTAGGGGAAACACCACAAGACATGGCGAGGTTGGGAGAGATACCACATGGTATGAGGAAGGGATAAGGGGAAAGATACCACAATACAGAATGGCATGGTAGACTGACCAAAGGAAGGCAGCAGCAAAGCCATGGTCCATAAGTAGATTTTATATAAGGAAGATTTTATTTAATCTCAGGGACATGACTGGGATTTCTGATAAGGCATGGCAAGGTGAAGTTGTCCAAGACCTCTACAGAGGGTAGACCTAAGGATTTTGACGTAAATTGGATTTCTGATTAGATGACCTCCCCATAGGGTGGTACCATGGTCTTCTCCTTGCCTATTTAAGGGATTAATTTTTATCAATTCTTGAATTTCTCCTTGTAAAATATCTAACACTGAAGACCCTATCAGTATTATCTCCATTTTACAGTTGTAGGAACTGAGGCAAGTAAATATTAAATACCTCAGCATCCTACAGCTAGTAAGTATGACACTAGATTTGAAACTCAGATATTCTTGACTCCATGCCCACAGTTCCATCCACTGTGACATCTGGTTAACTGCTTCTCAGGTAGTCAAAAGAGGAAAGCATAGAAATTATTTGGCCAGTGACAGACACCACAGATCATTTGGATAGAAAGAAGAACTAGATTAGAACAGATCAAGTATGAGATAGGAGTGATGGGGAATTTCAATTATCCAGCTATCTGTAGGAACTCTCTTTCCCTCAATGTTTTATCTGTCCATCTGCCCACCCACCCATCTATCTGTCTCCCTCTGCCAAAATCAGAGCAATGAATAACTTTTTTTTCTCAATAGTATTTTATTTTTTCCAAATACATGTAAAGATAATTTTCAACATTAATTTTTGTAAAACTTTGTGTTTCAAATTTTTTCTCTCTCTTCTCTTACCTTTTCCCTCCCCAAGATAGCAAACAATGTGACATGAGTTAAATATGTGCCATTCTCTTAAAACCTATTTCCCTATTTGTCATGTTGTGCAAGAAAAAAATTAGGTCAAAAGGAGAAAAAAAAAAAAACACAAGAAAGAAAAAAAGCCAAGCAAACAAACAACAACAACAAAAGGTAAAAATACCATGCTCCAGTGGATGGTACTTTCTATTACAAGTCTATTGGAATTGCCTTGAATCATTGCATTGTTGAAAAGAGCCAAGTTCATCACAGTTGATCATCACATAATCTTGTTACTGTACAATGTTCTCTTGGATCTGTTTGCTTCACTCAGTATCAGTTTATGTAGGTCTTTCCAGGCTTTTCTGAAATCAGCCTGCTCATTGCAATGAATAAATTGCCTTATCACAAGTAGAGGAACCAACAAGAAGAAACTCTATTCTGTAATTGATCCTCATTAACAGAGAGAAATTTGTTGCTGATATTGTTATGATGGGAACCTTGGAGAAAAATGACCTTTATTCTGGAAATTACAGAATAAAAATGCTTGTCCCAGAACTGATATCCAAAAGAAGGAGAGAATATATCTTGAGATATTTAGGTCCCCTGACTCAAACAAACACATTTTGGCAATTAAGCAAATACTATTAATCCCAGGGGATCAGAAAGGCTAAATCCAGAGAATCTCTTGAGTTTAGGACTTCTGAACTACACTGGGATAAACCATTCAAGTATTCATGCAGAGTCTGGTACCAATATAGTGATCTTACTCCTGGAGAAGGAGTGCAACAGGTGGCCTAAGGAAGGGCAGACAATACCAGGTCAGAAATGGGGCAGATCTAAAAGTTCCTATGTCAATCCTAAGGGACAAGACCAGTAAAGAGTTCTTACCCTTTCTACCTGGGCAATATAGAATAATCCAGTCCTTAATAACAAAACCAAAAATAACTGGTGGATATGATTGTTAAGCTACTATATGACATATCTCAAAGATTATGGAAAATAGGAGAGATGCCAATAGATTAGAAAAGAGAAAATTTTCAAATTTTCTATAAGAAAAGACAAAAAGTCTGCAAACTACAGGCCTTCCCAGGAAAATTCTACAGCAAATCATTAATTCATCAATCAACAACTATTTAGCTAGTTGTTGAATCTCCAGAAAGGGAAGCAGTCATTACAAAGAACTAACATAGTTTTATCATGAATAGATCACATCAGAATAATCCCATTTTCTTTTTTGATAGGAGTACTAAACTAACAGATGGGGAAAATGCTATGAATATAATTTACCTAGATTTTAGCAGAGCTTTTAATAAAGATTTTATGCTATTTTTGTGAAGAAGATGGAGAGATATGAATTAAGCATACAAAGCTGGGAAGGATAGTTAACATATTGGATAACAGAGATAGGATCTGAAAAGACTGTGATAGGCTAAGTACTAAACTGAATCTAATCAATTGAAATTCAGTAGGGATAAATGATAAGTCTTACACTTAGGTACAAAAAAGCAACTTGATAAGTTTAAATGAAAAAGTCATGGATAGATTTGCATTATTCAGGGATTTTAGTGGATTCCAGTGACTGATGCATCATTCAGTCATATCAGTTGTGTCTAACTCTTCATGACCCCATTTGGGGATTTTCTTGGCAAAGAGCTGAAATAGTCTGCAATTTCCTTCTCCAGTTTGACAGATGAGAAAACTGAGGCCAGCAGGGTTAGGTGATTTGCCCAGGGTCACACAATTAGTGTCTGGACCAGATTTGAACTTAGGAAGATGAGCCTTTCTGATACCAGATCCAGCATTCTATCCACTGGGTGCTTAATAAATGCTTATTGATTGACTGGAAGAATCAATATGAGTCAACAGAGTTAATACTCTTAGAATTCACTAAAAGTAGCATTTTGCCAGGAATTGCCAGGTTATTATTCCACTATGTTCTACCTTTATTATATCTCGTGTAGAGTATTATATTTGGTTCTGGAAACCACAGTTTAAGAAGGCCATTGATGAGCTGTGGAGAATGTCCAGAGGAAGTTAACAAGGGTGATAAATTACCTTGAATCCATGACTATGGAGTTTTTAGTTAAAGGAACTGTCTCTGTTTAGCCTGAAGAAGAGAAAATTCTGGAGAGGACATGATAGCTTTATTCAAGTATAAAATTTTATGTTTATCCCTATTGAATTTTTACCTTATTAGATTCAGCCCAGTGTATCCTAGCTTTTCAAGACTATTTTTTTTATATCCTGATTATCATCCAAGACATAAAATATTCCTTCCAACTTTTATCATTTGCAAATTTTGTAAGTATGATTTTTATATCTCTATCTAAGCCACTGATAAAAACATGAAGCAGCACAGGCCCTGGGATACTGTACTGAAGCCCTGCAAAAGTAACATTGAACTACTAACTACTATTTGAGTCTGGCTAATCAATCAATTCCAAATTCATCTGATTCTATTATAATCTAGCCAAAAATGTTGCCTCTTATAAGAGTATCTTCTTTACTTCCTCAGTGGTTAGTATTCATCCCATTCAAGAAAAATGTTTGAGTGTAAAGACCTTGAGGGCAGGGACTGCTTTGTTTTTATCTTTGTATTTCTAGTGCCTTTCCCAGTATTTATCACCTAAAAAGCACTTAAAATATGCTTGCTGCCTGTCAGATTGGCTAAGATGACAGGAAAAAATAATGATGAATGTTGGAGGGGATGCAGGAAAACGGGGACACTGATGCATTGTTGGTGGAGTTGTGAACGAATCCAGCCATTCTGGAGAGCGATCTGGAATTATGCCCAAAAAGTTATCAAACTGTGCATACCCTTTGATCCAGCAGTGTTTCTATTGGGCTTATACCCCAAAGAGATACTAAAAAAGGGAAGGGGACCTGTATGTGCCAAAATGTTTGTAGCAGCCCTGTTTGTAGTGGCTAGAAACTGGAAAATGAATGGATGCCCATCAATTGGAGAATGGCTGGATAAATTGTGGTATATGAATGTTATGGAATATTATTGCTTTGTAAGGAATGACCAGCAGGATGAATACAGAGAGGCTTGGAAAGACCTACATGGACTGATGCTAAGTGAGATGAGCAGAACCAGGAGATCATTATACACTTAGACAACGATATTGTATGAGGATGTATTCTGATGGAAGTGGATTTCTCTGACAAAGAGACTTAACTGAGTTTCATTGGAGAAATGATGGACAGAAACAGCTACACCCAAAGATGGAATACTGGGAAATGAATGTGAACTATTTGCATTTTTGATTTTCTTCCCGAGTTATTTTTACCTTCTGAATCCAATTCTCCCTGTGCAGCGGGAGAACTGTTCGGTTCTGCAAATATGTATTGTATCTAGGATATACTGCAACATATTTAACATATATAGGACTGCTTGCCATCTTGGGGGGGGGGGAGGAGGGAGGGAGGGGAAAAAAACAAAACATAAGTGATTGCAAGGGATAATGTCGTGTAAAAATTATCCTAGCATGGATTCTGTCAATACAAAGTTATTATTAAATAAAATAAAATTTAAAAAAAAATATGCTTGCTGAATTGAATTAAGTTGTAAAACTTCCATATTGCTGCCAGTCAAGTATAACAATTCTTATTGGATTCAATTATTACATATAAATTTATCAATAACCATAATAATAACTGACATTTGCATGGTGCATTATAAGTTTGCAAGATGTTTTTACATTCATCACTCATTTATGCCTTGCAACTAAATATTAAACTATTTGCTAGGCATTAAGAGAAATACAAAAAGAGTTCCACACAGTGGGAAAGAATGCTGACTTTGAATTCAGAAGACAGAGGCTTAAATCTTGGCTATGTTTCTTACTATATATAAACTAAAACAAATATTTAACTTTTCTGAACCTCAGTTTTATTATGCATAAAATGAAGAGTCAGGCATCTAGGACTCATTCCTCTCAGGTCTAACTCTAAGATGCTGTGACATAATCTCTGTGTTGTCTCACCATTTAGATTGTAAGCTCCTGGAGGACAGTGTCCAGCTTTTTTTTTTTTTTTTTTTTAATTAATTGTGTCTCCAAAGCTTAGCCCAGTGCCTAGAACATTGTAGGCCCTTAATAAATAAATGTCCATTGGATCTGAATTTAGGTTCTGGGAGATCTTATTCTTTAATGAATTCTAAAGAATTCAATTAAGAAAGAGACTAAGCCTTTAACTGGCTTATATATAATGACATGAAGTGTAAAGCACTTTTCCTCCACACAAATGAAATATTTAACACAAGTTGCAAAACAAAGAAGCAGAGTAATAAATTATAACTACTGTTAGACTCACCTAGGAGGCTGATCATAAAAACATCAAAATGTGATGCTATTGGTGGGATTGCCAAATAAGCACATTTCACCTCAACTCTGCACTGTCCAAACAATTTTCTGGGAAATCAAAGTAGGCTTGAATTTATCTTCCTATTGTGGTTATCCTTTCTAATGCAGAAACTCCTGTTGCCAGATTGTCTTAAAGTCCGAGTGTGTTCATTTTAAGATTACTGTTAGGTTATCCTTGCTCAGGAAAGGAGACAGAGAGTTGGAAAAGTCATTTAGAACACAGCCAATTTGGTGTTTTGTTTTTGCTTGATTGTGCCTATGTTATAAGGGTTTTTTGTACTGAAAGGACAATGGAAGGAAGACATAGGGTATAAAAAGAGAAGAAGAAAAGAAAGAAGACAAGAGGATGATGGAGACATCTTTTTTAGTATTATAAGATTTTATTTTATTTTTAAAATATTTTTCCAAATAGATGTAAAAATAGTTTTCAGCATCCACTTTTATTTTGGGGATTTTTAAAAATAGTAATATATTTTTATTTTCAAAATATATGCAAAGATAATTTTCAATGTTCACTCTTGTAAAACCTTGGGTTCCAAATTTTTCTCCCTCCCTTCTACTCACCCTCTCCCCTAGACAGCAAATAATTTCATATATGCTAAACATGTGCAATTCTTCTATACATATTTCCATATTTATCATGCTGGAAGCACCTTTTAACAAAATTTAGATGAGAGAAAAAAGAGCACAAGCAGGCCAGCTTTGAAAGCTATAGGTTGAACTTACTATATACTTATATAAGAATCTAAAGCAAATTATACATAATAGAGATTTTTAGTTTCATGTACAATCCTCTTCTTCTGTTCTGTTAAGAATAGGGGAGTACCTGTTTCTTTTGGTGTTTGCTAAATTCAAAAGAAAAATGAAATTTTTTAAAAGGCAGTCAAGGCCCCCAAAGTCCAAGCTCAGTCTGCCTACAAGCTACTGCCTTAGCTATCAAATGATAGCTAATAGATGGTATATTATTTAGGTAGAGAACAGGAACTAGTCTGTTGTAGGATATTTAATAAAGGACAACTATTTGCCACAGAGGAACAGAGGAATGTTCTGAAGGTCCTCTGAGCAGACTATTTCTTTTGGCATAGAGTCCAATCTTATCCCATGCAACTTTGATAAAACCTCCCTGTTCCTTCATTTGTCACTTGGTGGGCACAGACAAAGAGATCACTTAGGGTTTTTTAGGTCATGTCCAAGTGACAAGTGCTTTTGTGGTAAGCCCATTTTTCCCCTTGGAAGTAACCAAAGCTATTCAATGCATCTCCATGAGATATCTCTAGGGCTTCAACTCCTACTATAGTAATATCTTTCTTAGTGTCTGATACTGGAGTACTCTGAAGTAAATAGGAAATTTTAAAATTGAGCACATGGTATAGTGGATCGAGCACTGGTCTGGAGTCAGGAAGACAAATTCAGATTTGATGGCAGACACATATTAGTGGTATGACCTTGAACAAATTATTTAACCTCAGTTTCTTCAACTATAAAATGGGGATAATGATAGCACAAACTTCCTAAGGTGGTTGTGAGGATTAAATGAGATTATATTTGTAAAGCACTTAGCATAGTGTTTGCATCAGAGAAGGCTCTATACAATATGGTAGCTAGTATTATAAAATTAATATTAAAATGTTATGGAGAAAGTGACAAGGAATGTAGGAGGGAACAGGTCTAAAGACAGCATCCTAGTTCTAGAGATTCCAATGTAGTCTCTAGAGAGATCATGAAAGCTTTCTCATATGTTTATTAAAAAACTCACTCTATTACCACTGTGTCCTGGTTCAAGTCCAATTCTAGTGAATAGATGCTCTTGCTTTACTCATTATGTCAACCAGATAAGATATTCATTCATTCTTCCATGCCCATCCCAGCTGTGGCTTTTCACAACAAAGGTAGTTTCATTTCCTCAACCCTATTTTTCTCAAAATGCCAACAGATATTCTGGTCTTGCCCAGCACATTGCATCATACAGTCTGGGAAGCCCCAAGTTTCAATTAGGTAGACAACCAAGAAGGCAAGTAGTTAAAGTGGTTTCCCTGAATGGCAAACAATTCAATTCTGTCAATATTTCTATTGACAGGGGCTTGCTCTCCTTTCTGCTATTTTCTCAGTACTGCTGCTTGCCTATGCTATTTCAGTGCCAGATGGTGGGTATTGAGTTAATATTCTATTCTTGATCCTGACCTAACTAGATGAATGATCTTGGATAAGTAACTATCTTTCTCTAAGCCTGTTTCCTCATCTGTAAATTGAAAAGAATATACTAGATAAAGGTAGTACTCTCCTACCCCTAAGGGAGCATTATTTTGCATTTATTAATTTTGTATTATTTGATATTTACCCAGAGGTGCCAAGTATGTGACCACATTTGAAAAACACTTGTAGAAATAATTAATGAAACAAATAAAAAAATATGTTAATATGTGATTTTCTAAATCAAAATGCACCTCGTAGATCCTTATGTATGGTTTAATAGCCATCATTTCAATTTATCACCTCTGACTTACCCTCTACCTTTCTCAATGTCCTTAATTTAAAAGGAGGATAATAATAGTACCCTTCTCCCAGAGTTTGTGTAAGAATAAAATGAGATAATATTTATAAAGTGCAAATTCCCAATATTTCTTCTTTTAAAGCATGTCAACCTTCAAACAATTATAACTTAACCTTGACCCAAATACCTAGAGCTGAAGCTGTGCAGGTGCTATTGGGAACATCTCTCTCCATAGGTACTCCAACTAAACATACTCGACAGAAAAAAAAATAATTTACTTCTAAGAGTACATTGGCTTGGATGAGCCTGAGGTTATACCTAAAATCCCTGAATGCTTCTTATATTTTGCATTTCTCTCTCTGAGTTGAGATCAGCAATGCTGACATGGATATGGATATTTCTGTAGCTTTTGATGGCTACCTCATGTGTTTAGAGAGCATTGATTGGTAGTGTGCTCTCTGCAAATATATTATTCTCAGAGGAGAAAATGACCATTTCCAAGAGGATGAGCTATGCATGTTGGCCAGAAATCTGGATCTGAGTTGGTATTCAGATGAGGCAGACTATGAGGATAGTGCATTCAGTTCAGCAATTCCACAAGTCTCCTGGGGGATTTTGCCTGCTGGGAGAATATAATAGAAATGGTGGTTGATATGGATTTCTGTCTCCACTTTTGGGAGCCCACTGAGTTCCTCATGTATTTTCTGTTTATGGGTTCCCATGAGTCCTCTGTGATGAGTTATTTTTTTATGTTTTAAATATTTGTCAGTTTGCACTTGTGAGTCTATAAAGAAGAGAAAAATAATTATATTCATAATTCATAGGGTTTCTCAAAAGTTTTAGTGTAGTTTTAAGCTATTAAAGCTTTTGAAACACACTATATATGAATATGAATACGAATACTTATATATATGAAACTGAATCTTTATTATGTACAATAATAAATCTCCTTCATCTTTGCCTTCTGGATTCTCTGACTTCTTTTAAATCCCAGCTAAACTACCTCCTATAGGAAGTCCTTCTCAATTCTTCTTAATTCTAGTTACTTTTTCTCCATTAATAATTTCCTATTTATCCTTTTAGAGCTTGTTTGAACATAGCTGATTGCATGTGGTCTTCCCCTTTGGTTGTGAGCTCCTCAGAGGGAAGGGATTGCCTTTTACCTTTCGTTATAAAATACCTCTTAATGCAGTCCTGACACATTGTTGTTGAGTCCTTTTAGTCATGTTTTACTTACTCTCTATGACCTGATTTGGGGTTTAGGCATTTAATATTTATTGATCATCTATACAGGTTTTCTTTTTTCTTTTCTTTTTAGTATACAATAAGTTTAATAAGGGATTGCTCGACAATGGCCCAATCTTGAATCATCATGCCCTTCTTAGAGCATTCACAGTATTTTCTGTCTGCATCCAATCCAATACTCAAAACTTTGAATAGTCAATTTCTAGTCATGAGTGACTGATGGACTGATATTATGTGTGGCACTGAGGCTAGAGACTTCACAATTGGTCTGCTGTACCACTGACCTGCTGACCAAGCACTATGGGGCTTTGAGAGCTGATCTGTGCTGTGGCTAATAGCCTCCTACTAGCTTGCCTGGACAATCCCTCATTGAGCTGAGATTATATCTTTCCTAAAGTCCTTCTAAGTAATCTTGGGCTGGAAACCTGTTTCAATCTGTCTTTTTTGTGGATTGTTACTCCAGAATTCCTTTAGAGGCTTGATTTAACATTGTTTTTGAGGGAAACTGGAAAAAGCTTAGGCTATATCTTGCCTTCTCGCCACCATCTTGGCTCCATCCTCGGATTCTTTTTTTGTGTGTATTTATTCTTTCCTGATTTCAAATATCCAGAGGTGAAATAAATGAGGTCATCATCTTTTTAGCTTTAAAAGGTTGGATGATCAGAGGTCTAGTAAATCTAGTCAGTAATGAAGTCTTCCAATAGCTACAATAGTTGAATCCAGTGAGGAGCCAACACGGAAGTATTCTTTTTGATTAATTGTTTTATTATTTTTTCTGGTTAAACATATATGTTAGCTTTTTAAATATGCATTTCTTTATGAATAATATTAGGAGAGAAAAATCAGAACAAAGGGAAAAACCATGAAAGAGGAAAACAAAAACAAAAACAAAAGACATGAACATAGCATGTGGTGATTTGCATTCATTCTCCATAGTTCTCTTTCTGGATGTAGATGAAATTTTCTATCTAAAGTTTATTGGGATTGCTTTGGATCACTGAACTGAAAAGAAACAAGTCTTTCATAGTTGAATACCACACAAATTTGCTGTTATTGTGTACACTGTACTCCTGGTTCTGTTTGTTTATCTTAGCATCAGTTCATGTAAATCTTTCCAAGCCTTTCTAAAATCAGCTTGTTCATCATTTTTATAGAACAATAATATTCCATTACTTTCATATACCATAACTTATTCAGCCATTTCCCAACTGATGCCTGTTCATATCCTTTGACCTTTTATCAGTTGAGGACACTGAAAAGTGTTTTGACCCAAGTCCAAATTAAATTAGTCAGGCAGCTGAGATAGAATATCTTTCAAACAAGGGAATGACTCATCCTTTGGCTATGTCATACCCAGAAGTTAACTTATAGAAAATTCTGTTAAAGGAGGAAAGGACTCACAGTAGCAGAAGTGTTTACATATTTTAGTAGAAGTTTGAGTTTGTTTTAAGTCTGAGCCCACTCTCTTTGTATATATAAAGAAGGGAAAGTTTTTTGAAGGAATATTTTGTATCTACCATTTTGAGTTTGAACCCCCTCTCCCTATGGACCAGGAATATGTAAAAGAGAGAGTGTGCCCCTAGTTGTTTTTCTTAATACATTTTATCTATTTTGTTAAATATTTCCTAACTAAATTTAAAATTTTATTGTTCATTTTTAAAATGACAATTCCAAAGAACTTAGGATTTAAAAAAAAAATCATATCCAAAGAAAGAACTGATGGAGTCTGAATGCCGATCAAAGCATTTTTTTTTTTTACTTTATTTTTCTTGGTTGTTTGGTGGGAGTGGGGGTATTTGTTCTTTGTTGTTTTGTTTTGTTTTGTTTTGTTTTGCAGAAAGAACAAAAAAAAGAATTTAGAACTCATTTTTAAAAAATGAATGTTAAAATAGTTTTTACACATAATTGGGGAAATAAAATAATTTTAAAAAACAAAACTTTAAGTTTCAAATTCTCTCCTGTCCTTCTGCCCCTTCTTAACTTCTCAAGAAGGCAAACAATATGACATTCATTATACACATGATATTACATTATACAAAATATATTTCCATATTAGCCATGCTGCAAAAGAAAACACACCAAAAAACCTCCAAGAAAAACAAAATGAAAAAAATGTGCTTCAGTCTGCTCTCAGTATTCATCAGTTCTTTCTCTGGAGATGTACAGCATTTTTTTTTTATCATGGGTCCTTTAGAATCATCTTTAGTCATTATCTTGGTCAGAATAACTGTCTTTCAGAGTTGATTATCATTGCAATATTCCTATTACTGTGTATAATGTTCTCCTGACTCTTCTCACTTCTCTTTGCATAAATTTATATAAAACTTACTAGGATTTTCTGAAACCATCCTGCTCACTTTTATAGTACAATTAGTATTCCATCACATTTATGTATAACTGCATGTTCAGTTATTCCCCAATTGATGAACATCCCCTCAATTTCTATTTCTTTGCCATAACAAAAATAAACATTTCTATTAGTATTTTTGGTATAAATAGGTCCTTTCTCCTTTTTTAAAAAATCTCATTGGGACCAGCAGGATGAATACAGAGAGGACTGGTGAGACTTACATGAACTGATGCTAAGTGAAATGAGCAGAACCAGGAGATCATTATACACTTCGACAACGATATTGTATGAGGACATATTTTGATGGAAGTGGATTTCTTTGACAAAGAGACCTAACTAAGTTTCAATTGATAAATGACGGACATAAGCAGCTACACCCAAAGAACGAACACTGGGAAACGAATGTGAACTCTCTGCATTTTAGTTTTTCTTCCCGGGTTATTTATACCTTCTGAATCCAATTCTCCCTATGCAACAAGAGAACTGTTCGGTTCTGCAAACATATATTGTATCTAGGATATACTGCAACATATCCAACATATAAAGGACTGCTTGCCATCTAGGGGAGGGGGTGGAGGGAGGGAGGGGGAAAAAAAATCGGAAAAGAAACGAGTGCAAGGAATAATGTTGTCAATATAAAGTAATCATTAAATAAAAAATAAAAATTTAAAAAAAATAAAAATAAATAAAAAATAAAAAAAATAAAAATAAAAATCTCATTGGGATATAGACCTAGTAGTAATATTTCTGGGTCTGATGGTATACAGTTTTATTGCCCTTTGGGCATAGTTCCAAATTGTTCTCCAGAGTGTTTAGAGCACTACTTCTTCAACAATGCATATGTGTTCCTTTTTTTTTTTTCCCTACATTCTCCCATTATTCATCATTTTCCCTTTCTGATAGGTTTGAGTTGGTATCACAGAGTTGTTTTAATCTGAATTTCCTTAATCAACAGCAACTTAGAGTACTATTATGTGACTTTTATAGTTTTGATTTCTTCTTCTGAAAACTGTCTATTCATATTCTTTGACCATTTATCAATTGAGGATTGGCTTTTAGTTTTATAAATTTGGTGTTACTCCAGTTTGGGGATATGTTTTAGTAACTCTTGTCCTTGTTAAGTCTTCTCAGTAAATATTCCCTTTACAATAGCTATTTGATTGCAGTTAGTTGATTGCTAGTGGGGAGATGTTAATTTGTTAACAGATCTTGGGGAGCATACTAGATAGAGGCTCATTAGTAATAATATTAGAAGCAAAAACCTGAAGAAAGAAGCTCTAGAAATAGAGCCTTTTAGAGCAAGTTAGTGTTGGAAGAGTATGTAGGATTCCAATTCCCCAATTCCTACCCTAGTCAGGAATAAGATAGTTCCCAGACAATTCTGCTCATTTATGTCTTTATCAACCTATTTTTCTCTATTCTGTGTATTTTTAACATTAACATACTTTTTGTTTTTCCTTGTTTTTTTGACATCACTTTTATTCTTTTTTCTCTTAACTCCTCCCCCCCCCTTTCCTAAATAAAAGTTCTCTCTCATAACAAAAGAATGTAGTCAAGCAAAACAAATCCATATGGTGACATAGGTATTATTATCCTCATTTTATAGATGAAGAAACTCAGGCCCTGAGAAGTTAAATGAATTTCTCAGGATCACATATCCTAGCAAGTATCTGAACCAGGATTTGAATCCAGGTTTCTTGACTTTATCTAGGCTTTCATAATATTATTGTGATAATAACACAATGATAATTATCACATATTTTTAAAGCTTACAAAGTACTTTCCTCATTGTGGAAGAATCTGTATTGGTTTTGTGGGGACTATAAGAGGGAATCTGGGGACGATTATTGGTGGAGGCAAATGGGGTGCTGTGCCCACATATGGCAAAAAGCAGAAATTAGAAGTCATCTACAGTTACAATGATGGTTATAAGTAACTCGAGTTATGCTCTTTCTCATAGCTAAGACATTGTAAATAGCTATTTTTGTCTCTGTGTTATTATTGATTACACTGTTAATAAATTGCATAGTCGGTAACAGAAGTCCCTTCTCCCTTTTCTCCCTTTCACATCTGCCTCCTCTCTTCCCCTTTCTCTTTGGAAGGCCCACCCACTCGTGCTTTACACACTAGGAGGTTGCTCTGGCAGCATGTGGGCTGAGCCGGTTCTCTAAGGGGGTGGGGAGGCTGTTTGACTGCTTGGCCACTTGAGGTATAAAAAGGCCCAACTTAAGGGGAATGGTTCTCAAGAGTTTTCATGACAACTTCGATTGCCTGCAGGGAAATGCCTTCCAGATTTAGATTGACGGGTTGCTGAGGTGACTAAAGAAGGAGGGGTACTGAGAGTGTTTTTCTACATCCTTTTAATGCTAGAAGCTTTTTTCTTTTAATTTTCTATCAGTTAAGTCGGTTTTAATTGCATTTTATGATCCCCAAGTGCCTTATTGCAATTTAAAACTTGAAGTTGAATTATTGCACTGGCCTAGTATAGGTCTGACCTAGAATACTTAGAACAATCCTGTGAAAGAGATAGTGCAAGAAATTTTATCCCCATTTTATAGATTAGGAAACCAAGGGTAGGCACTGATGTTCAAATACAGTATTCTGATCTCAGGACTACACCATGATGATAGATTCCACCTCAGGACTACACCATGATGATAGATTCCACCCTAAATCACAAAAAATCCAAATCCCAAACTGGCTAAGGTGCTAAACTTTTGTCAGAGTTGCAGCCCCATCTAAAGCAAGTAGAAAGTTTTAAAGATTTTATCCATTACTTCTTTCATTTCTAAAATTATAGGATTTTATATTTTGTATTTTATGGCATGGAGTGTGGCTACTAGATAGGCTTACTTTCCTATAACCACCTTGACTGTAGGATTCCACTAACACTTGCCTTACACCATCAGAAAGGATTGGAGATTGGATTTATTCCCTGCTACCTTTGGGCAACTGGATCCCCATTCTCTTTTATATGACTTTCTCAACTGAAACCATCTCTTTTTCAGCATAATTTAATTATGTTAGTTTTGCTACTATGAAGTTGTGTTCTGACTAAGCCAACACTCTTTCCCCTAACACTCTTTGCTTCCTAATACTTTTTCTGCTTGGTCCTTTCTCTCCACTGACCCTCTCTCACTCTGCTCTGCACTTCTACTCTCTGGCCTCTACCCTCTGGAACTCTTTTGTTCCTAATCTTACCTAATTCCTATCTTAATACCATTTTGCATTTTTACTTATATATTTATGTAGTATATCCCACCAATAGAATGTAAGATCCTGGAAAATAAAGACTCGTATTCTTCTGCTTCTAAAATTACTTAGCATATGTATTTTTTATTTATTTGTGCTCAAGTTGTTGTTCAATTGTGTTCCACTCTTTGTGATCCCATTCGGAGTTTTCTTGGAAAAGATACAGGAGCAATTTGCTATTTCTTTCTCCAGCTCATTTAACAAGTGAGAAAACTGAGGCAGTGTTAAGTGACTTGTCCAGGGTCATACAGCTAGTAAGTATCTGAGGCCAGATTTAAATTCAGGAAGGTGAACCTTCTTAACTCCAGACCTATCCAGTATACCACCACCTAACTGTCATTGATCCCACATAGGGTGGTCTGCTGGTAAATATTTAGCAGCTTACTCTGTAGAAAATATCTAAATTTAAAATGTAAACTGCATTATTGCATTTTCTCTATCACTTCCTAAAATCTAGACAATCAGCAAAATAATTAATCATGACCTGATTTTTAACCTTTCCATATTTCCAAGGCATTAATGCTCTCCCTAAAAATTTAACAATTAACTTTTGCCATTTCTGAGCTGACTCCATCATACCTCCATCATACCATCATATGACTCCATAATAGAATGTGTTTCATTTGCAATCATCTTTTTTTTTTAAATGTACTGATATGGAAATACTTGTTTTATCCCATAAATTAAAAATAAAGTATATGAATAAATTTTTAAAATAGAATGTTGATTCCTTGAGATCAAGAAATATTTTGTTTTGTCTTTGCCAATTCCAGTGCTTATCACTCTGGTCAACTCATGGTAGGCACTTAATAAATGATTGTCAAATTGAAATTGAATTTTATTAGAAATAGGATACTCGTCTTTTTAGGGATTTTGCACACATCCTTTCCTATCTTCTGGTAAGATTTCATTATTCCTGACAGGATGTTCAAGAAGATACAGCTCACCACAAGCATCCCTTTTTTACTCTCTGTAGAGATAGAATCCCACAATGTTTAATCTGGAAGGACAATTCTGGGTGACTGCCTATTCAGGGAAGCAGGAGTTGAGGAAGGGGATAAAAGGTATCTCCCTGTGATAGGAGAGAGGGATGGATGGGATGAATTACATGTGAGGATGAGATGCTGACAAACTGCAGCTTCCTCCAGGCAGCGCTAAGGTGGGGGTTGGTGGGCTGGAGAGAAGAGAGAAGAGAGGTTACTGTGGCAACACAATACTTACATAATGTCCCCAGTAGAGTCCCTCCCCAGGTGTATGTGGGAGGCATGGTTAGGGTAAGCCCAGGGGTGCAGCAGTGCAACAATGAGTTTCAAAGTTTCATTAGGGTGGGTTTTCTCTCTCTTTTTCTCTCTCTTATTATATTACAATGTCATCCTCAATCTACCAGCTATGTCACCCACTTGCTCATTAGAATACATTAACTGACAATAGATGATTTAAATAGCTTGAGCAGGTGACTAAGACCTCCCTAAATGTACTCTTGGGATGCTTGTATCCCAAAGCTCTGCGAAGTGCCCGCCCTGTAGTCATAGGGACCAAATTGTCCTTGAACTACTGCAATTAAGGGGAAGAGAAATGGGGTCCTTAAGATGGTAGGTGAGGACTCTTTCTAGTTCCCTGGCAACCCAATGAGACGATCATATGATTGTAAAATATAGCAGTCAAAGACTTAGAAAGAAAAGTTCTAGCCACCAAAGGCCTTGGCACTAAAAAATTATTCAATATTATAAAGTGATATGATTTTATCAGTGGAAATGATATTAAGAAAGAACATTAATATCTGTTTTGCCATTCTACCCTAAGGACTTTTCCACCTGGCTTGATGCTAAAATCTTCCATAAGTGTTATCTCCCCTATTAGAATGTAGGTTCCTCGAGAGCATGGACTGTTTGACTATTATAGCTTTTCCCCTAATGCTTAGCATGATACTTAGCATATTGTAAATGTGTTAGAAATGCTTCACTTATTCATTCATAGAATAATAGATGGAAGAAATTCAGAGACCATTAGTCCAAACTTCGCATTTGCACATGAGGATACTGAAGACTCAGAAAATCAGTATTACTTAAGGTCAAACAGAAAAAAGAAGTGGCTGAAGTAGCATTGTTCATATGCCCAAAATAAGAAACTGGCCCTAGGGACAGAAGTGTGGGATGAGGATTGTTTGGCAAGTTCAGTCTGAAGTATTTTATACTGTCTCCAGTTCCAAAGGCATGGCCAGAATAAGTATCATATAGCAAAGGCTAAATGCCATGGGAAGACAGTTACCAATCCAACCCAGTAAGCATTTGTTGAGTTGATTGATAGGCACTGAACTCAAGACGAAAAAACTAAATAGCAACAAAGTGAATTGGGGGAAATAGACTCTGTCCTCAAGCAACTAACATTCTACTGGGGGATACAGTATATGAATAAGTAAGTTTATATATAATAAAAAGCTCAGGAAAACAGCCTTAACTAAGTTCTGTATCCCTTAGATATGGTTCTTCCTCTGAAAACACTTTGCTAATACAAAGCAGACATACCAATAACTTTTTTGAATCCTCCTCAATATAAGAAACACATTTCTTTAGCTAGTGGAAGAATGTAACTGAGAAAATCCAATCCAGTTGACTGGATTAGAAGCTTTGTTATGTTAGATTCTATTAGGTCCTCTATTAATGTGTTTCTCTTTTTTTAGATCAGATTCCATTATGTTACCAACATATGGGTTTTTTTTTCCTAGTCATCTGGCTACTCAGTTTCCCCATTTTATAAAAGGGAAGACCAGTTTTCTGATGTGGGTGTTGGACTTCTAAGCATTCTTCTAAAGTGTGATTTGTGATCTCATGATTCTTGAAGATAATACAAGTAAAATCTTTATAAATGTCAATGCCCTACATAAATATGAGCTATTATTATGAATTGGGCAGTGAGGTAGTGCAGTGGATAGAGTGCTGGACTTGCAGTGGATAGTATCAAGAAGATTCCTCTTCCTGGATTCAAATCTGGCCTCAAACACTTCCCAGACTCAGATACTCCTACGCAAGTCACTTAACCTTGTTTGCCTCAGTTTCCTCATCTGTTAAATGAACTGGGGAAGAAAATGATAAACTATCTCTGCTAAGAAAACTCCAAATGAAGTCACAAAGAGTTGGACGTGACTGAATGGCAATGGAAAATTATTATTGTTGTTAATTATCTATCTCCTCCCCAAAACCTTTGTTTTCTTGTCATGCCTTTTAAATGACTATTTTAAAATTGATTTGAAAAGTTATTTTTTGGGAGTGAAGCAGGGAAATTTGCTCTTCAGAATTAACTAGAATTAGAGGATGCCAGAAAACAAGGCTTTCATACATTCTCACTAATCCTTCCAAACAGAACACAAGGCAGAATTGTACCTGCAATTATCAGCTTTTTAATGCTATTAGTGAGAAACCAAGACATTTACATACTGTGTTTCTCATGCAGATGGCTTTCCTTGCAGAGGATTGACTGTTTCTAATTCTAGATTGTGTTGGAAAGGGGTGTGTGCGTGTTTTTTTTTTTTTTTTATAAGTTTATTTAAAGCCAAAGTTTAAAATATGTTTTTTCTTCAGTCTTCAAATCTGTTCTTAGGGCAATTGGAAGAGAGAAAGAAGCAAAGCTTAACTCGATTAAGAAAAGGCTAAGGGGAAGCTTGGCTTTGATCCAGATGTTCAGATGAAAAGTAAATCTGTGTAGTGTCAAATATGTGGATATTTGGCATCTACCTAGAAGTAGGTAGATGGCTGGTAGAGAGAATGCTGGAGCTGGAGACAAAAGACCTCAGTTCAAATCTATACTCAGACACTTAGTAACCCTGTGTCCCTGGACAAATCTCTTTAACTTCTGTCTGCTTCAGTTTCCTCAACTATAAAATATGGATAATAATAACTCCTCACTCCCAGGGGCTGTGAGGATCAAATGAGCTAATATTTGTAAAGGGCTTAGCATAATGCTACATATACATACACACATGCATATACACATATACACAAATATGTAGTGCTATAGTACATAGCAGATGCTATATAAATGCTTATTTCCTTTCTTTGCACATATAAATATATGAATTTTTTTGTTCAATTTGATTCTCATCAGAAATATAAAAAGAGCTATAAAGTCATATACTTCAATTTACCTGTGGTCTATCTTTCTTGAGCAGATTGTCCATATTCCCTTCAGATATTCCAAAGAGGATATTCCTGCAAAAACTCAAAGTATTCCTCTTTTATGCAATGTTCTGAAAGTCTTAATGCAGTAAGCTGCACTACATTCCTCATGCTCTAGCTTGTGCATTGGAAGTTTGTCACCACTGACTTACAGTGGCCATGTTTGTCTTATCCTTTGCATCACACCTTTGATTCTTCAAAGATTGTATAATTGAAAATGCACAAACTTTGCATAATTGAGAATATTCATATTAAAAAGATGAGTTTTCAGGGATCGCTGAAAACACAGTACAATTTTCAAAATATTATTCAACCTGCTCTTTTCCTACTACTTAATTCTGAGCCTAATGGTTAGGTGATACATTTTATAGAATGTAACTGGAATAAGGAGATCCTGCGTTCAAATCCAATTGCAGACAATTGCAGATAATTCTGGAATGACCAAATGAAATATTGAAGAAAGGGTGGTTTAAAGTTGGAGTTTTAGCTGTTACATTAAGAAGTGCTTCTAAGCTCTAGAGTTGTTATGAGGATCAAATGAGCTAATATTTGAAAAACACTTTACAAGTGTTAAGCAAGCTTAAAGCAAGCTATTAAGGCAAGCTATTATTATTACTATTATTTATCAACAAAATAATTTAATGGACTAGCTAACTTCATGTTATAGTCCAGACACAAGGAATTTTTCTCCCATTATTTAACGTGCATTGTCTTTTTTTTTTTTTTTTTTGGTTTGTTTGCTTGGATTTTAGGTGGGGTGAGGGGGGTGGGAAGTAAGAGTGGGAGGGAGGGAGGGGGGAAAGAGAAGTTATTAGGCTTTCATTAATATTAGACAAAGGTATTAAATTTGTGGCCTTACTCCTGAATCTTGCCTAAACCAGATTAAAATGTAATTGAGAAATATTTAACAAAGTAAATAAAAATATTGTAAAACATAGATAATGTTAATTTGTGACTTTCTAAGTCAATATATTCCTCCTCTCTATTAGAGTTTGACATCACTGATATTAAGGACTATCCCACCAATGAAGATCAGCTTTTGCTCTAAAACTTGCAGTCTTAGAGAGGGCATTAAGAGGTTAAGTGACTTTTTCAGTGTCATATGTCAGAAGCAGTTCTTGTACTCATGTCTTTCTGATTTTCTAAGGCTGATTCTCTGTCCATTATAGGGCAATCTTGTGAGTAATCATGACTTTCTCATGGTTTTCAAATACTGCATGCTTAGTTTTTGTTGAATGAACATTGACTTTGAGGGAGTTTGCCAGTGCAATCCTTGGATTAAATTTAATTTCCAATGTATAATAGCTGTGTGACTATAGGGAAGAAACAATTTCCCTAAGCTTTAGTTTTCTCATCTGCAAAATCATCAACATAATACTTATGTTAAATAACAATATGTTAAATAATCATTTTGTAATCCAAATAAGATAATGTATGTGTAGTTGCATTAATGTCTCCTATATTGACTACAGAAATGGTTAATGTATCTTTAAGAGCCAAATGTAATATTGAGGAAAGGGTAGATTGGAGTTGGAGTTTTAATTATCATCCTATGAAGTGCTTTTCTTTTTGCAATCAGAATATGTGTGGGTTTAACATTAATCCATGAGGCTTTATGAGAAGTCAGAGAGATAAATAGTGAAGAGAAATTTCTTTCTTGTTATAATTGTCAACTGCTATTTTATATTTAAAAAGCAAACCATAAAGATAATTCTATGATTAATCTGTGAGGAACTGGCAGTTTTCAGTGTATTACTTGTGATTTTAATTTTAGTAATTTAAAAATATTTAATTTTAGGAGATTAAGGTATTTGATACATAAATAGGGGTAACTATTACTGAGAAAGGATATTTCTCTAGTTTATTAAATAAATTATGTTTATTGAACTAAAGTTGGGATTTTAGCTAAATGATTAACTGATGACAGAAATTTAAATTTCATTCATTAATAAGGAATTGTTTAAATATTCTCCTACATTACCCTAGAGCTCATCATGATAAGATTAATTATGAGAACAAATAAGTTATAAATCTCAAAATTGACCTCCAAGCAAACATGGTTGACTCATGTAAACCTTGCCTTATTTTAACTTATCTGCAATTTTGCATAACATTTTACTTTATCTGCAATTTTCTTACTTCTTTTCCATAGATATTTTTTCATAGAACTTAAATGCAAAATGTCCAACAATGCTACTTCTGATTAATGACATTTACTTGCCTATTTTATGATTTTTTCATTCACATTAATATCTCATTTTAACTATTTATTACTATATAGCCTGCATATTTAGTTTAGAATTATTGATTTTCTGAATAAAACTTTTGTGCTATTATTATTTTAAAGATGAATATCAATATGTTTAGTAGTTATTGGGATTTTTTTGGACTAGAAATTAATAGAAGTGTCCTATTTTTATGAGTGGACTCAGATTAAAATAAAAACATTATAAGACTATTGAAAAGAAAGATCAAAGAACTGGAAGATTGCAAAATAGTTCATAATAAGTTTAGGCTTGAAGAATCCTGTCAGTCTATATTCTGCAAATTACTGGAGTCATTGGATCATACTAAGATACCAATACCTTGACCACAGAGACCAATACCTGTAAAATGATTTATACAACCCTTCTGAGGAGAAGGAATTGACCAAAAACATTTAGATTTGAATGAGAAAAGGGCCAAAGAACAAGGAGATTTAAAAAAAAAATTGGGATCAGAAAAGAATAGGTTTCTTATGATTAGAAGAGAAACTAAGCCTCCTATCAGAAAGATCTGGCTCTGTTGTAGTTAGGGTTAAAGTTTGGACCTGCAAAGAATTTTGGTGCTATAGAAGTTGAAGTCTATTGCTTTACAAATATTATCCCAGTTTATCTTCACAAAAACCTTGGGAGGTAGGTGCTATCTTTATCATAATTTTACAGATGAGGAAACTGAGCAGAAATGGTTGAGTGCCTTGCTCAATGTTATGGACCCCATTTGAACTCTATTTTGCACTCTATTTTGTCACCTAGAATTTTGTTCCAGATGCAGAAAATAATTGGCATGGCCTCATCATCAGTTGGTTATGTGTCTAAACCATCTGGAATCAGTGAACCTCATCCAGAAATAATAATGAAAATTGAAAATGTAACATGCGCTGCTATCATGCATAGGAGATCCCAAATAACTATAACATTATAATATTTTTAAGGGACATTTGAAATGAATAATTATGAAAAGTCTAATATTCAGTGGACTGGTTAATAAAGTCTACTTGTATTTGGGATGCATTAAAATAACTTTAAAGTTTCCAAAAAATGTTGAGTTGAAAAACAGAGTGTTTTATTGTATGAGGAAAACCAAAACTAAACCAAAACAAAACAAAACCCTTCAGTATCATTGTATCATAAAGTATGTCAAAAGAAATAAAGAATTAAGAAGGCTTGAAAGGTAGAAAGGGCGTAGCTTATGTTTTGTTTTGAAAGCCAAACAGAGGAGTTTATAGTTAATCCTGGAGGTGATAGGAAGGTATTGAAGGAGTATGTGTGTGTGTGTGTGTGTGTGTGTGTGACATACTTGCCCCTTTAGGAAGATCACTTTGACAACTGAGTACAGGATGGATTTCTATAGGGAAAGATTTGAAGCAGGTAGATCTAACAGAGCATTATTAGAAGTAGTCAGGTGTGAAATGATGAGGATTGCCACCCAAGACAGTTGCAGTGTCTGAGGAGAAAAATGAGCAAAAGTAGAATTGCCAAGACTTGCCAATAATTTGGCTATGATGGTTAAAAGTAGAACATCAAGGATAACATCTAAGTTTTATGCTTGAAAGACTGGGAGGATGGTGGTGCTCCTGACAATAATAGAAATATTTGGGAAGGAGCAGCTAGGTAGCACAGTGGATAGAGCACCAGCCCTGAAGTCAAAGGACCTGAGTTCAAATGTTTCCTTAGCACTTCCTTAGATGTGTGACCCTGGACAAATCATTTAACACCAATTGCCTCAGCAAAAAAAGAAAGAAAGAAAGAGAAAGGAAAAAAAAGAAAAATATTTGGGAAAAGGGGAAGAGTTTTTAAGAAAAGATGATGAATTCAGTTTTGGATATCTTGATTTTAAGATATCTACAGGAGATCCAATTTGAAATATTTAGTTGGTAGTTGTCAATGCCAGATTGTAGGGCAGAAGAAAAGGGAAGGGGAGTTTGCTGGAGAGTTTATTTGAAAATTATCTGCATTGAAATGATAAATTAATTCATGAAAGCTGATAAGATGACAAAGAAAGAAAGGAAATAAGCATTTATTTAGCATATACTATATGCCAAGCACTGTGTTAAGCACTTTACAAATATTTTCTCATTTAATCCTCACAACAATTCTGAGAGAAAGACACTATAGTTATCAACCCCATTATACAGTGTAAGAAACTGAGGCAAACAGATGCTAAGTGATTTGCCTATGTCAGACATTTATTAGCTTAAAAGCTTCAGACACTTACTCAATCATTCCTCTTTTCCCCTTTCACTAGTTCTCTATCACCTCCAGAATTAACTATAAAGTCTTCTGGCTTTCAAGCTAGTAAAGGTATGACATAGATAAGTCAGTGTCTGAGACTTTCCAGATAATCTGAAGCCAAATTTGAATTCAGGTCTTCCTGACTCCAGGTCTAGCACTCTCTCTTAAAACCTCTAATCACCTTTACCCATTGTAATAGTATAGAGGAAGAAGAAAAGGGGGTCCAAGACAGAGCTGTGTAGGACACCCATTGTTAGCAGACATGAATTGGGTGAAAATTCAGCAAAGGATACTGAGAAGGATCAATCTGACAGGTAGGAGGAGAACCAGTAGCTTGAAAACCCAGAGAGAAGAATATATTGGAAGAAGTATGATCAACAGCACTGAAGGTTCCAGAGAGGTCAAAAAAGATGAAAATTGACAACAGGACATTAGATTTGGCAATTAAAAGATCATTGGTAACTTTGGAAAGAACAGTCTCTATTGAAGCTAGACTACAGAATTAAAAAGTGTATGAAAGAAAAGCAAGTGAAAGCATCAACCATAGATGACCATTTAATCATTTAACATCAATGATCTTTTATAAAGTGATATTTATTTCAAAATTATAGCAAGGACAATAGTATAAACAACTCACCCTATCTAGTAGCTTAGAGGCAAGGCATACTTTCCTATTTATCACCAGTCTCTGGGGATCAAAATTTAGCATCATTCTTAAGTGGCAATGATACCATCAAGTTGATGTTCACATGCAGCATGACTGCTGGATGGATCCTCTCAGCTTTCACTGGCATGAGTCCAGAAGGTCAATCATCGCTGGCTAAAAAATCTTGCCTGGGATCCTGGGATACCAAGAAAGGTCATAGAAGCTCCATTCTCTTCACTTACATGGAAAAGAACAAACACAGATGCCAAGGACTGAGATCCATTTCTCATGATTTCAGAGATAAGACAGCTCTAACGCCTTTTCTTTTCCAGCATGGTCTCTTATCTGTTGCACTGGGTGAAAAAAAACACTACCGCCTATATCATTAACAGTGATTGAGGAGAAGAGGGAATGGCTGATGCTGGCAGGTCTTTTTGAATGCCTCCAAAATCCATCAAAGAGCATTCCTTTCATTATCTGTTTGTAACCAGTTTTGGAACAACTATGATATTCCACTATCTCTCCAATTATTTTCTTACATGTTATCACTATTCTCCTAAAAATAAGTGTGTCTACCACATAAAGAGGTTGCATTAGTGAAACAAACTGATGGGGATCTTCACATGCACCAAACCAATATCATACTTGTTTCATTAAAACCTTTTTTGTCTTAATTATCTGTGAATAATTAGCAGAGAGAACAGAGATGTCTTGTGAAGGACTTTACAAAGTAATCTAGGTTAAGAAGTGACACAATGATGCTCAAATGAGGACACAAATTATGGTCCCCATGAAGTATCTGACTATTAAAACAATAGTAGAAGTTGGGATTGTTCAATGGACTACTGTATAGAATTATCATTATTCTCACATATGGTACCAAGAACAAGTGATATATTTTTTATTAAAGCTTTTTATTTTTCAAAACATATGCATAGACAATTCTTCAACATTAGCCCTTGCAAAACCCTGTGTTCCAATTTCCCTCCTCTTCCCCCACCCCCTCCCTTAGATAGCAAGTAGTCCAATATATGTTAAACATAGTAAAAATATATGTTGAATCCAATATATGTATACAAGTATTGTGCTGCACAAGACAAAAAGAGAAGCAAAATAAAATGCAAGCAAACAACAACAAAAAGAGTGAAAATGTTATGTTGTGTTCCACATTCAGTTCCCATAGTCCTCTCTCTGAGTGTAGATGGCTCTTTTCATCACTGAAAAATTGGAACTGAATCATTTCATTGTTGAAGAGAGCCACGTCCATCAGAACTGATCATCTTATACTCTTGTTGT
This sequence comes from Antechinus flavipes, assembly GCF_016432865.1. Lineage (NCBI taxonomy): Eukaryota > Metazoa > Chordata > Mammalia > Dasyuromorphia > Dasyuridae > Antechinus > Antechinus flavipes. The sequence goes on from NC_067401.1 coordinate 166,211,898, forward strand.
TGCTGTGTATACTGATCTCCTGGTTCTGCTCATTTCACTTAACAACAGTTCACGTAAGTTTCTCCAGATCTCTCTGTATTCATCCTGCTGGTCATTTCTTACAGAACAATAATATTCCATAACATTCATTTGCAATAATTTATTCAGCTATTCTCCAACTTATGGATTTCCAGTAAAAACAACTGATATTAATCAGAATGTATCATGTTGAACCATCAAAGTTCTACATGATAATTTTGAACATAGTGGTTAAGAGAGAACCTCGGACTAATAAGAAATGTATTTTTCTTGCCCGAGGTGGCTCCAGATATCATTAAAAACTATGACATTTGTTCTCATTATGTACAAGGAAATGTACTGTATAACTCATTAGATAATATTAACTCTAGCAAACCTTTGGAACTGACTTTTTATTACTGGAAGGAGGTGGTTATAACATAAGAAAGAACATAGAAGGGGCTGATCACTTATCTGACATGAATAGACATATCCAACAAAAATAAAGAAATGTCTACAGTTGCTTAAAGTATTATGGAACAAATATTTTTGAATGTATGGATTCTCTGACAGCATTCATTCTGACCATGATAGAAACTTCAAAAATAAAATACTTGAAGAAATATTAACTTTGGCAGATATTTAAAAATTATAAACTGTATCTTAGCAACCTCAAGGAGATCCATAATCTGAGTTTTTCAATTAAACATTCATGAACTTGTTAGGAAAAATGAAGTCTGCAGGAAAAAAATCTCAGGCATTTTCATTTCACGTGTAACTTAAGAAATGATGTTATATATTTAACTAGTATTGGTCTACCTGCCATCTAGGGAAAGGGGTGGGGGGAAGGAGGGGAAAAGTTGGAACAGAAGGTTTTTCAAAGGTCAATGCTGAAAAATTACCCATGCACATATCTTGTAAATAAAAAGCTATAATAAAAAAATTAATATAGCCCCCCAAAAAAGAAATGATGTTACAGTAGAAAACTACTTCACTGTAAGAAATAATGAAGGAGATGGTTTTAGAAAAATATGGGAAGATCTGCATTAATTGATTCAAAATGAAGCGAGCAGAACCAGAACAATTTATACAATAGCAGAAATGTAAAGACAAACAACATTGAAAGACTTTGAAACTCTGGTCAATACAAGGAAACCAATTATACCTCCAGAGAGGAAAAAAAGGAAGCTAGCCACTTCTAGGTAGAAAGGTGATGGACTCAGAAGCAAATTTTCTCTTTCAAATATGGCTAATGCAAAAATTTGTTTTGCTTGATTCTACTGTTACATTTGTAACAGGCTTTGTTTTTCTTGCTTTTTCAATTAATGAAGGAGGAAGAAATGGAAAGAAGAGAATTAAAGTTAAATGAAATAATGTCACAGACATATCCAGCCATTCTGGAGAGCAATTTGGAACTATGCTCAAAAAGTTATCAAACTGTATATACCCTTTGATCCAGCAGTGTTTCTACTGGGCTTATACCCCAAAGAGATACTAAAGAAGGGAAAGCGATCTGTATGTGCCAAAATGTTTGTGGCAGCCCTGTTTGTAGTGATTAGAAGCTGGAAAATGAATGGATGCCCATCAATTGGAGAATGGTTGAGTAAATTGTGGTATATGAATGTTATGGAATATTATTGTTCTGTAAGGAATGACCAGCAGGATGAATACAGAGAGGATTGGTGAGACTTACATGAACTGATGCTAAGTGAAATGAGCAGAACCAGGAGATCATTAGATACCTCAACAACAATACTGTTTGAGGATGTATTCTGATGGAAGTGGATGTCTTCGATAAAGAGAGCTAATTCAGTTTCAGTTGATCAAGGATGGACAGAAGCAGTTACACCCAAAGAAAGAACACTGGGAAATGAATATAAACTGCTTGCATTTTTGTTTTTCTTCCTGGATTATTTTTACCTTCTGAATCCAATTCTCCCTGTGCAGCAAGAGAACTGTTTGGTTTTGCATACATATATTGTATCTAGGATATACTGTATACTAGGATGTAACCTATTTAACATGTAAAGGACTGCTTGCCATCCCGGGGAGGAGGTAGAGGGAGGGAGGGAAAAAATCAGAACAGAAGTGAGTGCAAGGGATAATGCTGTAAAAAATTACCCTGGCATGGATTCTGTCAATAAAAAGTTGTTAAAAAAAATAATAATGTCACAGGTTTAATATCACATTAATTAATGTTTAATTGGACATGAAATATGACTACCTGTTGATTTGTGCTTGGGAGTCTTTCAGGATGAAAAGGATATAGTTTATTCCTAATGAATATATTTCATGTTTGGGAAAAAAGTTGAAAAAAGTTAAACAACTTGTTATGACTTTAGTTCAAAATACTCTGACAAAAATAAAGTTACAATATTATATTCAAGTTATTATCAATATTATCAATAATCACAAAGATGTGATAGATTTAGTTGTAAAATTTCAAGAAACCAACCAAAAAATCGATAGAGACCTATTCCTTGTTAAGCCACTGAGAGACTGCATAATTTGCTTGTGTATAAAATAATACCAGAATGTGGTAGTGGTGGTGATGATGAGGTATGTATAAAAAATTCATAGAAACTTTCCTTGAGGAGCAAAGTAGTTATGAGCAATTAGTTAAGAGATCTCTGAAAAGAAGAGATACAATTAGTCTGAGTTAGACAATGGTTCAAAAAATTATCCTTCTAGTGAGGAAGACTGTATAAAAATCCAATAACCTTCACTAGCTAGATCAGATAAAGAGAAAAGATTAAGCCTAAAGACAATGTCTTTCTTATTAAAACTTCATTTATAGATACATCTAAGGAAAAGAGACAATCTATAAAATTTAGAAATGTCAGCCTATAGCTTTTAAAGCAATTTGTATTGTTTTATATTTATATATATATATATATGTAAATATACATATACTATATAATTTTAATTTGATATCCCAGAAATGATTTTCAGGGGACTGAAAATTTTTGGCTATGGGGAGAAACATAATTATTTTACTAGGCTCTCCCACACAGACTAATATATTAAAACTACTTTTAGTGAATTTTAAGAGGAAAATAAAAGTTCAGGAATAGGCAATTTAGCTGACATTTTGGAATTACAGTTTTAACTGTCATTTTATGAGATGTTTCTCTCTATGGAGACAGGCAGAGTGTGTGTGGGTTTAATGTTAATCTGTGAGGATCTATGAGGTGTCTGTGGAGAAGTTAGAGAGAGAAAGAACATGATAAAAAACCTTTCTTGTTAGAACCATCAATGGTTACTTTATAAAGAAACATTTTAAAGATATGTTCTAAGAAGAAGCTGTATGAAACTGATAGTTTACAATGCATTTTAGAAAACTCTGTGGTGGAATCTGTGATTGCTAAAGTGAAGACAAATTAAAAAGGACTAAAATAATTTATTTTGTGAGATATTAAATTTATATCTTATCTTAAGGAAAAATATTAAAAGGACTTTTGAGAGATTCTACTTGGTATCTTGAGTGAACTTATGTTTTCAGAAGTGAAAATAAGAATTATTTTTCTCCCTCTTTCAAGTCACCAAACTATTAACCTATTGGGACATCATCTTACAACTTTTATAAAGTCATTTAAGCTTTTTTTATTCAAAAATCCATTTTCTTCTCTTTTTGACAATCCAACTCCTCATATACCATCTGAAAGCTGTGTTTCTTTAAAGATAAACTTGACAAGTGTTTGGTTTATCAAAATTTCTTGTCCTACCCTTTTTAAGCCTACAAAACAGGCATTACCTTAAATTCTTACCAAAGTGATTTATTTCTTCTCCTTTTCATGAAAGTGCTTTTTCTTTCCATTTTAGCAGTTACATGGCTCACATCTTAAAAGGGCAGCACCATAATAAATCTATACAAAACATGCACAAAGTATATATGTACATATAAGTAATTTTTGTGATAGGAAGCAAGAATTAGAAGGGTCAAAAGAAGTCTCCTATAGGAGGTGGTGTTTGAATTGGATTTTGAAGGGAGTAGGGATTCTAAGAGTCAGAGTTGAGGAAGAAATACATTCCAAACATGAGTGACAAGCCTGTGCAAAGGCATGGAGGCAGAAAATGAAATGTGTGAGAAACAGCAAGATCATTTCTTATAGTCCAAACAAAGTGTCTTTCTTGATCATAGAGTGCCTGTAGGATAGTCATGTATAAGACTGAAAATTGGTTGACTGGAGCTGTTGTTTTATCTTATTTTGTTTTTTTTTATGTTAAACACATCCAATTCTTCTAAATGTATTTCCATATTTGTCATGCTGTGCAAGAAGAATCAGATCAAAAGGGGAAAAATACAAGAAAAAAACAAAACAAGCAAACAAGCAATAACAACAAAAAAGGTGAAAATACTATGTGTTGATCACATTCAGCCTCCCCAGTTCTTTGTCTGGATGTGGATGGCACTTTCCATTCCAAGTTTATTGGAATTGCCTTGAATCATCTTATTGAAAAGAGCCAAGTCTATCACAGTTGATAATCACATAATCTTGTCATTGTGTATAATGCTCTCTTGGTTCTGTGGAGTCAAATTGTAAAAACCTTAAATGTAAAAAAGAAAAGTTTGCATTTGATCTTAGGAAACCACCAGAATTTATTGAGGAGATGGGGAGGGAGGGGAGAAGAAGAAGTGATGGGGCTATATTTCTGCTTTGGAACATAAGGTCATAGAATTAGATCTGGAAAGAAGGCCATCGAATCTCATTTTACAGATGAAGAAAACAAAACATAGGAAAGTTATATAAATGGCCCAGTATCACAGAGGTACAAAGTATCTGTAGAATGTGTATCAGAAAAGAAAGAGACTTGAGATAAGGAGAGCAATCAGTAGGCTAATGCAATAGTCCAAGAGCTGATGATGCCTTGGAGTAGGTGGATGACTGTAAGTGGGAGAGAAGGGGACAGATGAGAAAAATGAAGTAGAGGTAGAACCAACAAATCTTGACAACTGATTTCATATGTGGGTTGAGTGAGGAGTCAAGGATAACATTGAGATTGCAAACCTAGATGGCTGGAAGGATGATGTTGTCTTCAACAGAAATAGAGAAATGCAGAAGAGTCATGAATCTGGGTGAAAAATGATAATGAGTTTTATTTTGGACATGTTGAAATGTTCAATAGACAATTAGTGATGTAAGACTGGAGTATGGGAGAGAGGAGAGCTTTGGGAATCACCTATACAGAGATGATAATTAAACCCACAAGACCTAATAAGGACTTGAAGATAGCGAAAAGGTAGTCCAGGAAAGAATAAATATCATAATTACTATTAATAACTTTAATTAAATATTCTCTCATGGGCTAAGATGACAGGAAAAAATAATGATGAATGTTGGAGGGGATGCGGGAAAACTGGGACAATCTGGAATTATGCCCAAAAAGTTATCAAACTGTGCATACCCTTTGATCCAGCAGGGCTACTACTGGGCTTATGCCCCAAAGAGATACTAAAGAAGGGGAAGGGACCTGTATGTGCCAAAATGTTTGTGGCAGCCCTGTTTGTAATGGCTAGAAATTGGAAAATGAATGGATGCCCATCAATTGGAGAATGGCTGGGTAAATTGTGGTATATGAATGGTATGGAATATTATTGTTCTGTAAGAAATGACCAGCAGGATGAATACAGAGAGGCTTGGAGAGACTTACATGAACTGATGCTAAGTGAAATGAGCAGAACCAGTAGATCATTATACACTTCAACAATGATATTGTATGAGGATGTATTCTGATGGAAGTGGATTTCTTTGACAAAGAGACCTAACTCAGTTTCAATTGATAAATGATGGACAGAAGCAACTAAACCCAAAGAAAGAACACAGGAAAATGAATATAAACTATTTACATTTTTGTTTTTCTTCCCGGGTTATTTTTACTTTCTGAATCCAATTCTCCCTGTGCAACAAGAGAACTGCTCGGTTCTACACACATATATTGTATCTAGGATATACTGCAACATATTTAACATATATAAGACTGCTTGCCATCCCCTAGGGGAGGGGGTGGAGGGAGGGAGGGGAAAATCGGAACAGAAGCGAGTGCAAGGGATAATGTTGTAAAAAAAATTACCCTGGCATGGGTTCTGTCAATATAAAGTTATTATTAAATAAAATAAAATAAAATATAAAAAAATTATTTCATGGGATCAAAAGTTCAATATCTTTTTTTAAAAACATGTTTTTAAAAAAAAAAAAAAACTAAGAGGAGGTGAAGGAAGAAATACATTTGGTAGCAGAAGGTAGACACAAGAATATGTTTTGCATTGATAGAACATTCAACTTTTGGGGAAGAATTTTCACATCATCATCTTGCATAATTCTTTTTTTAATGTTTGGAAATAATTTTATAGCATATGTATTAATTACTCTTTAAACATTAAATAGAATTCACTTATAAATTCATCTAGACCACCTTTGTACTTTTTGCAGATCACTTATGGCTTGTTTGATTTTTTTCTTTTGAAATTGAATTCTCTCTTAAGCTCTCCCTGCCTTGTTTTGTTATTTCAGGAATTTTATATTCCCTTTCATCATCCTTATGAATTAGATTTTAAACCAGATTTTCTTATTGCCATTTGCTACATGAGGAAATAGAATTGCAGGGATATTTATGGTTTTTCCTCAAAATGTCATTCCAAAAGATAACAGTAGCCTCTGTAGTTCAAATTCAAAATAGTGTACCTCCATGTGCAAGGGAGTGCACCTAGTCATTGCTCTGGAACCCAAAGATTCCTGTTCATGTCAGTGGAATGCTCAAGGAAGAGAGGACAGTTATAGCCACTCAATGGGCCAAGTAGGGATGTGGGAAGTCAGAGAATGAAGACTGTACAAATTTGCCCCCAGCACAAGAAATTTCTCACCATTGTGACCATTGTGACTTATGTGAATATTTTGTTAACTAGATGAACCAAGGTCATGGAAAAGTGTGATTTTTATATTTGTCTAGGATTGAGTTTATGAACTTAAGCATTTTCATTAAGTTTCATATTTAAAAAGAAGGATCTCATGAAACTAGCCAGAGAAGACTTACTGAGAACAAGTCAAGTTGTACATGCATATATAACTGAATTTATTGTTGTGAAACCTGATTCTTCAATATGTAAGTAGGATTCTATTTCTCATATTCATTGATTTATCACCTCAACTCTAAGTACTTTTTAAAAGTAATTTTAAGGTATTTTTTACTTTAGTCTAGAATTTCCCCCAAAAGGGTACCTTAAAATTACTTTTGTACTAATGTACATACTTTTGTACTAATGTACATACGTACATTAATTTGGTCTGTGTAAATCCTTTGTTACTATATTAAAAGAAAATGTTAAGTACAAAAAAATCATAATATAAACTATATAATCATTTAAAAGAATTCACTAACTTAATATTACTAATGAAATCAGTTGGTCAATGTAAGAAATTAAGGTGGACAACTTTACGGCTTATGTATTTACATCAATTACATTAATCATTCCACTGGAAAACAAGTATTCAAACATCAATGAAACGGGAAACAGTTTTTGCAAGGCTGCTAATTTACTATTTCACAGAGCAATCTTTTCCTTGGTGGCATTTTTCTTTATGATACCAACTTTTCTTCTAGCTCTAGTCAACTCTTCTCTAATTAACCATTGTTTTCTGACACTGATTGAATTGCCTGAAGCATGTATTCCCCTTTTCTATCAGCTCCAGTTTCTTCAGCGGAAGTTGCCTTGCCAGAAGTTGCTGCTGATACTGATATCAACAGACCTCCAACCTTTTTCAATTCTCATAACAAAGGGTCCCAAAGGAAAGAAGATAGAAAATAGGCAGGACATGTGTTCATATCGCAAAGTAGTGTAGGATCAAGTCATCACCTCCTAACCCTCCAGGGAGAACTCCAAGAGTTGTCCTCATGCTTTGAAGCCAGAAAGAAAATAATCTAAAGGAAAGGGTGGCTCTTTTAGTATATCCGTTAAGTTTTGGTCCAAAGAGAAGTCACATTTGGCCAGAAGTCACATCACCTTCAAACTTCCATGTGGTCATATGGACTAGTGACTGAACATACTTCCAAAAAGGAAGGAAGTACCTACTGCATTTAAAGAGTGGTTGGGATGAGCTGGCCAATAGGGAACAGGTAAAGTGGTTGATTTTGCTATTTATTTATTTCTACCAGACACATTAGTGATTCTATTAGTTCTTAATGTTCCAATAAATGCTTTCCTTTTATCGTTGTTTTTCCTTCATTCCTAAAGAGAACCAATGAATTCATGAAGGTGATGTCTTGACTTGTAAGTGAATTGGGTTTAAATGAAATAGAGTTGTACAAAGTCTTTAGTTTTCATCATGCTTTATAAATAAAAGACTTACTCTTCACGGGGGAGGGTGTGTGTGTGTGTGTGGAAATGGATACTAAAGCATCTTCTGTTATGGAGATTCATGCTCCAAAAAAGGAAGAGTTAGAATCCTTAAATGAAATGTATTGGTCTTCTGACTTTGATATTAATTTTTGTGGTAGATCTTGTACAGGAGACAGATAAACATATTTGTTTACATATTAATCTCTTCTTTAATTAGAGTCATTTCTGACACTTGTGTTTGAGATCTAGGCTTGGCTATTAAAAAAAAAAAACTTTTTGTAAGAAAGCTTATGTTTAGGTGCCTGCTGTCCTGAATTCTGTTGCTAAGCAGTATACCCTGGACAGGTAAACCCATCAATTATTTAAACAAAGCTCTAGATATATTTAATCCATTTATAGTGACTCCAATATATTGTATATTCTTCACTAAACCAATTTTGCTTGTTCAGCTATTCTTTTTAAGGAATGACAAGACATGCCTGTCACTGACATTATTGGTACTAAGTGGCTTCCTTACAATCATTTTGGGAATCTTTTTATTGCATGCCTTTAAAGATGTCGGTTTTAGCCTAGCAAGTATGCTGGTTTCTTTCTGAAAGGATGAAAAAGTAGTAAATGGCAATCTGTTCAATTTCTATGATATCTTTCATAATCATAAAGGAATCTTAACCTGCAAAAGTGGACAGCAAACTAAAGAAAATAAGCAGAAATTTTACATCTCTTTTGAAAATAGATCTCACTTTAAAAAGAGTGATTTTTGTAATTCTGCTTTTCTTCTGGAAAAATGAGTTTTCTGAAAATAAAGATTGTCATTTTAAATGCTGTCCAGTTACAACCATTTTTTAAAATGGCTTTCCTAACTTGGACCAAGAAGAATAATACCTTTATTTTTTATATGAAAAGTGCAAGATAATTCACTAAAATGAATGGTTAGTTTAGGTTTCTATTAACACTATATAATTATTTCTTAATTTTATTATTATCATTGTATATTTTATATATATATATCATTATATATCATTAAAAACTTATTGACTAACAATTTTCATTACAAAAATAAATTACCTTATTTCTTCTAAAATGACAAATTAAGAGGCTTCTCATTAAACCCCACTCCTCTACTTTTTCTCCCCAGTTTCCTTTTTCCATTAATTCTCTATAAATGCTTCTGATATTAATGGTAGATATTTCAAAAAATTTGGAAAACGGGAAAGTGGGACGTTTCTTCTCTAGATTTTATTGAAGATCTTTGCCGGGTTTTTTTCTTACAATTTGAAATATCAGATTTTTATTTTGGAATAACCTTCCCAGAATATTTGGTAAGACTTTTGTGAGATTTCAAGGAAAAGTTTTAACACCAGGCCTGGGCACATTGTCTCCTCTGCCAAAATTCACTTCCTCTCATCAATTTTGGAAGAAAAGTGAAACCATGGTACTTATTCATTGAAGGGCCCCAGAAAACCAATGCAAAGAAAAACCCATGGGAGAAAAGTAATTTCTTGGCAGAGATCTTTATAACATTTTACTCTAAGTCCAATAAAGCATATTCTTCATTGTAACCTTTGCAAAATGTCACCCTGTTTGCAAGCAGAAGCTGGGCTTCCATTAAAAAGCTGGCAATTCAAATTCTTGAATCTGTTTTTTAAAAATTCTCACCCAGATTTTGAGATTTTTTTTCTTTGCAGGAGCCAACCACAGTTCCTTTGCTACAACTTTTGGAACTCATTTTTAAAGTGCCTGGAGTTAATGTGATTTGGAGTCAATTGGCCCCTGAGAATTTCTATTGGGAAAACCCACTGAACTTTATTTTGCTTTCAGAGGGAAAAATTATTGATTCCAAATGGAATATACATTGATTGTCAGTATTTAACTTTATTATATGTATCTGATTGTCAATATTTAACTTAGTTGTATAGATCTTTGCTATGAAGAATGACTATTTTCCGACTATGATGTGCAGCTAGATAGAGCTTATTTATTAATATGTATCATTTATAAAATTCATCCATCAGTATCCATTTGTTGGCTTGACACTGGAAATGGACAGTGCATTGAATCCATAATAGAACAAGAGATGAACAAGTTGGATTACTTTTGGGAAATTGCAAATGATTCAGTTTAAAAGGAGAGTGACCAGTTATGAAGAAATACATGGGGAATTATGTGGCACCCATGTGCCATGCCAGAGGCCAGTATAGTACAGTATTTCTCCACAAAATAGATCCTAGTTCTGGGTAGTTGTAGATACTGGATGAAGTCCTCCCATGTGATTAACAACACACATTTTAATGTTTTATTAAAAATCAGCTCCTTCCCAAACTTTAGTTCGAGGACTTATTGAGATATAGGTCTAGGGATATGCATACCTCTATATAGGTGTTCAAAAAGGATTAGCACCTCTAGTGTGAGGGTTTGCCAAACCTTTTTCAGGGATGCTTATCTCCCTTTGGTACCTACTGGCCCTCAACTTTCACCTATGCTCCAAGAAGCCATAGCATATTCAGCAGCCACACTATGGTAAAAACTGCCCTGGCAGATATACTAACTCAAGTTGAGGATAACCAGTGGGTTTCAGACTCATCAGTGAGTGAGAGGGATGTCGGCTCCAAGCATGTGAAGATTTCCCCTGGTGAAATGGGCAGGTGAGAAGAATTTATTTCAGTGGCCACGAGGAAAGCTGAAAACTGAAAGCACCTGAAGCAGGTGCTATGGAACCCTTAAGAGTTTAGTCAGGCAACAAAACTAAGGTCATTTACTGCATTCTGAGGCATCACCAGTCACCTTGACTTTTATCTTGTCACTGGAATTCAGTGACTCTGGAAGACAGAAAATTAAGTTGATGACTTTCTGCCACTCTGCTTCAATTAAGCAAAAAGATTCTGCAAGTCTTTGGTCCTCTTTTTTAAAAAAGGAAAGACAAACAACAACTATTTTCTCCCTGCCTAAAGGTTCACATGTTAGTGGAAACTTATGCTTGCCTAGGAGCATGATTTAAACATTTCCTTCATTTCACATGGGTCTTTTAAATGAACATTTTTTCTCTTCCTTCATTTCTTAATTACACCAAAGCAAGACTATTTTTTGTGCCTTTCCAGAGATACAAACTTCTCTCCCAGTTTCTTTTCAGGCTAGTATTAATTATACCAGATAAGGATTTAGTAGCCATTGGAATTTCTTTTGTATAAAGAGGCAAATAAAATAGAGTATAAAAGGGGCATGAAAAAAGAGTAAGCAGCAAGGTGAAGGCTTCTTCTTCTTATTTTTACTTCCCCTTCAGATAAAGGGAGGAAAAACAAAACTCTGATGAACTGGACAGTTAATGAGGAGTTCCTTTTTTGCCTGAAAAAGGAGAAAGGAAGACAAAGAGTTTCCCCAATGTGGTCCTTGCATTGTTTTTCTAACATTTATTCTCAGCTCTCAACATTGTCTTTGGAATCTCACACATCCAATCATCCTACCTATTAATGCAAACCCTCAAGAGGAATAGACCTCTGGAGATTCTCCAAAAATAAGTCCTGAAAAAATAGCACCGCATTGGTAAACTCTAGGATGTAGTCTGCTAGAGTCTTTTATCGCCTTCACACTGTTAACCTGAACTAGGAGTTCAGGAATACAGGGCCACAAAAAATTTTAAAGACCTAAATTTCTACTTAAAACTCCATTTTTCATAACAGTATTCTTCTGGTATTGTACAGATGAAAGAAATAGATTACTAGTCTCTGAAGAGTTAAAAATGAGTATCACTCTGAGGTCAATGGAAAGGCATATAGTGGGTGTGAAAAGGTTGCAACACATTACAAACAGAGAATTATGAATAAGTGGAGTAAAGAATGTCATCAAAGGCACAGTTCAAGTGCCAGCTCCTGTGCGAGGACTTCCTGGTTCTTCCCCAGTTGTTAGAGCTCTTTTCTTTTTGAAATTATTTTGCATTTATTTATCTCTGTAAATGTTGATTTTCTCCCCTTCTCAAAGATGGAATGTCAGTTCTTTGAGGGAGAGGAATATTTTTTGCTTTGTTTTGTCATTGTGTCCTCAAAAGCTAATAAAGATCCTTTTACATAGACTGGATAGTTAATAAATGCTTGTTGAATTGAATTGAATCAAAGAAAAGTATAAAGGAGATAGGCTATTCAGAGTGAGAATGAGAGTTAAGTAAGGACTAAGTAATGGATAGTCCATTGATGTCAAATCAGTGTTGATGTAAAAGAAAACAAAAAGTGGAGGGCATGAACAATTTTCTCATAGATCAGACAGGAATATTAGGGTATTGCATTTTTCTTGGCAAGAATACCTACATCAAGAAAATCATAGATCTATTGGAATATTGGTTCTTTCCAAGCTCTCAGATCTTGGGAGTTTTATTAGAGATGCTATTACCTGAAAGTGTTGTGGTTTGGTTATCCCCAAATGGATTTTCCATGCCCATTTTAAGCAATGGGTAAGCTAATATTGGCTCCAGAATTTAATAAGAAGAGTTGAAAAGCCATAAATTTAAAGGAATTTGGATTTTCTAAATAACTATATTTAGGTCAAAGTAGTATGAGGGATCATTACTCATAGTGAAGACAAGGAAGGGGATAGCAAGGACAGGATAAATAGAACATTTCTGCAATTCAGTTCATCCAACATGATTCCAAAGATGGCAATAGGCAATACCAAACAAAAAAGAAGACGAAAAAAGTGGATAAATGCAAAACTTGTAGAAATAGGGAGGTTGGGAAGTTTAGTTCTGTGGCAACTGAAAATAGCAGTGTGTCCCTTGACATCAAATAACCTTCACTGCCACCTGGTGGGCGAGGGGAGGATAACTGAGCAGAAAGGTAGCCTGTTCAGAAAACTTGGGAATTGTTGGTAATAAAGGGCTTTTTTCTGGCCCCCAGACATGTAACTGAATGAGTTGAAGGAATCTCAAGTGGAGCAACAATCACAAGAAATAGTGTAACATAGAGGTTAGAATGTTAAACTTGGAGTCAGGAAGACCTGGAATCAAATTTCACCTCTGACACCAGCAGTATGAACATGGACAACTAAATCTTTATCTGTAAAAATAGGAAAATAATACTAATAGTAGTTATCTCATTAAAGAACTAAATTTCTACTTAAAAGTCCATTTTTCATAACAGTATTCTTCTGGTATTGTACAGATGAGAGAAAGATTACTAGTCTCTGAAGAGTTACTTCAGAAACTCTAAAAAATATGAATGTCAGTTATTATTATGAGAAGTATCTTGTAAAGGAATGGACAGGGAGAGGGGTTGAGTATGAGTGTGTTGTGCTGTGTATGTATGTGTGTGTATGTGTAGGAAGCAGGAAATTTGGACACTTAGAAGATGGACAGTGTCCAAAGGAAGATAACCAAGATGGCAAAGGGTCTGACTTTAGTCAGGTCTGACTCTTTGTGACCGATTATGGAGTTTTCTTGCCAAAGATATTAGAATGGTTTGCCATCTCTTTCTCCAGCTTATAGATGAGCAACTGAGAAAAACAGGGTTAAGGGATTTTGACAAAGCTATTAAGGGTCTGAGAGCAAATTTGAACTCATGAAGATGAGGCATCCTGATTCCTAATCCACTGCTCTATCCTCTATGCTACCTAGCTGCCCAGTCCGAGTTATATGAAGATCAGTTGAAGGAACTGGAAATGAGGAGTTTGGAGAAGATTTGGCAGAGGGGGTTGGAATGTGAAAATTGTCTTCAAGTTGGATTGTGTTATATTGTTGTTGTGTAGAGAAGGGAATTGACATGTTCAGCTTGGTCCTAGAGAGCAGACTAGGAAAAAGATAGGTAGAAATTGTAGAGAGGCAGGTTTAGGTTTTCTCCAAGTAAAAGGGGCTGCCATAGGTGGTAGGTAAAGAGTTATCAAGACTGGATGACTGCTCATTGGATGTGTTATAACGAGGATTCTTTTTCAGCTATGAATTGTTCTAGTTACTGAGGTCCCTAACAACTTTACAACAAAATGATTCTGTGAAACCATTATTGTCCTGCTTCAAACAAGACTCAAGTCCATCTGCCTATGCAGAAAATGGTTTTGGACTTTCCAAAGTCCAAAATTGGATTCCTTTCCAACCAAAGCTCTTCCATGTGTAATCCTTTATTTTGTATGTGGTTTCCTTAGAAATTATTATTTTTATTAACCAAAAAGTTGAGAATAAGAGAGTATAAATCACATGCACTTACATGCCTACTTTCCTATCACTATGTATTTTTATTAGAATAACCTACATCAAGGGTATCCTGGATAAAAGTATAAGAAGGGAATGGCCAGACTTTTGCTAAGAAGAAAGGAAGAAAGGAAGGAGGAGGGAAGGAGGGAAAGAAGGAAGGAGGAAGAGAAGGAAGGGAGGAAGGAAGGAAGAGACCACATTTTTATAGTCTCAATACTGTTTGAATGATGAAAGGAGTACAATATCTCATTGTGCTTATTGTTTATTTGAAAAATAAATCATTTTATTAGATAAAACAAATAGCCTCAAACTTCCTTATAAAATGGAATCATAAAGATAACTTTGTTTAATGATCTTCTGAATAGTAATATCAGGAGAAATCTAAATAAAAGACATATGTTTATCAAAGCCATGGAGGATTTTATGCTCGGAATTATAATTGAAAAGGAGAATCCCATAGATGGTAATGTTTTTCTTTGTATATTATTATATCAGCACATGTGCTGATTTCATCAAGCCTCCTAATTAAGATCCATAATCTCTCAAAAGAGTTCAGCCCAACTATTCATATAGGAAAAGTCAAGTGAATGATTAACATCCATTGTTCAAGAAATAGTGATTGGATATGAACTGGACCGTGCTGTTGGTGTGGCTCTAAAGCCAGCATCCTCATAATTGAGATTTGATGTGACAAAATTCAGCACTCATGAGTCATTAAACCAAAGAGATTTACTTTGTTTGAACATAGCAGAGATATGTGGCTTGTCAATATGTCATCAAGGTATGACAAATCAGGTAGAGTCAGGACCCAACAAGTCTAGGAGGTACTTAATATACAGGGGCTTGAACCTTCTATGTCCCCAGGACTGGAAGTTGTGTCAAGGAAGCTGGAACCAATCAAGTTGTATGGGGTGGGGGGAATCAGAGAAGCTGTGTCAGAAAAAAATGTCAGTCCTATCACAAATAAGCACTGAAAACGATTAGTGGGTTGAGTTCAAAATTGAATAGGAAGAGAGTGGGCTGGATTTCTTTCGTAGGAACAAAGGCCCTTTTTTTTAAACACCAATGTTCTATTGATTATGTTGTATGGTTGAGTCATAGAATACCACAGTCTCTAAAGAAATGAGGCAGAGAATCATCTTCAATGAGGACAATGGAGAGGTGCATGGTGGGTGTGAGCAGGATGTAACAGATTGCAAATGAAGAATTATGCAGAAAGAGTGATCATCAGAGATGTCATGTGGTGACAGTGACAGATGGACTCGATAGCCACACAATGTCAAGAGAAAAAGAAAAGGGAAGCAGAATATTGGGTGGAACTATCGTGGCAGATTCCCCAGAAGAAATGGGCAAAAGTAACAAATCAGTGGCAGATCCATTGGAGCATGGTAGTATATAATAACTATTATTTCATTTGACCTTAAGAACAACCTTATGAGATAAGCAGGTCAGGTACAGTAAGCCTCAGTTTATAGAAGAAAATAGACACAGAAGAATTATAACATTATTGAAGGTCCCATCTCATTAAAAGCTTGCATTTATATGGCGCTTTAGGGTTTTTTGATCCTCACAGCAACCATGGAAGATTGGTGCTATTATTATCCCCATTTTACAGTCGAGGAAACTGAGGCTGAGAGAGATTAAGTAACTTGCTCTCAAGATCACACAGTTAATAAGTGGTAGAATATAAGCCTTCCTGACTTCAAGTCTTATATTCTACTCATTAGACATATGACTAACTAACTAATCTATGTCAGCAATAGGTCTTTCATTTCTTGTCCAGGACTTGTCAACAACACTATTATATGTGTTATATATATGAAGCTATTCTTAATTCAGAGCACACACATGCACATACACATACACACACACACACAAACATGCCCCCTTCATATTCATATATATATATATATATATATTATATATATATATATATATATATATATATTTAGTCAGTGATTCAAAATTTGATTTCTCCCATAGGGTGCATTTCTTCCTTTTTCTTGAAGAATTGTATTATCTGCTGTGGTGTTCTTTTTCTTTTTCTAATATAATGGTTCTCTCTGGGAGCAGGTTTCTTGGGGAGGTTTTCTGGAAGCAGCTTTAGTTTCCATTCCAGAGTAATAATCACTTCAAATGCAGCCAGCTGATAAAATCCAAATGTTTATTTTCTCCTTCCTTAGGCCTGATTAGCTTTAATAGAGACCTATCTCTCTTCTTGGTTCTAAGAGCTCCCTCCAAATGTCTCTAAATCCAAAGGTTTGTCCTTCCGCCTCCAGCCAGCACAAAAGTGGAAAATGGAATGAATCTGACTCCACCTCCGAGAATGGGCTTGTGGGCTTCCTCCCAGAGTGTTCCCCTCTCTGTCAATATTCCAAACTAACTAACTGACTGAAGCTCCAAGAGCTTCTTTTATATGATCTCCCAAAGGTTGACTCCTCCTCTGAGAGAGTGGGATTATGGGTTTCTGACTTGTGAATCTCATACTAAATACTGATTTGTGAATCTCCCAAAAGTGTGAACTTCATTGAGTACTTAAATACATTAGTGAGCTAGAGAATTTGCTAAGTATCATGCTAAATTAGGCAACTAACTTATCACTTTGTAAGGATTCCAACAATCTTCAATAAGCAAATTTATGAAAGGGAGCTGTTTTCCTTAATTTTCCCATCTCTATATGTCCACAGAAGACTGCTGTTATTACAAAATATTTTAAAACCAAATATATTTCTCCAAATGAGCCCATGGAATGGGGTAAATTTATTTACAATTTAGTTTGTTAAATTAGATTAGTAGGACCTAGAAAACAGCAAATATAGCTGAAGGATAAGAGTCAATAAAGAATTGTGGCAACATTTTCCTGGACAGAGGCAACCTAGTAATAACAAATGTGCCTTAGAAAAAGCATGTCCACAAGAGATCCTTTCCTAGTGAGACAGTTCATAAGTCCACATAAGTAGTCCCTGAGATGATTTCTCCCTTATGCAGGAGTCCAGGAGGCACTGTGGATTAACCAAACTTGAGAAAAATAAAATTCCTATGAGATTTTCTCATCATAAAGCCTTATGAGTCCACTGGGAAACCTCAGTATCTTTCTCTCTGTATCTCTTTCCACACTTCATACTACTGGGGAAACTTGATTAAGTTTCTGGGAAGGAAAGAAACAGAGGGCCCCAGAGTTTTCAACTGTGAGGGAGCCTTTGAATAATCCTATTGTATTCCACTCCTCTGCAGATTATTGCAAAATTACTTATGAGCTGGCAATCAACAAAAAGAAAACAGAGATGAATATATCTTTATAAAACT
Source organism: Antechinus flavipes (assembly GCF_016432865.1). NCBI lineage: Eukaryota > Metazoa > Chordata > Mammalia > Dasyuromorphia > Dasyuridae > Antechinus > Antechinus flavipes. The sequence continues at coordinate 166,229,702 of NC_067401.1, forward strand.
TTACTCTAAACCAAGTGCTAAGAACAAGCCACTGAGTATTAAGCATCAAATTTTTTCCCCGATGTGTGGCCGCAAAAGGCAAAGAGAGTATGCACTAACAAGGTGCAATCCTTATTGAGATCCTACCTATCTTTGAATATTTTGTATATGTTGTTTTGATATAGCACTCCTTTTCTTTTTAAACATTCTTCTTTATCCTTTCATTCTATTTCCCTAACCACTGAACCCTATCCCAAAACAAATAAAAACAATTAACAAAATCCTCAGACTCTCTAGTGCCCCAATTTTCTACTGAAGGGAGGGAGGTATGTTCCATCATTAGTTCTCAAGTCTGGAAATTGGTCATTACGTTTAATTAGGGTATGACCCATTTTAAACATCATTATTTGTTATATTCATTATATAGATTGTTTCCTTGGTTCTTCTTAATTCATTCTGAATCAGTTCATGCAACTCTTTCTAAGTTTTTCTAAAGTCATTATATTCTATACACTTACCCCAGTTTGCTTGGCCATTGATGGGCACCCACTTTCCTTCTAGCTTTTTGTTGCCACAAAAGCACCACTACAAATATTTTAGTATACTGAAAAAAATCTGTGAATTATTGGTTTGGAAATTCCTTCCAAAGAGGCAAGACTTAATCTGTCTGTGTCAATCCCATCCTTCTCTATTAAGTTCTTCTCTATTAAGTTGACCACAGAGAGTCCATTCAAGATGTAAGAGGCCTTCTTGGAGTTTTCTGACATAACAAACATACCAGAGCATTCTGACAACAAGTCATTTCTTATCCTGCTCATATAACCAGCCCTTCTATTCATCTTATCGTACATTTCTTAACATCTTTTTTTCTATTGTTCTAAATCCTTCATTATTTATATAGTCCAACCTTCTTACCATCTCTAATGTAACTCAATTTTTTTCTGTTTGACATCTATCTTTAATTTTTCAGAAACTATTAAATTCCATTTCTCACATTCATACAGCAATATTATTAAAATTGCTGTACTAAAATGATGAAGCATTATTTCCAGGGAAAATTCATGATGCTTCAAAAGCAATCTAGTCCTCTCTCATCCTTCCATTTAGCTTTGGGCCTAACTCATTACTGATCTATGCTGTTGGTCTCACTTTTATGCAGAAAGAGACAAGCTCTCTAAGTGATGTCTTATACTTTTAAATCATGAACACTTTGTTTGAGAAAAGAAATGATAGACATTAGATGGGATGAGTATCAAGTAACATTCTTCCAAATGCAATAGATTACATCTTAAAAGATAGGAAAAGACTTGTTATTGATGTGGAAGTTATATCTGAATCTGTTATCAGACCACTGACTTGTCAGGATAAAATCAAAATTAGCAAAAAAAAGAAGAAAAAATAAATGTGAGAAAAGGATATGCTATATAGTTGAAGTAATTGAATCACAAACTATTTAAATAAGTAATTGATCATTTAAAATGGTAAATAGATAACACATGATACTGACACCAACTGTTTTATAGAAAACTTCTTCCTTATGAAATTAAACTTTTGAAAAATTTATGCAAAAGTTTAATTGGTACAAATCCGTTGCCATGACAAGAAAATCAAAAGAGCTCAGAAAACACCGAAGTCAGTAAACTTTCCAAACAGAAAGAGATGAGGGCTAAAGTCAAGGCCAGCTGAGAATATTAACTCATTTATAAAACCTTATGAAGAAAGAGGAACAATGATGGGCATTACCATCTCCTAAATCATTTTAGAAATGGCTTGGCAAGAGATCCAACTAAATGAAGTACTTCTAAGGCCATATAAGGGTGAAAATTTGAGGAGGTCCATAAACAAAATAAAAGTGGAAAATATCTGCAAAGATTGTTGTAACAGATAACTGTTTTACTAGGGTCAGTAGAAACACAATTCTTGAACCCCAATTTCACAGGAATTACTTCAAAGGAAGATAGAAATGGCAATAAATAGAACAGATAGGAGAAAACCTAAATAGATTGGATCATGTGACCATAGAAGAGGTCCATACTAGAGATATAGGGAAGAAGAAGAATGTACCATGTTTACAAGTATCAGCTATGTACAAAGTTGTACAATATAATTTTTAAATGGGAAGAGAAAGCTAATAATGGGAAGTCAGGAAAGTCCTAGTATAGGAGATAGCACCTAAGCTATGCTTTGAAGAGATCTTTGAAGTAGGAATGAGTAGGGAAACACATTCTAGATATCAAAAACCAGAGGGAGGAGATAAGATGAGAAGCACATAGCAAACGAGTTTGACTTGAATAGAAAGAGTGGGATGGAGAGCAATATGCAATAATACTGGAAATGTAGCAAGATCATGGAGGGCTTTACATGCTAAGCTGAAGAGGGGCAATAGGAATACATGGAAAACTTATAAGCACAGGTGAGGCTGGGAGGGGAATTGTTTGTCAAATTTGTGTTTTAGGAATATTACTAGACTGGAGGAAGGCAAACTAGTGAGGAGGTGATTATAATAGTCCAGGTGAGAGGTGATGAGGGATTGATCTTGGATAGAGGCTATGCTAGTGGAGAGAAGTGTTTAGGCAAAAGATTAGGCAACTGTGTTGGAATCCTTACAAAAGTCATTAGAGTTGATAGAGACAATAATTAACTAATTTAGCATGGTTCAGTATGATTGATCTGATCCTTCAAGGAAATGTTATGGGCCAGAACTTGAAACAAGATACTAAGTAGAACTGATGGAAACAATGCTTGTGTTCACACCTTTACAGAGCTCATACAAGTAAGAAGCTCTTAGGGCCAGAGAGCCCTTTGGGAGGAAACCCATAATCCCACTCTCAGATCCCACAATCCCACTCTTGGAGAGGGAGCATAAATAGAGCTTCAGTGAGCAGTCAAGTCAGTTCAGAGAGAAGCCCTCTCTCGGAGGCAAGACAGATTCATTCCATCTTCCACCTTTGTGCTGGCTGGAGGCTGAAGGGAGCAGAGGCAAAGGAACCAAGCAAAAAGATAGGCCTCTAGGAAAAACTAACCGGGCTATTTTGGAAGGAGAAAATGAACGTTTGCATTTTATCAGCTGGCTGCATTTGGGGTGATTATTACTTAAAACTGAAACTAAGGCTGCCTCCATAAAACCTCCCCAAAAAAACCTGTTCCCAGAGAGAACCAATATGTTATATTTTAAAGAAAAAGAATATCACATAACTGATTGAATGCTGATTGAAGAAATAGTCAAGGATGACTGTTTTGCGACCTTCTTTTCTTAGATTCTGTTGATTGTGTCTATGCTCCTAGAAAAAGAGAGGGTTTTTTTTTTTTATTCATGTGTTTGTTTTTCCCCAAAGGAACTTTCATCATAAGACAGAAATGAAGGTTTCAAAGAAAGACTCCGAATGCTGGACAAGTCAGGGAGGTCACATTAAATAATACCTCCTATTCCTAATAAAAATCATCCCAAAGGAATGAAGGCTAAAATCTCAGAGCTAAGTGGCACAGTGAAATAGAATGCCAAGCTTAGAGTCAGAAAGGTCTGAGTTCAAATTTGAGCTCAGATATTTACTGGATGTGTGACCCTGGGTCCAGTTTTCCTGTCTGCCTCAGTTTCCTCATTTGCAAAATGAGCTAGAGAAGGAAATGACAAACTGTTCCAGTATCTTTGCCAAGAAAACTCCAAATGGGCTTGTAAAGAGTATAATGATGCTCACATGCATATATAAACACACACATACATATATCTACAGGCCAATGAAAGCACATGCATACACATAGGTATGACCCCATCCCTCGAAACAGACCATTCACTTTGGCTCTAAACTAGAGAACAAATTGTCCTCCCACTCCTATTTTGTCTCATATCATTGAACTCCAAATTGCTAAATGGATCTCCTGACTAGCTTTAAGGAATGGGAATATCTGAAGTGATTTGCATAATTGGCATCCTGGGAATTTTGCATTCTTTTATCAAACTGGGACACAATGCTGTGGGAAGTCAGACCTGAATGGCAAGCCTCTGTTAGCAGCCACTGTCTGATTGGTAATTGTGGATTAATTTATTCTGTCTGGGCAAGAAAAGAGTTTATCTCTCTCTTTTTTTCAGTAGAAGCTTTTTTCCCTTGGCTCTTTACCTACTCCTAGAACTTTAAAATGTCAAGATCATTCAGTGCTACCTCTTGTTCTTCAAGGCATGAGAGCTACCTCCCTCAGTATGTTAATACTTCTTTCTGACTTCTGATTACCAGTAGTCACCAATGCCTATCCTCCGAAGGCCAACACTCTTAACACTTATATAAGGTGCAAAATGCCTTGCAGGTACTATCTAAATTAACCCTCACAAAAGTCCTGTGATGTAAGTGTTATTCTGATTTTATAAATGAGGAAACCGAAGCTTAAAAAAATTAGATGTCTAGGATTTAGAATTAGAGAACCTGATTCTTATTATTGCCTAGATTCTCTCCAGATCCTTCTTCTCACTTGCTGCATTGCCATATTGGAGAAACAGCTCCCCTGAGTCCTTCCTGTTGTGAATATTGAGTCCCTATTTGGGATGCTTAATCTCACTCAAGTCTGGACTCTCTCCAAAATCGTTTTTCTTTTTGACTACTATTTTGCTTCTGCGTGAATTTATATGCCTTTCTCTTTCCTTTTCTAGTTCTCTTTTACATTTTATCTTCCTAATTAGAATGTAAATTCCTTGAGGATAGAGGTGCTACTTACTTGCTATTGTAGTAATTGTACCCTCAGCACTTAGCACAGTGCTATCACATCATAGTCATCATTTCTCTTTTTTTTTAATTTAATATTTTAGTGTTTTTTCCTCAATTATCATTCTTGATCTCATTTAACTATCTTTTTTTTCAATTATAAGTTTCAAATTCTCTTCCTTTTTCCTTCCTTTCCCTCACTGAGAGACATGCAACTTGATATAGATCATACATGTGTTGTCATGCAAAACACATTTCCATGTAGTCATCATTTCTTATAGCACAGTTTTTTCCATTGTGTTTCTTCGGGATGAAGACATCTACCCAAATTGACTACTCAGGAGTCGCTCTAAGTGAAGAGCAGAAAATTTATTAGAATCTCGAGAAGTGGACCATTCCATTCTGTGAGCTGAAACAACAGTAAAGATGCTCACAGCAGGAAGGCCCCTCCCTTGAGAGTGCTCACAATTTTTATACATTTCAGACAAAGAATCCCCCAAATCCCACCCTCTATATGGGATTGGTTACATAAATCTCTATTCCCCTATTTGGTCAGCGGAATGCAGTAGATAAAGTGATGGTATAGCTTCTTTGGCCATATATACGTTTTTTATTCCTTTCTTTGGACAATGGAATGTAGTCCCAGGCCTTATCTAAAATCATGTGACTCCAGAAAAGCCAAAACTGAGGCCTTAAGGCTTCAGTTAATTTAGCTAACAGTCACTGATCAATATGTGAATGATCTGTAAGTTCTTCACCTTTTCCCAAAATGTTCATATTCTATTTCTATTATACTCATATGCCACCACTTATGTAGTCATTCTGTAAATGATAGGCACTATTTTATTTCTAGTTCTTAACTAGTACATAAAATATTGTTCTAAATATTTTCTTTTTATCATTGATGTCTTTGGGGAATATGCCTGAATATTTTGGACACACTCCTAGAATAATTCTAAATTGTTTTCCAGGATTGTTGAATCAACATTTCTTAAGCACTTATGACCAAATTTTCCATAAGTTGTGAAGACACAAAGATGAAAAATTACATTGTTGATTTAAAACAAAATTAGTGATGCAAAAGCTTTCAACTAAGCCTCTATAAGGAATACTCAAAGAATATTGAAGAGGATTGCTGAATAAAATAAAGATTCAACAAATCAATGAGAAATACAAGTGACTGTCTTCATCTGGACTAGGACTGCGTGGGGAAATGGCCAGAAATCTGCTAAATTCATTCACCATAAGGGAAACAGAACATGAAGCTGGCATGAGATTGAGTCTTTCTCAGAAGATGGACCAAATCCAGAGTGAGCTTCTAGAATCAGCCCCGTCAAAAGTCACCTGAGGTCCCTGACTATGCCAATGACCAGGAGATGGTCCAGTGCCTGGTCCCAGACCAGGACTGAAAAAAGAGACGGGGTCTGGCCCTAGGAAGCTTGCCAATTTGGGACTATCAAGATACCCCAAATGGAATCAAAAGGAAGGTAGTAGCATCTGGAATTAGATGAGGGCAGTCCTAACCCTCTTAGGGTAGTATCTTACCCCGAAAATTGTGTAAAAGATAAATCAAGCCACTTCATTCAGAAGTGTAGGAAGGAATGGAGTCTATTACTAGCCCAAAGTCCCAAACCAAATAATATAGATGAAGACATGAGTAAATAGAGTAAAAAATACAATTAAGAAATGCTATGGATTATTAAAGAATTCTAAGATAAGAGGACATTTATTCCATAATAATGAAAAAGTAAAACTCCAGAAAAAGAATGGAAATGAGGGGAATATTAAAGAATGGAATTAATTCCATTTACAAAGCATTTACAAAGTGGATATAGTTTAGAAAAGAAAGTGAAAAACTTTTTCTAAAATAGTAAAAATCTATCTAAAGTTATAAAATTATCTAAAAAATAAAATGGAAGAATAAATCTACTAGAGAATAGATCTAAAATACTGGAAAATTAAAAGATCATGTGAGGTATCTTTTAACAAAAACAAATTACCTATAAAACAGGACTAGGAAGATCATTTAAGAATCACTGGATTCCCTAAAGAATCATGCTTTCCCCAAAAAATAGCCCAGCTACTATATTTCAGGAAATCATTTTTTAAAACTGCCCAGAGGAAAAAATTTTTACATCTAAGGGTTCTGATAAAGACCTCATTACTAAAATATATAGGGAATTAAGTGAAAATTTTAAGAAAACAAGCCATTCTCCAAATGATAAATGGTCAAAGGATATGAATAGCCAATTTTCAGATGAAATTAAAACCATTTCTAGCCATATGAAAAATGCTCTAAATCACTATTGATCAGAGAAATGCAAATTAAGACAACTCTGAGGTACCACTACACACTTCTCAGATTGACTAAGGTAACAGGAAAATATAATGATAAATGTTGGAGGAGATTGTGAAAACTGGGACATTAATACATTTTGGGGGGAGTTGTGAACTGATTCAACCATTCTGGAGTACCATATGGCACTATGCCCACAGGGCTACCAAACTCTATATAAATACAACAGTGTCTCTACTGGTTCTGTATCCCAAAGAAATCTCATAATAAAGGGAAAAGAACCTACATATGCAAAAATGTAACAGCCCTTTTTGTAGTGGCAAAAAATTGGAAACTGAGTGGATGCCCATCAGTTGGAGAATGGCTGAATAAGTTCTGGTATATGGTATAAGGAACAGCAGGATGATTTCAGAAAGGTCTGGAAAGACTTACATGAACTGATGTTAAAGTAAGTAGAACCAAGAGAACATTATACATAGCAACAACAAGATTATATGATGATCAATTCTGATGGATGTGGCTTTTTTCAATAATGAAGTGAATCAGGCCAATTCCAATAGTTGTGATAGAGAGAGCCATCTGCATCCAGAAAAAGGACTGTGGCAAATGAGTGTGGATCCATAACACTCTTTTCACCTTTTTGTTGTTGTTTGCTTGCTTTTTTGTTTTCTTATTTTTTTTTCCTTTTTGATCTGATTTTTCTTGTGCAGTACAATAATTATGGAAATATGTATAGAAGAATTGCACATGTTAAACATATATTGGATTACTTGCTATCTAAGGAAGGGAGTGGAGGGAAGAGAGGGAAAAATATTTGGCGTAAAGGTTTTGCAAGGATGAATGTTGAAAACTATCTATACATATATTTTGAAAATAAAAAGCTAAAACAATATAACTCAGAACTATTAAAGCCAAGGAGCAAAAATAAATAAAAATCAAGAATCCATCAGTCATCTCTAGAAAGAAACCTCAGACTGAATATATTCAGAAGTACCATGGCCAAAATCCAGAGCTTTTTGATCAAAGAAAAATTGTTGTAAGTAACCAGGAAGAAAGAGAATACAAGGAACTGAAGTCAGACTCACACAGGATTATGCAGTTTACTATTTTAAAGGAAAGGAAAGATTGGAATATGATAGACCAAAGTATAAAAGAAAAAAAGAAAAAAGCATATAACCAAAACTAGCCTATCTTGAAAAACAGAATATAATCTTACAGTGGGAAAAATTGGCCCCTAATAAACAAAATTACTTTCAAGTATTCCTGTTGAGAAAACCAGTGCTGTGTATAATCTTTAAAAGACAAACATAGGAGGCATAAGAAAGAGATGATTACGCTTAAGCAATGTGAAGTGGTCAAGTGCTTACATACTAAAAGGACAAGAAGATACCAGCATCTCTTCAAAATCTTAAAATCTTGGTCTTGCTCCATTTTGTTTGCTTTGAGTATAAAGAAAAGGGAAAAAAAGAAAAAAATTATATCAGGAAAGAAATGAAGAAAAAAAGGAGAAATTTTTTTATAGCTCATAATTGAGACATGTCAGAAGAAGAATGAGGGTGTGGAGAGGAACCTCATACTTATTTGAATTAGGCAAAACAAGATTAGACATATACATACACAGTTTGTCATAGAACTACAACAAAGTCAATGAGGAAATAGGAATAGGGAGAGGGAAAGGAAGTGTTAAAAGAGAAGGTAAAGTTGGGGAGGAAGAGTCAAAGCAAAACAAAATTCAGTTATAAAGGACCATTAGGGAGAGGAGAAAGTATAAAAACTAGAAATCTAGATCTAGGCTAGGGGAAGAGATTAAGTTAGTTTCAAAATACTATTTGACTCCATTCCTTATTCTTCACCTTCATTTTCTTCATAAGAAATAAAATAAAATTATGTTAAAATTATAAGAAATGATGATAGAAAATGGGAATCTAATAATCATGACCTCTTGGAATCTAAGAGGAATTTGTAGAAAGGATTTAGATTTAAATGGGGACTAAATGAAATAATCCTAAAGAATGAGGTGAGTCAAAATAGAAATCATATAAGCAATAAATAATTTTATAAAAGAAAATGAAGCTCATGAGGCAACATACCAAAAATTGGAGGATATAGCCAAAGCCTGAGGTCTTTTTCTTGCATTTAAAATAATGCCTTGCACAGTAAGAGCTTATATATCATTTCTAGGTTGGACACTTTTTATTCAAGGTAGTTAGATGGTACAATAGATAAAGGACTGGTTTGATTAGTCCAGAAGAACTGATTGTAAATCTTGTAAAGTAACTATATAAGCTCAAACATATCTTATAAACACTATTACTCTGTTTCCTGAGCTGAAAAATAGATATCTAAATCTATGATTTATATCAATAAATATTGCTGCAAATTTTCAATTATCTTCATTACCACAAGAAAACAGTGTAGTAGATGATCCCTAACAATGAATCATAAGGAGGAAGGACAGAATCAAGATGGTGGATTAAGGACAGCCATTCATCTAGGCTCTCTCAACTTTCCTTTCTAAAAACTTTAAAATAACACTTTAAATCAAATTTTGGAGTGGAAGAGCCAACAAAACACTGGGGTAAAACATTTTTCTGGCCTAAGAAAACTTAAGACATCAGCAGGAAAAAAACTGGGAGGTCTACCTGAATTTTACACATAAGTGGCAGCAGTGGCTGCAGCAGCATCTTCAGGAGCTCTCAGTCCAAAGATAGTCAGGGGGCCAGACAACTATTCAGAAAAACATTAAAGGGAACCTGTTGTTAGCACTGAGTACAGTTGGTGGTGATTGGCAACACTATTGCCCATATGCAGTTTTGAGTTCCAATTCCAGTGTGGAGAGGAGTACTGGGGGTCAGTCAAAAGAAATCAAGGTGCTAAGTGAAATGAGCAGAACCAGGAGATCATTATACACTTCGACAACGATATTGTATGAGGATGTATTCTGATGGAAGTGGATTTCTTTGACAAAGAGACCTAACTGAGTTTCAATTGATAAATGATGGACAGAAGCAGCTACACCCAAAGAAAGAACACTGGGAAATGAATGTGAACTATTTGCATTTTTGTTTTTCTTCCTGGGTTATTTTTACCTTCTGAATCCAATTCTTCCTGTACAACAAGAAAACTGTTTGGTTCTGCAAACATATACTGTATCTAGGATATACTGCAACATATCTAACAAATATAGGACTGCTTGCCATCTAGAGGAGGGGGTGGAGGAAGGGAGGGGAAAAATCAGAACATAAGCGAGTGCAAGGGATAATGTTTTTTAAAAATTACCCTGGCATGGATTCTGTCAATATAAAGTTATTATTAAATAAAATAAAATTAAAAAAAAATCAAGGGACTTGGTCACAATTCCAAGGCAAAGAGAGCTTTCTGCTTGTGGGTGCAGGGGACCAGGGACTCTTCCTTGATAAAGAAAAGAGGGCAGAGAAAGAGAGCAGTGACCATACTTTTCCTAGAATCATACCATCTTCAAAGTACCAAAAATGTATAACCCCTCCCAGAAATAGTTCTGAAAATTGCAGCATGAAAAAGCTTGACACTTGGGACAATGCCACTCCAACCACAAGTGAGCAAGAATCCAACTTTAGCATAAAATTCAAAGTCATGAAATGGGCTGGAAAAATGAGCAAACAACAGGGAAAAACATGATCATAAAAAGCTACTTCAGTGTCAGGGAAAACCAAGACAAATTCAGAAGATAACAATGTGAAAACAGCAACAAAAAGTCTCAAAGGAAAATGCTCACTGAACCCAAATCCAACAAGAATTTCTAGAAGTTAAAGAAAGATAAGAGTGATAAAAGAAAAAAGTGTGAAAAGAAATGGGAATGATGAAAGAAAATTATAGAGAAAAAGAGGCACAAAAATACTATACAAAATAACACAGAAATTCATTGAAGAGAAAGCAAAATTGGCCAAATGAAAACATGGGTACAAAATCTCACTGAAGAAAATTATTCCTTAAAAATTAGAATTGGTCAAATGGAAGCTAAAGATTCTATGAGACATAAAGAAAAAATAAAACAAAATAAAACGTTGAAAATTGAAAAAAATATGAAATATTTCATCAGAAAAACAATTGATCTAGAAAGTAGATTCAGGAAAGATAATTTAAAGATTATTGGATTATTGGAAGGGAAAGAAGCTATCATTTTAACCAAAAACATCTCAGCAAAACTGAATGTAATTCTTTGGGAGTTGAGGTTGGGGAAATTGGCATTTAATTAAAATAAAGGACTTCTGAACATTCCTGATGAAAAGACAGAGCTGAATAGAAAATTTGACATTAAAACAGAAGATTCAAGAGAAGCATTAAAAAGACAAACATGCAAGGGATTTAGTAAAGTTGAACTGTTTATATTCCTATATAGGAAGATGATTTATGTAACTTCTAAGAACTTTATCATAATTAAGGCAGTTAAAAGGAGTTTACATAGACAAAGGGCATGAGTGTAAGTTGATTAGGTTGGCATAATCTCCAAAAAAAAAAAGTGAAAAAGAGGGATGCATAGGGAGAAGATAGAAGTGAGAGAGGAAATGGGGAAATTTTTCCCACATAAAGTATGAAGAGATTTAACAATGGAGGAAAAAATGGGGGTTGTGGTGATGGGCAATATTTGAACCTCACTGTCATTGGAATTGGCTCAAAGAGAGAAGAATACACATACATAGAGAGGTATAAAGAAATATAACTTTTTCAATAGAGAAATAGGAGGGGAAGAGGATAAAAGAAAGGTGGGGGAGAAAGGTGGTAAAAGAGGGCAGATTAAGGGAAGCAGTGGTTAGAAGCAAAATATACTTTTGAGAAGGGGCAGGATAAAAAAGAGAAGAAACAAAAATGAAATGGAGGCAGTTAGTAGTTATAGCTGTGAATGTAATTAGCTCATAAAATGGAGCTAAAATGGAATGTGGAAATGGAAGAATGAATTAGAAACCAGAATTCAACAATATGTTTGTTTTTTAACAGGACACACACAGGGTTAAAATAAAGGACTAGAGCAGAATCTAATATGCTTCAGGTAAAGTAAAAACAAAAACAAAAAACCAAGCAATCATGGTCTCATACCAAAAAAAAAAAAAAAAAAAAAAAAAAAAGGAAAACCAGACATAATTAAAAGAAATAATCAGGGAAACTGCAATAGACAATGAAGTATTATCAGCATTTTTCAGTAAGTACTTCTGGTAAAGATCTCATTTCTCAAACATGTAGTGAGTAGATAAAGGAATCAAATATATAAAATAAGAGCCATTCCCTAGTTGGTAATGGTCAAAAAATGATTTTCAGAAGTTTCCAGAAGAAAAAACCAAAGCTATCAATAGTCACATGAAAAAATGCTCTAAGAAATTACTGATTAAAGAAATGTAAATTAACTCTGAAGTAGTTTCAAACTACTTAATAGGAATTACAAATGCTAAAGGGCATGAGGGGAAAATATGTACATTAATGAATTGTTGGTAGAGTAGTGAACTAGTCCAATTATTCCAGAGAACACTTTGAAATTATGCCCAAAGGATTATAAACCTGTGTATAACCCTTGACCTAACCATAGTACTTCTAGCTCTTACCCTAAAAAGATCAACAGAGAAGGAGCCACATGTACAAAAACATTTATAGTAGCTCTTTTTGTGATGGTAAAGAATTGGACATTGATGGAACACTCATCAATGGGGGAATAATTGAACAAGCTGTGATGTGATTATGATGGAATGATAATGTACTCTAAAAAATGACTGATGGGGAAGGGAAATAGTTCAGAAAAACATGGCAAGACCTCTATGAACTGATGTAAAATGAAGTAAGAAAAACTAGGAGATCATTGTGCACAGTAATAACAATGCTGTAATGATGACAAACTATGAAAGATTTAGCTACTTTAATCAATATTATGATCTAAGACAATGCCAAAGAATTCATGATAAAAAAATAACTGATGATGAAATCTGAAGTGCAAATTAAAGCATATTTTTTATTTTTTTTTGCTTTTTAAAAAAATATGGTTAAGAAAATATATTTTACATGTATAATTTATATCACATTGCTTGCCTTCTCAGTGGGAGTAGTGGGATGAGAGGGAGGAAAAGAATTTGGAATTCATAATTTAAAGAAGAAAAGAATGTTTAAATATAGAGTGCCAGGCTTGGAGTCAGGAAGACTGATCATTTTAAGTTCAAACCTGGTCTCAAACACTTAATAGTTGTGTGACTCCATTTGTCTCCATTTCCTAATCTGTAAAATAAGCTAGAAAAGGAAATGGCAAACCTCTCCAGTATTTTTGCCTAGAGAAGCCTAAAGGGGGGTCATGAAGAGTCATACGTGATTAAAATGACTGACAACAAAAACAAAATTGGAAAAACCAATGAATCAAAAAAAAAATCATTGAAAAAATAACAAAAATTCATAATTTCACAGAATTACAGAATTACATGAACTAATAACTAAAAGGGACTTCAAGTTATCTATTTCAATCCAAACCTTCTATCTCTATTAATGTCTTCTTAAAATCTGAGTTTGATGATGAGTCATCTATATGAGATATTCATCTATATGAGTCTCTTGGATCTTTCTTTTTCCTTCTTAATCAAGTCATTCTTTTCTTTTTTTTTAGTATTTTATTTTATTTTATTTAATAATAATGTTATATTGACAGAATCCATGCCAGGGTAATTTTTTTACAACATTATCCCTTGCACTGGCTTCTGTTCCAATTTTTCCCCTCCTTCCCTCCACCCCCTTCCCTACATGGCAAGCAGTCCTATATATGTTAGATATGTTGCAGTATTATATCCTAGATACAGTATATGTGTGCAGAACTGAACAATTCTCTTGTTGCACAGGGAGAATTGGATTCAGAAGATAAAAATAACCTGGGAAGAAAAACAAAAATGCAAATAGTTCACATTCGTTTCCCAGTATTCTTTCTTTGGGTGTAGCTGCTTCTGTCCATCATTTATCAATTGAAACTCAGTTAGGTCTCTTTGTCAAAGAAATCCACTTCCATCAGAATACGTCCTCATATAATATCGTTGTCGAAATGTATAATGATCTCCTGGTTCTGTTCATTTCACTTAGCATCAGTTCATGTAAGTCTCTCCAGTCCTCTCTGTATTCATCCTGCTGGTCATTCCTTACAGAGCAATAATATTCCATAACATTCATACACCATAATTTACCCAGCCATTCTCCAATTGATGGGCATCCATTCAATTTCCAGTTTCTAGCCACTACAAACAGGGCTGCCACAAACATTTTGGCACATACAGGTCCCTTTCCCTTCTTTAGAATCTTTTTGGGATATAAGCCCAATAGAAACACTGCTGGATCAAAGGGTATGCACATTTTGATAACTTTTGGGGCATAATTCCAGATTGCTCTCCAGAATGGTTGGATTCGTTCACAACTCCACCAACAATGCATTAGTGTCCCCGTTTTCCCGCATCCCCTCCAATATCCATCATTATTTTTTCCTGTCATCTTAGCCAATCTGACAGGTGTGTAGTGGTATCTCAGAATTGTCTTAATTTACATTTCTCTGATCAATAATGATTTGGAACACTCTTTCATGTGAGTGGTAATAGTTTCAATTTCATCATCTGAAAATTGTCTGTTCATATTCTTTGACCATTTATCAATTGGAGAATAGCTTTAATCAAGTCATTCTTGCTTTAGTTTTCATAACTTCATTCTTGAGAACTTTTTTTCTTGGGGCAGCTTCTAATTCAAAATATTTAGTTATTGAATCCTACTTATTCATTCTCTTAAACCTTTGTAATAGACTCTTCCTAAATACAGATTATATGTCAGATTATTCATATCTTTCCCCTCTTTCTTGATCATAATCTAAAATGGCCACTTGTTCCCAATATTCTCTTTTTCTTTCAGCAATGAGTACTTCAGGTCCTATATATCTATTGCCCTTATCATTTCCTCTATATTTTGAAATATATTTTCCTCTATATATAGAGGCAGCTGGATTGCTTAGTGGATAGAGCACTTGGGCCTCATGTCAGAATGTTTCAGTCATTTTTCAGTTATGTCTGACTTTTTATGACTTCATTTGGGTTTGTTTGCTTAGCAAAGATACTGGAATGATTTGTTATTTCCTACACTAGCTTATTTTACAGATGAGGAAACTGAAGAAAACAGGGCTAAGTGATTTTCCTAGAGCCCCACAGCTAGTGTCTGAGGCCAGATTTGAATTCAGAAAGATAAATCTTGCTGACTCCAGGCCCAGAACTCTACATATTTACACTCACTGCCCCTAGAGTCAGGATGACCCCCAGTTCCAATCCTCAGATGTATACTAGCTATATGACTTCGAACAAGCAACTTAACCTCTATTTGCCTGAGAGGCAACTTGGTGGCTCAGTGAATAGAATGCTGGTCCTAGAATCAGGAAATTCAGGAATATGAATTCAAATTCAACCTTAGACGTTTATTAGTCATGTGATCCTGGGCAACTCATTCAACTGTCTTGGTATCCTTATTAGTAAAATGGATATAATAATAGCACCCACTTTCTGGGGTTATTGTGAGGATAAAATGAGATATCTATAAAGTATTTTGCAAACTTTAAAGTGCAATATAAATGTCATCTATTATTATTATTAATTTATGAGTTATCAGATGCTGTATTTTTTGATACAGTGCCAGAAAATATGCAGATAGTTCAAATTTTTTATAAATATAATATTGTACTCCTATGATCAGTTTGTGATCTGTTTTCTAATCTCCTTATCATACCTTCTGCCAGCATGATCTGAAATATATTCTTTTTAAAAATAATAATAGCTTTTTTATTTTTCAAAATACATGCAAAGATAGTTTTCAACATTTATTCTTGCAAAACTTTGTATTCCAAAATTTTCTCTCCCCCTCCCTATCTCCTCTCTCCCCTAGATAGCAAGTAATCTAATATAGGTTACAAATGTGCAATTTCTCTAAACATTGAAATATATTCTTATAACAATATTTTTAATGCCTTTTTGTTTACCCTGATTGAATTCATCATGTTTCTCTCATCAGAAGTCAGATTTTCTTCCTGCATATATAAATAACATGGAGTGCTTCTCCATCTCTTTTTATCTATTTTTTTCTTTTTGAATAAATTGTATACTTCCAGAGCTAAATTCCAGTCATGAATCTCATTCAATCATGTCTCAATGATTTCCATGAGGTTATCATTTTCTCTCTACATTAGCACCCCTACTTTTTATTACTCATATTTGGTGTGTTTTTGTATAGACACCTGAGGCTTTGTATGCCATTTCTTATAAATTATTAGTCTTATCTTCTGGATTCTTTTTCCTGTGTTGTAGTTGCTGCTTTTTGCCAAGTTCATTAGTTGTGTGTAGGCAATTTTTCCTTTCCCCTACCTTTTTTCATCTTAAAATCCCTTTGATTAGATTTACAACTTTTCAGACAAGTATGTTTTTACTTGTTAGGTGTACTTCATCCCTAGCCAAGATTCTTCTCATTCCTATATTTTAAGTTATGGTACATATTTCTTTCCTATGATAACTACCATCAGTCTTGTATCACTTCTCATTGTCCTCTTCTGGCTCATGATAAGCATCAAACATTCCCAGGACAATAACTACAGAACTCTGTGACCTCTCATGAAAACTACCTTTCCCAAAATCCACAAAGGGACAAGATTCATTGCTCTTTCTCCCAGAGTGATTGAATATCTATGGTCAGGTTGCCTCTGTTCTGCTAAAAATTTTCTTAGTTATAGATCTATAATCTATATCTATCTATCTATCTATCTATCTATCTATCTATCTATCTATCTATCTATAGGACTGTCTTCCTATCCCTCTGCATCCTCCTTTTCATTCTCCTTTACTGGCTTATCATTCAAATGATGGATATTCTCCAAGTTTGTGTTCTCTTCTTCTATAACCTTGCCCTATCTATCTATCTATCATTTATCTCTGTGTGTGTGTGTGTGTGTGTGTGTGTGTGTGTACCTCTTTCTCTGTTTCATTTTTCTCATTTCTTTAGCTCATTAGCTATCAACCTTCATGGATTTAACTAACATCTTTATGTAAATGACTCATAGATCTCAACTTCTGACTCCTCTACTCAATCATTCCAATGTCTTCCTATTGCCTTTCCCCATTTGACTTTTTAAAAATATAACACATTTTTAAAATAAGCAAAAATCAACCTTTTCTTTCTCCCATTTTAACTTTCTCCCTAATTGAAAATGAAAGAAAAGATAAAGAATACAAAAGCACAAATTGCCATTGAGGGTGAGGCAGGAGGTTGGGACAGAAAGGAAAGTGGGCAAGGAAGAAGACACACAAGCAAGAAGAATCCAATAGAAAATTAAGACAACTCTGAGGTACCACTACATATCTCTCAGATAGGCTAAGACAGGAAAAGATAATAATGAATGTTGGAGGGAATGTAGGAAAACTGGGACACCAGTACATTATTGTTGGAGTTGTGAACTGATTCAATCATTTTGGAAAGCAATTTGGAACTATACCCAAAGGACTATCAAACTGAACAAAGTCCACTGGGCTTGTATCCCAAAAAGATCATAAAGGAGGGAAAGGGACCCACATGTGCAAATGTTTGTGGCAGCCCTTTTTGTAGTGGTAATACACTGGAAACTGAGTAGATGTCTATCAGTTGGAGAATGGTTGAATAAATTATGGTATATGAATGTTATGGAATATTATTGTTCTGTAAGAAACAACCAGCAGGATGATTTCAGAGAGGCCTGGAGAGACTTACATGAACTGATGCTAAGAGAAATGAGTAGAACCCGGAAATCATTGTATGTGGTAACAGCAAGATTATACAATGATCATTTCTGATGAATGTGGTTCTTTTCAACAATGAGATGATTCAGGCTAGTTCCAATGGTCTTGTGATGAAGAGAGCCATCTCCATCCACAGAGAGGAGTGTAGGGACTGAATGTGAATCACAAGATAGTGTTTTTTACTCTTTTTGTTGTTGTTTGCTTGGATTTTGTTTTCTTTCTCATTTTTTTCCTTTTTGATCTGATTTTTCTTGTGTAGCATGATATTTGTGGAAATATGTATAGAAGAATTGCACATATTTAACATATATTGGATTACTTGCCATCTAGGGGAGGGAGTGGGGGGAAAGGGAGAGAAAAAATTTAGAACACAAAATTTTGTAAGGGTGAATGTTGAAAATTATCCATATATACATTTTGAAAATAAAAAGCTTTAATTAATGAAGAAGAACCCAGCAGAGATGACAGAATAAGACTTACCTCAAAAGAAAGTTATCTAATTTTGAGAGATGGGGAAACTGAGGCTGAGGATAAATGATTCACCAATGGTAACACAACTACTTGATGGACAGTCTCTTTCTCTGGAGGACTGCTTTAGGTGCATCCTCAAATTTTTATCAAAATCAAGTGAGAAATTAAGGAAATTAACCAGATAATTCAGGGCCAGTGCTCTTTCCACTGTGCCATCAGCTGTCCTGTCCAAAAAAGAATCAATATATGTGTGCAGATGGTAAAGGAGGATCTTAGCTACATGGTTTGTAGAAAGAAAGGAAAGAATGCTCTTACACTGATAAGTTTTCACATTTATTTTCTATTTGGGGTTATATCTAGAACCTGGAGTTTGTACAGGAGATTTAGTGCAATGATCTTGCTCACTGCTAGGCCACTCATTACGTTGAAGAAAAAGATTCTGAGCTGGAGAGAACCTTCCTGATCACCCAGTGATGAACAAACTGAGACCCAATAGTTCCTAGGTGGCAGCTAGAGAGCTAGGACCAACACTTAGGCACTGGGACTTCACACTCCTCTCATTCTTTCCACTATCCATATTGCCTTCTGCAATTGCTTTCTTTTCTCCTCATTTCCTTTTTGTTCAGAAATTAATTAAAATAAATAAATAAAATGTATATTTCCATATGCAAAGCAGATCAAAAAAGGTCATGCATGGAAGCACAAATCTGGGCCATCTCCAAATGATTTTCTTCTCTAAGTATGCAAAAAAATCAACATGTTATTTTCTTTTAAAAACATTTTTGATGTATTTCATTTTTTCCAATTATATGTAAAAAGAGTTTTCAACATTCATTTTATAAGATTTTGAATTCCAAATTTTTCTTTCTCCATTCCCCTTCTCTTAAGATATCAAGAAAGCAATCTGATATACGTTATACATGTGAAATCATCAACACATTATTTTCACAATTGTCCTGATTGTCTGCATTTCCTTAACCTTTTTTCATTTTGATAGCTATCACTGTCCTTCCTTTCTGCTATCCACAAAATCCCTCTAGATTGAAAAAAAAGAAAACAAAACTCTTCTCTCAAATAGGTATAGACAAGCAAAATTAATTCTCATATTGACCACATCTGAAAATGTGCCTCATTCTGCATCTTTGGTTCATTGCCTCTCCAGATAATCCACAAGTTTTATCATCAGTCCTCTGGAATCTTGATTAGTCATTGTATTGATCGGTGTTCTTAAGTTTTTCTTATTTGTTCATCTTTATAATGCTTTTCATAAAATTATTGAATTGTCCTCCATCCAGTATATATCCATCCAAAATGAAAGAATAAATGTCCAGACAAAGAATTGAGACTGCTCTTTGCTGGGTCACATGTTGATTTCAGAGGGAGTTGGTCTAAGACATCTTCCCTTATAACATTGTGCACATACATGTAGGCCCACCTATATAAATACATATATAATGGTGTGTATTAATATATACAATATATGTAATATAATATATACTTATACACACACTCATACATCCAGTATTATGAGAGAAAGAGAGAGAAATCTCTATATATCTATATTTCATTCTATACTGTTTCACCTTTTTGTTAGCTGCCCAGACACCTGGATGATTTGTTCTGCTAACCTTTTGAAACTCATAAAGTAGTAGCCTTCAATTTTTCTATCCAAAATGAAAGAATAAATGTCTAGACAAAGAATTGAGACTGCTCTTTGCTGGGTCACATGTTGGTTTCAGAGGGAGTTGATCTAAGACATCTTCCCTTATAACATCATCTCTCACTGGATGACATCAGCAAAGAAGTCTGACCAAGAACAAAGAAGTCCACAAAGAAAAAGGGCTAATCAATTAAAGCTTTTTGAAAGTGACTTCTCTTCCTAAGAATTGGGCCCATTGGCTGGTCTCCACAACCTTATTTATCTAAGTGACAAAATGTGAAAAAATAAAAGAAGAAATCCTTAACCATTTTGGATGGAAATCTTTTTATGATTTAGTACATTTTCTTTTTAAACAGAGCATACAGAATATGATTGCTCCTTTTCCTGATGATATAATATTATTATGGACATTATTTTAATATGCCAAGTGCACTTCAAGGAATGTTATTTGCCCTTCATAATTCTGGTTGCTCTTCTCTAGATAATTTCCTTTTGTTAATGTCCCTTTGGTGCCCAGAATTGAATACAATATTCCATATATGATTTGAATGATTTTTAATACAGAGAAAAAATAATTGAATCCTATCCAATAATTTGTATATTAAAATTCTATTAATTCAGGCTAAGATTACACTTCTATGCACACACATACATATATGTTTATATGTAAATATGAGTATATACATATATTATGTCTATATATATATATATACACATATGTTTATTTATGTGACATGATCCAAAGTATTGAGAAAAGAATGGGAAAAGTCATTATATCTATATAATTTATGAATAAATGAAAAGAATTTATTAAGAAGTATGTGCTGAGCATTTTGTTAAGAGCAGAAGATACAAATATAAAAGTGAAAAAATGTCTAAGACAGTTTACATTCTAATAGGGGAAGCCAACACATATAGAGGAAGGATGGCCAGGGAAGTTTTAGTTAGAATGGCGTAATGAATGAAGCCATAGGAAACTCGACTGGGATGTTCTGCCCAGAAACAAAAGTAGATTTGATTTTATTGCAATTTCTAGGATATGGAGCTCGTGGTGATATGTAAAGAATAACAAGATAGATGACAGAAGATGGTTAGGATAGGTATCTGACAACATGATCTAATGATCTGAGGCTGACTAGATAGCTGAGTTTTCTGAATTGGGGCTCACTGATTTATTCACCAATCAGGTCCGCTTGGTCCACGACAGGAGTTCTAATAGTGAATGGATTAAGTTCCCAAGGACAGGGACTCTGGAGGTCTGATGACCATTATGATCATTTCTGAATATACCATTTCTCACCCAATCACAAATGAGTTGTGCCTTTTAAGAAAGAAAAACAGTGAAGCAAAACCAATTGATAATTGACAATTAACCCCATTTGACAGTATATGCAACATCTGTACCCATAGTCTCTCACATTTTCAAGAAACAGAGGGAGTGCAGTCTTTTTAGCAGACACTATTGACTTACACTAAGACTCTCAGACAGTCAACAAAATCAACAATCATTAAGCAATGTCATGTTCTGCACTGCAGATGCAAAATGGGACAAAAGAGAATCTCTTCTTTCAAGAACCTCACAATCTAATAGAGATGACAAGCAAACAACTATATACAAACAAGCTATGAAAAATAGGAAATAATTAAAAGTTGGGAGGAACTAGAATTAAGAGAGGTTGCAAAAGGCTTCCTGTAGAATATGGAAGTTAATTTTTCCAAGTACTTACAAGTTTTTCACACAAAATGTAAAAAAGTAATCCTGTGCTTATTATAATATATTCTAAAATTTTAGCTTGGAAGGGGCAATTAAAAGAATCATTAAGGAGTATTTCTGGGTAGAGGGGAGGGTTATGTCTGGTGAGAAGCAAGGACCTTATAAAAAGTTTTATCTGGGGAAACTGGGAATAATAAACTACCTTCTCCAGACAAGGGTTGTGCTTCTCACCCTAGGAGAGGAAATATATGCAAGTTCCCAGAGACAATCAAAATCCAAGAGGGCATATAAAACCAAAGGCATATAAGTTCACTTGGTTTTAGGAGTCATAAGGGATTAGGAAAAGGGAGTAGCACCATGCCTTATGATTTGGGATTTAGAGTCACTAAATGACATATCATCTTTCATGAACTGATATTTTTAAATAGCATGACAGAGAAATATACTATTAAAAATCAAATAAGAGATTAAATAAATAAATAAAGAAGGGAGGAAGGAATGAAATTTTATAGAAGCAATATTGCAAGAGAGAGCTCAACTATGTCACCTAGAAATTTGATACCTCTAAAGAGAGATTATAAACAGAATAGAGAAAGGTTAAGTTATACACCATGCATGAGAGTAGAGAATTCAAAATAGACTAAAGGGGACCAAAAATAAAGAATAGAAAATGAAAATTTCTTTAAAAAGGGTGTCACACATAAAAGTAATAACAATAGAGTGGCACAGAAGAATGTTATTTAAAGTAAAAGGCTGGGGTGGGAGGAGAATGACAATTTCCAACCATATGTTTATCTGGGCATGGAAGGGAAGGGCTGATGAAAAGGGAGGGAAAATATAAACAAATACCAGAAAGAGAAATGAACAATTTAGATAAATTCAAGAATTTGGCATAGAGCAGGTAAATGGGAGTCAGGGAAGATAGGAAAATTTATGCAAACAGATTAGTGAAATCACCAGAGGATGCTGCTGAGACTGGGGGCCAGAGTTTGTCTGATGACAATTATCTTCATTTCCTTTGAAAAGAGAAAGAAGAAATTCTTCATACTATGCCTGTGTTTTTCCATGGGGTTTGGGTTTGGAGCCTTAACTTCCTTCTGGTCACATTTGCCTTCCCTTTTCTTTCTCTCAAGAATATGAAAATAGACTATAATCTCCTTGTTGCCTTAAAATAAAGAAATATTAAGGAATCAATTAAAATTATTCTACTTTAAATCATTTGGACTAATATGAAAGAGAAGCTTTATTATCACTGTCTTTGTTTTTCTCCTTTCAGACTTAATTAGGGTGGTGATTCTGGCAAAGCCCAGAGGTCCTTAAATGATCCCATCTTAACCCAGTGAAGGGTAATCATCAGACAAGAAAAGTCTTTTTTATTACTTCAATTAATGGAAGCATCTCTGGGGTTCACCTTTGACTACCTGGAACGTAGGATCTTTAAAAGGTGGGGTCAAAGGATTGAATGGTTTTAGGAAAATAATTTTCTGAGGGTATGCTGAAAGTCAATTGACTATTGCTCCATTTGATGCAACAAAATGTTATCTGAACTTTTCCCTGAGTGCTATAATTATGTTTTATTCTTGTAGAATTTTGTATTAACCAGAGAATGATATAACTGTAACTTAGAAATGGCTTGTGGGAGAGAGATTTCTAGGGTTATGGTGTGGTTCTGATCATATAGCGCCTCTTGCATCTTCAGCAGAAATTGCTTAGATTAGAATAATCTAAATTAATAAAAATTGGCATGCCTGTGCCTAAAATGCAGAGTATAGAATTTTCTTCCACAAGAGGAAGGGATGGAAATTTCCCAAGCTGCCTTTGTTTAAAACTGCTGGAGATATTAGATAAGCTTGCAATTTTTAGCCCACGGGCAATGGCCTGGATCCATATAGATTCTTCCCTCTACTAGTTAAAGGAGCTTTTTAAAAATACAGATTAATACTGATTATTAATAAAATTTTAATAGCTCAAGCCCCCAGTTAGGGAGAAAATTATCTAACAACTTAAAAAAAATATCTAACAACTTTTAGCCAGGGATGAATATCCCAGACTTGCAAAAATTTTTTGAGTATTCAAAAAAGAGGTTTCCCTATCTCCAAGACATTCACTCATAGTGCAATTAAAATCACTTTATCTTTATTACTTTGTTAAAATACAAATAAGAAGTAAAGGAAATTGAAATGAATAAGAAAATCCTTAAGAATAATCAATGCTCTTTTCCAAACTACAATAAAACAGAGTAGGAAAAAGATATGAAGAAATTCATCAAGTTTCAGCAGCATCTTGAGGAAGGCAGAGTCAAGATTCTTTCCAAGCATATTCTTCCATAAGTGGATCAATGAGTATGTTAGGGTACAGTTATTTATACTAATGGCCAATTATGATATGTAGCATCTTCTCTTTTGTACTCTAGCTCCCTGATCCTGCAGCTACATCTTTCCTCCATTCCATAGATGCAGAGACTTGCATTCCAAACTTCCTATGCTCCTGGACTTCCGTCCTCCAATATAGATTTTACTCTGCTTCATCCTCTTTCCAGGCTGAAGAAAACCCATAATTCCTAGAATCCCATTCATCTATTGATCCAATCTGGTGCACATTAGCATTAAAATCATATAAGCAAAACTAATCTTAGGGACAAATTGCTTCCTTAAAAGATGATTAAAATCAATTTAAAAAGAAAGAATGGTTTTAAATATTTTGAAAAATAAATCAGTTATGTCTACTAAAAAAAAAAAAAGAAAGAAAGAAAGAATGGAAGAAAACCTGACCTAACAATTATTTCCTAACATGTGAATGGATCAAATAACCCAATTAAACATAAGGAAATGTCAAAATAGATAAGAAAATAAACCCAGAAAGTTCTGGATACTAGAAAATATCTTTTTTTAAAAAATAGACACATAAAGCAGAAACAATTAAAATGAGGTGATTTGACTACATACCATTCCAGATATAAATCTATAATCTTCATGTTGGAAAGCTCTTTTTGTGTTCATTGAGACTGTTCATAATTGTATCAAAGGAATTTCCTTTTTTTGAGGGAGGCAGTATCTCATATCCATCATTAGTCATGATTCTCCAGCCTAGATTACAAAGCACTTTCTTATAGAAATCACTTAATCTCTCTGAGTCTCAATTTCCTCATCTGTAAAATAATAGAGTACTAGATGCCTCTAACATTCTTTTTAGGTCTAAATCTTTGATCCTAAAATTTTATTATGTCCCATGTCCCAACATTACAAGAAAGATATCATTGATGTTACCATGAAATCATATTTATCTTTTTGAAATGTATTTGCCTACAGTATGGGTAGATACTTAACTATGTTCAATGTTCTCTTTTCTCAGTATTAAAAATACCAGATATTGGGTTCTTGAAAGCTATTCCAGAGGAATGTGAAATCTGGCATTTTCTTCCCTTCTGGAAAGGATTTGAGTACAATTTCAGCAATAGACAGTCTGTTTTATGAGAATCATCCTAAGTACTCGAGTCTTATCAATAATAGACTGACCACTTTGTGATGAATTCTTTGACCAAGGTTACTTATGAAACAAGGAAAAATGCAAAAGGGCATTTTTTATTTAACTTCAATTCTGTATAGTCTTCTTTCTCTTCTGCATTGAGTGTCAGAGTTATGGAAAAGCAGGCAAAGAGGGCTAAGAATCATATAATCTTTAAAGTGCATATAAATTTTAATTGGCTACTGGTATTTTAAATGCAAAGGGATTGTCCAATGAGCAATGAGGGGATATACTCTAACTATAACTGTATTAATCTTGAAATTCTTATCATAGATATAACCAAAAGAGTATGATATTGCAGCTAAATGGAAGGATGATTGTCAGGTTCTACTTGGAAAAGTAAATACATTTTTGAAATTGGTCTTATTGTGTAATCAAAGGCATCAATTTATTTCTTTTTATTTTTTAAATAACTTTTTATTGATAGAACCCGTGCCAGTGTAATTTTTTACAGTATTATCCCTTGCATTCATTTCTGTTCCGATTTTTCCCCTCCCTCCCTCCACCCCCTCCCCCAGATGGCAAGCAGTCCTTTACATGTTGAATAGGTTACAGTATATCCTAGATACAATATATGTGTGCAGAACCGAACAGTTTTCTTGTTGCACAGGGAGAATTGAATTCAGAAGGTATAAATAATCCGGGAAGAAAAATAAAAATGCAAGCAGTTTATATTCATTTCCCAGTGTTCTTTCTTTGGGTCTAGCTGCTTCTGTCCATCTTTGATCAATTGAAACTGAATTAGCTCTCTTTATCGAAGAGATCCACTTCCATCAGAATACATCCTCATACAGTATCATTGTTGAGGTATATAATGATCTCCTGGTTCTGCTCATTTCACTTAGCATCAGTTCATGTAAGTCTCGCCAGTCCTCTCTGTATTCATCCTGCTGGTCATTCCTTACAGAACAATAATATTCCATAATGTTCATATACCACAATTTATTCAACCATTCTCCAATTAATGGACATCCATTCATTTTCCAGCTTCTAATCACTACAAACAGAGCTGCCACAAACATTTTGGCACATACAGGTCCCTTTCCCTTCTTTAGTATCTCTTTGGGGTATAAGCCCAGTAGAAACACTGCTGGATCAAAGGATATGCACAGTTTGATAACTTTTTGAGCATAGTTCCAAATTGCTCTCCAGAATGGCTGGATGTATTCACAATTCCACCAACAATGTATCAGTGTCCCTGTTTTCCCACCTCCCCTCCAACATTCCACATTATCTTTCCTTGTCACTCTAGCCAATCTGACAGGTGTGTAGTAGTATCTCAGAGTTGTCTTAATTTGAATTTCCCTGGTTAATAATGATTTGGAGCAATTTTCATATGTCTATAAATAGTTTCAATTTCTTCGTCTGAGAATTATCTGTTTATATCCTTTGACCATTTGTCAATTGGAAAATGATTTGATTTCTTATAAATTAGAGTCAATTCTCTATATATTTTGGAAATGAGGCCTTTATCAGAACCTTTGAGTGTAAAAATGTTTTCCCAGTTTATTGTTTCCCTTCTAATCTTGTCTGCATGTGTTTTGTTTGTACAAAAACTTTTCAATTTGATATAATCAAAATTTTATATTTTGTGGTCAATAATGATCTCTAGTTCTTCTTTGGTCATAAATTCTTCTCTCTTCCACAGGTCTGAGAGGTAAACTATGCTATGCTCTTCCAATTTATTTATAATCTCATTCTTTATGCCTAGATCATGAACCCATTTTGACCTTATCTTGGTGTATGGTGTTAAGTGTGGGTCAATGCCTAGTTTCTGCCATACTAATTTCCAATTTTCCCAGCAATTTTTGTCAAATAATGCATTCTTATCCTAGAAACTGGGGTCTTTGGGTTTGTCAAACACTATATTATCAAAGTTATTGGCTGTTTTTTCCTTTGAATCTAACCTATTCCATTGATCAACTAGTCTATTTCTTAGCCAGTACCAGATGGTTTTAGTAACTGCTGCTTTATAATATAATTTTAGATCTAGTACAGCTAGGCCACCTTCATTTGATTTTTTTTTCATTAATTCCCTTGAAATTCTTGACCTTTTGTTTTTCCATATGAACTTTGTTGTTATTTTTTCTAGTTCATCAAAGTAGTTTTTTGGGAGTCTGATTGGTATAGCGCTAAATAAATAGATTAATTTAGGTAGTATTGTC
This sequence comes from Antechinus flavipes, assembly GCF_016432865.1. Classification (NCBI taxonomy): domain Eukaryota; kingdom Metazoa; phylum Chordata; class Mammalia; order Dasyuromorphia; family Dasyuridae; genus Antechinus; species Antechinus flavipes. Next base: position 166,256,984 of record NC_067401.1, read on the forward strand.
ATCTTTATTATATTTGCTCGCCCAATCTAAGAGCATTTAATATTTTTCCAGTTGGTTAGATCAGACTTAATTTGTGTGGAAAGTGTTTTGTAGTTTTGCTCATAAAGTTTCTGATTTTCCCTTGGCAGATAGATTCCTAAATATTTTATACAATCAGTAGTTACTTTAAATGGAATTTCTTTTTGTAACTCTAACTGTTGGGTTTTGTTAGTGATATATAAGAATGCTGATGACTTATGTGGGTTTATTTTGTATCCTGCAACTTTGCTGAAGGTGTGGATTGTTTCTAATAACTTTTTAGTAGAGTCTCTGGGGTTCTCTAAGTATACCATCATATCATCAGCAAAGAGTGATAATTTGGTTTCCTCATTGCCTCTTCTTATTCCTTTAATCTCTTTCTCAACTCTTATTGTCATAGGCATCAATTTAAAGGGGATACTTGGTCCATATATACATATGCATATATTTATTTATTAATTAATAATAGCTTTTTCTTTTCAAAATATAAGTGAAGATAGTTTTCAGCATTCACCCTTGTAAGACCTTGTGTTCCAGATTTTTCTCCCTCTCTTTCGCTCACTCTCTTCCCCTAGATAGCAAGTAATCCAATATATGTTAAATTTGTGTAATTCTTCTATATATATTTCCACATTTATCAAGCAAGCAAACAACAACAAAAAAGGTGAAAATAATGTGTTGTGATCCACATTCAGTCTTTATGATCCTCTTTCTGGATGCAGATGACTCTTTTCCATCAGAATTGGCCTGAATTACCTCACTGTTGAAAAGAGCCAATTCTATCACATTGATCATCACATAATCTTGTTGATTTTGTGCGCAATGTTCTCTTAGATCTACTCATTTCACTTACCATCAGTTCATCTAAGTCTCTCCAGGACTTTCTGAAATCATGCTGCTGATCATTTCTTATAGTACAATAATATTTCATAACATTCATATATCAGAATTTATTCAGCCATTTCCCAATTGATGAACATCCATTCAGTTTCTAGTTTTTCACCACAATGAAAAGGATTGCTAGAAGCATTTTTGCACATGTGGGTTCTTTTCCCTTCTATGCTCTCTTTGGGATACAGACCCAGTAGAGACACTGCTGGATAATGCACAGTTTGATAGATCTTTGGGTATAGTTCAAATTGCTCTCCAGAGTGGTTGGATCAGTTCCGATTTCCTTGGTTCATATATATTACAATGTTTATGATAAGGATTTGTTAAAAAAAAAAAAAAAACCTGCTATTACAGCTGATATATCAATATCTGTTACAAAATGTGACAACCTAAAGAAATTCTATTTAAAGATTCAATAACACTCTCCAAATTAAATGAATATTTTTTTGATATTTGGCAACTTTATATGCAAAAATGAAGGTGAAGAGAAGTATATTGAAAAATGAGAGTCAGCAATAAACAATGAGAGGGATCAAAAAAATGTAGACTGCACAGAAGGCTGTAAACTATATATCATGAATACTATTCAATTCTTCACAAGAAGCTGACTTAACTATATACACAGGAAAAATTAAGAAACTGAATAAAAAATACCTATTGTCCAAACTCTTGAAGAAAATAAAATTATTCTTTATCATTTAATAATTAATTTTATTCTATAATAGAATCTGTATCTGTATATTACAGATTTCCATTCTATAATATAATTGTTCAAGCCACATTTCTTCATCCATATGAATTAAGCTCAGGAATACAGCTTTTCCCCTGAATTAGTTTAAAATTACAAATTAATTTATTATCATCCCAAACAAAGTGTATTGTATACCCTTGCTTGTCCTTGGGTCTTATCTCCTTAATAAATCCTTCTAAGTGTCAAGGCATCTACTAAATCAGGACTACATAAGAGATCCCATAAAGCAATTACTATTTATTAATTGGTGGTCATTATCCTTATGTGAATGTTAGCCCACTTTATTTTTTTTCTTATTTTGTTATTTTATTTTTCCATAGTTACACGTAAAAACAACTGTTTAACTTTTGTTTTTAAAACTTTGAGTTCCAAATTCTCTTCTTTCCTCTCTCCTCACTCCACTCCCTCATTGGGAATACAGAAATACAATATATATGTGGTCATGTAAAATATTTTCATAATAGTCATGTTGTAAAAGAAAATAGAGACCAAAAAAAAAAAACCTAAGAAAAATAAAACTTAAAAAAAGTATGCTTCAGTCTATATTCAGATGCCATCAATTCTTTTTCTGAAGATGGATAACATTTTCCATTATAAGTCTTTCAGAATTGTTTTGAATCATTTTATTACTGAATTATTTTATTGCTGAGACTAGCTAAGTGATTCACAGCTGATCATTTTATAACAGTGCTGTTACTTTGTATACAGTACATTTCACTTTGTATCAACTCATTGTAAGTCTTTCAGGATTTTCTGAGAGCAGTCTGCTCAACATTATTTAATGGGCAATTTCCAATTCCAGTTGACTCCAGAAAAGAGCTGCTATAAATATTTTTGTACATAGAAGTCATTTACCTTTTTTCATCTTTTGGGGGATATGGACCTAGTAGTGATAATGCTAGGTCAAAGAGTATGTGTGATTTTATAGCTCTTTGGGGATAGTTCTAAATTACTCTACAGAATGGTTGAATTAGTTCACAACTCTACCAACACTGTATTAATGTCTCATTTTCCCCATGTCTCACCCAACATTTGTCATTTTCCTTTTCTGTCCTATTAGCCAATCTAATAGGTATGAAGGAGTACCTCAGAATCATTTTAATTTGCATTTCTTTAATCAATAGTGAGTTAGAACATTTTTATATGGCTATATAAGCTTTGATTATTTTATCTGAAAACTTCATATCTTTTAATCATTTATCAATTGGGGAATGGCTCTTTTTTACATAAATTTGACTTGGTTTTCTATATAATTGTATTCTTCCCCCATCCTGTTCATCCCTGTTCTCTTTCTCTTTTCACTCTGTCCCTTCTCATCTGCTATCCCTTTTATCACCACCTTCTTTTATTACCTTCTCCTTCTCCTGGTAAGATGGCTTTCTATATCCAATTGAGCATATATGTTATGCTCTGTTTGAGCAATTCTGACCAAAGTAAGGTTCACTCATTCTCTTTTATCTTTCCCTTCTTCCCTTTCACTATAAAAACTTTTTCTTGCTTCTTTAATGTGAGATCATTTACCTCATTTTATCTCCCAGTTCCTTTTCTCCCAGTTCCTGTAAGCCTTAATTTTACATTCAACTCACATCTGTGCCTTTTGTCTACTCATATTCCTTCTAACTGCCCAAATAATTAGAACATTCTTATAAACAGTTTATAACCTTGTTAAATCCCTTATGATTCCTCTTTCCTATTTCTCTTTTTATGCTTCTCTTGAGTCTTGTATTTGAAAGTCAAATTTTCTATTCAGCTCTGGACTTTTCATCTCTACTTCATTAATGTCCATTTACCACTAACACAATCCCAAAGGATTATATTCAATTTTACTGGGTCAATGATTTTTGGTTATAATTCTAGCTTCTTTGCTCTTCAGAATATCATATTCAGAGTCATCCGATTCTTTAATGTAGAAGCTGCTTAATCTTGTGTTATCTTACTGTGGCTCCATGTTATTTGAATTGTTTCTTTCTGGCTGCTTATAATATTTTCTCTTTGACCTGAGAATGCTGGAATTTAGCTAGAATCTTTCTGGGAGTTTTAATTTGGGGATAGCTTTTAGTTACAGATGGATTCTTTCTATTTCTGTTTTATCCTCTGGTTCTAGAATTTCAGGGCAGTTTCCCCTGATAATTTCTTGAAATATGATTCTATAGTACCAGACTTAAAATTATTATAAAGCAGCGTTCATCAAAACTATTTGGTACTAAGAAGCAGAGTGTTGGATTAATGGAATAGGTTAGATACAGATGATACAATAATCATTGACTATAGCAATCTAGTATTTAATAAACCCCCAAACTCTAGCTTCTAGGATAAGAATTCATTTGACATAAGAAATTATTTAATAAAAATTGCTGGGAAAACTAGAAAATAATATATCAGAAGCTTGGCATGGACCTATGTCTCACACCCCATACAAAATAAGGTTAAAATGGGTACATGAGTTGGATGTAAAAGATGTCACCATAAGCAAATTAGGAGAGCAAGAGATAATTTACCTTCAGGAGAAGGGAGGAATTTTTGACCAAAGAAAAACTAGAGAACATTACAAAATGCAAAATAGATAACTTTGATTAGATTTAAAAGTTTTTGCACAAACAACACTGATGCAAACAAAATTAAAAGGGAAGTATGAAGATGGGGGAAAAAAATTTTACAGCCAGTGTTTCTGATAAAGGCCTCATTTCTTTCTCTGCTAAGGCAATTGGGGTTAAGTAACTTGCCCAAAGTCACGCAGCTAGGAAGTGTTAAGTGTCTAAGGCCAAATTTGAACTCAAGTCCTTCTGGCTTCAGGGCTGGTACTCTATCCACTGCACTATCTAGCTTCTCCCAAATTAACACAAATTATGTTCATTTTTTTCTGTTTTTTTCCCTTTGGGGGACCTTCAGTTGGCCTTTGTCTTCTTAGTGGAGGAATATAGGAGGCAGAAGAGCCACCAGGATGGTGGGAGATGTCTGTGGCTGACTTTGTCCTCAGTTTAAACACCCTATTACAATTATATCAACTATAGAACTATTACATTACTATGCTAAATACTAAGTATATTAACCATTGTCTTATCAATTCCTCTGAGTTAACACCTTGTTTCAAGTATATGTCTCCAGAGTTTGGGCTCTCTACATTTTTCTTTTGTGGTTTTCCCCTTTTATTTTGATTTTTCTCATGAACTATTTCATGATTCATAAAGAAGTGTATATTTAATGAATGTAAACTATTTGCATTTTTGTTTTTCTTCCCGGGTTATTTTTACCTTCTGAATCCAATTCTCCCTGTGCAACAAGAGAACGATTTGGTTCTGCATATATATAGTGTATCTAGGATACGCTGTAACATATTTAATATATAATTTATAATAATAATAAAATATAATTTAATATAAATATATATTTAATATATATAGGACTGCTTGCCATCTAGGGGAGGGGGTGGAGGGAGGAAGGGAAAAAATCAGAACAGAAGTGAGTGCAAGGGATAATGTAAAAAATTACCCTGGCATGGGTTCTATCAATAGAAAGTTATTATAAAATAAATAAATAAATAAATAAATAGTTAAAAAAAAGAATATATTTAAAAAGTTAATATACTTGTATATTGTAATATATGTAATAATGTATAACCAGAAAAAAATAAGATAATTAATAAATGAAAAAAAAAAGAGAAAGAAAAAGAAAGATGATGTCTAGGTCTTTTTTTTTTGATCATGACTTTCAGGTGGTAAAATAATTTTAAAATTATCTCTGTTGGATCTATTTTCTAGGACAGCTGGTTTTTCAGCGAGATATTTCACATTTTCTCCTATTTTTTCATTCTTTTGTTTTTTTTTTTAAATCACATTTTAATTTCTCAAAAAATCATTGGTTTACATTTGCTAAATTCCAATTTTTAGGAGATTATTTTAAGGGTAAATTTTTTTTACCTCCTTTTCCATTTGATCAGTTTTACTTTTTTAAAGCATTCTTTTTTCCATTTGCTTTTTGTACTTTATCATTTGACCTAGTCTGTTTTTTAAGATGTTACGTTCTTCAAGTTTTTTTGGTGTCCCCTTTAGTAAGTTATTGACTTATTTTTCATGATTTTCTTATATCACTCTTATTTTTCTTCTGCCTCTCTTGATTTTCAAAATTCTTTTTGAGCTCTTCCATGGTCTGAGACTAATTCTTTTTCTTGGACACTGAATGTTGGAGCTTTATTTTTGTTATCTTCTTTTAAGTGTGTGTTTTGATCTTCCTTGTCAGGATAGTAACTTTCTATGGTCAGATTTTTTTTTTCCTTGTTGTTTGCTTATCTTCCCAGACTTGTAGGAAAAAACCTTGATTTTTAACTCTTTGTTAAAATATGGTTTCCAGGGTGGATGATGAACTGTCTCAAGGTTCAGGAGTTTTGTACATATGTTTTAAGAAATACCTGTAAGATACTTGTAAGTTTTCAGTAAGGACAGGTATTTAATACTCTTCTGGTCTTTGATCTAAGTGACCATAAGCATTATTTTCTCCCTTGTAACTGTGAGGAGGTTCCCTGCTCCACTATGGCTGCAAGCTCTGGTGTATTAGTGCTTCTTCTCATCTTGGGACTGCCACTCAGGACTTTGACCCAGATCTAAGTATGAGCAAAGCAACAGAGCCCTGCCTCAGTGCTGCAAAGAAACCCTTATAATCCCCTTCTGACCAGTTGTTTGATCCCTTACCATCTGTGAGCTGAGAGCTTCAGAAATAGCTCCTGCCTCTGCTGATCCAGTGGATCCCAAGGTTTGCTCCTGGTTTGTTGGGGGCTTGGGCTGTGCTGGCACAGGTCTGTATTGGACTGTGCTTCACTCTCACCCAGGTGCAACAAACCTTTCCTGCTGACCTTCTAAGATGTCTTTGGCATCTATGGGCTGAGAATCTGGAAACCACCATTGCTGTCCTTGATTCAGTCACCCTGAGGCCAGTTGGAAAATTGTTTCACACCATCTTTTGTGGGTTCTGCTGCTCTAGCATTTGTTTAGAATCATTATTTAAAGATATTTGGAGGAATTTGGGGGAGAGCTCAGGGGAGTCTCCTGCCTTTATTTCCTCATGTTGACTCCACTTTTGCCCACTTTCTTTAAAATAAACAATCATATTGTTCCCACCTCCATGAAGCTCTCTACTCTATAACTAATCATATTATCTTCCCTCCCTACCAAACTCTGCACTCCTCCAAACTATATTAAGGCTGGTGAGCCCTATCTTAGGATCACTGGTCATTGAGAGAAATCATTGACCCTATTTATTGGTTACTGTTAGTTTTATTAATAAGTTTTATCATATTCAGACTATTGCCTCTCATTTTACCTTGTTTCAATTATAGCACTATGATAATATGAGAGCTCAGAGAGCTTCTTCATTTACAATTTACAAGCATTTATTAAGAGCTTACTATATGCCAGACACTGTGTTTAGTGCTGGGGGAAAACAGTTCCTCAAAGAAATCACATTCTTACAAGAAAGACAGCATGTAAATAATTAAGTATATACTTGACATACATGTAAATAGAATGTTATTTCAGAAGGAAAAGTAAATGAAATGTTATTTCAGAAGGAAAAGTACTAATGTCTGGGAGTAGGAGGGAATTACTTACTAAAGCTTTTATCAAAAAGTGGAATGTAAACTGAATATTTTATTTTATTTTTTTATTATATCTTTTTATTTACAAGATAAATGGGTATGCATAGGTAATTTTTCAGCACTGACAATTGCAAGACCTTTTGTTCCAACTTTTCCTCTCCTCCCTCCACCCCTTCCCCCATAGCAGGTTGACCAATACGTGTTAAATATGTTGAAGTGTAAGTTAAATACGATACATGTATACATGTCCAAACAGTGATTTTGCTGTACAAAAGAAATTGGACTTTGAAATAGTGTACTATTAGCCTGTGAAAGAAATCAAAAGTGCAGGTGGACAAAAATAGAGGGATTGGGAATTCTATGTTCTGTAAACTGAATATTTTAACTGTGCTTGAGGAATAGTAAGTAAGTCAATACAGCTGGATCATAGAATGCATGGAAAAGAGAAAAGTACAAGAAAATGGGTTAAAGTTGTAGAGTCCATATTATGAAGAGCTTTACTCAAATGGAGTATTTGATCCTAGAAATAATGAGAAAATGAGGTTTATTGAATAGGAAGCTTACATGATCAGATTTATACTTGAGGATAATTCATTTAACAACTGAGTGGGGGATGAATTGGAGTGGAGAGAGACTTGAAACAGGGAAGTTAGAAATCTATGGAAGTAGTCCAGGTGAAACGTGATGAGGGCCTATATAGTAAGGTAGCAGCTGTGTGAGAAGAAGGAAAGGAACATAGATAAATGATATTATTAAAAGTAGAAATGGTAAACTTTGACAACAGACTGTATATGCGAACAGAGTGTGAAGAATCAATAATGACATGGAAGTCTGGGTGATTGGGAGAATGGTGTGCCCTCAACAGTAAAAGGAAAATGTGAAGAAGGAAGATCTGGGGGGAGAGAAGAGAATTTATCTCCTCCAAGAATGAAAGAGAAGAGGAGGGGAGGGGAGAGGAGAGAAAGAGGGAGGGGAATTCTATTTTAGGCATGTTAAGTTTGAGATTTAAGTGATGCAGGATTGGGTCTAAGAAAGAACTCGGATTGGATGAATAGAACTAGAAATCATCTGCACAGAGATGATTATTGAATGTTCAACTGTTGATAAGATCATAGTGAGGTAGAACAGAAAAGAAACCAAAACTAAAACTTGGGGAACACACACAGATAGTGAGTGCGGAATGGATGAAGATTTAGCAAAGGAGACTAAAAAGGAGTAGTCCTTTATAAAGACACTGCAAAAAATAAAAACAAGGAGGTAGGTCCAGAATAGATTTGGAAGAGGAGTATAGGCTGGATTCTCTTTAGAAAATTGCACATTGTATTTACTGTCTTGAAGTTTCTCCCTCAAACACCTTTATCACACCAATATCCTTCGTTTGAGGTTGTCATATGTTTGTGAACCTTGGAATAGCATAGATTCAGAAGAAGTCAAGTCACAAGTCACTCAAGGGACAATAGAGAGATACATGATTAAATTAATTTGCTGCAACAATATTTCCAGTGAAGAATTATGTAGAAGCAGCAGCTTAAAAGAGTTTATCAAAAAAATTTATAAATAGAAAAGGAAGTGGGCTGGTCAGCTTTTGAAAGTAAGAAATAACTAATGGTATAATGGAAGCCCATGTGTTCCACTGTTACATGCACTATGTCAAGAGCTCTTGAGAATGATCCTATAGAACTGGTTTTTCCTCCCTCCCACAAAGAATTTATTTACAAGAGGATATATGGTCAATCATCTCAGTGTGAGATAATGTGGAGAGGTTGTGATCTTATATCACTAGAGGAAATAAATACTTGCATTGATAAAAATAAAACACTGATTCATTGAATTATCAAAATTGTTTTTTTCCCCAATGGATTGACCAGGTTTGTTTCTTTTTTTAAAGTTTTATTTTTATCTTTTGTTTTTGCCTAACCTTCACTTTTAAATATATCCTTTCCCAACAACCATCCCTTGTAACAAAGAATAAAAGAGAAACAGGGAAAAAATCAGTTCAGCAAAACTAATACATCAACTGAGTTGGGAGTATTTGCAACATTTCAATGTCATCTTTTCTTTGGGGCTAAGTTTGGTTATCATAATTATATAGTGTTCTTTTTTAGGGTTTTCGAAAGGGTTCTTCCATTTACATTGTTGTAGCCATTGCATGTATTTATTTTTCTAAGTCTACTTCTGTGTCAATTCATATAAATCTTCCTTTTAAGCTGGCATCCACCTTTGATGAGCCTATAATTCTTCACTTATTGTCATAAGGTAATAAAAGCATGATATTTTGGAAAAATCATTGAATTTAGAATCCAAGTTATATTATGAGGAGTTGGAACAAATGATCTTGAAGCTTACAGGTTTTAGTTTCTTTGCCAGGTATTGAGACTAATTGGGGACTTCCTCAATCTTTTCATTCTAGACCACACCCTATTGGAGCACTGATAAGACTAAGAAGGGTTCTGCTGTCTGCTTCTAGTTATAATGAAGGACCTGTGCTTGAATATGATGAACCAATCCTCTTATTGATTCTCTGGTCTCATGAGAGAGACAAGAGAAGCTTGTTACAAGGAAAACTGGCCCTTGAAGCAGGAAGAACCTTCCATTCAGACTTTAAAAAATGAAAAAAAAATTCTTTTCTTCCTTTCTTCAGAACATGTGAAGTGTAACTTTCTATGGAAATTCCCATGGGGAAAGAGGAAAGAAGTTTTTCCAGTAGCTCCCCCATCACCTATTGAAGCTTCTTGCATATGGTAGTAGAGTTAGAAAAGGCTGAGCTTGAGTAGGGATCTCTAGCTCCAAGTAATCTTTTTATGCTTTGTGTTTCTCTTTCCAAACATAGACGACCAAATAGTAATTCTTTATTAAATATATATATATATATTTGTAATTAAGGCTTGGCTTTATGCATACCCAGATCACCTAAAATGAATGCAGACACATGCAGACAAATTCTAAAGACCTACCTGCTTCTAGAAGTCATTTTTAGTTTTAGTTCTAGGTATAGGTGGTGGAATCCTCAAAGAACCCAGGAACTCAAGTCATAGCAATTTTGGAGGTAGAATCTGAGACTGAATGTTCCTGCCAAGCCAGCAGGAGAGCTGAGCTGAAAATGCAGAGTATCTAGAACTTGAGCCTAAGGGAAGCTTTGGTTTTGAAACTGGAACCATGCTATGTAGGAAATAGGCTAAGCTCTAAAACTAATCCCTTTCTCTGTCCTAGAGTATGAAGTAGAGCAGGAGGAAATTATGTGCCCAATTTTAGGGGGAATGAATGTTTATTCTAGCTTTACCTTTTGAGTACATATTTCTTTTTGAAAATTAATCCAATTAACCACTTAATTTCATGAAACTGGTTGAATAGTACTAGGATGCAGGATTACTCCCTTATAAATGAGGGAGACCTTTAAATGGAAGCTGCCAATAGCAGAGCTCCTAGTTCCCATTAAGAGTAATGGAGAGCCCTGAGGAAGAGGTAAAATGTTATATATCTGGCCTATAGACAGTGTGGGCCAGGGTAATTGCTGTTACATATTTATCTTATATGCATTTAAAACTGGCCCCTACCATTTCTCAGTGAGTAAAAATTAGAAACTAAAAAGTCTTCATCAGAAACATCCATAGTCCAGCCAAATAGATTTCCACATTGGCAGTGACCAAAAATGTATGTGTCTCTCTCTATTTTAAGTTCATCACCTCTCTGACAAGCAGTGAAGTATATTTCATCTCCAGTCTACTGCACTTGTCATTTAATGTTGCATTAATCAGAGTTCTTAAAGTATTTCAAAATTGTTTTTCTCCATAATTTTTAATCATTGTATAAAGCTGTCTTAAGTCTCACTTCCCTCTGCATCAATTCATAGATTCTTCCCAGTTTCTTCTAAGACTGTCCATTTTCTTATTTTTTTAATAGCACAGCAATATTCCATTACATTTATATACTATAACCTGGTCAATTTCCCAACTTCTTAGTTTCCCATTTTTGGCCACTATGAAAAGAGCTGCTACAACTACTTTTGTACATATTTATTTTACATTATATTTTATTTTACATATATATTTTACACATCTATATTTTGTTATTGCTTTTTCTTTGGGTTTTTTGGCTATGGTTTGGGTCACAGTTTTGGTTATAGTTTAGCTATAGTTGGATCAAAGGGTATGCACAGTTTACTAAATTCCAAATAGATAGATATTTTCATCCTAGAAGGCAATCTCATGGGGTTCAATGGGTGAGAACTCTTGGATCCTTCATTTTGTTCTGAAAGCATTATAAGAGATGCTCTTTTCAGCTATTACTAGGCTTCTTAAAGGAGATGATGACCACTAAATGGAAGAAAAGTCCAAGTTCCAGATCGGCTTACCAGAAGACATGGACCTTAAGGGAGTTGTTTGTACAGTACAAAACCAAGGTTATGATGAAATGCCTAAATATTCCCATTGGATGTTTCATGTGCTTTAATATTTTATATATTTTTGTATTTTCTTCAGGGGGAAGTACAGGGAATAATAATTACCATTTCATGCTTTAAGTCTTTGTCAATGTATATTTATGATTCTTTTGTGTTTTGAGTGTTTCTTTTCTGTGAAGGAAATAAATAGCTGTCTTTTATCTAACTTACATTGTTGGATAGCTTTCTAATCTCTTTGGGGGATGCCCTCAAAATACCAAAACTGAGCTTTAAGGACTGTTGGGTATGGGCAACAAAATAGTTGGACCTTTTTTTTTCCTTTTTCAAACAACAGCTTCCTCCAGAACTGAACTTGGTCAATATATGAGCCTAGTGCTAGAGGCCCCTTAGCAGAAGTGGGACCAGCTAGTCTATAGTTTCCCATAAAATTATAGTTTGGATCAAATTCTGTTCTAACTTTCTATGCTTCTATCAAATAGAAAAGAAGGGACAGGTGTAAAACATATTTCAAAGGAAGAATTGTTTGAACTGTGAATGATTCAGTACGATGAGGGAAGGAGGAGGAGAGATGAGTCAAAACGGATTATAATGGCATCAGCCTATTGCCAAATACATCATTATAATCTATCCTTGGGATAGAAGTTCCCTGGTTATGTGAGCATTTAGAAATATTGCCTTTTGAGTTAATACAAAGGATAACAGCTCTTTGGTTCTACACAATGTAAAATGAAGAGATATGCTGCCTCTCTGGTTGTTGAAAAATTGACTTTGGTCTGATATTCTATAGCTTTAATATTATTGAGGCCATTGATCCTTCATTCAATTCAAAAAACATTTATTAAAGTTCTACTATATGCAAAGCACTTGCTACAGACTGAGTAAATAGACTATCATTGCTAAGATTTTATTTTATAAATCAGTACAAGGGCCTGTGATTTTATTGGAAGGGAAAGGAAAGAAACAGGCAGTTATTAAGCACCATATCTTGGGCTTGCCATTGGACTCAATGACTCTGAAAGAGTAAGACTGACAACTTTGTGCAACTTTGTCTCACTTAAATCCAAATCAAGTCAAAATGCACAAGTCAAGATAACAAAGTCATTATCCTCTACAAAAATGAAGGACAAATCATCATAACAACTATATACAAGGCAATGTGCTAAGCATTTCACAAATATGATCTCATTTGATCCTCACAACAATTCTGGGATGTGGATATTAGTTTTAACCCCATTTTAAAAATGGGGTTAAACAGGCAGATTGTGGTTAAGAGCCTTGCTCAGGGTCATACAGCTAGTAAGTGTCTGAGGTTAGAGTTTAATCAGTCTTCTTGATTCTAGGTCTAGCACTCTATCCACTCACATACCACCTAGCTGCCACTAATTATTAATATGAAATCCCTTCCAGTGGCAAAGATCACAATTCATCTCAAAGAATTATTTTAGACTCAGAGAGGGTAAATGGGTTTTCTGTGGTTACCTAGATAATTAAATGTCAGAAGAAGCATCTGAATCCAGATCTTCCTGATTCCTTGAGCACTCTAGGCATTACAGGATGTCATGTCTTGCTTTCAGGACTCATATAAATATGGTTTAACTCATTTTTATAGTATTTGCAACTGTAATTATATAACTTTTATAAATTATATATAAACAATAATTATATAATTATATATGTTATATAACATAATAACAATAATATTTGAATCACTCTTTAAAGTTTGCAAAATGCTTTACAAATATTATCTCATTTTATCCTCACAACACCCTACGAAATAGTTCTTGATTTATAATTATTATTATCATCCCAAATTTACAAATGAGAAAATTAAGATTAAGTAACTTGCTCAGGGTTACACAGTTAGTAAATGTCTAAGGCTAGAGTTGAACTCGGGTCTCATTATCTCTAAGTCTGATGCTTCTTCCGTTGGGTCACTTATATGATTACCTTACAATAATGTATTCAGGGAGATAGAAATCCTGACATATTTTCTATGTTAACGTCATTACTACTAATAGCATAACTAATAATAACATAATAACAATCGATTCTTGCATGTGTTTCTGAAGCTCTGTGTCATAGGCACAAATCAATTGCTCTGCAGTACAAGTAAAACAAGGTAGGAGAAAAATGATCTCAACTGCTCATCTTTCTTGAAACACAATGACCTAAGTCCAACTCATAAATCTAAGTGTTGACCATGGGAGGGTGAGAGATAGGTTTAATACTTCCGATAGGGACCCTGCCTTCTACATGTACACAAAGACATTCATAACTTGTTAAGCTTCTCCCCATGTTACTTGTAAATGGTTCTGAAATCTTGGAAACAGGAATTTGTCATACGTACCAACTCATGTGGCAGCTGAGCTGTTCTGAGGCATGAAGAATGGCTTATAAATATACCTTAGGGTGAGAAAGATCGCCAGCTATCAACCGCAATAAAGCAGGAACTTGAAAGCCAGAGCCAGTTGAGGACATTGTTGGCTGCCATTATATCCATGATCATCTTTTATTTGCTTTCTGTACTTAAGAACAATTTCAATAAGTTCTCCATTTAAATCCTGTGATATAAGTTTGAGCTGTGCATGACAGTTTATTGGTATATCATATGTGACATTTGTTCCTTGCCTGCAAAAGCAGCCCACACCAGCTTCTGTATTGTCTTCCACAAGTTCATAAAAAGAGAGGATGTTACCTTATTAGCCAAAGTGGAAGAATAATTATATTATTTGCCCACCAGGTGGCATTATATTTAATCACTAGTCCAGTGGTCTCATTAAAGTCAATATGACATATATATATATATATATATATATATATATATATATATATATATACACACAAGAGTCTCCTCTTCAACCCTCCTTTCAATCCCCTACTCCCAGTCACCATTCTCCCCTTTAAAGTTGGGCAAATTTATAAAAAATACTCATTATAGCCAGATTCATAATTCATCTAGGGCAGTGATATCAAACTCAAATAGAAATGAGGGGCACTGAACAATATGTATTAGGAATCCTTGCCGCCATATATTGATTTTTAGAAAAACCCACATATCTATGTTCTGTTGTATTTTTATTTATTTTGTTAAAAATTTCCCCAATTACATTTTACTTTGGTACTGGCAGCACTGGCCTATGGAAAGAAAATTTTGACACCTTTGATCTAGGGTATAATACAGCATAAGATTCCAAAATTACTAAGAATAGAAAAAAAATCTCTAGCTTATTATGTTCCCATCTGACTTCTGGAATTTTTTTTCTCTGTCTTGACCTCTCCTCTCAATATACATATATAAATACATTCATAGAAAATAGATAAAAAAGAAATCAAAACAAAGAAAATAGACAATGTTCTGTGGCCACATCCTTTATTATTATGATCTTGAAACTCTTTTGATCACACATTTTTATCAGGAAAAATGTTTGAGCATACTTAATATACATACATACATACATGATATTTATAAATTATATATGTTACTGTATTAAATATATATTATTTATATATATTATTAAATATATATTCTATAATAATAAATGAAACTAAAATAGAAATGTAAAAGAATGAGACAAAGAAATAAACAGTATTTTAAACATTTTATTTTTAATAATAGCCCATTTTTTGCTCTCACCAAAAAAATGTGGCAAGAGAAAATTATAGAGAGAACATTTTAGTGAGAATAATGTGATTAAATATGCTCCATCACTTTTTAAAATTCAGTTTTCATGGTACAGTGATTCAAAGGTCTGATTCTAAGTTCAGTTTATTTCAATATTGGTACTGGTTTGTCGTAGTTGGAAAAGATATCTCACAGAAATCCAAATGAAAGAAAAGCATTATTGGCTGTACCTATTAAATCATGGTCCTTGTTTTTCGATTCTTTCTACTTATTATATAAAGATTTTCTTTGAAACTTACCTAGCAGATTTCCTTCTTCCTTGATGTAGGAGAAAGTATTTGATCTAGGGAATAAGATTGGGGCATCAATAAAGCAGACCCCAAGATTCCTGGGTAGGCTCTGATTTCCTGGTGGTGAATGGCTTTCATTCACTTGCTGAATTTTTAGCAATAAATGATTTGATGTATAGAATTATACATTAGGAGACTGCTATCTTTCATGGACTGACAGATAAACCTCTATATTGCAAATACAGACCTCTAAATAAACTGGGTGACTCCAGCAATATACTGAAGTGGAACTAGATCTTTATTACAGGCAAAAATGTTACCCACCATCAACCTGGATATAACATTGAATGATAAGAGATAAAAAAACCTATATTTTTAATGGAGGTCACCATACCAAATACTCATAATCTCCAACCTCTGTGGAACAAGCACTTCTAAAATATAGAGATATAATATGTGGGCACAGGATGAGGCACACATTTATTCCTGGTGATCTGTTACTGGTATTGTATGTAGAATGCTTTCATTGAGTTATATAGAGAATAAGGTATATGGGGTACTCAGGAGGACTATCACTCTGATGTGAGGACTTTCTGAGCTCTTTTCAAGGCTACTTATACCATACACCTCTGGTTTCTACTTATCACCCAACTCTCATCTATGACTCCAGTTGGAATATGTCAGTGGCCACACTACAGCATATGGTCTCAACCATCTCAGCAGATGGGCTAAATCAGATTGAGAGTTAGCACAAACCCATTGGTTAGTTAGGTTGATGTCTACCCCAAGGAAATGAAGAGTTTCTTTCTTTCCTTCTTTCTTTCCTTCCTTCCTTCCTTCCTTCCTTCTTTCTTTTTCTTTTCTTCTTTCCTTCTTTCTTTCCTTCCCTCCCTCCTTCCTTCCTTCCTTACTTCTTTCTCTTTCTTCCTTTCTTTCTCTTTCTTCCTTTCTTTCTTTTCTTCTTTTCTTTCTTTTCTTTCTTTCTTTCTTTCTTTCTTTCTTTCTTTCTTTCTTTCTTTCTTTCTTTCTTTCTTTCTTTCTTTCCTTCTTCCCTTTTTTTCTAAATCAAATTAACCAGTGGCTTATATATTATATTGCTGTTTCTTCTTCTCATAAAATGGGCAGATAAAACCAGTTTGTTCCCATAGCTCTGAAGATAATTAAAGCACATACTAAGGAATGCTTAGAGTTTAGTCAGGCATCAAAGACACCAAGATCATCCACTGTATCCCCACTGCAATTGTCTTGACTTTTGTCCTGCCACTGGCCTTCCATAACTTAAAAAAAATGAGGTTGATGACTGTACCACCCTCCCTAATTTAAATTCAATTTATGCGCAAGTTAAGATGAAGGACAAACCACAAGAGGATGAGTTTACATAATAACAACAATGATTTTATTTAACTACAAAAATCAGGGAAAATGCCTTCCTGGGCTGAATAAATCTCTCTCTTATAGAAACTGGCTAGGTCCTTAATAAGAATTGAGCAAAAAAAAAAAAAAAAAAAATTCTAGTACATTATCTCTCCTGAATTGGTAAGAACTGATAATATTTTTTTTCATTAAGGATAAAGTACAGTGCTAATATTATTTCTTAAAATCTTCATAAATGGAAAAAGGACAGTATGCTTCCAAACCAGAAAGATAATCATGTGGCTAGAATTATTCACCACAAGTCACCATCCTTTATAAACAAACAAAACAAATCTCTATATTACAAATACAAATACCACAATATCCCTGAGAATTCAGGAAAGAAACTAGTAGAACTGGAGAATTATTACAGAAAGAACTGCTTCCCACAATCTTCTTTTTTTTCATATTTTTATTAAAGCTTTTATTTTTCAAAACATATGCATGGACAATTCTTCGATAATAGCTCTTGCAAAACCCTGTGTTCAATTTTTCTCCCATTCCCCCACTCCCTCCTCTAGATGGCAAGTAGTCCAATATATGTTAAACATGGTAGAAATATACATTAAATCCAATATATGTATACATATTTATACAATGACTGTGCTGCATAAGAAAAAAAAAAGAGAAGCAAAATAAAATGCAATCCAACAACAATAAAAAGAGTGACATTGCTATGTTGTGATCCACACTCAGTTCCCATAATCCTCTCTCTGGGTGTAGATGGCTCTCTTTATCACTGAACAATTGGAACTGGTTTGAATCATCTCATTGTTGAAGAGAACCACTTGCATCAGAATTGATCATTGTATAATCTTGTTATTGCCATATATAATGATCTCTTGGTTCTGCTCATTTCACTTAGCATCAGTTCATATAACTCTCTCCAGGCCTCTCTGAAATCATCCTGTTGATTGTTTCTTATAGAACAATACTATTCCATAACATTCATATGCCATAATTTATTCAGCTATTCTCCAATTGATGGGCATCCATTTAGTTTCCATTTTCTTGCCACTACAAAAAGGGCTGCCACAAACATTTTTGAGAATGAATCCAAAATCTTCTGGACATGATGCTGGTTTGTAAAATATAATCTTACTCAGTTACAAAAAAGAATCATTTCATTGATATATGCAATATCCTTTACAACAATAAAATATAGAATAATAATAGCAGGATAACAACTTATCTTAAGACTATTTCCATCTGAACTCCATCAAAAAAAAAAGAAGAATAAGATAGCAACAATAATCCCAATCCCAAATCTAACCTATCATTCAGGGCCTAAAGAAAGGAAAAACACATGTATTAAGTGTCCACTATGTGCCAGATCCTGTACTAAATATTTACAAATATTATGTCATTTGATTTTCACAACAACCCTGGAAGGTAGATGATATTTGAAAGTTGAGACAAACTCGGTTAAGTGACTTATCTAAAGTCAAACAGATAATGATTAATTGAGATAAAAATTCAAATTTTCCTGACTCCAGACTATGATTTTTTCCCCCTTAGATTTCCCAACTGTTATTCAATCTGGCATTTTTCTAAATCTGCATGGAAGAGTTGTAGGGTAGAGCTTTATTGTTTTTATTTCTGCTACTATCTATACATCTTATTTATCTATATCTCTTACATAAAAGAAGGCTGGATAGGTTTTTTAAATAATAGCAATAATAGTAGTAACTGACATTAATACAGCATTTACTCTAGACATTATGATAAGCACTTTATACTAATTATCTCATTTGATCCTCATAACAATTCTGGGAGATATGTTCTATTATTATCATCATCCCCTTTGTGTTTAACCTGTGATAGAACATTCCAAGTATATGTTACTTATTGGTTTGGTCAACCATAGTCAGAAACACTGCAACTTTACTCCAACATAGTGATGTTATTTAGGTCCTCTTCAAGAATGAAGGACAACAAGTAAAAGCACAATTGAAAAAAAAATAAAAAACCAGTTAGAAAGAAAGAATGCAAATCACAAGGAGATGTAATTAGTATCACATAAGCGTTAACAGCAACAATGATATAGAAAAGAAAAACTTGGAATATAATATTCCAAAAGGCAAAATAATTTATTCTGCAGTATTACAATTTCCACAATCCTAGTCCTACAGAGATTTTTAAAACAGACCTTTTATAGAAAAGAAGACTTTCAAGCATTCCTTATGAAAAGGCCAGAACTAAACCAAAACTTTGTAATCCAAAAAAAGTAGTCAAGAGAAAACTAGGAAGTCAAATACATATAAACTATTAGAAGGGACTAAATAATGTTGAAATGCTTACATTCTAATAGAAAGAAAAGAAGCAAGAGTTTTTTTTTCAAAATCCTAATATTTTCAAAGGTCATCAGAGTTTAAATAAGATGAGCACAGGAATGGAATATGGTAATGTTCTGTTTTCTTGGTTAAAAGAAAAAAGAAAAGGGAGGATAAAGGAAAGACATTAGAGAAGAAATCTGAAAACAACAGTTTCTTATTTTGTATAAATGGGTTATGTGAGAAAAGTATACAAACATGGAGGAAAAGGTGAGAAGTAGACATCTAATTATCTCCTAGTCTGAACCAGATAAAAGAGGGCAGAATACATCCAAATAACAAAGAGTTTGATGTAGAGACGCATCAAACTCAACAAAGAAGTAGGCAAGTATAAAGAAAGAGCAAGAAAGAGTATAATAGAGAGAATAGTCGAAAAAAAGAGAATAGTAAAAAAACAAAACAAACTTTAGAGTTGGAAGGTTAATTATAAAGAAGGAATTAAAAGAAAAATAAAGTATAAGAACCAGAAATTAAGATCTGGGCTTTGTTATAAGAGGAGGAATAGAAGAATAGAAAGGAGTAACACATGAGATACAGGTTACTATAGTTAATCAAATTCCTTCTCTTTCTTCAAGTCCTTACTTTTTTGGAAGAAAAAGAAGAACAAGAAAAAGGAAAAGAGGAGAAAGAAAAGGAGAAGGAGGAGGGGGGGAAGGGAGAAGAGGAACTGAGTAAAAGTATAAGAGACTATGCTGGAACTAAATATGTAATTAGCAATCATAACAATAAATATAAATAGGATGGATTCACTTGTAGATTGGAGGAGAGTACCAAAATGAATTAGAAAGCAAAATCTAACAATAATTTGGTTGTAGGAAGCACAGTTTGAAACATAAAGATTCAAACAGCTAAATTGAGGAGCTAGAACAGAATTTGCTATACTTTGGATAAAATTTTAAAAGCAAGGATAACAATCAGAATCTCAGATAATGCAAGAATAACAGACTTGGTTAAAAGAGATAAGCAGGAAAACACCATTATGCTTAAAGATACCAAAGATATTGAAATAATATTAATGTTTGATATAGTATACACATAATATACATATACCAAGTAGTATAGCATCAAAGTAAGACAGTTAAAAACTTTGGTGGATAAAGCGCTAGAATTGGAGTCAAGAAGTTCTAAATTCCAAACCAGTCTCAGACATTTACTATTTTTGTAATAGTAAAGTCATTTAACTCCTATCTGTCTTAGTTTCCTTATCTTTAAAATGGGAATAATAATAGCATCTATCTCCTAGATTTCTCATGAGGAAAAAAAATGAGATATTTATAAAGTGTTTTATTATTTTTTTTATTTTAGCTTTTTATTTACAAGTTATATGCATGGGTAATTTTACAGCATTGACAATTGCCAAAACTTTTGTTCCAATTTTTCCCCTCCTTCCCCCCACCTCCTCCCCTAGATGGCAGGATGACCAGTACATGTTAAATATATTAAAGTATAAATTAAATACAAAATAAGTTTATATGTCCAAACATAACGGTTTGTACAAAAAGAATCGGACTCTGAAATATTGTACAATTAACCTGTAAAGGAAATTTTTTAAAAATGCAGGCAGGCAAAAATATAGGGATTGGGAATTCAATATAATGGTTCTTAGTTATCTCCCAGAGTTCTTTCGCTGGGCATAGCTGGTTCAGTTCATTACTGCTCCATTGGAACTGATTTGGTTCATCTCATTGCTGAAGATGGCCAGGTCCATCAGAATTGATCATCATATAACATTGTTGTTGAAGTATATAATGATCTCCTGTCCCTGCTCATTTCACTCAGCATGAGTTTGTATAAGTCTCTCCAGGCCTTTCTGAAATCATCCTGCTGGTCATTTCTTACCGAACAATAATATTCCATAATATTCATATACCACAATTTATTCAGTAATTCTCCAATTGATGGGCATCCACTCAGTTTCCAGTTTCTGGCCACTACAAACAGAGCTGCTACAAACATTTTTGCACATACAGATCCCTTTCCCTTCTTTAAGATCTCTTTGGGATATAAGCCCAGTAGAAACACTGCTGGATCAAAGGGTATGCACAGTTTGATAACTTTTTGAGCATAGTTCCAAATTGCTCTCCAGAATAGCTGGATGTGTTCACAATTCCACCAACAATGTATTAATGTCCCTGTTTTCCTACATCCCCTCCAACTTCCGCATTATCTTTCCCTGTCATTCTAGCCAGTCTAACAGGTATGTAATGGTATCTCAAGATTGTCTTAATTTGCATTTCTCTGATTAATAATGACTCGGAGCATCTTTTCATATGGCTAGAAATAGTTTCTGTAAAGTGTTTTGTAAACCTTAAAGTTCTATATAAATACTAGCTATTGTTAATATCATTAAGTACCCAAAGAAAAAATTTATTTATAGGGAGAAATAGACAGTAAAACTCTGATAGGAACCTCAATATGTTCCTTTCATTAAAAAAAAAATTTAATATGCATATATATGTATGCACATGTATATATATTTATATATACATATATATGTATGTGTATGAAAGGAACTGGATGAATTTTTGCAAAATTTAGATATGATAGCTCTCTGGTATTTATTGAAAGGACTATAGAAAAGAAAATACATAGCTATAAGCTCTTTATAATACCTGTAAAAAAAACCTGATTATTTGAATAAAAAAGCCTCAGAATCAAATGCAGAAGTATTATGGATCATAATGAACTTATAAGAACTATATGTATTATGGATTACTTTTCATATTTGTTAAGCCTCTACTATGTGTTAGGTGCTAAGTTATATATTACATATTCATTAAGCCCATACTCAAGTATTATACTATATATTATTTATTAAGTACCAACTGTATATCAGGTACTAGATGCTGCAGATACATGAATAAAAATAAAACCATCCCTGCTTTGAAAGAACTTACATTCTATTGATCATATTTTAAGTCATAAAGACTATATGTATTATTTATTAATTTATATATTTGTTAAACCCCTATTATGTGTCAAATACTATGTTGTATCTTAAGTATTTATTTATATTTACCTTGTCAAGAACTAGATGCTGCAGATACAAAGAAAAAATTAAAGCCATACCTGAGCTCAAGGAATTTTAAGAAAAAGTATTATGCATATAGTTTACTGCAGTGGTCCTCAAACTTTTGTTCTCAGTATCTTCATGTTGTTAAAAAAAACTATCGAGGATCTGGTCAAAGAGTTTTTGTTCATATGGGTTATATTTATAGCTATTTACTATAGTAGAGATAAAAAAATGATTTTGAATTTGTAGACCCTCTGAAAGGGTTTCAGAGACCCCAACAATTCTTTGGACTACACTTTGAGTCAATTGGAGTCAAGAAGTTCTAAATTCCAAACCAGTCTCAGACATTTACTATTTTTGTAATAGTAAAGTCATTTAACTCCTATCTGTCTTAGTTTCCTTATCTTTAAAATGGGAATAATAATAGCATCTATCTCCTAGATTTCTCATGAGGAAAAAAAATGAGATATTTATAAAGTGTTTTATTATTTTTTTATTTTAGCTTTTTATTTACAAGTTATATGCATGGGTAATTTTACAGCATTGACAATTGCCAAAACTTTTGTTCCAATTTTTCCCCTCCTTCCCCCCACCTCCTCCCCTAGATGGCAGGATGACCAGTACATGTTAAATATATTAAAGTATAAATTAAATACAAAATAAGTTTATATGTCCAAACATAACGGTTTGTACAAAAAGAATCGGACTCTGAAATATTGTACAATTAACCTGTAAAGGAAATTTTTTAAAAATGCAGGCAGGCAAAAATATAGGGATTGGGAATTCAATATAATGGTTCTTAGTTATCTCCCAGAGTTCTTTCGCTGGGCATAGCTGGTTCAGTTCATTACTGCTCCATTGGAACTGATTTGGTTCATCTCATTGCTGAAGATGGCCAGGTCCATCAGAATTGATCATCATATAACATTGTTGTTGAAGTATATAATGATCTCCTGTCCCTGCTCATTTCACTCAGCATGAGTTTGTATAAGTCTCTCCAGGCCTTTCTGAAATCATCCTGCTGGTCATTTCTTACCGAACAATAATATTCCATAATATTCATATACCACAATTTATTCAGTAATTCTCCAATTGATGGGCATCCACTCAGTTTCCAGTTTCTGGCCACTACAAACAGAGCTGCTACAAACATTTTTGCACATACAGATCCCTTTCCCTTCTTTAAGATCTCTTTGGGATGTAAGCCCAGTAGAAACACTGCTGGATCAAAGGGTATGCACAGTTTGATAACTTTTTGAGCATAGTTCCAAATTGCTCTCCAGAATAGCTGGATGTGTTCACAATTCCACCAACAATGTATTAATGTCCCTGTTTTCCTACATCCGCTCCAACTTCCGCATTATCTTTCCCTGTCATTCTAGCCAGTCTAACAGGTATGTAATGGTATCTCAAGATTGTCTTAATTTGCATTTCTCTGATTAATAATGACTCGGAGCATCTTTTCATATGGCTAGAAATAGTTTCTGTAAAGTGTTTTGTAAACCTTAAAGTTCTATATAAATACTAGCTATTGTTAATATCATTAAGTACCCAAAGAAAAAATTTATTTATAGGGAGAAATAGACAGTAAAACTCTGATAGGAACCTCAATATGTTCCTTTCATTAAAAAAAAAATTTAATATGCATATATATGTATGCACATGTATATATATTTATATATACATATATATGTATGTGTATGAAAGGAACTGGATGAATTTTTGCAAAATTTAGATATGATAGCTCTCTGGTATTTATTGAAAGGACTATAGAAAAGAAAATACATAGCTATAAGCTCTTTATAATACCTGTAAAAAAAACCTGATTATTTGAATAAAAAAGCCTCAGAATCAAATGCAGAAGTATTATGGATCATAATGAACTTATAAGAACTATATGTATTATGGATTACTTTTCATATTTGTTAAGCCTCTACTATGTGTTAGGTGCTAAGTTATATATTACATATTCATTAAGCCCATACTCAAGTATTATACTATATATTATTTATTAAGTACCAACTGTATATCAGGTACTAGATGCTGCAGATACATGAATAAAAATAAAACCATCCCTGCTTTGAAAGAACTTACATTCTATTGATCATATTTTAAGTCATAAAGACTATATGTATTATTTATTAATTTATATATTTGTTAAACCCCTATTATGTGTCAAATACTATGTTGTATCTTAAGTATTTATTTATATTTACCTTGTCAAGAACTAGATGCTGCAGATACAAAGAAAAAATTAAAGCCATACCTGAGCTCAAGGAATTTTAAGAAAAAGTATTATGCATATAGTTTACTGCAGTGGTCCTCAAACTTTTGTTCTCAGTATCTTCATGTTGTTAAAAAAAACTATCGAGGATCTGGTCAAAGAGTTTTTGTTCATATGGGTTATATTTATAGCTATTTACTATAGTAGAGATAAAAAAATGATTTTGAATTTGTAGACCCTCTGAAAGGGTTTCAGAGACCCCAACAATTCTTTGGACTACACTTTGAGGACCATTGCACTGCACTGCACTGCAAAAAAAAAAAAAAAAAAAAAAGAATACTTGAAGAAAGAATCCAAATTTAAAATGACTAAATAATTTAATCATAAAGATTTTAGTGGGACATCAGCATTTCTATATGTTACCAACAAAGTCCAGCAGCAAAAGATAGAAAAAGAAATCCTGTTTAAAACAACTATAGATAATATAAAATATTTGGGAGCCTACCTGCCAAGGAAAAGTCAGGAACTTTATGAACACAACTGCAAAACACTTTCTACACAAATAAAGTCAGATCTAATCAATTGGAAGAATATCAAATGTTCATGGGTAGACTGAGCTATTATAATAAAAATGACAATTCTACCTAAATTAATCTACTTATTCAATGCCATACCAATGAAACTGCCAAGAAACTACTTTACAGAGCTGTAAAACATAATAACAAAATTTATCTGGAAGAACAAAAGGTCAAGAATTTCAAGGGAATTCATGAAAAAAATGCAAATGAAGGTAGTCTAATTGTACCAGAACTAAAACTATTTCATAAAGCAATGATTATCAAAAGGTACTGGCTAAGAAATAGAGTAGTGGATCAGTGGAATAGATTAGATTCACAAAACACAATAGTCAATGACAATGGTAATTTAGTGTTTGACAATTGATCAATGATGGACAGAAGCAGCTACACCCAAAGAAAGAACACTGGGAAATGAATGTAAACTGTTTGCATTTTTGTTTTTCTTCCTGAGTTATTTTTACCTTCTGAATCCAATTCTCCCTGTGCAACAAGAGAACTGTTCAATTCTGCACACATATAATTGTATCTAGGATATACTGTGACATATTTAACCTACATAGGACTGCTTGCCATCTAGGGGAGGGGGTGGAGGGAGGGAGGGGAAAAATCGGAACAGAATTGAGTGCAAAGGATAATGTTGTAAAAAATTATCCAGGCATGGGTTTGTTAATAAAAAGTTATAATTATTTTTTTTAAATTTAGTGTTTGACAAACCCAAAGACTCCAGCTTTTGGGATAAGAATTCACTGTTTGACAAAAATTACTGAGATGGTAATAGTAAAGCAAAAATTTGGCATAGACCATTACATAATACCTCCTACCCAGATAAGGTCCAAATGGGTTCATGATTTAAACATAAAGGGTGATACTATAAGCAAATTAGGAGAACAAGGAATAGTCTAGGATCTATGGAAAAGGAAGGAATTTATGGCCAAAGAAGAACCAGAGAACATTATGAAATGCGAAGTATTTCATATTCATTATATTGATAATATTGATTATATTAAATTAAAAAGATTTTATACAAACAAAACCTATGCAGCCAAGATTAGAAGGGAAGCAGAAAACTGGGGAAAAATTTTGTATGTCCAATGTTTCTTATAAAGACTTCATTTCTAAAATGCGTAGATTAACTCATTTATAAGAAAACAAGCCATTCTCTAATTGATAAGTGGTCAAAAGAGAGGAACAGATAATTTTCAAATGAAGAAATTAAAACTATTTCTAATCATATGGATAAATGTTCTAAATCACTATTGATTAGAAAAATGCAAATTAAGACAACTCTGAGGTATCACTTCATACTTCTCAGATTGGCTGAGCCAACAGGAAAAGAAAATGACAAATGTTGGAGGGGATGTGGAAAAACTGGAACATTCATACATTGTTGTTGGAGTTGTGAGCTGATCCAATCATTCTGGAGAGGAATTTAGAACTATGGCAATAGGGCTATCAAACTCCAGCAGTGTCTCTCTACTGGGCCTGTATCTCAAAGAAATTATAAAAAAGGAAAAAGGACCCACATGTGCAAAAATGTTTTTAATAGCTCTTTAGTATATATAACATTTAGTTTAGGAGCCAGCTCATAGTGGCAAGGAACTAGAAACTAAGTGGATGCCCATCAAATGGGGGAATGGCTGAATAAGTTATGGCATGTGAATGTAATAGAATATTATTGTTCTATTTGAATTGATGAGCAGGCTGATTTCAGAAAGGCCTAGAAAGACTCATATAAACTGATGCTAAGTGAAGTGACTAGAACCAAGGGAGCATTATACACAGCAACAACAAGATCATGTGATGATCAACTGTGATGAACTTGGCTCTTTTCAACAATGAGGTGATTCAAAGCAGTTCCTATAAACTTGTGATGGAATGAGCCATCTATATCCAGAGAGAGGACTATGAAGACTGAATGTGGATCACAATGTGGCATTTTCACTTTTTCATTGTTGTTTGCTTTTTTTTTCTTATATTTTCTCCTTTTGATCTGATTTTTCTTGTGCAGCTCATAAATGTGAAAATATGTTTAGAAGAATTGTACATGTATAACTTGTTTGGATTGTTTGCTGTCTGGGGAGGAAGGAGATAGAGATGGAGGGAAAAATTTGGAACACAAGGTTTTGCAAGGGTGAATATTGAAAACTATTTTTATGTATTTTGAAAAATAAAAAGCTATTATTTTTAAAATAAAAAATTTAAATAATAAATCATAGAAACCATAGATTGACAAAATGACAAAAAATGGGATGGCATATTGAAACTTTGTGGTTGCAGCCAAAGGAAAAATTTATGTCTCTAAATACTAAACTCTAAGGAAGGAGAAAAGGAACAAATCAATGAATTAGTTATGTGAATCAAATAACTAGAAAAGCTACAAATCAAGAAATCCCAAACAAACACTTTGCTTTAAAGACTTTGTAGCATAAAAGAGTTTCTCCTGGTAGGACATAGAGTTACCCTACTAATCCTTGCTTTCTACTAGTGAGCTAATGTGAAATACTCCCTTAGTATAAGGGGTTATCAATAGGTTAAGTCCTTGTCAGGGTATTCAGTTTATGTCTAAGGAAAGACTCATGAGATAGGGAGAGACATTGGGAAAAGCAACCTCTAAGTGAAACTGGGTGCTGGGAATAATATGTAAAACAAAAGAAGTATGTTCAGTGCAAAGCTTTATTGCAAACAATGGTGACATGGGGAAAGGAGGGGAGTGAAATAGGAAAAAAACAAGTCAGGAATACAGTCTAACATAGATATAACTCACTTAAGAATAGCACTGTTTCAGAAGTACAGAGACATGAGACCATTCAGCAGAAAGGGAATGCTCCAGCAGAGAAGCATAGTACCATTGAAGAGGAGGGTGTACTCAACAGAAAGGGGTATTCTATATAAAAGTGAGGATGTGAAGAAAGGTAGAGGATATTCCAGAGAAAAGTTAATGCTTGGGAGGGGAAAAGGAGAGGTTTAGAACAAAATATTCTTTTGAGGGAGTTTTGTTTTTTTTTTATCAGAAAAACAATCTAGTAGTAGACAAAATGTGATTTTAGGGGTTTATTATCAGAAAGTTAAAAAAAAGATGGTGATAGACAAAATATTATTTGAGGGACACAGCTGTACCAACCTGCAAAAAATATTATCAATAATTCCATATGTATAAGTTTACAACATCTCTTAAGTGGAGACTGATATGAGAATCATTAGTTTTAAAAGGACAATTATAATTACATAAAATTGAAAAATGTTTCCACAAACAAAACCAATATCATTCAAATCAGAAGGGGAAAAGTTATTTGAGAAAAATATCTATATTCAGGCTCTTTGACATCTTTTCCAAGACGTAGGGAATTAATACATCTTAGGAAAAGAACCATTTTGCAATAGATAGTCAAAGGATATGAACAGAAAAATCCTATAAGAATAAAGACATGCTATCAACAACCATATGAAAAAATGTTCCAAATTACTTATAGGAAGAAAAAAGGAAAATAAAACTACTCTGAGATTTTAGCACATACTCATCAGATTAGTAAGGATACCAAAAAAAGAAAACGACAATATTGATGGGGCCATAGGAGGATAGACACACTAAGCGTTTTTAGTGGAGTTAATGAATTGGTCCAATCTTCTGGAAAATGCATTTGGAATTTTATCCCAAAAATCATTAAACTATGTATATCTTTTGAACCTATAATGCCATTTATATCTTCATTTACCTCAAAGAGATCAACAAAGAACTCATGTGGGTTAAAAATGATGAGTAACATCTCATCACTATGCATCATACCTGCTGTCTCTCCTCTGCCATTTTGGAGGATTTAGAATGTTGGCAAAGTCTGGGGATCATTGATTATACTTTGGGATCAGTGTTGGTACAAACTTCATTCATGGTATAATGAAGATTAAAGTCAACACTATTTCTTTTAAAAAAAAGATAAAAGAACTCATGTGCATAAAAATATTTATAGTATAATTTTTGCAATAGAAAAAACTGGAAAATATGGAGGTGTATAGGTATTGGGAGACAACTCAACTTATGAATGCAAAGTAATATTTTTATACCATTGGTTGGTTGGTTGATTTTTTCTTTTGTTCTTGAAGAGGACCAAAATGTCAACCCTATGTTAGAGTTGAGTTATAATGTGTCCAACTGTGACTGATCAAACCAACTAGAGCTTGGAATGCTCTGCCACAAGTTGGACACAAATAATCCCTATGAACATTTGGGGTGGCTCCTCTAACTTTGTGTTTCTTCTGAGCTAATTCAATTCTACTTTGCTCATAGAGCACAATCCCTTCACTGAGGAAAGAACATCATACTAGCTAGATTGGTCCTATGCCAGTGTCCCATGTCATACAATCAATTCTAAAGTTCTTAAAAGAGATCTTGACAGTGTTCCTGTATCACTTTTTCTGACTACCTTCTGATCGCTTGCCCTGTGAGTTCTCCATAAAATAATCTTTTTGGCAAGCATACATTTGGCATTCAAACAATGAGGCTAGTCCAATGGAATTACACTTTCTGCAGTAAAGTTTGAATGCTTGGCAGGTTAGTTTGAAAAAGGACCTCAGTATCTGGTAAATTATCCTGCCAGGTGATCTTCAGAAACTTCCAATTCAAATGGAAGCGATTCAGTTTCCTGGCATGGTGCTGGTAGACTGTCCAGGTTTCACAGGCATACAATAATACATAAGGGCAGGAAAACAGCTCTATGAACCTTTAGTTTGGTAGTCAGTCTAATACCTCTCCTCTCCTCTACTTTTATTTGGAGCCTCCCAAACACTGAACTAGCTCTGGCAATGCATGTGGCTGAACACTTCCATAGCGTTCTCAACAGACTACCATCAATCAATCCTGAAGCTATTGACCATTTACTTCAATCACTCCCTAGCTGAAGTTACAACTGAAGAAGGGGTTTTGAATGCTATTAAGCTACTCTCATTGGTAAAGTACCTGGGGCTAATGCTATTCCAGCTGATATTTATAAGATGGGAGGTCCATTGTTCATACAAAAGCTGACTGAAATTTTCCAGATTATATGGCAAGAGGAGCATATATCCCAACAATTCAAGGATGTCTGCATTGTCCATCTTTATAAAGGTAAACAGAATAGATTGTCCTGTGACAACCATGGAGGGGGGAAGAGGGATCCTCTCTCTTAGTCATTGCTGGCAAGATTCTTGCCAGAGTCCTTCTTAATAGGCTGACCTTATATTTGGAAAAAGGGGATCCACCTGAGAGCCAGTGTGGCTTTAGAAAGGGCTGAGGAACAGCTGATAATGGTGTTTATTGCCCAATAACTCCAGGAAAAAACGCCAGGAACAGAACAGAGGTCTGTATACAACATGAAAATTATATCAAAATTGGTTGCCCAGAGAAATTTATCAATATAGTATGTCAATTTCATGATGGCATGCTTGCCCAGGTTCTGGACAACTCCTTAGTTTTTATATCATAAGATATTACAAAAGGGACAGAGTCAGAGAAATTTGTATGAACTTATGCAGACTTAAGTGAGCAAAAAAATAATGTATACGGTGTATATTACATTATGTGAAAACATAAAAACGATAAGAACTATGACTAATTACAATTTTTTATTTTTTTGCTTTTTGATGGAGCCAGAGTTAGGGGGTAAATATAACTAAGTGATAATGGTACTAAAAAGGAAGAAAATAAAGATGTTAATAAATACCAGCAAATAGTAAAAGAGCAGAAAGAAGCTGGAAAGGGAACTCAGAAAAACACAGCAATATTGGAACTACAATGCTAAATTGGAAATTTTTAAAAATCTTTTTATAATTAGAGGAACATAGCATAGTTTATCTCTCAGACTTGTGGAGAAGAAAGAAATTTGTGACCAAAGATGAACTAGAGACCATTACTGATTACAAAATAGGAAATTTTGATTATATCAAATTTAAAAGCCTTTGCTCAAACAAAACTAATGCAAACAAGATTAGAAGGGAAGCAACAAACTGGGAAAACATCTTCACAGTTAAAGGTTCTGATAAAGGCCTCATTTCCAAAATATATAGAGAATTGACTCTAATTTATAAGAAATCATGCCATTCTCCAATTGATGAATGGTCAAAGGATATGAACAGACAATTTTCAGATGATGAAATTGAAACTATTACCACTCATATGAAAGTGTTCCAAATCACTATTGATCAGAGAAATGCAAATTAAGACAACTCTGAGATACCACTACACACCTGTCAGATTGGCTAAGATGACAGGAAAAAATAATGATGAATGTTGGAGGGGATGCAGGAAAACTGGGACACTGATGCATTGTTGATGGAGTTACGAATCCAACCATTCTGGAGAGCAATCTGGAATTATGCCCAAAAAGTTATCAAACTGTGCATACCTTTTGATCCAGCAGTGTTACTTCTGGGCTTATATCCCAAAGACATACTAAAGAAGGGGAAGGGACCTGTATGTGCCAAAATGTTTGTGGCAGCCCTGTTTGTAGTGGCTAGAAACTGGAAATTGAATGAATGCCCATCAGTTGGAGAATGGCTGGGTAAATTGTGGTATATGAATGTTATGGAATATTATTGTTCTATAAGAAATGACCAGCAGGATGAATACAGAGAAGCTTAGAGAAACTTACATGAACTGATGCTAAGTGAAATGAGCAGAACCAGGAGATCATTATATACTTCAACAATGATACTATATGAAGATGTATTCTGATGGAAGTGGATTTCTTTGACAAAGAGACCTAACTCAGTTTCAATTGATCAATGATGGACAGAAGCAGCTACACCCAAAGAAAGAACACTGGGAAATGAATGTAAATTATTTGCATTTTTGTTTTTCTTCCCGGGTTATTTTTACCTTCTGAATCCGTTCTCCCTGTGCAACAAGAGAACTGTTCGGTTCTGCAAACATATATTGTATGTAGGATATACTGCAACATATTTAATATATATAGGACTGCTTGCCATCTAGGGGAGGCTGTGGAGGGAGGGAGGGGAAAAATCAGAACAGAAGTGAGTGCAAGGGATAATGTTGTAAAAAATTACCCTAGCATGGGTTCTGTCAATAAAAAGTTATTATAAAAAAAATCTTTTTATAGTAGATTACTTTTTCTGTTCTTCTTTCTAGAGAAAAATGTTTTTATTGATGCCTTAAGATACATAATGATGGGAAATTTAAATAAAAAGAGTTAAGGCACCTCCACTCCTTTACAGGGGATGGAGACTAT
Organism: Antechinus flavipes; assembly: GCF_016432865.1. Classification (NCBI taxonomy): domain Eukaryota; kingdom Metazoa; phylum Chordata; class Mammalia; order Dasyuromorphia; family Dasyuridae; genus Antechinus; species Antechinus flavipes. The sequence continues at coordinate 166,289,320 of NC_067401.1, forward strand.
GTGTAAAGAGCACTGCACCAAACCATTGTTTAGTTTTGATGACATTTTTTCTTCTTTTTCTTCTTTGCTATAATGGAAGGGGAAGTGGAAAATACATATTAAATATGTTTGTATGTATATGGAAATGTAGGTAATGTAAAAACAAGATATCAATAATTTTTAAAAACTAGAACACGTGACAAAACCAAAACCAACTTTTAGAATTTTGAAAAGCCCTTTTTAGGTTGGATGGCATGAGTCCAACTACTAGAGTTATTTTTTAAGTCAGCATTTAATATAATCCTCATGCATATATTTTCACATAATGTTTGACCCAAATTATGAAGATACAGCATGTCCCAAAGTCTTAGGGAAGTTTTAAGCTGTTGAAGCTTAAACACATCTAAGTTATTAAGCTTAAAACAGAGCTAAGCCTTTCAACACACCTTGTACTTCAGGACTTGCACACAACACTATATGCAGTTGCTGTCACTATGATTAGAAGCATAAGAAGAAATGTGAAAGTAACAAAAAATAGTCTTAAGAACTAATTTTTTATACTCTAATGGCAGAAGTCATTGACGAGAGCTAACAAAGATCTGAGGAAAGACAATGGAAGATTATAAGAAAATTGAGCTGGTACAGGGAACAGACAACTTGAATGTAGTAGTTTAAGAAAAAAGATGTATTAGAAATTTTACATGTCCTTAATCAGCAATTGAAAGCAAAATATAAAAGGTAAGGTGATATGAGTAGTCAAAGAAGTCCAAATAACAAAATAATCTTTTAAACATTAATCAAAAACTTTACTATAAGCAAAGAAACTAGACAAGAGGGAAATCCCACAAAAAAAGGAAAATGTAGAAAATTTCTATTTAACAATTAAAAGTTCAATAAAATGAAAACATAAGTTAAATCAATTTAGAAACAAAAATATGCACACTATTAGCATAATGAGAGAAAAAAATTACATTAAGTAAGGCATAGACACTAACTTCTCTGCAAAACTTAAAATGGCAAGATCAGACAAGATTCATAGTTCCTCCCTCAAACATTTCACAGTAGTTCATGAAATAATAGTGTAATGGGATGTTTGGACAGATGAATATCTTCTAGGTTCATTTCGATTTTCTGGAACATAATATCTAGAACATGAAGAGTTTTTTCTTTTCTTTTCAGCCCAAGAAGAAACTGATTATTTTATGGCATTTTGGGATCTATATGGTATTAGATTAGTTCAGGGAAGTTTGAATGTCATTGTATGGGAGGTACAGAAAAGAGAGAGAAAGAGGATACAGCAATGTTGGAAGCTTTGCATGAGACCTGAACCTAAGAATTCCAACAGCTGGAATCTTTCTTTTGCTTGATCACTGCCCTGCTTATGGGGAAATATAGCAGTTACTAAATTACTCTTATCCTGAAAAACTGCTAGAAAAATAATAAATTTATACCACTTCTGCTTCTTCTTCAGTTCTATTACTATATGTATGTGATTAGATAAGACAGACACATAGATTATTTATTAAATTATTAGATTATTAAATTTATCAAATTATTAGTTTATTTATTATTGGATTATTAAATGCTTCCCGATATGCCAGGTATTATGCTAAGCATTCGGAATACAAATATGAACAAACCCACAGTTCCCTTCTCCTCAGAGAGCTTACATCCTAATAAGGCTAAATAATATTTATAAAAGGGAAGCAAGGAGTAAGAGTATCCTAGAAAGGCAAAGTAGCAAGTGATGAAAAAGAAGAGTAATCTCAGAAATGAATCCAAGCAGAAATGAAGGGAGACAGGTTTGATGACCTTCCTAAAATGGTGGTTCCAGGGAAAAAGTCACCAATTCAACTGTCTTACTTTACTTTTAAAGAAATGAGGGCCTAGAGAAAGGAAATGTAAAGTACGTAATTAATTGAAAGGCAGCTAAGTTGTATCAGCAATGGGTAGTATCAGTCCAGGAGTCAGAAAGACTCATCTTCCTGAGTTCAAATCTGGCCATTTGCTAGTTATATAATTTTAAATCCTGTTTGCTTCAGTTTCCTCATCTGTCAGATGGGGTGGAGAAGGAAATGGCAAACCACATCTTTGCCAAGAAAACATCAAATGGAGTCATAAAGAATTGGACACGATTTAAAAATAACTAAACAAAAACCAAAAGGTGATTATTTGCCTATATAGAATCTTACTGGATGGGAGCTTCATCTCTAGTCTAGTAACTCTCTACTCACCTGTAGGCTCAGAACCTTTATGAATTTAATGAATAACATATTAATTTGCTTCCCCAAAGTAGCAAGGGAATGCAGATCTCAAGCTTATCTCTTCATCTCCAACAGACAGGTTCACTTTGAACAAAAATACCTGAGGCTGAGGGAGGAAGTTGGAGCGATAACCAGAGGGAAGATACTGCCCAAAGTTCAGTCCTGGGGGTAGAGGTAAGTATGCTACTTGCCTCTTCTGTTGTTTTTCTCTTCAGCCACTGCAAAGCTTTCATCAACTTCTTCTCAAATGAAATTTCTGTTGTAGTAGTGTGATGACATCAGCACATCTATATCATCACAAGGAATAAATTGTCCCTCATCTTGTGTGTCTTGGTCACAGTTGTTCCCTATATATGTCTTACCACCGAAGCTGTATTTGTGGAAGAGCATTCACCATATTTATGGAAGACACATTTTGTTACTGAGTTGGTTTTTGTGTGTGGGTGTGTATGTGTTTTTTATTTTTTTTATTTTTGCTCTGTCATTTCAGTAAGAGCTTTTGCTGTAAATTAATTCTGTCTTCTGAATGGCTAAAGTAAAGAAAATTGCACTGGTGGGATAAAAAGTTCTGGTGTAAGGAGTGTACACTTATAGAGTACTTTAAACCCCAGGTAGCTATCCCCAGGAGAAAATGACCTGTGAGTGGCAAAGTAGCCCAAATGGAGTGCTACAAATATAAAAATGGCATTTTACAGAAAGACAGTTCAACTATATTATGTTTCTGTCTAGTCTTAGACACATTATCATTTTTCTTAAATAGAACTAAGTAAGGCTTCCAAGTTAAAGGAGGATTCATCCCAAAATATCTTATGAATCACTCCATGTACATAGAGGATACCAAATGATATGATTCCATGAAAAAACACATGAAACAAATTACTATCATATTATATTTCATATATACTGTTGAAAATTAGACATGACAGAAATTAGGTTTCAGACAATATTGCCTTTCTGTTCTTTGTACATTGAAATAGGTTTACCAAGTGCATAACTTAAAAAAAGAAACTTAAATAAAATACACAAATGGCTTCTTCATTTTATGACCCCTTCAGTGTTATAAAAATTTTATGTGGAATGGTGAGTATCAAATTCTTAAGTCCATGAAAAATTGAAACTGAAATCTCTGACCTTGAATTCCAGGATCTGGGCAAGATATATCAAGCATAAAGCTATCAAGGAAAATCTATCCCTTTGCATGCCAAAGGACTCACTGGCAAATTCAAAATCAAAGCTCAATGGGAAGAATGTATTCAAAGCCTTCAAAACCATTTATGATAACATTTTTTTAAATGCACATTTGGAACTGTAAAATGGAGAATAACATATTTAGAAATTATCCCAACAAAAACCCATATGATGATTAGAAGGATGATTTCAGAAAGGCCTGGGGAGACTTACATGAACTGATGCTAAGTGAAATGAGTAGAACCAAGAGAACATTGCACACAGCAACAAGTTTATGTGATGATCAATTCTGATGGACATAATTCTTTTCAACATTAAGGTGATTCAGATTAATTCTTTGTGATAGAGAGTTATCTGCATCCAGAAAGAGGACCATGGGGACTGAATGTGGATCACAACAGAGTTTTTTCAGCTTTTTTGTTGTTTTTGTTCTAATTTTTTTCCTTTTTGATCTTTCTTGTGCAACATGACAAATGTTGAAATATGTATAGAAGAATTGTACCTGTTATATTAGATTTAACATAAACTTCTACTATGTTTAACAAATATTGGACTACTTGCCATCTAAGGGAGGGGGGTAGAAAAATGCAGGGGCAGGGATTGGAACATAAGGTTTTGCAAGGATTAATGTGGAAGAATTATCCATGCATATTTTTTTATTATAGTTTTTTATTGACAAAACATATGATGGGTAATTTTTCAACATTGACTCTTGTAAAAACTTCTGTTCCAACTTTTCCCCTCTTTCCCTCCACTCCCTCCCCTAAATGGCAGATAGTCCCATACATGTTAAATATGTTAAATTATATTTAATATATACATTAAATATAATATATGTATACATATTTCTACAGTTATCTTGCTGCACAAGAAAAATTGGATTTAGAAAGAAGCTAAAAATAACCTGAGACGAAAAACAAAAATAACAAAAAGAGTGGAAATGCTATGGTGTGGTCCACACTCATTTCCCAGTATTCTTTCTCTGGGTGTAGCTGATTCTGTTCATTACTGATCAATTGGAATTGATTTGGATCTTCTCATTGTTGAAGAGGTTCATTGTTGAAGATGGAAGTGGTTCCATCAGAATTGATCCTCATATAGTATTGTTGTTGAAGTGTATAATGATATCCTGGTTCTGTTCATTTCACTTAGCATCAGTTTCATGCATATGTTTTTTTGGGGAAAAAAAGCTTTAATTTTAAAAAAGAATTGTACATGTTTAACATATGTTGGATTACTCTGTCTAGGAGAGGGGATGGAAGAAGAGAGAGAGAAAAAATTGGAACACAAAGTTTTGTGAGGGTAAATGCTGACAAGTACCTTTGTATATATTTTGAAACTAAAAAGCTATAAAAACCCATATGATATTTATATGATACATAATTAATATCAGATTCAGCATCCTAAGACAATCACAGAAAATTAAATACTTCTTGATCAAAATGGAGAAAGATTGATAGATTTTTCAAGCGTACACAGTACAAAAGTACTTTTAGAAGAGACATTTTCCCCAATCAATAGTAAAATTTAACAATAGCTATATACCACTGGGTTAGCTGAAGCCTAGGAAAATGCTAAGATCCATGAGTAGAATCAAAATGCATTCTATGGGCAGCATTCCCAAGCAATAGAAATATCTGGCATTTGTACAGAACTTTTTCAGATGTGCAAAATGCTTTACAAATGATATTTCATTTTCTCCTCACAATAATCTGGGAGATAGGTGCTAATATGGGAGAAATGAAGCAGAGGTTAAGTGACTTGTCCAGGATCACCCAACTAAGTAATACAGGTTTGAGGATGAATTTGAAGTCAGATCTTCCTAACTCCAGGTCTGGTGCTCTATCCACTGCATCTCTTGCTGCCTGAACACAAGTAAAGAGAAGCATCAAACAAATGGCTAAGTCCTTTTGAAAGCTTCATGTTTATAGCAACTGAAATTTATCAAAGTAATTCAAACTCAGGCCATTGCTACCAAAAAATATGGAAATAAAATGACTTTTAATGACCAGATTTATTGATTAATAAAAATCATGCAAGAAAATGATTTTTTGAAAATTCTATTATGTGCCACTGGAGATTGTAAAAATCTGGCAATTACAGAAAGCTTAGGAAGATATGATCTGGTGATCAGAATTTTCCTGTTCTATTCATTTCATGTAAGTCTTCCCAGGTTTTCCTGAAAACATCCTGCTTCTCATTTCTTATGGCATAATAGTATTCAATCACAATTATATACCACAATCCCAAAGGATTTGTGATCAAACAAAAAATGCTCTCCATATCCAAAGAGAGAACAGATGAACTCTGAATGCAAATTAAAGCACTTTTTTTTCATTTTAAACTTTTTCTTGCTTTTTTTTTTTTTGCAACATGGTTACTATGGAAATATGTTTTGCATGACTTCGCTTGTATAAACAAGGAGTGGGGTAGAATGGAGGGAGGTAGAAAATTTGGAGCTCAAAATTTAAAAAAATGAATGTTAAAAATGTTTACATGTAATTGGGAAATATTTAAATAAATGCATACATAATAAAAATAAATAAAAGATCAGAAGGACGTTCAAAAGAAGGCAGAGATAAGCAAGGCAGTTTTATTACTATTGCATTAAATTTCACATATGTTTCCAAAAGAAGCAAACTGTTCATAGTTGCATATACAACCTTCTTTGACATTCTTTGTGTAATGTGGGGACTGACCAATGAGATCCAAATCTTTAAAGTGTATCCTTTATAATCTGCTGCTGATCTTGCATGCTGTAAGGTCCAAAAGCTCCCAAAAGGTGGCTGAATACTTTCCCCCTCAGAGTTCTAAGGGTAATTCAGAGGATCTGGGAGGTTTTCTAGTACTGTCACCAACAGCTCCATTTGATGTATTATCCCCAATATCAAATGACTAGTTAACATCTTCCTGATGTCAATCAACCAGTCAAAATCACAGTTTTTTTTTAAAGAGATATTTACCAAGAATATATAGAAAGGGCCAAAACACAACTGTAACCCAAACTGTGAGCATATTCTCCCTCCACACACATTTGGAGAAGTAGGAGTTCCAAGCTTGAAGTGGTTCCTACAAAACATTTCTCTTCACCATGAGGTGATCCTTCCTGATCTTGAAAACTGTTTTTCTTCATTCTAGGAATCACAACCAAGTTCATTTCTAAGTGTGGCATAAACATTGGATTAGTTTCTCCCTTGCTTACACAAACACAGTTGCTATTTTTTCCTTTTAAAAAAAATAATAGCTTTTTATTTTCAAAATACTTGCAAAGATAGTTTTTAACATTCATCCTTACAAAACCTTGTGTTCCAAATTTTTCCCTCCCTTTCCCCTCCCCCTAGCAGCAAGTAATGCAATATATGTTAAACATGTGCAATTTTTCAATACATATTTCTACATTTATCATGCTGCACAAGAAAAATCAGATCAAAAAGGGAAAAAATGAGAAAGAAAAAAAAGAAGACAACAACAACAAAAAGGTGAAAATACTATGTTGTGACCCACATTCAGTCCCCATCCAGTCTCTTTCTGGATGCAATTTACTCTCTCCATCACAAATCTATTGGAATTGGCCTGAACAGCCTCACTGTTGAAAAGAACAAAGTCCATCAAGTTGATCATCACATAATCTTGTTGCTGTGTCTCTCGGTTCTATTCACTTCACTTAGCATCAGTTCATGTAAGTCTCTCCAGGTCTTTCTGAAATCATCCTGCTGATCATTTTTTATAGAACAAAAATATTCCATAACATCCACATACCATATTGGTTGCCATTTTCACTCATGTCCAACTCTTCTTTGCCCCTTTTTTGGGTTTTCTTGGCAAAGATACTGGAGTGATTGGTCACTTCCATCTGCAGCTCATTTTACAGATAAGGAAAATGTAACAAACAAGATTAAAATAACTTGGCCATAGTCATACAACCATACAACCAAGTATTTGAGGTCAAATTTGAAATCAGGGCTTCCTGACTCCAAGGATGGCATATTGTGCCTCTTGTGCTGGTCCAAATAGGTTATTCCTCAGAGCTGGATCCTCACTGAATTTGACTGCTGCTGCCATCAACTCTGGTGACCGAGAGGACATGTGCTGGCTTCTGACTTTTCAAGGTCCTAACTTGGACCATTCTAAATACCCATTTACTTAAGATCAAGAAAGAAAAATAAACAAGAAACAGAAGAAATAGAGATGCCATCTGTTCACAGATACATGGGGGCTGGGTGGGAGGGAAGAATTAACAGCTTCTTCCTCACCTGAAATCCCACAGGAGTTCTTGCCTCCCTTGCCACCAAGCAAGAAAAAAAATAAGTTTATCTATATGAACAGATTGTATACTTGGTATATATATTGTAGACTCAGTTCAGGTTTGGCAGCTAATTAAAATGCTTTTGTCATTATGCAGCAAATCAATAAGAAAAAGTTAGAGGATACTTGTGCATTCTCTGAAGCAGAGAAGGGAAGGACCCTTCTAACACCCATTTTCAGAAATAGGCTCATCTTGCCCTTATATAAATTGGCAGCAGTCAGAGAACATTGTACATGATCTGAGGCTGCCAAAAACAGTCCATTCAATATTTGTTTAACAATTAAAATTGCTACAGGGCCCAGTAGTTAGAGCGATGTACTGCAAAAGGGCAGCTTTCAGCTCTGGACACACACACACACACACACACACACACACACACACACACATACACACACTAGACTGGATTCAATCCTAGAGAAGCCTAGATATCTAGAAGGATCAGACCCTTTTTATTCCCCTTTGAGAAGGCTTTTGGCATGAGATAAAAATCTAAATCTTCTCAAAGGAGAGAATTTAAAGCTATACAATAAACATGGAAATGGGGTATGAGATAAGTATTTATGTCTTAAACAAAAGAACAATTTAATATAAAAGCCTCTCACAAGTATGCATCGACCAGACTTAAACAATCAGTAATTTACAACTTATAAAGACTATTATACTCTCTTGAGAAGGTGAAACTTAAAGCCATCAGAATGAAAAGCATTTGGCATGGCTGCTAAAAAGATTTTTACATTTCCCCTTGGAAAATGATTTTTCTAATGATTCTCTCTAAATTCATTCTTTTGGTAAACCAGGCTAGAACTTAGGCTCTATTTCTTGTAAGTGGTCAGCCTGTCTGATGCAGAAATCCCCTTGATATGAGACACCTCTGACTGATGGTCAGAGGACTTGGGATTTCCAAACTCTTGATCTCAGCATGGTGTCTCAAGACTGGACAGATCTCTTAAGTGCTATGTCATCTACAATCTCTCTCTCTCTCTCTCTCTCCTCTCTCTCTCTCTCTCTCTCTCTCTCTCTCTCTCTCTCTCCTCTCTCTCTCTCTCTCTCTCTCTCTCTCTCTCTCTCTCTCTCTCTCTCTCTCTCTCTCTCTCCTCTCTCTCTCTTCTCTCTCTCTCTCTCTCTCTCTCTCTCTCTCTCTCTCTCTCTCTCTCACACACACACACACACACACACACACACATACACACACATACACACACACACTCACACTTACACATACGAAGAGGCAGCTAAAAGCTTAGCTTCAAGCTTGCCTGTTGAGTCCCTCTGCTTTACGTGCATCGTGGGAGTGGTCACTCCGTTGCCAAGTTGAGGGAATGCATACAGTTTTTCTAAGGATAGATTCAAATAGTCCAGATATAATATGCTACCAGAAACTAGAGAGAGACTAAGTTGGGGGGGATGGAGGGGTGCTCATTTCCTTCTAAAATTCCATTATATCAGTGATTTCTTTTTGCCAGTGAGGAGATTGCTTTGTAATTTCAAACCACAGACTTTTTAGTGATGAATTTCATTTTTTCCTGCAATTCCCAGAAGTTTCCAGTGGAGATTTAACACATACTTCCTAGGATTTACCTTAAATGTCAACTCAACTCCCATTGCATTTGTATATTAAAATGTTCATATTTATATTTATCAAATTTAAAATAAAATAAATAGTAAATAAATAAAATAATAATAAAATAAAATAAAAAATTTTCCAGAAAAAATATAAGTATAGACATCTAGCAGAAGAAACAAAAATCATGTGGGAATAGAATGAACTACATATAATCCTTGTTATTTTGTCTGGATGTCTTATTTTATCATCTTATAGAAGTTATCTCACACTTTCAGTAAATTCAGTATACATACAAATACTTATATTCTATTGCAAAAAAGCACTTACTTCATCAATTTGTGTAATAGTCTACAAAATATTAAACATAAAAAATTATAAGGATAATGACTTACTGTAGAATCATTTTTATTTCAACTCCAAAGAAAGATGACAAGGAAAAAATAAGAAAGATAACATTATCATTTTATTTATAATATATGACAAAGAGATTAAATTTGGAAATGTTTCTTTTAAGCAAACATAACTTCACAAAGCAACAAAAAAGATTGGTAATTAAGTATGTTTGTTGAATGTAATTGAAAATGGTTTACCTTCATGTAAAAGTGGAAACACCTTCAACCAATGAACCAATGAACCAGTTAAGATCTAAGACCTGGAGTCAGGAAGACTTATCTTTATGAATTCAATTGCAGTCTCAGACAGTAACTAGCTGTGTGATCTTAGGCAAGTCATTTAACCTTGTCTCAGTTTCCTCATCTGAGAAATAAATGGCAAACTATTCCTATATGTTTGCCATGAAAACCCTAAATGGGGTCACAAAGCATTGGACATGACTGAACAATAACAAAAAAAAAAAAAAATCTAAGAAGAGATTCAAAAGATCCTTCATGAGTAAAACTGGTTTATATAATAATAATTCAGGCTCAAGCTATTGTCAAGAAATTATGGAAAACTTAATTTTAATGAGTCTCAATGACTGAGTCTGCAAATTGTACAATGAAACAATAGGAACTGTGCTAAAATTGAACAAGTACAGAATACATAAAAAAGACTTGGTCTTAAAGCCAATATTATACATCAGAAACTGAGTCTTTTTAATAAACTAATAGTAAATGCCCTTGTTACAAATGAAGGCCTAAAAATATACTTGACGTTTCAACAAATTCATTACAAATAATACATACTAGAGATTATAAATAAATTAGAGGAACACAGAATAGTTTACCTCTCAGATCTGTGGAAGAAAAAAGAATTTATGACCAAAGAAGAACTAGAGATCATTACTGATCACAAAATAGAAAATTTTGATTATATCAAACTGAAAAGTTTTTGTACAAACAAAACTAATGCAGACAAGATTAGAAGGGAAGCAATAAACTGGGAAAATATTTTTACAGTTAAAGGTTCTGATAAAGGCCTCATTCCCAAAATACATAGAGAATTGATTCTAATTTATAAGAAATCAAGCCATTCTCCAGTTGATAAATGGTCAAAGAATATGAACAGATAATTCTCAGATGAAGAAATTGAAACTATTTTAGCCATATGAAAAGATGCTCCAAGTTATTATTAATCAGAGAAATGCAAATTAAGACAACTCTGAGATACCACTACACACCTGTCAGATTGGCTAGAATGATAGGGAAAGATAATGCGGAATGTTGGAGGGGATGTGGGAAAACAGGGACACTGATACATTGTTGGTGGAATTGTGAATACATCCAGCCATTCTGGAGAGCAGTTTGGAACTATGCTCAAAAAGTTATCAAACTGTGCATACCCTTTGATCCAGCAGTGTTTCTATTGGGCTTATATCCCAAAGAGATCTTAAAGAAGGGAAAAGGACCTGTATGTGCTAAAATGTTTGTAGCAGCTCTGTTTGTAGTGGCCAGAAACTGGAAACTAAGTGGATGCCCATCAATTGGAGAATGACTGAATAAATGGTGGTATATGAATATTATGGAATATTATTGTTCGGTAAGAAATGACCAACAGGATGATTTCAGAAAGGCCTGGAGAGACTTACATGAACTGATGCTGAGTGAAACGAGCAGGGTCAGGAGATCATTATATACTTCAACAACAATACTATATGATGACCAATTCTGATGGACCTGGACATCTTCAGCAATGAGATGAACCAAGTCAGTTTCAATGGAGCAGTAATGAACTGAACTAGCTACGCCCAGTGAAAGAATTCTGGGAGATGACTAAGAACCATTACATTGAATTCCCAATCCCTATATTTTTGCCTGCCTGCATTTTGGATTTCCTTGACAGGCTAATTATATAATATTTCAGAGTCCGATTCTTTTTGTACAGCAAAATAACTGTTTGGTCATGTATACTTATTGTGTATCTAATTTATACTATAATATATTTAACATCTACTGGTCATCCTGCCATCTAGGGAGGAGGTGGGGGGAAGGAGGGGAAAAATTGGAACAAAAGGTTTGGCAACTGTCAATGCTGTAAAATTACCCATACATATAACTTGTAAATAAAAAGTTATGAAATAAAAAATAAATAAATAATACATACTGAAACTTCAGCACTATTAGAGATAAAACTGTTGTCTATACCTGCCCCTACAATGGAAACTAGAAAAAGTCAAAACAATATTTTAATAGATGTTGACATGTTAAATATTCACAATATCTAAACAACATAGAATGGAAAACATCCAAAATATGGAGATCTAGTGAAAGAAATCAAAACTATGGGAACAGTATATGTATCCTATTACCCTTTCTGCTCTTAGAATTGTCTTGAAGATGCTTTTTTCAGTGATCCTACAGAAGATGAGATTATAGTCCAATATTTTTATTCAGTTACAAAATATAGTTATTTCATCCACCTGAGCAGTCATCCATAAAACATTAAATATAAAAGAATAATAGCAAAGTAATAACTTGTTGCAGAACAATTTCTATCTGAATGCCAATGAGAAGAATAAGATAAAAATAGTCAAGAAGCCTTTATTAAGCATTTACTGTGTGCCAGTCATTATGCTAAGCACTGTGCATACAAAAAAAAAGGCCAAAAAATGGTCCCTAACCTTAAAGAACTCACATTCTAAAAAGAAACAATATGCAAATTGTGTATGTGTATGTTTAGGTGTGCATTCATAGCTGTTTCTGTGTACAGGCATCTATCTATATCTGTATCTATCAATTTATCTGTCTTGTCTGTCTGTCTACAGAGTATAGATGGAGAATAATCTCTAAGGGAAGCCACTGGGATAGTAGGAAGGGAGACTGAAAAAGATTCTGTGGAAGGTAGGATTTGACCTGAGTCTTGAAGGAATCAGAAGTTGGAGATGATAAAGGAAAGTCTTGCAAAGGTAGAGAACTGGGAAACAGAGGACATAGCTGGATTATAGGCTGTATAGAAAGAAGTGAAGAAGTAAGACTGGAGTGATAGGAAGGAGCCAGATTTAAAAGGTCTTTAAAAGCCAGAGGGTTTGATATTTGATCCCAGAATAAGAAACCTTTAGCATTTATTTAGTAAAGATGGTTGTTGTGGTTGTTGCCACTGTTCATTTTTCAATCTTGAAGAGGACCAATGATATCAGGAGGTGATGTCTTGACTTGCAAGTGAATTGGATTTAAGTCCAATTTATGTTATTGCAAAGTCATTAGCCTGGACTCCAGGCAAGACAAAAGTCAAAATGACTGATAATGGCCCAGGATGCAATGGAGGACCTTGGTCTTTTTAAGCTAAGGTCTTCAGTAGGGGTGATGGTAATATGGCCAAACTTGTGAGTTAGGAAAATTGCTTTGGCAACTGAGTGGAGGATGGAGGATGGCTTAGAATGGGAAAAGATCTGAAGCAGGGAAACCAACCAGCAATAATGCGATAGTCCAGTCATGAGATGATGAGGCTTTTGCCTCCCCAGAGAATTAAATATATATGAAAAATGTTGTAAGAACAAAAATGACAAGATTTGACAATAGATTGGATATGTGGGATAAGAGTAAATTGAGGATAATATGAAGGTTGTGGCCCTAAGTGATTAATACAGTAATTTCCTAAACAGTTCTAGGGAAGTTGAGAAGAAGAAAGGGTTTCAAGGAAAAGATATATTTATATAACTCTTTAAAATTTGCAAAGTTCTTATATATATATATAATCTCATTTCCACCTAACAATGACTCTAGAAAGTAGATTCTAAAGGTAATGTTATCCCCATTTTACAGATGAATATACTGATATTCAATGTATTTAAATGACTTGCCCATGATCATACTGATAATAATTTGTAGTCGGTCAGTCAATAGCATTTATTAAGTGACTATTGTATGCCAGGCAGTGTCCTAAGGGATACAAAGAAAGGAAGAAAAAATAGTTCTTGCCTTCACAGTCTAATGGAAGAGACAACATATAAACAATTATATACAAAAAGGCTTATTATGGGATAAATTGAAAATAAGCAATAGAGGGAATATATGAGAATTAGCTTTAGAAAAGGCTCCTTAATACTAAAGAAGGGAAAGGGACCTGTATGTGCCAAAATGTTTGTGGCAGCCCTGTTTGTAGTGGCTAGAAGCTGGAAATTGAATGGATGCCCATAAATTGGAGAATGGCTGGGTAAATTGTGGTATATGAATGTTATGGAATATTATTGTTCTGTAAGAAATGACCAGCAGGATGAATACAGAGAGGCTTGGAGAGACTTACATGAACTGATACTAAGTGAAATGAGCAGAACCAGGAGATCATTATATACCTCGACAACAATATTGTATGAAGATGTACTTTGATGAAAGTGGATTTCTTTGACAAAGAGACCTAACTGAGTTTCAATTGATAAATGATGGACAGAAGCAGCTACACCCAAAGAAAGAACACTGGGAAACGAATGTGAACTATTTGCATTTTTGTTTTTCTTCCCGGGTTATTTTCACCTTCTAAATCCAATTCTCCCTGTGCAACAAGAGAACTGTTCGGTTCTGCAAACAAATATTGTATCTAGGATATCTACATATCTAACATATCTATGCAACATATCTAACATATATAGGACTGTTTGTCATCTAGGGGAGGGGGTGGAAGGAGGGAGGGGAAAAATCGGAACAGAAACGAGTGTGAGGGATAATGTTGTAAAAAAAAATTACCCTGGCATGGATTCTGTCAATATAAAGTTATTATTAAATTTTAAAAAAAGGAAAAAAAAAGAACCTTACAAATTAAGGGTGAATCTTAAAAAAAGAAAGAAAGAAAAGGCTCCTTGTAGAAGGGGGAATTTTAGCTAGAACTCAAAGTTTATTTGAAAAGGAGGTAGAAATGAGGAGAAAGAACATTTTAGGCATGAGGGCCAGTCAGTAAAAATGTCATGTTAAAGAAATAGCAAGGAGATCAGATCACTAGGTTACAAAGTATGTTAAGAATGGAATTAATAAAGGCATTGATGAAACTCCTGGTGAGAGCCATCATCTTGTGGGAGCAAAACCAATGCTTAGAGAGCTGATAAAAAGAAGAGGCTTTTGCTCACTGATGAGGAGATGGGAAGCCCAAGGAGCAAGAGCCAGGAGGGTTTTTTTTTGACAGCCTTCAATATTACACACTTGGAACATACAGAATACATTAATCAAACTCTCAAGGGACTCTAGCAAAAAAAAAAAATGCGGGTTCTAATGTTTGGTCTAGAGAAAGACAACTATTTTGGATGTACTAAATGTGATTTGAAGCTGGATGGAATAGTAACTACTATTCCCACTATAGATTCCAATATAGAAATTATAGAATATAAAACATTAGCTTCATGATGTGGGATGTAAGTGGCCAGGATAAGATGCAACTCCATCGGCACCATTACTTCCAGAATACCCAAAGACTGGTTTTTGTAGCTGACAGTAATGATAGAAAATAAGTAACTGAGGTCTGAGAAGAACTGATGAGAATGTTGGCAGAGGATGAGCTTAGAGATGCCGTCTTATTAGCATTTTCTAACAAACAGAATCTTCCCAATGCTATAATGCAACTGAAATCACTTAGTTAAGATAAACTTAACCTGCATTCTCTTCTTCATAAAAACTGGTACATCCCAAGCTACTACTACCACGAGTGGGAATGGACTCTATAGCTGTCCAATCAGCTCCAAAACCAGAAGGGAAGCAATAAAATGTATGTTCTCCTGTTTCTTTTCCTTCTTTTCTTTTTATTTCCTCCTATTCATCCTTTACTTTCATGTGGCAAACTGGGCTACTTTGTGGTGGTTTTTTCCTAACCCTTGTCTCAGTATGTATTGCATTGCACTCTGCTGTAAACGTGGCAAATATTGGCCTGAAAACAGATTTTTTATTTAATGTAAATAGTTTTTGTTTCCAGTGGGGCAATTTCAGGCACTCCTCTGCAGTATTACTCAGCTTTTTTATTGTTAAAAAAAAAAAAAAAAAAAAAACCGCAAAAACACCTCACCCCTTAGTAATGTTGGGAAGAGATTTTAAGCACACTGACACTAGGATTACTGGAGGTTAATATGCAGCAGCAGAACTGAATGTTACTCCAGCTTTGTTAAGAACCATTTTGGTGGCTGGTTTTTAATCTGAACTGTGTATTTTTTAAATGGTAAAAAAATAATTAAAAAGATAAGTAAAACACTTGAACACACAGAACAGAGAAATATGTTTAGTGTAGGTTTTGCAATTAAGCACTTGAATTGGTATTCATTGGTGTTGGTATTGATCTGGTGATCAATGTAAATTATCTGGGGATTCTCTTCCAAAACTTAAGAAGTGACAAAAATCAAACAAGTGATCAATTTTATACGGTTAAAATGGAGATCCAAAAAAGCTTTGAGATTGTGGTTCAGAGCAGGCTGCACATTGAGAGCATTAGATCTTCAATCATAAGCCATTTATAATAAGGCTTTTTTCCCCTCTGCAGTTCAGGTCAGACTGTGATTAGTTCTCCATTACACTTGAATAACTCTTACAAAGGACACAATGATAGCTGGTTTTAACATTAAGAGCTGTCTGACATATTTGGACAACAAGAAAGCAGTCTTTTAATTTTGGTCAAGTGCGTGGCGCTTCTGTTTGAAACCTCTCTACAATAAGCACAGTTGTATGTTAACCCTGAAGTTTGGCTGGAGAGACTTCAAAAACAGTCCAGAACACCAGGCATTTTTTTATGGCATATAGGTTTCAAAAGAAAATAAATTGAATATGAAAACTTGGAAAGTCATTACCTTCTGAAAACATCCAGTCCTGTTTTGGAATAGTCCCTCTATCTGTATATCTGTGAAATGTCCTTTACTACACCATCATTACCACAAGGGCCAGATTTACTATTTGAAAAAAAACCTTTTCTTTTTTTTTTTCTTTTTTCTTTTGATAAACACTGAAGAAAGTGGAGCTGTTAAGCTTTATCTAAGGAAAATATCTGAATTGTTTTATCTGTGTGTTGTGGAAACTTATTACTTTCAATTCATAATTACTAATCAATTGTTTTATATCCTTGTTTTCAGTTTTCATTTCAACAAACAAGCTCTGTAATTAAAGCTATTAGAAAAAAGTCTCTGAACTGTTTTTTTAAGAATGGAAGAATAAGAGCTGGAAGAATAAAAGCTTGAAGAATAAGATGACTAGAAAAGTAGGAAGGGGTTAGGTTATAAAGGGTAGCATTTCAGAGGCAAGATTCCTATTATACTTTCCTGTCTATATATAAAAGTATCTACACTTTTAGAAATGATAAGAATCTTTTATGATTTTCATTTAGATGAGGAAAATGAAGTCCAGAGAGACAAAATCACTTCCTCAAAATTACACAGCTAAGTTTGCAATGGAGACTCCTGGCTCGGGGATTTTTGTTTCTCCTTGGCTGCTGAATAAAGCACAGCATTAACTGGTTCACCATGAGGTGGAGAATGTACTAATCTCCAATGCCATATCATAACCATTAATCTTGCTTCCAAGCTGGACTACAGTAAGACCGCAAGAAATAAGAGAAATACATTACAGGTAGATTTGAGAAACAAGGAGCTAGTTATGTTCCTGTAGGTATGAGGTATTTGATGTATGAGGGTAAGGGATATTTATATCTCTATATATTATTTAATTTCCTCAACAAGCATTTGAGTAACTACTCTGTGCTACAAAGATGATTAGATTGGGTTCCTGCTCATATATGTATTCCAGAGAGGAACATCCAGCTTGAAATAGTGATCATTTAGAGAAAAGAGAAGGGAATAAGTCTCTGTTAAGTGCCTACTATGTACTAAAGAATAAGGGCACTGATGAGGCTCCTGCCAAGAGTCACCATCTTCTGGAAGCAAAACCAATATCTGAAGAGCTGATTTTAAAAAATGTACTAAGTACTTTATAGATATCTCATTTGATCTTCACAATAATCCTGTGAGATAAGTGCTGTTATTATCCCCATTTTACAGTGGAGTAAACTAGGGCAGATAGAGGTTAAGTGATTTGCCTAAAGTCATACAGCTAGGAAGTGTGAGACCATATATGAACCAAAATGTTCCTGACTAGATGTGCTCTATCCACTGTTCCACCTAGTTGCCAAGGTCCATTAATTGCCACAAGCTGTATAGGACTGTGGAATGGATATAGCATCCAACTTGGAATCAGGAAAATCTGAATTCATACTTCATACTTCTTTTTCTTAGATAAGTGGCCATGAGCAAGTCATCTAGACTCTGAGCATTAGTTTTTTCATCTCTAAAATGGGAAGAATATTTATAACCCCTACCTTTAAAGGATTGGTGTAAGACTCAAGTGAGACAATCTATGTAAAATGTAAACCATAAAACCTGAATAAATGTCTACTGTTATTATTATTATTTTTACTGTTATTATTAGGGAGGGAATGTAATAATTGGCACGGCAGGGTTGAGTAAGCCTTTATTGGGAAGGAGGGGTACAAAACTAATCTAATCTCCCTTTCCCTTCCTAACCTGTCCAGAAATCCAGCTGTGTTGTCATGACAACTCCCAACATGCTCACTCTGACTACATAGTTCCACAATTAATACAGACAGGGAGGGGTTGAACCTAGTAATATGGAACCCAGACTTAGGAAGGGAAGAAGTCAGTGTTCCATCCACAACCTAAGCACAATAAAAATCCTCAGACCAGCATCAAACATGGTCCAAGTTGTCCAGAAAACTGTGGTGCACAAAACATCAGAAGATTTTATTATATTGTGAATAACCTCATATTTGGAAAATGATGGCTTAGCTCATTCTGTTTCATTACTGATTCTCTTCACCTTCTGTCTTAGTCACTTTCTAAAAGGGCTAGATTATTCCCTTCCCCCATTCCCTCCTCCGCCTCCACCCCCCACATGCTCCCCACTACTCCACTCCCACTGCTGATTCCTACCTGAAGTCTTAATCTTGTGCAGAGAGGAGACAACTGAGCTGGTTGCCATGGAGATGCCAAGGCTATCACATAATACACAGAATGTTTTATGGCATATGGAGAATGAGCAGAGGGAGCTGGGCAATTCCAGAGAAACAATGAGCCCCAGCTTCTGCTGACACATCCCTCGCAGAAAATCAATTTCGGATATGGGGAGATCTGGGGAGGTTAGACCAAAAGATAAAGAGAAATGTTTTCAAATGGGTTTCCATGGAGTAGAGCAAAAGAAGTCATGGTCAACTTCAATACTTCACCAAATGCCCCTGCTCTTTTTGGAGAAGATAGCTGGGGGGGAATAGGAGTGGGAGAGGGGACAGTAACATAAAGATCTGAGACACAATAGAGATTCAGGCATTCTGAAATAGTCACAGTGCTAATTTATTTTGAGGCATCTGTAATGAGGCAACTTTTATCAAGCATCTTTAATTCTCCCTTCCCCCTTCTCTTTCTCTTTCTCTCTCTCTCTCTCTCTCTCTCTCTCTCTCTCTCTCTCTCTCTCTCTCTCTCTCTCTCTCTCTCTCAATTCTCTCTGATCTGTGTGTGTGAAGAGAAAGAGACAGACAGAGACAGAAACAGACAGAAACAGACAGACAGAGAGACAGAGAAAGAGATAGAGAGACAGACAGAGCACTAAGTCAGGCACTTGGGTTTAGAACTGTGAGTCAGGGAAGGAGCATGTGGGAGAGTAGAGGAGGCGTAGGACTAGAAGACGCCTCTCACTTGCATACGCATAGAGAGCTGTCATCACAGTCTATGTTCATTCACTGAAGTGTGCCCAAAGCAGGTTGAGAGGAAGAGGAAAAATGTAAGAGGAAGAAGAAAAAGAAAGAGAATAGTAGGGAATTATTGGAGGTGGGCAGGAAAGAAAGAGTGGTACCCTTAAAAAGAAAACAAATTATACTTTATAATAGGCTCTTATTTTAATCCCAAGAAATATAACAATAGATGATATTCATATACAGATTTTAAGGTTTGGAAAGTGTATTACATATGTTATCTCATTTGATTTAATCAGTCCTTTGAAAGGACTAGTTACTTACTACTATCCCTATTTTATAGATGAAAAAACTGAACACAGCACAGTGGGAGAAGTTCTGGGTTTGTGGGAGACAAAATGACAAAATCCTGATTCTACATTTGTAAACTTTAATTTCTATGTGACCTTGAGCAAGATTCTTCATCTATTGGGATCTCAGAAGTTATTAGACTGAATGGCTTTGAAAGGCTGTGATCTATTTGTACTTTTTATTTGTTTTTTTGAGGATATGTTATTATTTGACAATAGCTTTTTATTTTCAAAATACATGCAAAGATAGTTTTCAACATTCACCCTTATAAAACCTTGTATTCCAAAATTTTCTCCCTCCTTCTTCCCATCTCTGCAAGTAATCCAATATAGATTAAACATGCAATTCTTTTAAGCATATTTCCATATTTATCATGCTCCACAAGAACAATCAGACCAAAAGGGGAAAAAATAAGAAAAAAAAGGAAGCAAACAATAACAAAAAAGGTCAAAATACTATGTTGTGATCCATATTCCATTACCATAGTTCTTTTTGAATACAGATGGTTCTCTCCATCACAAGTCTATTGAAATTGGCCTGAATCACCTCATTGTTGAAAAGAACCATCTTCATCAGAGTTGATCATCACATAATTTTGTTGCCATGTACAATGTTCTCTTGATTCCACTCACTTCACTTGGCATCAGTTCATGTAAGGCCTTTCTGAAATCAGCCTACTGATCATTTGTTATAGAACAATAATATTCCATTACATTCATAAAACAACTTATTCAGCCATTCCCCAACTGATGGGCATCCACTCAGTTTTCAGTTCCTTGTCATTACAAAAAGGGCTGCCACAAATATTTTTGCACATGTGGATTCTTTTTCTTTTTTATGATCTCCTTCAGATACAGGCCCAGGAGAGACATTTCTGGATCAAAGGTTATGCACAGTTTTTCAGTTCTTTGAGCATTGTTCCAAATTGCTCTTCAGAATGGTTGGATCAGTTCACAACTCCACCAACCGATGTATGTGGCCTATTTATATTTTAATGAAATTAAAAGTTCTTGGGGGTCAAAAACAGAAACAATAATATATAAAGATGAGACTCTTTTAGGTCTAAACTAAATATTCCTTTCCTTGAAAGGGGTTTAAGAGCTGACAATTTCCAGGAGCCAAGATAGTGGAATAATCAATAAATCATTTAACTCTCCCATATTTACTTCCCAACAAGCAAAAAATAGCATCCTAAGACAAATCCTAGAAAAAAGATGGGGCAAAATAATATTGAAACCAAAAAACTTAGAAATTAACAAGAAAAATCTGTCTTACTTGGGTAAAAGGAGAGTACAGGCCAGGGCAGGAAACATCTCAACAAGCCAGCAGCACATGCCACATCAGCAAACCAGTGATGGATCCTGACCCTCAGTGCAGTGAAGCAGGCAAATGCCAACACCAGGACATGTCAAATGCTTCAACATAGCTGAGGGAACTAGCAGACTCCAGCTCTAAGAAACAACATGTTTCAGCATAAGTCCTGGGTAAAGAAGCAACCTCCAGGGATCAGAACTCCCATGTGTTTCATTCTAGGTCCAGGCAAACAGATAAACATCAGTCTTATAGGTGCCTGAGCAAACAGGCAGTATTGGGACCTGGCCATAGGCTTTAGCATAGCCCTGGACAAACAGGCATCCCACAGCAGTCAGACCATCACATGTTTTACTGTAGCAATGGGGAAATACAGAAATACTCTACTGGCTTCAGCACACAATAGACACCCCCACTGGATGGACCTTGGATGAGCATCAAATAAATTGCCAGACTCCTATGACCTCCTCCAGTACCAGCCATCTCCTCTCTATCTCATCCTCTCAGCACAGCGCCAGACACAAGGATCCTCTAGGGACCTCAGGGCAACACCAGGTAAAGAGCCAATGTCTGCAACCCCTAGTACCTCTCTCATCCCAGGAGCAAGAAATGAAAGTGGCCAAAAAAGATGAGCAAAGAGCAACAAAAAAGGAATCTGACTACAGAAAGTTACCATGATGATATGGAAGCTCAAGATAAACTCAGAAGGGATCAAAAATGTGAAAGCACCTTTGGACAAAACCCTAAAGAAAAATGGAAAGTAGTATAAACCCAGAAAGAATTCATGGAAGAAATCAAAAAGGACCTTGAAAATCATATAAGACAGACGGGAAAAGATATGAATTATGAAAAAAGAGTGAACAGCCGGAAAAAGAAAATAACTGCTTAAAAAGTAGTTTGGATTTGGATTGGACAAACGGATAAAGAAATTCAAAAATCCATTGAAGAAAACTTCCTTAAAGACTACAATTAACCAAATGGAAAAGAAAGTACAAAAGCTAATTGAGATAAACAACTCTTTTAAAATTTAGAACTGGGCAAAATGACTGCAGAATCAATCGAACAAATTTGAAAAAAATGTAAAATATTTCATGAGAAAAACAACTGACTAGGAAAATTGATCCAATGTTAAAATCACTGGACTACCTGAAATCTTTTTGATTATGGAGCTAGGGATAGCATCTTTCAAGAAATCAAGGAAAATCGGCCTGCTGTCCTGGAAGCAAAGGGGAAAATAGGCATTAAAGAAATGCACCAGGGGCAGCTAGATGATGCAGTGAATAGAGCACCATTCCTTAAATCAGGAGAACTTGAATTCAAATCCGTCCTCAGACACCTAACACTAAGCTGTAAAATGGAAGCAGATTTCAGAGTGGATCAAAAACTAGAATCCTACAATATATTGTTTACAACAAACCTACCTGAAGCAAAGGGACATACACAGAGTAAAGGTAAGGGGTGGAGCATAGTCTATTATACTTCAGCTGAAGTAAACAAAAAAAGGGAAAGAAAAAGAAAAGAAACAGAGGTAGCAATCCTAATCTAAGATAGAGTAAAAGAAAAATAGATCCAATGAAAAGATATAAGGAAGAAAACTACATTTTGGTAAAAGGTACCATAGACAGTGAAAATATCACTATTAAACCACCAAGTGGTATAATATTTAAATTCTTAAAGTAGAAATTAAGTGAGTTGCAGCAAGAAATAGATATAAAAAACTATAATTGTAGAACCTCAACTATCCCCTCTCAAAATTCAATAAATCCAAACAAAAAGTAAGAAATATTAGAATTTCTAATATTTTATCTAGTATATTATCTAGAATATCTAGTAGAACACTAGAAAACTACTAGAATAATAGAAACCTTTTCAAAAAAAACGAAATGGGAACAGAAAAGAATATATCTTTTCTCAGTTGCATATGGTACCTACACAAATGTAACAGAGCATAAAAACCTCAAATAAAATGTAGAAAGGCAGAAATATTCAAAGTATTCTTGTCAGATCATAATGCAATAAAAATCACATTCAGTAAAGGACAGTGGAAAGATAGATTAAAAATAATTGGAAATATAATCCTAAAGAATAAGTGGGTCAAAGAACAAATCATAAAAACAATAATTCCATTAAAGAGAATGACAATAATGTGACAACATACCAAAATTTATGGGAGGCAGTCAAAACAGAACTCAGGGGAAATTTTATTTCTCTAAATTTTTACATCAACAAAATGGAAAAAGAACAGATCAATGAAATAGGCATGCAACTAAAAAAAAAAAATAACTAGAAAAAGAACAAATTAAAAATCTCCAACTGAGCACCAAACTGGAAACCCTGAAAATTAAGAGATTAATAAGATGGAAAATTAAAAAAAATATTGAGTTAATAAATATAAAAACTGATTTTATGAAAAAACCCAATAAGATAGAATAGCTGTTGATTAATTTGATTTTGTATAAAAGAAAGTAAACAAAATATTCAGTTTCAAAAATAAAAAGGGTGAAATCACAACCAATGATGGAATTAAAGTAATCATAAGGAACTATTTTGACCAATCATATGCCAACAAATCTGACAATCTGAGTGAAGTCAATGAATATTTATGAAAATATAAATTACCTAGATTAACAAATCAGGAAATAAACAAGCCATTAATGAACTTCCTAGGAACAAAGCCCTATGGCCAGATGGGTTCACAAGTGAATTCTACCAAATATTTAAAGAAGAACAATTAATTCCAAAACTACATAAATTATTTTGAAAAAATAGGAAGGAATCCTACCAAACTCCTTTTTTGACTCAGATATAGTGCTCATACCTCATCCAGGAAAAGCTAAAATAGAGAAAGAAATTATATACCAATTCCCTAATGAATACTGATGCAAAACATGAACAAAATGCTAGCAAGGCAATTTATAGCAACACATCACAAGGATTACACATTATGACCAGACAAGATTTATGGGAGGAATGTAGAGTTGGCTCAATATTAGAAAAATTATCAACATATCAATAATAAAACCAACAGAAGTCATATGATTGTCTTAATAGAAGCTGAAAAAGCTTTTGACAAAATACATCATTCATTCTTACTAAAAAAAAAAACAAAAAACCATTATGGAGCATAGGAATAAATGAAGCTTTCTTTAAAATGATAAGCCCTAGCTATCTATAACCATCAATAAGCATTATCTGTAAATCAAGATAAGCAAGAAGTCTTCCCAATAAGATCAGGGTAAAGCAAGAAGGCCCATTATCACCACTATTATTTAATATAACTCTAAAAATATTAGCTACAAAAGAAATTGAAGGAATTAGAATAGGCAATGAAAAAATGAAACTATTACTCTTTGCAGATGATATGATGGTATACTTAAGAGAACCCTAGAGAATCAACTTTAAAAACCACCTGAAATAACAACTTTAGCAAAGTTGCAGGACATAAGATCAACCCACACACACCAAAAAAAACAACCATGAACTCTTCTTTATATAACCAACAAAGCCAAACAACAAGAGAAAGAAAGAGAAATTCTATTTAAAATAACTGTAAGCAATGTAAAATACTTGGGAGTCTATCTGACAAGATAAACTCAGGAACTATATGAACACAGTTACAAAAACACTTTTCACACAAGTTGATTGCTAATGGGTAGGCCTAGCCGATATAATAAAAATAACAATTCTGCCTAAACTAATTTGCTTATTCAATGTTATACCAATCAAACTAATTAAGAATTATTTGATAAAGCTAGAAAAAATAACAAAATTCATCTGGAAGAACAAAAGGTCAAGAATATCAAGGGAATTAATAGAAAAAAATACAAAGGAAGGTGGCCTAGAAAGACCAGGTTGCAAATTATATTATAAAGCAGTAATCATCGAAACTATGTGGTACTATGGGAAGGGAAGGGAAGAATGGCTAATTGGCACAGTGGACAGACTCCAACCCTGGAGTCAGGAAGTTGGGAGTTCAAATCCAGCCTCAGATACTTAACACTTACTCGCTGTGTGACCCTGGGCAAATCATTTAATCCTAATTGCCTCAAAAAAGAAAAAAAAAAAATTAAATCCTATATGGCACTGGTTAAGAAACAGAATGGTGGATCAGTGGACTAGATCAAGTACTCAAGAAACAGTAGTCAATGACCATAGTAATCTAGTATTCAATAAACCCAAGGACAACAGCTTTTAGGAAAAACCCTCACTATTTGACAAAAAACTGCTGGGAAAACTAGAAAACAATGGGACACACACTAGGCATAGACTTATCTTACACTATATACCACAATAAGATCAATATGGGTGCATAATTTAGATATAATGGGTGACACTACAAGCAAATTAGAAGAGCACAGAGTAGTCCACTGGTCAGATAATATTGCTAAGAATTTTTTTT
This sequence comes from Antechinus flavipes, assembly GCF_016432865.1. Taxonomy (NCBI): domain Eukaryota; kingdom Metazoa; phylum Chordata; class Mammalia; order Dasyuromorphia; family Dasyuridae; genus Antechinus; species Antechinus flavipes. The sequence continues at coordinate 166,314,777 of NC_067401.1, forward strand.
AAAGTCATGACCAAAAGGATATGAACAGACAATTCTCAGATGAAGAAATTGAAACTATTTCTAGTCATATGAAAAGATGCTCCAAATCACTATCAGAGAAATAAGACAAGTCTGAGATACCCCTACACTCTGTCAGATTGGTTAAGAAGACAAGAAATGATAATGTAGAATGTTAGAGAGAATGTGGGAAAACTAGGACACTAATACATTGTTGGTGGGATTGTGAAAGAATCCTGGAGATTCTGGAATGATACTCAAAAAGTTATCAAACTGTGCATACCCTTTGACCCAGTAGTGTTACTAGTGGGCTTATATCCCAAAGAGTTCTTAAAGGAAGGAAAGGGACCCACATGTGCAAAAATGTTTGTGGCAGCCCTTTTTGTAGTGGCTAAAAACTGGAAACTAAGTGGATGCCCCTCAAAGTGGCTGAATAAATTATGATATATGAATGTTATGGAATATTATTGTTCTGTAAGAAATGACCAGCAGGAGGATTTCAGAAAGGCCTGGAGAGACTTACATGAATTGATGCTAAGTGAAATAAGTAGAACCAGGAGATCATAATACATGGCAACAATAATTTTATACGATGATTAACTCTGATGGATGTGGCTCTTTTCAACAATGAGATGATTCAAACCAGTTCTAATTGTTCAGTAATGAAGAGAGCCCTCTACCCCAAGAGAGAGGACTATGGGAACTGAGTATGGACCAACATAGCATTTTCACTCTTTCTGTTGTTTGCTTGTATTTTTGTTTTCCTTCTAAGATTTTTTTTCTTACAAATCCGATTTTTGTTGTACAACAAGGTAACTGTATAAATATGTGTACATATATTGAATTTAACATATATTTTAACATATTTAACCTGACATCTAGGGGAGGGGATGGGGGAGAAGGAGAGGAAAATTGGGAACAGAAGGTTTTGCAAGGGTCAGTGTTGAAAAAATTACCCATGTATATGTTTGTAAATAAAAAATAATAAAAAATAAAGTCATGACCAAACAAGAGGTAGAGAATATTATGAAAAATAAAATAATCTTGATTATATTAAATTAAAAGGCTTTTGCTCACACAAAAACAACAACAACCAAAAACAAAAACAAAAACAAAAACAATGTAACCAAGACTATAAAGCAGAAAACTTGGAAAGCAGAAAGTAATCTTTCCTGCAAGTGTTTCTGATAAAGCCCTCATTTCTCAAATATATAATGAACTGAGTCAAATTTATAAGCATATAAGCCATTCTACAATTGATAAGTGGTCAAAGAATATGAACAAACAATTTTCAGAGGAAGAAATTAAAGTTATCTATAGTCATATGACTCTAAGTCACTATTCATTAGAGAAATGCAAATCAAAATACTTATAGTTATTAGACTGGCTAAAATGACAAAAATGGAAAATAGAAGTTTTGGAACATGATGTGGGGAAACTGGGGCACTGATTGTTGTGAATTGATCCAACCATTCTGGAGAGCAATTTTGAAGTACACCCAAAGGTCAAATAAAGTGTGCATATCCTTTGATTCAGCAATATCACTACTAAGTCTATATCCCAAAGAGATCATAAAGAGGGAGAAAAGCTCTATAAGTACAAAATATTTGTAGCAGCCCTTTTTTGGTGGTAAATAACTGGAAATTGAGGGGATGCCCATCATTTGGAGAACGGCTGAACAAGCTGTGGCACAAGAATATAATGGAATACTATTGTCCATTAAGAAATGTTATTCAGGCAGATTTCGTAAAGACCTGGGAAAATTGTACAAGCTAAAGTAAAGTGAAATAAGCAGACCAGGAAAATACTGGACACAGTAGGAGCAACAAGTATGATGATCAAGTATGAATGACTCAGCTCCTCTCATCAACACAAGTTTGTCATCCAAGACAAGTACAAAGAACTCATGAAGGAAGATGATATCTACAGCTAGATAAAAGAACTAATGGATTCAATGCAGACATAAGCATATTTTTTCCACTTTATTCTTTTTCATGGCATTTTTTCTTTTGATCTGTTTCTTCTGTGTGACTAATATAGTTTACATGATAGTACATACATAACCTATATCAAACTGCCTAACATTTTTGGAAGAGGAGAGGGAAGAGAAGAGAAAAATTTGGAAACCAAAATTAATTCTAAAAGTCGTCTTGACATGTAATTGAGGGGGAAAATAAAATATTATTAAACTTTTTAAGGGATATAAAATTTTGATTATCTCAGTGCATATGAAAAAGTCAGAAAAGAAAATGAACTGCACCAGAGTCCACCTTAAAACCCTTGTTTTCAGCCACTCATTTGTATAAGATTCCCCAAAGATGTGAGATATAAATATCTGGTCACTCTAAGCAAGCATAGGATCCCTCAGGGAGGTAACCTTTCTATAAACCAGAAACAATTCTTGAAAAGGAGAGGCACCTGCCTGAAAGATGACAAAACCTTAAGCCAAGATCCTGAGAGGCTAAAGTTTTCTGAAAGAGTATGATTGTACTCCTGCTAAAAACAAAACAAAATAAAACATTGTAGTCCAGAAAGAGCATAGTAATGCTCAGCAGGGCCAAAGACTGGGGATGATGGATATAGCAGCTTCTCCCTAAAGAGTAAGTCTGGAAGTCTAGCAAATGGACCTGTCATCCAGAGACCATACACCTACAAAGAGCCACCCCAATGGCCAAATAACTTGTTGCTCTACCATGGTAGTAGCCAGTCTGTGGCTAATAGACCTGCCCCAATTCAATCAGCTCAGCAGCATTTGTGCCCAGGGAAGAATTGTCTTTTGGCCAAAAGACAAGCTCAGACAAGAGTAGAGATTCATACCTTCCCTGTAAAGGAAAGCCCAACTAAGATACTTGCCCATGTGAAACTCCAGAGCCAGTCCAGATAAGTAGCAGTGACTCATCCATAGCTGATATTTTCACAATAAACTTTGCAAAGAGAAAGAAAAGATAACAGGGCTCTCTAATTTCAGAGTTGTGAGTTGCCTGGGCCCCCACATACTTCCTACAAGTATGCTTCATTATTATTGTACCTTACATTTGTGCTCACTTAACCTCACTATGTGTGTATCAGTGGGAGAGTATACTTCAGGTGAGGGTAGGAGGTGAAGGGTAGGCAGTAGCAATGTTTTATAATTACTGTTTTTACTATGCCATTTGAGTAAATGCCTTCCCTAAGTTTATTGGGCAACTAAATAATGCATTGATCTTCAAATCAAGAAGACTCATCATGAGCAAATCCAGTCTCAGACACTTATTGTATGTGACCCTAGGCAAATCACTTAACCCTGTTTGCCTCAGTTTCCTCAAATATAAAATGAGCTGGAGAAGGAAAGGGCAAGTATCTCTGCCAAGAAAATTCCAAGTAAACTCATGAAAAATCAGACACAATTGAAATGATTTAACAAAAAAGTTTATTTGATAAGAATTAATGAAAAGTTCATTTATGGGAGCTCATAAGATATGATGTGAAGAAAATGCCAATTACAGGATTATCCCTATAACTTGAGGTGGCAATTTCTGGATTAATCCCACTTAGGACACCAATCTGAATTAGGGTTATTTCTTAAGGTTTGCATCATTATTCTCAAAATGAAAAGGACTGATCAAATTTTCCTACTCATTAATTTCTGAATTAGACAGCAAATGCATCTCCAAATTATTAATTCTTTGGTAAATCATGTCCACATTAGCAAAGCAAAAAAATTTTTAAAAAAATCCTCATACAAAATATTCAAATGAAATTTATTGAAGATCAAAAAAGACACAGCATACCATACACCAAGATAAGGTCAAAATGGGTTCATGACCTAGGCATAAAGAATGAGATTATAAATAAATTGTTAGAGCATAGAACAGTTTACCTCTCAGACCTGTGAAAGAGGGAGGAAATTATGACCAAAGAAGAACTATAGAGATCACTATTGACCACATTTTGATTATATCAAATTGAAAAATTTTTGTACAAACAAAACAAATTCAGACAAGATTAGAAGGGGAAACAATAAACTGGGAAAACATTTTTACAGTCAAAGGTTCTGATAAAGGCCTCATTTCCAAAATATATAGAGAATTGACTCTGTCAAGCCATTCTCCAATTGATAAATGGTCAAAGGATATGAACAGATAATTCTCAAAGAAATTGAAACTATTTATAGGCATATGAAAATATGCTCCAAATCATTATTAATCAGAGAAATGCAAATTAAGACAACTCTGAGATACCACTACACACCTGTCAGATTGACTAGAATGACAGGGAAAGATAATGCGGAATGTTGGAGGGGATGTGGGAAAACAGGGACACTGACACATTGTTGGTGGAATTGTGAACACATCCAGCCATTCTGGAGCACAATTTGGAACTATGCTCAAAAAGTTATCAAACTGTGCATACCCTTTGATCCAGCAGTGTTTCTACTGGGCTTATACCCCAAAGAGATACTAAAGAAGGGAAAGGGACCTGTATGTGCCAAAATGTTTGTGGCAGCCCTGTTTGTAGTGGCTAGAAGCTGGAAACTGAGTGGATGCCCATCAATTGGAGAATGGTTGAGTAAATTGTGGTATATGAATGTTATGGAATATTATTGTTCTGTAAGAAATGACCAGCAGGATGAATACAGAGAGGACTGGCGAGACTTACATGAACTGATGCTAAGTGAAATGAGCAGAACCAGGAGATCATTATATACCTCAACAACGATACTGTTTGAGGATGTATTCTGATGGAAGTGTATTTCTTCGATAAAGAGAGCTTTAATTGATCAAAGATGGACAGAAGCAGCTACACCCAAAGAAAGAACACTGGGAAATGAATATAAACTGCTTGCATTTTTGTTTTTCTTCCCAGGTTATTTATACCTTCTGAATCCAATTCTCCCTGTGCAACAAGAAAACTGTTCGGTTCTGTACACATATATTGTATCTAGTATATACTGTAACCTATTTAACATGTAAAGGACTGCTTGCCATCTGGGGGGGAGGGTGGAGGGAGGAGGGGAAAAATCGGAACAGAAATGAATACAAGGGATAATGCTGTAAAAAATTACCCTGGCATGGGTTCTGTCAATAAAAAGTTATTTAAAAAAAAAAAAGAAAGAAAGAAAGACGCAGCAAATCTCTAAGTCTAGAAGTAGCTACAATTCATTTAAATAATATTTTATTTCTTTCCAATTACATATTTGAAAAAAGTTTTTAACATTTATTTTAAAAAATTGTTGAGTTCCAAATTCTCTTCTTCCCTCTTTACCTTCCCCTCTTTCTGAGAAGGTAAAATCAATTTGACATAGGTTTTATATGTGGAATCATGCAAAAACATATTTCCTTATTAATCATGTTGTGAAAGAAGGCACAGACCAATAAATAATTAAACAATCTCATGAAAAAAAAAAATAAAGGGGGCTCTGAAGTCAGGAGGACCCAAGTTCAATTTTGGCCTCAGACACTTAATACTTTCTAGTTTTGTGACCCTAGTAAATCACTTAATTCCAATTGCCTCAGCAAAGAAAAAAAGAAAGAAATAAAAAAGAAAGTGAAAAATAGTATACTTTGATCAGCATTCAAATTCCATTAATTCTTTCTCTAGAGGTAGATAGTGTTTTTCATCATGAATCCTTTGGAATTGTTTTGAATCATTGTATTGCTGAGAACAACTAAATCATTCACAATTAACCATCATACAAGGTGATTGTTTCTGGGTACAATGTTTTCCTGGCTCTTCTCACTTCACTTTGTATCAGTTCATGTAAGTATTTCCAATTTTTTTCTGAGAGAATCTTGCTCATCATTTATTCAATTAGCTTCTGATCTCCCTTTCCATTTGGCCAATTATATGTTTAAAAGAGTCATTTTCTTCAGTGGATTTTTCCCACTTTGGCAAATTCTATTTTTTAAGGAGTTGTTTTTGTTAGTCTTTTTCCAAGCTATTGATTTCTTTTTTTCATAATTCTCCTGCATAACACTCATTTCTTTTCCCAGTTTTTCTTCTACCTCTTTTATTTGATTTTTAAAATCCTTTTTAAGCTCTTCCAAAAAGGACTGAGGGCCAGGAGGCCTGGTCACTGACTTTTCATATCAGGGCCTGCCTTGCCCACCGACCTGGGATGGCCCAATCCAGTTGTGCCTGTTGTGTTGGGAATATAGGATTAGCAATTTGCCTTCTCCTCTGTGCTAGAAGTCTTACAGATAGCATGTTGTGCAACTGTTCTGTTGAGCCATGACAGAGAAGCCTCATTTGTTGATGTGCTTTGGCTAAGAGCCTCCCACTGGGTTGCTCAAATACCATTTGTGTTTCAGCTGTGCTCAAAAACCAGCTGTGTTCAGTTCTCCCCTTTTATCCAAGTGAAGTCCTTCTAAATTATCTTAAGCTGGAAAACTATTTCACTCTGACTTTTTGTGGTTTTGGTAGCTTGAAAATCCATCAAGAGACTTGATTTGACATTATTTCTGAAGGAAACTAGGGAGAGGTCAGGCAACTTTCTGAATTCTCTTCAACATCTTGCTGCTAATAATTTCTTATAGCACAATAATATTTCATTACATATACCACAACTTGTTAAGTCATTCCCCAATTGAAGGATAGACCCTCAATTTCCACTTCTCTGCCATCACAGTAGAGCTACTATAAACACTTTTTTTTTTTTTTTTTTTTTTTTTTACAAATGGGTCTTTTCCCCTTCTCCCCGCGTTGGCCTATGCCTGGTTTGTGTTCTATTATTTTCTCATTTTCCCAGCACTTTTTGTCAAATAATGCATTTTTGTCCCAAAAAACTTGAGTCTTTGAGTTTATCAAATACTAAATACTATGGTCATTGACTATTGTTTCTTGTGTACCTAATATATTCCACTGATCTACCACTCTATTTCATAACCAATATCAGTTTTGATGATTACCACTTTATAATATAGTTTAAGATCCAGTACAGCTAGACCACCTTCATGTTTGTTTGTTTGTTTTCATTAATTCTCTTGATATTCTTGACCTTTTGTTCTTCCAGATGAATTTTGTTATTTTTTCTAGCACTAACAAATAATTTTTTGGTGGTTTGATTAGTTTGACACTGAATAAATAAATCAGTTTAGGCAGAATTGTCATTTTTATTATATCATTATTTATGATGATACATATTTTATATTACGTTTTACTATGTTGGCTCAGCTTAATTGTTCATAAGCAATTAATATTTTCCAGTTGTTTAGATGACTTTATTTATTATGGAAAATGTTCTGTAATTGTATTCATATAGTTCCTGAGTTTTTCTTGACAGGTAGACTCTCAAGTATTTTATGTTGTCCACAGTTATTTTTAAATAGAATTTCTCTTTTCATCTCTTGCTGCTATACTTTGTTGATAATATATAGAAATGCTAGTGATTCTATTGACCACAACATAGAAAATTTTGATTATATCAAATTGAAAAGTTTTTGTGCAAACAAAACAAATGCAAACAAGATTAGAAGGGAAACAATAAACTGGGAAAACATTTTTACAATCAAAGGTTCTGATAAAGGCCTCATTTCCAAAATATAGAGAGAATTGACTCTAATTTATAAGAAATCAAACTATTTTCCAATTGATAAATGGTCAAAGGATATGAACAGACAATTCTCAAAGAAATTGAAACTATTTATAGGCATATGAAAATATGCTACAAATCATTATTAATCAGAGAAATGCAAATTAAGACAACTCTGAGATACCACTACACACCTGTCAGATTGGCTAGAATGACAGGGAAAGATAATGCGGAATGTTGGAGGGGATGTGGGAAAACAGGGACACTGATACATTGTTGGTGGAATTGTGAACACATCCAGCCATTCTGGAGCACAATTTGGAACTATGCTCAAAAAGTTATCAAACTGTGCATACCCTTTGATCCAGCAGTGTTTCTACTGGGCTTATACCCCAAAGAGATACTAAAGAAAGGAAAGGGACCTGTATGTGCCAAAATGTTTGTGGCAGCCCTATTTGTAGTGGCTAGAAGCTGGAAAATGAATGGATGCCCATCAATTGGAGAATGGTTGAGTAAATTGTGGTATATGAATGTTATGGAATATTATTGTTCTGTAAGAAATGACCAGCAGGATGAATACAGAGAGGACTGGCGAGACTTACATGAACTGATGCTAAGTGAAATGAGCAGAACCAGGAGATCATCATACCTCAATAACGATACTGTTTGAGGATGTATTCTGATGGAAGTGGATCTCTTCAATAAGGCTTCTTAAAGAGAGCCTTAATTGATCAAAGATGGACAGAAACAGCTACACCCAGAGATAGAACACTGGGAAATGAATATAAACTGCTTGCATTTATGTTTTTCCTCCCGGGTTATTTATACCTTCTGAATCCAATTCTCCCTGTGCAACAAGAAAACTGTTCGGTTCTGCACACATATATTGTATCTAGGATATACTGTAACCCATTCAACATGTAAAGGACTGCTTGCCATCTGGGGGAAGGGGTGGAGGGAGGGAGGGGAAAAATTGGAACAGAAGTGAATGGAAGGGATAATGCTGTAAAAAATTACCCTGGCATGCGTTCTATCAATAAAAAGTTATTAAAAAAAAAAAGAAATGCTAGTGATTAATGTGGATTTATTTTATTTCCTACAAGTTTGATAGTATTAATTACTTCAATTAGTTTTTTTAGTTGATTCTCTAGAGTTATCACTAAAGATACCATTATCTCATCTGCAAAGAGTAAGTTTTGCTTTTTCAATGTCTATTCTAATCCTTCAATTTCTTTTTTCTTTTATTACTATAACTAATATTGCTTATATAATATCAAATGATAATTGTGATAATGTTCATCCTTGCTTTACCCATGATCTTGTTGCACAATTTATTTTCTGGGAGGTGAGGAGAGAGTATGGGAAGGGAAGGATAGTTCACCAAAATGGATTCCCAGCTTTTTTTTACAAGAAAAATCTTATGTCTGACATTCAACTGTGTTTTACCTTTCTTTGTATTCCCAGTGTTTAGCACAATGTGTGGCGCATAGTAGCTGGTGCTTGCTAGGAAGTCCTTGCTCACTTCCTAGAGTTTCTAGGGCAGTGATTGATGAGGAAACAAAATGTTATTTGTTAGCTCTACTCTCTCAGATCTGTGCTTTGAGATCTTTGAGCAATGCAATTGGTTATAAAGGCAAACTGGGAGTGCAGGAAGAGAAGGTGAGGGTAGAAGGTAGAAAGAAAGTCTGACTCATCCCATTTCTGACTTTGGGTCTGTTTTCATAGAGATAGGAAGTTGCTCTTCATGACCTTGGCTGGATTCTGAGAAAATCTCTTCTCATACATGAGTCACCAGCTCATACAAAGAAGAAAGCTGCCAAATTCATTGACTGAATTTCTGTTTTGACTCAACCCTCCTGAATCTATCTTTAAATATACAAAGCTTGCTATAGATATAGTGAAAAGATTAACATCCATTCAGGCTTTTGGTCAAGTAATTCATATCCCAGGATTTATTATACTGATGAGATGGGCCAGTAGATAAATTTCTCAGGTGTATTAAGGGCTTTAATAAACAAAGAAACAAATCACTATGTAGAAGCAACTACTGCCACGTGAATCAGGCTAGTCCTTTTCCTTAAAGGCAGGAAAGTTTTCTGTGAGATTTCACTGGGCTGGGGGCTAAGCTGTTCATGTAGAATTAGGCCCTGCATATAGAATGGACTAATTTTACTTAAGACCCTAGCCTATAGGTTGGGCGATTCCCCCCGCTCCCCACACATACACACACAAAAGGCAGGGATGTATGTTTGTGTGTGTATATACACAAAGTCTACAGAGTCATTACACTGACCTTATTATTGTATGCCGGTGAATCTGAACACTCTACCAGGAAACTGATTCCCTTCCTTTTGTGTTGTCTTTGGAAAATTATGAAGATCACCTGGCAACTTAAAGTATCAGGCACTCCAGCTGAACTGCTTAGCATTCAAACTCTACTGTAGAAAGCGCAACTCTAATGGGCTGGCCACATTGTTCAAATGCCAAAAGTATGTTTGCCTAAAAGACTATTTTATGGAGAACTCACATGAGGCAAGAGCTCATACAGAGATCAGAAGAAGCAATATGAAGACAATCTTGAGGTCTCTCTGAAGAATTTGGAAACTACTGTGAGACATAGGAGACACTGGCACAGAATTGCCCAGCATGGTGTGCCCATATTAACAAAGATTCTGTGCCCTGTGAGCAAAGCAGAAGTGCAGAAGCTCCAAAAAATATGAGATGCACAAATTTAGAAACCTTTCCACTCCAAAATTAAGTTCATATGGACTATTTGTGCCCAATCTGTGGCAGAGAATTCTGAGTTGATATTGGTCTGCTCAACCACAGTGGGACAAGCTGTACTTTTATCCCAACATTAGTAATATCATTTTGCTATGTTTTAGATATATACATATACACATATGCATATATGTATTTATGTATATGTATGCATAGGTATATAGGTATATATATGTATACACATACATATATGTGTGTGCATATAATTTACTTAAAACCTTTGCTATGTAGGCTATTTTTCAGCACACACACACGTATGCATATTCATATCTATATATAAACTCATATAGAGAGATGTGCTAATATATCTATATATTATAGCATATATCGGAACAGCCTATGTAGCAAGGTCTTAGTTGTATAGGAAAATCTTGTCAATGGCTCAAGCCATAGTCACCTAATCATAACAAAAGATATGAACTTAGCATGCCACATATGTGGAGAACATAATTTAATTCTACTTAATTAGGAATTATTTGTCATGTATATATATAAATAACTCAAGGTCCTCCTGCAGCCCCCAAGGAATAATGAAATAGCTGCCAGGGTGAAGTAGTATGGCTGTTCAGGGTTTACATAAAAGTACGAGATGTCAATGCATGAAGGTAGGCAACACAGAAGAAAATTAGGAATCCTGACCATAGAGACCAGGAGATAGGGCAGAAACTGTTCATTTGGATAGAAATCATTCAGGCATCCCCAGATATGGCCAGTGTCTACAATAACTCGACTGGAAGAAAGTAGGGGGCTTCCCCCAAATCCATTGGCTGTGAGATATAATAACTGAGGTGTGTCTCTTTACCTTCCTTTCTCTACTTCCTTCTTTCATTTAGAGAGGGGTGACAAAATCCAATTGTGTCCTATCTTCCTGTCTACTATTGCAGATGCCCCATTCTTTATTTGTAAATGAGTTTGTTATATGGGCATATTATTACTGGAGATCAGAGTTCACACAGGTGTATGATCCTAAGGAGTTTGGTACTTCACAGCCTATCTGCGTTAAGAAGCATAGGGGGTTTCTTTACTTTCCCAAGCAGAATCCTAAAAACTTAAACTCAAGATTCACTTAGATTTCCCCTAGAAGCCTGAGATGATTAAGGCCATTGTAAACTGATCATATTCTTGAGACTAAACTCCATTCCTGAAGCTGAAGAGACTAGAGGAGAAACTAGAGGAGAGAGTCCGATCTCTCAACCAAAAATGGATATAAGATATAATGGGTATAAGGACTTTGATTCAACTTCTTTCTAAATGACATGGGACCACAGTGAAGATTGTTAACAATTGTTAAATAACATTCAGAACTACCAGTAACAGAAAGAGCTTTTTTTTTCCCCCTGTTTTGAGAATAACATATAATTCCTACTTTAGTGGAATTTAAACCTATTCTTCTCATATGTCGTTTATATCTTTTGTCATAATTAGTTGACTATGGCTAGAGCCAATGACATAATTTTCCTATTCATTTAAGCCCCTGCCACATTTGTCATTAAAACTTGATTGGACCAAGTGGCTAATTCTCAATCCACCAGTGGATTTCCCGGTGATTTAGATTATAAAACCACCAGCCCACAAGGAGTTGATGCTCCTCAGACCTCATCTTTTCCCTCTCCAAACAAATCCTAATCCATATTTTCTGCTGGTACTGTTTTTTTCCAATGGAAATGTTTTCCTCCTGCTTCAGAATGACAATGAAAAGCTAATCCCTTGAACCCAAAAGACCACCAAGCTTGGACTTGTATCCCTCTCAAAGCCTATGCTTGCTCACTTGATCAGAAAGGTAGCACAAAGTAGAGAAAGCAGCCAGAAGTCCAAGGCTGTCACCAGGACTTAACCAGTCTGATACCTGAGTATCTGAGGAGTAGGAGGGAAAAAATGTCACCTATCCTCCCAAAAGTCTAGTGACAAAGAAGGCTACTTCCTACAAAAGAACAAAGAAAGTAAGAAACTGCTTTTTAAATAATGAATCTGAACAAGAGATCCACACAGGTTTTGCACTGCAGTACCAAAAAGGACAATAGAAGATAGGTAGTGATATGGCCAATTCTGGCTTTTGTCCAAGGGAGGCCCAGAGTTTGCTTGGTCAAAGGGATAACCTGTGATGCAGCTACCTCTTGGGGCTATAATGGAGTTTGGACCCCTGCTCTCGAAAAAACTCACCTGAAGTTTGATGATCCCAATGCTGCTCCTCCTGGAAGAGGTGGCTGCCTTAGAAAGACTGGTGAAGCTAGCCCACCAAGGGAATGAGCCTTGCATATCCCAGGAAATCACCCTGCTCAGCTCTTACAACTAAGTTGCAAAAATGTGTGATAAACGAAGTACAAAAACACCTCAAAACACCTTAAAAAACCTCAAAACACATAGTAATAACAAATCACATAAATAAGGCTGGCCAAAGGCAGAATAGCCCTGAACATTCTTTGTTTAACACTATCATTCAATGTGTTTGGGGACAAGAAAGGTTCAAAAATCTGGAAAGATGCCTGCACCTCCATTATGAAACCATATTTCTCTGTGGGCAGAAATTATCTGTGTTATTCCTGAAGGTGAAAAGTCCTTGTTTATTATGAAAAAATAAAATAAGATTCTGGAAAATAATGGGATCAAAATGACAAGCCCTATCCTACACACAGAAAAACAAAATAAAACAAAACAGCAAAATTAATGGTACCTAGAGCTGCGCCTGGAGTAATGTGACATTTTAACTGGATGCTAGAAGGTGTTAACTCTTATCTGAATTTCATCTAGACCAAGGATAATTTTTTTTTACCGATTTTTAAACACTTTTATTTTAAGTTTTGAGTTTCAAATTCAAACTCTCCCTCTCTAAACCAATAAGCTATCATATTTAAGTTATACATGTGCAATTATGTAAAACATTTCCATATTAATAATTCTATACAAGAAGATTCAAATAAAAGAAATAAATGAAATAAAAAAGTGAAAAAAATAGCATGCTTTAATCTGTGTTCAATTAATATCAGTTTTTCTCTGAAGGCAGATAATGTTTCATTATTAGTCCTTTGGGATTGTCAGGCTACTTTCTATAGGAAGTAAAACAATCTTGTACAGAAAGGAAAGGAGGGAATTAGTTGAAGCATGCAAGTGGGTCCTCCTAAAGAAGAAGTATCCCACCTCAGAGAGGAAGTAAGGAGTACCCTATATTCTATTGCTAATTAAGAAAGCATGCTAGGGGCAGCTAGGTAACACAGTAGGATACCAGCCCCAAAGTCAGGAGGACCTGAGTTCAAATTTGGCCTCAGACACTTACCACCTTCTAGCTGTGTGACCTAGGGCAAATCACTTAACCCCAATTGCCTCAGGAAAAAAAAAAAAAAGCATGCTACTGCCATGTTGAGGTGTGTAAAAGAGTCCCCTTGTACCTATGCTGTTTACCAGGAAATATCTGAAAAGCAGTACATAGAAACCAAGTTTGTATCTTCATAATTTCCACAAATTTCCACAATTCTGATCATCCTTTTCTTTCACTCAATTCATCAAAAACTTCTGCTCTCCATAAAGTTTTTAAATTTTATTTTTTAAATAATTACATGTAAAAAAATTTTTAACAATTTAAAAAAAATTGAGTTCCAAATTCTCTGTCCTTCCTACATCAACCCTTCTTTGAGAAAGCAAATGCTTTGATATCTATCATACTAGTGAAATCATGCAAAACACAATATTAGCCATTTTGCCAAAGAAAACACAAGCATGAGTTTAGGGAAAAAAATTTCTAAAAAGAATAATAGAGGGTTTTTTTTAAAGTATCCTTCAATCTGTTTTCAGAGTTCCTCAGTTCTCTCTCTGGAGGTAGATAGCATTTTTTCATTATCTCCATAATCTTTTAAATAGCCCTGGTTCAATATTTGAAGATATAGTCTGTCTGAGTCTGGTGGTTTAAATTCCTCAAGAGTAGCTACATATAATTCCTTCTTGGACATCAATTACCTATGGACAATTTTTGTACTTTTCTTTTCAATCCAAAGATAAGGACTCTTGGCAGAGGAAAAAGTATTAAGCTGTCCTGCTTTCCCACTAATATCAGTTATTATTAGTTAGCATGAAATTAGTGATTCTATCTTTTCCTTGCTCTTCTTCTTCCTCCATTTGTGTTTTAAAAAGGGGAAGGAAGAGGAAGGTAGGAAGGAAGGAAGGAAGGAAGGAAGGAAGGAAGGAAGGAAGGAAGGAAGGAAGGAAGGAAGGTAGGAAGGAAGGAAGGAAGGAAGGTAGGAAGGAAGGAAGGAAGGAAGGAAGGAAGGATGGAAGGAAGGAAGAAAAAAGAAAGAAAGAAGAAAAAGAAAGAAAGGAAGGAAGGAAGGAAGGAAGGAAGGAAGGACGGAAGGAAGGAAGGAAAAAAGGAAAAAAGGAAGGAAGGAAGGAACAAAGGAATGAAGGAAGAAGAAACAAGAAAGAAAAAAGAAAGAGAGGAAGGAAGAAAAAGAAGGAAAAGAAGAAGAGGAAGAAGAAGAAAAGAACAGGAAAAAGAAGAAGAAGAATCCCTTTTTGACTTTTCTCACCACTCTCAACTCATTCTGAACTTCAGCACTTAAAAGGCTATTCTTATAGGTTAATGTCATGACATTTTATCTATCCTCCATTACTTGCCTTTGCTTCTATCATATCTATTTATATTTTAAAAGTGTGAATTAACTCCTAATTGCTTGCAATCACTCCACCAATCCACTTAGACCTCCCCAAAGCTTCCAAACTGATATTCCAAAAGAATAGATCTGATCATGTCACCACACTGCCCAAGAAGTTTCACTAGTGCTGGGAGGCTGGGAACCTCCTGGGAACCAGGGAGCTACTGGGTTGTCTAAGCATGGATGTCTGGTAAAGGTTGAAAAATGGCCAAGTCAATGGTCCTTAGCAAATTGTACTGGCACCAGTACTTTCAGCCAGAGAAAAAGGAAGAGGAGGAGGAAGAAGAAGAGGAGGAGAGGAAGAGGAGGACAAAAAAAGAAGAGGTGGAAGAAAATGAGAAAGAAGAGGAGGAGACGAAGGAAGAGGAGAAGGAGGAGGAAAAGGAAAAGGAGGAGGAAGAAAAGGAGGAGGGAGAAGAGGGAAAGAAACTTCATTGGCTGCTTTTTTGCCTTTAGGATAAAGTATAAAATCTTGGTTAGGAGTTTATAGGATAATTTAATTGGTATAGTAAACTTCCAGATTATGAAATTCCTTCTGACAATGCATATATACATTCATGCATGTATATGTTTATATATGCAAGTATATACATATAATATAGAACAAAATCCATATAATGATGTATGTACACATAGTGTATATATATGCATGCACACATACATATATATACACACACACATATATATACATACACAGTGCCTAGCCTCTATCCTGAGGTTCTGCTGTATTATCAACAGACATCTCAAACTTAATATATCTAAAAGTGAACTACTTATCCTAAACCTACCTTTGACACCAAGACTAGGAACTCTGTAGCCCTGATAAATAGGAAAATTAAGAAGGGTTATACTGAAGTAAATCTGAATTCATAGTAGAACTCCAATATAGTATTAGTGTGCATTCTTTTACATATGCTGTAACCTCTTTACTAATCTCTTATGCATTTTTGGCATCAATCCTCATTAGAATATTAGTCTATAGTTTCATTTTCTGCTTTATCTCTCTCTGATTTAGGAATCAGGATCAAATTGGTCTCTGAAGTTTTTAGGATCCCTTCTTTCCTTTTTTTTCAAACAGTTTTATAATATTGAAATCTCCTATATGTCTGGATGATTCTTCTCAGATTCCTTTACTGAATTTATTTGTTTATTTGTTTATTGTGAATATATTCCAATGCTGTCTCCTGGGATTTCTTCTCTTCTTTTTCAACTTTCCTTTTCTCTCTCAATTATCTCATTAGCTCTTCTAGGTTTATTTATCAGCCCCATGAAATTCAGTCTAAGTAAAAGGAGCAATGTCTATCTCCATGCAATCTAGGTTTGGCTATAAAAAGCAATTATACTGTCTTCAAGACATGAGGTCCAAGGAATCAAGACATGAACCATTGATGTACAAGGAATACCACTGTGTACAAAAAGTCAGGGGCTCTTTCAACTTTATACATATTGCTAATTGGGCACATCAGTAGGACAAAAATATGAGCTAAATAGTCTTACCCTGATATTTTAAAGAAAACTACTTTGTTGGATATTAAATTATCTATGATTATCCCATTTTATTACATTCTAGATATTTAACCATCAGACTAGACTGACTCAGCCCTGGTTCACAACCCTACTAGATCTATATAACTATGTCATATTCTCTTTCCTAAGTTTTAGACCTATAAATAGTCAATTGAATATAACCTACCCAGAACCACCTTGGTTTCCTGAGGCAACCTGCTTCCTTCTCTCATAATTCTCCATCTCAAGTCTCTCCCATCTTCAATACAATCACCATACCAGTGCTAATGGGATAAGGTCTGGCCCTCTCCCTGTTAAAGAAGACGCAGTGGCTCTATGTGATCTCTAGAGTAGAAGAGAAATTTTTGTTTGGTATTTCACCTCTGTGAAAGATGTCTTTGAATGACTGGCACTAGTCTTTCTAATTATTATACTTCCCTTCACACCATTTTGCATTCCAGTCAAATTAACCTATTTGGTGTTCTTGAAGAATGATATTCTATTTTCTATCTTTTATTTTATTTTGGAGGCTATCCAGGTTAAGTGACTTACACAGTGTTTGAAACCGATTTGAATTCAGGTCTTCCTGACTCCAGGGCTGGGACTCTGTCCACTGTGCCACCTAACTGCCCCTACCTTCCACCTTGATGCCTTTACACAGACAGTCCCTCCTTCCAGGGATTCACTCCTTCCTCATCTCTGATCCTTAGAACGCTTAGCTTCATTCTAAGGTCAGCTCCAGTGTTATTTCCTTCATGCATCGCTATTAATACTTTTCCTCAACTTTTAATTTCTTTTGTGTAAATTTTATATTTATTGATCTGTGTCTTCCCTGCTTGAATGTAAGTCCTTGAGGTCTAGGACTGTGGCGGTTTTGCCTTCATATTAGCAGTGCCCGGCACATTATCGTTGTTCCATCATTTTCGGGCTCTTTGTGACCCCATTTGGGGTTTTCTTGGCAGAGATGCTGAAGTGGTTTGACAGTTTTCTGGCTTATTTGAGACATGAGGGAACTGAGGAAAGCAGGGTTCCATGACAAGCTCAGGGTCGCACAGTTAGTGTCTGAATCTGATCTCACAAACATGAATATTCCCGGTTCCAGGTCAGGCACATTATACACTATAGTGCCACCTAGTGCCCATAGGGCACCTAGTAAGTGTTTAAGAAGAAAGTATGGGGGTAATTGATGGAGAGTCAATTTCAGAGCCAGGATTTATCCAAATCCTGCCTCTGATACAGAACTGACTGTGTGATACTGTGATAGAAACTTAACCTCTCAGTGTTGCAAGCCACAACCTAAGGTTGTAAGTTGTAGAATCGTTGCTTATCTGATTTGCAAGCAACTAATAAACCTCATTTCCAAAGCTTCCTATATTTATTTTATATATCCACATATGTACATGTTATCTTCTGCATCTTTCCTCAAAGGGTAAGCTCCTTGAAGTTAGGGACTGTTTCATTTTTGCCTTTGTATTCCCAGTGTTTTGCAGTTTTGGGCACATATTAGGAATTTAATGTTTTTAGTTCAATTTGAAGAGGACCAATGACATCACAAAATGATGTTTTGATTCATGCATGAATTGGATTTAATTGAGGCAGAGTTATAAAAAAAAGAAGTCATCAGAATCGACTTAAGTTCAAATCAGACACTTAATGCTTACTAGCTGTGTAATTCTGGGCAAGTCACTTAGCTTCAATTCCTTTACCAAAAACAAAACTAAAACCAAACAAAAACAACAACAACAACAAATAAAGTCATCAGAGTCCAGTGGCAGAACAAAAATCAGAATGACTGGCAATGGCCCAGGATTCAGTGGTGATCTGGAATCAACCAGCTCTAGATACTCCGCAGCACTTGCTTCAGCTGCCTTCATGAACTTTGGACCAAATTGTTGTCATCCACCCATTCTACCGATGTTAGTCTCCACATGTTTTAAGCAGACAACCCACTAACTCACCAATGGTTTGGGGGCCTTTTGTGGTTGAGGTTACCCTCACTGCCTGAACAGTGTACATGTCACTGAATCGTCTATAACTTCTTGGAGCCACAGGTAAGAGTTGAGTGCCAGGTAAACACCAAAAATGGAAAGCCATCCTTAGGCACTTACTAAAAATTTGTTTAGAATATAGAAGCAAATAAATAGAAGTAAAATAGTGTAAACTAGAAAACAGCAACTACTTGGGAGGAAACTCACTATTTGACAAGAACTATTGGGAAAATTGGAGAGGAGTCTGTCAGAAATTATTAACTCTAATTGAATATGGGAATTAAATACAAAAGGTCACATCATAAATTGATGCATCATGAAAAGAGATATCTTTTTCAATTATGAAAAGAGAGTTTTACCAAAAATAAAAAAAAGGATAGAGAGGACCACAAGAGATAAAATAGACAATTTTCATGACAAAATTGAAAAGCTTTTGCACAAATAAAATCAATGCAGATTGCATTGCACATCAGCACAAACAAAATCATTTAGAAAGACAACAGTTTACTAGGAAAAAATCTTTGCATCAAGTTTCTCCAATTAAGGTCTGATAGCCAAGATATTTAAATAATTAAATATATAAGATCATTTTAAATTAAGTATATGTTATTCCCTATTACATAAATAGTTAAAGGATATGGACAAGGAGTTCCCAAAAGGAGAAATGCAAGTCATCAACAATTATATTGAATTGATGAACTCTTGAGTGCCGTTTGGAACCTATTTTTCCATTTTATTTTTCTTGCTTTTTTGCCAAAATGACTAATATGGAAATGCTTTTTACATGATCACATTATAATGGATATCATATTGCTTATCTTCTCAACTAGGGAAGGGGCTGGAGCGGGAGAGAGAATTTGAAACTGAAAAGTTTAAAAAATTTTTGATTAAAAAAGGAATCTCAAAAAAAACCCCAACCATATGATAAAATATTCCAAACTACCAATAGTAAAAAAACACAAATTAAAACATCTCTAAGATTCTACTTTATATACATTAAATTAGCAAAGATGATGAGACAGGAGAATAACCATTGTTGAATGGGTTGTGAAAGAATAATGTACTGTTGGTGGAACCATGAAATGGTCTACCAATTTACTCTGGAAAGTGATTTATGCTTATACACAAAAAGTGACTCGACTATGCATCTCCTCCACTCAGGGATACCACCACTAAGTATATATTCCTAAGAGATCAAAGATAAAAATGCAGAATCAATATATATATAAATGGTTGCAGCAGCACTTTTTTATTGTAGCAAATAATTTAATTCCCTTAACTATTCATCCTCTCTACTAAATTACCTTGCAATTTAACTACTTTGAATTTATTTGTACTTATTCTTGATAGGTTTGATATATACTTATATGTCTTCTTATCTTCCTCATTAGCACATAAATTTTGTGAGAAGATATTTCTTCATTTGTTGTATTCCCAGTGTTATATCCTATTTATGTATTTCTGGTATCTAACACAGTGTTTTTCACATGGTTAAAAGTTTAACAAATATGTGTTTGATTGAAGGTGCTCATCAATTGGAGAATTAATGGAGAAATTATGATATAAATGTAATGGAGCATTATTGTGTCACAATAAATAACAAAAAGGAAGGGTAGATTCATATATCTTATAGGAAGACTTGCATGAACTGATACAGAGTGAAACAAGTAGATCCAGGGGAACAATTTATACAATCACTACAATATTTGAAGAAAAAGAACTTAAAAAGATTTAAGAACTCTGAATAATGAAATGACCTGCCAACCACAGTTCCAGAGGATCAGTGATAAAGCATATTACACACCTCCTGATAAAGAGATGATGGACACAAGAAGTATAATGAGAATTAGTTTTCAGATCTGGCCAATGTGAAGGGGAGTAGGAAAGGGAGAAGAGAGAAGTCTTTTTTGCTTTTCTGTGCTCATTTGCCAGAATGAGTTGGGTGTTTGTTTGTTTTTTCAATGCGGATATGTGTGGAGTTTGAGGTAGGGAAATGCATTATAGTGTGTGTGTGTGTGTGTGTGTGTGTGTGTGTGTGTGTGTGGTCAGTTTGGCTAGAGCATAGAGAGCATTAGGGAGTTATGCATTACAAAACTTCTTAAACTGGGTCAGGACCCCATATGGAGTTGTGTAACTAAATGTAGAGATTCTGAAAAATTTGGCAACATATAAGGTATAAAATATTCTGCCAAGATTTAATTCTTTATGTAAAAATAAATTAGCACATCTATCTCATTAGTATGCAAATTTTCTTTCTTCTTTAATAAGTGGAAATGATATGTAAAGGAAAGAATTGTTTTAAAATAAATTTCTTTGTGACTTATTATTAGTAAATGTTTGATTTGTATAACTATTTTATAAACCTATATATGTAAAGTCACATAAAAATTTATCAGGTGAAAAGGGGTTGCAAGTGGAAAAAAATTAAACCCTGATGTATAACAACCACAAAAAGGTAGATTGGAGTTCATTTCAATGGCACAAGGAATATCCTTTGAGATGTTTTTTAATTAATTGGCAGCTAAACTTGATGCTATGTTGTAGAAATATCTACTTGTAGTAAAGGTCACCTCTAAAGTGCCAAAATAGCATTTGAAGCTAGTCTGATACCCCCATAATCATCCATAGAGACCGTGAGAGTGTAGGGCACCTTCAAGCAGCCCAGGAGCTCAAGTGATGTCAGATCCAACTGGGTTCTGTTTTTAGCAGGTTTAAATTTACCATCTTCTCTGATGAACAGACATCACAACCAGCAGGCAGATGTGCTGTGGCAGAAACAGAAATGTGACACCTGGTAAGTTAGCTATCTCAGTAGTCTCTCCTACAAACCAAAAATTTCCCAGTCACTTTAGAGCTATATCTGATTGAGCTGTAACAGGCACAGGGGCAGTTAGTTGGCACAGTAGATAGAATGCCAGACCTGGAGTCAGGAAGACAGTTCAAATCAGCTTTGTGATCCTGGGAAAATATCTAACCCTATTTGCCTCAGTTTCCTCATCTGTAAAATAAGCTCAAAAAGGAAACAGTAAACCACTCCAGTTTCTTTGCCAAGAAAATCCCAAATGGGGTCACCAAGAGTCAGCCATGACTGAAAATGATTGAATGAGCAGGCACAGGATGCCTAGAATAATCTCTATAGCTCAGGCTCTCTGATGGCAAGTTCAGTGGAATAAGAAGTGAATTTGTAGTCATTGGCCAAAATCCAAATTCCAGTTCTACCACTTATTGCATGTGAAACTTTGGAAAGAGGGGAAAGGAATGAACATTTATGCAGCATCTACTATAAGCCACGACTGTGCTAAGCTCTTTCACAAGTATTATCTCATTTGATCTCACAACAACTCTTTAGGTAGTGTTACTATTATCTTCATTTTAGAAATGAAGAAACTGAAGCAGACAGGTTAAATGACTTGCCTGAGATCAAACAGCTGATGTTTGAGGTTGCATTTAGACTTAGGTCTTGCTGACTCTGGGTTTAAGATTTGCCTTGAACAAATCAGTTTGATACTCTAGACCTTAAATCAGTTCAATGGCCATTTATTATCTATTATATATGTATCTATTTTAAGTACCTACTACATTAAGTACCTATTTATTAAGGTACCTGCTAGGCACTGAAAATATAAAGGAAAAAAAATAGTTGCTACTCTTAAGGAACTTACATCCTATTGGGGAGAAATAAACACAAAATACAATTGATAATAAGGGAGTAGTATTTGGTACTAATATTGGGAAAGATAAAGCAGAATTTAAGATGAGTCTTAAATGGAGTTAGGGTCTTTAAGAGAAAGTGGTGAGGAAGGAGAGAATCTTACATATAGTGCTGACTGAACACTTGCTGAAAATTCCAAAGAGCTAAATTTAGGCTTAATGGGGGAAAGAGCAGAATTTCTAATAACTCTTCTTAAATGGAATGGATTGCCTTGGGAGGTACTGGATGCCCTTTTTACTAGAGGTTTTCTTGCTCAGTTGGACTAATTAGCTTCCAAGGTCCCTTTAAATTCTGAAATTCTGGGATTTTCTGTGCTGCATGATCTCTATTAGTATAGCTCATTCTGAGAAGCCGGAATCTAATTTCTGCAGAGAAACCACTGGGGCTGACTTACGGCAATCTTTGCCTACTGTCCTTGAATGGTAGTAAAACTAATCTGTCCTCATCCTAATGGGATAAAGTCAGAGGGAGACACTCTGACCAAGAGGGCTCAATTGTTTCAATGGGCTAGAGACTTACCAAGGACTAAAATACTCTGGCTCCACAACATCCACCTACCTCCCACAGAGCAGGATAATGTGATTAGTTTTCAATTTTACCTCTACAGACAAAACTAAAACTAAACAAAATTCACCAAAGTCAATATGTGAAGATAGCAAATATCTTGTCCTTAAATCTTATCTCCTTTTGGCTATACATCCTCAGTTTCGTCAACTAGTCTATGTACGGCATGACATTCACACTCTGCTTATTTCTTTCTGGAAATGTTGTTAATGTATTTCCTAAAATGTGGTTTCTGGAACTGAATATAAGATCCGAGATATAGTCTGCCCAGGCCAGAAGAACTATCTTGGAATTCCTATGGTACTTAGAATTTTTTACCTGATGTATAATAGTATTTTATTTTTCCAAGTACATGCAAAGATAATTTTCAACATTCACCTTTGCAATATTTTATGTTCCAAATTTTTCTCTCTCTTCTCCCCCTTCCCAAGAGAGCAAGCAATCCAATAGAGGTTGAACATGTGAAGTTTTTCTAAACATATTTCCATATTCGTCATGCTGCACAAGAAAAATCAGATCAAAAGGGAAAAAACACAGGAAAGGAAAAAAAAAAAAAAGCAAGCAAACAAACAATAAAAACAACAACAACAACAACAAAGTGAAAATACTATTCTTTGATCCATAGTCTCCACAGTTCTTTCTCTGGATGTAGATGAAGTACTTAGATTCTATAAATTTACAGATCATCTTTCCAAGTGAGGTAACTGAGGTTCAGAAAAGTTAATTAATTCTTCTTGTATGATCATATCAAGAAATGTCCATGCATGGATTCAGACCCAGAATTCCTGACTCAAGTCCAAACCTCAACTTCCTGGCTAGAATTGAAAAAATATAGGCAGAAGCTTCTATCATTTTTTTTTAATATTTAAAATTAAATAAAAAAGAAAAAATAGAAAAAGAAAAAGGGACATTTTAAAAATATATATTGTCTTGTGTCCAGCAGAATATCAGGAAGGATTCAATAAATATAACAATAGATTTCCCATTTCAAGAATACATATATCATAATAGAAGAGATTATATTCATTAATATCCATCTTTGCTTCCTTGTAGGTTATACTTTTGTTCTGTACTATGAAGTTTTTCCTTTATTCTTTTTTCTCCCTTTCATCCTCAACATCTCCAATCAGATTATAGATATATATATATATATATATAGAAGTACAGATATATATATATACACACATATATATGTATGTATGTATGTATATATTCACACACACATATATATACACACACATACATAAACCTGCATACGTACACATTTATACATACATAGACATGCATCGAAAACAATATCAATATGGCTGACATAGATTTCTTTCTTAATTGAACCTTAAATTTGACTTTAAGATCAATGATTATTAGCCTTACTTTTTTTCCCTAATAAATTCTACTCCTGATCCTTGATATTATGTTTGGGTAGACCTCTTTTTTTCCATCCCTGCTAATTCTTCTACTTTAGTTCTACTCCTTAACTTGCTTTGCTATTATGTAGCCTTCCCCCACTAAAGGATCCTTCTTTTTTCTTCCACTCTCATCCTTTCCCTCCCTCTTTATCCTTTCCCGATTAATTTATGTACCTTGTTACACTACCATAAATCTATGTATCTTCTCTATACCTTACCTTATCCTATTCCCTCCCCACTTTTTTCTAAATTTTGGAGGATTCTATACTCTTAATGATATATATATATGTATTGTTCCCTATTTAACCCATTCCCAATGTGAGTAGCTTTTAAAATTACTCAGCCCCATCTAATGCTTCTATGTCAATTTTTCCTCTGTACCTCATTTATATAGCATAAATATTATTTTTATCTTTTCCTAGACAATTTTTTAGTCAGATCATATTTAGCACTGCCCCAATCTTTCTTTTGAACTACCCAATTACTGAAATGAATCTTAGATGTATGTTTATATTTCCACATATAAGACATAGACAGTTTGTCCTTGTTGAGTCCCTTGAAATTAGTCTTTGATGTTGGTTCTTATGGTATTGAGTTCAGGTTTGGTTGAGACAAATCTTGAAAATCTACAAGTTCATTGAATGTCCTTTTTTTTCCATTCAATATTATGCTTATTTTGCTGAATATATTTCTGGCTAAAGGCCTACTTCTTATGATTGCCAATATTTCCTATTCTAAGACCTACAATCTTTTATTCTAGCTGCTAATAAATCCTGTACAATTCTAATTGTAGCTCCAGTATATTTTAATTGTTGGGGGGTGAAGGGGATGGGGAAGTGGAATTTGTTTATTTTTTTGTTTCTTGTAAGATTTTCTTTTTGATCTGGGGACTTCAAAATTTAGCAATAATGTTTTTATGTGTTTTCCTTGTAGAATCTCATTGAAGTGGCGATGAGTAGATTTTTTTTTTTTCTATTTCTACTTTCCCCTATAAGTGTTTTATCACTTCAGGACAATTTTCTTTGATTATTTCTTGCAATATTGTGTCAAGATTCTTTTTTTTTTTTTTTTTTTTTGGTCAGTTTTCAGATAGTCCACTTATTCTTCTGTTTTCTCTTCTTGTTCTGTTCTCCAGATTTGTTGTTTTCCTTGTTTCACCACTTTTATTTTTTCATTCTTTATATTTTGTTCTGTTATTTCTTGGTCTCTTATCGTTTTATTGGTTTTCCATTTCTCAATTCTAATTTTCAAAGAATTATTTTCTACTTTAAGGCTCTATCTTCTTTTCCAATTGACATTCTTTTCATAATCTTCTTGTATTTTTTTTTTAATTTTTCCTCAATCTTCCTCATTTAGTTTTTAGTCTTTTGAGTTCTATAAATTCTTTCTGGGTGGGGAGCCATTTAACGATACTGTTTGGATTAGAAGCTTTTTTTTTACTTCAACATTCTCCTCTGATGATGAATCCCAGTCTTCCCTATTCCCTTAATAAGTTTCTTGAGTTCTTTCTCCTTTGCCTGCTCATTTTTAAATGAGCACTTATTAATATAAGTACCACTAATCCTGGGTTTGGGAGCCTCTTACTTCACTTTAGCTCTCCTGACCTGCAACACCAAATCAAAAATTCCACCCTCCTGCAAGTGCCTGCTGCCAGCAGCATCCCTGCCCCACTGCCTTTGCACTCACGGATGGCTCAGTCCTGCCCCGGGCCACATCACTGCAGCACACCTGAGCCTGGCTTTCCTAATCAGCTGAGGTTCCCTCAATCTTATCTCACTCAAAAACCGGATTCCCCACGAGGTCTGGGAGGTGAAAGTTCCTTTGGTTGTGGCTCAGGCTATCTTTGTATTCAGCTAGTTCCCAGGGCTCCCTGCTTGCTTTCTGCAGATTTTGGAGTCTGTTGTCCCTGGAGAACCCGGTTTGCCCCAAGCCTTCTTTTTCCCCCCATCTATGTTCACCCTATGCAAATTTGTTTTGTTTGTGGGGGAAATCTGGAGAGTTTGGTGTTAGGATTCTTACAAGGTACAAAGTCAGTGGAATTGATAGAGACAATAATTATCTAATTTAGCATGGTTCAGTATGATTGATCTGATCCTACAAGGAGAGGTTATGGGCCAGAATTTGAAACAAGAATCTAGTGGAACTGACTAGAAGTGGTTAAATCTAGTTTAGCACTGATTTAATCCTACAACCAATAATAGTTTCCTGGTGATATAATGATTGGTATATACTCATGTGTGATATATAAGGAGGAGGTCTCAGGGCCAGGAAGGACAAGCCCACTAGAGGACAAGCCCACTAAAAGACAAGCCCACTAGAAGCTCTGAATCTCAGCCAGGATGCAGTCGAGGAGATTCACAAGCCAGAGAAGGCAGCTTAAGCTCTTGGAACCAAGGAGAGAGATAGGCGTCTGTTAAAGCTAACCTGATCCCAGAATAAGAGACAAGACTTGGAAAGAGACAATAAAGGATTTTGACTTTTAATACCTGGCTGCATTTGGGATGATAACACTGAACTGAAACTAAGGCTGCCTCCAGAAGCCCCGCAAGAAACCTGCTCCCAGAGAAAAATGTATTTTAGAAAACATTAGTTTGGAATTTTCTGACCTAATTCACCATCTGCCCAGAATCCTCCCCTCGGTTTCTAGCATTTTTTTTTTTTTTGCCTTTTATTTCTCCCACCACCACTGACCTAAAGCTAATAGAGGGTCATTATAGAACTAGGAGAATCAAAAAGGGACCTTGAACAGGCTTCCCTTCCAATAGGTTCTTTCTGATACACTCTCAAGTTTGAAACAACAGCTTCAGGAATGAAAGGTTCTGCTTTTCTATCACATGCATGCTACCTACACACCAAAATATAAGGTTTGGGTTTTTTTTTAGTAGCATTGAGCTTGCACCATTTCATCCAATGACTCCCTGTGCATACACACACCTGGTAGGGGTAGATGTGCTCTGTGGCTGGACATAATCAGATGCATCTTACAGGGAACAAACGCTAGTTATTGTAGCTCCACTGGCCCCATGCTCTAACTCACCAAATCAAATGGATGAAATAATGCTTGTCTGCATGTGGCTTTCTACCATCCTGATCACTTCAGTCATCAGTCTTCTGTTGTGAAATTATACAAATAATCCTTCCCCACTTTGGACTGGCTTCTGCACTGCCCCACTACCCCACATATAATTAAAGACTACTGGCAGTTCTTAAATCACTAGGCAGGTTTACTGTTCTCCATAAACCTATGCTTTTAAAACATGCTTCACCCCAAATGCCACTGGGAATATAATTTGCTACTCCATCAAATAAAGCAGAATTTTTTCATAACAATATGAATAGCAAGAACTTGGTGATGAAACCATTAAAAATACTTTATTGTTACAACATATCATGAAGATCACAACACATTCGGCTTCTTCTCTCAAGGATATACACAGTACAATCTGTTTGGTACAGAGGTTAGAACAGGAAACTAGGCAAGCCCTTGAAAACTGGCTGCTGTAAGTCTCAGGCAAATGGAATTTATTAGTGTTTCAGTGACAGCAGGTAGGACATGAGGGATGGCTCCATTAACCACTTCCTTGCGCCATTCCCTTTTTAGCAGTATGAGTAGATGATCCTTAATGACCTCATCTCCAAGCCTGAAATCAAAAGGAGTTACTCCTCTGCTGTAGAGAGACAGGCCATTTTCAGAGGCTTGGGACTGGCTGTTACCTACTAGATGAACTATCCAGACTCATGGCTTTTTTGCAACCTTCTCCCTGAAGGGATGTTGTGCAGCAGAGTGGAATGAATGCATTACCTGGGTTCAAATCCTGCCTTGCTATTTAGTAGGCAACTCACTAGATTCTGTGTCCTCTTTTGAGAAATGAGGGGGATAGATGAGAGGACTTCTAGGTCCCTTCAGTTCTAGGATCTCATGATCCCTGTTTCTTCGGGTGATAGGATGGAGAGAGAAAAGAAAATTCCTATCTGCTCTGTTCTGTTCTGTGCGCACCCATTAGAAGTTCTGGAAGGAGTTTGGTGGGAAGACTGACACTCACCTAAAATGAGGGGTTAGGATCATACATGGACCTCAGCATCCAAACCTGCTTTTCCCAACAACTCTGGCTAATTGAATTAACTGCTGAGGCATGGATCAACTCAATCACAGAGCTGGGAGAATTGGCAAAGGTCATTTTACAGCTAGGGTAACTGGGGCAGCAGGAGGTAAGTGATAATCCCCAAGAATTCATTTTTCTGGAAAAAGCCTAAAATGCAGCCCCATTCCACCACTGCTAAGTATCCTTACTACAGGAAAAATGTTTAAGAGGGACATGATCTGGAGAGAATCTAGAGGATGAACAAGTTGTCAAAAGGCTTTAATCCTTGTCTTGACATATATGGATTAAAGTGACCAGAGAGGTTTATTAGCCTAAATGACAAAAGCCTTGGGGGTAAGGAACATGATAGTCACCTTGAGGACTATCGTGTGGACCCATGATTAAGCTTGTTCTTGGTCTCAGAGGGTAGGATAGGGGCAAAGGGTTAAAAGACCAACTTAGGCTCCATGCAGAGCTGTTTAACCCTCAGAGCTGAACGAGATAAAGTGAGATCTTTCAAGACAGTTGTGAAAATCGAGTAAGGCTTCATCTATTTCAAAGTCTGAGTAGGCCTGAAGGACTTTAAGCATTAAGTCAAGAGCATACTTAAAGTGTCTCCTCCCTGCTGTCTTAAAGACAGAAGCCCCTTCCTGCTATCTTCTTAAAGACTTAAAGTCTCCTCCCTGCTATCCCTCTAAGGGCACACTTAAGCTCCCTTCCTGTTATCCTCCCTATTTCAGCCAAATATGGGCAACTATGTACTTGTTGGTCAAGTTCAATTTCTTGGATAGTTCCCGTGTTTAGAATGTAAGATCCTCAGCCAATAAGGATGAGGGTCAGTGGTGGGAGGGGAAATTTGCGTTAGGGATAAAAGCCCCGACCCTGCCCCCTACAATGTCTCCTCCCTTGATTGTCTGCTCGATGGATGGGACGCCTGTTCTCGAGAATGTAAATGAACTTTGCTTTGCTTCTAGAGATCTATCCAGTTGTTTTATTAAATGGTTTCTGACCCACACAGAGCTGACCATAAGTAGGAGGAGTTTCCTTGAGGGCAGTGAACTACCTACCACTGAAGGTCCCCAAGTAGAGGCCTTAATGGAGTATGTTGAAATAAGGATCCTTTTTTAGGTAACATGAAACAGACAATCTCCAAAGGTCCCTTATAATTGTGAAACCCTATGATTCTACTTCTGTTCTACAAAACCCAACCAGTCACTTGACCCTCAGCTCCAAGAAAAGCACTTTAAGTACTGCATTGTACTTCGGTGGTATGGGGAAAACAGCCGCTCTCCGCTGTCAAGAGATCCCAAATTCAATCATTTGCTGGCGCCCAGGACCTCACTTAGCCCCTCAGGTCTCAGTCCCTTCATCTGTGAAATGAAGTTGGGGGGGAGAGGGGGGAGAGGGAGGAGGGAGGCAGCCTTAGAGATTCCCTGGCTCTGGATCAATGCTTCTGTCACTGAGCAAGAGACAGGGAGGTGGAAGGCTTCAGTTGGAGTTAGCCAGGCAAGGATTCCCTTTGTAGCAAAAGGGACCAGCCTCCCCAATGGCTAATCTGCGCACCCCAGGCACCCTTGGTTTTGATTTTAAACCATTTAGGGCATGACATACGCTATCTGCCTTATTTCCACAAGGTTTCTGGTATCTTGAGGATCAAAGTTGTGGGGATCACAGAATAACGTACTTATGGAGAAAAAGATTCAAATTCATGACTGTGCCAAGGTGATTACAGCCAAATAACAATAATATTTATCAGAATCCACCTCCTAACCTCTGTTGCCAGACTAATTCTCTTATCCACATGCCTTTCTAAAAGGAAACTTCAAGCCCCAAGGCACATTCCACTCCAAGTTCCACAGAGGCAAAAATCCAATCTCATCCTACCCTTATCAGAGATGAGATTAGAATAATGCTAGATATTTTTTCCTCTTTTTTTTTGAAGGAAGGAGAGATTATAGGGGAAATATGTTGAGAACCATCATCAGAAGGTTCTTCTGCTAGGATCTTTGTTCCTGCTCATTTCAAATGAAGAATAAAGTCAAATCTCAGATCCAATGTCTAATATAAAAATAGGAACTAAGCAAACGGTTTGAGGGAATTCCCATCTCACTTCAGAAGCAGATTAGTGTTATGGCAGGGAGAATATAGCAGTTGAATTTAAGGAAATGAATATTTTAGGTGAATCTTAGGGTTTGAAAATAGTTAGAATAGACCCAAAATCATAGGTTTTCATAGGTAAAAACTTTCATGCTGGAAGTACAATCTATTCTACCACACTTTGGAATCTTTCAGGTACATTTTTGGAAATCCTATTAAAAGACCAGTGATAATCTCCCCAACACAGTCCCAATTTAAACAACACAATAAAACCAATAACAGGAATGAAACTAAAGTCTATATTCTCCCTCTTAAGAGTTTTACCTTTTGGTTCAGTGAGGAGAAGCTGACCCAGATTTGAACATGCTGCTGTCCTAAAGTGAGAGGATGAAGTTGCTAAGAAGAGTAGCACAAAAAGTTGCTGTTTATAGGGACTTCTTCTGGCCTTCCTTCCTCTACTTCCACAAAGAATCCAATAGAAACCCAAATCAAATGATCTTTCCTCTTGGGTGGGACTACTCAAGGAAGAGCTCCTTTCCAATGCAGCCAAACCCTAGAAAAGGCCTACAGAAGGGAGTCTTGAAGCACATCACAAGGTCCAGGATAGGTAGTGGAAATACAGCACCAAGAGTGTTGTGATGGGGCTTGACCATTATGGAAATCACAACCTTTGTCAACAGCATTTGGCTTGAAAAGTTTGCAAGTCACCATTTAATCCAGAAATGAGAGAGACAGCACTACTAAAGTGCGTTTAGACTTTAAAGTACCAGGAAAAAAAAATGCTCTAGAAAAAAAATCTTGATACAAGAGCAATAAATGTACTGCTGATCAGTCAGCATTCCCCTGTCCACTTTGCTTTGCTCTGCCCTGTCCAATCTAGGAGAGTTCCAGGGCATGCCCATTCCTGGGACTGAGAACCCAAACCCTTCAGGAGTCACAGTTTCTTAGGAAGTCCCTTCAAGGCCCCAGTTGGGGAATAAAGAAGGTTAAGATGCTGCCACCATTTCTGGCTGTTTTGCCCTCGTCTTGATGGGTTCTTTCTCTGTGGAGGAAAAAAATACTTATTACTTTTACACAAAACACCCCAAAATCAGAAAATAAGGTTTTGGGAAAACCTTGGGAAAACAATGTTTGACAGGGAGACAAGTAACTGGGTTTCTGAGAGCCATTCCACTCTGAGAGACCTTGTTTGCTTCTACATCTTAAATATGAAAAAGCAGCTAGTTAAAAAGAATGTTATTATAAAAGGAAAAAAATCTAAGACAAATTGATTTTGGTAAGAACAAAGCTGGCTACAGATATCATAACAAAAAAACTCTAAATAAAGAACAGGAACTACTTAGAGGATAATAAGAAAAAAAAGCAAAACTGGGAAATTATGAAAGCAAAGAAAGGGCAGATTGCCAATAGACACTTTCTGAGAGTTATGATGAACTTATGGGAAGACAGCAGCCGCTCTTCCCCAGAGAAAACAAGAAACAATGAGCAGAACCCCATTCTTCTGAGAATGTATTAAACTGTATGGGTTGATGGGGGAAGATCCTTCGTGGCCAAAATATGTTTTTTTGTTTAAAAAAAAAAATTATAGCATTCCCAATTTCTAGGACATACTTTGAAAATAATGTCCAGATCATTGACAAAAGAAAAAACAATATTAACTCAGTGCTTTTGAAATCTTATGCAATATTTTAAGAAGAATGACTTCAATGGAAAGCATTTTTCCCTCTTGGAATTCCCAGGCAAGAAGGCTATGAGCCACTACCAAGGGACTGGCTTCCTCACTTCCAGTCTGTACCAAATAAGAAAGGCCTATGCTTATGTGCATTTTGATTATCCCTTAAATTCAACAAAATTTCTCAATTCTTTAAAGATGCTAAAATATTAATTAAAAAGGGAAAAAAGAACATACCTGGAATCTTCTCTGATAGAGGTTCTGAAGGAACTTCTGGAAGCTCTATCTGTTCCTACAAAGACAAAAGAGGAAAAGATTATGAGATAAAATTCTATAAAGTCTTAAGGTTTGGTAGTTGTTTCAACAAGTGGTCCCTATAGGCTCTCTCTAGTCTAGCTTAACTTTGTCTGATTAAGTAAACTTCTTTACTTCAAAGGATCTTCCTTAACTATTGATTTTATATGAGACCAAAGCTCTTAACAATGAACTTTTGGGTCCTTATGGTCTTCAGAATACATCTATCAGGACCCCAGTGCTTAACTTTTTTTTGTATCATGAATTCCTTGGGCTGCGTTTAGGTGGCACAGTGGATAGCGAGCTAGCCCTGGAGTCAGGAAGACCTATGCAACCTTGATGCTTACTGATTGTTTGAACCTGGGCAAATCACTTAACTTCTGTTTGCCTTAGTTTCCTCATCTGAAAAAAGGAGATGATAACAGTACTTACCTTGAAGGATTGTTGTGAGATTAGATAATAATTGCACATTTTAAAGTGCATAGCATTTTAAAACTGGGGACATAAGTACTAGGTAAATATTAAATGTTAGTATTATTATTTGGCAGTATTTCATGAAGCCTGTGGACCTTTTCTCAGAATAATGTTGTTAAATACATAAAATAAAATATATAAGATTACTAAGGAAACCAATTATTTTAAAGTATAAATATCAAACTATTTTTAAAAACAAGTTTCTAGGTACCCCATATCAAGAGCCCTTGATTCAGCATAACCAATTTCAATAGCTTCTGGTTCTGAGGAGGTCTGTTACGGCTCTGTGCCCCATTGCTCATGTCCTATTAAGTTAGGTTAAACATACTATTTGTGAGCATTTAGACTCTAAAGGGAGATGGAAAGGTAGTAAATGGAAAGCTCATCAAAATAGTACTAGAAAAGTCACATGATATAATGGAAAAATCTCTAGACTACAAGTCAGGAGACGCAAGTTCTTAATCTTGACTTGACTAATAATTAGCTATGACCTAGGAGAATTCATTTAAACCTCTTTTCTGCTTTGTAAAATGAGATTGGACTAGATCTTTGGATTGTAGGAAGAACATCAGACTTGGACATCAGAAGCTCTGGGGTCAAAACTTTGGTTTTGATACATACCAGCCTTGTAATCAAGAGCAAATCAATTAGTTTTTTTGTGTGTGTGCCTCAGTTTCCACAACCGTAAAAAAGGGATAACACTTGCACAATGCATTTTACAGAAAATGTGAACTATTATTAATGCCAATTAGTATCCTAAGTTCCCTTCTAATTCTAACAATTTTGGTTCTATCCTTATGGTATCTTTTAGTGGCCATACAGAAATTATTCATCAAAAGCATTTTCTTCCTTTTTCTGCATTTCAAAACCCTTAACTAAGCTCTAATGAAGAAAAAGTCCTTCTCTTCATCCAGGTCAACTTCTTTATGGGCACTCTTGAACTTATTCCTTCCTGTCTTCTCCAGTAACTGCTCCTAGTTTCATCTCCTTTTTTTCCTCTCAAACTGACAATCTCTATTGTTAGGTAGGGATTTCTCTCTCAATCTCTAACTCTTTTGTCGATGCCTACAAATATGTCCAAACTTCCAAGACCTTTTTAATCCTTTCCCTTTCCTATAAACAGTGGAACTGATGATCCCGCTATTTATCTATATATCCTTACCCTTTATAACTAACCTTGAAAAAGCTTTCTACATTTCTGGCCTCTACTTTTCTTCTGAAACCTCTGCAATCTGACTTCAACAAAACAATACACTAAGCCCTGATCTACAAGGCTTGCAGATTTGAGAGACTGAATGCTCACAATGAAAATTTAACAACTGACTCTCACAAGCCAATTTCACCAGGCTCTAGCATCCTCTGCTTTCTGTATACTAAAGTCTATGCAGATGAGTTCCAAATCTTCACATCTAGACCTACTTTCCCTCCTGAACAGCAACGCCTCATAGACATTTTTAATTAAATTTTTTTTATTAACAGTTGCCAATGACTATTAGGTTCAATTATGAGAGGACTACATATGAAACTATATATGGCTTGTTGTTTTTAATGTATAGATCAACTTTAATCACTCTTTTGACCTTCCTTTTGTTCTTTACATGTTTTATGTATTTTACTGACTTTTTAACATCATTATCACCCTTCTCCTCTCCATCAGAAGGCTCTCCTTTGTAACAAGAAACAGAGTCAATCAAAATGAATTTATGTTGAATTGGTCGTATCTGAAAACATCTCATTCTGTATTTACTGTCTGGAAACATTGTTTTGAAGTCAAGATTACTCCTATTAGATATCTCAAACTGAATGTCCATAAGCTTGGCAAATTCAACATATTTAAAACACAACTCTACCTCCTCTTCCTAATATCCCTATTACTATTACACAACTCCCATCCTTCCAATCATATAAGTTCATAAGCTCTTAATGTCCCTTCCCCACATATGACATTTTAATTGCCAAATCTTATCATCAACCTAACAATCTTTCTCTGTACATGCTCTTAGCCACTACTCTAGTTCAAGCTCTCATCACCTCTTTGCTAGATGACTGCAAATAATTTCCTAAATTATCTTCCTATCTTAAATTTCTCCCTGCTCCAAGCTACCTCCACATGGCCTCCAAAATGATTTTTCCTAAGTGTAGCTCAGCCCCTGTTACCCCTCCACTCAAACTCCAGTGACTTTACTGATATATTTAGGATCAAATCTTCTCACAACTTGGCATTTCACACACAGAATCTGGCTACTCTCTATAATTGAGGTTTCCTGACTCTGAACCAGCTATCTGTATACCTGCAATGTTGTCCATTCATACCTTTCTCTCCTGGAATCTGATCTCCTTCAATACTCAATTTGCAACATCATGTCTATGAGGTCTTTTCCTGATTCCTCTAACTGCTCATGCCTTCCTCATGATTACCTAATATTTGGTTTGTACATGTCTTGCGTATACCTGAATGTACATGCTATTTTTCTCCCCACATTCCCTACTAAAATATAAGCTCCTTGAAAGCAAAAATTGTTTTGTTTTTGTCTCTATATCCCTAAGGATTAGCACAGTACCTAGAATAAAGCAGGCACTTCATAAATACCTACCAAGTGATTAAACATAATTCTGTGGGTTCTTGCCTTCCCAGTGAATATAACCTATATATTATGTAGATTATACTATATCATATATATTATATCATATATTTTATATTACCTATCTATTACCTATCACTTTCCCCTTTTTACTATTCTAATAAGCTTCTAGGTTAAGTCCCTGTAACACTGGGGATTTTCACTGGTATGAGAGTTGGGTGGGCTCCATTAAACCAGCCTTATGACTAAGGCTCTGTGGTGGGAATATAAATGGGAGGCAGCAGGCACTAGTTCATACTACTAAACTAGAGTCTGTCAAACTGGGATAGCTGCCCAGAAAACTGGGAATCCCTGATCTAGGGGACTAAATACAGACCCTGAAGAGTAAATAGAAAACTCTGGAAGTTGGCTAATTCCTCATAAAGGTCTCTTATAGACTGAGGTGCTCATTCATGCATGTATGCATGTATTCATCCATTCAATGACCATTGAGCAGAACCACAAAATAGAAAAAAAAGTCAAAAAATCTCACACCATTGATAATTGTGGGTAGAGGAGTAGGGGGATACAGAAGAACAAAGAAAATAATGCTCTTTTCTCAGAGAAAACAAAATTCAAATTCCCAACTATTCATGTGATCATTTATAAATAAAAATTTCTATCCCAGCCTGTCTTTTAGGATATTTCCAGCAATCTTTATCTTACTACCTAATAAGTGTATGTGTGTGCAGGAAATGTAAACCATTTTCAATATTTACAATGATTTAGCCGGCAACAAAAAGTAGTTGGGGAAAAAGATCTTAACTCATAATCTAAGTATGTAACATCTAAATCAGTAGGGGTTTGGATTTTCAGCCTTCTTCTTTAAAAAAGAGAAAGCAGTCAACTGAAATGTTACCTGAGTGATCGCTTCTAGTTCTTCTAAAATAGCATCTTCATCTTCTTGAGTAAAACTGCCAGCCAAGAGATCATCAATTTGCTGCAAAGAGAAAAACCATAGAGATTAACATACTTTGCCATTAGGTCCCTGCTCCTTACAACTGAAACCTGGAGCAAGGTAAAAGATGAGAAAGGTCAGGTATAAAATTGTCTCGTCACAAGATTTCACTCATCAAGGAAGTACAACAATGAAATTATATCCTTGATGACTATTGAGTAACATCATCCAGGAAGTGGACAACTAGCAAGGATAGGAATGATATACAGAACTCATACCTTCTGATACTCTACAGCATCCCGGGTTTCATCCATTATTCTTTCCACTTCTTCTATGGACATGACCTAATAGCATAACATAAAATGTTTACATCTTGAAGGAATCTCAGCACTCACATAGCCTAATTCATGCAGCCTAAAAGGATGAAACTGAGACCTAGAAAAATGAAGTTGCTGTCCCAAATCACTGTTAATTATGGAACAGTGAGAACTGATATGGTAACTCAGTAGTAGTATCACCATCTACCATGCTGCTACCATTTTGGTGTTAAAACATGGTTAAAAACAACTATGAATTCTACTGGCGAGGTAAGAAATGCCACTTAGGCCAGGTCCCAGTTCTCAGACCTAAAATAAACCCCCAGAATTATTGCTTTCACTAATGTTGAACAAAGCATAAAATATTACAGGCTCCTCTAGGAGATTTTCTCAGAGTTGGTGTGCCACATTGTATATAAATCCTATAGAAGTCCTGCATGTTCATTAAAAAAAAACAAAAAAACCTGGGGGCAAATGTTTCTACTTTCCCATTTTTATCTCCCTATGCCACAAGGAGGTATTTTTTTAAAAAAGTTATCAAAAGGGGAGCAGTGGGATTTATGACAAATATATGCCACCTTTAATCTTCTCCTTTGAATCAACTCAACTATTACCTTTTTCAAGACCTAGCTTAAAACTGTTGTTCTACCAAGTCTTTCCCAGTTAATTTTAAATTAGTCACATTTTTCTCTGCATCTCTTTGGCACTTAATAGATTTAGTTTGCATTGTTTTATACTTGTTGATAGGTTGCTTGGTAACTGTTGTTAAGTCACTTTATAGAGGAAGGTTTGGTTTTTTTCTCCTTAAAAAACAAACATATAAACTGATTACATTCATGAATTTGTGACATGGCCAAGGTACTATGAGAAATTAACACAAAATTAGAAAAAAATAAAGCTTTTTTAAAAACAAAAACAAAAAACCATAGCTCAGTGACAGAGAGCACAGCTTCTATTTTTTTTTTTTTTTGTATTTTTCTACACCAACCAATACAAAGCTCTCTCTCTTGCATATGTATAAAAATGTTTCCCCCAGCTACTCTTTGGTAGCTGTTCAGTGCTCTATTTGCCTCATCCCTTGCTGCTCCATTTAGTTCTTCCTCCATCCCCATAGTACTTAGTGGTTTTGACCTACCTGATGCATTTTATTCAGACACTCATTTCCAAACTTCAGGCCTTCAATCACTTTCATTTCAATCTGGGTAAACTCAATATTCTGAACCTAGAGGGAGAAAAAAAAACCCAGTAAATCAAATCCCATTTTGTGAATGAGACAGAATGCAACCAACCACTCTTCCCCTCACTTTCCACATAGGAATTAGTTTTACTTTATTACTTTTACATAATCAAGCATTTCTTGTATACTTCAGAGGCTAATAATGATATGAATGACACCTCATATGTTCCTCCTACCTTCAGAAATAAATCACAACAAAATTATGTGACGATCAACTGTGATGGACTTGTCTCTTTTCAACAATGAGGTGATTTAAGGCAATTCCTACAGACTTGGGATGGGAAGTGCCATTTGTATCTAGAGAGAGAACTATGGAGACTGAATGTAGATCAAAAATATTTTCACCTTTTTTGTTGTTGTTGCTGTTTGTATGCTTGTGTTTGTTTTCCCTTTTGATCATATTTTTCTTGAGCATCATGATGAATATGGAAAAACTGCACATGTTTAACCTACAGTAGATACCTTTCTGTCTTGGGGAAGGAATAAAGTGGGGAGGGAGGGAGAAAAATTTGGAACACAAAACTATGCAAAGGAGAATGTTGAAAACTATCTTTGTAAGTACTGGAAAAAATAAAATACTATTAAATTAAAAAAAAAAAAAACTCACTTATCCCAAGCCTTCATTAGAATGCAAATAGAGGAAAACAGAAAAAGCAAAAATCAAAGTAGTTATGATGCTCATCATGAGAGTGCTGGTGAAAATCCAGAGGACTGTATATGAATTTCAATGATTCCTCTTCCCATGGGCAGCAATAACTGAAAGATTACACTATGAATAATTGGGATTGGCACTGGCCCATGATAGAGAGAGAAAACTTCTACCAATCAACACCTTTTCTTCAACATACAGCCTTAAAAATTTGCCTACGCTAATGGTGTCGAATTCAGATAGAAACAGGGGTCACTAATCCATATAAATATTTTTGTGGGCTACATATTGATATCAATTTTTTATCATATTTCTATTTTTTTGTTGTTCTTGTTAAATATCTCCCAATCACAGTTTAATCTGGTTTGGGTAGCCCTGAGGAGTGTTATGGGCTCATGTGTTTGATACCCTGGCCTAGAGGATGAACAGGTTAAGTGAGTTGCCCAGAGTCACAAAGCTAAAATTAGAGGCAGGATTTGAATCTAGCTCCTCCTGTCTTCAAGATAAGTCCTCTAATCATTATACACTTCGACAACGATATTGTATGAGGACATATTTTGATGGAAGTGGATTTCTTTGACAAAGAGACCTAACTGAGTTTCAATTGATAAATGACGGACAAAAGCAGCTACACCCAAAGAAAGAACACTGGGAAACGAATGTGGACTATCTGCATTTTTGTTTTTCTTCCCAGGTTATTTATACCTTCTGAATCCAATTCTCCCTATGCAACAAGAGAACTGTTCGGTTCTGCAAACATATATTGTATCTAGGATATACTGCAACATATCCAACATATAAAGGACTGCTTGCCATCTGGGAGGGAGGGGGGTGGAAGGAGGGAGGGGGTGGAGGGAGGGAGGGGAAAAAATCGGAACAGAAACGAGTGCAAGGGATAATGTTGTAAAAAAAATTACCCTGGCATGGATTCTGTCAATATAAAGTAATTATTAAATAAAAATAAAAATAAAAAAAAATAATTAAAAAAAAAAAAGATAAGTCCTCTATAGAATGGCTATCTATAGATACAGGAATAAAACATTGCTGCACAGCCCACATTTTAGAAAGGTTCCAGTAGTTATGTATAGCTTCTCTAATTTCCTTCAATATTCTTCAAGTAAAAGCCAGAATTCTTTTCTAGTAGGTGTGGAGTTCAAATCCAGGACCTCTTACTCAGCAGCAAACTGCTTCTCTATATAAATCATGTTTTTACTGAATGCTGACCCTCACTTGTATACTTCATAGTTCTCTTTTCTCCAGGACAAGATTTTAATTTAGTCCAATCTTCTCTAATTCTCTTCTCGCTAAGCTACAGATTCTAAAAAAGGGAAAATCTATTTTAGTTCATCTCAGGACAACTGTATCTGTATACAGACCTAGTATGGGCCCTTCAGTTGCAAATGCTTCATTAATAAATTAGATTAAATCATGTTCTAGAAAAGAATTATAGAGGCAGTTAGGTGGCACAGTGGATAAAGAATCAGCCCTGAAGTCAAGAGGACCTGAGTTCAAATTTGGCTCA
Source organism: Antechinus flavipes (assembly GCF_016432865.1). Classification (NCBI taxonomy): domain Eukaryota; kingdom Metazoa; phylum Chordata; class Mammalia; order Dasyuromorphia; family Dasyuridae; genus Antechinus; species Antechinus flavipes. The sequence continues at coordinate 166,354,750 of NC_067401.1, forward strand.
GACACTTAACACTTCCTGGCTGTGTGGCCCGGGGGACGGAGGGAAAGGAGGAAGGGACTGAGGAAGGGGGGAATTATGTTTGTTACAAGAGCACTTTTGTTTAATGTTATCAAAACAGCCTATGGTTCAATGGCACAGCCATCACTCTGGGCCAAGGGGATGTCTATATACATACCATTGTTTCCAGATTCGTGATTTGGTTTTCTGTCTTATCTAAGAGCTGTTCCTGGTAACGCTTCTTCTTAAGGATTAACTTTGCCCTTCTACAGAAAGAAATGCAACAAGGGACACAGTGATATAAGATGAAAGAAACAAATGAATCACAACATAATCACTTTGGGTGGGAATCTCAGTGCCTGTCAATTACTAAAGCAAATAGGCCCCCTAGAGCACAAACCTGATAAAAGGGACAACGTCTGCATCCCTAAACAGAACATGCCCTCAGGGAGCACTTGTTTGTGTCTCCATATGCAGAATTAGTGAGCTGATATTCAGAAATCTCAGGGAAGAAATACCCAGAGAATTCCATATTATGAATTCAGTTCTTCCAACCCAGATTTTCCCAAATCTTATTTTGGCCAGAAGCAAGTTGTTCTCTTTAGTCCTCTCACTTACTCTTTCTTTCCATCACGAAGAAGTTGTCTAGCAATCTCCCTTTCCCTTTCCAGTTGCTGGGTAATCCTCTTCTGGTACTGCTTCAACTTATCCCGTTGTTGTTTCAATTGCTATTAGAAGCAAGAGAAAATTGCATCTTATTAAAACTGTTTTGTTTTGGGTTTTTTGCTGAGGCAATTGGGGTTAAGTGACTTGCCCAGAGTCACACACCCAGGAAGTGTTTGTCAGAGACCAGATTTGAACTCAAATCCTCCTGACTTCAGGGCTGGTGCTCTATCCACTGCGCCACCTAGCTATCCCTCATTAAAATTTTTGATTGATGCATGCAAATCTATTTTTCATTATCAAGTCATAATGCCTCTGACAATATAGCCAACCTTCAGGTAACCATTTTTATCAAGGAAAATAACATATAGGCCATATTGTGCAGATGTGATAGCTATCCTCAGGCAATCCATGCTCTAGAAGAAACAATAGCAAGACTGATCCACATACAATGAGACACACACTCCTGCAATGATAAATGTACAATCAGTAATATTAAAGTTTTCACCATTTGGACAAGTAATTATATAAAAGGATTTGGTCTGTAATCCATTCCCAAGCTGGCAAATGGATGAATTTTCAGTATCATATGAGTCAGTCACGAGTACCTTCTTTTCCTGGACACTGCCCTGCTGCTCTAGAGGTAATACATGCTTATGTTCCATTCACATATTCAAAAAAGCTGATATAGCCATAGTCTTTTCTTTCTATCTTGAGAAAGGGTTTACCAGCTTACCACACCAACTTCTGAAAGACTGTTAACTCCAAATCTATTTAAATTTTAATTCGAATATCAGGAAATAGTAAAAATGTCATTGTTATGCCACAATTCTATTTTATTGTCCTGACTCAGTTTCCCTAATTATCCTGACCCAGTCCTGCCTTGTTCTACTTCAGTTTATAACTGTCCACTCAATCCTGCAAAACCTCCCCTCCCTCTTTATCAGAATATTTGATAAAGACAAAAGATCTTATGTTTTAGGGACACTGACACATTGTTGGTGGAATTGTGAACACATCCAGCCATTCTGGAGAGCAATTTGGAACTATGCTCAAAAAGTTATCAAACCGTGCATACCCTTTGATCCAGCAGTGTTTCTACTGGGCTTATACCCCAAAGAGATACTAAAGAAGGGAAAGGGACCTGTATGTGCCAAAATGTTTGTGGTGGCCTTGTTTGTAGTGGCTAGAAGCTGGAAAATGAATGGATGCCCATCAATTGGAGAATGTTGGATAAATTGTGGTATATGAACATTATGGAATATTATTGTTCTGTAAGGAATGACAACAGGATGAATACAGAGAGGACTGGTGAGACTTACATGAACTGATGCTAAGTGAAATGAGCAGAACCAGGAGATCATTATATACCTCAACAACGATACTTTATGAAGATGTATTCTGATGGAAGTGGATTTCTTTGACAAAGAGATCAAACTCAGTTTCAATTGATCAAAGATGGACAGAAGCAGCTAAATCCAAAGAAAGAACACTGGGAAATGAATGTAAATTATTTGCATTTTTATTTTTCTTCCCGGGTTATTTTTACCTTTTGAATTCAATTCTCCCTGTGCAACAAGAAAACTGTTCGGTTCTGCATACATAGATTGTATCTAGGATATACTCTAACATATTCAACATGTAAAGGACTGCTTGCCATCTGGGGGAGGGGATGGAGGGAGGGAAGGGAAAAATTGGAACAAAAGTGAATGCAAGGGATAATGCTGTAAAAAATTACCCTGGCATGAGTTCTATCAATAAAAAGTTATTTAAAAAAAAAAAAGATCTTATGTTTTAGAATATCCGAATCCCTCTCCCCATTCCAAGCTATCAGAATGTCAGATACCGTCTTATCAAGATGCCTCTCTCCATCTCCGGGGTTCCTCCCCTATTAGGTCATTCCATCTCCTGTCATTCGTCTCAGGTGGCTCACCTCGCCCTGTCAAGAGTCCCGTTCCCCACTCTCAGCACCCTGACTCCACCTCCTGCCTCAGTCTACCCTCTGAGTCTGAGCCATGTGTATATAATTCATTGAGAACTCAACACTGTTTTCTGAATTCTTCATTCAGCCCTGGGACCAAACCATGGATCCATTTGATCCCTATAAATCTCTCCTTTTAAATAAATTACTTTCTATACTTTCTAATCTCTATCTTGCCTCAGTTTCTCTGGCATGACATCATAATGAAAGCAAGTATAAACTAACTTCTTCCTCTGTGAAAATAACAGTTCTTAAAATAATTTCTGAGCAAAGGTCACCATAACACATGTTGGGATATACAGTTTCCTACAGTCCTATCTCAAAGAAATGTTAGGTGATAACAATCTGTTCCTTTAGTCTGTGAATATACATGGTCCTGAGAATTTGTAAGGAAACGGAAAAGATTAAAGACAAATGAGATAATATCTGTAAAGTGCTTAGCGCTGTGACTTGACACTTAGGGCTTAATAAATGGACAGCTTGGTGGCACAATACCAGGCCTGGAATCAGTAAGACTTCTTGTTTATGAGTTCAAAATCTGGCCTCAGACACTATTTATATGACCCTGCCCAATTCTGGTTGCCTCAGTTTCTCATCTGTAAAATGAGCTAACAAAGGAAACAGCAAAGCACTCTAGTACCTTTGCCAAGAAAATGACAAAAGGGAAAAGTCAGACACAGCAAATGCTTGTTTCCTTCTTTTCTTTTTAAAGAAGGATATCAAGTTTGTTCCCCTCTACAAAACATACCAAAAATAATTCTTTGGGAAGAATTTTTAATGGTGTTTATAAGAAATTAAAAAAAAAAAAAAGACTTTCAGAAAGATCAAATTTCTTCATGGTGGTGTTCCCAATTACTAGGAGTTAAAAAGGATAAAAGCCTTGGGGCAAATTGATGGCACCCTAGAAACAATTTTGTTACCAAAGATAAAAGTCTTAAGTCCTATATCAACACCTCCTGCCCCCAAGTCCCCACATTCATGAAAACCAAAGATGAAAACAATAAAGAACTAAATTATAATTATCCCCATCATCTTTGGTTGGATAATTTTAGATAAAAGCCTTAAGCACCTTTGGAAAGTTATCTTTTACATCCAGTCCAGTGTCCCCTCTAAAGGTACATGAATCTATAATCTAGATAATGATTAACAATTTTTGAATGCCTAAGTACAAACTCAGTCATGAATTCAGAAGTATTTGAAAAGCTCACCAACCCACCCTCCAAATTAATCCTTTCTAATTTTTGAATACCTAATCCCTAAAATACAGAAGCTCTTCTTTTAGAAAGGAGGAAGGAAAAGTTGAATGTATTTAAAGCTACAACACCCATTCATTCAAAGTATCAATTTCATTTCAAAGCCGTGACTGACCCAGTTGAGACAACACAGTATGTTTACTGAATTCTGTATTCATTTTAAGCACCTAATGTGTGCCACCCATCATCCTCAGTGAAACACTGAGGATACAAACACAAAGCAAACTGCGCAAAAACTGGCCAGGGAAAGATTTCATTTTCTTGTTAATTATATACAGGGGGACTTCTTTAGCTTTTCCCACTATAGATCCCTTTTCAGCCAAGAAATTTACTCAATCCTGAGTATATAAATCTTTAAAATAGGTATCCAAATCAAACATTTGCTGTTAATATATTTTATATATTAGCATAATGTAGTTTTTTTACAAATATATATTTATAATACATAAATATATTAAATATAAATATAAAACATAGCTATTTTACATGTTAAGCATAAAATAGTCATAATTTTACGAACCTCCCTTCCCCCCCCCCCCCCCGCATTCAGTTAAGAGACCCCATATGGGATCATGACCCACAGTTTAAGAAGCTGGGATAGGCAGAACTTTGGAAATCTTAACTCGACATATAAAAGCTACCTATTATGCCTGCAATTTATATATTTTGTTTAAAGACCCTGAAGAAATAGCACTAATATAAAATGACAGGAGATCTGACTAAAGTTTGTTTGTTTGTTTTTTAAGATGATGGGAAGGGGACAAGTCCTGCAATAACAAGAAGAGGCTTACGAACCTTCAAAGAAAATGAAACTAAGGAATAACTTTCTTCCTGGGGCGTTAATAGCACTTCCACTGGGTTGTAGTGGGGCTCAAATAATGCACATAAATTTTGTTTTGTTTTGCAAACCTTAAAGAGGAAGGTAAAAGTTAGATATAATTGTTGCTGTTAATTTCCTCCAGCCAGACCAGGTATTAACCCTCCAAAACAAATCTGAAAACGAAGGCGCTAAGTCCGAAAAACCGAAGGCAGTAACTTCAAGACCCAGAAGAGCTTCGAGCCTCGGGCCAGACCCCACCTCCTCCTCCCATTCCCCGTCCCCCAGGAAAAACCCTTAAAGAAATAGAAAGGAAGCAACAGAAAGGGGAGGACCGCAGAGCAGAGGAGGCGGCGGCGGAGGGACGGGAAGGTTGGGAGGAAGATGCAAGACAGATTGGGGTGGGGCAGAAAGGTCAAGGGGGAGAGCAGGCCCTTCCAGCCCTCCAGCCTTTTCACCCTCAAACAGGATGAAGACGCTCCGCTCCCGTACCCCACGACCCTCCAGCTCCTGGATAGGAGCCCTGCTAACAGCACACTTAGGTCCTGGGAATCTTCCAGCCTACTCTGACAGAAGGAAACTGAGGCCGCGAAGGGGGTTGGGTGGATGACTTATCCGAGGTCACCCGGCACAAGAGGGGCGGAGCCCGGCCTTGAGACCCCAGGCTCTGGTTTCTACTCCGCAGCGGCCGAAGTTGCGGCCCGGGACTCCCTCCCATCCTGGTCTCTGGCGCTCCAGCTCGTGTTCTGCCCTGCCGCCGCTAAGGCCTCCTCACCAGGATGGCTTTGTCTTGTTCAGTGATCCGGCTCTGCTTCTTGCGGCCGAACAAATTGCCCATGACGGCCGTGGAGACCCGGCTCTGCTCGGCCCGGCCCGGCCCCGCTTCCTCAAGTCCACAAGGAACCCCGAGCCCCGGCGGCCAGGGGCCGCCCAGCCACGCTACGGTGGCCGAGGAAGACCAGGAACCACCAGATCGCGTAGGCCCCACGTGGCTCGGCTCAGAAGGAGTCCGGGAAGAACCTGGGGACGAGGGGGAGGGGAGAGGGAATTCCTTATCGCTTTGACCTCAGGGTCTTTTTACGATCCCCGGATTAATAAAGGTTTATCCTGGGGAATTGTGGGAGGAGAACCTTCGCCTGGAGCTCCTTTGAGCGTGTAGACGCCCATTGGACCTTGGTGTGGGCAGCACCTGTAGTGATTTCAGAATCCAATCAGTAAATATGTATTAAGCACCTTCCTTCCTTCTTTCCTCCCTCTGACCACATAAAATACCACACCTTACCTTCCGATGCTCTTAACTTTTTTTTGGTTGTTTTGCATCCCTGAAATCTCCCAACATCGTTTTGTGGCTAGATTTCTTGTTTGAGGACCATGCCTTAAACCAAAACCACTCCGACTCTCTTCATTGGCCAACAGTGAGCCTCAGGCCAAGCCCCCTTGGGCATTGTTTGGGTCCTAAGTGACTCAGAGTGAATGTAAATAGTCATCATTTTTGTATTGACCAGAAACTGGGAGTTTCTGCCATATTTATTTATTTAGACTTAATAGATTGATTTTTTTTTTTTTTGGTACTGGTGAAACAGGAGAATCTTTACCTCAATTGCTGTCTGTTGAAGATCTTAGCTTAAAAAAGGCCAAAGTCTCCCATGGCATCCATCTCCAGTCAGTCTGAGCTATATCTGGCCGCTGGACCCAGACTCTGAAGAGGCCCTTCCACCCTTAAATCCAATTCACTTGCATGTCAACAATGAAGTCCTTAGTTACTAGATAGGGTTGACTGAGAAAGTCTGAAGTATTGATGGAATTACTCCCTGAGGCAAGCAGGGAAGGGCACAGCTGGGCATGGGTTCAATCTTATAGTTACATCCTCTTTGGAGGTCCTGGATAGGCCCACCTTGCTATGCCCAGCAAGAAATCAGAGTTAGGTTAAGCCCTTGAAGTTAAATTTCCCCTATAAATCTGTCCATGGCTCACACCTTCTTTGCTGAAAACCTTTCGGGGTGATAGCCCATCACCTCTCACCCCACTTAGCCCCATGGTGTCTTTCTCCTTCTTATAGCCAATTAACCTTTTAGGGTGCTAAACTCGTCTGTGAATTTGGCCTGTCAGCTAAGGACATACTCCAACCTCATTGGGTGTTGCCTTTCTTTTGGCTAATTGTGAGTTCCAATAGGGAACTTTCCATTGTTAATTGTTAAAACTCCTTTCTCTCCAAGCCATCTCCAATTGAGAAATGATCAAAGGATATGAACAGACCATTTTCAGAAAAAGAAGTTAAAATTACTTCTAGTCATAAGAAAAAATGTTCTAAATCATTATTGATAAGAGAAATGCAAATTAAGATAACTCTGAGGTAACAGTACACACCTCTCAGATTGGCTAGAATGAAAGGAAAAGATAATGATGAATATTGGAGGGGATGTGAGAAAATGGGGACACTAATACATTCTTGGTAGATGTGAACTGATCCAACCATTCTGGAGAACAATTTGGAATTATGCTATCAAACTGTACATACCCTTTGATCAAGCAGTGTCTTTACTGGGCCTGTATCCCAAAGATATCATAAAAAAGGGAAAAGAACCCACATGTGCAAAAATGTTTGTAGCAGGCCTTTTTGTAGTGGAAAGGAACTGGAAAACTGAATGGATGCCCATTGGTTAGAGAATGACTGAATAAAAAAACTGAAAGTTATGATATATAAATGTAATGGAATATTATTGTCTCTAAGAAATGATCAGCAGGATGATTTCAGAAAGGCTTGGACAGACTGATGCTAAGTGAAATACAATAGCACATGGCAACAGCAAGATTATACAATGACCAATTCTGATGGACATGGCTCTTTTCAATAATGAGATAACTGGGGCCAGTTTCAATGGTTTTGTGATAGAGCCATCTGCATCCAGAGACAGACTTGAGGGGACTGAGTGTGGTTCACAACATAGTATTTTCACCTTTTTTGTTGTTGTTTGCTTGGATTTTGTGTTTTCCTTCTCAATATTTTCCCTTTTTAATCTGATTTTTCTTGTGCAGCATGATAATTGTGGAAATATGTATAGGAGAATTGCACTTGTTTAACATTGGATTACTTGCCATCTAGGGTGCTAGAGGGAATGAGGGAGAAAAAAAATTGGAACATAAGGTATTTGTGAGGATGAATATTGAAAACTGTCTTTATGTTTTGAAAGTAAAAAGCTTTATTTAAAAAAAGTTTTCTCAACTATATGCTCTCCCAAATCTATTTCATATTTACCATTTCTTGTGTCTATCTCTTCATTTAGTCTATACCCTCTTCTCCTATTTATAAACCTTCCTTTTGCCAAAGAGAATGGCCATTGTGGATTCTTCACATGACCAAACCCCAACATTTGTTGTCTATGTCATCTCATCATTTGGTGTTAAATGCCAAACATCATTTGGAACTAGAAATTACTCTCCACAATCACATTAATGGCATCACCTCCCTAATGTCATCGTCTTCTTTGAGAACAAAGGACAAACAATAGCAAACATGAGCTACTAACCAAGGCTGAGATTATGTTTTTGGCAGCTGTATCTCTGCAGACTCTCTCTCTTCTCTGGAGAATACAGAGGTCAAATCACTGAACCTTGTGTCCCCAAGAAAAGGACCTAATTTCTTCACCATGTCATTGACTCAGCAACTGCAATTTCAAGAGCAGGGTTTCTGTCTTCACTTAAGGGAGTTAAGGGCTGAGTTCAAACATTGCACTCTAGTGACAGAAAATTTCTCTTTTCTTTCTACCTCTCTACCTCCCATAAGTTACTAAGGATGGAAGAAGTATTCTTGGCAGCTTTACCATTCTAGGGAGACTTCTTGTTGTCCATAGTTTGCCAACCTCTTAGTATTAGTATGTGAGCATTCTGTCTAGTGGTGGATTTCATAGGCAAATTCATCAATGCTTGTCAATTCTGGTCTAAATCTTGTAAATTCAGAGGATAGTCTCAACACATTCGGTGGCTTTCTTTATATTTTCTTTACATCTTTCAACATATTTAACATGTATTGGACTACCTGCCAGCAAGGGGAGAGGTGGCGGGAAGGAGGGGAAAATTTGGAAGAGAAGGTTATGCAAAGGTCAATGTTGGAAAAATTACCCATGCATATGCTTTGTAAATAAAAAGCTTTAATAATAATTTTAAAATTCTAAAAAATAAAAAAATTTTCATTACATCATGAGTATATATCAAAGGAACATGATTTTCCATAGACTATCTTTCATTCACTAAATGAGATTTCCATCTTTTTTGTTCATTTAAAATTTTTTTGTAATTTTGAACTTGATAGACACCAACAAATATGGAAATTTTCATACACCAAAAAAAAGAACTGAAGAGGACTGTAATATTAAACTATAAATTTCAATTACATATGACTTTTAAAAAATGAAATATGCAATAAATTCAGGATATTAATTACAAAGCTGTTGGGCTTGTCTGTGTTCTCTTCCCTTCTGTGCCTTTAAAAAGTTCTCTCATAACAAATAGGCATAAACAAGCAAAACAAATCCACATATGTATTTGGCCATATATTTATCATACTTACCTTCTTCTATGACCCTTGAAGATGAAGGGATAATATGAAATAAAAATGTGAAGATTTGGAAGAGCATAATTTTATAAGAAATTATAAAAATAGTTAATAGAGTAATGGTTCAATTCGCAGCATAAAGAAATTTTGTCAGAGATATCTATCACAGGTTGCAAAGGTTTGCCATTTATTATTATGTGAAATAGTTCATGGACTTAGCCAACCATGACTAAGCAAGGCAGAGTCAGATGATTAAGCAACCTGCCTTTGTAGGGAATGACTTTAAAGTCTCAAAAGATAGGAGGAGCTGGGACAGGATATAGGAAAAAAAGAAAGGAGTGTGGGAGGAAATGGGGAGAGGCCAGGGAGTCAGCCATACTATCAGAGTTGCTGGGCCAACAGGGCTCCCCACTAGTTGCAGAGATACACACTCTCCACTTACATAGATACAGAGATAAGGTTGTACTTCAAGATTGCTCTGAAAGAGCAGGCATTCTTTTGTTTTTGTCGTCTGTGTCTAACGCATTGTCTTGTATATATGGTAGGAATTTGTTAAATTTTTGTTAATTTTTTAAAAATTGAACAAGACAATTGCCTATTTCCTTATTTTAAAATTTTGTCTATTGCTTTCTTACATTTACATAAGACAATTCCATGTATTTGGAATAAATTCTTTCTGAATTAGCCTGCCTTTCAGAATCTTTGATCATGTTGAGGTTAAGAATCCTAACAACGTTAGGGTTCCCAGGTCAGTGAAGCAAGTATGGCAAAAAAATTAGTAGACTCAGGTTGTCTTCAAGTTAATTGGGCAAAATTACACGGATAACAGCAGGGCTAAGTTCCAAAACAATTTAGCAAAGAACCAGAAGCAAGGAGATAGATTTATAGAAAAAAGAGAGATCAGGTACTTCATGTCATTGATACCCTAATTTTATGGAATTGAGGAGTGGTCTTAATATTGAATTATATGACTTAAAGGTAGAATTGAGGAGGAGTCTGGAATTCGTCCCCTTTTTTGTTTCAGAAACTGTTAGTACTGACCAACAGATTATTATTTGCCAACCAGCATTGTGGAACTACAGTACTCCCAAGCATTCCTAAGGGTGGTTAGCGTTATTGCTACATCCCCACCAGGGGCTACATCTCATCACTCAGATTCCATGAAGTCGTCCCTCATTTTCCACCTAGCTGAAGAATTCTCTTTCCTCAGGTTTTCCTAGACCCATTTTGTCTGAATTTTTCTTCCTGTCATTTCACACCTTATATTTATCCTTGCACATCCTATCTCATTGAAGAAAAAATGGTGACAATGTACCCTCCATTTCAGGCACAGATCTGCTAGAAACAGTTTTTGTGAATTTAACAATGATCTAAATTTTAGTATTCATCTGCTTAAGAAAGAGATGTCCAAACTGGGTAGAGTTGCCTCATACCCTTCCACATATCTCTTTTGCTTACTCTTTATGATCCCATTTGGGGTTTTCTTGGCAAAGATCCTGGAATCTTTGCCATTTCATTCCCCAAATTATTTTACAGATGAGGATTAGAAGCAAACGGGGTTAATTGACATAACCAGGGTCATTTAGCTAGTAAGTGTCTGAGGCCTGATATGAACTCAGGAAGATAAATCTTCCCAACTCCAGGTCAGCATTCAAGCACTCCTAAGAGACAGTTATCTAATGAAAGAAGCAGATACAAAGAACAAGATCTCTGGTTGGAGAGTCAAACTGAGAAAAAGGAGGAGTCCTAAAGAACCCAAAAGAGCAAACTGCACAGCAAGGAACTGCCTGGGGATGCTAAGTAGAGAGAAAAAGTTGCATATTGTATTCCAGGTTGTAATTGTGAGTTGCTTTGCTGATCTACTATAGTATTTTAAGTTTGAGCCTATTCTTCCCATGAATGTTGGGTATATTTCTAGGAGAGTGTGTCCAATTTTATGAGAAATGTTTTGAAACTACTGTTCTCTTTATATCTTCTTGATAAATTCCTTTCCTTATAGAAGTTTGTGTCCACTGGCTGAAACAAATTTATCATTGAGGGCTCATTCATGGGCTACTATAGTTAGCGGTAGTTACCCACATGGTCATCTGTAGAACCCAAGGTAGTAATCACACTCTAAGATCCAGCCTGAAAGTACAAGTGAAAGTTGGGGAAATTGCCTGCAAGGGTGTTGTTAGGTGAAAAAGGTACTAGGCTCTACTGCAACTTTTCAGGTTGCTATCTTAACACCATCTTTTTTTTTTTTTTTTTATAAAGCTTTTATTTTCAAAATATATGCAAAGATGCCTGCAAAACATTGTGTTCTAATTTTTTTTCTCCCTTCCTTCCCTCTTCATCCCCTCCCCTAGATAGCAAGTAATCCAATATATGTTAAACACATGCAGTTCTTCTATACTTATTTCCACAGTTATCATCCTGCATAAGAAAAATCAGATCAAAAAGAAAAAAAAATGAGAAAAAAACAAAATGCAAGCAAGCAGCAACAAAAAGGTGAAAATATTTATTCCCCACAGTCCATTCTCTGGTTGCAGATGGCTCTTTCCATCACAAGACCATTGGAACTGGCCTGAATCATCACACTGTTGAAAAGAGCCATGTCTGTCAGAATTGATCATCGCATAATCTTGCTGTTGCTATGTATAATGTTCTCTTGGTTCTACTCACTTCACTTAGCATTAGTTCATGTAAATCTCTCCAGGCCTCTCCGAAATCATTCTATTGATCGTTTCTTATAGAACAATATTCTATTATATTCATATACAATAATTTATTCAGCCATTCCCCAACTGATGGACATCCACTCAGTTTCCAGTTTCTTACCACTTCTAAAGGGCTGCCACAAACATTTTTGCACATGTGGATCCTATTCCTTTTTTATGAACTTTTTAGGATACACAGTTTGATAGCCTTTTGGGCATAGTTCCAAATTGCTCTCCAAAATGGTTGGCTCAGTTCACAACTAACTCCACCAACAATGCTTTAGTGTCCCAGTTTTCCCACATCCCCTCCAATATTGATCAGTCTCTTCTCCTGTCATCTTAACTAATCTGAGAGGTGGGTAGTTTAACACCATCTTTTTCTTGATCATACATCTCTTTCTTTATACCCCTTGCCTGTATAATTCCTTGTTTGTAATGGATGCAGCTTGCCCATGCTCACTATTACCACTTCATTTCTTCTGAGGCTTATATAGTCATATAATATCATCAATAGAACATTAATTTCCAAAATATGGGCCTTTTCTTGGGGAAAAGTTGAAAAATCGTGATGGGATACTATGTGTACAAAAATATTTGTAGCAGCTCTTTTTTGAGGTGGCAAAGAATTGGAAAAGGAGGGGATATCCTTTAATTGGAGAATAGAACAAATTGTGTTATATGAGAATAAAGAAAATGACAAGTAAGCTGATTTCAGAAGAACCTGGAGGGAACGAAATGATGCATAGTGAAGTAAACTGAACCAGGAGAATATTGTACATAGTAACAACAATATTATATGATCATCTGTGAATGACTTAGCTATTTTCAGCATTACAATGATCCAAGACAATTCCATAGGGCTCTATTTAATGGAGAAATAATAAATTAGAGAGATCTAATAAGTCAACACATTTTCAGATGTGGTCCATATATCAATTTATTTTCCTTGCTTATCAATCTAGCAGCTAATCTGTATTAAGCAACAAGGAATTTAAATACAAAAAATGGAATAATCCCTATTTACAAGGAGTTTGGTAGATTCCTGATGAAGGAGATAAGGTGAGATCTTTCAAATCAGTAAGGCTTCATCTATTTCAAAGTTTGAGTAGGCCTGAAGGACTTTAAGCATTAAGTCAAGGGCATATTTAAAGTCTCCTCCCTGTTATCTCCCTAAGGGCATACTTAAATCCCCTTCTTGTTATCCTCCTTATTTCAGCCAAATATGGGCAACTATGTACTTATTGGTCAAGTTCAATTTCTTGGGTAATTCCCGCGTTTAGAATGTAAGATCCTCAGCCAATAAGGATGAGGGTCAGTGGTGGGAGGGGAATTTGCGTTAGGGATTAAAATCGTTGACCCTGCCCCCTACGGTGCTTCCTCCCTTCAATTGTCTGCTCCATGGGTGGGATTCCCAATTCTCGTGAGAATGTATAATAAACTTTGCTTTGCTTCTAGAGATCTCTCCAGTCTTTTTTATTAAATGGTTTTTGACCCACACACTAAGCAGCACTAGAAATGAAGAGAAAAAAATGAACACACAGAAGGAAAAAAAATACACAAAAGATGAAAAAATTCAGAAAGTGATACAAAAAGCAATTTTGTTAAATTTCTTATATACTTTTAAAAACCAAATAATACTTAACAGAATTGATAGTTTCATGTATAACTCTCTTTTTGGTTCTTTATATATTAGAAGTTTGTTGATCAGTTCATAATAATTTAAAACAATTTAAATTTATGAAATTTTTTGAAAAGAGAAGAGCTGAAAAAATATACCTTCCTCCCTTCTTTGCAGAGGTGAAGACAGTGGGTATAGAATATTGTGTGTACCACCTTTTACATATAATTGATGTTGGTTTTATTGAATTGCTTATTTTCCCTTCTAAAATTTTTGTAACAAGGAATGGCTTGCTGAGAAGGGAAAGAATATATTCAGAAATGAAAAATAAAAGTGATAAAAAAGCAAAAGATGCCAATAAAAATAAGGTGGTTTTTTTTTTTTTAATTAAAATGGGCTTTTATTTCAGAGAGAAGGTTGGAGTCATTGAAAGGATTTTATAGTTTCTCATAGGTAATCCAATCTGCTCTTTTTCTCTTGTTCAGTTCTAGACCCACCTCATTGGTCATTTGTGGACCCCAAAAGTTCTTGGGGGTTTTCTATAATTTTTAACAGTGTGAAAGAGTCCTGAGACAAAAAGATTTGGGAACTACTGTTATAGATAATAGAAATTCTTCATTTACTTTGGTTTTTTCCAGTGAGTGAATAATTAGGCTAATCTCTGAACTATTCTAGAGCTTGATGGGATCAGCATAATGTTATCTGTAAACAGAAACACCTCTGATAAAATTTTGCCTTCCTGTTTCATGCCTTACTTGATATTAATAAAGAGACATCCAATAAGATTGTCTATTATGTCTTTCAAGGAATCTTGTATAATTTTGATGGGTGCATGGTAGACATGAGGAAAAAGGACTTTTATAAAGATACTTCGCTCTATCAAATCAAAATGCTTTTGATAATTGTTCAATTATTTCAGTCATGTCCCCACTTGGGGTTTTCTTGGCCAAGATACTGAAGTGGTTTGTCATTTCCTTCTCTAGCTCATTTTACAGATGAGGAAAAACAAGGCAAACAGATTTAAGTGACTTGCCTATTATATAATTAACCACAAAGAAATACTTTGGGATCTTCTGTTGGAGACAGGAAATAAAGAGCCAAGAAGAACGTGACTACCTGTGCGTAAACTCTGATACGGTTAGCTAAAACCTTATTGTGAACAAACAATACGTCCTAAATTCCTGAGATAAGATAATGTGTGTCCCAGGAAATTGGCCATATCCGCCCAGGAACTAGATAATGAGTATGCCCCATGATGTCAGCCACACCTGTGGTCTGACATTCTTCTCTTTACATTGCAACCCCCCACCCAGAAAACACAGACAGTCAAATCATATATAACTAAGATCCTTTTCGTTCAATAAATGAGACTCTTCTCCACCGCAATGTAGTCTCCCTCCTCCTTTCTCGCCCGTTTCTCTTACAGGTCTTTTTGTCCTCCTCGACACCCCACAAATGACGAGGTCCTGCTGGTTAGGACAAGTGGCGCCCAACGTGGGGCTCGAGGAACGGACTCTCGACTAGGTGGACCCCTGAAGTCGTCCGGACCCCTAATTCTGGTGAGTAGTTTCATCCACCTCATTTCAGTTATGGGCCATAAGCTTTCTAAGGAACAGATCTTTGTTAAAGATCTTAAGGATTCACTCAGGGAAAGGGGAGTAAGGGTTAAGAATTCAGCCTCTGTGTTGCAGGCTTAGAAAATATCAAGAAGTTTGAAAAATCTTTCTCTCTCTCTGTCTCTGGCTGACTGCAGCAGCCTGTGAGAAAAAGGGAGAGAAAGGAAGAAAAGAAAAAAAAAAGAAAAAAAGAAAAAGGAAATGGAAAATTAAAAAAAAAAACACACAGATTGAAAGGGATTTGAAAGTTCAGAAAGTTAAAATATATATAGAAGAGCAGTGTGCTAACATTTAAAGGAAAGAAGTTTGAATGGAATATCTAGGCATTCTCTGTGAAGGCAGAGAAAAGCACTAAATGGGCTTGGAAGTTCATAGAAACCTCTTTGGATTCTGGAATGGGAAAAGGGAATTCAAGGTGAAACAAACTTCTCTCTTGGGGTGGAGGTCTTGGAAACAGCCCCTAGTCTGTTTGCTGATTTAAGAGCTTTGCTAAGTTTTAAGAACAATGATTAAGGAAAATTTGCTTGTGATTTTAAATTTTTTTTAAGGAATAGCCTACTAGAGTAAAGAGCAATAAAATTCAAACTTAGCCTGACATGGGCAATAAAAAGCTCTGGAGATAAGATGCTAATAGCTGTTAGAAGAAATGTGGTGAAAAACAAACAAAACAAAAAAATAAAAAAACAAAAAAACAAAACAAAACAAAACAAAAAAAAAAACCAGAAAACAAAAAACTTTTAAAGACAGCTGTATTAGTTTGATTCAGTTTGTTACCATCTGAAATATATTGAGTTATTTGTTAACATAAGTTATACTTTAAATCCAGCTCTGCTGGACATGTGTGGGTTTTGTGGAGGTTTGGGTTATTCACTATAGTGTGAATCTTACAGGTTTTTGAAGGGAAAAGGAAAGAGGAATACAGGTGATTTAGGAAGGACTGATTTGTAGGGAAATTAGAGGTTTGCATGGTTTAAGGAAGGTGAAAGAAAGACTTTTGGGAGTAGGTAAAGAGGTGGGGGAGGGAGCCACCCACTCCCACTGCCTTCTGCTACTTTACCAAAGGAGCATCTGGGAAGGAAAGTTCTTAAGGAGATTATTTAAGTATGTAGCTAGAGGGAAAGAGAAAGTTGGAAATGGGTGGATTTGGGAAGAAACCTGATATTGGGAAACTGATGGGTTAAATCTTGAAAAGGATCCCCATGTAGGAAATCGAGTGGGGAACCCGAGGGAAGTTTTTTTTCTAGGGGGTCAGGAGTGGGGGAAGGGTGGCCATGTGGAATCCTCTCCTCCCCTCACCCTCTTAAGTATGTTCCTGCCGCTTTTTTTCTTATCTGACTGTGGCAGTGCAGCAAACTGTGATTTTTAAGGACATGCTTACTTTTAGGTTAAATTGATTGAATACTTGGTTTTTTTTTTTGATAGATAAAAGTTTTCTTGGTTAAGGAATATGGTCATAAATGTGATCCATACTTTGGTCCGAGTATTTCTAAAAGTTTTAATTGCTATGTTAGAAACCTTCTTGAATTCTTTTATGTGGAATTGGGTCTTTTGTATAAGTTTAAATTGATTGTATTGGGTCATCCTGAGGTTATTTAAAGGGTCTCTGAACATAATAGTTTTTTTCTTTGTCCTTTGAGAATGTTTCTGTTATGGACAATATGCAGTTTGGGATAATTTTCTATGTATTGGGCATTTTAAAAGCAAAATGATTTGTATGTATAATGTTCACTCATGTAACATCTACCTAGATATGATAATTGTTCTAAGTTGTGAACTTACTGAGGCAAAATTTCTTTCTGTTATTACTGTAAGGTTACGGTAACTCTTTGTTTAAGATTTATCAGAAATTAGATTAATGACATCTGTTATTGGAGGTAAAGGTTTTTGGGCTTAGAGTTAATTAGTTAATGCTATTGGGAGTTTTAAAGCTCCACCCTCTGACAATTACTGGGACAACTGATAAGCAGTTAAAACTCAACTGCTTATGTTATATTATAGTTATGTTCTTGAATTTTTCCTTCTGTAACTGATCTCTCTGATCAGAGCAATAGTCAAAAGAAGCTGTTAATACAATTCAGTTATGTCATGCCTTGCTATTTTCAGTCTGGTCATATGTAATCATTGTATCCTAAATGCTTGGGCAACTAACTGTTTCGTCTGGTCATCTGTCTGTTACTGGATATTGGTGTTTTGTTTCTTAAGGTTTCTACATGATAAGTGGACAATTAACAGGGGTCTGTAAGACTGCAGCTGTTTGCTTTTCCTGTAAAGCAAACTCATTTCTTCACATAGGAAACTGCTGGCCAATTTATTTTGGCCTCCTCGTATTTTGCAACAGTCTGGTGAACTGAGTCTATCTGAGACTGATTTAATCTTTATTTGCTAGATTTGTGTTTTTGCTCTAGATTTTGGTCAAATTACAGATATTGGCCTGCTTCTGGAACCTGGATCAGCTTTGATCAGCTTTGATTGTCACCACGGCACACACCCACTCTGCAAGGAATGAGAGCCTCCTATCACTTCACAGCCTGAAGCAGCAGTTTTAAATGAGACCATGGACTGGACCCTGCATCGACTGTACTTTGGACTGATATGAGGGACTTTGGGAATGGTTGATGACTGACTGTTAAACCTTGCCTGGTTCATCTATTACTGTGTGTTTAAGATTTGATATGGGATTTGTTAAAATTGTGTAATTATTGCTTTTATGTTTGAGGGCTTTTTAGGAAATGCTACTGTATTAGTCTGTTATGTATAGGGATTTTGATTCACTCTCAGAATTTATATGGGGAATGGGCATTTGATAATTCCTTTCCGTGAGAAAAAAAAAGGGGGGGGGGGGGAGATAGAGATAGAACATTGGGGAAACTGGTATATATTTTTTCAAAATACCTGAAAGAATGGGAACGCCTAGCTCCTATTCACTTTGCCTTAAGCACTTTTGCCCCACCCCTTATCTCACTAGTTCAGATTGAATTTGGATGCTTTAGTTTTAGAATCCCTTATTTTGTTAAAATTTCCCTGGCAGACTCAGTTTTGGGATTATTAATCCTGGTATCAAAACTGGTTCTCAACCTCCCCCTGGCTGACAACCCTTCTTCCTACTTTTCTGGGACCGTTTGTGGCTATTCTTCTTATTTCTTTCGGACCTTGGCTGTTTGCTAAGTTAACTGGTTTTGTTAAGTCCCAGGTGGATGCTGCCGTTCAGAAGAGTACTCACATGTTCTATCAAAGGCTCCATACTCCTGAGTCGTTGGAACAAATGCAAAATCCACTTTTTGAGCCTCTGCAGTTTGCCAATTTAGAGGCCGAACTCAACACCCCCTGGTATCGTAAATGCTGTTGAGATAGTTAAGTGGGCCTAAAGCTGTGGAGGAGCCCATGACAGGATTATTGCGACTCTGTGATCTGCTATATGCTGGCCTTATGCTGCAGGATTATCCAATGACAGGATTATTGTGAGCCTGCCTCTAGTAGGGGTGGTGTCAGCTCGAATAGCCTAAGACAGGAGTCCTGCCAAATGAATTAGGTAGGCCGCAGGTCCAGATGCACGTCGCATAGCCTAAGACAGGCCCTCCACTGACCCATAATTCATCGTGCATATAATAAGGAAGGGGGAGATGTTGGAGACAGGAAATAAAGAGCCAA
Source organism: Antechinus flavipes (assembly GCF_016432865.1). Taxonomy (NCBI): domain Eukaryota; kingdom Metazoa; phylum Chordata; class Mammalia; order Dasyuromorphia; family Dasyuridae; genus Antechinus; species Antechinus flavipes. Next base: position 166,373,594 of record NC_067401.1, read on the forward strand.
GAAGAATGTGACTACCTGTGCGTAAACTCTGACACGGTTAGCTAAAACCTTATTGTGAACAAACAATACGTCCTAAATTCCTGAGACAAGATAATGTGTGTCCCAGGAAATTGGCCATTTCCGCCCTGGAACTAGATAACGAGTATGCCCCATGATGTCAGCCACACCTGTGGTCTGACATTCTTCTCTTTTTACATTGCAACCCCCCACCCAGAAAACGCAGGCAGTCAAATCATATATAACTTAAGCACCTTCTTTCAATAAATGAGATTCTTCTCCACCGCAATGTAGTCTCCCTCCTCCTTTCTCGCCCGTTTCTCTTACAGGTCTTTTTGTCCTCCTCGACACCCCACAAATGACAAGGTCCTGCTGGTTATGACAATCTTCTATATCTTTCAGGCAATTGTTCTTGTCATTTGTCCTTTGTTTTTGAAGAGGACTACGACTGCAGGAAAATTGCACCATGTCATGCAAGTGAATTGGTTTTAAGTGAGAGAGGGCTGCCTAAGTTTCCCCTCCAAAGTTATCTGGGTACAGTGGCCAGACATAGATCAGGATGACTAGAAATGGTCCTGAATGCAATGGGAGACCTTAGCCTTTTTAAACTAAGGTCTTTGACAGATCTCACTTTGACTGGAGCCACATCTATTCAGTGATTAAGGCTAAGTAGCAAATGAGGCAAAAAACAGACTCTTTCATCAAGTTAAAAAAAAAAAAGTAAGTCAATTATGTGAGAGAAGTATAACGAAATGAATGCTGAATCGAAATCAGTGGACCTCGTTTCAAATATGAATTCTACCACTTACCACATGTGATTTTGAGCAAATCACAACTTCTGTGGACTACAGTTTTCTGTTATATAAAATCCAGGGCTGCACTACATGTCCTCTAAGGTCTTTTCCAGCTTTAAATATATAGCATGGGAGACAGGCAAGCCAAAGGCACAGAGATGTGAAGTACAGTGTTGTGTAGAGGGACAACAAGAAAGCTAATGTGGCTAGATCCTAACATTGTGGGGGGTAGTAAAATGTAAAAAATCTGGAAAGGGAAAAAAGGCCACGCTGTGAAGGACTATACATGCCAAATAAAGTCTGTTATATCTGAATCTAGAAATAATAAGGACTCACTGGAGCTCACTGATAACACGATCATACTTACACTTGAGAAAAATCACAGCAAAAAATGAACTGGAGTAAGGAGAATCTTGAGATAAGGAGATCAATCAGAAAGCTATGGGGATAGTCTGGGGAAGAGGAGATGAGGGTATGGATTGGGAGGGTGACTGTGAGTAGAGAGAAGACATATGTGAGAGATATAAAGGTAAAAATGAAATGATCTGGAAAATATATTGAATGAGTAGAATCAATGAGACCGAAGAGTTGAAAACAGTAAAATTTTGAGGGTAGATGACAGTACATTTCTTTCACTGTACAGTAAAAGAGAATGCTAAAGAAAAGAGAAATTGAGTTTTGTTTTGGACATGTTTTATTTTGGATGTCTGAAATGGCAAAAAGATGGAGCTCAGAAGAAAGACTGGAGCTAGATATATAGACCTGGCAATCATCTATGTAGAAACAATAATTGAGATAATGGGCGCTGAGGAAATTACCAAGTAAGCTAGTGTAGAGGGAGAAGAGGTGCAGGATAGAATCCTGAGGAATACTGACAATTAGTAGACATGATATGGAAAAGAAATGCAAAGGTTATTGGGAAGGAATGAATGATCATAGAAGTTTATAGGAGGACCGGGCGAGGACAGTATCACAAAAATCTTGAGAGGAGGGAGCAATCAGGACAAATACTTGATGTACAATGACAAAGATTTCAGAGAGAGAGATCAAGGATGAAGACTGAGAGGCCCTTACTAGAAGAGCTGCCTAGTCTAGAAGAGACTTAGATAAGACGAACTAGAGACAGCTAGTATGGATGGTTTTCTCAAAGAATTTAGACAAGAAGAGGATGAGAGATATAGGATAATAGGGGGATAGTTGGATCAAGTGATGTTTTTTAAGAGTGGAAGAGACATGGGCATATTTGTAGGGAAGAAGCTAGTAGACAGAGATGGAAGGAAAAAGAGAGGTTGAATGAATGAGTGAATGGCATTCATTCTTCAGAAGAAATAGATGAAGGGTTTGCCAGTATTCTCTTTGTCCTATATTCATATTCTAGGATCTTATTCCTGGCTGCAAATCTACTTCAAATCTACAGTTGAATGCCTATGATATGTAGAACATTTTTTTAACCTCAGAAGAGCCAGATTTACACTGTGGAAAGAGCTTTGTTATTGTTCAGTCACTTTTTTCGGTCATTCCCGACTTCTTTTTTTGTGTCACATACACCCTTTTTAATAGGCAATTTTAAATTTATTTATTGAATATTTTCCCCCAATTACATTCAAAATTAATTTTTTACATTTGTTTTTAAAAATTTTGAGTTCTGGGTTCTCTTCTTTATCCTCACCCGCAATTAAGAAACCATTTATGAAGTTATGCAAAATATTTCCATAAAAGTCAAGTTGTGGAAAAAAAAACAAACTCTCCCATCCTAATGAAAATAAAAATCCTCAAGAAAAGTTAAATTTAAAAAAGAGAGAGAGAAAGAGAGAATGCTTCAATCTGTATTCAGACATAATTAGTTCTTTTTCTGGATATGGATAGAATTTTTCATCATAAGTTCTTCAGAGTAGTTGTGGATTATTGTCCTACTGAGAACAACAAAGTTATTCACAAGTTGATGATTCTAGAACATTGTTATTATTTTGTATACAGTATCTTTCATTTTGTTTGAGTTCATGGAGGACTTTCCAGGTTGTTGTTTTTTTCCTGAAAGCATCCTGCTCATCATTTCCCATAGAACAATAGTATTCCATCAAAAACACAAACCACAGTTAATTGAGCTATTCCCCAATCGATGAGTATCCCCTTAATTTTCAATTTTTTTTACCCTGAGAAGAGAGCTGTTATGAATATTTTTTCTATACTTATAGGTCATTTTCCTTCTCCCCCTCTCCCCAAATCTCTTTTGATAGTATTGTTAGGCTAAAGAACATCATGCCTGACTTTTTGTGACTTCATTTGGGGTTTTTCAGACAAGGACACTGCAATAGTTTTCCATTTCCTTCTACAGTTCATTTTACAGATGAGGAAATGCTAGTAAACAGGGCTAAATGACTTTCCCAGGATCACTCAACTAGTAAATGTCTGAGCTCAGATTTGAACTTGGGAAGATGAGACTTCTTGGTTCCAGGCTCAATGTTCTATCCACTTTGCCACTGAGCTGCCCTTGGAGAGAGCTTTAGGTTCCTATATGTCTGCTGAAATAATTTTCATGTGAATTTCCAGTGATCTTTTGTGAACTCAAATTCAAAGTAGCCCATCCCCAGAGATCTATTTCTTACCCTTTTGCATGGTCCATAACTCTTTACTTCTGGCCCCTCAGCATTCTCTATGAAGGGAGATAGGGGAGAGCTGAGAAGCACAGAGTGCTGGGAGGGAAAAGTAAAACCTGGAAGAAAAGAACTATGGCAAAGGAATCCTGGGAGTAGGGAGAGGAGGTGGCCTACATATGAGAGATGAGGTTCTTGTGCTGTACCATACAAGAATGGTGAGCCTAAGAATTCTCATAAGGAGAAAATGCTTCATCCATTGTCAGCATCCTGATACAAAGCCCCCTCAATCCACCTTAATTACAACTCTATTTGAATATATCACTGTACTTTGTAGAAGAGAGCCTGAAGGGACCTTGGGCATCATATATTCTGACTATCCTTTATGGATGATGAATTTGAGACCCAGAAAGGTAAATTGCTTGATCAAAATTAAATAGCCCATAGCATAAATACCCACAATTTACCCGGAATACAGATAATTATTCTTGACCCCAAAGTCATATAAAGTCTCTTTCTCATTCTTAACCTCCCATATTTTTTCTCCTACCTAAACTGAAGGAAAAGTAAAGGCCAATCAAAATGCTAAATGGTGGGGATTTTCGTAATCTCTCATGTTTTTCTCCTAGCCTCTTCCAAATTGTTACCAATCTTGATACTACAGGATACTCCAGAATGACTCTGCAGGTAGAAGAGAACTATGACCAAAGAGTTCTTTCCTTTGTTCCAAAGAGTCAAATGTCTTTGATAATAAGGAAGAACTTAAAAATTGGAATGTATTTCCTTTGATAGTGGGTTCATATTACTGGAACTGGTCAAATAGGAGTAGCAGGAGTACTTACTCCCCTTCTTGCTGCCTCTTCCTATTTCATTTAACCAGGTCTCCTCTCTTTCTCTCCCCATTGCTGAGCAAAATCCTGTTTTCCAAAGAGTCATTTTCAGCATTCCTTAAAAGGTTTTTTTTTTCCAGGAATAATAATAAAAATAATAATTTTATGGAGCCCACTATGTGCCAGACATTAAGTGCTTTACAAATATTAGAAGAATAAATACTAGAAGAAGATCAAATCTCTAAAATAACCTGTAGAAGTAGATTATATTAGTTCCTTCATTTTATAGTTGAAGAGACTGAGACAAGAGATTAAGTGACTTGCCCAAGATAAATGTCTGTGGTTGGATTTTTGAGCACTTAAAGAACAAACTGGGTATAAAGTCTCTTTCTCATTCTTAACCTTTCATATTTTTTCTCCTACCTAAACTGAAGGAAAAGTAAAGTCCAATCAAAATGCTAAATGGTGGGGATTTTCGTAATCTCTCATGTTTTTCTCCTAGCCTCTTCCAAATTGTTACCAATCTTGATACTACAGGATACTCCAGAATGACTCTGCAGGTAGAAGAGAAGCAATAAGTGGATGAAAGATGGGGAAAATGCAGGGCAAAAACAAGTACAAAAGAAGGGGAAAGGATTAGGTGAAGGAGACACAGAGAGAGATAAAGAGACAGGGAAGAAAGAGGGAGGCAGAGAGAGGGAGAAAAAGACATAGAGACAGAGGGGAGACACAGAGAGAGACAGGGTGAGAGAGAAAGAGAGAGACAACAACAGAGGCACAGAGAGAGTGTGAACAAAGAATTTGTGGATAAGGAAACTTCTGCTACCAATGTCGGTTGATATCTTGTCTGTATTTTACAGCCATGGAGAGTTGCACAGAGCACTGAAAGAATAGGTGATTTGCCCAGGGTCACACAGCTAATACGTGTCAGAGCCAGATGGAGTTCTTACTAAGGTGAACTAAGTGGCACAGTGAATGAACACTCAATTTTTAGTCAGGAAGCCCTGTGTTCATATCCTGTCTCAGATGCTACCCCAGGCAAGTCACTAACATCTCTCAGACTCAATTTCCTTATCTGCAAAATAGGAGTAATCTATGTCACAGGATTATTTTAAGAATCAAGTGAGATGATACATGTAAAGCACTTTGAAGATGTTAAAGTTCTATATGTGTAAGCTATATCTAGTATCATTGTTGATAGAGCTGGTTCTTTATCTCTTGGTACTTAATAGGCACTTAATAAATGCTTATTGTACTTATTTTCTGTTAACTTCAGCCACTTACTAAACTCTGAGCTTGAATGTCTTGGATCATCCTAGAATCTTTTTCTTCCTGCCAAATGCCAGGAATGTGGCCATCCAGCAACAAACAAGAAACATTGGAGGCTGTGAGAGTGGATAAATTCTTCTGGAAGAAAAATAGAGCAAGAAAATCGGCAAGCCAAGTACTCATAATGCAACTGAAATGAAAAGGAAGAAGTTCTAGCAAAGCAGATGTGGCAGGAAGAGCAGAACAGAGTAGAGTCACAGAAATCTAAGGAACAAAAAATGTCAGTAAGAAATGAATAGCCAGTGGTTTCAAATGCCATACAGAAATCAAGGAAAGTGAAATTTTATCAACTGGGAGAGACGCTCTTTCATGTCATACTGCTAAACTTGGATATCTGCTTCATCCACACCCTTCTCAGGAGATGTTCTATGTGAAGCAGCTCATTTGACGATATACCCTGAGTGAAATGCGATATTAATTATTCCCTCACTCCATGTAACTTCCTCCAGCATAGATCACAATGCTTCCTTCCCAGTTGACCTCTCCAGAATATAATCCAGGGGTATCTAACTATAAGAGCATTTGGGGGGTTTCTGTATTCAGCAGGGTTTGTCCAAGGTCTTTTCCCAAGTCTGCCCCACATTCCTTAACTGAATATGCCCTATATGATTGCATTCAAGAAATATTTATTAAGCATCTCTTACATACAGTGTGCTGTGCAAGGACCTGGGAAGATGAGCTGGATTATGTGAAATATTTTGTAAACCATAAAGCATTACTATTATTGTTGCAATTGTTGTTTTAGTTATTATTATCATTATTACTATTTTTAAAATTATATTTATACAGGCATTTGTGGTTTGATTTTAAAACCAAATTACTGTTATCTCAATGAGAAAATTTCTTCTTGGTTCCAAACAGCTGACTAAACAGATGGGGGGTTGAGCGGGGAGAATAGATGTGATATATTTTTCTTATTTTCCTTCTGTTCCCCACTAGGTGGGGATATAGGACTGAATCTGCCATCCTAACAACCTGTAGGACTCAGAGCAGCCATTTTGCACCTGTTTCCATCCCTCAGAACAAAGCCAGCGAGTGGTTTGAGCGCTATCACCTCTGCACCTGGTTCAATGGATCTAAGCAAAAATACCAAATAGTATTTTCAGAGCAAACTGGAACTACGATTCTGGAAATGCCTTTTACTTCACGGGGTCCCAAGGAAATGAATGTACACATTTTAAAGCCTGACATAAAGGTGAGGTAGGATTACACCATTGGTGAGGGGGAGGGACTGTAAGAGTAGGCCCCATAGGATGCCTATGGGTATCCCAGTGAGAGGACTAAGGGGATGAGGTTGCTGAGTCAAGGATGATGAAGAAGCTTTGTTTGGGATTTTTGATGGTCTAGTCCTATGGCTGAATTGGAAATGTCTCTCTAAGTGCTGCCTGGAGGAGGGATCAGTGATTGTGCATAAATTAACTACTGTAAGAGGGATGGTTAATTTTAGGTGAAATTTGTATTTGGTCCATAATTAGTTTATGAACAAGACATGCATATTTTTCCTTTTAAATCTTTTTTTTTTTTTCTCTTTTTCTCTTCTTAGAGGACAGGTCAGAGCACAGAAGAGTAGATATATGTTCCTGCCCTATCTCCATCCCCACCTTCAACCAGGAACCATTAATGGTTTCCTTTCGGCAGGAACCAATAAGGGACTGCATTTCCCCTTAGCCACATGGCCTGAGAAGAGAGTTCCAGATTCAAAGCTCTTCACCCTAGCCTTGGAGAGTCAGTGGGCTGCTCTTAGCCTGAGAAATGGAGAAAGAGAACAAATATTTATATAGCACCTACTAGGTGTCAGGCACTATGTTAAGTGCTTTGCAAATGTCTCATTTGATCTTTATAACATACCTGAGAGGTAACCCCACTGTTGTTATCTCCATTTTACAGTTGAGGAAATCCGTCAGATAGAGGTTATGATTTGTCCAGGATCATAGCTGTGACCAGGTATCTTGGTTATTGCAGTACTACAAATACCTGGCTCAGAAGATGAAGTAAGATTTGAACTCAGGTGTTCCTGTCTGAGCACAGGCCCAGTGTTTTATCCATTGCACATACCGCTTCCAATCTCCAACTCCCCAACTGCCTCTGCTGCTAGGCTGATAGCAGATGCACAGTAAAATAAGCCATGACTGTCCGGGAGGGGGAACAAAGGGAAAATCTCAGTAATATAAAAATAAGCATATCAATATAAATCTATTATAAAAGGAGGAGGGGATTTCTTGGGTAGTTTGATGCTGAAATCCAGCCTTCTAGTGAAAGGAGATGCTCTGGACTCACCAGACTTCAAGGTACTTTAATAACAACCTCATTTTTCACAATTCTAACCAGTTTTCTATTTAAAAAAGGAGATTTCCTGAGCAGTACCAGCCCTGGGAAAGGAAAGAGAATGACACTTTGGCCTTCTAAACTGGAAGAAAAGCAAGAATCCTAAACTATAGGCAAGAGAGAGCAAAAGACTTTCCCTCTATTATTATGACTTATTTGGACAGTTTAAATCTAATGGGAAAGAGGGTTACCTTCGTAGCACCTCCAAGTTAGTTTCCTTTTAGGAGAATCCAATAGTACCAGAAGGTTAGGTGCAAATATGGGCTACAAGGGTAAAAGAGGGACTGACCAGAATGTTAAGAATTGTATTGATTAAGAATTATTGTAAGTTTTTTGTCATACATAGTTTTGGGACAGAGAAAGAAGGTAGTATGTACTAGAAAAAGGATCTTGCTCTGGCTCATGTCCACGCCCTTAAGAAAGAACTTCAGAGTTAGGTATAATAAATACATGCCTAGTTTTCCCCGCAATGGATTAAGAGTCCCTTACTCAATATTCAGATGGGAAATATCAGGTATAGGACAGGTCCTCCGCAACAAAAGAAATGTTCAATATACAAGGCTCATACATGTAATTTATACATAGTTCAAACATAAATTGTAACCTATCATCTCTTTGATATTTTCTATGGGAGGCAAAGATTTCCAGGAGACTTGTGGACTACTGAACAGATAATTCACCTTAAACCTAGATCCATAACTTCTGACCAGTCTCATACATACAAAAAGTATAGCTAGATAATCAGACTTTGCTAGTTCTGTTTCCTTAGATTGGATAGAGTGGTGAGTTTGGAATCAGGAAGACTCATCTTTCTGAGTTCATACCTGATCTCAAACAGTTACCAACTGTGACCCTGAGCAAATCACTGAACCTGAATGCTGTTTGCCTCAGGTTCCTAATCTGTAAAATGTGCTGAAGAAGGAAATGGTAAACCCTTTTAGTATTTTTGTCAAGAAAATCCCAAATGGGGTCACAAAGAACAGGACATGACTGAAAAGTGACTCAGCAGCAACAAAATACATACACAGCTGTTCTTTCTGTGGTGGTATATTTAGGGAAGAGAGTAGTTACACAGGTTTATCTCTACTAAGCCACCATCACCAGAGTTGATGACTTAAGATTTCTTGATCTCATGATATAACTATCAAGACTAGAAAAGTTCATTACTTAGGACCACTTTCTGGAAACCTGTTCTCAGGAAAAGAAATGTAAAACAGAAAAAACTGAGAATCTAGTCTCAGATTCACCTAGACCAGACATTTTTATTGCTATGTATATAGCATCATAGTTCCCTTCGAGTGCCTCCCCCTTTAAAAAATTACGTGTATTTAATTTGTATATATTTTACATATAAAATGATATGATATAAGATTATATTGTCTCCCTTGATGAAATATAGACTCCCTGAGGTAAGGGACCATTTGATTTTATTTTTTAATCTTTATATCCCTAGTGCCTAGGAGTTTTAATAAGCCTAATAATGTGATAACTTAAATTACTGTTTAAATTTTAAATGAGTAAGGCACCAAATGGCAAGAGTAGGACTTGAACCCAGGTCCTCTACTATAAAACAAGGGCATTGGATTAGTCGGCATATTGGGTCCCTTCTAAGATTCTATGTTGCTGTAAAACGTTAGCCATAGTTCTAGCACAGTTTAAGGGAACTATGGCTGTGAAGCTTCTACTTGCCACTAGAGGGCATTGCAGTGCTAGTCAGAGGAACCTGGCCACTTGTATGATGGGATACCTATTACTGCAGAGCAGGTGTTTTTACTGAAGCTTCAAGTCACATTTCTTCTTTTTTCCAAAAATCCACAGGGACACATGGATGGGAATACGGATCCCCTTGCTCTCCCTACCACCCAGGCAGGTGTATACCTGTAGATGCCATATCCAGGGAGAAGGAACTGTCTGACACTTAACACCTGGGACCTAGACCAATTGACTGTGCTTTTCAGGTATATGATTCCTTATTTACAAAAAGAGACGGTTGCATTAGATAGCCTTTAAGATATCTTTTCACCCCAAATGTATGATTTTGTGCCTGTTTTCTTCCCACTAGAAGGTATTTCTTTCTCTATTTTCCTGCTAAGCTGAGCTAGCTACTAAATTTCAGTGGTGCAAACTAGCATTTATATGACACTCATTTTAGCCTCACAATAACCCCATGGGAGAGATACTGCAATTATCTTGATGCTCCTTTTGCAGATGAAGAAACAAATATTCAGACAGGAGATGTGACTTGCCTACTATTTGAACATAGCACCTACCTATTTCCTGTGTCACCTGCTTTTTCCACAAAGGGAAAGTGGGAAAACATTCAGGCAATATTTACAAAACAATACTGGGGTGTGCTGGTAATATTAAACAACCAGATTCTCAGGGGGGGGGGGGAATGAATACATGTGCACATTTTTAAAGATTAAAAATGTATAATCACATGAAACGTATTTCCACATTAGTCATGTTACAAAAATAGAATTAGAACAAAAGGAAAAAACCATAAGAAAGAAAACAACAACAACAAAAGCAAAAATGGTATGCTTAGATCTGCGTTCAGAATCTATAGTTCTTTCTCTGGATGGGGATAGCATTTCCATCACAGGTTTTTTTTTTTAATTGTCTTGGATCACTGTATTTCTAAGAAGAGTCTATCAAAGTTCATCATCACATAATGTTGCTATTACTGTATACAATGTTCTCCTAGTTCTGCTCACTTCAGTGAGCACCAGTTTATATAAGTCTTTCCAGGTTTTTCTGAAACATGCTATAGAATACAATAGTATTCCATTACATTCATATACCACAACTTGTTCAGCCATTCTCCAATTGATGGACATCCACTCAATTTCCAATTCTTAATTCTAGCTGATCAACAAAACGCTAAATCAAGATCTGATTTGTAGTAGATTGCTAGTTACTAAGGTATAAATGTATACACTGGAAAATTTAACAATGGACTCTTCTGGGTTCAAGCTGACTCCAGCTTTAAACTCCTGCTTGAATCCATCCACTGAGTGGAGGCAGGGCAACCCTTTAGCTCCTGGCTTGTAATTTAGCATAACCAGTCATTATCATCCACTGTGGGATCAATAGAATAAATCTTTTCTTTCCACTAATAGGTGTAACCTCAGAAAGATTATTTGGGAAGGGTAGGGAAGGAGGAGTAAAAAGGGCTGAATGTCTTAAAAGTCACCCTAGCTGTAGCATTTAGCTAACATTTATTGTTTTGCAAACATTAAGATATCATTTAAATGAAAGATTGTTGTTGTTTTTGTTGTCATTATATGGAAACAAGGGGAAGGAATCAGATTTTAGCTTGGAGGAGGAGCTGTTGCTAAAGGAGAAGAGAATCAGAGAATTCTAAACTGGAATTATTTTTGTCTAGCACTTTTGTCTTTCCAGAGCAGCCTCAATGGACCAGAGGTAAGGGATCTAATGAATGAGGGCAAATGGTTTTCCATTTCTCATTCAGATTTCTTTAATTCCATGGCACTTTGGAGTGGATGAATGCTGCTTCTCTTCAAAATTTGTCCTGGTTCTCCTCCCAACCCCTCCACATTACTTCATCATCAGTTACCAAAGGAACACACAGGTTCCATCCCAGTTCTAAAAATCTACAATTCTATATACAGAATTGGAAAATTACTATTAACAAAACTTTATTGATCAATTTTTAAAAAGACTAAATTACAAATTGCTATCAATGGATAGCAGAATTCATACCAGAATTTCCTCATACTGTTGTGCCACAGCTCCCATTTATTGTCCTGCCTCAGTTTCCCTAGTTGTCCTGCCTCAGTTCCTTTCATTGTTCTGCCTCAATCCCCCTGGCTGCAACCCTCCTTCCTGATCATTAGGACTAAGATAATTAAAACTTGGATATCTGGGCACTCTGACATTCCAAAAGAGTCATAAAACTCCAAATGGCCTATCTCAGATACCTAATTGGTATTCTGTATCTTTAAGTCCAGACTTCCTGCCTCTAGTTTGACTGTCTCCTTTACTCCCAATTAGTAAGAATTTATGGTCCTACCCCCAACTTGTCAGAACGAGATTGAGGGTCCCCTTCTTGGAAATTCCCATTCTCAGAGTTCTGATTCCACCACTGCCTCTATCTACCCTGGTAGCTTAGAACCATGGGAACCTCACATTGGCTGCTGGATACTTTGAGATTTATTCAGCCCTGGGAGCAACATGGATCCTGTTTTGCCCCCAGCACAATCTCTCCCTCTCAAATAAAATATTAAAAACTCTCTAATCTCTATCTTGCCTCAGTTTCTCAGGTGTTACAATACTGGTAGAATCACAGGTCCAAATGTAAAACACACACAACATATTATACTGGAAAGCACACTGAATTTAAAGTAAGTGGGCTTTGATTAAAATCTTAGTTCTGATTTACTGTTTCTTCATAGATTTAAACTAGAGTATTACTTCTAGCTTTAATAAATCCCAAATCTAACCTATCCTCTCCATTTCCATGTCCTTTCCCCCACCCCTTCCCCCATTCAGGACAAGTTAATCTTTTTGAGATCAGGAATCATTTTGTTTTGTCTTCATATGCCCAGTGGCCAAAAGCACTGTACCTGATATATTATAGCCATTTAAAAATGTTTGTTGATTTGGATGATTATCTGGTAATTTGCTTTCCTCTCCTGAAGTGTAAGTTTGAAAAAAATCTTGGTTGCCTTTCTTTCAGAATTAATCAAGGTCCAAGGTTTTTTCCATATCTTTAGTGTCTTTCCCTCCTTCAGATATCTTGTATATCGATTCTTCAATACTCTTACAATTGTATTGCCTCCAGAACAAATTTCTTTCTGTACTTTTCCAATCCAGTTGCTTTTCTTGTCTTTTTTTGTTTTAGTGTTATTTCCACATGTCTATAAGAATTTGTAAGATTGTGATGCTACAGTTCGAGTGTAGTAGTTGCCTTGTCATTAATGGAGAAAAGTTTGTTAAGATGATTTTTACAGATCTTTTCCTCTGTTGTCCTATCTTTATACTTATATGAACTGGGAATGATTTTGCTTAGCTGGGTATCTTTGCAAAGTTTTCTTTAAATTGGCTTTTTACCTTCCACCATTTTTCTATTTTATAATATGATATTGATCATAATCATCTATCAATTTTGGAGGGTAAAACTTCACAAAATTCTAATTCCATGTTGCCTTTGGCAACTATCTTGACTTTTTGGACTTTTTTGGTGGTCTTGTGGCAACTAATATATGTTGGTTAAACTTCTTTATAAAATCATTTTTACTAATACTAATGTCATCTTTGTTGTCCATTTCCTATTTTTGAGAACAATTTTAATTTAAATATTAGAGGGTTAAATTGTTTCCATTGTGTGTGGTATATTTTTTTATTACTACTTTTTTTGTTTGCTGAAATCAGAAGAAATGACAGTGTATATGAGGAATAGACTTGGGAATTCCCTCTCAGGGGAAAATGCCCAGGGCTAGCCCTATTTCTATAGGCCAGATGTGATTTCTTTCATTCTGGGTGGACCACCTTTTACTAGAAAGGAATTTTCTAGGTTACCAGAGAAGTTCTAATAGCAAACTGATGAATCACTGGGACATAGCACCTGTGGGTGTGGTCAAATGGAACTAATTCATAGATTCTTTGCAGAATACTTTTATAGATTTGGGGAACTTTGGGAGGACTTATTTCTACAGACTCAACTCAATTCCCTTTATTGGATCCATAGTTTCCTTTGTGGAGTCATACTAAACATACTACTTCTCATTCCTTTTGGGGATATTAAGAAATAATATTAGGACAGAACTTTTGTCTAAAGCCCTTAGTCTAATCAGAACTTTATCAGCAATAATCAATTCAGTAGAATTTTTATTCAGCATCCCTAAGTGACATGTGCTTGGAAATCTCCAGTGATGGATAACTTACTACATTCTAGAGAAGTCCATTCCAATTTTGGACAGTTCCAATTGTTCAGAAGTTGTATTTTATGTTGAGCTAAAATCTGCTTCTTGGTAACTTAGTATCATAGATTTAGAGCTAGAAAGGATTTCAGATGCTCTCTAAGCAAAGCACCTAATTTTAAGATGAAGAAATGAAATGCCAGAGAAATTAATGTTGAGGCAAGATGTTCAGTAGGATAACAAGAATGACAAGCCTTTTATTGAAGAAAGATGAAAAGTTTCAGGAATAGTCCCTGCAGTGAGTGGGAGAATGAATTGAGTAGGGAAGATTATCTTGCTGTAGTGAGGGCTCACTTGAAGTTACATTGCATGGAGCTTGTAGGCACAGTTTTGCAATTTGTTCCCCCTCCATTTAGTAGAATTGAATAGGAACAGAGGTGGTAGATGGTAATAGTGATATGATAGTAGAATTACAGTCTAGGAACCAGGTGACCAAATTCTAGTCCTTTTCCACTAACTCATTCTATGACCTTGGGCAAAATACAGTATCCCTCTCTGGGCCTTATTTTACATTTGATTTCTGGGGTTCCTTCCAGCTTCAACATTCTACACTTTTGTGATTATGTGTTTATCATGACATTTTCTCCCTAGGGTGGTGGCTATTGATTCTGTGGAGCCTAGTAGGGCTGAGATTTGAACCCTGTTGTTCTGACTCCAAAGCCAAATAAATTCCATTTCCACTCCACTCTATTACTTCCCATCCATTGTTCTAAATTATGTTCTCTGCAGACTATCAGAACAAGAATTTGAAGATAGTTTTCATATCTCTTCCTCTTGGATCTTTCAAAGAATTCTTACATATCAATTTCTGACCCCCTCTATATTTTAACTGCCCTTGTTTGGAATGTTCCAGCATATCAATATCTTTCCAAAATGTATCCACAGAGAGCACAATACTCCTATAAGATAGAGTGCATTAGGGGTTACCCCCTTCCCTGTTCTGTATACTTTTAGTTGCAATTTCAGACTTAAAAAGCTTTTTTTGGCTTTCAGTCACCTTGGTGACTCATTGAGCTTGTTCTTTGCTGCTGATGTCTTCATGCTTCCCTGTTCCATTTGGGATGGGCAAAGTTAAGATGACACACATCTGTTGCCAGAATGGAAACCCCTAAGGTTGGATTTTTACTTTAGTTCTCTGCTTTTCACCCCCAATACCCTGTTATACAGTCCCAATCTCTCCATCTGTCAAGAGTTCTCTTGGGAAATGGGGCAATGAAGCTGCCATGCTCTATAGGTGTTAAAACTGAAGCTGTAGTCTCTTTGGGGGAGGACAGAAGATATTCTAACTTAATTCAGTTTTGCCTCATGCCTGTTTAAAACAGTCTGGGAACTTGACACCCTATCAAGCCCACATGGCCTTTCCCACACTCTTCCTGCACTAATGGATGCTGTCAGTAGCCTCTGAGCTCACTACTTTTTGCTTCCCTGCCAAGAGTGGCCCCACATTAGGAAGCAGGGATTGATTTTGCAGAATCCTGGCAGCCTAGAGCAAATAACAGTGGAAACTAGAATTTGTCAGCATCCTGGTTACCTGGAAAACCTTCTTCCCCAAGGAATAGTTTTGTCTAGAATGGCTGGCACCAGTCTGAAGCTGCAGAGGATGTGTGGGGAGGGCATAAGAGGTAGAAGTCAGAGGATCGTAGATTTAAAGCTGCAAGGAAATTGAAAATTTACCTAGTCCAACTCTTTCATTTTATGTGAGTCTAACTCACTTTTCACTGAGGTGACTGAAGCCCTGAGAAGGGAAGTGATTTGCCTAAGGTCAAATAGAGAGTAAGATCACAATGGATAGAATACCCAGAATGACTCAAAAAGATCTGTATTCACATCTAGTCTCAGATACTTACTAGCTGTGTGACCCTGGGGAAGCAACTTAACCTCTATCTCAGTTTTCTCATCTGTAAAATGGGGATAATAATATCATCTACTTTTCAGGGTTGTCATGAGGATCAAATTTGTGAAGCTCTTAGCACAGTAGCATGGTGAATAGTAGATTCTGTCTCAATGTTAGTTATTATTATTATCTTCTGATTCTAAATCTAAGAAACTTTCTACCATGCCCTACTGGCTGACTGGACAAAAGGAGTACCAGAGATTAGGGAGGCAGCAACGTGATGTAATAGAGAATGGTCTTGTTTTGGAGTCAGAAGATTTTGGTTTGAGTGTCTGCTCTGGCATGAATTGATAAATGAATGAAGGGAAGGGACAGCTTGATGACATAATGAATAGAGCATCAGCACTGAAGTTAGGAGGACGTAAGTTCAAATCTGGCCTCAGATACTTAACACTAACTTTGTGACTCTGGGCAAGTCACAAACTTAATTGCCTCACTGAAAGAAAAAAAGAAAAAAATGAATTAAAAGGTATTTATTAGGTTATTACTATTTGCAAAACACCTTGCTAAGTATTGGGGATACAAATAAAAAATATACAACTCTGTCTTCAAGGAGCTCACAGTCTAACAGGAAGAGACAGCACATCTAAAAGTCAAATGGAAAAGTACTTAGTTGCAGTGTGGCTCTAAGCAAGCCTCTTAACCTCTCCATGTATGTTTCTTTATTTGGAAAATGACTGTAATGATTTTGCTTTACCAATTGCTTTACACAGGTGTTGGGAGAAAAGCACTTTGTATATAAATACTTAAAATGAGAGAAAATTATGAACTATTTTTTCATAAAGAATAGAATCCTAAGGAGATAACCTAGGTTAATACTACATGTAGTAGTTCAGGTCTGACCCAGGATTGCCTAGTACTTCAGATTTGATGTTGAACAAAATGAAACATTCCTAAGAACATCTGACAGTTAATTAAAAGATTGATTTAGCTCTAGCAGTGGAAAGCTATCCAAGGCAGAAAAAAGATGTTCCAAGAGGTTCCATCCTTAAGTTAGATGAGTTCAGCTTCCTGGTCCCTGGCTTGCCCATGTTCTGTCTGCCAGAATACTTGTAGAGAAGTCCATTCCAGCTTTGGACAGTTCCAATTCTGAGCTGCTACTTTTACTCTGGTTTTTGTATCTTTAGTGCTTAGCACAGTTTCTGACACATAATGACTGCTTAATAAGTCTTTGTTAAATGGAACAGTTTACCTTATATTTTAGTATGGTCCAGTTTTGAGAAGATAGGTTGAGGAGGAAACAGTACTGGCTTCTCTGCTTCTGTTATTCAATATACAATATATAGGATTAAGAACAGCACCATGGAGAGGGATCTCAGAGAAAGCAAGCAAGTGGCCTGCAAGACTAAGATTTTGCCAAGACTTTTTGGAAGTGGAAATAGACTGTAAGATAAGAGCAAAGTCTAAAGGGATCAACTTTTCCAGAGGCTTCATTCTCTTCTCTTCATTTTTTTTTCACTGTCAGGTATTTTTTTTTCAGTTTGTTCAGCAGCCAAAACATTTATTTGGTGCCAGGTTCTAGCCTTATGAATTGGAGACATTACCTTTCTCCCTGGAGGAAAGAGAGCCCAGAGGAAGTCCAAATGTTCTCAAAACTGTCTTCACAATATCCTATTATAATAGACTGGGCTAATGAATGTGATAGGATGTGATTTTTGCCATAAAAATGATGAAATTCTGGAATTCAGAGAAAAAAGCGAAGACCATGAACTGAAATAAGTAAGCAGAACTGGGAGAATAATATAACAATAATTATGATAATGTAAACAAAATAACAATAGAATGAATAAAATGAAGTTTGATCCTGTCAAAATTGGCTAAGTATGCTAAGTTCTAGGGATGCTAATACAGAAGCAAAAAGAGTTCTTGCCTTCAGTGAAGATAGCATGAATAGAGGAAGAGTGGCCAGAAGGGAATATTTTTATTTGGAAAGATACTGGAATCTGTAAAGCTAAAGTGGAGAAGATTATCATATCTTTCCCAATAGCAACGGTAATATTATGGTTCCAGACTTTAAAAGTAGTAAATGGGGAAAAGGTTGTAGCTCAAAGGCAGCAAAGCAACTAGCAAAAAGAAGAGAACACTGGGAATAAAGTGAAGCATTGCCAGTAGCCTGACTAGACATAGCAGGTCACTCAAAAAAGTTGGAAATTGATAAGTTTCTTAGACCAGTTTCTGGATTAAAGATCTAATTGTGCATCAATTCAACCTTGTATTAAATTTTGACCCATCTTTTATTGATGTATTTTATGTTCCCAATTAAGCCTTGAAGCTACATGTGAAACTGAATTACCTGCATACTTCTCTCTCCCATCTCTCACACCCTGCCCAACTCACTGCTTCATATCTAGGCTCCCCTAACTCTGACTGTTGTCATCTTTACAACCTTAGGATGCAGGATCTTTTGATAAGTATATTAAGAGAAAGAGCTGTCTTTGTTTTTATATCTTCAATTGTATCCCAGTGTCATTTAATATATGCTTACTAAATTAAGCTAAATTTATCTTGAGGGAAGGGATGAATCTCCCCTTTGGCTCTTTGCATTGCTCTTCTACTCCTCCCTCAATTTTCTAAGATACACAATTCTATTGGTTTAAAATTTGTTATTTGTTTTCAATTGACAAAAATCTATTTTTTCAATCTCCCACATCTCTCACTCCCACATTGAAAAAAGAAAAAAAGTAGAAATTATTGCAGCAAATATGTAGAGCCAAACAAAAATTGACTTCACTGGATTGGACAAGCCCAATTGTATTTGTTAAAACTGAATCACTTTTCCAAGTCCCTAGAAACCTAACACCTGCCTTCTTTTTTCTTCCTCCCTATAGCACACATGGATCTATAGAACAAAAAGGATTTTTTTGGCCTGCTGTCACATCTTAATTAACTCAGCAGGTGAATTGCACTATAAAAAAATTCTGTTGGTTCAATAGAACCAGCTAAGGCTGATTCTTTGAAACCCAGCCACATTACCATTTGCTTCATGTGAGAGGAAGAGTTTACCACCTTTCTTTCAGATGGGATTCCTTCCCCATTTCCCCCCAAACACAGCTAAATGTTACACATTCCTTTTGATTATTTTCCTCTCTCTCCTAACTACCATTCATAGGTTGTGTCCCTAGGGAGAGGACTACTACATATTACAAGATACTTTGGGGATTCACTGTTCTAAAACTACAACTCATGAGTCCCTACTAGGGTATTTACATTGACTCGAATCTATTGGGGGACATAATTAGTTCAAAATGCAAGCATTTACTGAATGGCAAATTAAGAACAGTAGCAACAAAATATCTTCCTTCTTCTCCTATTCTTGGAGCACATACTCTTACAAACAATATCATTGAGAAGAATGGATGCACAAAAATTTCACAAGTAAAGATGCAAAACTTGCATGATGGCAATTCACATTCCAAGTGCTTTCAGGCCATAGGATTGTTGATGTCCTCACACTGCTCCTATCAACCATGCTCTCTATAGCTGCCAGATTTTCTTCCACTGGTTGCCGCTGGATGCTACTCTCACTAGATGTCCATATGCTGCTATTTCATTAATTGGTTGTAATCACCACCTCCAGCTTTGGGCTCAGCTACCATCCTGGTCTAAGATACTATTATACTTTTTTCAGAAAGAATTGAATCCCTTATATCCCAAAGAGATCTTAAGGAGGGAAAGGGACCCGTATGTGCAAAAACATTTGTGGCGGCCCTTTTTGTAGTGGCTAGAAACTGAAAATTTAATGGATGCCCATCAATTGGAGAATGGCTAAATAAATTGTGATACATGAATGTTATGCAATATTATTGTTTAAGAAATGATCAGCAGGATGAATATAGAGAGGCGTGGAGAAACACACATGAACTGATGCTAAGTGAAATGAGCAGAACCAGGAGATTATATACTTCAGCAACAATACTATATGATGATCAATTCTGATGGATGTGGCTCTCTTCAACAATGAGAGGATCCACATTAGTTCCAAATGATCTATGATGAACAGAACGAACTACACCAAGAGAAAGAACACTGGGAAATGAGTATGGAGCATTTCCACTCTTTCTGTTATTTTGTTATTTTTTGCTTGCATTTTTGTTTTTTCTTCTTGGGTTATTTTTACCTTCTTTCTAAGTCTGATCTTTCTTGTGCAATAAGATAACTGTATAAATATGTATACATATATTGAATTTAACATATAATTTAACATATTTAACCTGTATGGGATTACCTGACATCTAGGGGAGGAGGTAGAGGGAAGGAGGGAAAAGTTGAAACAACTTTTTTTTTGCAACTTTTGCAAGGGTCAATGTTGAAAAATTACCTATGCATATGTTTTGTATATGAAAAGCTATAATTAAAAAAAAAATTGAAGCCCTCAGGTTGGCAAGGGTTTCAGCTCTAGACCCACCACTTCCAAAGCAGGAATCCAGTTCCAGACAACATCCTAATGTCCTCCATTTGCCCACCAGTGAGTATTCACAGAATAGCCACTGGTGGTCTGAAAAGGGCAAAGTTTGAAAGAGACTTTATCCCACTATGATACCAGTATCTCCAACCCCAAATCCAGTTCCTTTTCTCTCATACATACCTTTACAAAATTGTTGTTCAGTTATTTCAGACTCTTTGTGACCTCATTTGAGGTTTTCCTGGCAGAGATACTGAAGTGGTTTGTCATTTCCTATTCCAGCTCATTTTATAGATGACGAAACTGAGGCAAACAGTTAAATGACTTGCCCAGGGACATACAGCTTGTAAGTATCTCAGGCTGGATTTGAATTTAGGAAGATTAATCTTTCTGATTATAAGGCCAGCTTGCTATCTGCTTTACCACTCAGCTTCCATCTCCAAAATTATACAGATATAATCCTCTCCTTTAGGGAGGAGAATAGGGCCAAACGACTTCTATCCAATAGTCTGGATATATTCCTCTGGTGCCAATCCATAAAGAGAAGTATACTTGGATGGCCCTGCCCCATGATTTATTCAAAAACCATTTATTAAACTCCTACTCTATATGTAAGGTACTTTGCTAGGCATTAATAATTAGCATAATAATAGTTAGCATCTGTATAGCACTTCAAACTTTGCAAAGTATATTACATATATTCTCATTTGATCTTCCCCCAAACCAGGGGAGTTAGACATTATTATCTTCCCTTTACAAATGAGGAAATCAAATGTAGAGATACAAGGACAAGAATCAGATCCTTCTCTCAAGGAGTTTACATCCAATTAAATCAGTAGAGTTCTGGGGCAGGATTCAATTAGCCACCAGTATTTTATTTCTTCTCTTCATATATACACTGCAAAAAGTTTAGATTACCCTGTATGCCTTCTGGGGCAGTCTAAGCCTTAGACTGGATCAAAAACCTTTAAGGGTGAGGGAAGGCATTAGAGGATTTGCTGGTACTCTCAGCCAAGGTATTTATTCTCTGTTTTTTCAACCAAGATCAGGCAGCTTAACTAAGTTTATTGAAATGCTGCCAGCAGAGGAGAGAAGGAAGGGGAAGGTCTATTACTGCTGGCACTTGTCTTAGAAGCAGTGGCTTCTTATCTAGTGAAGGGTGAGTCATTGCCATGTTTCCTTTAAAATGTCACTGTAGCCCTCATTAGAGAGTAAAAAGTTTGCTTCTCCTAACTGCCAAAGAAAGTGATGAGAGCTTAGAGCCAATGGAGACATATACCTGACTGCCTGCAGGGGGAAATTGATCCTTTATTGTCCTGAGCTGGCCTATGTGTGAGCCAATAATGGGCCCAACAAAAGCTATGCATTGCATGGCTTCCAGATTAGGGAGTGATTTTCCTTCAACTCTATCTAGAGCCACAACTGTCCTGGGGATCCAGATTTTTGCCTTGACTTGGGGTTGGGGGCCAGCTACTAATTCCTCTCTATAATAACTGATATTCTAGCTCCTCACCTCAGAGTTCTTTATTGGCCTTCAATGTCTCATGATGCCTTTAGGCACATGCTTACAAGGTTCAGTCAACATGAGACCCTTACCCTAAGACCAACCTTTTTGCTCAACTCCAACTGACACTTATGGATGTGTCATTCCTCTATATACATATGCACACATACTTTCACACAAGTAAATCTGCCACCTATACATAACTTCCTAAAGATAACTTTTCCCAGTCCTCATTTGTAAAATGAGGGGATTTGCCAAGAATGATCTCCAATTATTCCTTCTAGAATATATTAATTAAAAGTAAATGATATTTAATCAAACAATTTAGCAAATAAAGTGATTTTACCCACAGTGGGTAGAGCCTACATGCAGAAGATGTGACTAGCCAGCATATGTGGAGAACATCCATAAGGGGAAGATGTGAGACCAAGGCACATATATGGATGGAGCATATGTATATATGTAGCAGAGACCTGTAGCTAGAACAATTGATCCCTCAGATCCTACAGAGTCACCTATGAAGGTGTCCTATGAAGAGCTTGCACATAGGATGCAAGAGATACTATATAATAGCTTGTCAATAATAGTAATAATAATGATGATGATAATAGCTAACACTCATATAGTGCTTATTATGTACCAAACTGTTCTATCTCATTTGATCCTCACAATCACTCTAGGAGGGAGATGCTATTATTATTATCTCCATTTTACAGTTAAGGAAACCAGAGGCAAATTGCTTGCCTAAGGTCACAGAGCTAATAAGTATCTAAGATCAAATTTGAACTCGAGGAGGATTGACTCTAGCCCTGCATTGTATCCACAATGCCATATGGTTATTTTTCGGATTGACAAACCATTTGATTTAGGATTAGAAAAATTCTTGTATATTTAGACAGATATTTTGTGCCTCCAAAAGAAATTTTTGGATCTTGCCAAAAAAAGATTCCATAGAGTCTGGGTTTAGGAAGATTGACTTGCTCTCCAAATCTGAAAAAGGTACACAAATTATATTGAGAAGGCAAAAACCAAGCAAAGAAGGCAAGATCATTTTTCTCCACATTCCAGGTTCACCTCCCTGCCTTTATTATGAAAGTTATCTTCCTAACTTGCCTGAGAGATGAGATCCTGAATGGTGTGCTGGACAGAGAGAAACTAAAGAATTAACCCCTGAGGCAAGCAGAGAGAAGGCACAGAAAGAGATCAGTTTAGCTCCATGGTCCCATCCTCTGAGAAGGTCATCCCGTCAGTCATCCAAGTTATATCATACTCCTGAAACCCTTCTCTGGAAGGATCTCATGCAGTGTCACCTTGCCATGTCCTATCAGAAATCCCAGTCATGTCCCTCAGGTTAAATTTTCTCTATAAAATCTACTTATGGTCCATCCCATGTCTGCTGCCTTCCTTTGGGTCAGTCTATCATGGCATTCTGCCTCATGGTATCTTTCTCCTTACTCCTCCACCCCATGCCACATGGTTTCCCCCCTAACTCCACTATGTTTCTCAACCCCTCTTCTCCTTACAGCTAATTCTTTTTGAATGCTAAGTCCCTTTCAGAATTTACCTTGTTAGCATGCCTCAACCTCATGGGTTGCTGCTCCCTTTCCACTTGGTAATTGTGAGTTCCACTGAGGAACTTGCTTTTCATATACTCTCCCATTCTATTTCATGTTTACCATTTCTATTGTATCCCTTCATTTTGTCTGTAACCTCTTCCCCTAAATGAATTTACCCTTTGCCAAAGAGTATGGCCATTGTGAATTCTTCACACGAGCAAACCCCAACTTTTGGTGCCTATGATTGTTGGGGTTCAAAGAAGAACCCCAAAGATTGGGATTCTAGACTGGTGTTGCCAGGTGTCTCAACAAAATTTGCAGGCTCAGACTCATCTCTAAATCAAGGGACAAAGTTTATTATAATTGTAATGCCAATTGAAGCAAGCTAAGTTCCAAAAGAATTTTGCAAAAAAACAGGAGCAAGAAGATAAATTTATAGAAAAAAATAGAGATCATGTGCTTCATGTCACTGATATGCTAATGTAATTATGCTAATTCTACCTCTAAGGTAGAATTGAGGAGTGTTTTTTGAAGTAAAGTTGAAAAGTCTTGAAATTTATGGCTTAGAGGTGAAGTTGCACCCCATAATTGAATTCTATAGCTTAGATTGTCTCAGAAACCTTATTAATGACCAACAGATTGTTATGTGACAGCCAGAATTGTTTGTGGAACTAATAATCCCAAGGCCAGGTGATTTTAGGCTTATTGCTAGGAACTATACTACATCACCATCATCTGGAGTCTTCCTCATCTACATCACTAGGAGCACACTTTCCCCTAATTTGCTTTTGTTCTCTAGATCAGCTAGAATTGATTCGAGGGATAAAACAAGAATGGGCTCCTCCTGCTGCCTTGACTTACTCCCTCTTTTTCTTACCTCCTTGTTCTTTTGCAGAGCTACCAGGTGGCAACAATCATGACTGAGGCAGAACCCCTACTTACATTAAGTTTCAGCTCCCCTGCTGAGAGGAAGGCTTCCAAGTGTTCTTCCTGCCTAGAACAGATGCAGCTCTCCCTTCCCCAGAGCATTCATGTTGAGACTAGGTACCTTCATTCAGGCTATATTTTTTACCCAGGGAGTGGGAACACTGACAATTTCCCTTTCCAAGAGAGTCCCAGTCACCACCTTATTTGTGCAGGAGCTGACAGAACACCCCATTTCTCCCTAATTATCTATCTTAAATTCCAAAGAATCTCTCTGAGGCAACTGAATAAGATTATTCAAATCCCCCTAAGCTATTACCAGCCTTACCTAAAATGCGTAGGTAAGAGCTAGTTATGCATTCTCCTGACTTGCTCCAGGGGCTTAACTTGTTGGGGGTTAGAAGGAACAGTCCTCATAGATACAATTATGCTACACAGGGATTCATGAATGAATGAAGTACCCCTGAACGCTGAATGAATGAATGACCCTTCTCTGAAAGCGTATATGTAATGGTGGATCTGGTCCTGGATACTGTTCCTTTTTTTTTTTTTGCTGTTATTGTTCAGTTGTTGAGTGACACATCACTCTTTGACCCCATTTGAGGTTTTCTTGGCAAAGGTGGTAGAGTGGTTTGCTATTTCCTTCTCCAGCTCATCTTATAGATGTGGAAACTGAGGCAAACAGGGTTAAGTGACTTGCCCAGGGTCACACAGCTAGTAAGTGTCTGAGGCTGGATTTTAATTCAGGAAGTTGAGACTTCTGATTCTAGGTCATGTGTTCTATCTACAAAATAAACAAGAATTCAACAACCACTGATAATGTTAATATGTAGTATTCTAAATTAGTTCACAAGGATCTTTATAAATAATTTAGTGGCCCCTTTTATATTTGAACTTGATACCAATGCTCTAGAAGATCTCCCACCATTTATACAGATCTAGAGCCAGGATGGGGCACCTCTGATCGCAGGGACAGAAGAAGCCTCTGCTAGACAGTCCTGCAGAAGGAATTGAGAAGGGCAAAAGAAAAAAACAAAAACAGCAAATAAAAGAGCTGGAATGCCAGCTAGGCATCCTCCAAAAGAAAAAGGTCAGGAGAAGATGCTCTATAAGATAGTTCCTTTTGTTGTGCCACAGTTCTCTTTTATTGTCCTCCCTCAGTTTCCCTAATAATTGTTATGCCTCAATCCCCTTAGTTGCAAATCCCCTCTGGTTCATGAAGACTGATATAACTCAGGGCTATTTACTCTAAGGTTATAAATTGTCAATGTGTAAACTCTGAAAGGGGAACTCCAGACATTGTGTCTAAAGTCTGACACTTTCTTAACTCCTAGATTGTTAGAATTTATGGTCCCCCCCCCCCCCCAGCAACCTGTCAGAGACAAGTTGATGATTCCTGCCTGGAAATTCCTGCTCACCAGAGTTTGGACTCCATCCTCCTGCCTTTGTTTAGCTACTGTGTATAAATATGTCATTGAGAACTCGAATTGGCGGCTAGATGCTGGATTCTTGGAGACAATAGTTTCATTCAACCCTGGGACCAAACCATGGATCTATTTGGTCCCAGTAAATCTCTCTCTTTCAAATAAAATATTAATAACTCCCTAATCTCTATCTTGCCTCAGTTTCTTCAGTATTAAACTTTCCTGTGTGGGTTTACATTCTGAGAGAGAAAGAGAATACCCAGGGTTAGTAGTGGACAGGAAGAAGAGTGTTTTGGTCTGGAAGTCACAGATTGGTGAGCCATTGACTGACAAAGTCCTTTCTTGGAAAGGAAGGGTAGATTTACACTTGAGCTTTCACCGACTGGCCAATAATATCTTCAGTTCAAGCTCAGTTCTTACTATTTGTTTGAGTTTTGAAGACTGAGTGTAAATAGCAATTGTTTCTGTTATTGCCAGAAACTCTAAGGGTCTTCTCCCAGACTGGTTCTTTTGGGAAGGCAATCTAGGCCATCTTTTGCCTCACTTCTTACTTAGTTTTTAATTAATTAAAAACTGAATGGTCATTGCCTCAGGAAAAACTAAATCCCGGGAAAGACCTTAGCTTAGAAAGGCAAGGTCTCCTACTGCCTCCCAGGCAGTAGCTATAACTACATCTATAACAAGCTATACCTGTCACTGGACTCTGATAACTGGAGAGAGAAGTTTTCTCTCACTTAAATCCAATTCATTTGCAAGTGAAGACATCAACCTCCTGATGTCATTGGTCCTCCTAGAGAATGAAAGGATGAACAGCAAGTGTTGATTTGATCATGGTTACAAGAGCTAGAAATGGAAAGACTGGGAAAGAAAATGCACATGAGTAGTAGCTTAGTGTGACCATGGTCAAGAGGAAACAGCATTTGGATCAGACTGTTAGATTTGGTGAAAACCACCCAACCAATAGCCTACTGACCCAGGGAGAAAGCTACAGTACCAGGGCAGATATGCAGGCTAGAGTACAAGAGAGCAGCATGGAGATTGTCAAGGAGCAATAGCACTTTGGCAAACTCAAAAGTGTAATCCACATTTTGGGGCTCCTCCAAAAGTCTTGGACAAGGAGCATGAGGAGATGAGTGGCAGGTGGCCCCTTTCCCAGCATTCCTTCAGCTGAACTTGACCCACTTTATGGGTAAAAGATGTCAGCCCTAGCAAACAAAACACAAGGAAGCAAACTGAGAGCAGATGCCATCAGGAGTTGTGAAATTAGAGGCATGAATGGCCAAGATTTAAAGCAACTATTAAAGGTGCTAAGTTAGGGTGGTGAGAATATTTAAGGCATGAATTATATCTTTGGCAAGTTGAAAATTCCTTGCTGATGACCCAGTTTGGGCTGAAAAAAAAAAAAAGAGAGATGGATGACCTTCCTTCCTGCTTCCCTTTTCCTTCTCTCCAGATAGGGTCAACAGAACTGTAGCTCATTTCCTCTTTCGGTTCTTGCTTCCCATATCTGATTTATTTTTTCAGCTAGCAAATATGATGAAACTGTTGATGAAATTCAAAGGTGAGTGTTGTGTGTCTTAATGAATACTTACAAATATAGAGCTGGAAGAAGAGATAGAGAATGTTTCTTATGTTAGAGATACAAAATATTTGGTTCAGACTGAAACCAAAGGAAAATAATTTAGAAGAGTTGAGTAAAGTAAGAGGTTGGTATTGAATACATTGCCTGGCATATAGTTGGAGCTTAATAAGTAGATTGATTGTGATGAGCCCAGCAATGAATTCAGAAATAAAATTGTGGATTGTTAAGAAGAGCCGGTGCAAGAAAGCAAAAGATAAATACATTTCTTTTCCTTTTCCATTTTCTTGGCAGATAGTTGATATCTGGGCCTTGAAAAATCAAGCTCCCCAGGGGGAGGCAGTACCTTGGAAAGGGAAAGCTACACTCTTGAAGAGGAGTGAGCTTCTAAGGAAGCACTCCTGACATGAAAGGAAGGGAGGGAGCTGTACCATAACCCTCAACAGGATTCTGCTGAAAGAGATGCTCAGAGTATCTAGCTCTGCAGGACCACTTGATGCTTACAAAAGGGCTATAAAAGCAGCTGGGTGGCAAAGTAGGTAGAGTGCTAGGGCTGGAGTCAGGAAGACCTGAGTTCAAATGTGGCCTCCAACTCTGTGATCCTGGGCAAGTTATTTAACCTCTGTTCGACTCAGTTTCCTGGTCTGAAAAATAGAGATAAAAAATAGCTCCCAGGGCTACTGTGAGAATCAAATGAAATAATTATAAAGTGTTTCGCATAGTGCCTGGCACATACTGAATGTCATATAAATATTAGCTATTATTGTTATTATGAATTATAGGATAGATGTTCCCTACAGAATTCTTTCTGCTCATAGGCAAGTTCTTACAGAACAGGAAGGGCCCTCTGCTGAACTATACTTGCAGATGTGGATTCTAATACCAAAGCCTTTATTTTGCTTGCCTTAATTGAGAATCAGAGTCATAACTAGTACTAGTAGAGTGTTGGACCTCAGAAATATATTGGGATTACAGGCTGGTGCAGGTATCTCAAAAGAATTTTAGGCTTAGATATTATCAAGCCCTTACGAGCATGGCTAAATCCATATGGGCTTCTTAGCAAAGAAAAGAGGTGTTAGCAACCAACAAGGAAAAGACAGGAGCTAAGTTCTCTAGCAGAACTCACAGTTAACCAGGAGGAAGATGCCATTAGGGAGAAGCCTCCATTAAGGTTTGGCAAATGTCATTGAGTAATGGGTTAAATTCCTAAAGAAGTTTAGCCACTGTGTTGCTTAGCAAATGGACTAACCCTAAAAAGAAGTAGCTGGAAATTACTATACAGTGGTCTTTTATAGGGGAAATATTACCTCGGGCAGGGATTGATAACAGAACTTGGCTTTCTGATTGGATATAGTAAAATTGTGGGGGTCATAAATGATGTTGTCCATGAAAGGACAGAAGTCCTGAAGAACTTTTAAGATCCACTTAAAGCTGAGATGATGATTCTATCAATGTTTTTCTTTGCTAGCATCAGGTAATTACTTGGCTTCTAGATAGTTTGCAGTAATTCAGACTTTCTCCAGATCCTAACTATGTAAGTTCTGGGGTCTTCATCCTCATCAGTACCTGAGGCTTTGCCACAGGACACAGAAATATAAAGGAGACTCAATGTCCTTACACTTCTTTGGCAGGTAAAAACCCACACTTAGAATGTTAGCAAGATTAATTAAGTAAAA
This sequence comes from Antechinus flavipes, assembly GCF_016432865.1. Lineage (NCBI taxonomy): Eukaryota > Metazoa > Chordata > Mammalia > Dasyuromorphia > Dasyuridae > Antechinus > Antechinus flavipes. Next base: position 166,402,367 of record NC_067401.1, read on the forward strand.
GCAAGCTACTAAATGTTTCACTTTCTCTCTGGCATGACTCTTTTTTTTTTTTTTTAATTTTAAATTTTATTTTATTTAATAATAACTTTGTGTTGACAGAATCCATGCCAGGATAATTTTTTTACAGCATTATCCCTTGCACTTGCTTATGTTTCGTTTTTTCCCCTCCCTCCCTTCATCCCCCCCCCCAAGATGGCAAGCAGTCCTAAATATGTTAAATATGTTGCAGTATATCCTAGATACAATACATATTTGCAGAACCGAACAGTTCTCCCGCTGCACAGGGAGAATTGGATTCAGAAGGTAAAAATAACTCAGGAAGAAAATCAAAAATGCAAATAGTTCACATTCGTTTCCCAGTGTTCCTTCTTTGGGTGTAGCTGTTTCTGTCCATCATTTATCCATTGAAACTCAGTTAGGTCTCTTTGTCATAGAAATCCACTTCCATCAGAATACATCCTCATACAATATCGTTGTCGAAGTGTATAATGATCTCCTGGTTCTGCTCATCTCACTTAGCATCAGTCCATGTAGGTCTCTCCAATCCTCTCTGTATTCATCCTGCTGGTCATTCCTTACAGAGCAATAATATTCCATAACATTCATATACCACAATTTACCCAGCCATTCTCCAATTGATGGGCATTCTCTGGCATGACTCAATCTGCCTGCTCCTAGCTCCTCTTTATCTTGCCCTGTGTTGAACAACCAGCATATGGTAGTTAGGATTGAGGTCTGGGGTCTTTCTCAATCCCCCTCCTCAAATTCACTCCTCTACAATTGAATTTATCTTAAAAATTTGAAAATTAAAAGAGAATGAAAGGAGGTGCTTTTGACAAGTATGACTCTTTGGCTAAGGGAAGAATTCTTAACCAAACAAAAGAGAAAAGATCATTTTAAAAATAGACAATTCTGATTATATAAACTTAAAAAAAAAAAAAAAGAGAAGAAAACAACTTTGGCACTCCCTCCAGAGACTCATGCAGGTAGGCTAATTAAAGGATGTGTTAGTAGGGGAGGGGTAGGGGGAATGGGGAAATCTTTGCATCAAATATCTCAGATAAATGTCTAAGATCTAATCAATATATGTTGGGAGCTTATACAAATATATACCTCAAGATTTATTCCTAAACAAATGATGAAAGGATATTAAGTTTTCAAAAGGATTGTAAACTATCAACAATCATATGAAAAATTGGAACAAATTGCTTATGCCAGGAGAAAGACAAAAGACAGAATGCTCAATGTTGGAGAGGTTGTGGGAAGATTGTACACTCATACACTGTTGGTGGAACTATGAATAGGTCCGATTATCTTGGAAAACAATTTGGAATTATGCACTTAAAGTTATAATCCTATCTAGTCATATTGTTTAACCCAGATATCTCACTACTGTGTGCATATACTCAAAGAATGTCAAAGACAGAAAGATAGGTTCCATATATACTAAAATATTCATAGCAACTTTTTTTTGTGGTAGCAAAAAACTATAAAGTTCTGTCAAGCTCATGTAACCTGCCTACATTCTCTCCCCACTTAATTTCCCTCTAGCTAGAGACCAAGTGTCCAGACAAAAAGTGCATTCAGATAGTGGCCTGAGATGTTGAGTAGAAACTCAGTAAAGGGATGTCTGGCATCCCATCTTGCTAGTTCCAGCCTGTGGTTATTAATTCTTCATTTTTATGGGTACCCCATTTGCATTCAAGATTTAGGGACAAAAGAGAATTGATTCTAATGGGAAAAATATTATCCCTTTCAACTTTAGCATGCACCATACAATCCTGCATAAAATGCAATTGTTACTTCTTATTTAAAACAAAGAATAATTTAATACAGTTGTTTTGGCTGATTAGACAATGTAATAACACAGTTGCACCTTCAGGGTTACCATGACAACAACTGCTCGTTCCTTTTTTGCCAAGCTCTAGCAATCTACCATGTCCATAAATCTTAAGCAGGCACGGTTGGCTTTTGAACATTCTTCTTCAGGTCTCTTGGTGCTGCTGAATTTCATGGAATTCAATTATTGACAGACAAAGCACACAAATACTGACAGGATTCTCTTTGGCCCCCTGGCATATTCCTGGCAATCTAAAGTCCACCGAATGGTGATAGATTCACAGGCCAAGGGGTGGCAGTCTGCCATACCTCCAGTCACCCCTAGGAAGATGAGAAATCATTTGACATTAACTGCCTGCATTGACCCTATCCAAGCAAAGCCAGCAGATGTGACAGCAGGCAATTTGAGAAAGTTTGGCATCTCACCTTTCATCTGATTTTCTCCTCCTCTCTTCTCTTCTCCTTCAAAGTAGAGGAGGAACAAATTGTTTCTCACCCCCAGTGTCACCAGAACAAATCCCTAGACTTTGATTTCAGAACTTTCTTGTGGAAGGCTCAGACTGTGTCTGGAAGCTTGTGGACTCCAACCTGCTTTTACATCAGAATCTGTAAGTGTGGTGAACTTCATTTGGATTACATTGTGTTCTTCTCAAGGACCACATCCAAATACATTAAATAAATCATATCTTGACTCACACTACCTATCCAATTTTACTTACTGCTCCCTAGTCTAAAGCAGGCAGTTCTCCTTTCTGTTCCCATCCTCCAATTCTTATTCAAAATATCACTATTTTCTTCTTTTGGTCCTACTCCTCCAGAATTCTTTCTCTTTTGTACTTCTTCAATTCTCTAAATCCTACCAATTCTTTTCATTCATTCATTTATTTTAGTTTTTATTTTGTTGTGTACTTGTCCATATAGGTTTTTTGTTTTGTTTTGTTTTTTTGCTGAGGTAATTGGGGTTAAATGACTTGCTCAGGGTCATACAGCTAAGAAGTGTTTAGTGTCTCAGACCAGATTTGAATTCAGATCCTCCTGATTTCAGGGCTGGTGCTCTATCCACTGCACCAACTAACTGCCTCCCACATAGATTTTTAAATACAAGGGCTAAAGAAAGTATAAAAAAATATATTTTAGAAAAGTGATTGTAAATAATTGTACATGCAACAGTATGTTTGTTATTTACTGAATATTAAATAAAAGCTATGTGTGATATTTATATGGCACCAGTTTTTTGAATGCTGCCTTCTTTTAAAAAAAAAAAATCCATAGTTGTAGCCAGTGTGTATACTAGTCATTGATTTTGCTTGTTTTACTCTATATATCTTATCAGTCTTTCCACATTTTTTGAACTGTTCATATTTGTGGTTTCTTACAGCATGACAATTTCTTTACATTAATGCATTCGTGATTTAGTCAATCATTTTGTAACCATTAAGCATATAGCAATAGCCTCCTCAGTTGTCTCCTTCTACGTGATTTTTCCCCTTTCCAATTCATCTTTCTCATAGCTGTCAGAGATATTTTGTGCAGAACTGGTTCTGTTATTTCTCTGCTTAAGCAGTATCAGTGACTGCCCATTGCTTATAGGATAAAATATAACTTTTCTGTTCAGTATATAAAGCCATTTGCAAACTGCCTCTAGCCTCTCACTCATTCATTCAAGGTTCCAGTCAAACCAGCCCAGTTATTATTCCCTATATATAGAGCATTCCACCTTCTACTTCCATGCCTTTGTAAAGATTGTCTTTCATACCTTCAATGTTTTACAGTTATCCTTTTCTACATCATGGCCCATGTGATCTAGAAAAATCTGTGTAAAAAAATTTTACCCCTCCCTTTAAAACTGAGAAGTCTGAATTATTATGCATTAAAAGAAAAATATGTTGCTATTATACATACTCTCCATATATTTTATGCATTTCTGAGTATCTAAACTTTTTCTGTTGTTTTTCATGTGTTGTCTGCAGATTCTGCACAGCTCTCTCCAAATTTCCATTTCTTATACCAACCTGCAATATATGAAGACTATGATGGGGAAAGTCATGATGTGGAAAGGATAAATGTAGTTCTTTACTCTGCCTCTCAGAAGCCCCAACTCCCTTCAAGATTTAGTTCATTTCCTTTAAGGTTCTTTTCTGATTCTTCTACTGTTAGTACCCAATCTATTTGGGGGGCTACATATTCCATATCTATCTATCTGGAGAGGGAGAGGTGATCAAGGGACCCCTTATCAATTGAATCTCTCAGGAAACAGACAATGAAGTATTAAGGTTTTCCTCCTTTTAGACATTAAATGCTTATGATTATAGCTTGTAAAAAGTATGAAAACTTGATGGGCTCACATCCTGAGTGGCCTGTTCCCAGGTTTTAAAGGTAGAAAACCCATTCACAATTTGTGGAAACAACCCATTCAGTTTACAGAGAAAATAATGGAGGGGAGTGAACTCTGAAACTGTGTCCCCTTTAATCTGTAAAAAAAGGGAGATTTGGGGTCTCAGATTCCAGAGAGTCTGGGAGGGGGCATACTTTCCAAACAGGTCTTTTCCCAGGTAAGTGGCTCATTCAGTTGGAAATCTTAGTCAAAACACCACCCATTGATCTTTGGGGGTAGCCGGATCCCCATTCAGGAAATTCCAAATTCTGGAAAAAGCCTTCAAAGTGATTTCATTCAATTGGGAGATCTTGGTCTGATAATCAACTCAAACTGCTCCCAACCCCCAAGATTTGCTCATAAAATAGGTTTCTGTTAACACATTCTTTGTGAATTTCCTTATTGAGGGATTTGTCCACTAAGAGAGAGCTTCTTAGTGAAAAATAAACCTTCCTTTTTGCCACTGATTTTGGAGTTTGGAAATTCTTTCACATTTGGACCTGCTGTTATGCCACAGTTTCCTTTGATTCCTTTGATAATCACTAAAACCATACAAAGAATCTCTGGAATTACACATTCGATACTGGATACTTGGAGACGAGAGTCTGATCCACTCAATTAATTAAGCTCTCCAGGAAATAAAATATAACTCTCTAATCTCTATCTACGGCATTACACTGTGTCTCCAAGTAGAAGGGATCTCTCCTCCCTTGTTACCACACCGCATCAGTAAGAAGATAAAAAAGTGCAATAAAGTTCCTTAACCAAATTTGATAGACTTGTAGGGCAGCCAGTTTATTGGCTCTCCTCAAAGGCATCTTGTGGAGGAGAAGCAGAGATACAGCAGGGAGCAGCCTCAGAGGGTTTCCTTTCAGAGTCAAATGGATCTGTGATGACTTGCCTAGGAATGCCCTGGATCATTTCAGTAAATATCTTTGCTTCCAACAAATTGTGTGCTCTAGCTGCTTTCTGAAAGTCAGTGGGGAGTGTGGGGGGGAGGATTTTAGATGTGCAGACCCACAGGGCACCTTGGATCTGGGGTAACTGTGTCTCTTCCCCCAAACCTATGGGTATAAGTTGAAAGTGTATACCAGAATGAGTGTGAATGTGACATCCTTAGAAACATGTACCTCTAATGGAATTTAAGCTTCTTGAGGACAAGGACTTGCTTATTTTTGAATTTGCCCATTACCCAGCACAATACCTAGAACACAATAGGTACTTAATAAGTGTATGCTGATTTATTGATTGATAATTTGTTTTCAGTTTTTTTGCTATTACTCATGATGCTGCTAGGAGCATTTTTACAGATCCACAAAGAAGTCATTTTCTCCTCTATCAAGAACATTCTTATGGTATAAATCTATCTGGTCATAAGGTATGAACATTTTATACTTTTATTGCATGATTTCATAGTATTTTATCAAAAGACTGAAACTATTCACAGCTCCAATAGTATGTCAATTTTCTACAACTCCCACAGCAGTGAACTTCATTGTCTTTTAAGATTTAAGAAGCCTTAAAATCCCCACCCTCCCACGAAGCCTTTACTGGACATTCTTTGGACTTGTATACTTACTGTTATCATGATTCATTTTTATACACATATGAGACTGGCAGGACTGTCTTGTAATGTAATGTTATTCATCTGATTTGTGCCTCTTCTCTACTCTCTTCTCTACTACTAGTTCATATACTTCCTAAGGTTAGATAGCATGTCTAAATTTTTTTTGGCATCCTTGGGGCCCCACAAAGGGCTATGTAGATAGTAGGTGGTAAGTAAATAGCTGTTGAAATTTGCATTAGGTATGACAAAACCCTAGATCAGTAAAGTCAGATGAGCTAATGGATATCAGGTCCTTTGAAAATTTTAAAATGCATTGTAAATGGAAGCTATTATTTTTTCTTGTATCTGAAAAGATGGCTCATTTTGCACCTCTAATATCTCAACTCTCAGCCAAGAAGTGGGACTCATGATTCATCTTCAGTCTTAAGTCTAAGTTGTTTTCCTTTGCATTATTGTAGTTATTGCATAAATTGTTCTCTTACTTCTTCTCACTTCATTCTGTTCAATAGTCTCTGAATCCTTTCTTTTCATCATTTCATATGGTACATTAACATCCTTTTGTATTAACAGGAGTGGCAGTGTAACATAGCAGATAGAAAGCCGGCCCTTTTGTGTAAATTTTGTGTTCAAATACCACTTTTGACACATATTGGCTTACCAGGTCTCCAGGTAACTTCCTAAGACTTGAAGTTGCAGAGAAGGTGTTGTGCCAGAGTTTCCCTTTTAATGTCGGGACCCAGTTTCTCCAATTGTCCTATTTAGTTACTCTGCCTCAGGTTATAACCTTTCCCTCTTAATGTTTGAAGAGCTAAAGGTCTACCTCAGTTGCTCTGCCCCAAAATTCCAGGCTATAATCATTCCTTCTTAAATGGTTGATGGTTTTATACCTATAGGTTATAGACATTCCTTCTTAATGTTTGACAGAATAAAGGTTTATCCATTTTAGATGTCATAAGAATATCAGTAACCTCCCTCCATTGTGTCATCCTAGGGGCCTCCCCCACCATTAGATTATCCCCATCTAGGTATTTCCCCATTATGTCACTGTTCTTGTTATCTCATGGCTAGACTCTTTGAGATGATAGTCTCGTGTAGCCCTGGGATCAAACATGGATCCATTGGTCCCAGTATATATCTCCATTTAATAAACTATTGAATTGGTCTCTAACCTCTGTCTTGCTCAGTTTCTTCGGCATTACAATGGTAACTGTTGCACTGAGAGGGGGAATTTTCTCCTCTGGGAGTTTCCTACATCAATGAAATCACAGGCTGTATTCCTAAATTTGTTCTTGATTCTTTTCTAACCTGTACTTCTGTGACTCGCCTGGTTTTTCTTTAATAGTGCCCCAGAAACCTGGAAGCTCACTCTTCCTCGGGACTTCACACAATGGAAATATCCTCTGCCCCTTGTCCTCTCCTTCCATTTAGCTGGTTCCTTTGAGAACCTCCATTTTTAGGAGAAGGCCCAGGTCAGCCAAATCTTTATTCCTCTTCTGTTTGCACTCCTGACTGTTCTCCAGGCAGTTATTATTGTTTTTTTAAGCTATAGCATGTCACAAGACCAACTGTTTAGGAACAAAGTTGCAATTTGTATCAATGAAAAGGAGTATATACAGGAATGAAACTACATATTTTTGAAGACATTTACCTAAGTATAAGTTTTAGACAATTAATAAAACACTGTTAACTTAATTGATTTACTGAATCCATTCTATAAGAAAATCCACTAAGAGTGATGAGAAACCATTTGTCTAAAGAAGAGGACTGGCTACGACAATCAATAGATTAGGGTTGACAAGTGTTTAAGGACGTTAGCTGGTCTATGAATTATAGTTTGCAGTATGTTCTTACAGGTATGAGGTAAAATGGGAAGCATAGCCAGTGCTCTAGCTCGGGCCCTTATCATCCCGATTGTAATAACTTTGTTGTCCAACTATTTGGGCAATTTTTAAAAATGCTTAACAAAGTATCCTTCTGCTTTAATATATATATATATATATTATTAATGCCAGTTGAATGGGAAGCCTGAAGAAACTTTCTCAAGGAGAAAGCTACCTTGAACTTGACCTCCATACCCCACCCAGACAAACCTGATAACCAGCCTCATTCTGTAATCCCAGAGACCAGCCCCTATTGATTGATAACACCCACTACTGGTTTAGCTTTCTATAGAGTTAAACAGAAACCTATTCAATTCCAAAATTCCCCATTGTTTCAATAGTCCCAAACTCTAGGATCTTCCCATAAAACTAAATACCTTCAACAAACCTCTTCACAAAATCTCCTGATTGTATTAGGGTCTTTTGTCCACAAAGGGAGTCTCTTTCTTAGTGATATTCAGAAATAAACTTTCCTATTCTTTTCCACAGAGTGAATTCTTTCACAAGAACTCTCGCCTTTCTTGCCACATCCCATCATTTGGTGGCCTGCTATGGGGACTTCTGACAGAGCCTGTCCAACAGGTAGATAAGCCCCCCTCCTCTATAGCTGTTGGCAGCCAAAAATCCGGATTAATTTGGCCTGCTGGAGCTCTACGATCAAGCAGAGTTTTTTGGGTGGGGACGCTCATGGCATTAGACTCCTGTGATTTGATTTTCTCTCTCTTAAGGGACACCTTAGAGAACGAAAAAGCTATAAAATCAGGGAAGTCTGGGGCCTGAAGCTTGTGGCAAGAATGGGGCAGCTTATTTCATCTATTCCTAAAGATTCACCTTTAGGCTATCTCTTAAAAAACAGAGACAAATTCAGTTTAGGAGATCTCAAAACCAAAAAGCTCATTTATTTTTGCAATACGGCCTGGCCTAAATACCTCTTAGAAAACCAGGAAAAATGGCCAATTCATGGCTCACTAAATTACAGTACTATTAAGGAACTAGACTCATTTTGCAGAAGACAAGGGAAATGGACTGAAGTTCCTTATATTCAGGCCTTCATGACTCTGGCACAAGGCCCCAAATTAAGATTAAATTGCAGAATGCTGCTTGTCAAGTTTAATGGAGAAGAACTGGAGGTAGAAACTGACCTTTTAGATCATCCCCTTTTTTCACTCCTTTAGGGGCGCAAGAAGCGTCTGCCCTGCCCCGCGGCTCTCAGCAGAACCCTTGTACTCCAGAACCACCCCCTTACCAAAAACAGGACCCTGGGTCTCCAGATATATGACTCCCCTCTCCTCTGGAGTCAAGTTCTGGGATTGCCCAGCCCCCACTTCTTAGCCCTTCTCATACATGAAGTGGGCTCTCTTTTTCCTCAAACCAATCCCCCCAGCCTCCCTCTGAGGGCCGGCCATCCCCAAGGCCTCTGCCCTTCTCTTACCGAGGTTGGAGCTCCTCTTTCTCCTCCACTGGAGCCTGATTCAGCCACAGCTGCTACTCAGGACCCTGATTTGGGTACCTCTAAACTCTTCCTTTGAGGGAAGTTGCTGACCCTGGTGGGGGAGGGTGGGAAACGACTCTTAGAGTGCAGCTGCCCTTTTCCACGTTGGATCTCTCCCAAATTAAGGTGAAACTGGGCAGATACTCTGAGAACCCCACATATTGAGGGGTTTAAAGCCATTATCCTCCAGTACAATCTGTCCTGGGGAGATATTCACATCATTATTTCCTCTTGTTGTACCATAGAGGAGAAGAGGAGGGTCTGGGACCTGGCCCAGAAGTTTGGGGACATGGCCGCCTCCTCCCCTGCTAGATACCAACCAGGGGCCACAGCCGTGCCAATCTTAGACCCCTCATGGAACTACCAGGAGGGAAGCAGGGACAGGGAGAGGGGAGATCACCTACTGAACTGACTCATCGAGGGCATGAGGAAGGGAGTTAAAAAGCAGGTTAATTACAACAAACTAAGGGAGATTACTCAAGCAGCTGAAGAGAATCCTGCCCATTTCCAAGGCCACTTGGTAGAGACTCTGAGGAAATACACTAATCTGGACCCCACCTCTCCAGAGGGGACCACTGTCCTCGGCATGCATTTTATCTACCAGTCTGCCCCGATATAAGACCGATTACAGAAATTAGCTCTGGGGCCCCAGACTCCCATGACTCAATTACTGGAAGTCACTTTTGGTGTGTTCAATAATGGAGACCAAGCAGCAGCAGTGGAGGAGGATTGCAGGGCCAGAGAGAGAAACAAAGATCAGGCCCAACTTTTAGCTGCCGCAATTTCCAGAGAGCACAGGGATTCGTGCTTTAGATGCAAAGGGCAGGGGGTCATTGGGCACGAAGATGCCCTCAGAACCCCCCACCTTCCCCTCCGCCCCTAGCCCGGAATGCAACAAGGAAGGGCACTGGAAGAGGGACTGCCCAGAGAGAGGTAGAGCCACTGTCTCGGACTTCGCCCTCTGCTCTCCTCAGGACCAGGTTCAGTGAGGCCCCCCCTTTCTCCATCAGCACCACCAAGCCCACGGTTACTTTGGACATAGCAGGTAAGCTTATCTCCTTTCTTTTCAACACAGGGGCCTCTTTTTTGGTTCTGCTATGGCACTCGGGTCCCATTTGCCCCATAAAGTAATGGGGATTGAGGAAAACCTCCAGATTTGCTTGGAAACTCTCCCCCTGCCTTACAGTTTGGGGACTTGTTTCCACATTCCTTTTTAATTATTCCTTCCTGTCCCACCCCATTATTGGGGTGAGACTTGATGGTGAAGCTGCTCTTCAATTCTCCCTGCTCAAACCTCCAATTGATCTTTTTTGTGCTCCTTTCAAGACTCTCCCACATCCTATGAAATCTGGGAGGACAGTGACTGCTCTGTGTGGGACCAGGGCATCCCAGGAAGAGCCATGCATGGGACCCCAGCCCTCATTAAGCTGCGGGATCCTAGTATATTTCCTCTTAGATGCCAATATCCAATTAAGCAGGAAGACAGGATAGGATTGCAGCCTCTGATTGGCAAGTTCCTTAAGTTTAACCTCCTGATCCCCTGCCAGTCTCCTTGTAATAGGCCGATTCTTTCTTGTTAAGACAGCGAACAGAATCTCGGGGTGATTAAGGAAGCAGTTATCTCAATCCATCCCATAGTGCTTAATTCACATACGATCTTCACGCAGATTCTGGGAATGCACAATGGTTTTCCACCTTGGATTTTAAGGATGCCTTTTTCTGCATTCCTTTACATACAGACTCCTAATTTCTCTTTGCATTTGAATGGGCTAAGCCAGGGAAACTCCCCCACCAGCTAACTGGACTCTTCTGCCTCAAAGCTTTTGGGATAATCCACACCTGTTTGGGCAAGCATTAGCCAAAGATTTAAGGGAACTAAAGCTGCCCGGGAGCAGCCTTATCCAATATGTGGATGATAGTTTGCTCTGTAGCCCCACCAGAGTGGAGTCCCTAAAAGCAGCCACAAAGACCCTAAATTTTCTAACCCTGAGAGATTACAGGGTCTCCCTACCAAAGGCCCACATAGCCTGCCAGTCTGTCAAATATGTGGGCCACAATCTTACCCCCACCTCTTGCTCTCTAACTGAGGAAACAGGCTATCTTTCCTAAGCCTGCCAGACCCTGCCTCAAAGAAGCAACTGCGTACCTTTTTTAGGCATGGCTGCTTCTGCAAGATCTGGATTCCCAATTTTGGGATTATTGCCAAACCTCTCTATGATTCTATTCAGGGTCCTGATAACCTTCCTCTTGAATGGGGACTTGAATTGGGCCAAGGCTTTTAAAACCCTGAAAGCCAGACTGACTTCTGCCTTCGCCATTATCCACCCTGACTTACAGAAACCTTTTACTCTATATATGGATGAGAGGCGAGGGCAGGCTTTGGGAGTCCTTACTCAGCCTCTAGGACCTGATCCCAGACCTGTGGCTTATTTCTCAAAAACACTGGACTCGGTTTCCCTAAGATGGCCTTCCTGCCTCAGAGCAATGGCTGCCACAGCCCTTTTAATTGAGGAAGCCTCCAAACTGACCCCGGGTCAGGCATTAGAGATTTTAATCCCCCACAGAGTCCAAAGCATTCTAGAAGCCAAAGGGCATCAGTGGCTCTCCAGTGGGAGGCTTACTAGGTACCAGGCCCTCCTGCTAGATAAGCCTGATCTAACTCTTCAAGTCTGTCACACCTTAAATCCTGCCACCCTGCTCCCTGACATCTATCAGCCAGAAGAGATTGTCCATAATTGTTAGAAAGTTATAGATTTTGTCTACTCCAGCAGATCTGACTTAAGGGACATCTTCCTTGAGAGTGCAGATGGGGAGTGGTTCACAGATGGATCTAACTTTCTTGAAAATGGGGAGAAAAAGCAGGCTATTTAGTGGTATCTCTTCATAGCACTCTGGAGACTAAGCCATTACTTCCTGGGACTTCTGCTCAAAAATCGGAACTCATAACGCTGACCAAGGCATTAGAACTGGGGAAGGGGATGAGAGTGAACATCTATAATACTGACTCCAAATATGCTTTCCATATTTTACATGCTCATGGAACTATTTGGAAAGAAAGGGGCTTGTTGACAGCAAAAAACTCTTCCCATTAAACATGTGGGGAAAATTCTGCATCTATTGCAAGCTGTCCGTGAACCCAGAGAGGTCTCTATTATATTCTATAAAGGACACCAGAAGGGAGATTCACTTCAGGCTAAGGGAAACAGGCTTGAAGATTCAGCTGCTAAAGCAGCTGCCCTTTTGCCACTGACTGTGGCACCTTTAATCCCCCAGCTCCCTGATTCTTTTATCCTTTCCTATAGTTCACAGGAAAAAGCTCTTGCAGAGGAAAGGGGGTTCACCCTTTCTCCCTCTGGTTGGTTTCAAACGCCCTCAGACCACCTCTTAATCTCAGAGGCAAGTCAATGGAAACTGATCTCTGATCTGCACCAGGCAACACACCTGGGGAGAAATGCTCTCCAATCCTTGGTAAAACGCGTTTTCATAGGCCACAAGCTGTGGGCCTCCCCCCCCCCCCCCCTTCCCTCCACTGCCTCCAGATGGCAGGTTGACCAATACATGTTAAATATGTTAAAGTGTAAGTTAAATACAACATATGTATACATGTCCAAACAATTATTTTGCTGCATGGCACTCATTTTAGTACCAACTCAACTCACTTTCCAGGCTACTCTATCTCCCCACCAGCTGCTGGCTCTCATCTCCACTGCCTTCCTTTATTATTCCTCCTGATTTCTAGTTTGATTTTATGTTTTGTCTTCCCCTACTAAAAGCAATCTCTTTGAGAAGGGACCATCTTTTCTCCAGCATTTAACATAATTCTTACTATGTGTTATGTGCTTAATAAGTACTCTCTTATCTCTAGCTCTCTAATTTAATCTCCCCTTAATAGAAGGTAAACTTCTTGAGGGCAGGGATTCTCTTGATTTTATATTTTTATAATCCCCAATGTTTAACATAGTTCCTGACCTGTGCTTTTCATTCATTTTTTCATAGTGGAGAAAGAAGTCCATTCCAAATACTGAGGAAGGAATTGGCAAAGGCATAAGTTGAGAGAGTATTGTGCGGATGTTTGACTGATGCAATTTCCCCACATGGAGAATCTGGGAGATGGCTGCAAAAACAATTGTGATGGACGTATGAGGGAAGTATTTTGGAGAGTCTATGGAACATGTATGGACATTCTATAATTTGTTACAATTGGCTAACCATGGAGGTTGGGAGATTTTTTTGTTTGTTTGTCTGTAAAGAACTATCAGTGTCTTCAAAGAACCTTAAATCAGCCTTGGCTATCTCTGTTTCATTTCCTTCTGGGGGAACTCAGATTTTTCCATGTACAGCTTCTAGTGACAGACTATGTGGTGAAAAGGCCTTAGGAGTTCAGCCCTCTGAATCTATATGACTCTTAAAAATGGGCTTGGGGCTTCAGCCTTTTTGTTCTTTGTCTGTTTTAGGTGAAGGAAAGCAGAGCTTTGTGACCTCCTGAGTTTGAAAGCTCAGCATGAGTGAACTCTGGCATACTGAAAATTAAGATCCCAGGATCCAAGATTCCAAGTATTGCATCTAGCAGCTAGCCTAACATTGATAATACTATGAGGGGCAAGAAGCAATCTGTAGAATCGACTTTTTGGACCCATGCCAGTAATAGCCAAAACAAAGATGATGCTACCTTTGGATGGAAATTTGTAGGACCTGTGCTCTAGAGGAAATGAGCTAAACTTTGAGCCTGTACTTTCAGAGACATTATATTTTCAGTTTCAGTTATATAAGAAAGAGTGTACATTGGAACTATGGGAGAAAATGTTTATATATTCAACAAGTCATGGAAACAATTACTTGTATGGAGAGAGAATCTTTATAGGAAGTTATTCTGATATTAAAAAAAAATTGACATACACTTATCAATGTATTTCCCAAAAACAAGAGATGCAAATTAAAACAAGTTTTGAGGTGTAATGCGTGTGTATACTTTGTGTATACTTTATAGTAAACATCCCTGCCTCTTTAACTTCCTATTTCAGTGGAACTGGTGCTGGTTGCCAGTGATTTGCACTGGTCCCTAAGAAATGAGGGGGAACATAGCTGGGGAGTATAAGTGTTAAGGGACAGGTCAATTCGCCTAGAGCCTCCACAGCTGTGGATCATAGCATCTGAAAGAGTTGCAGGGCAGCCTTTGCTGACACAGGTGTTGCGGACTAGGAATGAGATAAATTGGAGGCAGAGGGAAGAGGAGAAAGGTCAGACAATGTAACTGCCTCTCAGTCTCCTTGTATTAGCCTTTCACAAGAGGAGATCCATTCTGGGTTGGATCTCCAGCAGCCACTGTCAGGGGGCTCCCGTGTATTCCAACATGTAAGCCTCTGATAACAGAGACATTCCAATCCTTCAGACTACCCTACTTCTGAGTGGGAGATATAGCAGGCTTGGCCCTTAGATTAGAGCCCAGAGTACACACAAAGCACTTCCTTTTGTGGAAATTAATTTGTTAAGTTTATATCACGCCCTTGGTCCTTCTGGTGGCAAAAGTTCCATGCAGAATCACAGAATCTTGTGATTGAAAGGGACCTCAGAGGCCATCTAATTCAGTGGTTTTCAAAGTATAGTCCACAGAATCTTGTGTGTCTCTGAAACTCTTTCAAAGATCAACAAATTCAAAACTACTTTTTAATTTCTAATATGGCAAATATCTATAAACATACTACACATAAGCAAAAAATCTTTGGATGAATCCTTAATAATTTTTAATAGTATGAAGATACTGAGAACAATAGTTTGAGAATCACTTGATCTAGTTCAATTTGTACCTGAAGCAAAGATTCTCTCTCCAATGGGTCTGAAAAATGGATACCCAGTTTTTACTCAAATGCCTCCAATACTAGGAAACTCACTGCTTCTTTATACTATTGAATGAACTGTGCTTTTAGCCTACATGAATAATTAGAATTGTTTTCTTTGGCTCCATAATTTTTTCACATTTTTTTTTTTTTTCATGTTGCTTCTAGTTTTGTTCCTAGTAGGGAAGAACAAATGAAACCAACGGTCATTTTTCTTCAACATCATCTTTGCTAAGTTGCTAAATGTAAGATGGAATTTCAGACTTGTTTTAATTTGTATCTCTTATTGGGAAATATAATCATAGGTCAATTCCTTAACTTGCTACAAAGATTCTTTCCTCATACAAGCAGTTGTTTCCATGACTTGTTTAAGCTATTGTCTTTTAATAATTATTGCTTCTAATTTTAAATGTCCACAGACTATTAAGAAACTAATATCCTAACAAGTTTCCAGAAATAAAAATCAAGCTCATAGGCTTGTGATTTGAAGACCAAGTGGTCATCTATTCCCGCCGCCCCCCCCCAAAAAAAATTGGGGAAACATTTGCTGGTCTTAAGTCTTGTGATACCTTTTTGTCCTTGATTTTTCAAAAATCATTGACAATGGTTCAGCCATCACTTCTACTTAGAATTTACTCAAATTCACAGTTCTTTCAGCATTTTGGAATGTAGTCCATCCCAGCCTGCTGACTTTAACTCATTGAAGGTAGTGAATTTTCTATTACTAATACTTTACTTACCTTCGACTTGGACTTCTTGCTAGCCATTTTTGTTTTTTTCCTTAGCAGTAAAATTATTTCCACAGAACTTAGCATGGTGCCTGGCACATTCTAAGTGCTTATTTATTGAACATTATGCTGATTCAGTTATTCACTGTTTCCAGACCTACTTGTTTGGGTTGGAAAGAGGTGTTTCCAGTCATCTCTTTGCCGTGTGGTCGTCACCCCCTCCCTGGAAATTGTCACATACTCCTACCTTGGGGAAGAACCGATTTGCAAGGGCTCAACCTCTTTTTCTAACTGAATTGTCTATCTCACTTTAAAAACCTGGTTCAATCAGGTAGTCAGTGTGTTACTTACCTCAAAGTACAAGTACAATAAACTCCTTTTAATTCTCTATCCTGTTTTGCCTCATTAATCAAGGGGAAAAAACTAAAGAATTTTCCTTTCAACATGTTGAGTGATTTTCATTAAGAAAATAAGAAAAATAAGAAAAGAATCAAAATAAAAAAGTTGGATGGTCCTATCAATTACTTTGACAGTCTTCTGACTGAAAAGTTTAAAAGTCCCCCCCCCCCCTTTTTTTTTTCAAAGTGATGCTCTTTGGCAGTCATCATCTCTATTTATTCTGAATTTTGGAATTTCTGACTGTATTCTTATAGGAATGATCATACTACCATTTTATATTCACGCTCACCTGCTTCTTGCTCCCACTGTCTATACATGCACTGTTAATTTAAGATGGTAGCTATGTATCTTTTGCAACCACTTTGGATTCTTTAGATATTACCTTTTTTTTTTCTAATCAATCAGAATTATTTTGGATTGGCTTTTCCTGTAGAACTTCAAGCACTAAGATTCTATTTCTCCTTTTTCTGAATTCTGAAACCCATTATCCCCAAAGCTGAAGGTTCTCTTAACATGTCAGACTTTTCTCTTTTGTGTCAAGAATTCCAAGAGGTAAAGATCCCTTCCCAGGGTTCCAAACATATTTACTTTAGCAAATAGTGTTCCTCTTATCAGTCAGAATCATAGGTCCAGAATGGCAGTTCCCTTGTTGGTCCCACATTTTGAAGGATGAGATCTACACCTTTCATCAAAGCACAGTAAATGATAGCTGGTTTGCTTTAAGCAGAGACAGCAAGAAAGCAACAATAGATGTCTGGAGAGTTGAAGGTCCTCATGCCTCTGGGACATATTTGTGATGTTTTCTTGACTCCTTCTCTATTGCTTCTCTGTGTCCTCATGACTTATAATGCTCTCATGCAAAATTGCTTTCCTTTCTCTTTTTAGTGATCCTCATCTAATTGTTTTTCCTTTGGTACCTGAATTCCTTCACAATTCAATCTTTCTAATATACAGTGTTACTCTACTGATTCTTTTACTTGTTATTTTAAAATTAGGCATATTCTTTAAAAGATATTCTATTAATGAGTTCCATCTCAAGTCTCAGTGACATTTATATGGTAGAATTATATATATATATATGTGTGTGTGTGATTATATATATATATAATAATAATTAACCAGTTTACAAGCATTTTCCAAAAGGCAATGGGATCCAGAAAAACTTCATGTAGGAGGTGGTGCTTGAGGTAAGTCTTGAAGAGAAGCATGGATTGTTTTCTGCGGTTAGGAAAACAAAAGCTAAGACAGTCCTTGTCTCAAATATTGCTAAAGAAGAGAGCTATAGTATAGGGAAATAGAAGTCAGGGAGGGAAATTCTGGATTTATAAAGCTACTGGGGGAATGTGACTAGAAATCCAAGAGTAGATTGACATGCCCTTTTTAAGTGTAAAGAATTTTTTGCTTCAAGAGTTGGCTCAAATAAGAGAGTGCATTCTAGGCACTGGGACAGCCAGCACATAAGCTTGGAAATAAGTTGTGTTTTATGTGAGGAACAAGAAACCCAATTTGGCTGGATTATAGAGAGCCAGAAGGGAATGTATGATGAGGTTGGAAGGGTATGTTGGGGATAGGTTGAACAGGGATTTAAAAGCAAAACAGTAGTTTATATTTAATAGTGGGAGCAATAGATTATCACTAGAGTTTGTTGAATAGGGGTGTGACATTGTCTATAATAGATTAGAATGGAGAGACACCCCTGAGGTAAGAAAATCAATTAGAAAGCTATTGCAATAGTCTAGACAAGGTAATATGGGACTGTTCCAGTAGTGAAAAGGGGATGCAAGAAATATGGTGGAAAAATACAAAAATGAATGAATGGCAAAACTTTAAATTCTTACTATGTGCCAAGCACTAGAGTTAGAAAATAAAAATCAAAAAAAGTGTTTGCCCCCAAGGATAGTTAAAGGGGGAAGTTCTGCTTATAGGAAAGGATAGCCAGGGAGGGGTGTTGTGGATTGGAAAATTACTGGGGAAGGGTGAGTGGGAATAGTAGAGCAGTGGCAGTGTTGAACTGATTAGGTTACAGTTCTAGAATTGAAAACTTTGGGAGAGGAGGGAGGAAGATAGATAATAAAGTGAAGATAGTTGGAGTAACTGGTTTCTGTAGGGAGCTATTACATGTGAAGCATTCAGACCTGAAGGCCTCCAAGGTAGGAATTTCACAGGTGAAAGGCTTTAGTTTTTTTAGGACACAAGGGAGAAGGGAGAGGAAATAAAAACCATCAGATTTAGCAAGTGCACATCTCCTATAAAGGAGAAATAAAAAATCTTTTCTGCTACATCCATTAATGGAAGTATCTCTTGAATTCATCTTTGACCAGCTGGAAAAAGGAATCCTCAAAGGAAGTGGTAAGAGGGATTGAGTCATTTTAGGAAAATTATTCTCCAAGGATGTGACAAAATATTTAGTCACTTGTTCTGTCAGACAAAGCAAAACTGTTCTCATTGGGGAATCTGGTTTACTGTTCTGCATAATCTAATGAATTTGGAAATGGCTTTGTATTACAAAATTTTTAGAATCACAGGATGACTTTACCTGTCTTTGGTTCTCTTTCTAAATGGAAGTACTTACATTAGGCTAATCTCAATGAACAAAAATTGTTTCTGGCCCACTTGTGCCTAAAATAAAGAGCTTTCTTCCACTTTGCTCCCATGTTTCCAAATATTTTGAAGGAGCAAAAAGCTGTTGTGTTTACCATCCTAGACTAGTTCATAGTCAATAATTTAGAAATGAGGTTTTTTTTTTTAAATGATGATGTTATATAGTGAACACCTTTTGGAACTTGAATTTCCCAAATAGAGGGCATGTGATTATTTAAAAAGGTCATTGTATTGCTGGGGTCTACCATCCAATATAAGGGACTTCTTTTTGGCTATCTGCCATAGCACGAGTCAGGGAGAATCAGCACTGCCTTCTTAAGATTTCTAAGCATCCAAGGAAGACTTGTAAAGACTTTAAATAAAAATTGTAGTATCATGAATTGAGGGAGAATACAATGTTATACCCAGAATGACTTTTATGTGTCTGATGAGGGGAACCTAAAATATAGCTCTTTATTGGCATCTGTTGTTTCATTCTTTGATGCATCTGTAGGATGTTTACCCTTGCAACAGCCTCCCATTCCCACTCCAAACCCCAACCCCACCCCTAATATTGCTTTGTCTCCACTGTTCTCCAATAGAGTTATTTTTGGACAAGTCTATGACCCTTTGCTTCCTCATCTTGTAAAATGGGCACCATCATAACTGTACTGATTCTCTTATGGGACAATGAGGAAAATGTCATAAATTTCCAAAGAGAGATTCCTTGATGATATTATGTTATCAAGCAATTCTGTCTCTTCCAGGAGAAAACTGATGACCAGCTATTTCTGCATTTTATTTTTTATTAACAGTTTATTCTTTGTCATTGCTCTTACTTTCACATTACAAGTCCATTTTTAAAAGTCTTTTTAATTTTAATTTTTGTAAAATAAATAGATAAATGAACCTTTAGGTAGGATGCTCTCTAGAGCCTTGGTTAACTTCATGATTGAATTTTCGCATCAAACCTCTGAAAATACAGCCCACGTGCACAAGCACACACACGCACACACACGCACACACATGCACACACACACTAGATGAAAGCTAATTGTAAAAGTTACTTACTCCTGGCTGTGCCAACTTGTAAAAGAGTTGGGGACTGCAGGCAGGAGGCGGAGAAAAATCTTTTTTCTCCTTCTGGTACTATCTACATTTTGCCAGGTAATGGTTTTGTCTCAGAACAAAGAGAAATGCATATAAGGTTAAAAATCTCAACTTTGTTAGTCAGTTATTTGCAGATTAGAAGCTGTATTAACACCTAGTGGTGGATCCCCCTCAGGACTTTCCCTGAACCTCTTAGTTCAGTAGAAGCTGGTGGGTTCAATGCTAACTTTGGACAAAATGAATGAAGACAAGCATATTAGCCTGATAGACACATCATTCGTATAGGTTACCAACAGTCTACCAGCTACTGCTAAATTTATCACCTACATTTAAATAAAGTTCTACAATGTTTGCTATTTGTCCTTCTCCAGCCATGGAGATGAGTGGGGAACCCTACAGCCCTCTTGATACCAAAATGATTTTATCCCAAGCTGATCTAGTCTTTCCTATAGAAGGTCAAGGCAGTCAGGAGGATGAACTGGATTCTGGGTAGGGAGGCAGTCTCCCTCCTCATGAATTTCAGCATCAACATCTTACAATCACTTTTCTTTTAGCAGGTACGTATTTATTACAGGGTGGCTAGAAGGGGCAATTCATTTGCCCTCACCTCCCCAGGAGTACCCTCATAGCTAACTCACCAAGGGACAACACAAGACAAGGAATTTCCTTGGCATTTGACCCATGACAATAGAGTCATAACTCCATCAGACAGAATCCTGCAGGTGAGGTTGAACTGCCTTCCATAATAAAGAGAACAAAAATATTTCATCACTTTTTTTTTTTACCACTATTATTGGTCTCATTATTGGCAGAATTAATTAGGCCACTACACTAGCCTATGAATAATCGTGATACCCAAAGAAAAATGGAAAGAAAAAAACCAAAAAGTTTTTCAATATATCATCATTGTGGTTAAGTTTGGCAAATGCCATTTTTGTTCTCAAACACTGCTTAAGATTACATTTTTCTGGCACCTAACAGGGGAAAAAATTATCTTCATACTTGTATCTCTTTCTCTCAGGCTTTGCACTTTACACCCACACACACCCATACCCACACACACCCACACACACCCTATACAACCATACTCTAAAGCAATCACCCGGGAAGTCTCTTTTGCATTACAGACTGCAAGATGCATATCTTAGTTATACCGGGATATGGGAGAGAAGGACCAGGAACAAGGGAATGTGTTGTCCTGAAAAAAAATTACCCATCATTGACCCACTGTGACTCAAGAGTACTGTTGCTCTTCTATTCTTGTACACATAAGCATGCATACGTGGGCACACAAGCTGATAGGCATGCTCCTGGGCATATAATTACCGAGCCTGCCAGTAATCTGAATATTAGCACTTCTGCAAGAAATGAAACCCAGTGGTTTAAGGCAGCAGCTATAACAACCAAGGGATTCTGTCATCTGTCCAGAGCCAGCAAAGCGCCTTGCGCTGATGGGATTTGTTTGTGTGAGGAAGGAGAACGACTTTAAAAAAAAATTCAACTTGATAAATAACAGAGTCAGAGTAGAAATTTCAGAAAGGTGGAAGGTGAACAATCCTGTCCCTCATCATGCCCATACAGGTAATCCCACCAACAAGGGAAAGTCTTTCAAATACTCATTTCCATTTCCTAATATTAAAGTAGCCTTGCTTGGGGTTCCCATTCATATGCATAGTGCAAGTAGGATATTTCCACTTGATCCTTTCCTTGGTCTTTCCAGCCTCCTACCCTGAGAATCTTTATTCTCAGTAAGCAGAGCACATTCCTGACTCTAGGAAGGGAGAGAAATGAGCAGAAGCTGCATGGATGGCTCATGCTCTCCTTGCTTCATCAGAACTGCCCAGTTTCTGGGGCTTATTCCACGGATGGCCAAATCAGGTATTACTGTCCGCAGAGACAAATGGGAGGGCATGTTTGCTCTGCCCTTGCATGTGAGCCCCTGGCCATTCTGGACTTCAGTCTTTCAGCTATTTGCTAGCTAATATTCTAGCAAAATAAAAATACACAAAGCTAATGGGATCCTCCCCCCTCCCCACCCTAAAAAACCCAAACACAACAAAAATCTCAACCAAAATGGTAACAAAAACAAAACAGGTGTGGTTTGTCCAAGTCCTTGGAACCCGGAAGTTGTGTTCTTAGCAGAGAAGCAACCATCAAAAACAAAAAGAATAAAAATCCCCTTCCTTTCCTGTACTTTCTAGATATTATAGCAAAAACAAAAGAAAGCAGGCATCTGTCTCTCCTCAAATCATCAGTAGCTAAGTCAGAAGAAAAAAATGTTCAAGTTACAGGTTGCAGCAGCAGCCAACACTAAACATTCAAGTCGATCATTTCACTATGTACATGACAGGAGAGATACAGCCCTGCCTGGGAGGGACTTCCCCATCTCTGGGGAGACTGCAGGCTCCTGTTATCTGATGCGCTTCTCCACGGAGTACACCGAAATGTAGTAGTCATTGCTTCCAACTGCCAAATGAGGCTGTAGGAGAGAAAGCAAATGAGAGAGGAATAAACAGCTTGCTCAGCCCACGCCTTCACACATGAGCCCATGCCCAGAGATGCAGAGGACAAAAAAGCGCTATGGGCAGCAAGATGCAAATCAGTCATGAAGTCATCTGGTTACCTTGATCCTCAATGGAATTGAGAAGGTGCAAATTGCCATGGTGTGTAATCTGTCTTTCACCTAAGGGTTTTCGTTAATGCTGCTATTCACATTGCTATTCCAAGCAGACCCAGAAATGATGGTGGGTATTAGCTGCCAGCTTGTAGTTGGGACAATGCATTACCTGTCCTCCAGTAGAGGAAATTTGCATATTACCCATACTGCCTAGCATTTTTTTTCTAGGTTAATCCAATGGGGACAAATTTCATGTATTTCATCCAATACATTTCAGCAGAAATCTAGGGGCTAGAATCCTCCAGAGTAGGGGTTCTCAACCTGAGTCAGTAATATTTCAAAAACATTATGATAATAGTACTTTAATACAATTAATTTTCATTGTAATACTTATGTATTTTATTTTTGCATTTAAGAACATTATTCTAAGAAGGGGTCCATAAACTTTGCCAGATTGCCTAGCGCTCATGATACACAAAAAACCTGAGTTTGAGTTTCAAGTTGGAAGAAAGCAACTTAAAAAAAAAATACAAGATGTGACTACATGAATGGATTATTATTAGCATCAAAGCTAATAAGCTACTGATTCTGTTGGGTTGCTTTTATAAGGAGAAAGAAGGACAGGGAGATAGTCTAATATCACTTTGCTGAGGGGATTGATTTTATTTCATGGGAGGGCCAAGTGAAGCTGATTTTTCTGCTCTTGAACCTAGGTCAATGTAGTCATAATAGTGTCTGTCCTGAAGAGCTCTAAAGATTGTCTTTTATCCAATAATATAGTCAGCTTCTTAGGATTCTCAGGAGGTAAATGGGAGCAGGAGAATATGGATACAGATCATGCCCTAGAACTCAGGGTATGTGAAGCTAGGGTTACCCCAGGAGCAAAGGTGAATGGATGTTGCTGATTATTACAGGAAGAAAAGTGTTAGTTCCATTCAGGGGGTCAGCACTGGTAAATTTAACAGAGCAAAGCATTCACTAAAACCACAGAAATCCCAATATAAGATACAGACCCAGTGCGGGTGGAAAGCTAAACAGCTGATGGCTCCAACTCTTTGTCCCATAAACCCATCATAGTATTTGATGTTGTTGATCAGCTCTCCATTCCCATTGTAGATAGCCGTGAACTGATTCATTGAGCCACTGTAGATCAGGAAAGAGAACATGTATAAACCGAGATTGTTTATTTTTATTTTTTGCAAGTGTGTGTGTGTGTGTGTGTGTGTGTGTGTGTATATGAAGTTGGAGCAAGAAAATTCCTTTTCTCCATGTCTTGCCTCAGCCATTCCTAAAAATGGGGTTTGTCTTTAAAATTGGGCAGAAGAGGTGAACAGCAAAGCAGATAAATAGATCTTTCCAATTCACTTTGATACTGCTGGGAAAAATATACTGCTGGGGCTAGATTAAAACTGCTTTTCTTTAGAATAACACTGTGCAGTACAGAAGACCAGAAGATAGACTTTTGTACCTTTTGTTGATACCTTGCGGACTTTTGAATAAGATCTCTCTATATAAAGGGTCTAAAATTCAATTTCAGTGGATGGGGAACAAAACCAGAGAGGCCAGGCTTTAACTGACTGCTCAAAAACTACTATTCCCCCAAACTCCCATCCTAAGTTAGATAGAGGCATTTGGTTACTGTTTTTGTCATCTATCATTTCTTTCTTCTCACCTTTGAATTTGTTAGGATGCTTAAATTCCTAGACCTTTTTTAGGGCAACAAGGAAGTAGAGACTTTACATCCCTAATTCATGATATTATTTCCTTGTTAGTGCATCTTCTATTTACACTGAAGCAATGAAGGCGGAGTCCATGATATATAGGAGCTCTGCATAAAGTGGGACACAAGGACTCCTCTTTCTCTTCCTCTTGGGGACTTAACAGTGTGGGAGTATGTGGCGGGAATGGGAAATAGAATGATAACATTTTTTTCTCTGTCTTGTTGGGGAGGGAAGAGAGAAGACTGGTACCTACCATGCAAACAAATTTGCCTGTGGGTGAATGTCAAGGGCCGTTAATCCTTTTACTATCTGGAGGACATTCACAGATTCAGGCATCCGGGGGTCGAAGAAACGTACATCTCCATTGACACTGCCAAGAGGGAATATTTTCAATTATTAAGATTTAGACCAGTCTGTTGAAAGGGATCCTCTTGACAATGGAGCTGACTGTGGGTACTTTTCTAAGTCAGGACACTTTACCAAGAATTAAGAGCCAGGACTGCAGGAATTCAGGTGCAATCTCAAATCTGGAATAAGACCCTTCATTCTGTCACTTAATTCTGGTACATGAGAAAAAGACTGATTCTCTTATTTACATATATATTGCACAAGGCCAAAATATCCTGAACTCTGAACAGCATGGAAAATTTGGCATTCTTTTAAACGCTACTTCTCCGGGAAGCCAAGGGTGAATTACTCATTTTTTTTTTCTTCTTATTTAAGAGAAAGAGGGGTGGGGTGGCTAGGGAGAGCCACTATCATTGTCCCTTTAGAAAGTATCATTCCCCTTTGGTTCTGGAAAAATACCAAATAAACTGCCAGGCAGAAGCATGAATTATTTTTCTTATATTTTATAAGAAGATTAGATTCTGTGGGATTGGGAGCAATGATATGACAGCATACATCTGACAGCTATGGTGTTAAGCCCCCTTTCCAATATAGGAGAGTTTTAATACCCACCTGCCTTCCACAAATAAGAAAAAAGAACAACTCTGTGAAGAAGGTGTAGTGGCTTTGTGATAGTAAATTATATTCTGCTGTCCCTTTAATGGGCAAATAAATATTCACTGCTCTCAGCACAGTATTTACCAAGCAACAGACATGGATTTATGAGCAGAAAATTGCTATATGGTGAAGTAATCCTGCACAGCAATATGCCCAGCAGACATGTACTGCTCCTTCTTCTTCCTTATAGTCTGTCTGCCTAAAGTGTGGAAGGGAAGAAGGGCAGTTTTTGAGAAAGGGGGACATTTTACCTGCTCCCTTGGGGTTCTCTTTACTGTTTGCAATGAAGCTTAGCCAAGGAAAATGCCTGAGAATTGGATAAGCAATTCTAACCCAGCTGAAAGACACATGGTTTTCCTCACTAACCTTTTGCCCTCATCAGTGACCCTTTGGCCAGTCCCAAGCAGAAGTTAATGACTGCCCTGAAATGCCAAAATGAAGTGCTATCATTTCCTGGCTGCTTAAATACCAGACTCATATTTTTAATGGAAAGGAAAATAATGTTTTTACAGCCAAATGTCTCATAAATATTCCACCCTCATTACCTGACGCTCATGATGTGGCCCTCGGGATGTTTCTGGAGGTGTGCTTTCACCACCCAGGCAGTATGCTCACGGTAGGTCATAACTCGGCTAGAGAAAAAGGAGAAGGTGAACTCTTGACATTTAATTAGCAGTTAGAATACTTGGGTACAATTTAGGAATACCTAGGCTCTGTCTAGACTTGTGGTTCTCAGTCTTGAGGGATACAATGAAGAGGCTTTTCATGGAAAAACCACCTGAGCATTTCTTCTTAGCATAAGAGTTTGGGAATTGCCTAGTAAAATATCATAGGAGAAAAATAGATGTATACTTTTCCCTTGTTACCCAAGGTTCAGGAATTGAAATGATATGAAACTCTGGATAGTTCCTTGTATCTTAACTCCATTTTAAGGGTACTGGAGTAACAAATCAGAAATAAAAGAAATAAGCATTTATTGAGCACCTACTATATATCAGTCTTTGTGCTGAGCACTGTGCAGACATCTCATTTGATCTCTGAGACAACCCTGGGTGCTACAATTATCCCTGTTTTACTTTTAGTAAACTGAGACAGGCAGGGGCAAAGTGACTTACACAGTGTAGAAGGCAGGAACACTGAAAAGGTATACTTAAGGCTTAGTATGATTGATTTAATCCTACAACAATGGGTTAACCATTGATGAGACAATGGTTATCTAGTTTACATATACTTAGTACTTAGCATGGTGTAATAGAGTATTTAAACTGAGAACAAAGTCAGTCACATACATTCCATCTTTGATCAGCTTTGTGATGGCTCTCCTGCCTCTTGCACTTTGAGAGATACTGGTTCAGACTGGGAGACTGAAGGAGACAATGAAGACATTGGACTTTATCCCTGACTATTCTCATAGTGATTATTCTACTGAAATCAAGGCTCATTCCAGGAGACCTCCAGAGAGCTAACTAGAACATTACATTTTGACACCCAAACCTGGACTAAAGGACCTACATCCAACTGACAAGATCTTGAGTTCAGTGGAGAAGTCTCTGTGACCCAGAAATAGGGCGAGTACAAACATAGACAAGCAAGAAACTTTACTAAGAACTAAACTAGTGTTTCAGCTGAAATGGGTCTGATGCTTAGAAAAGAACCTTCCTCACCTCAAGGGAAATGTGTAGGGTGTAGTTAAGTTAATAAAAAATACCAAGGTTTTATTGTAACTTGGAAGCAGATCAATGAACTCTTAGAAACTTTACAGTACATGTCTCCTTAGTTCTCTAAGGAAAAAAATTTAGAGCCAGATAATGGAAACTAGTAGGAGAGCAAATAATTGAATATTACAATGATAATGGTCCTGATTCAATTCCCCAAGAAACTTTCTCTATATACAACATAATACAATTGGCTTTAGGGAATTACATAAGTTTTAGAATAAGAAAAAAGAAGAAAGCTGGGGGGGAGGGGATGATACTGACAAAATAGCTGAAAAGCATGAAGAATTAGACAAGAAAGCAGTTAAGTACAGTACTGATGAAATTAAGGAATGTAGTGCTGCACAGCAGGAGCCATTAGAGCATTCCTCATCCCTTAACCCTCCCCACTCAATTTCCCTTTGTGGGTGGAGAGAGGAGGAGGAGGGGGAAGGGAAGTGACACAATCAGCACCACCCATGAAGCAGCTTTGTACACCCCCTATAACATGATTAGAAATGGCACTAATTAAAGCTAAAAAAAAAAAAAAGGACAGGATATATCTAATTTAAGAATAGAAGCATATCCTGTGATTGAAGAGTTTGATTCTTCAGGTCAAGCCAGGAGAAGATACACTCCTTTAGATCTGGAAATTATCAAAGACTTGAAAAAGGGTTGCACTCTTTATGGGGCTACATCGTCTTATGTTAAGATGGTATTGGAGAATTTGGCTTTTGATTTTAACCTCTAGTGATTGGAAATCTATAGCAAGGACATGTTTAGAACCTGGAAAAAACTTGTTGTGGCTAACTCCATGAAAGGGATTGGTCTAAGCAGTTATTCTAATGAGTCACTGGGGAGCTGATGGGTAGCATTCTTTCCAGCAGGCCTGGGCTGGTTAATGAAGTCTCAGGATCCTCAACTTTCTCGCAAATGGAAGCAAGGCTTTGACTATGGGGTATGATACATAGAGATTTAAGTAATGTCCTTGCTATAGATTTCCAATCACTAGGGGTTAAAATCAAAAGGGCAGTCCAGTGCAAGCAGCTCCAATATAATCGCCAGGTGATGTGGAGCGAGCCAGAAAGTGGTGAATGGAAGGGACCAGATAGGTTAACTACTTGGGGGAAAGGGTTTGCTTGTATCTCTACAGATGGAGAAGGAATCAGATGGGTGCCAATGAGCCATATTTGCCTTGTCCTTTGGAGAGAGACAGAAAAAGAGAAAAAACCTCGAAACAAAGGAGAAGACCTAAAAACATCTGACACTGAAAAAGCATGGTTGATAATGAGACTGTTGCAGGACTTTAAAACCAGCAGGAATCATTGGATTCCATAACGCATGAAGTAATGGACAATAGATTGGTTTTAGACTATCTCTAGGGCTTATATGTAAAAGTGAGAGAAAGGGAATGACAGAAGGAGCAATCTACTAGAGGAGAAGAAATGGGATCAATTATGCAAGTAGAAGGGTCACTTTGTGTGAAATCTGAGGGAAGGAAGAAATAGTGGCAAAAGATAACTGTATGTGAGATAGAAGTGAGAGGGGAGACATCTCTCCCTAAATGGACTAATTTTTTCAGTGCAATATGAAGCAAGATTCTTAGGGTGAGGAGAGAGGGAGCCAAAGGTACTTGAGAAGGGACAAAAGGTTTGGAAGAGATGCTGCAGAAAGTGGGATATTGAGTCGATAAGGTAATTATAGTAAGATTACAGCAGTGAGGGCCCAATTGAAATTGTGTAACATAAATCTGTAGTGCACCCAATCATGATGATTGTGCATTTTCCGCAGCTTTGCTCAGCAGCGCTTGTACAGGAGTGAAAGCAGCAGATGGTGGAAGTGAGGCCTGGCTGGGTGTAATCCATGATATGATAAGGAGGCCAGGAAGAGATAAGAACAGTATAGAACTGTACTGGTTCCCTAAGGATTTAGGATGGGCACTGTGAGCAGCAGTTTTACTATTTTTTTCTTGCTCCCTATGCAAAGTACCATAAGAAAACCCATCTTACCCCACTACACATTCATATGACGTATTAGTTCATTTCCCACTGACAACTTGGCCTACCTTCAGATTGGCTCCAGTTTGCCCTATCTTAAAAATCCCTTGTCACTTGGCACTGCTCTTCTTCCTAGTTCCTGTCCACACTTGGTTGGTCCTTCCTATCACCATCTAACTTCTTGAACCTGCCTATTAGCCTATTACTTCTAGGCTCAAATACAAAATTCTCTGGCTGGATTTGAAAGCTCTCTACTACTTACTACCAACATAGCCTTCTCTCTTTATCATATATTCTTCTCCTTCCTAGACTCTACAATTCCAATTCATGAAAAATCAGTTACTTCTCATTTCCAGGACTTTGCACAGTCTGTTTCTCAAGCCAGGTATGCACTTTTTTCTCTTTTGATCTGCAGTTTCATAATGTCACATTCTACATTAACCCTTTCCTAATTCTTCCATTTGCCAGTAGTTCTCTCCAAAAATGTTTTTCATTTATGTACTTATTTTAGACATATTTATATGTAAACATATGCTGTCTTCCTTATAAAATGTAAATTTCTTAGAAATAGAGACATTTTTGAAATCTTCAAAGCCTAGCACAGTGCATGGGATAGTAGATGTAATAAATACC
Source organism: Antechinus flavipes (assembly GCF_016432865.1). NCBI lineage: Eukaryota > Metazoa > Chordata > Mammalia > Dasyuromorphia > Dasyuridae > Antechinus > Antechinus flavipes. Next base: position 166,431,837 of record NC_067401.1, read on the forward strand.
TTCTGAATGATTGATTAGCAAGGCATAGAACGGATATACCAATCAACAAACTTTTGTTAACCGTCTATTATGTATCAGGCATTGAATTACTGAGCATATGAATAGAAGAATGAAACCAAGACTTTTTATATGGATCTTGCATTCTAACAAGAGACAATTACATAGAGTATAAAAGTACATAGAGAATAAATATAAAGAGAATAAGTACAGAGTAGTTAATTATAAAGTGGTTTGGGAAGCAGTTTGGCAGCTAGGTGGCTTTGTGGATAGAGTGATGGGCCTGGAGTCAGAAAGATCTGAGTTCAAATTCCAACTCAGATACTTCCTAGCTGTGGGAGCCTAGGCAGGATACTTAACTTTGTTTCCCTCATTCACTGCAGAAGGAAATATAGCAGACCACTCCAATATCTTTGCCCAGAAAACCCCCTGAACAGTGTGGCCCATGGAGTCAAAGAGTTGGACATGATTGAGCAACACGTTTGAGAAGGAGGGTATTGGCGGGGGAGGGATTGGAAAAGGCATCATGTAGAAGATGGTGCTTGACTCCTAATTTTAATTAATCTAGCCTGAATTTTTCTTTCTAATCATATGAACAATCAATGTCAGTCCAGTCTACCTGGACTCCCCCATTAATTCTCCATTTTCTGTCTGTAGTTCTACTGATGCTCCTGTAGCAGGTACCTTCTGGGGAAACTCTCCTCCTCCACATTCCACTTTTTTGCATCTTGTTTTCTTCCACTAGATTGTTAAGCCCCTTGAAAGCAAGGACTGTTGGTTTTGTTCTTATTTTTATCACCAGGGCTTAGCACAGTGCCTGGCATATAGTAGGTGTTCAGTAAATGTTTACTGAACTGAATTACTGAATACAAATAGTTTAGCACTGAAGTGTTACCAAATGTTTTATTTCTCCAGTTTGATCATAAATTTCTGACAAGACATGTATGAGATCTACCTCTTTACCATTTTACAGTAGTTTTCTTACTTCACTACATCCTCTCTACCGTAGATATTGGAGCTTTTTTGCATTTTGCTTCTTTTCTCTACTATCCCTTTGACTTTGTAACTTTTATCATGCTCCTTTCCATAATAACATATTGGGTACATCCTCTTATGGTAAGTAAGGAATTAGGTAAGTTCCTACAAGAAAGAACTCTTTTCTTGGGATCTGTGTATTTACAGTTGAGCACATGGTAGGTTGTTAAGTGCCTTGAAATGAATTTTGAATTGAAGCTCTTATAGTTTCTATGAGATTTTTTAGTCCAACATTTATTTCCAGATACTCTAGAGAGTTGTGGTGCAAGGGGTGCATTCTATTGGCAGATCTCTGCCAAAAATGTATGGAGTCTTTTTCAGTGGGAGAGGGGAGGGAGGAAGGGAAGAAAGAGCAGTAGCAGAATAAATATCTGAAGTTCTGACCCCTTGGACATGGAACCTTCCTAGTCAACTTTTTGAACATTGTCCTGTCTTTCTAAATATCCCACATTTAGCAGTTGTGGGAGGTTGTAAAGTGAGTACAAGGAAAGCAGGCCCTAAAAATACAAAGAAAAACACTACTGAACTGACCCTGAATTTCCATAGGACCAGCTGGAGTGAGCCTAGCAGGAAAACCACTAACACTTGAGGGCAGGAGAATGGGCAGGCTCTGGTGAGTTACCATTCACTGAGTGCCATTCTCCTATCATAGACCCGAATAGAACCGTCGCCAAGGCCAGCCACAATGAGTGAGCGGTGAGAGTCACAGGAGAGGCTTGTCACACAGCTGTCTGCACCAGTGGGGATATCCTAAGGCACAAACAGAGAGATCACAATGTAGAAAATCGCAGAGCATCTGAGTGTAGTCTCATAAGTCCTCTTGTGAGAATGCTGAAGGAGAATTTTGAGCTGATTGATTCCTTATCACACTTTCCAAAAATAACCTGACATTGTATTTATTGATAAAACCTATCCTCCTCCTCCTCCCTTATGCGATATTCAGGACATGTAGATATGTCCATCTACAGAAGTAGTCAGAAAGTCTTGAGGAACCTCGGGGTAGAAGGGAAAAGTAAGAAACTAAGAGTACAGAGGAACTTGTCCCCACAGTATGAATGATAGGTCAATTGTACCTCAGCTTCTACCAGTCTGGAAAGGAAAAGCTATAAACATGCATCTCCCAGGAGGTCACAGAGCTCACAGATACAATTTAGTAATGACTGTCTTTCAGGTCCAATTAAACTTTCCAACAACACATTCCCGTCTTTCTAAAAAGAAAGACAAAGCATATTTGGCAGGGAAGAAGCCTTGTTATATCCCTCCTAAAACTTCTAATTAGTTAAGGAAAATCTCCAGGAGGAATTTTTCTTCTTATAAAGCATGCCTCCCCCTCCTTTCGTGTTGGTCATAAATGCTGCTGGAAGAGCAGGAGTGCTGATAAATGCTCTGTAGGAAAGAGCAGAAGACAAAAAAAATGGGTCCCGGGAGAGAAAAATGCTTTCAGGAATATAAAAAGATTTTGCAACTAACAGATATATAGAAAAAGAAATCCAACATATATGAAAAACAAGAGATCACCAATTTAGCCAGGAGCTTTCCATTAAAGAATACTATTTTTTTTATTCATCAACCCACAAAACAAATCTGTAATTAGTATCTTTATATCTGCATGAAAGAACATACTATCAGGGGACAGGAAGGGAAAACTCAAATAGATAAAACCTCTTTTCTATCTCTCTCGATCTGTTTTTTGCTTTAGCACAGGCCTTTCAAAGAAAGAAGAAGAAGAAACAGAACCTCTAGGGAAGTCAAGTTCTCTCTCTGGTTGAGTTCTACTTTCTCAGTATAGGAACTGTATTTACTAAGAAAAAAAATCTGTCATGGGGTGGGAGGAGGAGAAGAGACCTTTTTCTAATGAAAAAAACAACTCCCCTCCCAATTAGAGCTGTGCAGTTCCATTGGCAATGATTTAATACCAAGAGAGTGTGGGAACCAAAAGATGACAAACTTCAAAATAGAAGGCCAAAGATATTCAAAGGAAGAGAATGCAGAGTGTAAAGATGGTGCTATCAGGCCAGTGCCCCGGGTGGTAATTCTGCAGGTTGCAGCTCCCCACCAGGTGCACATATGGCCACCAATGAGAGTACTGCCTGCCACAGAAAGGAAATAATGGTAAGAAAGAAAAATAGTTTTAATTTAACAGCTACAAAAGGAAGGGCAGCTTCTAACAACTGGGAAATAATCAGGCCCTCCTCACTGCATTAGCTCACTTCACACTTCCTTTCTATTTTGGTTTTGAGAGCACATGTGCTACACCCTTCTCTCTCTGACAATGTCAGTTTTTGTCTAATCAGCCATCTTAGCTGGGGATTCAAGTCAGTCAAGGATGTAAGTTGGGGGGGGGGGGGAAGACTGGAAAACAACTATTTTCTCCTAGAAAAAAATCTCATCTCATAGAGTTCTGGGGATAAAGAAAACGGAAACCTCTGTATCCTAAATCCATGTCAAACACTGTTCTAAGAGTAGCATCTGGCTCCCCTCCCTCTGCTACTTCTGACCAGACCTGCATTAGCTATCTTCCCTCCCTTCTTGGACCTCTGTCAACTTTCCAGGGTGTCTTGAACAAAACTAATTTACTTCTCTCTCTCTCTCTCTCTCTCTCTTTTAAAACTGAAAATAAATGTTTTCAGAAGCACACAGTCAAATAATTAATCATTCTAATTTAAAATATTTTCACCCTACTGATTTCTGATGTTCCCTAATTTATACAGATAAAATAATATTTGGAAATAATTAGGATTAGCAGAGGCTTAATTATGCTGCAATGCAGGGTCAAAGTGTCATAATTAATGTTCATCCAAGGGTAATTAATTTCTAAAAGCTCTGAAGTCTAGCTTTCATTTGTCCCCAGGAAGGCTTTCTTCTTGTAGATCTTGCCTCCTCCCCTGAAATAATTTAAGTTTTACCACAATTCCCTTACTGATGATACATTACTTGGAAGGGTAGAATCTATTTCTCTATAATCACAAATAGAAGAGGGACCTTAAGAGAGTTTTGAAGGTAGAGTTGAACTTTCAGGAAATAAAGAAGAAAATGGAGATGATAATGGTACACATCACCTGTGAGGTATAGTGGGAAAAAGGCTGGATTTAGGAACAGAGGATCTGAGTTCAAATCCTGATTCTAACACTTGGCAAAGTCCCATCAACTTCTCAGGCCTCACATTTCCTCAACTATAAAATAGAAGAGAGAATGACTTGAAAATTCCTTCTATAGGAAAGAATCTATTATCCTACAACTGATGACCTAACATACTGCATCTGAAACACTTAGGTGTACAACTGATGTAGTTTCTTTGGCAGCACTAGGTTGAGGAAAATTGTCAGGGTTATAAAAGAATGACAAAAGGAGGAGGCTTACATGTTTCATGAGTCTTCTTGTTTTTGTCTTTTTAAGCAGAATGTTTTTTTTTTTTTTTTTTTACCTGCACTTTCATCTCTCTATCTGTGTCCCAGATTCGGATAATCCGTACATCTCCTGATGTCATGAGGAGGCCAGTCTCTTGCTCCCAGTCTACTACCATACCAGCTCCTAAGTAGAAACAAAAAATAAGTATGTGTTACATGAAGAATTCATTCAGCTTTGATTTGGAGAATCATTGCAAAAGCAAGCCTTGTGAATGCAATTAGGACATTCAGTTAAACACTTCCAAAAAATTCATCAAACTGGCCAAAATGACATTTATTCTCTGAGCTTAGGATCTAGATTCCAAAAAAAGGACAAGAATAAGCTTTTAAGGGATCCTTTTTCAAATTATAAAAAGTAACTTTGAGTCCTGTTTGGACTCCTATAATGCACATATCAAGTCAACAAGTATTTATGAAAAGTTTACAATGTATCAAGCATTGTGCTAAATATTAGAAACAGTTTGGGATAAATAACTTAAAAGAGAAAAAAAAATGCAATGACTTTGCTAGACTTTCAGGTTCAAGGATGTGATAGAAAAAATGGACTAATTTAAGAGACACAGCATTGGATCTGATACACTGATGAAACTGAATTGTCTGTCATGGATATAGAAACTTTCTCCAGTGGATCATGTTTTATTTATACCTTACCAGCATGTGTGTTAACATATTTTAAATACATTAAAATTCTTCTTCCATAAGTCCTCTGCTGTTGGTTTCCCCACATTTTGGGGCTCTTCCTTTTTGACACAATCTGTCCCATCAGTTATCCTTCACTTTGAACTCATGACTGACCTGCTTTCTTTTCTGGTCATAGACTTTTTCTTGGATAATAAATTTTATAATGCTTCCCTTTATAGTTCTTTGTGGGTAATATGTTGCTGCCTTGTCTCAATCATGTCAGCCAACACAAAATAATACACAAGTTTTCCATTCTCATGGAGCCATGGATTGGCTGGTCTGGGAACTCCAGAAAATATTATTGAACATTCACCAAATGAATTTTGGTGTGTGAATGAACATTAAAATACTACATTATTTCTTCTGAAGTATCTGATCTCATAGCATACTCTCTTTTAACTCTCCAGAAAACAACAACAAACTTTGGAATGGAATTTCAACCTTTGTGGGTAATCAAATGAGAGACCAACAAGGATTTATTAAGTGTTTATTCTGTGTAGGAAACTGTGCGTGGTACTGGACACACACACACACATTTTTGAGGTGGTCTGTCCCCTCAAGGAGCTTATATTATACTAGGGAATTACAATACGATCAAAGACAGTAAAGGTAATCAATTTGCTTGGAGGATAAAGCATGTGAGGGAGAGTAATGTGCAATCATCTTGAAAAGTTGATGGCTGGCAAGCTCACTTTCAGTGGTACTTAAAGAACTTTAAGTGCTACAACTATGAGACTGTATTTTAACCTCAAGACCTCTTGAACCAAGTGTCAGACCTAGTCAAACATAGTCAGACCTGGACTTTTGTACTATAATACCACTTTTGCAACTGTGTAGAAGATGGAATGGAGAAGTAAGAGAGCAGAAGCAGGGAAACCTATCAGGAGGCCTCTGCAATTATCCAAGTGGGAGGTAATAAGAACCTACACTAGAAAGGTTGCAGGATAATTAGAGAGATGTTAAAGTGATAGAACTGAAAAGATGGAGCAACTGAGTAGATATGTCATAGAAACCATTATCAGCAGTCTTTGAAGAGGTAGAATGTACTGGGATGACATCTTGCTCAGGGTAGATGTACGGGGAGTACTCACTTTTGGATAGCACCTTTGATTTGATCCATTTCTGATGTGAGTGGATTAATTTCTCTTTAAGTGATCTGGTGATCCTCTGCTCCCAGAGGAGAAGGGAAGGTAATAAGCATTGAAATGACTAACTACCATGTGTCATGAACTGTGCTAAATGCTTTACAGATATTGTCTCATTCGTATCTAATACTCCTCGGAGGTAGGTGTTGTTTTTATCCCTACTTTATAGTTCAAGATACCAAAGCAAATAGAGGTCAAGTGACTTGCTTAGGTTCACACAGCTGGTTCGTATCTGAGGCTGGATCAGAACTCAGATTTTCCAATTCCAAGCCCAGCATTCTAGCTATCTCTATTAATGTCCAATTTAGTGTAGATATCTGATTGAGTTAGTCCACTGCAGCTCACCTCATCATCAACTTATCCTTTCCAGGAAGCAAGGATTACAATTACCATTCCTGCCAGGAGACAGAGTATTCATTTATAAAACATTTATAGAGTGCTTACTATGAACAAGGCAGTGATGCGACAGACAAAAAACTATTGCAATCTGGGACAGCATTAATAGAAGCCTAGTACTGACACCAAAGTAAGTTATAGTCTCAATCTCTAGCTATTCAACAATGGAACAGTCTGCCCAAGAACTAGAGTAGTTGTCTGAGGACAGATGACCTGGACAGTCAGGAATGTGAGGAAAAGACACATAGGGGTGGAGAGGGGTAACTTTGGAGTAGATGACCTCTACCATTGCTTTTACCAATTAAAATCCTATAATTCTAACTCACATGTTTTCTTTATTATTATTATTATTATTAAAGCTTTTTATTTTTGAAACATATACATGGATAATTTTTCAACACTGATCCTTTCATATTTTCCCTCCTTCCCTCCACCCTCTCCCCTAGATGGCAAGTAATCCAAAATATGTTAAAACATGTTAAAATATATGTTAAATCCAATATATATATACAATTATCTTGCTGCACAAGAAAAATCAGATCAAAAAGGAAAAAAATGAGAAAGAAAACAAAATATAAGCAAACAACAAAAAGAGTGAAAATGCTATGTTATGATCCACTCTCAGTTTCCACAGTGCTCTCTCTGGATGTAGATGGCTCTCTTTATCAACAGACCATTGGAATTGGCTTCAATCATCTCAATGTTGACAAGAGTCATGTCCATCAGAATTGATCATCATATAATCTTGCTGTTGCTGTGTATAATGTTCTCCCGATTCTGCTCATTTCACCCATCATCAGTTCATGTAGGTCTCTCCAAGGCTCTTTGAAATCATCCTGCTGGTCATTTCTTATAAAACAATAATATTCCATAACATTGATGTAACTTATTCAGCCATTTTCCAACTGATGGGCAGTCACTCTAACTCACCAAGCTTTCACCAAACTTTTGGTGTGGGTGAATTCTTGGGTATAAGTGCAAGTAGAATTTGGTTACAGAAAAGTAGAACTACTTGAACTTATGAAAACTCAACTAGTATTTCCTAATTCCCCTTGTAAAAACCTGGATCCTACCAAGGTGCAGAATCAATGTCTGTTTCTTGCTAGGTTCTTAAGTAGTTAATGTTTTATTGGTTTTTGAATAGAATCAAAGAAATGCAAGTAATCAAGAAGTACAACTAAAAGTATCAAGATTATACTTTGGATAACCCACAGACATCAAAGAAACATATATTCACATGAAGAAGTAATAAACTGTCAACTATAAAGTTTGGATTACAAGATGAGAGGACAGGAATACAAACTGGACCATGCAACTCCTTTCTTTTTTAAAATACAGAACCCATAAAGCCTATACAGGCATTAAAAGCTAAAACAATACTTACACATAATTTATAGAAATATAGATCAATAGAGTTGAGCTAGCCTTTTGGACAAATGAGATCTCTTCGTACTCCTGAGTGGAAAACAATTCCTAAACACTTAATGGTTCTTCCTAGTGGGTATCCTATATCAGCAATACCTTTTTTTTTCTTCTTATAGGCAGGAAATATCTTTTATAATCTCTGCCCATCGAAATTCTTCAAGATTCAATTCATATTCTACTTCTCATTCCTAAATTTTCCAAGCCAGAATTCTTACATCTCTCAAACAATTCTAGCACTTTTTATTTCATCTTATGCCCTCTATATTGTGTTCATGTCTTACTTATTCTACTAGATAGTAAACTCCTTGAGAACAGAGACTGTATTTTATTTATTTTTGGATTTGTTGCCTATTAAAGAAGAGTAGGACTATTATAACCTTCCCTGTAGATACTATACTTTTATTAATTCAGCCCAAGTCTGCATCAGCTTTTTGGAGCCAAGTCATGACTCATATTGAGCTGGAAGACAACTAAGATTGCTAAATGTGTTTTTTCCCCATATTAATTGCTAAGTTATATGGGATTTTGCATTTGTTTGTATTACATTTCATCTTATTAAATCATCATTCCAGCCTTAAAGTTATTTTTTTTATCCTGAATCTTTTACCATTTTACTATTCTAACTTTGCATCATCTTTAGATTTACTAAGCATGTCACCAATATTTTCATCCAATGAAGAACATATTGGATAAAGTATCTGAGGATAGAACCTTAAGGCACACCTCTTATATAGGTATATATATAGTATAGGTATTCACCTATACTGACAGTGCTTCATTACTGATCATGATGAAGTTGATAGTCAGCATTTATATAGTGCAAAGAAAGTCTGAAGTTGGCAAAGCTGACATAACAGGAAAATGACAAATGTTGGAAAAGATGTAGGAAAACAGGTGTGTTCAGGGAAGATTAGTACCTCTGGGTGATGGCTGCCAAGCCTTTTATAGGGCTGCTTTCCACCTTTGGCGTCCACTTGATCCACACAACTATTATCAGTGGCTCCAAGAAGCTAGTATGCACAGTGGCCACACTGTTTAAGCAGATGGGTTAAACCAGGTTGAGGGTAACCAAGGGGTCTCAAACCCTATGGTGAATAAGGAGGTGTATGTGTTCATCCCAAGTATATGAAGACTTCCCCTGGTAGGATGGGTGGATGAGAACAATTTGTTCCAATGGCCACGAAGGCAGGGGAAGCAGGCATTGTGGAGCCCTTAGAACTTGGTTAGACATCAAAGATATCAAAGTCATCCACTGCATTTTAAGTCATCACCAGACATCTTATACTACACTTGATCTTAGCCAAAAGGCCGAGAAGCGATTATCACCAGACATCTTGATTCTGTGCAACCACTAGTCAGTGATGACTCTGGAAGAGAGAGAAAGGCTGACACCTTCATGTAACTCTGCCTCACTAAATCCAATTTACATAGATCAAAAGACATCCACCAAACCATTTTTCCCCATTTCTATCTATCTCAAAGTCCTGTGGCGATGGTCAATTGATGAAGCAGCAAGTATGCATATACTGGGAGTTATAGTCAAAATCCTGCACACAGGGAGCCCAGGCCATAGGGCCGTCTTCTCACTAGAAGCAGCAGTAGGATTTGGCAGCTCCTTGGATGTCTGAGCAGCCTTTTAAGGATTTCATTGCTCACCTCCAGGTGTGAGAAAGGGGCTCAGAAAAGTTGCCCTAAAAATCGTCTGGTTATCTAAACCTGGTTGGATTATGTGGCAGGTGGGGATCTTTCCCTGTGGTTGAAACATTAAAAAATGTACAAAACTTCTGCAAAGTTGATATTAGTCCAATGTTGGTGCAGTAGTGAATTTGTATGACCATTTCATATTAATTTTTTGTTGTTGTTGTTGAGGCAATTGGTTAAGTGACTTGCCCAGGGTCACACAGCTAGGAAGTGTTAAGTGTCTGAGGCCAGATTTGAACTCAGGTCCTCCTGACTTCAGGGCTAGTGCTCCATCCACTACACCACCTAGCTGCCCCTGTATGACCATTTCAAGAAGCAATTTGGAACTGTGGCCCCCAAAATTACTAAATTGTATATATTCTTTGACTTAGAGATACTATTACTAGATCTACACTCCAACGAGGTCATAGAAAGGGGAAAAGATCCATATGTACAATATTCTTTACAGCAACTCTTTTTTTTTTTTTTATGATGAATTGTAGACAATGAGGGGTATTTATCAATTGGGGAGTAGCTAAACAAATTGTGTCATAAGAAATAATGAAAGGGTCAGTTTTGGTGAAACCTGAGAAGACTTGTATAAATTGATATAGCCTGAAATGAGAGGAATTAAGAAAATAATTTATAAAACATCACCACCATTGTAAAAACAAAAATCTTCAAAAGACAATATGGTAAGTCCTAACATAGAAGATTACAAGGTTGTATAAAAAGGAGTGAACTCATCCAGCTTGGAAATGGAGCAGATGGGATTGGGTCCTTAAATGGGTGCTGTACTTCCTATGTGGGTGAATAGGGGAATTCAATTTTCAAAATTAATGAATAAAAAAGCAGTCTTCTTGACTCTTAATGTCAGGAATTTTTCTCTCCATGGAAAGATCTATTCTGATCTTACCTATTATTCTGTGATATGCTTTATTTCTCTTTCTGGTAGTATAGTGGAATGAGAATTGGTATTGGAATCAGAGGCCTTGGGTTTGAGATCTATCACTCAAGCTCACTTTCCTAGACCTCAGTGCCCTTCACCTGTAAAATGATGAGGTTGGATGGGGTAGCTTATGAAGTCCTTTCCAGTTCGACATCTTCCTATGATCTTTGAAACAAAATACTAGAAATGGGGAGATCATCTAATTTAAGTGCCTCATTTATAGGGATAAGGAAACCTTTTCCTAGAAGATTATCTGTCAGGCGCTTTCATGAACTTTTCCTCTCCTGGCTCTCCCCATGTTTGAAGCAAACTCTTTTTCTCAGTCATTTTAATCTTCACTAGATCTTCCAAGTAATCTTGAAAACTTTCTTAGTAGAAGTGGCAACATCAACAAATCAAGTTTCTAGGGGAAGAACATTGTAAAAAACAAATAAAAGTGCTCAGAGATGTACTACTGTAGTTTTCTTGAAAATCTTATACTTTATCTTTCTATTGCTCCAATTTATACTGAGAACTCTTAAAACCAGGAATATGTGTTCTTTCTTTCTTACAGACCCTGGTGTATAAACAGTTGTCAGTCAATCAATAATTGTCATGATAATAGAAGAGAAGCTGTGTAAAGGGAAAATAAAGTATTAGGTTGAATCCAAGCACTTCATTCCCAAGCCTCAAGATTTTTATTACCAACAAGAGTAGGAGGGAAAAAAGGAGCCTTGGCTAGCTGGAAAGCCTAGGGTATACTTAGAACTATCTCCTTGTCAATCTAATGAATCTGTCTTAAAGGATACAAAAGACTTATTTTCAAAATCCTGAATTTAATTTAAGTAGAGAAAAAAAAAGTGTCTTCAAAATATTCAACGCTTCTCTATTTCCATAAATTAAACAAAATGGCAGACTTTAAGAGAAAAAAGGAGGGCATAAAGAAAGGCATCTACAAAAAATAAACAGAAGAAAAATTCAGAAATGTTCATATGTGTCATTACAACATACACAAAAAGGCTTGAGAAGATTTTATTTTAGATTGTAATCTAAGTTACATGCCCAAAGCTCTAAGTCTATATGACTAAACTCCATTCTCTCTTTCATTTATGTATACATCTAGATTGATTGGTACATGGGTATGTGGATATAAAGTGATATCTAATAGGATCTACTCGGAAAAATGGCTTCATGCTTCTTAGATACAAAAGAGTAAGCACACTTTGATAGTGCACGTCAAGAAAAATCAAGCATTAAATCATTCCTGTCACATATAAAATAGAAAGCAAGGAGTTTAGCAAATTCACCTATGTTTTGTTGGGAATGTTGAAACAGTCATGTTGACTGAGTGTTAAACTGGCTTGGAATCCTTACTAAAGTCCCCTCTCTAAACCCCAGTAATGGCAAGGCTCAGAGCTTAATCTATTGTTTCATTCTGGAGCAGGAAATGCTGGGCTTCACAGCTTAGCTGACAGCTTATATCTTTATCTTGTGAGTCAAACTGATTGCTATTTTAGACTGCCTGGCACCTTAAAGTCTGCTACAGAACAGGAAGTAAGCAGACTGACAGTGGTGTTGATGATAAATGCCCCCAAAGTGTTTACATTTGTCAACTTGTTTATGGCCCATGAGACAAGATAACGCTGGCAGGCCTTAGATGGATATTGTCATTACATCACTGATTAAGTTAGGTGGACAAAGCTCTGTGTGGTAGTTTGAAAGCCCTCAGTTTTCTAGTTAGATTCTTTCACTTGAGGGCAATGATTTTCTTTAGTCTGATATGCTGTAATCATCACAAAAAAACATTTATTTTTCTCTGCTGGAGGATAAAAGGAGGACAAGAGAAGAGCCACAGGGCACATATCCTCTTCCTGGCTTATGGGGAGGGGCATAAACACTGAACAACCCATGAAATCATGGGTAAGGAAAGACTCACCCCTGGGAAAGTGGCCTAGGAAGGACTGTAGCTCTGGAGGGAACTCAGGCCATGATTAAGAACAAGCCCACAATATTTTGTAATCCCTAGGCTTGGCCATTATAAGAGTGGTCTTCTGAATTCCCAGTATAGTGGGGGATGACAGAATAATGCAGGGTCTTGTACCTTGTGAGTCAGGGATGCTAATCACCTTTCTGTTATCCAACTTGGGTATATACTTTGCCAATAACACAAATAATACCTATTAATTTCTGAACTACTGGTCTCCAAAAGAAAAATAAAGAAATTATTAAAGAGGCTATATGAATACAAACAGGGCAGATTCACTAGTTATTTAGTTATTTAGACTACTTCTGAAATATTATAGATAGCCAGTGTGGTGAACAGAGCATTGGAATGAGTTCAAAATCTATACCTCACATTCTTAGTAGCTGTGTGATCAACAAAAAGTTACTTAACCTCTTTGAGGCTCAGTTTTCTTATGGGTAAAATGGGGATAACAATACTTAGTACCTAACTTCAGAGTTGTAGAGCTCAAATTAAATAATGTTTATACTTTGCAAACTTCTGAGTGATATATGTCAGTTTTTATTCCTATTATTAATAGTAGCAGCCTTTATATGTGACACTGAAAAACTAGAGTTTCCAGAGAAAGTTGACTAATATAGCAAAGGGTCAGGAAAACATAAGATGAAGAAGAACAAATTCAAAACAAAAGTCAAAGCATCAAAGTGTTTTCCTCATAATAACCTTTTCTTCTGCCCATAATAATACTACTAACTGGGAATCATATCAGTTTAGATCTACAATGATTGCCATCTACTATGCCATGGAAAAAAACAGTTATGTGAATATAAAGGGGAACCTTTGTATTTGGATTGTTGAGAGTTTGCAGAAACATAGCTGAATCTCAAAAGAACAAATTTAGAGAGTATGAAGTAAACTAGGTCACTGAATTCTCTGTGTAGTTCCACAAGGGAGAACAAGTATCAATGGAGATAAGTTTATAAGAAGGTCAGTGTTTGGGTCAATAAATAAAAAAGAAGAATGAAAGCTGTCCAACAAAGGAACTGGCTGCCTGGTAAGATAGTGAGAGCCCAATTTCCAAAAGTGTTCCCTCAAAGGTCAAATGAATACTTATCAGAAATGCTGGATAGACGATAGGTTACATTAGATGATTTTTAAGTTTCCTTCCAATTTTAAAATCCTATAGTTATGATTAAGTTAAAAAAAAAACCTCGATTTCTAAAGTTATTAGCTAGGTCTTTTTTTGATGTCATTATAAATACATTTTTAATACTTTACAGATTGGAATATTCACAAGTCAGACATAAAGGCAAAGGGGAGTCAAGTTGAAGCTAATATTTCATAAAATAATACCTTTCATCAAGGTTTATAAAAGAGAAACTATTATGAAGTCTGCTCATCTAGGCAAAGACTGTTATGGGAAATTTCTCCAATCAAGAAATAGCTTAATTTCAGAATGAAAATTATAAATGTTACTCCTCTCAGTGGTGGAGGAAACCAACTGGGGAATGGTTAAATAAATCATGGCATATGAATGTAGTAGCATGCTGTTGCCCTATAAAAAGTGATGACATGGATAGATTAAAAAAAACCGAGGAAGATTTGTATTAACTGATGTAGACTGAGGTGAGAAAAGAATTATGATCAATGAAATAAGCAATTATGATTCCATAATTGATGATAAATTAAGCTTCTCACCTTCTTGCAGAGAGATAGAGATAGATACACTGGACATACAAAAGATGAAAAATACATTTTTAGAAATAACTAAGGTGCTACTTTATTTACCTTGACTAAACTTGACCAATCATGATCCTAGAGGGATGATGATGAAGAATGCTTTCTACCTCTTGACAGAGAAGTGAAGTTCTAAATATTCAGAATGAGACATCCATTTTTGGATATGGGCAATGTGAACATTTGTTTTATATTTTGTTTGAGACTTTCTTTCCCAGCCTCTTTCCTTCTCAGCCATGGCCATGTACCAAAAAATATTTTGCATTTGTTATAAGAGTTTTTTGTTTTTAAAGCTGGAATAGGGTGAGGAGAAAAAAAAATAAATGCCCAGTTAGTTGGGGCAAAAAACCCCAACTTAAATAAATAAATAAAAGTGAAAATGTAGGCAAAAGAGGAAACACAATAAAGGTAAAGTGCTAAAAACAAATATATTAAACTTAACATGTTCTATACAAAATCAAGCAAGAGGGGAAAAATCCAATTTCTTACTTAAAATTAAGACTATAATTTACGAATCACATGGAGCTTCTTTTGTAGAATTCACTAAGAAAATTTACCCTAGGAAGTGAGATCATTTCCTATATCAGATTTAAATGAATACCTACCACCAAAATTCTCTCCCATTTTCAAAACATGTACATGTGCATGCATGCTTGTATGTGTGCACACACACACATCCATACACCATTACAAAAAAAAAAAAAAGCAACAGCTCAATTATAAGCAATAAACAAATATATACTTAATTTTTTTTTTTTACTCTTTCTTAGCATATGGTCATCCCTGCTTCTGACATTCTGAGTTCTATCGTGATGATTTCAGGATATTAGCTGGTGCTTACAGAATAGAAAGAAAATTCAACCAGAGCTAAATAGACAAATTGTTATTCATTTCAACTGAGTCTTTCTCTCCTTGACCCTCTTTATAATGAACACTGCACTATACCATAGATTTAATTACTGAAATTCTGTAGATTAATTAATTGACTTGTCAGGAATATATGCAAGAAAATTGAGAGTGAGTAAATGGAAGACTAATAATGCCTATGATTTTACTAAAATACAGTTCTGCAAAGCAAATGATGTTGTTCAAAGGTTTTTACTATTCCATTTCCAAAAAGAGTTAAATGTCACTGTTTCTTTGTCCTTAAGTGAATTATTGTTGACCAGGGTGGGAAAAACTGGGTTTCATTCCTTTGTATTCCTTTGATTTTTTCAGATGAATTATGCTTGTTTTAATAAAAGGTTAACTCATATCTGACAAGCAAAACTTCATCCTTTCTTACTTCTGATTAAGATGGCTTTGTGACTGGGTCCAGAGAAACTCAACTTTCTCACATGTATTCTACTAAAAACCTAAGAAAAATGATACTGAAGAATGATCAAGAAATCTAGGTATGATGGTACATGTCCATAATACCTGCCATTAGTTGGAGTGTATATGGAAAGAGAGTCTGAGGTGGATGAATTACTTAGATTCAGGAATTGGCAACAACAAACAACATTTATATAGGACTAACTATGTGCTAGGTACTGTGTTAAGCATTTTAGAACTAATGCAGATTTGGTGTCCCCACTAAATCTGGCACCAGTTATGGTGAATCTTCAGGAAAGAGGAGCCACCAGGCTGTCTGAGGAGAAAAATACCAGATTGGAGAAACGCAGAAAATCAAAGCTTCCATCAAGATCAACACAGAGGTTAGCACACTATATACTTTTAGTTTGGGAAAGACAGGGAGACCTTGTCTAAACAAACAAACAAAACTCTTAAAAAAAAAAAAGGGAAATGACAGTAAATAACTTTCATTCAGTCTAGGATTGTAAAGTAAAAGACAGCCTTCAGGCAAGCATTTTATCAGAAAAGCCAATGTAAACAAGTTAGAGTCCTATAGGTATAGCATTTTTTTAAGCAGAAATCCATCCTTGGGTTTGGAAAAAAAGAACGTTAGAAGGTCTTGTACATATATGGAGAGGGAAACTTAAGGAGGCTTAGAAACTTGAAACTACTTCATCACTCCCACTAAAGACACATAGGCAGGAACCACCATTTTTAAGATTAAGATGCTCAGAGGTAGCAGTAATCTATCCAATAACATTCTACAGGTCTTTGAATATTATAGTAGTCTGAAACTGTCTGATCCAGAGGACAGTCTGAATCCTAGCAATATTATAAATCTAGTTATAAAAGGAGAATGGAAGTCTATAGCAAGGGTTACGGTAATTAAGGGGGGGGGGGAAGCAATTAAGCAAGGCTGGCCATTCTATCCAGAAGCATGGGGAAGAATGGAGCCTGACCCTGGCACAAGTCTCAAATCAGCAACTAAGACATGAGATATGAATAAATAAACAGAAGAAAACACAGAAAACAAAGAAGAAATATGGATCCAGAGACCGCTAAGAGGAAAAAAAAAATAGAAAAGTTATAAGCAGAATCACAGCAAAAAAAGGGCCTTAGACACAAGGACTATAAGAGTACATGAAAAAAATAAAGCAAGAAATGAAAAATAGAATTAGAAACTAAATAATAGTTCTGGATGAAATAATTGAAAGGAGAATAAATGCCTTAGAAGGTGGTAAAATTACCCAAATAACACTAAAAATTAAAATGAGCCAAATAAGAATTAATACTAACCCAATGGGAAATATGTAAAGTATTTACTATGAGAAGTAACTGATATGGAAATATGTGAAGGAGAGTAAGAATCATTTCATTGAAGACGCACATGAACTCATGCTGACTGAAGTGAGCAGAATCAGGAGAATACTCTACACAGTAATATTATGAAATATTGTGATTTAAGACAATTCCAATAGATTTGTGCAGGAAAGTGCCATCCACATCCAGAGAACTATGGAGACTGAAAGCAGAGAGAAGCATACTATTTTCATTTTTTTTTTTTTTGGTTTTGTTTCTTTCTTGTTGGTTTTCCTCTTTTGTTCTGATTTTTCTTTCACAACATGACTAATATGGGAATATGTTTAAAATGATCATACATGTATAACCTATATCAGATAATTTACTGTTTTGGGGGAGGGGAAGAGGAGAAAAATTTCAAACTCAAAATCTTATAAAAATGAATGTTGAAAACTATCTTTACACATAATTGAAAAAAAAAATCATTTTATTGAAGTCCCCTTCCAGTAACATTGACAACAAAAAGTCTGAGTATCCTTTTTTAAGAAATCAACTGATTAGAAATTATCATTAGAAAGCAAAGTGAAAATAGAAACTATTAGTCATGCCCTGAAAAACCTCAAAAACAGAACTTTTAGGAACATCAGTCAAGATCTAGCACTTCCAGGACAAAGAAAAGATTCTACATGCAACCACAATGAAAGAATTTAAATAACAAAGAATTAAAGTCAGAATAAAGACTTGGCAGCTAATACCATTTAGGAGAGGGAATTTTGGACTGTAATAAAGGCTCATAACCAGGAATTACCCTATAAAATGGAGTACAATTCTAAAGATAGAAAAATGGACTTTTAAGGAACAGGGAGCTTTAAAGTGTTCTTGAAGAAAAGACCAGAACTGAGTAGAAACTTTGAAAAGCAAACATAGGAGTCAAGAGAAGTCTTAAGAGATAAAAACATCTGGGAAATTAGCAAGAGTTAAAAACAGTGATGAAGCACTTACAATCTATGGGATCCCTAAAGCCTTTAAAGGTTACAGGTGAGTCATATGCACAACAAAAAGAGAGGAACTGGGGATGGTTTTGTTCTCTTTTGATGCTTTTAGGAAAAGAAAGAAAAAGGGAGGGAGAGAGGAATTATTTTAGGATTTGGTACACAGTAAAGAATAAATGCATATATCCTTCCTGCCTTCTCAGAAAAGAAACAAGGGGAAAAAAGGGAGCAGAAATTATTATTTTTTCTAACTAGAATAAGAGAAGGATAGTTTTCCTCTTCCTCTTTCCTTTCCTCCCTGACTCCCTTCCCCTTATCTCCCCATCTTTCCCTCCCAAGTTGATACAGAATTACTTTAAATTCAACAGAAAGCTTAAGATTTCTTTGTTGCAGTATTTTTCCTTGAGCTAAACACTCTGCATGTTGACTATGACATTCTTGGAAATTTTCATTTTGAGATTATTTTCAAGAGGAGGCCAGAATATTTTTTCTATTTTCACTTTGTTTCCTAGTTCTAATAGATAAAGTGTTCTTTTATGATTTCTTGAAAAATGATATTCAGGGATTTTTTTTGTTGTTGTTTGTGAAAGTTTTTAGGGACTCCAATGAAATAATTCTTAAATTATCTCTTTATTTTTTTCCCTCCATATCAGTTATTTCTCATAATAGACATTTTATATTTCCTTTAATTTAAAATTTTTAAAAATTTTCTTTTAACATTCCCCATTGTCTCATGGAGTCATTACTGATTTCTATTTGATTCATTATAATTTTCTGGGTTACTTGGGCAAAATTTACCACCTATTTTTAAAAAATGCAAATTTATTCTATTTGTTCTAATTATATGTGAAGACCATTTCAACATTAATTTTTTAAGATTTTGAGTTCAAATTTTTTCTCCTTCTGTCCCTTCCAGATGACAAGCAATCTGATATATTACTGCTTTCTATTCTAAGTTATTTATTTATTCCCCTTGGAAGTATTTAATACAGAGCTATTATTTTGCCTATAAATCTATTTATTACTTTTTGCTTCATTTATTCTAGATAATCTTGAAATCCAAAACATTTTTTCCCTCTCTTTCGCTCTCCTTGTAATTTCTATGGAGTTAGCCTCTTCTGAGTTTTTCCCTTGGACTTCTCTAGGTCAATATTGTCTTGTGACTTTTGCTTACTTATATCTCTAGTTTCAGTTACTGATTTTGGACTTTGAACCAAGACCAGGTTCTATTTTCTCCCATACTACTGAACATACTACTGTTGTGATCAGGTTCTCTTTGGTTCGTGTCATTGATTTCTACTTCCTTTGGTGTTTTCACTAAGAGTGGCAGTCTTCAATATCCCTGGTTAGAGAGGTGATTGGCTGTTGCTATAGTCTTTATTTCCCCTGGGTTTTTCCTAGGCAGGATGCTGCCATTTCTCACCCATAGGCTTCCCAATTTGGGATGCTGGTTTTTCTGTCTCTTTTGAGGTATTGCTGATTGGGTCATTAGAGATGCTCTTGTTAACTTCATTTCCCAGATCAGGATAGGTGGTTTTCTATCCCTACTTCAGTTTTCCTGATTATAGTGCTGCCATGGATTTCTGATTTCATTCTCTGGGCTCAATTTGGCTTCTCTTTTAGTATCTGAACTACAAAAAAAGGAAGGGGGGCTTACTGGTATTTCTTTTAATTTCTTGGTAACTGTTTCACTCGATACTTGTTTTTCTAGATCACTGCTAGAGAAAGAGAGAATTGGTCTAGTTTTTGATGTTTCATGTGGTTATCTTAACTTCCTTGCTTTCCTCAAAATTCATTCTCATCCCTCAATTGTTAGTGGTCTTCCCCTAAATTACTGTGTAACTACTTGGTAGATAATTTGTATTTATTTTTCTTTGTATATTTTGATTTCACTGAGTAAAATCATATAATCATAAATTTAAGGCTTGAAGGGATTTTGGAGGTCATTCAGTCCAACCTCTTATTTTAAAACAGATGAAAACAATGAAATAATTTGCAGAAGCTGGTTTCAAAATTAGATCTTCTGGTGTTTTGCAGTCTCTGGGAAAGATGGTGGCAGCCACAACCCATGGGATTGGTTCCAAAGTGGGCCAGAACCAGAGGGAGATCCGGATTCACTTGTGCCAGTACTTGGTCAGCAGTTAAGGAGTGAGATTTCAGTGATTAACACTATGTGGAGCTGAAGAAAGTGAATTCCTACTTCCCCTACTTTTTCATCTGTGAGTGCTCCAAGATGCAGCCCAAGCTATGAGTCTGTTCTGCTTTTGGCCAGGAGAAGAATATCGCCTTGAACAACCTCAGTAGTAAACAAATGGCTATAGCTCTAGTGAACATAAAGTCTCAAGAAAACATTAACAAAAGTTGCCTTGGAGCTTGGACTCTGATGGACTGAGAATGCAATATCCATATATTTTAAAATAATCTTTCCATGCAAATCTTATATTATAATGAACTATAACTTTTCTGAATGTTCCTTTTACTACTTCATCCCTAGACATATGGAGTTAGCCACCAACATTGTGATTGAAGAAATTTAATGTAATACAACTTTTCAATTCTATGAAGAAAAAAAAGTTAGATCCTCTGATTTCAAATTTAGTCCCATTCCCCCTGTGCTTTGATGTTTCCCACTTCTTGTGGAAGCTCTGTGGGGACAGGTGTGAGTTTCCCTTTTGGCTTTGTCAGTGCTTAGGCACTTTATTTTATTTTATTTTTTTTGGGGGAGGCTGGTGATTTTATTGGTGAAGAGAATTCTCAGTGAGGAAACTCAAACTATGTGAGCAATGTCTCAGTAATTTAATCATCTCAGAGTGTTGCATAGGGCATGGAGAAGTTAGGTTAAGGGATTTGCCCAGGGTCACACAACCAGAATGAGGAAAAAGCAATACTTGAACCCATGTTTTCCTGACACCAAATTTGTATAGTCTATATCACGCTGCTCCTTAAAACAAATGGCCCTAAATAAATACTTGTTGAATGAACTGAATGAATGATATATAAAAACAAAAGCCAATAATAATTTTTTTAGATAGAAGAAAAAAAAGATCCCCCAGGGAGAAGTCTCTTGACTACTTTTCATAAAGAAAACTGCCTAATGTCTGAGCACCAAGGTGCATTACTGATTGACTATTACATGACTACCGTGTTTCCCCGATAATAAGACCTATCCCGAAAATAAGCCTTCCCCTTACTGTGTAAGATTCCTCTAAAATAAGCCCTCCCCCGAAAATAAGCCCTATTGAGATTGCTACTGTAGTGAAGGTGACCCCCTGCGCTACACGCTACATTACAGTACCCTCTGTATGCACCCCACCCCCACCCCACCCCCGCACGCTGCGCTCCAAGCTGCATCCAACCAGAGCTACAGCAGTGAGCGCGTCATCCTGTTCTTCCCCAGTGATTTGCTTGCTGGCGCCATTGAGAGAAGTGCCGTGGAGGAGAGCTGAGGCAGGACAACATAAAAACCCGGTATGTAAGCGGTAGTGAGGGGGACATGATGGAGGATAAAAGGGGCATGATGGTGGATAAAAGAACTCAGGGGGCATGATGGAGGATAAAAGAACTCAGCCAGCACTCACTGTGCTAAAGAAATGAAGAACTTCCTTGCA
The DNA here is from genome assembly GCF_016432865.1 of Antechinus flavipes. Lineage (NCBI taxonomy): Eukaryota > Metazoa > Chordata > Mammalia > Dasyuromorphia > Dasyuridae > Antechinus > Antechinus flavipes. Next base: position 166,453,465 of record NC_067401.1, read on the forward strand.
GAGAGAAGAATAGATCAAGTAATGATTCCTGCAGGAATGACTGCCTATCTCCAGATCCTTGATATTGCAATAAACAAGCCATTCAGGGACCATTTGCGCTTGGAAGTCAATGACTACATTGAAAATAGAATGGAAAGAAATCAGCGTGGAAACTTTGTGAAGCCCTGTCTGCAAGAAGTCGTGACTTGGGTGAAGAAGTCATGGGATAAAATTACTGACAGCTGTGTCGCCAAGGCACTACGAGCAGGTTACCTGGACAAGACATGTTCATTTAAAGAGAGCTATATTGCTGGACATGACAGATTGGGTCCACTTCTTCTGAAGGAAATAGAGGCGCAAGACATCCAGGACGGAATTCAGGGTATGGACATTTATGACGATGTTGTTGAAGAAGATGACATGATCATTATTGAATAAAGGTACTTTTTTTTTGTTCACATTTACCTGTTTATTAAAATTGCTGTCAATGTTCATTAAAATAAGCCCTCCCTTGAAAATAAGCCCTCTGGTGTTTTTCTGTCCCCCCCCCCCCCAAAATAAGACAGTGTCTTATTATTGGGGAAACAAGGTATAAGCATGGGGTAGAGTTCTGGCCTGTTTGGCTTCAACAGCTTTGATATTACAATACAGTCAGTAGTAAAGGCAGTAGAGTTGTCCTCAACTTGCTCTGATTTCCTGCTCATGGAGCGGGGAATTCCCTTTGATCAGGTTCTGATAATTTTAGACTTTATATTTGCCTATGAATTTCTTTTTTTTTTTTTTAATTTTTATTTAATAATTACTTTATATTGACACTCGTTTCTGTTCCAATTTTTTTCCCTCCCTCCCTCCACCCCCTCCCCTAGATGGCAAGCAGTCCTTTATATGTTGGATATGTTGCAGTATATCCTAGATACAATATATGTTTGCAGAACCGAACAGTTCTCTTGTCGCATAGGGAGAATTGGATTCAGAAGGTATAAATAACCCGGGAAGAAAAACAAAAATGCAGATAGTTCACATTCGTTTCCCAGTGTTCTTTCTTTGGGTGTAGCTGCTTTTGTCTGTCATTTATCAATTGAAACTCAGGTCTCTTTGTCAAAGAAATCCCCTTCCATCAAAATATGTCCTCATACAATATCGTTGTCGAAGTGTATAATGATCTGCTGGTTCTGCTCATTTCACTTAGCATCAGTTCATGTAAGTCTCGCCAGTCCTCTCTGTATTCATCCTGCTGGTCCTTTCTTACAGAACAATAATATTCCATAACATTCATATACCATAATTTACCCAGCCATTCTCCAATTGATGGGCATCCATTCATTTTCCAGTTTCTAGCCACTACAAACAGGGCTGCTACAAACATTTTTTGCCTATGAATTTCTAAAGAAACAGAAAGTGAGGAGGATAATAGTCCACCAGTAAATTCCTATAAGCTTCCTGATAATCAGAGGGAATGCAAAGGTTTCAAATTAAAGGATCCTGATTCATAACTTCCTTTTCTACTATATATTCTAGCAATCAGCACTTTTCTGGTAACCACAGTATTTGCATTTTAGTCCTCAGTTAATGAAGATTAATCAAAGATTTAAGATTTATCTTACTATATCACAAAGAGAAAAGTTTAAACAACTTCTTTAATGCACAATGCCATAATTAAAAGAGTAGAAGAACCCTTTATTTCCTTTAGGTCACGTATGTTTCAAGATTTTTGCTTTTCAAGGAAATACTGGGTACTCCTAACAAAGTAGTATTTGATTTAGAACTGGGTATTAAAAGGTTAGCAAAGATTAACACTATGAATTTCTTTTGAATTTACTTAGGGCAAACAATTTTGACCTATTGAAGTCACCATAATTTCATGCCTGCCCCCTCTGGCTTCCTATTACCAAGAATTCAATCAATTATTGAGCTGAAAAGGTCATCTAGTCAAGTTTCTACATTTTACATAGAGGTATGATTCAATACCTGAATCAAGAAATATAAATGTATTCCTTCAACAATGCTTTGCTACATGCTTACTGCAAATTAGGTACTATGGGTAGGCACTAGGAAAACAGAGCATAATTCCCCAAAGAACTTATTTCAGTGCTTAATCACACTTTCTGATTTAAAAAAATGCTTTTCTTTTGTCTAATTTAAACCTTTCCATGACAACGTAAACCTTTTTCTTAGGATTTTTGCCTTTGCACATGGTGATTCAGTGGTCAATATCTTTTTTTAGAACTTTTTCTATAGCTTAAAAATTTTAGATTTTTTTCACTTTAAACAAAATAATCCTAACTTGTAATGTTCTTCTCTAAAATATAATCTCCTCTGGGAGCAGGTTTCTTGGGGGGCTTCTGGGAACAGCCTTAAGTTCAGCTCAGTGTAATAATCACCTCAAATGCAGCCAGGAGTTAATGTCCAAATCCTTTATTGTCTCTTTTAAAATCTTTCTGGAGGCCGTCTGCCTCTTGGTTTCAGTGTTCTCCACAAGACAGCCTGCCACCACTTCTCTGTCTTCCTTAGTTCTGCCCAACTACCATCTCTGCCTTGTGAATCTCCTTGATTGAATCCTGGCTTATGAATCTCCCGGAGTGAATCCTGGTTGAGGCTCCTACCTTATATATGCCCTCTTAAAGGTGTGAATCTTGTGGAACTGTAGTACCATGTTTCCCCGATAATAAGACCTATTCTGAAAACAAGCCCTCCCCTTACTGTGTAAGATTCCTCTAAAATAAGCCCTCCCCCCAAAATAAGCCCTATTGAGATTGCTACTGTAGTGAAGGTGATCCCCTGTGCTACACGCTACATTAGGTACCCTCTGTAGGCACCTTCCTTCCCCACCCCCCAACCGGGTGAAACGCATGCCGCGCTCCGAGCTACATCCAATCAGAGCTGCAGCAGTGAGCGCGTCATCCTGTTCTTCCCCAGTGATTTGCTTGCTGGTGCCACTGAGAGCAGTGCCGTGGAGGAGAGCTGAGGCAGGAAACCCGTTATGTAAGCGGGAGTGAGGGGGCATGATGGAGGATAAAAGGGGCATGATGGAGGATAAAAGAATTCAGGGGGCATGATGGAGGATAAAAGAAGAACTCAGCCAGCACTCACCACGCTAAAGAAATGAACTTCCTTGCAGAGAGAAGAACAGATCAAGTAATGATTCCTGCAGGAATGACTGCCTATCTCCAGACCCTTGATACTGCAATAAACAAGCCATTCAAGGACCATTTGCGCATGGAAGTCAATGACTACATTGAAAATAGAATGGAAAGAAATCAGCGTGGAAACTTTGTGAAGCCCTGTCTGCAAGAAGTCGTGACTTGGGTGAAGAAGTCATGGGATAAAATTACTGACAGCTGTGTTGCCAAAGTACTATGAGCAGGTTACCTGGACAAGACATGTTCATTTAAAGAGAGCTATATTGCTGGACATGACGGATTGGGTCCACTTCTTCTGAAGGAAATAGAGGCGCAAGACATCCAGGACGGAATTCAGGGTATGGACATTTATGACGATGTTGTTGAAAAAGATGACATGATCATTATTGAATAAAGGTACTTTTTTTTTGTTCACATTTACCTGTTTATTAAAATTGCTGTCAATGTTCATTAAAATAAGCCCTCCCCTGAAAATAAGCCCTCTGGTGTTTTTCTGTCCAAAAAAATAATAAGACGGTATTTTATTATTGGGGAAACACGGTAAGTACGAAGTATATCTAGAGAACTGTTAAGCATCCTGCTAAATAACCATTGTCTCTATCAATTCTACTGACTTAGCATCTTGTAAGAATTCTAACACTAATCCTGCTAGTCATGCTTTATTTCCTATATTCTTCACCTTTTCAGCCCTAAATGCTTTACAAAATGTGGTTTCAGCATGTCTGTAGAAGTTTTTCAGTTTTCAAGTCTATGATTCTCACATCCTTAATAATTCTGAGAGTATAACTGAAGCCTAGAGTTTCCTTGGTAATCTTGCTTTAGCAGTCACACAGCTGGGAATATCATTTATGTCATTAGAGAGAAATGACCAACTAAAAGCTAGTCTATGACGAAACAGTTTACTTGAGGGATGATCACACAGCTCTGAAAATTAAAGGTGAAAGAATGTATTCATTCTCTTTTTAGTGAGCCTTAGAAAAAAGAAATTTTCTAAAAAAGTTTTTCTAAAACTTTCCATATAAATGAAAAAAGAACTCCTGTTTCAAATAGAAATGCAGTAGTTAGAAAGTTAAATATGTAAAATCAGTCAAACATAGAACTCTCTAACCAGCTATGGCTATCACTCAGATGTTCTAGTAATTTAGAATACCATTTATTTACAAATTCTGAGTTTATATGTGAAGTTTTCTGATAAAAACAGGTATTTCAAATAGCATAGAGTTTAGTTTAATGATACAGAGCCTTCTCAAACAGGTGGAAAAAAATTAGAATCCTTTCCAGATATGTTCCAATGGCTATATTCTTCCTAGTAAAGCATATCTAAAGCCAATCAGGATATTACATTCACCTGTAAATCATTTTACAAGAATATAGTCATAATGAAGTCAAGATTATTGGATTTAGATTTGGATTTTTTTTATGTTCCAATTCAAAAGTTAAGGGAAAAGGGTCTTGGGGAGATGAAAATAACATGAACTAGTTTCCTTCTATATAGAAAATGCCCAGTGGTTGGAGAGATTAGGCAGGAAAAATGTGAGTCACACACACGAGTAGTTATGAAAAACTAAAACTTTGAGCCCAAAGTACAACTTTTAGATGAAACATTTAAATCTCATTTTAAAAAGGTGGGTTTTCTTCTCAGTTCCTTATAATTATCCAATTTCTCCACTCAGACATGTCCTATCTCTTCTGTTCACGTAATAAAAAATGAAGCAAAAGAAGCAAATCTAAATTCCTTAACCTTGTCTCCCTGCAGCAAAAGAACCTAGAAGATGTGAAAAGGAATAACAACAACAACAACAACAACAACAACAACAACACTTTAAGAATCAACAAAATGAAGGCAAGTGTCGACAGTTCCATGGATGGTTGTAGGTAAGAGGAAAGAAAACACTCACCTCCCTGCTTACTTCGGTCAAGATAGATTGAAACCCTTCGGGCCAGACCTGTGAGGAAATAGGGATTAGGGGATTGGTGCTAAGGGTAAGCTGGTCAGGCAAAGCAAAATAAATTAAAACAAAACAAAGCAAGATTAGAAAGAAAACTCAAAAGAGAAAAGAAAGTGGAATGAGTGCAGAAGAGAATGTTCAAGTTCATAACATGCTTCTATCCAAAGGGAAAGGAATGACTTGGTTGTAACAACCTGCCTATAAAATCATTCTATTTTACAAACACAAAAATAATTAACACTTTCTGGCTAATAATACTGGTTTGATATCAAGTATTTTTCCAATTGTAAATGCCCTGGGTATCAAAGCTATCTGTGCAACATGTGTCGTCTAACTGCAACGTAAATGATCAATCTAACTAACTTTAATAAAATGTAGCATCAAGTAAGCCACATTTGAGGGTGGACCAAAGGCCAATAAGGAGCTGAGGGGACTGAGCAAGTTCTTTGGTAGAAGACAAGATAAGTAATTAGCATGTCCAGGGATAATCAAATTTATAGATGCTCTGTTTTGAGGGAATAAAACTATGGTGAGAAATTAGTAATGGAAAGAATTAAGTTCAAACCATAAAACAACAACAACAAAACTTCTCCTAGAAAGCAGGACAAATGTCAGAATGGTAGAAACTGACTGCAGTATAATGGAGCTCTGTTGGGATACATAAGACTTGGCTTGGTAAGGAAATGAAGTTGCTCCTTCTGCCAAAATAAATAGCTTTCTGCAGGCCAATTTCTGTGAAATGAGATCTTCTTTAGGAGTTGGAACAATAATAGATGGTAACCCAAGGGAATTCAAGTCAGGTTACTGGTTTCCAAAATGACTCTTTAGGTGGTCTCATCAACCATTTCCATTTCTCAATCTGGGTATCTAAGGAGAAAGATCTTGAACAAAAACCTCTTTTGATTTTCTGGTCACTTCTTGATTTTTGTAAGTAATTCAAGAGTATGTGAGAAAGTATACACAAGACTATGTCCTCATTGTGCACATGTGGTAGGAGTTGCTTCTGTGATGATGTAGAGGTTCTGTACATCTTTTGCATTGAAATCAAAGAACCAGAGGACCACTAGAAGAGAGTGTCACTCTTATCTCAGAGATCAATCTATCAAATCACTTTTTGAAATAGGCTACCTAGTGAGTAACTTAGAAAGCAGTCAGAAAGCTAGAGAATCTTTAAACTCCTGAAGACACTGCCCAGGGCAAACAGTTTTATTCCAAGCATATTCATGAAGAAGCAAGAACAAGGAATGAAAAATGGTATTTGGAAATCCTATCTCCTCCCTTTTCAGCTAGTTACTGTATGTTTATTTTCTGCCTTGGAGTATATAAAACTTCTATTTGAGAATTCTTCAGATTTGCACACTGATGGAAAATTTTTCTTATGTTATTTCCTGGAATATTGAGACAAAGACTTTTAAAAAACATTTTCTGAGAAACCAATAATTCTTACCAAGTTTGTTTGTCTGGCTCTGCTATTTTGATTTGTAGAAGTCTGTAGTCTCCCACTTTTGACATTCTGGTTTGATTTTATTGTTTGATCTTTTAATTTTATCTATCTTTTTTTTCTTACCATCTTTGAACCCCTGTATTCTACTATTTCATTAAGATTTTCCCACCATCAATAGGCATAACATTTTTTTTTTTTTTTTTTTTTTGCCAATTCTCCTGTCTGTGAATTCTTCTATCAGGGTTGTTATTTCCAGTGGTTTTTCCTTTATATCTCTTATTATGCCTCTAAATCTATAGGTTCCTGGGGCTTGTCAATTTTCTTTTCTGAAGGCTTATGGCTCTTAAGAGTTTTGTTCTTTCTTTCTGAAGATTTCTTCTGGCTTTCTTTTATTCATTACAATGGTGACTTGTTTGACGTACTCAGTCTTTATATTTTCTGTTTGTTTTCCTTTCATTCTTTCTTTTCTAATAATAGCTTTTTATTTTCAAAATACACCCAAAGATAGTTTTCAACATTCATCTTTGTAAAAGTCTTGTATTCCAAATTTTTCTCTTCCCACCCCTAGAGAGAAAGTAATCCAATATAGGTTAAACATATGCAGTTCTTCTAATCTTTGTTCTTTTTCTTATAAGACACATCTTAGGGAGTTGGGCTTAGTATACCATCTTGCTGAAGGAAGGTTTTCATATTCTCTCTTCTTGTTAGTTAATAAAAAAGCATCTATTAGGCACCAACTATGTGTCAGGCATAGACACTGCTGCTAAATACTGAGAAGACAAATACAATAAATAAAACTCTCCATTCACAAGGGATTTACATTTTAACATGGGAGAAAGCGAGTAAAAAAAAAAGCATATTCAAAATAAATGCAAAGAGAATAAATACAAAGTAATTAAGTACAAAGTGTGGCAAGATAATGTAGAAGGTGGTGTTTGAGCTGTGTCTGGAAGAAATACAAATGATGAGGTGCTGCAGATGTAGATGCAGGACACAGTTAGCAGTGTGAAGACATGGAGACAGAAGAGGGGTTGTTGTTCCAGTCCCTCTGTTTAGTTTTAAAACTCCTTTTTCAACATGTGTACAATCTATATTTCTAACCTCAAGAATTTTCATTCTTAGCCCAGCCCATACCTCTAGCTTCACTGTATATTAAAGAGGAAGGTCTCTGCAATATACTCAAATATCAGAGTTTAAGAAGGGGAGTAATGAGACAGAAATAAAAGGTTTGAGGACATGTGGTGAAGGGCATGGAAAGCTAAATAGAAGATAGTATATTTTCTCTTAGAACTAATAAGGATCCTCTGCAATTGATTGAGCAGGAGAATCATAATCAGATATTTACCTGAGAAAAATCATCTTGGCAGTTATGTGGAGTATAAAAGGATGAGGAGAGATTTAAGGTAAGAACAGCAATTAGGAGATTGAAATAATAATGAAATAAGTGAGAGATGATAAGGACCTGAACTGGTACTTGGTAGAACAGTAGATACTAGTAGAATAGAAAAAGGGGGTTACATGTGAGAGATGATGTAGATGTAGAAACCTCAAGATTTAGCAAATGACTAGATATGTGAGGTGAGAGTGAGGAGTTGAGAGTAACATCAAAATTACAAACCTGAGAGAAATAGTATTTATTTTATGATAGCTTAAAGGGATGAAAATTTCATCTTTTGATCTACTGAAATTTTTTTTTAAAGGATGGGCTACAGTTGTGACAAGACTGAAGATTAGAAAGAGTATGATTGACATTATAATTGGCTGGAGAAGATGGCAAGGGATAGGTGCAAGGACACATGTAGATAGCTCTTGGCAAGCGTGAGAAGTATTTTAATGTCAGAACCTAGGGATACAAAAAGAGCAGGAAATAAAACCTCAGGGTTTTGAGATGAAGATAAAGGGGAAAGAAGGAGCTTGTGTTGAATAACCTCAACATTTTCAGTTAAGTTAAGAAGTGAGGTCCTTTGCTGAAGGAGAGAAGAAAAGATTTGGAAAAGTTTTGATAAGGAAAGAGCTAGGGAATAGGTATGGGTGGAATTGCCTCACCAGGGGCCCAGTTGAAGTTGGATAACAAGAATTTATAATGTAATCACCATGGTTGTATGAATGGAGGGAAGAAGAAAGAGGATGGGAGTAATCCAAGGGTGAAGTTTGGCAAGGCATATATGCTAATAGGCAAGAGGACAAGGGATCTGAGTGTAGAAGACAGTGAAGGGTCAAAATTGGAGAGAAGAGAAAATGAAGATTAGGGCAGGGTTGACGTACTGAGGGGTAGCCTGGAGATCCTGAGGGAGGTGAAGAAGAGACTTAGAAGAGGTGAGACATAGGGAATGAAAGACTAGGAGGCTCAGAGAAATATCAGTTTTTGATTATGGAGGGGGACACTTGCTGAAAATGGTGAGATCCTAGGTGCATGAGGAAATGGCATGGGTCTCTATAGATGTAGAATCTTTCTGACTCTTGCCACTTAATCTCTTCCTAGGACTCAGTGATCTTGATGAGTACAGCTTCTAGAGGTACATCTAGAGATGAGGTACATAGTAGAAAGGAGATTCCCTGACCTTAGAGTACTACCGTTCTGACAATCTGTCTGTCAATGGTTGTAAAAATCTTCTGGCCTAGAAATATAATAATATTTCTTCCCTTAGACTTTAGGGAAGATATATTAGTCATCCTGAGGTCTTCTGACCAAAGTGCTATTGTTCTGACAGTCTGTCAATAATTCTAAAGTCTTCTGGGGTGGTCTATTCACTATTGTCTCAGGAATTTAGTTATCACTGACCAACAGATTATCTATCTGACAATCAGTAATGTTTGTAGGACTTTTCTAAGGCCAGAAGACTGGAATTTATTTGTGTGCCGCAAATTTCTTCCTCTCCTCCATCTAAATCCTTCTTTTGTCCATCCATGAAGTTACAAATCTTCACCTGTGATTTGATTGCTATGAGATTGTTGTGGTTCAGAAGGGACCCCAAAAGGATAAGGTTGCAGATCAGTGTCGTGAGGATTTGCAGACTTAAACCCATATCCAAGTAAAGAGACAAAGTTTATTGTAATTATAATGCCAATTGAAGCAGGCTAAGTTCCAAAAGAATTTATCAAGGAATCAAGATAAAGAAGATAGATTTATAGGACAAAGTTAGACAAGAGCTAACTTTATCCTATAAATCTATCTTCTTTCTCTTGATTGCTAATTTTATGGCTTACAGGGAAGTTTGAGGGGTGGTCTATTCACTATTGTCTCAGGAATTTAGCTATCATTGACCAACAGATTATCTGACACTCAGTAATGTTTGTAGGACTTTTCTAAGGCCAGATAGAGGAGAGGAAGAAATTTGTGGCACACAGAACAGAAATTGAGAACAAAATAATGTTGCTAATATTACTGTCCTTTGGAACCTAAGGAAAGGGGAGCATCACTATTACAAGACTTTGAATTACATTTATTTATTTTCATTAACTGAAAGTATTCTACAGAACATAGGCAACATGAGACTGTGAGAGGATAGAGTAGGAAGAGTGTTGGATTTGGAATTAGAGATTCTGGGTTTGAATTCTAGTTTGTGTGATTATGGCTAGGTCATTTAATATCTTTGGGCGTCTGATTCCCTTTATTTACATCTGCAAAAAAGAAAAGTGCCTTTCAGATTCAAATCTAAGATTTAATATTGTATTATCATCACTTTTAGTCATGGAATATTAGAATTGCAAGGGATCCCAGGGATTTAATCCAGTTTCCTAATAATTTTGCAAAAGAAAATGGGAGTCAGAGATGTAAAGTGAATTGTCTGAGGACATACAGCTAGACAGTGGCAGAGACAGGGAGGAATCCCCCATCTCCAGAAATCTAGATGATTCTTCTTTCTGCTCCTTCTAAAATGACTAGGCCGAGCTTTCTTAAGAAGATTTTTTTCAGTGTTTCAGAAAGGTTACTTCCTGGAACTTTAGTAAAGTTCCTTAAAGGTCTGTCCTTTCTTGGAAAACCCTATTATGATATATTTATCATACCTCTACCCCCAACAAGAGAAAAGTGTGTGAAAGATGCCCAAGATCAGAGATGGCTCTTCTAAGCATGGCTGCCACTGTACTTTATCCTACTCTATGACATTCCTAGATAATCTTACTCATCTCATCAATGACTTTGCCACATCAAGCTCTGTTTCTTCGTTCACATAATAGGCAGATTTTCGGAAAGATAAGGGAGGGTGGGGCTGTTTGGATGAAAAGGAGATGAGTGGCATAAAACTGAAATTCTCAGTAATTATTACCTGCTCTGAATTCTTGAGTTCTTCAAGAAGTAAGATATTAATGGGAACTACTGTTACTTGATCTTACTGGCTTAGGTAAACTTCATAAAAAATATATCTACATATCTCTATATATCTATATATCAGGTTAGAAAAAAGCACCAGATTTATTGAGGAGGTCATTGCTTTTTAAAAGTACCTCTCAAAAGTCAACAAAACTTAAGGGATGGGAGTCTTAAGACAAAACTTATTACCTTTTCCCTAAAATCTTTCCCTCGACCAAGCTTTCTTCCTTTGGTAAAGGGTACTTCTATCAATCTCATTTCCCAAGTTTATAACTTCATTGTTATCCTCATTCTCTCTTGGCCAATTAAGCACAAATTCTTGCCATCCTAACATCTCTCCTTTCTGACCTCTTCTCTTTATAAGCAAAGTCACCACTTGGTTCAGGCTTGCACTGTTTCTGGCCTCATAATTAGTCTCCTAGCCTCAAGTCTCCCCACTCCAATCTATTTTTCATATAGTTGCCAAGATAATTTTTCTTAACTGCAATTCTAACTATGTCATTCCTCTGGACAATAAACAGGCTCCAAATCAGGACCATGGGTCCATTGCAAATTTATGTTACATAAACTCATCTGAGCCTTCACTGCAGTATTATAATTCTTTTACTCTTCTATTCTTCAAAATTGTTCTTTACAAACTTTTTCTTCTGTCCTCAAAGTCCTCATTCACTTTTCACTCCCCTCAAATATCTCTCAAGGTGAAGTTTTGAATTTTTTCCAAGAAAATCAAGGTCATTGACCATAAATTCTTTAACATTGTCATGACACCCCAAACTCAATATCATTCCTTAAACTTTCTTTCACTCCTGTTATAATGAAGAATTAGATTTCTTTCTTGACAATTTCTCTACATGTACCCTTGATATTATGTCTTATTAGCTGCCTAGAAAATTGCTCTAACTTGCCTATACTGTCTCTTAGTAGTCTTTAGTATTTCCTTATAAATGATTTTTTCATTGCTCTTTACAAACATGCCCAAGTCTATTCTGTCATCAAAAAACTCTCACTAGAGCAGATTACGCACCTCTCCTCCCTCTTCCAGTCAAAATCCTTGAAAATAGTTATTTATCCCAGATATCTCCATTTCTTCCCATTTTCTTCTAACCTACTAAAGTTTGCTTTTGCCCTTATCATTCAACTGCAATGGAACTCTAGTAAGTTATTAATGATCTCTTACTTGTAAAAATCTAATTAACCTCCTCCCCCTCCAATTTTAATAGTTCTTGACTTGTCTGACTACTTTTGACAAGCCTCTCCTCCTGGATATTTTCTCATTTCTGGATCTTTATCTTTATTGAGCACTCTTCAGCCTCTTTTGCTGATTTATCATCCACATCACATTCCTCACTGAGGGCCCTCTTCTCTCTATATTCTTTTATTTCGCGATCTCATCAGTCCCATTGCTTCAATTATCAACTCTATGCAGATGACTCCCAGATCTAGCTTTAGTCTCTCTTTGGAGCACTATTCTAGCATCAAAAACTGACTACTGGACATCTTGAATTGGATGTCCCTAAGGTATCTCAAACTCAAACAGAATTCATTATCGTAGGATTTGAGAATTCAAATCAAAATCCATATGGTTCAATCCAAACATGCAAGGAATGCCTATTATAACATAGCCAATATGTATCATCTGGCTTCAGTTTAGAGACTAATGAAGGGAAACCCATCATCTCTCAAGGCAAAGTATTCTACTTTTGGATTGTTCTAGTTGATGGGAAATATTTTCTTGATATTAAGGCTAAATCTGCAACTCCAGGTTCTGCTCTCCATGATCAAGGAGCAAACAGATCAAACAGAACAAGTTTGATTCTTGTTCTCTATGACAAGCCTTCAAATACTTGAAGACAGCAATCATATCTAATATGGGTCTTCTTTTCTCCAGATTAATTATGCCAAGGTTCTCCAAATGATTCTCATGACAGACTTAAAGTCCTATGCCATCCTGTTGTCTTCCTCTCTTGAACTTATCAATATCCTTCTTAATTCCCAAAACTAAACATAGTAATCTAGAGGTTCTGATGAGGATAGAATAGAATAGAAGATAAAATAAAATCACTTTCCTAATCCTGGAAAGTAAATTTCCCTTAATGAGAACCAATTCTGCATTAGCTGTTGTGGCTTATATCAAACTGTTGTTTTATGCTGACCTTGCTGTCCAATAAAGCTCTCAGATCTTTTCAAGTCTAATTTTCTTTTCTTTCTTTGTTTCTGCTTTTTATTTATTTATTTATTTAGTTTGTTTTAATTTTTTAAACATGGTAAAAAGATATAATAATTATATGTTAAATCCAACATATGCATACATATTTATACAATTTGTACAACTTATACAATTATTTTATAATTACAATTATCTTTTATACAAGAAAAATCAAATCAAAAAGAAAAAAGAAATGAGAAAGACAATAAAATGCAAACAAACAATAACAAAAAACGGTGAAAATGTTATATTGTGATCCACACTTAGTTCCCATACACACAGTTTCATTCCCTGGGTGTAGCTCATTGGAGCTGGCCTGGATCATCTCGTTGTTGAAAACAGCCTCAGTCTAATTTTCTACCTAATTATGCCTTCTCCATCATATGCATAAGTTGATTTTTTATACCCATGGGTAAGACTTTTTATATTTATTCCTATTGAATTTTACCTTATTAGCTACATAACTATGCTCTAGCCTAAAGTTTTAAAGACACTTATGACTACTGATTCTGCTATCTAGTATTCTGATTTAGTTTCTTTTAGGAATTATTTGTTCTTCCTTATAAACTGGAATGTATTTAGGTATTCTTTGAGTCCTTTCACCTTCTTCAGAAGGGAGTTCTGTTCTACCCTTGCAACACAGATGAGGGTCATTTGGCTATGGTACAAATACCTAAAGGGCTAAGATGGAGTTAGGGTAAATTGTGGGATCAAAAGTGTGATAAGGACTTCTTCATAGCATCCTAAAGGTTAACCAGCCTGTGCAGTTAGAAATTAAGTAGGCCAATTCAAGTTTTCTGTTCTATTACTTCTGCTGGTTTCAAGTTCTTCAACAAATATATTTGACTATTACTACTTCCAATATGCTTTTAAAATCTCTTTGCAAAGGATATTGGTTGGGAGTGGATATAAGGAATCAGATAATAGATGTGAACATTTTCTGATTTGCAATGAGGCACACTTTGGAAAGATTCCCCTTGATTGAGAAGGCCCCTGGCATCTGGCTCTTTCCATCAGACATAAGAACAAGTCAGAACAGCACCCTTTAATATCAAGATTTCAAAAAAATAGAGAGAGAATCTACTAAAAAAGCATTCCTTTAATTAGATGCAAGAACAATACCTGAAAGAGGAAAGCCATCAAAGAAAACATGTTAAAGGTAAGACTAAATATCAAATCTGGTTACAGAAATAAATTATAAATGAATAGAGAGAATGAAAGGGAAAAGGAAAAAGGTATTTTTTTGGGAAATGTTTTTTAAAAACTAGGATTAAATCTAGAGATCATCTTAAAAAGAAAATAACACTCAGATTTCAATTACTTTAATCTAGTAGATGAAACCTTATTAACAAATAGCTTTAGTCTTAAGTTCTAAAGGAAATGCTGCTAATGCACACATTTCTTATTCTTTGAACAAAGAAAGCAAAGAAAATATCACTTACGTCCTAAAGCAAGAGTTGCAATTGTTCTTGTATGCTAAACTTTGTTGTAGCCTCTTCTAACTGAGCTGACAGCATTTTATTTTCTTATCTAAGCTTCCCAGTCTAGTTTTAGGTGAAAAACAGACTAGAATTATGTTGTTCCTCTATATCTTTAAACCTGAAGAGAATAGCAAGCAGATTAGAAATGACTAATTCATGTCCAAACTGGAGACAGGCAATGAGCCGAAAGCAGCAATGCAAAGCTGTGCAAAACATAGACAGGTGATCCAAAATGATGGTGAAAGTAAACAGTTGTAATCACACTGACTAAATTCAGAGAACAGGAATACTGTTCCCTATTAGTTCAAGCTGGGCAAGTGGTCAGTAAACTTATTCTTTAGGTCTCAGAGAGCAAAAAGAGATACATCCAGGATAATCATTTTGCATTCTAGTAGTACCAAGATTGTTTTCTAAAAATGGGAACATCTAGATATGAATATTTGTAAAATGGCTTATGACTCCTCCACTCACATGGAGATGGTTTGGAGTTTTTAAAGTCTATTCTAGTGAAGCATAACCAAGGGAAAGGTCTTACCAAACAGGAAAGGCTTTGGGTGGGTATAAGTCACATAACAGACTACTGTCTGAAGTCCAATCTAGTCAAGTTTGGAGAACTCATTATCAGAGAGTTGGCTAGTAAGTGGTGAATATATTTGGATAGAGAAACTCATGGAACCATCTAATAAAGAATAAAGAGATTGTCATCTGTATCAATGGAAGCAATAACCACATTGCTGAAATCACTGCTCTTTTGAGGTACTAATAGAAATGTTCACAACACGTTAGGCATCTGTGAGTGACCAAAAAAAGCATAATCTAAAACTGGAAAAGCCTGATTCTTCTCTCCGTCTTAATCATCAATCAGGAAACATTTTCTCCTAGGAAACATCCATCTCAGTTTTAAGCTACACTAAAGATAATGACATAACTTCCCACATATCAATGAAAGAGGCAAGTAAGTACATAAATGCTAAAGGGTTGAGATTCTGACACTACTGACAGAAACCACACCAAAACACTCTTATGTTATATTTATCAGATACTATAGTGTTTTTGACAAAGAACCAAGTTAGTTTTGTGTTACCAGGAAATCCCAAAATGAAATAGACACTACTGACACTGCTGGAGGAGGAATGGAGCCATATGGATCACTTCATCCAATTCTGGAAAGGCATCCTTGGGTGATATGCTTCAGGCTCTAAAAAAAAATTTGATGTAGACCTACCTCTTGTTGTTGGTAGCATGTCTGAAAGCCCCTGCCAGGCAGTCACCATTTCAGGGTTCTTTTCTACATCTGCAAAATTTTTCCACACCCTGATGGCACCGTCATCTGGAAAAGAAAAAAAAAAAAGGCTGTCAAAGACACTGTCTCTTTCAGACTCTATTCAGGAGTTTGGGGGAGATAGGAAGTCAAATGACCTGCATTTGATTTGCATTTGACCTGCAAATGAACTGCAAAAGAATGAATATGTTGCCTCATTTGGTAGTCTGACTGATAAAGAAATGGACCTATACTTCTTGATTTGTTCCTTTTTTCTTTTTCTTTATGCTCCTCTTTTTGCAACCCAAATTCCCCCCCCCCCCCCAAAAAAAAAAAAAAAAAAAGAAAAAGAAACGAAGGCAGGCAGGCAGGAAGAAAGAAAATCATGCAGCAAAGAGCATGTGAGGGTGCATTATTATTTTCCTTTTCATAGGCAAACATACGTAGTTAACTACTGAATAGGTTCTTGAAACAATTTTAGCTTCTCCAGGACCTGTGATTTATTTCCTTTTTATTAGTATTGAAGTACTAAGTGTAAAATGCTTCAACCTGTAAGAATAACCATGATAAAGCCCAGACTCTGAATATACTCTTCACTTTGTCTATTCTGCTCCTCTATGATTTATTTTTTTCTTAACAAAAAGTTAACAATCATTTCTAAGGAAAAAAAAATCTTGATGCCCTTTCACATCCCCTTCCTACCATTGCTTAATTATGGTCAATGCACAAACTATAGTTTCAATAATGGAAACAACTGAAACCAGCTGGACTGTCAAGATTAAGAAACTGAATTGAGAAAACTATTGTCAGTTCTCAAAGTCTACTAAGCAGAGAAAAGCAATTCTTCATGAATTTTATTAAGGGAAGACATACGTTTGTCACTATAATGAGGTGGGTTGTGGTCCTTTTAAGAAACTGTATTTCCTATTGATCTGTGATTCCTTTCAGATTCTCAGCCCCTCCTGGCTGAGGCATATCCTCCCCAGACAAGTTGTCACTTTTGACCAACTAGCTGGGGAAGGTCAGTATAGAGAGTATTCAGAACAGATTTATTATCCCATAACAGTGTATGAGCAAATTTCTAAGGCTGCAATAAAAGTTTGGAATTCTCTTCCTGGACAGAAAGATGGAAATAAAGCTTTCATAAAAATAGAGCAAGGTCCCAATGAACCTTTTGCAGATTTTGTGGGATGTTTGTCAAAAACACTATAGTATCTGATAAATATAACGTAAGAGTGTTCTGGTATGGTTTCTGTCAGTAGTGTCAGAATCTTTGATTCAGTTACATATCTTGGTCAAAAAGCATCCCTTTGAATTCCAATAGGAAATCCAGGCTTGTCCCAGCCCCCATTCTGACTTACTTGGGCCATCCAACCCCCACTAGTTCTGATCTGATCTGGCTTCCCAACCCCCACTAAGATACCCAATATAATAAGCTTACATGAACTAAAGTCTTTGCAGATGGACCTTGGTAGCTCCCTTTTCTGCTAGGATCTTCTGTCCACTGAGAACTGCATTCTCAGAGCAAAACTCCATTTTCCATAGTTCTGCCACTGTAGAAGTCAGTCTCCGGGTAAATTGATTTCTATCTAAGAATAAACTTTCATTTTGCAACCAATATTCGAGAATGAGTGAATTTTTTCACTCATAAAACCTGCGGCCTATTTAAAGGGGATTCTTAATAACTTTCTTATAGCCGCTAACCTCTAGATCACCAGGAATCTAGACCTCTACACCTCATCAATTTCATTTTCATAGAAGCCCACCAGAAGAGTGAGGGGAATGTCTGCCATGGCCTAAGTCTGATAGCCAGCCTTTAATGCCAAATAGAACACTGAAAAATAAAACAAAACCTCATATGTGTGTATTTCTTTCAGCTTCTCATCTGTTTATTTTGACTCATTTTTCTCTTTTTGTATTTGCATTATTCAGAGCTCATTAGTTTCCTCACCAAAACCTTGATGATTTCAGTACCTTGAACTGTCCAAGGGATCCACAGATTGTAGCTTACTTCATATTTGGGGAAAAAAATAGTTTATGCAGTGGGCACTTTTAGTAAATTTTTGTTCAACTAGATGAAAAATTCTCAATTTAATATTAACTTGATCTTCTTCATGTCCTTTCCCTTTCCTTTGGTTTTGACTTTTCAGTGATTTCTCTTTCAATTTGAATTTTTCTCCTTACTTTCTTCCTCATTAGCCAAGAACATTTAGTTTATCCTGTCTTTTTTTTCTCCACCCTTACTATTAATCTGTCCTCTTGAAAGTACTTTCTTGATTTCTAAAGGTACATTCCAGTCTCACTTACACTAAAGTACACTTTTGCTGATATGACTGTCTCTTCTCTACATTGAATTCTTGAGCAATTCCATTCTACATAATACTCTATATTCAAGACCTTCGACCTCTCATCCTATTATTGATCATGTCTTGCTAAATCCCAAACCTGTTTTACTCTACTCTTTACTCCTTTGCTCATATTTCATGAACTATGGAATGAAGTTGGAGAAAGGCACAATACTGTGCTGTGTCCATTATAGATTTATGCTATATAATATCAACTGGGATGCCAATATAACAAAAGGCAATTATTTTATGCCTTCCTAACCAATTTGTTCTCCTTTTTTATTTTATTTTGTTTTATTCCTTCTTAAACTTCCTATGACATGCCTCCTATCTTCTCAGTTAAAGAAAAAAAAAAGAGGTTAGCTTTTCAAACTGATAAACTTGAGACCATTTGCCATGAGTTTCCTCTTCTTTCATTTCAGGTCAAGCAGATGATTTCCACCAGTGTTGGAATCTTTACAAACTGCTAACTCATTAGAATTGATGTTTTGGGCCAGAACCTGAAACAAGGTATTAAGTAGAACTAATTGATACAATGCTTGTGTTCACATCTTTACTCATTGGAGTTCACACGTTTGGGAGATTTCAGGATTTAGTATGAGATATCCGAATTCATACTTCCCTTGAAGCTCTTAGGGCCAGAGAGCACCATGGGAGAAAACCCATAATCCCTCTCTCTCGTATCCCACAATTCCTCTCTCTCATATATAAGAAACAGACGGAGAGAGATTCATTCCATTTTCCACTTGGCTGGCTGGTGGCAGAAGAGAGTTCAGCTGAAGATTGAGAAGGGAGCATCAGTTCAGTTGAGGAGAAGCACTCTCTCGGAGGCAAGACAGATTCAACTTGGTGCTGGCTTTGGAGGCTGAAGAAAGCAGAGGCAGAAGCAAAGGACAAAGCTGCAAGAGCTCTTAGAATCAAGGAGAGAGAGAGACCTCTTAGAAAAGCTAACCGGGCTATATTGGAGATTGAGAGCCAGAAGCAATCTCTCTGAAGCAAGAGAGATCCATTCCATTTTCCACTTGGTTGGCTGGAGGACTGGAGGGCAAACCTTTGGATTTGAAGACATTTGGAGGGAGCTCTTGGAACCAAGCAGAGAGATAGGCCTCTAAGCTAACTGGGCTATATTGGAGGCAATAAAAGATTTGAACTTTTATCACCCTGGCTGCATTTTTGGTGATTATTTACTCTTAACTGATACTAAGACTGCCTCCAGAAAACCTCCCTGTGAAACCTGCTCTCTCCCGGGGAGAACCATTATTTTATTTAAAAGAAGAAAATCACCATACACCAGTATCTCCTCTTTTGCTGATATCTCATTTAGAGATAGTCCTCCTCTTTGTCAAAACTCTCTACATGCATGAGTGATCTCATTCTACCTCAGTTTCTCCAGCAGATTGCATCTACTATGATCCCCACTCTCTATCTTTAATTACTTCCTGCTCACTGGCTGTTTCCCTGATACCTAAAAACATGCCCATGTCTCCTTCACTCTTGAAAACAATAAATGAAAAACCCTCACTTTATCTGAACATCCTTGTTTTTTTTTCTCCAATTTTTGCTAAAAGTCTTGAAAAAGTCATCTATACTCAGTGCTTCTACAGTCTCTTCTTTCTTCTACACCTTTGTTAGTTGAAGTTCTCACCTCATCATTCAATTAAAACTGCTTTCTTTAGTCACTTCTTATTTGCCAAATCTAAAGGCCTTGTCTTGATCTTTATTCTTTTTTTGACCTCTCAAAAACCTGCTATATTTTCTCCTTGGCTTGATACTGTTTTCTTCTGGTTCTCCTCTTATCCATCTGATTTCTTTGCTAGATCTTCATCCAAGTCATAGTGACTGACTACACATGTCTCCTAAAGTTCTGTCATGGGTCTTCTTTTCCTTTTCTTTCTCTATTATCTCAGGTAGGGTTCTCATCAGCTCTCATGGATTCAATGATCATTTCTATGCAATGATTTTCAGATCTACTTATCTCATTACACTTCTCTCCCAACCTCCATTCATATATCTCTACCTTCTCAATGAATATCTTGAATTGATATCCTATGAAACATCTTAACCTCAACATGTCCAAAATAGAAATCATTATCTTTCCCCTTAAGTTACCCTCCTAACTTCTCTATTGCTGCCAGTATTACTACCATCCTTTTGGTCATCTAGGCTCACAACTAGGTGACATCTTGGACTTCTCATTTTCACTCATCCAACACACTGAATTTGTTGTTGCCAAATCCTGGCATTTCTACCTTCCCAATATTTCTTATATATGTCCACTTTTCTCTTGCTGTTTAGAGCCTTTCCCTATTCCAGTCTAGTCTCATACTCAACTGCCAGCAATCTCAAAGCACAGGTTTTATCTTATTCTTCACTCTTAATGCTCCACACTTGTCACACCTGCCCTAAGAATAAACTCCAGTGAGTCCCTGTTATCTCCAAGATCAAATGTAAAATGCTTTGTTTTTAAAGCCCACCAAAAGCTAGCCCCTTCCTATTATTCTAGTCTTCTTTTTTAAAAAATTGATACAGAATAAGAAAAAGAAAAACAGAAAAGGAAAGCAAAGCAACATTGTCAAGTGCTAAGCTAAACCATCAAGGAGGATTCAAAATATATAACAATAAATTACCAGTTCAAGAAAGGCTATATATAGGTAGAAGAAATTATATTCATGAATGTCCTTTTTTTTTTTTTTTTTTGCTTCCTTGTAGGTTATTGTTTTATTCTCTGCTGTGCACTTTTTTAACCTTATTGTTATTTTCCCCCTTTCATCACTCCCACTTCCCCTAAAGCTAGAGTTAAGCACAGATATATGTTATATGCATATACAGATATGGACATACATATATATACGTACTCATACACATTTATATGTAAACATTCACATCAGCCCACAGATGCACTCATATACATACAGTTATATACATACATACATAGAGCAACATGCCTATATATCTACATATAGTCAGACATATATAGACACACACAATTATCCATATGTAAACATGCCTCTAAAACAATATTAATATTGTTGGCATATAATGTAGATTTCACTCTTGATTGAATGTTTGTCTAAGATCAATGATTACTGGCCCAACTTTTTTTTTTTTTAATAAATTCTATTCCTGATCCTTGTTATAGTGTTTGTGTATATCTCTTTTTTCCTATCCCTGCTAACTCTTCTGCTTTAATTCTGCTTCTTAACTTGCCTTGCTATTATTTAACCTCCTTTCACTCATGGATCTCTCCCTTGTTTTCTCCTCCATGCTTTGCTTCCTCCTTCATTCATCTCCCCTTTCTTATTTCTGTCTAGAAGGAGGATCTTTCATGGTATATATGTAGTGTTGCCTATTTAACCTTTTCATGATTAGTGAGTAGGTTTTCAGAACTTTCTTCTTCCCACTCTAATGCTTCTGTATCTATTCTTTCTCTGCACCTCATTTGCTTAACATAATTATTATTTTTACTTTTTTTTTTAGGTGGCTTTGCTTTTTAGAGACAGATCATACTCAATTCTGCCCTAATCTTTCTTTTAAGTTATCCAATCAGTGGATAGCAATATATGGTATACATTTCCATGTAAAACACATAAACAATTTGTCCATGTTAAGTTCCTTGAAATTGATCTTTGATATTGGTTCTCATAGGTTAAATTTTCTATTGAGTTCAGGTTTTGTTGAAAGAAAGTCCTGAAAATTCTTAAGTTTGTTGAATGTCCATTTTTTTTTTAAATTTAATTTTATTTAATAATAACTTTGTATTGACAGAATCCATGCCAGGATAATTTGAATGTCCATTTTTTTCACTCAATATGAATAATTTTGCTGGATGATATTTTTGTCCACAGGCCTGGTTCTTTTGATTGCTGGTATGTAAGATTCCAGGACCTGTAGTCTTTTATTGTGGCTGCTGATATGTCCTGCATAATTCTAATTGCAGCTCCAGTGTATTTGAATTGCTTTTTTTTCCTTATTTTTTGCAAAATTTTCTCTTTGATTCTGGGGTTTTTTGAAATTTTGGCAATAATAGTCCTTTATGTTTTCTACAAGGGATCACTGTGAGGTGGTGATCAGTGAAGATTAGTGGACTTTTTCTATTTCTACTTTCCCCACCTGCTCTATCACTCCAGGACAATTTTTTTTTTTTTTGTACCAGTTTTCAATTATTGTTATATTTTTTTCTTTATGATGTATTCTCCTGATCTGTTGTTTTTCTTATGATGTTTCACATTCTGTTCTATTATTTCATTCTTTATATTTTGTTTTGTTATTTCTTGATTTCTTATAGTTACACTGACTTCTCCTTGCCCAATTCTAATTTCCAAAGAGCTAATTTCATTTTTAAGATTGTGTATCTTCTTTTCTAGTTGGTTAACTTTTTTTTCATAAGCTTGTTTTTCTATGATGGTCTTTTTTTTTTTTTTCAATATCTCTCATTTAATTTTTAAATTCTTTTTTGAGTTCGTCTACAAATTCTCCTTAGGGAGGGAGCCATTTAACATTACTCTTTGGGGTAAAAGAAGCTTTTTTACTTCATTGTCCTCCTCTGAAGATGAACGAACTCCTATTTCTATAGTAGGTTTCTATGATTTGGTTCTTTCTTCTTTGGCCTCCAATTGTAAGGTGGGGAGGATGGTGTCTTTTAACTTTATCTCAGCTCTCCCCTCTGATCTGGAATCCCAAACCAAGAGCTCCTCCCTCCTATAAGTACTGGCAGTCAGCAGCAACCCTGCCTCATTGCCTCTGCACTCACTGGTGTGCTGGTTCCTTTTTGCCTAGAGCTACACCTCTGCAGCACAACTGAGCCTGGTGTTCCTAATCAGTCAAAGTTCCCTCAGTCTTCCCGGACTCAGATTCCTGACTCCTCATGCTGTGGGAGAAGTAAAAGTTTCTGTGATTCCTTCTAAGGCTCCAGCCAAACCCAGCTAGTCTTCCTACTGATTAATCCTCAGCCTCTGATCTTTCTTTGGATCTTCTTGAATTGTGGCAAGAGGACTCCTGTTGTGGCCCAAGTCTTCTTGACACTAGTCCATATTCACTTTGAGGCACAAATTTGTTTTGTTTGTGGGGGAAATCTTGAGAGCTTGAAATTTGCTGACCTACTCTGCCATCTTTCCAGAATCCTCACCATTCTAGCCTTCTTACACTTTATCACCTTCATATACTTTACAATCCAGGGACATTGGCTTTCTTGCTTTTCCTTTCATAAGACCCAATCTCTTGATTTTGTTACTTTTCCTAGGCTGCCTCAAGGCCTAGATTACTCTTTTATCACTTCTGCTTCCTGGCTTCCTTCAAGACTCAGATCAAGTTACATCTTTTGCAAGAGGCCTTTCTCATTCTCCTTTCGTGTTAGTAGCTTTTCTCTGATATTACCTGCAATTTATCCTGTATATATCATGTAAGTCCTTAGTCATTTGCATATTGTCTTTCTTCTTGGGCATGTGAGTTTCTTTGGGGGGATAGGACTGTTTCTCTATTTCTCTGTATCCCTACATATCACTGTGCCTGGCACGTAGGAGGCATTTAATAAATGCTTGCTGACTTGACTGATCATTTTCTCTAACCAGCCCTTTGTAATCACTTTCATTTCCTATAGCAGGAATGGGAAAACTTCAAAATGTAACCTCAAGCTGATTACGAGGTGAAATTGTTCTGATCATGCTTGTTATAGTCCAGAGAAAAAGTTCTCTTATGGTAATAGACTATTGTGGTTAAAGATTTCATGGCAGAGCCTTAAAAGGTTCTTAAGAAACTGAAGAGCAATGAATTTGAGTTACTGTTTAAATATCCAATATATTATGAAGCACATAGTCCAAATCAGCAAAAAAGGGTAGTTTTACCTCCATCCCATTTTGTTCTCATTCCCACAATCTCTTAATGATTCCTTTTTTCTCTAAATATTCACAACAAAATCACCAAAGTTTTGAAAATATATCTGAATCTCAACATGTCCAAAACAGAACACATCATCTTTGAACCCAAAACCTCTTCTCCAAACTTCCTTATTTTTTATAGACATCACTATTCTCTAGTCAACCAGGTTTGTAATCTTGAACATTCCCTCTTCCTCACACTTTATTTACAATTGCAACTCCACAATGTTCTCCCCTTCCTTCTCCTTTTCTCTTTCATGGCCACCACCCTTCTCTCCCTGTGGTACTGCTGTACAAAGCTTCATAATTGGTCTTTCTGCTTCTATTTAACTTATCCACATAACAATCAAAATAAGATGAATCTGATCATATTACTCTTAAAAACAACAAAACATTAAATTACTTTCTTGCCACTAGTATAAAATTAAAAATTGTCAAGTCTGGCATTTAAGGCATCCTACAATCTGGCCTCAGTTTACTTTTCCTGATGTATCAGATGTTATTTCCTTTCACATGCTCTGTGCTAAAAGTTCCTGTATGTTTCCATAAACTGTCTCCTGTACCTAGATTGAACCCCTACCTCAGCTCTACCTGTCAAAATACTTATTTCTTGAGATCCCTCTTAATTAGTAGTTCTTTCTTATTTTTCAATCTGCCTCATAATGTAAGATTATACCTTTCCAGGAGAATTAAGATTCCTTGAGGGCCAGAACATTTTGGTTTTGTCTTTGGTCTTTCTGTGTGTTAGTGCTTATAAACATCTGTGGAATAGAATCCCACCTCATCATCTTCCTAAATCTGTGCCTTCTTTTGACTTAATCATTTCTGTTAATAGTACCACTATTCTTCTAAAAATGTATCCTCAAAACTGTAGTTTGTTTCCTCTCCCTCCATCCTTCAATATTTTTTTGGGGGAACAATTTCAGTTATGTATTAAGTGGTTTCTCTGTTCTAATCTATCCTTAATCAAACACTAATAATCAAACTTTCCCAATATATGTGATGATGATGAGACTTCCTTGCTCACAAAGAATCAATGGCTTCCACTGCCTACTGGATAAAGTAGAAACTCTTTGTCCAGATACTCACATCTCCCTAGTTAAGTTTCAGTTTACCTTTCTATCTTATTTCAAATCATGCAGCTTCATCTACTCTCTACTTAAGTAAAAATGGAATTTAACAAATTCCATGAGTATGTCTCATACTTTCTCATTTCTAATCCATTGTTTCTTATGCCAGAAATTCCCTATTTCCATCTCTATGTGTTAAATCCTATCTATTCTTTAAGATGTTTTTAAAAGTTCTCTTTTCTCATGAAATTTTCCTGATAATTCCAGTTAGAAATTATTTTTTTCCCTTTCAAACTCTTATAGTACTCATGGCACTAAATTGTTTCTCTCATGCATATTTGTTAAGGGTCTTGCAAAGCTGGAGGTGTTAGATATAAGGGTTCGTTGGCTAGTTATTATTCTCATCAGGTTATGTTTGGCATTAGTTAGTTGTGTATAGCTCAATTCTATCACTAGAATATAAATTCCTTGAGGTCAGCGACCACTATCTTCTGTATCTTTCTTAGTTACTAAATAGTGCTGAACACTTACTGAGTGGTTCAGTTTTTAACTTAAAATGTGAGTGAATTAAGCATCTTATGTTTCTCTGAGAAAAATTAAAATAAATTGCTTTTTGTGTCTTGTCCTTGATTTTTAAAAACTTCTTTGCTCTGTGAACTTTGATAGAAAAAAATGTCTTCTGTTAGTGTGCCAGAGTATGCATCCATTCCAACCTGATTTTAATTCATCTTCTTAAATGTCTTCCTAGATCCCTTTCCAATTCTTCAGTTAAGGTTCTTCATATGACATTTTACATCAATAACCCTTGTCAGGGCCAATAAAAACATCTCCATGATTTGATCCTTGGTTGTTTTTTTCAGTACTTCTTTATAATTTTCAATATTATTGTCTCACATGTTTCTTATCTGAGGTATGAAATATTTTCTAACTTCATATAATCTTTGTTTTATGCTTTTTCTCTGCAGCTACTTTTTTTTCCCTTCAATTTTATTTCCACTGAAAGTAAACATTTTTCCAGATTTCACTTTTTTTTTTTTTTTTGCATTACTCTTGTGTTTTAGTTCCTGTTCCCAGGAACAAGAACTTCTTCTACTCTTACGGTTTCTAATACTAAAATCATCCCCATAAACAAGTACTTATTCATCTTGTCTAGCCAGTAGCTTAATCCGGTAGCATAGAAAGAGTATACATTTCTCTTTATACCTATTAACATTTCACTATATTGAATCTGCTCACAACATTCTTGGTCTTTTCGTCTGCAAGCAATTCCCCCTCTAATCCAGTATAGAGGACTACTTATGAATGACGAACAAAATTCAAATGAAGCTGTACTTTCTATTTCTGGATGATGACATGAACTGGTATTGATGGTTCAGCAGAAACATACTATTGGGGAAAGTCTTCTTGCTCAGTCATTTCAGTCATGTCCAATTCTCCATGACCCTATTTGGGGTTTTCTTGGCAAAGATACTGGAGTGATTTGCCATTCCAACTTTTTAGCTCATTTAACAAATGAGCAACTAAACTAAATAACAAAACTAAGCTAAACTAAACTAAACTAAACTACACAGAACTAAAGCAAATAAGGTTAAGTGACTTGACCAGGGTCAAACAGCTTGTCAGGGCCTGGGGCTAGATTTGTACTTAAGAAGGGAAGTCTTCCTGACTCCAGGTTTAGCATTCTGTCAACTGTGCCATCTATGCCCTGAGGAAAGTCTTACAATATTTCAATCCCAGGGCAATTAAAAAAACATACAGGCTATGTTTCTGCCTTTTAAATGATATTTAATATTAAGGTCATTTCCTTCATAATTCTGTGGCATTTTATGATGACCACCTCCAATCAAAGATCTTTTTTTCATTAGGAAGAGAACAAACATAAACAGGACAAAAAGTATCCTGAAATAGCAAGCATGGCTACCATTTTAGCTCAGGAGTCCCAGGATCCCAAGTCTACTTGTTAATGTTCCTGATGTAATACTTCCCCCTGCTTCCATTTCTTTGACCAAGTGGAATGCAGCTTACCTGTGGCTGTCAGTAGCAACGAACAATCCTGGCCATTCAGATACTCCATGGCAGTGACTCTTGTATAGCGAGGATTTCCATTGTGAAAGTAGTCCAACTTTTCCCCTTTTTCCCAGTCCCAAAAACTTGAAGAGTTTAAGGATAAAATAGGAAATGAAAATGAGAACAGTATCTTTTTTATTAGCAGTACAATGAAATCTCTATTAAATCAGTACCTTCTCAATTATAAAGGTTTATACTTATTACACATTAAACTTGTTTTTCTCCTTGGAGAATTTGAATGTTTGTTTGTTTGTTTGTTTGTTTTTAATTAATGACTTTTCATAACATCTCTTGCTTTTGAAGAGGAAGTAATAAGATTAAATCTCCATTACAAGTCTTTCCGTTACAAATTTAGTTTTGATGAGAATATTATATGCACACTAAAATCAGGAAATTGCTTTATCTTTATATACAGTATAAAAATAACACGTCAAAAATGTAACATCTGATTCACTGTCCATTAACCTACAATTATTACTTTGAGACTTCATCCCTTTATAATTCAACAGTAGTCAAGAGCTATAGAAAGGATGCTTTCAACCTTCAAGAGATTAGAAAAGTAATGAAGGGTATCTCATAGTCAATTTTTGGGACCTCTCTGTTTGAAATAAAACAAAAGAGCCCTACATTCAGAGATGTAGATAGAGTATACAACACTTCAGCATCCTTCAAATGTTGAAGAATCAGTATTTAAATCAGCAGTTAAATCATGAAGAAGTTAATATTTAGTTAATACTTGATGACGTCAGCAGAGTAGTTATCATAACTCTTACCAAATGCTGTCTTTATCAGCTACAGCTATGCAAGGAGTGAAGGGATGGAATTTGACCACTGAAGGAACACCAGGATTCCTATTAAGGAAGATCTGATCATCTAGTCTTGTAATACCTACAAAAAGAAATAGAGAAGAAAGTATTTGGTAATTAATCTGAATTTCTATGCTTATATCTAAGAAATTGAATATAATACCTTAAAGAAAATACAACAGAATTTATGCTCATACATGAATGAAATGTAAGCATATCTGAATTCTATAGCAATAATAGTATATGCTAGTATGATTGTATGTGATATTACTCTTATTTTTTATTTATTGCAAAGCTTATTAGACTATAGATTTCATGAGGTCAGGAATTATGTCTTCTATTTCTTCATATAGGAAATGTCCTCTGGAAAAACCTCACTACATGTACCTTTGTTCCATCCCATCCCACTTTCTCTAGCATATTACACACATTATCATCCCTATTCTCTAATTTATCTTCAATCTCTCTTTGACCTCCAGCTATTTTTCTGGTGCCTACAAACATGTCTATGTTTTCCCAAACCTCAAAAAAAACCCTCCCCATATAGTTAGCTATTGTCCTATATTTTTCCTCCTATTCTTGTCTAAACTCTTTGAGAAAGCTACCTATACTTAGTGCTTCCACTTCCTCTCTTCAATACTTCTGGGTGTCTTTCCAAGCTCTGAAACTGTCAGTCATCCTCTGTTCTGGGAAACTTTTTCCTCTTCGTGCATTGCTCTTTCCTGGTTTTGCCTCCTACCTGTCTGAACACTTCTGAGTCTCCTTTAATGTGATGCTCTCTCACCTCATCTAACCCTGATTTCCTTCTAGGCAGAATAAATAGCAACTTTTGGTTCTGTCTTTCCTCTCCACTTCCCCATGCCTGTCCACTGAGTTTATTTTCCATTTACACTGTATGTATCTTTTTCATATTGTCTCCCTTATAGTCATTTTAGAATGTGATCTTTCTTCATATCCTGTCTTTAGTTCTGTGCCTGGCATATAGTAAGTAATTAGTAAATGCTTATTACTTTAAAAATGCATGGAGGGGAGATTAAAAGTGTATAAGAAAGAGAAAAAAAAAATCCAGAATCAATAAAGGGAGGTGGGGGAGGAAAGAGAAGCCAAATAAAATGTGGTGTAAGAATGTAATGGAATATTATTAGAAGAAATAATGAAAATGATGATTTCCAAGAATCCTATATAGCTCAACTTCTTAAACTGTAGCTCAAAACCCTAATGTGGGGGATGAAAAATTATGATTTATTATCAGTATAAATGTTTGATTTCTGTATCTATTTTAGATAACTATACATCCAGGGTCATAAAAAAGTTTTTTGGTTGAAAAGGGATCATGAGTGGAAAAAGTTTAAGAAGCTCTGCTATGTAGTATTAGGAAGTGATACTGAATGATGTAAACAGAATCAGGAAAACAAGAATAGCAATGTGTTGAAGAAAAACAACTTTAAAAAACTTTTAAAAACTCTGATCAATGCAATGACTAACCTTGAATTCATAGGATATATGATGAAGGATGTTATTTCCTTCTTAAAAGAGAGGTGATGGACACAAAGAGACATAACATTTTGGATTTGTTTTGGTTAACTATGCTGATTTGTTGAAAGGCTTCTCCCCCACTCCCTTCTGTGAATTTTTAATAAGGCAGAAAGACTGGAGAGAAAGAAGTTAGAAACAATTACTCAGAAGGTAAAGAAAGAGAAGGCAGAGGAAGAGGCCACTGTAGCAATGAAAAATGTACAGATGAAAACAATGAAGTTCCAAAAGAAACATAAAAAAAATAGGACAGTTTTGAAAGTAAAATGTAGAATATATGTGTGTGTATTTGTTAAAAAGCAAGTATTATGCGTGATTTTACACCAAATCCTTTTGTTTTTGTTATGCAGAAATGTTAAAAAAATTTTTAATGCCTCAGTTCAGAATAAAAAAGGTCTTGAACCATTAGAATTAGAAAGAATTTATTGAAGTTACTTTTCAGAAGTACAATGGTTGTGAAACAGATAGACCTTATTACTTCAAAAAATGGCATAGGCTGATAATTTAAAAGAGTTCAAAAAAGAGTTGGATGTGGTATTATTATCCATGAAATGGTCAATCATACTTTATAGCAGTTCTTTCAGATTCAAATAGAAGCAGATCCTAGTAGCTATATACTGACTTAGAAAGCCACAAATTAACATTATCTATGTAGCATTGTATTTTTTGTTTGTTTGTTTTAAGGCTTAAACATTAATGTTTAAACACTACCTACTTATATTTTAATCTGCTTCTCACAAAACTGTGGATTCTGGCCCACATTGGACACTTCTGCTCTTTAGGATGCAAGATGATCTGTTTGGAGATCTCGTATGGGATACAGGCTAGTATTTCTTACATTCAGAAATTCTCTTGAATATGAGACAAATTTTGAGGCAATGACAAAATAATGAAAATATTTTACTCTTTATTAATTCGCCCTTCTGAATTCTGAGATTCCAATATGGTATGCTTGGAAAACTTTTGAGACATTTAAGCATCTCCTATGCAGAAGAATGAACTATACTCTCTATTATTTGGAAATCAATTTACTTTTAGAGCAGAAGACCAAATAAAGGTTCCAAAAGAGAATTGGCCTAACATGCAGTACTAAGTAATACTTGCCACAGTAATGGTAACTTGAAATCCTGTATGAACCAGAACTACATAGACAGATGTCTGTAAATCTTTAAAAAACTTTAAAAATTCATTTTAATTGATGATAAACATTTATTTTCACTTCCTCCCAACTTTCCCTTCCCTCCCCTTAAAACAAAACAAAATGATTAGTAAAGTATAAAAAATTTCTATGTTGTCTTTATTCAAAAACAGCTGTCACTTTCTCATGTGATTCCATTACTTCTTCTACAGGAGACAGGTAACATTCTTCGTCACCAAGGCAGTTAGGTGGCACAACATATAGAGAGCTTGGTGACAGCAAGAACAGAATTCAAATCTAACCTCATACACCAGTTGATACTGGGCAGGTTAACTTTTATCTATCTCAGCTTATTCAAATATAAAATACAAGTATTCCTAGGTTTCTATGAAATCATCCATTGTTATTTCTTATAGAATAATACTATTCCATTATATTCCTATGCTATAAGTTGTTCAGACATCTTGCCAATTAATAGTAAGTTTCCACTAGTTTTGCTACTATAAAAAGAGTTATTATAAATATTTATATAAATATGTGTCTCTTTCTTCTTTCTTTAATGTCACTTTAATAATAGGAGTATAGGCCTAATATTCTTGTTAATTAAAAAAAAAAAAAAAGTACTGACAATTTGTTTACTTTCATTTCCAAATCTCTCTCACCTCAGCTCTCAACCCAGGGAGCGATCCTTTATGACAAAGGATTAAAAAAAAAGTGAAAATACTATTTAGCAAAACTAACAAACATATAAAATGAGTCTGACAATATATGTAATATTCTATACCTATAGTTCTCTACCTCTATAAGGGAGGGAGCTGCTTTTTTCGTCTCTTTAACGATAAGCTTGGTCATTAAAATTTCTTACAACCAGGATTTTTTTTTTTTTAAAGATCCTTTTTATACTGAGAGTCACTATGCTATAAGTATCTCTGCATTTATTTCTAAGTACCACTAAGTGGTGATGCCTGGCCATAAACTAAAATATACACACACACAGACACACACAATCACACAAGCACGTGTTTTTATATGATGTCATCCTTATGGTATGTAAAAAAAATACCTATTCTTGAAAGCATTTAAAAAAAATTTAGCATTCTTTATTCTTTGTACTTAAAGAGGCCCAATGACATCATGATGTTGGAATCAAGGTTCACAGTATTTATATATATTCATTCTCAAAAGTACTTGAAAAAAGCTGGCTAGATAAGGGTATGTTAAATGGTGTTAAATGGTTTTGATAACATTATTTTTTTTCTTTAGGCATCTAAAGTAGCATATATTATCATCAACTTATGAGCATCCATCCTAGTCTCATTTCATCCTTATGACAAAGAGGTTCAAGTTGATCAGACAAAGGATAACTAAATTATAAGGTTTCAATTATTTAAGCTAATCAGTACAGTTTTTGTGTGCTCTTCATTTTCATTTTAACATTTTAGTGGTAAGAACTCTAGATATAGTTTTGATGTAAAGAAATTAAAGAGAAAGGTGATACTTTAGTGATACTTCAGATTCTCAAATTATTAAGAAATGATATGTACATTTTGGATGTTTGCATAAGAGATCCACTGACATTGAGGATGCAGCTGAAGGATGGAGCAAGAGGGAATAAAGGGAAATGAATCATGGAATAAGGAAAATGTAGAAAATTAACCACCTGGATATATAACTGTCATTGATAAGAATGCTCCATTTGCTGATAACAGATTTTACTTATTTGGTTAATCTGGTTCAAAGTATTAAATTTTGCTTATTTCAAATAAAGGTATTACTGAACCCAGACTCTGAATATGATAAATATCTGAAAGAGGACAGACTTAAAATTAGTGTTCAATCCTTCTCAGTTTTAAGTATACATGTGTTATTTTGACATTTTACAATCTCTCATTTGCTTATTTTTATAGCAGTTCAACAGTCCTCCTGACAAACACACCTCATCCCATTTTATTAAGTCTGAGAAAGTAAATCTAAATCTGGTTTACACAAAGATGGCCTAGTCTGTTTGCAAAATACCAGTTTTGGTTTCCTGACACTCAGCTCTGATTTTACTATTTAATTCAGACCTAAAACATTACAGTAGACATTCTTTTTTAATGTCATAGGCCCGGATAGCCTCTAACTATTAATTGTCCAAGGCAGACTCAGCAGTAGATTGTCTTGAGCAATAGGTTAACCAATTCATTTGAGGAATCCAAACTAAAAGGCTGAGGTTTCAAAGAACTTCCATTCTCCAAGGAAAACAATTTCTAGAATTCAGAAAAATAAGGTGTTGAGCACTAGTTTCAGAGAATGGTCTTGTTCTACTTTACCTGGAAGGATATGGAAAGGTTTTCTGGAGGAAGTGACACCTGAGTTTAGACTTGAAGAGAAAGATTTTAATAGGTGAAGATGGAGACTGTATTCAAAGCAATAGAGGATGGACTTTCAAGTAAAAGATGGCAGAATTAGATTGGCTACCATCTAACTTGGCTGTCATATAGAATGTGTGAATATGAATAATGTAAAATAAAGCTAGAAAGGAAGATTGGAGGTAGATGGTAAATGGGATCAATGGGGTAAAGGGGAGAAAAAGCATATTTATTATTTCACCACATGCCAGGCATTGTGCTAAGCCCTTTTTATAAATATTATCTTGCCCAAGGTCACACAGCTAGTAAGTGTCTGAGGTCAAATTTGAACTCGTGTCTTGTGCCGCTTGGCATAGCATCCTATCCACTGCACCACCAGCTGCCTCTAAGATGATAAATGTCCAAACATTTGTGAGCTTTATCTAGTTTCCTGACTGCTACCTCATAAAGACATGAAAAGTTATTTAAAAAACCAAGATTAGCTTTCAATAGTGCATGAGTATACCTGTTAATGAAACATGAGCCAAAGATATAATAAAAAGAAAAAAAACTATAAGTGTAAATGAGACTATACATAAAAATGTTTCGGAAATGTCACTGAACTTGAGAAGTAAACAATCATTTGTTATGCTCAGTGGATCAAGGGTGTATACTAGAGCCATTTAGATGGCTAGTGAATATTACGAGATCACATAATTCAGTTTAGCTAAATAACTTGGTTTGGAGGGATGAATAATTGGAATGACATTTGACAAAGGCCCCACTCTGACTACCCTTTTAGCTCAGTTAAGAGCGACAAGAGTTTATCTTATTGACCCCTTCTTATGGCTTTAAAGAAGTAACACATATTATTCATCAGAACCTTATGGAACAGGAAGAAAGGTCAAAGTGGTAAATCAATAGAATCTGTTAAGAGTTTCTAAATTATTCATTTTATGCCAGATCCTTTGGCAGTGCTGTACCTATCATCTATAATCAGTATAGTTCCTGAAAGTTTTGGCTGCTGACTTGCAAACCAAGGCCCTTTAGAGTTCCTGCATTTGCTTAAAATGATACAATTGTATTATTTCCCAAAAGGGGAAAACCCACTCTTAATTTACTAGCTCACAGTGAAAAAAAAAATTGTAACTTTTATTTTGGTGCTTATTCTGATTAAATCAGGCTTTTTCATCATTAGATTTTATTGAGTGTACTGTATTTCTCTGCAAAGAATATTTCTGTACTTATGATGGTTATGGCTAACAAATCTGCAAATACACCATGCTCTGTAATGTTCAGGAATAATATATATCATTTGTTCTCCCCTCCCCCCACTTATTTCTGATGCTTACCTAATGAAAAGCTGTTCGATATAGTGTAGTGCTATATTTGGAGATAAGAAGAAACTGGATCCAAATTCTTCCATAAACATGTCCTACCTGGATGATCTTGAGAAAAGTCATTGGTTCTCTATGTGCTATAATTTACTTGTTTAGAATATGGGTAAATGACATCTATACTAATTCACAGGAAATGAAGGTCAAGCGAGATAATATAGAATGGATAACATTTGGATAAAGATCAAAGAAGGCAGCAACAGAGATGATACTGTTAGCAAAGAATACCACAGACTACCTAGATAGAAGGAGAAAACCAAAGAAGAGTTTAGGAAACTTCCCAATCTTGGCACAGAGCCTTAGTGAAGGAGAATTTGAATTCTCCAGTTATATATGGAAGCACCCTGGGAAAAGCAGAGTAACTAATAATTTTTTGGTTCTCCTTAATAATAAGTCTAAATTTCTAAAACTAGAATCAATCAGAGTCAATAAACATTTGTTATGTGTTAAGTACCATGCAAAGCCCCCCAAAAATTATTTTTACAATTCACACATAGAATGAGTGACTTGCTTGGGGTCGTCCAGGTAGAACATATCTGTGGAAGAATTTGGATCTAGGTTATTCCTGATACAAATACAGCACTCGCTACACTATAGCAAACAACTTTTTATCAAGTAAACATCAGAAATAAGTATGGAGAAAAGAACACATGATTTATATCATATCTATATTATTCCTGACCAGCACAGATCATAGTATATTTGCAGATTTGTTAGCTAAAGACATTTTCTGCCCTCAAGGAGCTTACAGACTAATGGGAGAAGACAACACAAAGAAAAAAGTTCAAAAGTCAGAGATAGGAAGGAGAGGAAGCTACCCAGCATGTGGTCAGGGCAGAAAAGATCTGAGTTATGAGTTTCAAAGATCACATTTTGCAGAATGATGAGATTCTGGCAATTAAAAAGAAAGTGACTTCCCTGAGTGCTTGCCTCAAAGTGAGAACTGGAAGCAGCTCTCACAGGTCAATCCCCTACTTTCTCCAGGCAGAGGGGAGGAGAAGCCCCAAGGGAGAAATTGTGCATTTCAGAGTTGATTTCTTTTTGAAGATGAGAAAACAATGAACAAAGTGATTACTTAGAATCACTAAGGAGTTACAAGTTGTTGAAATACAAAGGATGAGAACTCTAGGAGAAATGATGGAAGAGGAAAGGAAAGTTGGTCATAATCTGATATGCACCCTAGATTTTAGAAGAGTAGATTTTAATGGTTTCAGAGAGGATATATATGATCCTATTAGCTCAGAAAGACTAGAAACATATTCTACAATATGTAATTCTAATGACACAAGAAAAGCAATTCCAATGAGAAAGGGAGAGTTTTTTTCTAATAGGATTGCTGTGAATGCACATAGAATTTAACAACCAATTTAGACTTAAAAGATATGTATTACTGTATCATAGTACTAGACAAGAACTATTGCTCCAACTTTCAAAATATGAGAAAAGATATTGCTAATGATAAGCTAGAAATTTTGATGTGGATGTCTGGCAAAATGTAAAATGTATTATTAAAGAGAAAGGTTGGACTAGATCACCTTCAAACTACCAAATTCTGTGTTTAGTGCTTTGAGAACAGGAAGCCGTGACCATCAACAGCTGACATGGGCTTATTAATAAAATGAGTCACATCAGACTAATATCATTATTATTATTATTATTTTTTGGACAGGATTACTTGATTGGTAGAACAAGGAGCTGTAATATTTAGAGATTATCTAGATTTTAGTGAGATACTTTATCACGTTCTCATGTTATTCTTGATCAAAACAGGGAATGTGG
Source organism: Antechinus flavipes (assembly GCF_016432865.1). Classification (NCBI taxonomy): domain Eukaryota; kingdom Metazoa; phylum Chordata; class Mammalia; order Dasyuromorphia; family Dasyuridae; genus Antechinus; species Antechinus flavipes. The sequence goes on from NC_067401.1 coordinate 166,489,575, forward strand.
GCTAAACAATAGGACAATGAGACATTTAGAATTGATTGAATGGTTTGGCACAAAGAGTAATTAATGGGTTCATTGTCAATTTGTAAAGCAGTAGCTAGTGGATAGATTCAGGGATCTGCAGTAGATTCTGTGTTTTTTAACAAACTAATCAATAACTGAAAAAGGTAACATGTCATGCTTACAGAATGAAACAAAGCTACAGGGGATAATTAACATGTTGGATAATAGATTCAGAATTGTAAAGTGTTTAGCACAATGTTTGGCACATAGGAAACATTATATAAATGTTAACTGTTATTTTATAGCATTTCAACTGGCTAGAACACTGGACAGAATCCAAGATTCTGGGAGAAACATAAAGTCTTACACCTTGCTTTGAGAAACTCAGTTTTTCAAATATAATACAAGAAGGGTATAGCTAGAGAGGAATTTTTATGAAAAAGATGGGAATTCAAATATAGTGGCAAAAACATGGAAACTACAAGAAGGCTATCAATTGGATAATGGCCAAACAAGTTATGGTATATGCATGGAGCAGCACTCTGACATAAGAAATGATATAAGGAAAGCAATTTACTTGATATTAACATTGTAGAGACAAACAACACTGAAAATTTTAAGAACTCTGCAGTGCAATGCAATGACTAATCACAATGAACGATATGAGGTGAGATCTTTTAAGACAGTTGTGAAAATCGAGTAAGGCTTCATCTACTTCAGAGTTTGAGTAGGCCTGAAGGACTTAAAGCATTGAGTTAAGGGTATACTTAAATCCCCTTGCTGCTATCCTCCTATGACATCAGTGTCTCCCTATTTCAGTCAAATATGGGCAACTATGTACTTATTGGTGAAGTTCAATTTCTTGGGTAGTTCCCTCGTTTAGAATGTAAGATCCTCAGCCAATAAGGATGAGGGTCAGTGGTGGGAGGGGGTATTTGCGTTAGGGATTAAAAGTGTTGACCCTGTTCCCAATGGTGCTTCCTATTTTTGACTGTTTGCTGGAGGGATGGGATGCCCTTCTAGCAAGAATGTATAATAAACTTTGCTTTGCTTCTAGCGATCTCTCCAGCTTTTTTTTTATTAAATGGTGACCCCTCATCATTTCTGAACCATACACAATTATGGAGGCCTAATAATGAAGCATGCTAATCACCTTCTGTGAGAGAGGTGAAATCGATAATTTTGGATAAAGCTAGTGTAGGAATGTTCTGCTTGACTATGTGTATCTATTATAATTTTTTTTTTTTTTTTTTGGTTTCTTCTCCCTAGCACAGGTGGAAGTGGGAGGCAGGAGAAAAAAAAGTTCATTAATTAACAAAGAAATCTAAAAACCCAGAACCAAAACCAAAATAGCATTTATGGTTGTAAGCATTTGTGTAAAATTTTAAAGTTTGCTGAACATTTTACATGTTATCTCATTTGATCCTCATAGCAACCCTGTCAAATAAGTATGAATAATATCCCCATTTTGCAGATGAGGAAATTGAGGCTCACAACAGTTAAATGACTATGGGCAGGTAGTTGGTGTAGTGGATAGAACACCAGCCCTGAAGTCAGGAGGACCTGAGTTCAAATCTGATCTCAGACACTTAAACACTTCCTGGCTATGTGACCTTGGGCAAGTCACTTAATCCCAATTACCTCAGCAAGAAAAAAAAAAAGTAAAATGAATTGAGCAGGGCCATAAGAGTCAGTATAGAGTGACAGACTTGGACATACATTTTCTCTGATTGCAAATCCAGCACTCTACACACTGAGACATCCAGTCATCTTAACATCTTAACAAACCAAAAAAAAAAAAAAAAATAAACTGGTGTTTTAGATCATTGCAAACTCAATATAAATTAATAGCAGCAGCCCTGAAAACCTCATCATGATGTGGCGGTAATCCTGGTTTCTTGAAGACTATATCAGTGGTGAGAAAAACCCTGGCACCATAGGTCCTAATTATCCCATTCTATGCATGAGGGACCCTAGGCCCACATTTGGGGATGGATTTTCTTATTTGAGCAATGGCAAAGAAGCCAGTGTCACTGAATTGCAGCGTATATTAAGGATGAAGGTGGCAAGGGGGTGTAAGGTTTAAAACTGGAAAGATGAATGGGGGGAAGAGTTATAAAGGACTTTGAACACCAAACAGAGGATTTTACATTTGATTCTAGAGGTGATATTAACTTTAGCAGAAGTTGACTAAGCAGTAGGGTGATGTGATTAGACTTGTACTTTAGGAAAATCACTTTGGAGTGAAGGATGGATTGGAGATTTTTCCAGAGGAAAACTGTTACAATGGAGAAGGTACAATATCATAAGAAGATTGGCTGAAATCTTGTGAGGTTTAGTCTAGACAGAATTTGGCAGGGGAAAAGAGAAAGGAAAAGGAAAGGAGGGATAGGGAGCCAGAGTGGTCATGTTAAAAAGTCTTGAAGTACATAAATGACCATGACAGTTTAGACCTATTTTGCGTGGTCCTGCAGGACCAATCTAGGAACAATTGTTGGGATTTTTAATGAAGGAGATTTAGAAATATTCTAAATTAATACTGAGTGGGGAAAGGCAAATTAAAACAACTCTAAAACATTTTATCAGACTGGATAATATGACAGAAAAAGAAAATGACAAAGGCTGGAGATAATGAGGAAAAATAGGGACACTAATGTACTATTGGTAGAGTTGTGAACTGGTCCAACCCAAAGAGTTATGAAAATGTGCACAAAATATTTTTTATCCAACAATACCACTGCAAAGATCTGTATCCCAAATAGATCAAAGAAAAGGGAAAAAGATCTAGAGATACAAAAATATTTATAGTGGCTCTTTCTGTGGTGGCAAAGAATTGGAAATTGATAGAATGCTTTTCAGTTGGTGAATGGCCAAACAAGATGTAGTATATGATTGTGATGAAATATTACTGTGTATAAAAAATGACAAGAGGAATGATTTCAGAAAAAAACTTGGGAAGCCTTAAATGAACTGAGAAGGAGTGAAGTGAGCAAAATTAGGACCTCATTGTGTACAGTAACAGCAATATTATAATGATGATCAACTGTGAAAGACAGCTACTTTAATACAATAATCCAAAACGATTCTGGAGGAATGCTATTCACTTCTAGAGAGAGCTGAGTATATATTTTTCATTTTCTTAGTTTTTCTTATGATTTGGCTAATGAGGAAATGTTTTTACATGATTTCACATGTATAATTGATCTCATATTGTTTACCTTCTCAATGAGTGGGGAGAAACTGGTAAGACAGAATTTAGAATTCAAATTTAAAAAGAAATGTTAAAAAAAATGATTTTTTTTAAAGGCAAAAGGAGATTTAGGAAAAAACTCTTTAATAATTAGAGCTATCCAAAAAGGAGAATGAACTGCTTCAGAGGAAATCTGTTTCTCTCTCCCTGGAGATTTTCAAGCAAATACTGAATGAATAATTATTGATCATTTTATAGAAGCAATTCTTTTTCAGGCTAATCTAAATGACCTCAAATCTCTTTAATCTGAGATTCTTTGATATTCAGGAGTTAGGGAATTTGCAAAGCAGATGGACAAATTTCAATGGTACTAAAATCATTGAGGAAATCTCTTAGGGGTTCTGTATACTTCTGCTCCTGCCCATTCTGGACTATGAAAAGTACATACTGTCATAGAGGTTTAGAGGGAAAGGTCCAATTTTCCTCAGTGATCCATCTCATTTGTTTCCTAATCATATTACAATGATGCTTTATCATAGCATAAAAATATTTATGGTTTCTTAAAGACTATATCAGTAAAGTGCAAGATGTGGCATATTATACCTAGTTCATGATATTTCAAATAAAGATTCAGTGACTGAATGTTGATCTATTTCAAATAGATCAACCTAAATCTGTAGGGATTCAATAGCAGATTGGCTACATGGTGATGAAGTTCTTGGTCAAAGCAAACCATGAATGTCATTTATGAAAGCACAAAGAGCTTGTGATCTGCATTAGTTAAATAAGCATCCATACCAAAGAAATAAAAAGATACTTAATGGGTGGCTTTCTTCAACAGAAAAAAAAAAAGTCTCCTTTACATTAGAAAAGAAGCAAATCAAAGATAGCATTTAAAGTATTATATGTATGGAGGCCCCACTTACCCTTCTGGATGATCTGCTGTGCTTGCTTTCTTACACGTGTATTGCGTAGAAACCGCCACTCCCGTTCTTTTCGGATTTGGCTCTCCAGATCATGTTCTTCTGGGATCTTTGAACAACAACAAAAGATGAAATCAAACTCAACTGCCTGAAGGAACATTAAAAAAAAAAGTCTTCTTCCTTCAAGTCTTCCATAAATGCTAAAATAAATGAGTTAGTCTGGAGAAAATGGCATTTTGGTCAGGACCAAATGTCTTGATGTGTAAAAACAGATGGTCAGTATTTAAAAGGCTTTACATCTTAAAGTCCAGTGAGTAAGTAGCTAATGGAGAGCCATTATATTGCAAAGTGGAGAAAGAGGAAAGTATACATGGAGCTAATGAGAGCCATTATATTGCAAAGTGGAGAAAGAGGAAAGTATACATGGTGGGCAGCTAGGCAGGGCACCTGAGTCTGGTGAGTACATGCAGTAAGTAATGCACTTTGTAACCCGGGAACTGGGTTAACATTCTAGCCTTGAATTGCTGTATAACACTGAGCAAGTCATTTTACTTTCTGGTTGAGAATTGTCTCAATTAGGGAAAATAATATTTGAACCATCTACTTTCCAGGGTAATAAGCACTTTATAAACCTTAAAGGGCAATACAAATTTGAGTTGATATCACTATCAACATTATTATTAACTCCTCTCATCTTTTTGAGGGACTTCAGATAGAAATAGCAAGGAGAAGTCATTACTACTATTCTTTTATATTTGACTTTTGGGAGGATACTATTATATACATGGATAAAATATCTACTTTTGAAATTGAGCTAAGTGGCATGGTGCATAAAGTATTGGACCTAGATTCAGGAAGGCTCCTCTTCCTGAGTTCAAATCTGGCCTCAGACATACTTACTAGCTGTGTGTCCCTGTAAGTTTCCTAACCCTGCTTGCTCTAAATCACTATTGATTAAAGAAATGCAAAGTGAGGCAATTCTGAGGCATCATTTCACATCTAAGATGACAGAAAAAAGTAATGATGAATGTTAGAGGGGATGTAGAAAAATTGGGACACTAATGCCTTGTTGGTGGAGTTGTGAAATGATGTAACCATTCTGGAGAGCAATTTGGAACTTATGCCCAAAGGACTATAAAACAGTGCATAATCTTTGATCCAATAGTTACAATTGAGCCTATATGCCAAAGACATTATAAAAGAGGGAAAAGGACTCACATGTGCAAAAATGTAGTAGTTCTTTTTGTGATGGCAAGGAACAGGAAATTGAGTGAATGCCCATGAATTGAGGAATGGATAATATATTATGGTATATGGATGTATTGGAATATTATTATTCTATAAAAATGATGAGGAGGCTAATTTTAGAAAAGCCTGAAAAGACATACATGAATTGATGCAAAGAGAAGTGAACAGAACCAAGAGAATCTTTTATATAGTAATAGTAAGATTAAGAAAGACTTAGCTCTTTTCAACAATCAGATGATTCAAGGAAATTCTAACAGACTTTTGATGGAAAGTACCATACATATCCAAAAAAGGAACTATGGAGAATGAATGTGGATGAAAGCATAGTATTTTCACCTTTGTTACTGTTATTTATTTGCTTATTTTTTCTTTCTCATGTGTTTTTTTCTTTCCATTTTGATTTGATTATTTTTCCTCAATACGATGAATATGGAAACATATTTAGAAGATTTGCATATATGAATTGCTTGCTATCTTGGGGAGGGGAGAAAGGGGGAAAATTTGAACACAAGGTTTTACAAAGTTGAATGCTGAAAACTATCTTTGCATGCATTTGGAAAAATAAAATACTACTAAAATAAAAAAAATTAAAACATATATATATGTATGTATTTGTAAAAGAAAAACATAGCTTGAAACAAGAGATTCCAAACTACCCTCTTCTTCTTTTTCTTCTTCTTCTTTTTTTTTTTTTGAAAAAAAAAAATAGAAACAACACTCAAAGTGGAGTTGGGAGAGCCTGAAGTATGAATCTTGCCTCCAGTACTTACATACTAGATAATTACAGGTATATTATTGCAGAAAGACACCTCTGAAGCTGATGAGCTTAGTCTTCTTTCATCACACAGACACAGGAAGGACTTATGACCTCTCTATAGTCACATGAGTAATAAGTATCAGATAAAGGTGGGATATGAAGCCAGATCTTCTGACTCCAAAGCCAGTGAACCTTTTCCAGTGTGTCACTTGAGCCTGATTCTTCAACATAAAATGGGGATAACAATACCTCACAGGATGCTACTGAGGACAAAATGAGATAATGTATTGAAGATTAAAAATTTTTTAAAAAATACTCTTGGAATATTATTAATGTCTATGAACTTAACCCAGAGAATTATAATCACATATAACCACTGTACACCTTTATTTCTTTAATTATAATAAACTCTCAATTCCTTATTTTTCATTTTTGTAACTGGGTATATACATCATTGCAGGCATATGCTAAGTCTATAGAATGGATGTTAGCTTCTGAAAAGGATGGATGAAGTCAGTGTCTTCCACAGAAAGTACAATCATGAATTAGAATTTTGTTATATTCTTAAGGAAGATCATCTATGGCCAGAAAAGACAGAAGGCAGAGTTGCTCAGTCTTTATTTTGCTTCCATTTTCTCTGCCAAGGAGAATGACTTCGCACAGGAAGGCAAAGCAAAAATGATTAACAGGGAATTGATATTCAAGATAAATAGGGAAATAGTAAGAAAATACCTAGTTGCTCTTGATGTATTCAAGTTAGTTGGCCAAAATGAACTACATCCTTGGATCCTGAAAGAATTGGCAGATGTCACTGCTGAGCCACTGTCAGGGATATCTGAAAATGTGAGAGGTGCCACAAGATTGGAATTGGGAAAATGTCCTATTGAAAAAAATTTAAGAAAACAGAATCTGCAAACTATAACCTAGTAAGCTTAACCTTAATTACTGAAAAAAATCTAAATGGTAAGATATAGATTAGATGATTAAAAAAATTTAGATTGATTTAGAACTGGATGAGTAACCAGAATTAATGATTTAGTATCAATGAGGCAGGAGATTTCCAGTAGAGAATTCAAGGGGTTCTGAACTTAACCTTGTGTTATTTACTACTCATAACAATGATCCAAATAAAGATATGGATAGAACACTCATCAGAACATTGATGAAAAGCCAGGAGGGATAGCTAACATATATGATAAAGATGTTGACATTGAAATGGGCTAAGTTTAATAAGTGGAAATTAAATAGAACTGAATTTAAAGTCTTACATAATAGTACAATAAATTAATTTCACAAATATCAGAAGGGGAAGATATGTTTAGAAGCAAGTGTTCTGAAAATGAGCTGGAGGTTTTAGCAGAATGAAAGCTCAATGTGAAAGCAGTGTGATGTGCCTGCCAATTAAGCAAATATGACTGAAGGCTCTTTTAAGAGGCCTTGATTCCAACCAGACCTCAACCATAGTATTGTGTTAAGTTCTAGGCCCAATGATATTAAAGACATTGATAAGCAGCAAATCCAGATTGAAAAAGGTCTTTGTACCTAAGATTGGGTGAACAAATTGGACATTTTTAGCCTGGAAGTGAGACAAGATAGCATTGTTCAAGTATCTGAATGATCTGATTGTCATATGGGGGAGAAATCAGTTTTGTTTTATTTGGTCCCAGAGGGTAGAATCAACAGGAATGGATGGAGCTGAAAGGAGGCAAATGTGGATTAGATTTCAAGAAAAAAAGTTCTTAAAAATTAGAACTGTCTAAAAGTGGTATGTATTCCCTTGAGAAATGGTTGAATTTTCTCTCTTTGCATGTCTTCAAGTAGATGGTCACTGATCACTTACATGTTACCTCATAGAATTCCTTTTATGACTTCACTTCTGACCACTCTCATGCTATTAGAATGTCCAGAAACCAAGTCCTGGAAGATATAATCCTTTCGACCCTGGATAAACTGCCCAATTGAGCGTGGCCTCAGTCATCTAGGACATCTAGCTAAGATTCTAATTACACCGCGCTCCTGAGCTATCTCCTCACTTACGTTCCATTGCATACACTTGCCTTTTCCTGTACCTTTCTAGTTATTGAACCATAAATAAGTTATTCCTAAAATGAATGCCACTCTATTCCTGCTATAGCTCTATTCATCATCCCTGTAACTTTCATAACCAAAATATCCTTCCCTGGCCACAATACCCTTTTGTCTTATTTCCCTCCTTAAAAGCAAGGAGTGTCTTTGTTTTTTATATTGATATTTTCAGCGCTTAGCACAGTGCTTGATAAAAAGTAATTGCTTAAAAATGACTTTTAATTAATTAACTGATTTATTCATTTCTTTAGGAGTTGAACTGCACATACATAAACACAGACACAGACATATAGACACAGACACACATAGAGTATTGCTTGACTTTCAATATTTTGGGGAGATGTTGGATGGTGAGAATTTAGAATTAAAAATAAAAAAAAGGTACCTTTCTGTTTACACACAAAGCCACATATATAGAACATGTATATACACATATGCATATATTACACATGTATGTACCTATGCTTGTGTATGCATGTGTGTGTGTGTGTGTGTATACATACACACATATCATAGTTTTTAAAAGTTATTTTTGGTTCCAAATTCTCTCCTTCCCTCTAACCCTACCCCAATCCACGAGAAGGCAAGCAATATATGATATTCATTATATGTGAAGTCATACAAAACATATTTCTATATTAGTCATGTTGGGAAAAAAAAGGTAAGAAAAAGTGAAAAAAATATGCTTCAGTTTGCACTCAGTGTTGATCAATTCTGTATCTGGAGGGGTATAGCATTTTCATCATGAGTCCTTTGGAATTGTCATGGATATTTATACTGATCAAAGTAGCGAAGTCTTTCACAGGTGTTTATCATTACAATATTTTTATTACTGTGTACAATGTTCTCTTGGTTTTGCTCATTTTACTTTGCATCAGTTCATTTAAGTCTTCCCAGGAAAAAAGATAAATATTTTGAAAAAATAAATCTTAGAAACCATCTGATCAAATTCCATTCTACAAATGAGGAAATGGGGCTACAGAAATTAAATGACTTGGTCAAGGTCACTATCTCTATCCTTTGTATTATGTTTATATTGGGTAGGGATTATATGTGAACAACTATGGTTGAACTGTTGTCCTTTTTACAATTTACATCGTTTCTTTGCAGGTGGCTACAATCTCAGTTCTCAAATTGACAGGTGCATGTCACTCTGTCCCTTTACTTTTGCTTTGTAATTGTCTTTGCTCCAAAATCACTACATTTGATTTTTTTGTTTACCAGGTTGTTCTGTTTGCTGCTGTTTGAACTCATTTTGCAAAAATGTTCAGCATTCCATGGCTAAGCTATACTTAAAAAAAAAAAAAAAAAGTTGTGTCAAAAACTCCATTGAGAAATTTATTGATTAAGAAATATCCCCAAGTGGAACATGGAGGCAGAGTGTGGATTTCTAACCACTGATTGTATTTTGTGACAATCTAGTGTTTATCCAAAAAGAAATGACAAATGACCAATAGTGGTACAAAAAACAAACCTGGATAAAAAGTATTAAAGCATGTGTAGGAGCTAGGATATTGAACTTTAATGGAAATCTGGTTTCTACAAGAATAAATTAGAGAAAGAGATCTAAAAGGCTGTTTCAACTAGGAAAGGGAGAGGGACATGATAAGAATTTTAAGTTATTGGATCAGCATTCCCTGATGGTCCCAAAGCTGGATTATGCAGAGCATGTCTCTCCCTGATAAGAGGGCAGAGCATCACAGATGGTACAGAAAATTCTGAGAGACTTAGTTTTTAGCTCTAAAGATAATGGAGTCAACATTTTTTTTTTTCCTGAGGGATGAGGGACATAATATTGTTTGGAAGATATATTCTAGATGGGAGGTAGTAGACTATGACAGAAGTCTGTGGTCAGAGATGAAGTGTCTGCCTGTTCTTGTCACTGACTGCCATGGAGGAAGGAGTGGGGGGAATAATTCTCCCAGGGTTATAATTCTAGGTAATCAAAAGGGATGGGGACAACTATTGGGGGAAGAGGAATGTAATAACATTCTCATTTGTCTTTTGTATTTGATGCTGTGGGACTGAGTATGTTGACAAAGTAAGACTGCCTATGAGGTATACCTTTCCTCACTACTTGGAGAACTGCAGGGTGGGATCTGGATGCGTTCTTCTTTTTTGGCTTTGCTAAACTGATAAAATATACTTTTACAACTGGAATAATAAACCTGTTCTATGCTTTCAGGATATGACTACTATTGGTCAAAGTCTAGTTTGAATCAGATGAAACAAGAAAAATAGGAGAACCAAAGGGGGAGGAAATAAGGAGAAGGAAAGAAAGGGGAAAGGAAACAGGAGAGGGGGAACATAGAGAAAGTAAGAAAACACATGAGAGAAACAGAAGACAGCAGACACAGAATCATTAGGGAGATGATGTTATTGAACAAGATGAAAAAACCCAATGAAATTATTTAACCACATATTTCTGTCCAACAGAATCTTTTAATCAAGCATTCTGGTTCCTCCTCCTCTCTACGCTATTTTTCTTTGAGCTTTCCAGTAAACAAAAATCTAGTTTCAGCTTTTGCTTAGCTTTCCTCTAACCAGAGCTCCCGGAGGTATGTGGGTGTTTGTAATAGTGTTACACGATTAGGATCATGACACTCCACAGATTTCTAACACCTTTTGGCTTCTACTCAGACAGAAACCAATTATTATTCTGAAGTCCCCTACTGAGACACATCAGTCGAAAGCCAATGAAATTCATATCCTTTAATTCTCATGCCTGGCTCAAAGAACAGTTTGGGGTTTAGGAAAAAGAGGAAAGCTGGCGTCTCCCCAGAGGATTTGTGGGGGAACATCAGTTCCCTATATGTTTGCTAAGGAAAATATGCTGCATAAGATGAATTTGTGAGTCACAGAAACCAATTCTCAGTTAGTTCTACCATTCTAATATTTGAAGAAGTTCAAAGGGCATGGAAGTAAGAGGTATGACTAAGGTACATGGATATTAGGAATGAAAAAGGCCCAGTTCCTCATATGTGCCAATGCCAAGATAGTTAAACATCAAGGTCTACAGAACTTTTCAAGATTGTTGCTGTTCATCCTCCTAGCGAGCAATGTTGTTTGTACTAAATGGAGAATGATTGAGTATGGTTCTAAATTCACTCAAAAGACATGTATTATTTTGTTCCTGAGAATTTAAATAAAAACAGGGATGAGTTTGCTAATTTGCTCATCATGGCTCTGTACAGTGCAAATATCTTCGAGGATTAACATTCTGTGTTTTTGTATGTCCATGCTATTGTTGACTGTATATCAGGCAACAGAGATAGTCAACTACAGGCATTTTTTTGAGGGCAGTAACCTGCATAATCATCATTTTCATTTGCTATTTGGTGAAAATGGTGATTTTAATGTAACAAAAAAAAATGCTTCACAAGTCACCAACCAACTACAATAGCAGGATTACAATAACAGAACTTTAATCATTCTTCAGAGAAGGATAATTGGACCCTTCAAAACAATATGTCAGGTTATAACCTGGAACTGAAATTAGTTCTTTTGACTCTCAGATCAGTGCTCTGATCTGAGAACATACTGATACAAAACAGGCACATTTCTGTCCCCAATACTGTAGCTGCTTCTATTTTCCCTCTTTTTCAAGCATTTCATCAGAATTAGAGGGAAACCCTGTAGGAAAAGTGGGGAGAAAGGAAGGCCATGTTGCTAAAGTTATTTTCTGACAGACTAAGGCAAACATTTGGCAGACTTTGCAGCCATTATTTGCAATTTGTATATTAGGCCAGAAGTGACTCACTCACAAGGACCTTTCATCACATTGCATATCAAACAGAAGGAGGACAAAACTTTTCTGGAATGTAAAATATTGCTGTTCTGCAGCAATTTGTTAATAGACCACTGAGCAATCACAATAGAACCTGCTCACTCTAAATGTATTTGATTTAATCACCAATAAATCAAGAGAACTCTGACTGTCTAAAACAAAATCAGTAATTCCTAAGAAAAATTAATATTGACATAATTGTGGAGTACATGCTACCAGATCCTTTGCAGGAGATGGCAAGAAGGTGATGCCAGACAAAAGAGTAGCAGTTCAGGGTGTGTGTGTGTGTGTGTGTGTGTGTGTAAGAGGGAGAGAAGAAGGGAGACAGAGGAAGGGAAAGACAAAGAGAGAGGAAGAGGGAAGGAGGGAAAGAGAGAAGGAGGGAGGGAGGGAGAGAGAAAGAGAGAGAGAGAGAAAAGTGTGTGTGTGTGTGTGTATGTGTGTGTGTGTGATGATATCCAATTTGCCTCATAAACATGAACAAGAATGTATTTCTATAAAAGAATGGTAAGTCAGCTGCTAGTGAACCACTGGCATGTGTGTATGTGTGTGTGTGTGATGATATCCAATTTGCCTCATAAACATGAACAAGAATGTATTTCTATAAAAGAATGGTAAGTCAGCTGCTAGTGAACCACTGGCACTGTTCAATATGAAATCATGAAGTAGTAGAGTAAATGAGCACCCCTTTCCTCTCAATTTCTCCTTGGATAGCATGAAAACAATATTCTAGCAGTTTCTCTCAAGCCTTCACCGAACTGTATGTACACTAAATAAGTTTTCATCAGAAATATTTTTTTGATGCAAAAATTTTTTTTTTTATTGACAGAACATATGCAACAATTTTTCAACAATGACCCTTATAATCACTTCTGTTCCAACTTTTCCCTTCTTTCCTTCCACCCCATCCCCTAGATGGCTGGCAGTCTCATACATGTTAAACATGTTAAAATATATCTTAAATACAATATATGTGTACATATCAGAAATATTTTTTTCTGTTTCCCCCTCCACCACCACCACTGGGCAAAAAAGAAATTGGGTCTGCTTTCTTTCTGAACTGTTCGAGAAAGAATCAAAGCCTGTATTTTTGGAATATAAAAATAGGGTGACATTAGTTGGGATAATTAATATGATGCTGAAAATTCATAACTAACTGAACTGTTATGAAACAGTCCTGACTTCCCTCAGTCTGTCACTGGCACCACCATTCACTTATCATTAAACCTGAGTCAATTTTGACTACTTTCTTTCAATCAACTCCTCTATTCAAGTAGAGATCTTCTAATTCTGCAAAACCTCTTGAATCTGAACATTACTTTTCATTCTCACAACCACATCAACTTAGGGCTTCTACTTTGAATAAGTTACTACTCTTGTCCTCCAAGTTTATTTCACTCCACTTTAGTCTTTCTATTTTTGCCAAATGAATCTTTATTATTTGATCTTGTCATTTTTATACTAAAAATTCAAGAATAAATTCATTTTTTAATTGGCTTTAACTTACACTAAGCCCTAACACATAATTTACCCCAGTCATACTTCTTTACTTGCTGTCCCCTGAATAATCTCCTTATTTTCCTCTTCAAGCCTTTGCTCCTGGATTACCTTCTTCTAAGAACCATCTTTTGAATTCTTCTGTATTTTAGAAGACTCAGTAAAATGTCATCACGTCTATGAAGCCTTTCCTGACATCCCTCCAGAATTAGAAAATAACTTTTCATTATTTTTGCAGATCAGGCTGTTTTTTCCCCCATCATAATTGCTTGTTTTCTCTCTTACTAGACTAAAGTGCTTGCCAAGAGGAAAGAGTTGTGTAGTATGAAAATAGCAACTCAGATTTCTATAGCACTTTAAAGTTGAAAAAGTCCCATTTCTCACAGTGACCTTTGGAGATCAGCTATGAGGAACAACTAGGTAGAGTAGTGAATAAAATGCTGATAGGACTCAGGAATACTGAAGTTCAAATCTTGCCTCAGATTCCTAGTGGGTGTGTGATCCTTAAATAGCAAGTCATTTAAGGTGTCAGCCTTAACTTCTTTATCTGTAAAATGGGGATAATAATAGCACCTACCTCATGGAACTGTTTTTAAGTTCAAATAATTTAATTGTCTAGAAAGTGCTTTAGAAAGTACTTGGCACAAAGTAAGTATTTAATATTGTTCCTTTTATCTTTTCCTTCCCTTATGAGATAAAAAGGGGTGTTTTAATCTTCATTTTATAGATGAGTAAACTGAGACTCTGAGAGGTTAAATGCCACTCACATAGTTTCTAAATTTTAGAGGTGGGCCTCAAACCTAAGTGTCTTGACCTTAAGTTTATCATGCTGGCTCTTAATGATTTTTATACTTCTCTCAGTTTGTGCACCAGTGCATGCGCCCATACACACCCACCCACACACTCACACACATGACTGACTTTGTACCCAGTAGGTCCTTAACAAATGTTTGCCAAAATTAAATTAAAATAGTCCATTGCGATTTTACGGTTCTGACATATCAGAACTTCATGAACTAATAACTTTCAAGTTTCCTAATGCATGTATCAGTTACATAAATTAGCTGGTGATAAGCCTATAAAAAACTTAACAAAAAATGGGAAATACTGAAGTACAGAGTTGTGGGGGAGGCATGAGCAAACAGGTCCATCCAGCCCAACCTGTAAATCAAGAAGAATCTCTTTCCCAACACATCCAAATAAATGGTTATCTAATCTTGGCTTGAAAATTTCCAGTGAGGGAAAAACCTTTAATTCCAGAAGCAGCCCATTTAATTTGGGGAATTGCTCCAGCCATTAGGAAGCCTTTCATATCATAAAGCTTGAGTTTGTTGCTTTTTGATTTCTGCTCATTTTTCCTAGTTGTCTTTAGTAACATAACCTATGTACAAGTTGTGATTGTTACTTTCTGAGCAGCTTTGTGTTTCTAGGAGTGCTCATCCTTTTGGTCATTAGAAGATGCAACTTTAAGAATTTTTGGAAAAATTTAAACATTTATTAAGAATTTCTGTGATCTGAACATCAAACTACTTTCAGGCTTGTTAAGTGTTTTGGGATTTTCTTTTATTTTCTGAGAGTACTTTTTTTTTTTTTTTTTAAATTACCAACTAACTTGTAGGCTGGATTGCCTAGTAGTACAGTGGATAAAGCACCAGGCCAGAAAGACTCATCTTGCCAAGTTCAAATCTAGCTACTTACTAGCTATGTGATCCTGGGCAAGTCACTTAGCCCTGTTTGCCTCAGTTTCCACATCTGTAAAATGAGCTGCAAAAGGATATGTCAAACTACTTCTGCCAAGAGAACTTCACCAAATGGATTCTCAAAGAATCAGATATGACTGAAATGACTGCGCAACCACAAACAAACAAGCATGTAAGTTCACTGAGCATAGGGACTTTGTATATTCCTCAATGTCTAGTTCAGTGTTTTGCAAATAACAAAGATTTAGTGTTTATTGAACTGAATCTAGATTATTTTTATTTTACATGAAGAGAAGCTTGATCAAAATAAGTTTATGATATTTCTATGCAATAAAATACATAGAGGTTTTTTATTTGTTTTGGTCAGCTTCCACATGAAAACAAAATTAGATTGATAAGTATCTTGATGAATAGTCAACTCATGGAAGTACAAACATATTTTTAAAGACAGAAAAAAAGCCTTGCATATTCCGTGCTTCATTTCTTAACTAGAAAAAAAGAAAAAAGAAAAATTGTAAAACCCCAAAGTACCCCAAAAGTTATCATTAATAGTGGAGACATAAGCACATTTTTAACTATAGCCAAAAAATCTAGGGCTGGCTAGATTTAAACTAAAGGTCAGAAACAGATTATTTTCTAAAATGTATCTAATTGAATTTAAAAGAAAAAAGTAATATATTCTTTTAGTTGTAAAGCTGACAAAGCATCAGTAGATTTTTTTTTCCCCAACCATGTTTTCCCTTCTATCATGGATACTAGATTTAATGGCAAAATTAGGACCTCTCAGTAGTGGGGATCAACATTGCCTTGAATGTAGGGAGTGGTAGGTTCTAGTCATATATGGTAAGACAAGATTTACTAGGGTCCTTTTACATAAGAGTTGGCTAATTTTTCCTAAAGAATTGCTACCTTGGCTAGGATAACTTTTTTTAAAGGTTCTACTTGCCACAGGCAAGGCTACTTTTCCTTAAAAGTTTTGAAATCCTCCTTGAAACTTAATTGGTCCAGGGGTCCTAAGTACAAAAGAAGGTACAAAAGTACTACATGAAGAGTGAGGCACAGCATCATCAGATTTGACAAGTGCACCAGGATGGCCAACAGATGGGCAGAGAAACTGTGCTCAATGAAATCAATGCTCTATCCTGACTTATCTTTTTCATGATAAATATATCACCTTTTAATATGACATAGTACTGAGTGTCTCATTTTGTTCCAGTCTTGAACATGTTGTCACTAGACTGTCTTGAAGTAGACTTGGCCAACAACATTACAGTTTGGTCACTGAATAGTTGTATTGGACAAGTCACTTAAATTCAAAAACAAACATTTAATAAAACACTTACTATGTGCCAGTCACTGTGCCTTAAGCTCTAGCTACACAGATAAAAATGAAAAAGGGAAACAACATGGCCACTATAAATATACATATGATATATACAAAATAAATAAGAAATATTTTTTTGGGGGGAGAAAAGAACATTACAAGAAAAAATGGAGGAATGAGAGTACTTAATACTTGGAGAGACCAATACAAATTTATTAAGGAACAACTGTGTGCTAGGTGTGTGAGGTCCTGTTCTGGGCAATGGAAATACAAAAACAAAAATGAAAAAATAGCTTTTATCTTCAAGGATTTTATGTTCTATTGTGGGAAACAGCAAAAAAGTTTATATGATAATTTGAGGAGAGAGCAAGCAGTGACAAGATTATCAGAAAAAGATTCATGAGGGATGTAGGAAGAATAGAGCCATGAAGGAAGCCATTTTATCCTTTTAAATTTCACTAGATTAATTGGTAAAATGAAGGGATTAGACTAGCTGATCTGTAACTACTAGATGGCTCAGTAGATAGAGCACTGGACCTGGAGTCACAAAGGTCTGAATTCAAATTCAGTCTCAAACACTGTGTGACCCTGAACAAGTCATTAAACCTCTGTTTGTCTCATCCACTGAAGGAAATGGCAGACCATTCCAGTATCTTTGCCAAGAAAACCTTATGGAAGTATGGTCCATGGGGTCACAAAGAGTGGCACATAACTGAGCAACAACAGCTACTTTCCAGCTCTGACCTTTTTTAAAGAAGATCAGAAGAGATTTTCATGAAATGCTAAAAGGTCACAGATGTGTCATTTTGAACTGACTAGCACTTAGTATATTTAACATTAAATTAGCATTTTGGTGTCTCCTCCCTTTTAAAAAAGAGATAGCTTTTTGATAATAGCAACAACAAATTGTTCTCAAAATTATTGCTGGGACAGGGACATACAGTACAAAAAATGTGCTTCATAACTGGAAGAAAAAAGAAAAAAGGTGTCCTGTCTTTTACTAACAAAAAGAGGACCCTTGTGCTTTTTTCCTTGTAGCACAAAGAATCACAGAATTGTGCCAACTAATTCAAATCCCCTTTATTACTTTAGTGCTCTGAAAACAGTTTTTCACTAAGAAAGAATGCACCAGCTCCAGAGGCAATTTCATTTGGGGAAATTTCTGATTTTTGAGGAGTTCTTCCTTATATTCAGGGCAAATTTTTCTCTGCAACTTCTTATCCACTCCTCCTAGTTCTGCTCCATGGTATGTAATCTATATGGTAAGCTGAGATGGCCTGTATTTGAATCTAGTTGACACTTGTGCTTCTAAAGATGAGTTTGTAAATAGATGTTTTGTTGAATAAATTTGTCCCTTTTTTAGTGCTGTTGGCATGGATTTATCTCTCTACGAGAAATTCTAAACTATCAGCTTAGAGATCCCCAACCTGGGAATAGCTATCTGGGCACACTAGAAATTTGTCATGGGAGAACAGTACAGGGAATATTTGATAAATGACCATATTATCCAACTGCAATATTCCCAAAGTAGTAAAAGTAGTAAAACATTCTGTAGAGGGAAAAGGAAGAAGTGCATCTAAAAAATTGGAAAGATATAGTTGAAAGAATAAACTCTACTGACCAAAATCAGATGAATGTGGGATTTAAAATGAAACCCTTTTTATATTGAGTTAGGACAAAAAAAATCAGCAACAACCCAGTAAAAGTTTAACCAACCAGAAACTATGAACTGACTTCCAATTGATGAAATTACAATACTTTTAATGTACTTTTGGAGAAACATCTCATTATTACTAATGTGCTCAGAGGTTCTAATTCTATTTATAACAACTTATCTTTGTGAATCAGGATTATTGATCTTATTCTCAAATCCAAAGAAACAACTGCAGGTTGAACATGATATGCAGGAATCTCCCCCCAAAAATTAAGAGTAAAATTGCTTGTTTACAAGAAACAGAATCAAAGGTCTCACTATTATTGGACTGTGTTCTAATAAACATTTTAAAAATTTAAGATACAAAAAATGTTATATACAGAATAATTTTCTTCTTGAAAAATTAATCCTTTTATTTTATCTCATGTACTGCTGCATATTCTTTTCATATTTCTTAAGAATTATGAAAAGGTTTGCTGAAAACTAAGAAGTCTAGGAATTAAAAAATGCTAGCCTCTATCCTAGATAAATTGAGTTTCATCTTGTGAATATGTACTTGTGCTTATCTCATCAAGCTACAGTTGTCTTGTGAGGTAGTGACTGAAAGCTAGCTCATCTAGGCTTACCATAGATGAATTATATTAGAACAAATCTAGTCCTTATTCCCTAATAAAGCAGGAATTGGTAGATGAATACTAGGGACACATTTATCTCCCAATCCAAAAGCCTAATCAGGCTCAATAGCCAGACCATTTAGCATGTACATAACAAAGGTAACCTGTCTTTATTTTGCACAGGGCTTTGATTATCAGAAATAATACATTAGGTTGCAGTAGAGATCTCTGTAGATAATTCTTGATCCTCTATGATAAAGTGGGATGTATGTGGGTATAGATTTCTTCTCAAGCTGCCAGCTAATGTATGCTTAAGAAACGCATCAAATTTCAGCCCAACTAGAATATATTTCAGGAAGGCAAATCTGCTTAAAAACTTACTTAAAAACAAACAAACAAAATGTGATTCATGCTTAATTTTTAGATTATCAATACCAGTGGACTGCAGGGCTTTAAGAGAGTCCATCAATAACTGTTACTTGAAAAAAATATAGACACTTTGGGGCTATAATTTTAATGAGAAGTGAAAATTAATTAGCAATATTTTTTTTTTCCTCTTCATATTTACCCATTAGTTGCAAGTGCCTAGGTAAAAGGTGAGACAAAACGTTAGTCATATTAAAGCTAATCACGTTTAGCTTTCAAAACATCAAAGTTAAAAAATTGTCTTCCCATCCATAATACTTAAGATGGTTCAGGAGCCCTCTGTCTTTTTTCTGTTATAATTTAGGCAATATTGGTTCTCATCAAGCAGAATTTTACTTCCCCCTTTTTAAGAGGAATTAATCTACTTGTAATTGAAGAAAGATTCTCTTTTCAGTTGCTAGCTCTAAATCTTTAACTCTAAAGTTACCCAAAGATCAACATAATGTGGGGTGGGAGAGATAGTGCTGACCTTGGGACTGAATAGCCATTATCTATACAGTTGACTCAGAGATTTCATTGGGCTTGTTTTAAAACAATTCATTAAGAAAATGGAAAACATTACTGAAAAGACCTGCTCCTCTTACTGAGCAAAAGGAATCTGATAAAAGAGAATTTAAAAATTTTGCTAAAGACTATGACATTTGGATTTTTTCTCAATAAAAAATCATTTACTGATAGTTGAGAGAAGCATAGGAAAAAGAAACAATGATTGATTCAAATAAAATTTGAATGACTGAATTTTGAATCTGGATATAACAGATGGAAGTATACATAATGTAAATTTTAAACTGACAAAGGGAAAACTAAAAGGAATTCAGTTTGCAGATTCTAAGAAAAGTTATCTGATTGTACAAATACAAGTATATAACATTTATTTTCAGATTGCAGCTGGGGATATTGTTGGGGAAAATGAAAGTTTTTTTTTTCTTCTAATTTTAGGAAGGAACTTTAAATTGGGTAAAAATAGTATGATATGAAAGGATTCATGACACAGACATTTCTTTTTTTCCTGGGTTTCTATTCCAAGGAGACTGGAGTAAGAGGTCTTCTAGTAAAGTCCAACCACCTCCTGCTTTGTCTTGCAGGGATGTCTGTAATGGACTGAAGTTCTTGAAGCTCTCATTACACTGAGGTCCCAAGCACTTGAGGCTAATTAGCATTTGGAAAATACTCTATTAATATATGTTTGGAGAAAGAATGGCCCTCCCCACTCTACAAGTTTGATGTGTTGTATAGGAGATTGCGTAGAGGATTTGGGGGGTGGAGTGTGAGAGCCAGAGTAACTGCTGGCCGGATTCTTGTCGAGATTGCTCTCACTTTGTATCGCCATTCCCCTTCACCTCTTCAAAGAATAAAGATCAGGGATTTTCCCTTATCCTGACTTACTGACTCCAGATGATTTAAAAATACAAGATCATCATATTTGATGTCCATCGTGGAACCAAGCATCCTACTTTCACTGAAGAAGTCTCTGGTGACCAGAAAATTAGGTGAGTATTTTAAAAGACAAACAGGGAACTTACTTTGTTAAAGGCTAAACTAGTAACCTTTTCTGGCTGAAATGGGGCAGATGTTAGGAAAAGATTCTCCTCCATCCCCACCCCCAATCCCACCCTGAAGGGGCGCTATAGAAAGCATGCTTAAGTTGATTGAGGGACAAGGCTTAATTATAACTTGGGAACAGATCGCTAGACTTCTGGGTACATTAAAATGCACTTCCCCTTGGTTCTTAGAGGAAGAGCAAATCTCTCCAGATAAATGGAGATTAATAGGACAACAACTCTTGAATATTACAACAAAAAAGGTCGTCGTTCAATTTCCATCGAAGCATTCTATGTATACAAAATAATATAGTTGGCTTTAAAGAATCCTGCAAGTTATAGAAAAAAGAAAAGTTCTATGAATAGCCAGATGAGGAGTGGGGAAAATGAGGAAGACAATGAACAGATTAATGACCATATCCCCACAGGACACAGAGATTTAAGTGAGGCTCAAGGTTGTGGTGACTTTCCATCCCAAAAGGCAGCTTCAATACAGCCTATGGAGCAGATAATTGACTCTCCTTCATCAACACCACCTTCTGGGATGGAGGGAGGAGGAGTAGTGGGAGAGATACCACC
Source organism: Antechinus flavipes (assembly GCF_016432865.1). Taxonomy (NCBI): domain Eukaryota; kingdom Metazoa; phylum Chordata; class Mammalia; order Dasyuromorphia; family Dasyuridae; genus Antechinus; species Antechinus flavipes. The sequence continues at coordinate 166,510,900 of NC_067401.1, forward strand.
AGCATTTCCCCCCCAGCAAGCACCCCCTATGAGTAGATTGCAAAAGGAACTACACAAAGCCGCAGAAGAAGGGAAAGATGTAAGTGAGTTACAACCACACATTTTTCCTTTCTTCAGGTCAAAAAAGTAGAAAATATGCTCCTTTTGATATAGAAATTCTCAAAGACCTGAAAAAAGCTTGCACTCTTTATGGGGCTATATCGGCTTATGTTAAGATGTTATTACAGAATTTGGCTTATGAAATCTTAACCCCTAATGACTGGAAATCTATAGCAAGGGTATGCTTAGAACCTGGCCAAAATTTGTTGTGGCTTTCTGAATATAGCGAGCTCTGTAAGATACAAGCCCAACAAAATAGTCAAAGTGGAGTTCATGCTGCAATCACCAATGACCTACTAACAGGTATAGGTTCCTATGCAGACGTCGCAGTACAGATTAATTATTCCATAGCAGCATATGAGCAAATTGCTGCTGCTGCTATCAAAGCATGGGCTTTTCTCCCCAGTAAAAACGACAAGATTGAGGTCTTCACAAAAATAACACAAGGACCAAATGAACCCTTTGCTGATTTTGCAGCAGGGACGTTTGCAGACAGCTATCACACAAACTAATGGTGAAAATGCAGTAACAGACATTTTGATAAGACAACTTGCTAAGGAAAATGCTAATGAGGTTTGTAGAAGAATTATACTAGGACAGCACAAGGATGCTCCTTTAGAGATCATAAGACGCAATGCCACAGTGGGCACAAATGCCTTTTATAGCCAGGCTATGATGCAAACTTCTTAAGATCCCAATATGGAAAGATAGGGTCCCTTTTGGCAAGGGACTTCCAGGGATACTTGTTAATGCTTTCAGTATGGAAAAGTAGGGCATCTGAAAGCTCAATGTTGATATAGAGATAGAATGGGAAAACAAGGTGGGAGAACAAGACCCAATACCCCATGTCCAAAATACAACAGAGGCTTCCACTGGGCCTCAGAATGTAGACAGATTCAGGAAAATGGGATGAGGGATCCAGCCCCAGGGTCCAAGGCAAAAAACACTTGGGGCACAATGGTAGCCGATGGTGTACCCAGAGAGTGCCTAGAAGTCCAGTACCCAGACATGACCAATCAGCCAGGAAGCCATATGATGGGAGAAGGGGATTACACAATCAATCAGCCAGGAAGCAACCCGATAGAGCTGTATGCAGCTGGGACAACTGAGATATCCCCTGGAGAAGTGAAATCTGTTCCTTTCCAGCCTATGGATCCCTTGCCTCCAGGCACAGTAGGCTTGACCATTTCATCTCCCAAGAGTACATACAAAATAATGTCCATGCACACACTGATATGGGAAACTCGGGAATGTGTAGATAATATCCCAGTCACTAATACAGGTAGACAATGTGTGACTTTTCAACCAGGAGAAGTAGTAGCATCAGGTTTACTGATATAGACTTCTAATAATCAATCTGGTGATAGTCACTCAGATTCTGACTCCAAGCCACAAAATCCAAGAATATACTGGACAGCAGCTGTGACAGCTGACCAATCTATGCTTACGATCTATATAAATGGCCCACCATTGGAAGGATTGGTAGACACTGGTGTGGATCGTGCAGTCATTAGAGGTGCCAACTGGCCCAGTCACTGGCCAAAGATTAAAGCAGACACCTACATGTCTGGAGTAGGGGGATCAATAGCAGCTGAAGTTAGTCCTGCCCCTATGAGATGGACTTTTGAAGGCAAAACAGGAGTTTTTACTCCTTTTATAGTTGAAAAAATCCCCATCAATCTGTGGGGAAGAGACGCTTTACAACAATTAGGGTTAAAAATGAGTACTTTGGTTTTTTAGACAAGGCTGCTGTTGAAGGCCTGCTAACACTTTCACCTGTTCCTATCCAATGGAAAACTGATATACCAGTGTGGATAGAACAGTGGCCCTTAGGTAGCAATAAAATTCAGGCTTTATTAGATATAATACAGGAGCAATTTGACCAAGGACACTTACAACCTTCTCTAAGTCCTTGGAATTCCCCAGTATTTGCTGTAAAAAAGAAATCTGGAAAATGGAGGATGCTGACTGATTTAAGAAAAATAAATGAACAGATGGAAATTATGAGAACTCTTCAGTCTGGGCTTCCATTTCCTACTCAATTGCCTAGAGAATGGCCTCTTTGGATTATAGACATTAAGGATTGTTTCTATTCTATCCCTCTGGATAAGGAGGATATGAAAAGATTTGCCTTTTCAGTGCCCAGTGTTAACTTAGCTGAGTCTTATAAAAGATATGAATGGACAGTTTTGCCACAGGGAATGAAAACCAGCCCTAGTATGTGTCAAATGTATGTTGCTGCTGCTCTTACTCCAGTAAGAAAAGCATTTCTAAAAGTTATATTATTACATTACATGGATGATATAATGGGATGCAAACCTGAGGAATAAATATTAGAAGCAGGTCTACAAAAGACCATGGAAACACTAAGGAATTACAAATTGCATATAGCTCCAGAAAAAATTCAAAGACATGCTCCTTTTAAATATTTAGGATATGAAATATACCCTAAGGTGCTTATAGTACAAAAACTTTCCTTTAGAACAGAGAAGCTAAACACCTTAAATGACTTTCAGAAATTGATAGGAGATATCCAATGGATGTGTCCAGTGTTAGGCTTGACTACCTATCAATTACAACCATTATATGACATTTTAAGGGGAAACAGTGCTTTAAATTTACCACGCCAGCTTACAAAAGTAGCTCAAGAGGCTTTGAGAGAAGTTGAAATGGCTTTATCCAATGTGGTTGAAAGAGTCAAAAAACCCTTGGAAATATCAGTTTTTGCTACACAAGAGGCACCCACAGCAGTCCTTCATTAAGGAGATAGTGTGATAGAGTGGGTGAACCTCCCAACACAACCAGAACAAAGCCTTACCCAGTGTTTATGGCTAGAATTTTATTAAAGGTCATTAAGTGAATAGTACAATTATCTGGAATAAGACCTGACAAGATATACACCTTTAATACTAATGAACAAATTAACGTATGCTGTGAAACCATCCCAGAGTGGCAAATTTCATTAGCCATGGCTCCAAATTTTACACATGGGTCTCCATTAAAGATAACCAGACTATTACATAATTGGAGATGGATTCTTGAAGAAAAGGTTTCTAAAATTCCTTTTAAAGGACCAACTATCTTTACAGATACATCCAAATATAATATTTGCGCTGTATACTCCCATGACTTAACTATAAAGAGAGTAGTCAGAACTCCTTTTCAGTCCACTCAGCAGAATGAATTGTATGCAATCATTCTAGCTCTTTCTTATTATCCAGGAGATATAAATATAATATCTGATTTGGCCTATTCAGTAGGTGTGGTACAAAGTATTGCCACAGCCCAAATAAAATTTGTAGCTTCTAATATATATCAGCTCTTTAAGAAACTTCAAGAGCAAGTGAGAAAGCATCCAGGTACAATTTATATCTTGCATGTCCACTCTCATAGTGGACTTCCAAGTCCTATTTTTGATGGAAATTCAAAGGCAGATTGCCTTCTAACTATGTTGGTTAATACTCCTTTATTTCAAGAACCCCAGGAATCTCATTCTAAATATCATCAGGCTGCTTGAGCTTTATGTTTATAATTTGCAATAACAAGAGAGGAAGCTAGGAGCATAGTAAAAGCCTGTACAGCTTGCCTTCCTTTCCATGCTCCTATACTGCCTCCAGGGAAGAACCCTAGTGGTTTAAGACCCAATGAAATCTGGCAAATGGATGTAACCCATTATAAATCTTTTGGTTGCCTGTCTTTTATCCACGTTGTGGTAGACACTTTTTCAGGATTCACCTTTGCAATACCAGCAGCAAAAGAGACAGCCTGAGCGGTCACTGAGTTCCTTATTCAAGCATTTGTAATTATGGGTGTGCCACAAGCAATAAAAACAGATAATGGGCCTGCATATACTTCTAAACATTTTGTACACTTTTGTGCACAGTATCAGATTTTGTACACCACTGGCATACCTTTTAATCCTCAAGGACAGGCAACAGTAGAGAGGAGACATTAAGACGCTCCTCCAAAAACAAAAGAAAGGGGGAGCCACAAGTAACCCTAGAGAACTTCTAAATCTAGCCCTTTATACTATTAACTTGTTCATTTTTGACAAAGATGCACTGGCTCCGGCAGACAGGTTTTATAACCCACCGGAAGGGCAGCGTCCAGTGTGAGTGGCTCCACTATCTTTAGATAATCACCAGGAGATGTGGAGAGACCCAGAAAGTGGTGAATGGAAGGGACCAGACAGGTTAACTGCTTGGGAGAGAGTGTTTGCTTGTATTTTTACAGGTGGAGAAGGAATCAGATGGGTGCCAAGGAGCTGTATTCACCTTGTCCATCGCAGAGAGACGGAGCAGACCCTTGAAACGAAGGAGAAGAAACATCGGGTGGTTTCGTTGCTAATTGTGTCCACCACTGAAAGAGCATGGCAGTTATGGCATTTGACTCATGGACATAGAAAATTGTTGACTTGAAAACCCTCAGGAATCACTGGATTCTCTGAGACATCATAAGATTGTTGTAGGACTTGAAAACCCTCAGGAATCATTGGATTCTCTGAGACATAAGACTGTTGTAGAACTTGAAAGCCTTCAGGAATCACTGGATTTTTCTGCTACAGGACTTCAAAATCTGCTGGAATCATTGGATTCCCTAACACATAAAAAGACTGTTGCAGGACTTCAAAAACTTGGGGGGGATCATTGGATTCCCTGACATGTGAAGCAAAGGACAATAGATTGGTTTTGGACTATCTCTTGGCTGCTGAAGAAAGTGTATGTGTGACTGTTGTTTACATACACTCCTTCTAGGACTTCTGGAAATATTTTACAACACCATGTTGATTTATATTGTTTGTTATACCGCTACTTGCATGTACAAATTCATGTTTGTTACACCACACAGAGCCTGCACTGGTTGTGGGGAGAGTCATCACTAATGCTACGTTATTGCTATGTGCTTGTGTAATACCTCCCATGCTGATGGGTTTGTGCATACCTATTTCTAATAAGACCCTTCAGCCCAGAAACCCACTAGCAATCCCCACTTCCCTTTGGTGCTTTTCATCTCCCTTCCTGAAATGTCAGGGAGGGCGTGATCATCTCCTTTTTAGTGCTTTCACCTCCCTTCCTGAAAAGTCAAGGGGGCGTAATCACCTCCTTTTTGGTGTTTTCATCTCCTTTCCTGAGAAGTCAGGGAGGGTGTGATCACCTCCCCTTGGGGGCTCTCACCTTCCTGAGAGGTCAGGGATGGTTGTGTTCTAAAACAAAAGAAAGCAGAGATGTATGGGCTGAAGCTCTTGAAGCTCTTGTTGCACTGAGGTCCCAAGCACTTGAGGCTAATTAGCAACTGGACAATACTCTATTAATATATGCTTGGAGAAAGAATGGCCCCGCCTACTCTCTGTGCAAGTTTGATGTGTTGTACAGGAGATTGTGTAGAGGATTTGGGGGGGGTGGAGTGTGAGAGCCAGAGGCACTGCTGGCTGGGTTCTTGTTGCGATTGCTCTCACTTCGTATGGCCATTCCCCTTCACCTCTGCAAAGAATAAAGATAAAGGATTTTCCCTTATCCTGACTTCCTGACTCTGGCTGATTTTAAAATATGCGGTCATCACAGATGTCAACAATCAGAGTTTGTCACATCCATTTCTGAATTTCTGAAGGAATTATTATGGCAGGAAAAATCTCCTATTACGATTACTGCAAAATTAGAACAGAGTGAAAGACAATCTGGAAGGATAACCAAATGCTTTAGAAATTGGTCCCAAAGAAGATGTTCTCCAAAAAATTGGCAAAGTTTAATGGCCCCAATAGGGTCTAAGTGGACTGGCCTAAGGCTACTCAGTGCTACTTTCATAAGTGATGAAGACAAAGCATTTGACATCAGCAAGAACAAGAATGGCAAGATTGTGCATTTAGATAAGGCCAGAAGGTAAAAATAATGACACTCTACTCCCAGTGTAGAATATGCATGTATCCCATAACTAAGAAATAAATGTTAAATCATGCTGGACACAATAGTATCAGCGTTAAATGCATTAATTATTTTTTTTCACTTGAACACCACTCCCACTCTCCCATTCAGGAATGTAGCATTAGGACTCCCATTGCTTCTCCCTTCCTGACCCCACAGAAATTGATCATGGCCCTCCCTGATGAACAGGCAGAATGGCCAAGCTAAGAGGGAAATGGGAAACAGATCTAAGCTGGTACTTTGAGCATGGGATATTTCATGTACATAATTATTCTGTTAAGAATGAAAAAGAGCCAATAACTGAATAACACTGGCTCAGAGGGATAAGGTTTTAAATATGATTTTAACAAATTTTAAAATATAGTTAAGAGATCCACACTTAAAAGTGGCATAAGATTTGGGGTTAGGGATATACAGAGGAAAAAAAGGAAAGAAGCATCATGAGTATTAAATGCATCTTTTTATGTTAAGTGACAGTATTTGCTGACATGGGAATCTGAGAGGAACAGAATAGGACCAGGAATTTAATGCAAATCAGCAAGACCAGTTACCTTCATTACTGGCTGGGCAAAATATTTGGCACTCCAATCACAGAATCCTGTCTGCATTGTGGCTGAAATGAAACTTTTGTGTCCAACAGTGTCATCTGCATCATCAGTGGTCTTCCAAGAGGAGAGAAAGAAAGAATAAAGAAATAATTTTCAATCTGGCATCCAAGAAAACCATTACTATGTGCTTCTTTCTATTATTTTATGTTTCATTTCTGCAATTAAAAATTCGGATATTCCTGAATCTGACTGTAACTTCTTATTATTTCATCTTTCCCTATGCCTCAACTCCCGTAAATCCATTCTTTGCCCTTCTTAATGCCTTTAATCCATTCACTCCTTGGTAGGTTGAAAGGCCATTATCCTTTTTCTGATTCATTTTCCTCTATTCTTGAATCCCTTGGTTGTATTACCATATATCCCTTGCCAAACCTCAGCCCTGAATTATTCTCACTATCTAATTCCTAAACTATTATTCACATGCTGCAGAATAGAGGTGATGGAAGTCATACAACTTCCTCTGAAGAGATACATTATACATGTATGTTGTTCAGCTCCATCTGGCTCTTACTGTGGTAAGGAAATCCTCTGAATTTTCTCTAATTGTTTCTCGATTTCACTTTTTACAAAGGCTATTTTAAACTTTCTCTTCTTTCCTCAAATCCGAATATCTCTAACCCACTCCTAACCTCTATAACTGAGGACCTGTCCTTTTCATTTATTGAGAACATTGAGGACATCTCAGATAAGCTTCCTCTTCATTTCAAAACACTCTGACATGATCCTCACTTCTCTTGCCTTTCCTTCAGGTTCTAGCAAAGAAGACCACTCTTTCCATGTACCCTTGATTATATATTCTTTCTATTCTCCATGAAAATGAAATTTTATTAATGCTTCCCCTCAATATTTTTCTACCTACTGGTTCCTTCTCTACTGCCTTCATTCATACTCAAATCTTTCCCCTCTGTCTATTCTTAAAAAAAAAATCTTCATTAGACCCCAATTTCTTAAGATATCTCTTCTCATTCTTAGCCAAGTTCCTAAAAATTATTTCATGAACTCTGCTTTTATTTTCTCCTTTCTCATTCCTCTACCTTTTGTAATTTGGCATCTAAACTCATCACTTATCTGAAACTGATTTCTCCAAAGTTCTCTAAACTATAAAATCTGATGGCTTTTTCTTAGTCTTAATTGTTCTTGATCTACTTGATGTATCTGACAGTGTTGACTTCCTTCTCCTGGATACTTTCTCTTTTCTCAATTACCGTGACTCTATTCTCCTGGTTATCATTACACTTATATGACTGCTCCTTCTCAGTCTCTGTTGCTAATTCATAATCCATATCATTATCCTGTCTGTGTGTTCTTTTAATAATCTATCCTAGGCTCCCTACTTCTCTTTTTCTATACTCTCTCTTACTGAACTTACAGATTTCCACGGTTTAATTATCAGTTCTATGCAGGATACTCAAAGATTTCTACGCCCAGCTCTCTTCTATGAGCTTTAACTACACAACAATAATAGCCTATTGCACATTTCACACTATGTGTCAGAGAGACATTTTAAGTACCATAAATCCAGAATTGAACTCTTTACTGATCTTCCCAAACTTTCCTTTCTTTCAGTCTCCCAGGTTCATGACCTGAACATTATCTTTACCTACTCCTTCTTCACCTTCTTTTCCACCTATATCATCCATTTCATCTTCAGTGACCAAATCCCTTCCACATCCCTTCTACCTCTGACCCTTTCTTTATTCACATAATTACTATGTTAGTTCAGGTCCTTCACACACTTAGATGACTGGAACTGTTTCAAGTCTCTCTCTATGTCAGGCCATTTTCCACTCTTCTGTCAAGTGATTTTCCTTAGGTATGAGGTGCTGACTATATGATTCCTCTACTCAATCAACTCCAGTAGTTTCCTTTCCCTTCTTATCCTTTCTTTCTAGTATTAGTAAACATCACTATTCTCTCACATGACATGATCTAGCCAAACTAACTTTCCTCTCTGTTTTCACTACCTTTTACTTATTCTTTATATTTAATCTGTTTCTATGCATATACATGCTGGTTGCTACCATATTAAAACATAAGCTTCTTGTGAGTACAGATTCTTTGCTTTATTATATGTATATCCCCAGTAGCTAAAACTATGTTGCCTAGAACATAGTATTGCTTAATAAATACTTATTGATTCTTTAATGATAAGCAACTAGACTTGGAAAATACACAAGAGGGGGTAAAAAAAAAAGAACAATTTTTTTCAGGTAGGATTTGAAACTCAATTATGGCAGCAATTTAGGGATGTGTTTGTGTTGGAACAATCAAACAAAATGTCTGTTGCTACTCATGCCAAAATTGGAGTCCAGAAATGTTAGCCAATGATAAATATAAATACAAGCTTACATCTGGCTTGATTTCTTGATGAGATGAAGCAGCAGCTGCCATTATGTCAGGTTTTTTCCTTAGGATAGCTAAGCCTCACACTTGGTGCTATTTGGCAATCTACTACTGAGCAGCCTAGGATTGAATAGCAAGTGGTACTTTTAGTTAGGAACAAGGTACAGTTGCTGCATGACATTTGTAAAATTTTGTCCTGCCAGCATCATGCTTAGCTGGTATGATAACCACTTTTTAATCTACTGAGCACAATGACTCTCTTCACAGTTGTTTTCCTTCTCCCCCTTTCATCATGGACTCTGCTAACTCCTACACTATTCAGAGATGCAGAATGCATCTCACAAATATGACCATGCTATAGCCTCACTCAATTTACATAGATGCATTTGAGATAGCCTGAAATCTCATTTGTCCCAGTGATCTTGGCATAGGAAGCCAGAAAAAGATCACACATATTTGTCAGGAATCATTTTATGATCATGTAATAGACATGATCCTGACATGTTCTCACCATGTGAATTAAAACATGAAGCTGTCTTTTCGGAATGTCTTTTGAAGTGTGTTGAGAAGGAAATAGCATCAGTTTATGCAAAGCAATTGAATGTTTAAGAAAAATATGCAGATTAAATGATTCTATTCAATGTTAAAATTGTCCCATCAAGTGTTGTAAAATATTTCTTCACAAAAAGAAAAATCATTTTTACTATTTGGCTTACTTTATAGAAGTTATTAAGAAGAGAGCTGGACTAGTGGCAGCAGCATTAAGATAAATGCATAGTGCAATATAATATTTATAAAGGATATGATGCTTCAAAAAATAGGGCAAGATGTGTATGTATGCAAAAGACAAAGAAAGGAAGGGGTAATCTGACTAAATGGACTAAGCAACAGAAAAGACTTGGATGAGTTGTAGGAAATATGTTAGATACAAACTGAGTGATGTGAAGTTACTTATATCCTAATGCCCTTCTTTTAAAATCTGAGAAAGAGGGACATCAATCCTTGATTATGCACTAATTAGAATGGATCTAAAGGACTTACAGTAAAATAATGAGTCCTAAGAAGGCTTTGTCAAATAGTAAAGGTGATTGCTGATTGTTGTTTTTTACCTGATCTGGGCCCTTGTCAAACATTTTTCGTGTCCTGGGGAATTGGTGGGAGTGAGGTGTATATTGTACACCCATGGCACCCACATTAGCTGGTCTTCCTGATGGGATGTCCCGACTGCCTGGCTGCTTAGTCACATCATTAGTGAGGCTGGAGCTGCTGGTACTGGATGTTGGAGGGGAGCCTCTGCCAGAGGGAGAAATGTAAGAAATGAATATGATGTTTTACATAAAACATTTTACTTAAAAATAAAACCTTTCATTATACCCCACCTAGATCTCATAGAGAATCTAAGAGGTCATTAGTTTAGCCCCTTGTCTCTAAATTGTTGAATATTACTATGTAGTGTAACAACTTAATTCCTTTCCCAACTAAGTCTTTTTCATAGAAAATTAGTATAGCAATATATAGGCAAAGAGCAACCAAATTAACAGCCAAATGAATCTTCTATTTTTATTAGTAAGAAATACAGAATAATTTATGATGTTTTATCTGCATCTGTCATTCAATTAAATTACTCCATGAAATACATTATTGTCATAGGGAAAAGTCTTGCCATAAGATTTCTAACTGGGGGGTGTTACTATTGCCTTTCACAATTTTATAAGAACACTAAGGACGTATTTTACTATTATATTATGTGCAAACAATAAACTAACCTCAACTTGGAGAAGACCTCTGGGAATGAGGAAAATGTATTGGTGGGAGAGAGAGGAAGGAAGATTATGGAAGATGGAGATGGGGAAGAAATAGACAGTATAAAAAGAGATCACAGAAAGAGAGGAAATACTAAGAAAAAAATAAATTAAGGGAGTGAAAGGCTCTAAATCAGTAAAACAACTTACCCAACTTGGTGAATGTGCATGCCCTTGTTGGTAGGGCTAGCTGGGGCAGACTGAGTAAGAGAAGAAGTGTCAAGGATGCGCTGAGGACGGGCATTGACAGTGGCCTGTAGAAAAAAGGAACAAATGGCGTTAAAGGCTAATCAATCAATGTGCAAATATTTATTAAGAGCTTTCTAAGTGCCAGGCACAAATATAATGAATCTTTCCTCCCAAAGAGTATACTTACATTCTAATGGAGGAGATGACAAGGATAAGCAGAGGGACTAAGATAGGGACTGGACCTATGATTCCATTAGTGAAGGAAACTTCCTATACCTACCAATTCAGGTGGTACCTTCTTAGTACTTTCAGTCTTTTAGAGTTGCCTGAGGAATTTGAAGGTTAAATGAATAGCCCAGGCTGATGCAGCATATGAAGATAAATCCAGAATAAATATAAGGATAAATATAAATTAATACATAATTATTAAATACCATGTAGTTTGGGAAGGAAGACACTAACAGTTTAGGGAATCAGAAGATTTCATATTGGAGGTGGTGCCTGAGCTATGTTTGAAAGAAGAGAGGGAAAGAAGAGTAACAAGGTCATTGGTTCCATTATATATCTCTACAATTACAAACTAATAAGCATTTTTTAAAAAGAATTTTGTCTCTAATAATACATGAGCTGTGAACAAGGTGCAATTCTTGATTTTCACTTACTTTATTATTTTCAAATTCTAAATCAATCTGATTTAACAAGTATTTACTAAATGCATATTCTGTGCAAGGTCAAGTACTAAATACTCTATACTAAGTACTGGGGATACAAAGATAAAAGGAAAACCAGTCCCTGTTCTTACAATTTACTAATTTTTCAGTTGGGATCCAATAAGTTTTAATAATAGCAATTATTTGAAAATTGTTATATACTATTTTAGTTTAGACTTTTCATCACCTCGTGCTTAAACTACTGCAATGGTTCCTAAGAAACATTCCACTGCTCTCCTTTCTGAATTCTATCTTTGAAAACAATATTTCCAGACACTGTTACATTGTTGGTAGAATTGTGAATATATCCAGCCATTCTGGAGAACGATTTGGAACTATGCTCAAAAAGTTATCAAACTGTGCATACCCTTTGATCCAGTAGTGTTACTACTAGGCTTATATCCCAAAAAGATCTTAAAGAAGGGAAAGGGACCTGTATGTGCACGAATGTTTGTGGCAGCCCTCTTTGTAATTGCCAGAAACTGGAAACGGAGTGGATGCCTATCAATTGGAGAATGGATGAATAAATTGTGACATATGAATATTTTGGAATATTATTGTTCGGTAAGAAATGACCAGCAGGAGGATTTCAGAAAGGCCTAGAGAGACTTACATGAACTGATGCTGAGTGAAATGAGCAGGACCAGGAGATCATTATATACTTCAACAACAATACTATATGATGATCAATTCTGATGGACGTGGCTCTCTTTGACAATGAGATGAACCAAATCAGTTCCAATAGAGGAGTAATTAATTGAGCCAGCTACATCCAGTGAATGTAGTGTGGGGGATGAGTGTGAACCACATAGAATTCCCAATCCCTCGATTTTTATCTGCTTGCATTTTTGATTTCCTTTACAGGTTAATTGTACATTATTTCAAAGTCCGATTCTTCTTGTGCAGCAAAATAACTATATGGATGTGTATACATATATTGTATTTAACATATACTTTAACATATTTAACATGTATTGGTCTACCTGCCATCTGGGGGAAGGAGGGGAAGAAGTGGAACAAAAGGTTTTGCAATTGTCAATGCTGAAAAATTACCCATACATTTATCTTGTAAATAAAAAGCTATAAGAAAAAAAAAAAAGAAAATAATATTCCTAGGACAAAGGCTGAAATATGTCACTTCCCTAAACACACACTCTCTGGTGGTTCTCTATTGCCTCTGGCATAAAATTCAAACACCTTACCCTAGAATATGAATTTTCTACCATTTGGTTCCCCTCTACCTTTCCTACCTTTCATTCATGATATTACTCATTACACTCTCTCTTTTTCCTGAACTTGGCTTCAAACCAGTAGTAAATGATCTTTCTTTTCTTAAAGTACTTTTGCATTTACTTATTTGTGCATATGTAAGTTTCCAGAAATTGTTTTGTTGGGTATTGGGTATCTCCTACACTAAGCACAGAACCTTGGACATCCTATTTATAGGATATGTTGAATTGGAAAAATAAAGTTACAAAATGGTTAAAAATGAAACAAAGAAAAAATTGCAAGGGTGGTAGGAAGAGTTTTAACTTCTGGAGCAATAATGAGCTGTTCCTTCTCAAATGCAGCAAAAAGTATGTCATATGTCCTATCACATACAAGCATGTGTTATAATTATTTATTTTGTAGGACATGTCTTTGTCCATCCTCTTTTCTTCCTCTACCTATGTGTATTAGAGTGTATAAGAGATTGGAATAGACACTAATTATGAGACTATTATAATGACTTAGCCTAAGGTAGTAGTCTTGGGGGATGCTAGGGAGATAGAATTGATGAGTTAGGAAGTAACTGGATAGGGAAAGTAAGGTTAAGGCAGAATTGAGAATATTTTTGAGATTGAAAAACTAGGTGACTAGAAGAATGGTGGTATCCATAAAAGAAATATAGAAATATCTAAATATAGAATAAGAAGAGAATATAATGGAAAGCATTGAGAGCAAAGCTCTGTTTATGCACTCACAGCCCACTGGAACACACAGCAAAAGGCAGTAGCTGTATTTAAGACTACTTTCTATCCCTACATTTCTCAGTTCTCTGAGACAAATTCTCAATTTTCATTTCTCCTCTTTTTTCCTCCTCCCTCAGATGCCTAAGCTCTCATATCACTTTTGCTTTCAGACAAATCCTCTTGAATATTGTGGTTCTCATTTTAAGAACATATGAGTAGAGGCAGAGTCATATAATATATCGTGTATTACTCAAAAAGGAAAAAAACAGAATGTCTATGCTCTGAAGAACAAAGTTGGGCACTTGAGTTGTCTTGCAAATGTATTATCTGCCTCTGTTCTTGTTTAAAGCCATTTGAATATGATATCTTTTGCTCCTTCCTAAAAATATAGTTCTTTTAAGAATTATTTTGCCTTTTCTGTGAATGGGAAAGTTTAGTATGGCACAGAAATAATTATTTGGGAATACAAAAGAAAATACATATTGGAAATAGTACCTAGAACTATAATTAAGTCAGAAATTCAAGGCATGGGACCCATGTCCCAAGCTAGATCTCTATCATTTAAGGTGGTTTATATTCATTTTGCTCCCCAAGAGATTTACAAAATCCTTGGAGAATTTGGTTAAGGCAAACAACTATAATAAAGAGTTTTCTACTATTTTTTTCTTGAAGAAAAAAAGAATTCATCTGCAAAATAAGCTCTCGTGTCTCAGTTCCGTGACTTAGTGAGAAAACACTTGTTCATCTTAAAATAATCTATTTCATGCCACAGAATTTTTTTCTTTCTGCATTCTTTCTTCATTAAAAATATAATTTTTGCCTATAATGCCTGAAATAGCTTAAAAAAAAAAAAACCTCTGAATACCTGCCCCAGGTTGATATAGTATAGACCAGGAATTACTTGTGAAAGTTCTGATCTGAATATGTGCAATATGTAACTAGGGAAGTAACTGGAAGGGTAATTAAGCCCCAGGACTTTTGAAGGAGCACATTGATGGAGCCATTCTGGGAAGTTGTTTCATTAATGAGTCAAACCCATGAAGTTCTACTTAAAGAATCTAAGGCTTTCTATAATTGTATCCAACTGTGTTGCCATTAGCATTTGGAAAAACTAGAGAAGACAATCATTTTCATTTTTGTTTTTATTTTATCTATTTTATGGATTTAAAATGTTTTCTTCAGATTTACTTTAATGCTGAACATTGTGAATGACAGGAAAATAGTCAATATTGTAAAGCTTCCTTCTTCTGGAGCTTGCAGGATTCAAAATTCCAATACAGAAAAATAATCTATGCCAGTTTAAAACTTGACATTCAGGAGGGCAGGACTTCTTTGTTTTGGAATTTAGTACAGATTTGAAAACTTGAAGTCTGCTTTAGGGTTTATAAATGGTAGGGAAATAATAAATAAACAGGACTGTTTATTGGCAAGTGGATTGCTTTTATTTTTAAAACATTAAAACATTTGCAAAGTTTTTTTTTTTTTTTTTTTTTTTTAAATAATCAGCCAGCACAGTTTTAAGGGAGAAGCTCAGATCCACTCTGGATATCCAAAGTCATTAAATTTCAAGGACTCTCATGACACCTGCTTTTAAGGGACACAGCTGAAGAAACAATGTCAGATTAAAAAAAAGAAAACCCCAAACCAAAACATCTATTTAACAAGACCTTTAACTGGCAACTTCCTACATATCTCTATGTCTTCATGAATATATAACATCTTCCAAGTAATCTAATTTTTCATTCACAAGTGTCAATTAGTAGTTAAGAACTTTGGAAAGGCAACCAGGTTCATTTTAAAAAAGACAAATTAATTACAAAATTCTTCATTTAAATAGCATCAGAGCTTACAGGATTCAGTTTAGCAAACATTTATTAAGTCTACTTGCTGTGTACAGAACACTGAGTTAGTCAGAACTGGAAAGAAAATAAAATTAAGGTAAGACAAGGTCCCTGGCTCACAGGACATGGCATATACACAAAATGCTATAATAGAAAAACAATATATGAGAGGTACAAAAATGCTATTTTGGCAGTAAGGTTGCTATGGCCAAAAATGAAATAAGATTCTTTAATATAAATAAAAATCTTTTCCTCTGTAGAATGTAAGCTCCTTGAAGGCAGAGATTTTAAATTTTTGTCTTTGTATCCTGGGTTATTAACATAGTGAGAGACACAAAGACACTAAATAAATGTGTATAGAATTGAATCCTTGCCATAAGCCTGGAAACCAGGATTTAACAAAATAACTTCATCTCACGCTCCTCTCCAAAGTCTAAAGAGAAATATATTTCAGATATAGGGGAGAAATTTAAACTAAGAAATTGTCATTTCATCTCACATTGATCATTTGGGAATAATTTTTGACTGCTCTTCTCCACACTTACAAGAAAATAGTTAAAGCCAGAGGAGGAATACTTTGTTGTTGAACTGCAAGACTTCACCAAAATTCAGCAACCTTTCAATTATTTAGGGAATATAAAAACTCCAACAATCACTGCCTTAGACAATGACTCACTACCCAACTTCTCAGACACTCAAGAGATGATCCCCTTCTTAATGCGCAATTCCATTCTACTCTGTGGATTCATCAGCCCCACAAAATCTACAATGAAATCCCAACAAAAAAAATGAGTGGGAGGTACCAGGTTCTTAACTCACTTTTCTACTTCAGGGCTTCCCAACATCACTAAGGAATAGGATTTCAGCCTTGCGTGAATGGATTTTTGTTTTTTCCTGGCTTCTACCTTTTCTGGATCATTACTATTATTTTAGAAAGTAAATTATAGTAAGTTTGCTTTTTAACTTATCTGACTTCTTTAATGACGTCTTCTGATTGATCTGACAATCACAGACTGACAACTAATTCTTTACTGGTTCAATTAACATTTATTACTTTTTTACTTAAAATAGTGATATCAACCTCAAACAGAAACAGGGTAACTAAACTATACATAAGAATTCCTAAATGCTACATATTGACTCAGAAAATCACAAATTAACATTATTTTTGTTTCACTGTATTTGTATTTATTTTATGAAATATTTTCCAGTTACATTTTAATCTGTTCCATGATGGGAGTGTCAAGCTTTGTGTGTGAAACCTCTGACTTGCATGTAATTAGGCACAGAAGACAACGATTAGGTCTCAGAACCACTAAAACTAGGTTTTATACCTCTGACATATATTGCTTGTGTGATCCCATATAAATCACTTAACTTTTCAGTGTTCTAGATAATTCCTTAATATTTGAAGTTTCAGAGAAGGTGGTAAACTGCATGATAGAAGAAGTTACTTCATTTGGGAGTTTCCTATACCAATGAAATCACAGGTTCAACAAGGCTATGCAAGGATCAGTGTTGAAAAATTATCCGTGCATATGTTTTGAAAATGAAAAGCTTTAATAATAAAAAAGAAATAAAATAAAAATTCTTAGCATTTTCTTTTTCACCAATTATATGTAAAATTATTTTAACATTCATTTTTAAAACTTTGAGTTAGAAATTTTCTCTCTCCTACCTTTCCTTCCCCACTCTTTTCACTGAGAAGGCAAGCAATTTGATATAGGTTGTACATGTGTAATCATACAAAACATATTTCCATAAGTTATATTGTCAAAGAAAACACTAAAAAAAAACTCTATAGAGCTTAAATACTATGTCATTATAATGGCATAGTAGAAAAAGTGCCAGATGAGAAATCAGTAGACCTTAATATAAACCTTAGTTCAGATATTCATTGGTTACTGATGATGAACAAGTCAGTTATTTTCTTTTAATCCCTATTTTCATCTGTGAAATGAATATAATAATAAATGTTACTTCACAGAGTTGTAGGGATTTGTGAACCCTAAAAAAAAGAATTCACTCAATCGATATTTATTATGTACTATGTGCTGGGCACTGTTCTAGGTGTTGGAGATACAATACAAAGAATAAAGCTGGTTCTACTCATAAGAGCTTCTATAAAAATAGAAAAATAAAGTGTTTTTTAAAAGCAAAAAAAAAAAAAAGAAAAAAAGAAATCACAGGTTCAGTTTCTATGCACATTCAGTTTCTACTCACAAGGAGTTTCTATAAAAATAGAAAAATAAAGTTTTTTTTAAAAGTGAAAAAAAAAAAAAGAAAGAAATCACAGTTCAGTTCCTATTCCTATTCTTTTTATCAGTCTTTTAGATGAGAAATACTTAACTATTGTTTTTATTTTAGGGAAGAGCTAAGGTGAAATATCTATTTCAAGAAAGAAATATAAATAAGGAGGAACTTTCCAGGAGATAATTTCAGATTCTAGAACTCAGTAGACTAGATGCTCCCTGAACCTAAACAGATAAGGACTTATCTATGACATATTCTCCTTGTCAATTCTTGCTTTTGCTTTTCTATGTATACTTTATCCTGGATTTAGCCATCTTAATAAATGGCACCATAGAATTCTTTTAGCATTTTGTGGCTATAATCCATACTTTTCCCTATGTAATAAGCTAACTTCCCTTTCTGATCAGATATGTCCTTGTGAATGCCTTGTTTTTCTTATCTCCCACAAATCTTTATGGCTGTCACTTACTTATACTAACACTGAAATTTCCCATTTTAATTTGGGATCATTTGCAATCTTTTTTTTCTTCCAAGAATGATAATCATTAAAAGAATATGGTAGTAATTGAAGGGATGCCCACCAATTGGAGAATGACTGAATAAATTGTGGTATATGAATGTTTTGGAATATTATTGTTCTATAAGAAATGACCAGTAGGATGAATACAGAAAGACTTGGAGAGACGTACATGAACTGATGCTCAGTGAAATGAGCAGAACCAGGAGATTATTATATACTTCAACAACAATACTACATGATGATCAATTCTGATGAACATGGATCTCTTCAACAATGAGAGGATCCAAATCAATTCCAATTGATCTGTAATAAACAGAACCAGCTATACCAAGAGAAAGAACACTGGGAAATGAGTATGCACCACAACATAACATTTCCACTCTTTCTGTTACTGTTTGCTTGCATTTTTGTTTTTTTCTTCTCAGATTATTTTTACCTTCTTTCTAAATCTGATCTTTCCTGTGCAACAAGATAACTGTATAAATATGCATGTATATATATATACATATACATATATATATTATATTTAACATATACTTTAACATATTTAACATGTATGGAACTATCTGCTTTCTAGGGGAGGGGGTGGGGAGGAGGAGAAAAGTTGGAACAGAAGGTTTTACAAGGATCAATATTAAAAAATTATCCATGCATATGTTTTGTATATAAAAAGCTATAATAAAGAATACAATTTAAAAATAATAATAATAAAAAAAATTATGTAATTGAAATAAATGTAAAATGATGTTTTTTCAAAAAAAAAAAAAAGAATATGGTAGTTAAATTGATTATTGAACATTTTTTTTTCATGGTTGGATTGCCCATGACTTTTTTGTGTGTTTGAAAATCTCTAAAAATATGTAGATATAGATCTAGATCTATCCAAATATAAACACAAAATACATTATTTTAAGACTGTATTTTGTTTGAGTCTAAAGTTTTTTCTATATAGTACTATCTTATATTTTATGAAAATGGATCAGCTATGTCTCCTATCAAAGTGCATGGTATTTACCTCTCAATTTTAAAATAAATCATGAGCTATTATAATATTCCATTATATGGTATAGTGGAAAAAGTCTTGAAGCCAAGAGGACCTGAGTTCAAATTGGTCTTAGATATTTATTAGCTATGTGACCCTGGACAAGTCACTTAACCCCAATTACCTCAGCAAAAAAAAAAAAAAAAAAAAAAAAAAATTTAAAAAAAGCAATAAATTAGGTCTGTTGACCCAATAACCCCTATAAATCCCAGAGAAGGCCATCAATCAGAAGGGTGAAACTTACAGACTCAAAAATATTTAAAGAAGCATTTTTTTTCCAGTAGCAAAAAAGTGAAAACAAAAGATGCCCATAATTGGGAATTGGTTGAACAATTTATGCTATGTGAATGTAATGGAAAGTTATTCTATAATAGTACGTAACAATATAATCAAATCAGAGAAACCACAAAGAGGTAAACTGATGCACTATGAAATGAGTTGAAGCAGGAAAACAATTTATATAGTACCATAAGAAAAAACAACTTTGAAAACATATCAGAGCAATCAATCATGACTAGAGAAGAGTAATGTTGTTAGTCACAAGTTGGAAAAATGATGATGGAGTAGAGGAACAGAATTAAACAGATTCTGAAGTATATACAATGTAGTGAATTGTATGGCTTGACTACATTTATGTGTTGCAAGAGAAAGTTGCTTGGGGGGAGATAGTGGGGATTGTGACAGAAATGAAAAAAAAAAAACAAAAAGAAAAGAAAAAAAAAAACAAAAAAGTTATTTTTAAAAAATCTGTTAAATTTAAAATAACAATAAAAACCAAATGAACAACTTTATAGTTTGCTGTACAATTTTTTTTTTTTTTTTTTTTTTTTTTTTGCTATTGTACTCTGGAATGTTTAAGTCTGCTGGTCATTTAAAAATTTATAAAAAACATTTAAATTTAAAACAGAAGGTATGGAATCAAGATTTTTTCACCTTTGCTTAAGAAATCTTCAGCCTCTTTCATTCTTGGATGTCGAAGCACATATTCCAGATTGTTGCTGCTGTTGCTATATTCCCTTGGTCCTAGCTTCTTATTGAAGTCACAGAGTATTAAAAGTAATTCTGACTTAGTTTGATGAGTTATATCAAGGTGCTCATGTAACTTCCCTACTTCTTTATCCTCTACAATAGATGTTGGTGCATTAGCTGCAATTGTCTTCATGGAATGTTGATACCAGTTAGCATTTATATAGCACCTTAAGGTTTGTTTGTAAGGCATGTTATATATTATCTTATTTGGTTCTTACAATTAGGTAGGTTAAATGTTTTATCATTATCCCTATTTTAGAGACGGGGAAAATGAAACCAAGAGAGTGGATAAGGGATTTGCCCAGGGTCACACAGCTAATAAGTGTCCTGTTGAAACTCAGTTCTTCTTGACTTCAAGTGTAGTACTCCACACTATCTAGCTACTTATAGTCTATATGAGAAATGTAAAGTGGGAAGAACAAATGTATCAAGAAATAATCTTTATTAATACAAAATAAAAAGGCACAAGCCTTTGGTACAAAATGAAACTACTAACTCCTTTAGCAGTTCTCTGTCCATTTAATTGTAACTTTTTTATGTCTTCTGGTTTCATTTATAATAAGAATGTCAATAGTGGTATGCTTCAGTTCCTTCAGAAACTGGACAGTTTTTCCTCTCACTGGTTGTAAGCAACTATATATCAAGAATATGGTTAAAATGATGCTTTTTTAAGATTCCTGTCATTCTTAATATCCTCTGTCAATTTTCAATCACTCTGCTATTAATAATGTAAATGTGAAGAGGATGCTCAGGTCCGGGACTATTCTGTACATTTGTCCACTTCATGGGTTTCCTTGACCAAAAAAATCCATCACTTAGTGATGCTAAGCTGCATCATATTTAGCTACGTTAACCTTGGGACAGTAAATACAATCTAATGTATACTTGAAAGCTTTCCTGTTTGTGTTCTCTTGATAAAGCATTCAAGACTCAGGGTCACTTCCATATTATTATAAAAAACTAGAGTCGGGATTTTGACCAATTACAGTGATTAGGTGTGAGGAATAGTGTGTTGTATGAAGTGAGTCTTTGGGTCAATACATCCAAATATTCAAATATAAATGCAAAAATGCTTTTTGAAGCCAAATAAATTATACTGTTTATTACTGACTTCTTGAGAATATACCACAATTCAGCTCTCTTATGTTAATGAAGACAATTGCAAGTGAAATGGTGTACATTCCTGTTTAAGAAGTAATACTAATTCTACTTTCTATGTTTCCCAATTCTTCATAGTAGTCAATTCAATGTGGAATGGCTATCACTAGGATAATATGTTATCACATAGAAAAAAATATAAAGGCTATATGTCTAAGTCCAGCAGCAAAGAGAAATAACAAATCAATACCACTGAATGGGTCTGAGTGAGCACTAGATTTCCTGTTGGACAAACGGAAACAGTCCATTTTTAAGCTACTAAAATAAGCTTTTAGCTATGTTGCCTTAAAGACAGCAGGTGTTCCAGCACAGAGGAATCAAACATGAAGCCCATAGTGCTCATGAGTGCAGCCTAAAACAAACTTTCAACCAAAAAAACATAAATAATGATTGGTTTTCCAAGTGAATATGAAGCTTGCAGGGATCTTTTGTACAGTTTAGTGGTTGCCAGTTTTATTTGAGTTTGTTCTATTAGACTTTCTAGTTAGTTTTTTTAAATTTAGGATATGTATTCACTATATTGATTCCTGAAGGGAAAATAAAGGATTTATCTTAGCTTGCATATACTAGTAAGAGTAATTGTAATGCCTCAGACAGGCAGCATTTACACAGGGGAGAGAAAGGGAGTTGTAAAGCCAGAAGACTTAGATTCAAGTTCCATTTCTGATACATATCAACTGATTAACCCTATGCAAAGTCATTAATCTCTCACTCTTATAAGTTGCTGAGATATAGATGATGCACAATGGCAAAGGTGTGCATCACCAGAAATTCCCCATATTAATGAATCATAACCATAACACTATATAATAGCTAACATTTACATAATGATATAAGAATTTTAAAGTGATTACATTTATCATCTCATGATAACAGAAAACAGAAATGGAGGAAAATGTTTACATTTGAAAAATGATGGTGTGAGAGAGGTTTTGGATGTAAGGATACTTTGAATGCCTGGTGAAAGAATGCATATTTTCTTTAACTAATAAGAGAGATGTGGAAGGGTTTTGAGCTAAGGAGTAACCCAGTCAGATGTGTTTTAGAAATATTATTTTTGGAAGAAGTGTGAGAAGCAAACTGATAAAAAAAGGATTGTGCCTAGAGAAAATTCATTGGGAGGTTACTATTAGTCCAATTGAAAGGTAATAAGTATTTGAAATACAGTAATAGCAAAGAGGATGGAAAGAAGGGAGGGGTAAACTGGAGAGGTATTTAAAGTCTTTGGCAGGACATAGGGCTGAAAGAGAGAAAGATCAAAGTTGGTTCTAAAGTTTAGACTCAGAGTAAGTGTAAAAATGGTGATACCATCAAAAGATAATTTTGTTTAGAGATATCATTCTGACTGCATCCAGCTCTTTGCTTACTGCAGCACTTCTTCAAAAAAATCCAAGGCCACCCAAAACAAGATGAGCTGAGCAATTCACACAGAGAAAACTGAGTTGAAGGAGGACACATGTTGCCCAGATTATGACACCATGGATAGGTACTGCAGATGAACAATGAGATAAACCCAGAACTGAAGAGGAAGAGAGGGGAATGGGTTAAATTTGGGGAATTACACAGCACTTTCAATCATCCCAAATTGTTGTTTGACAGCAAGGTCTAATTTTCTAAAACTAATATTCACTTGGTGATGCTAGTAGCTTTGCTGCTAGCTAAAAGCTGCCAAATTAGCATGAGCTTTCAAGTTGCAAAAGGATCAAAATTTGAGGTGACCTAAAGATTAAGAAAAGGATGTATGATGGGTATAAGTAGAATTTTGCAAAAAGTGAGATTTTCAGGATAAGTGGTATAAAAGATCATTATAAATATGGCTGCCTGAAAGAGACGGTGGGGCCTATCACGCAGGAAGAGAGAACAACAGACAGAGACTCAAGTGTTACACTGGCATTTATGAAATATAAGAAGACTTAAAAAATAGTCAATAGAAGAATTTCTAAACAATAAGACAACAATCACACATATTGAGAAGGCATGAATGTGTAAAAATTGACACGAGAAGAGCATCCCTACATCTATTAGGTCCTAGACCCAGATATGCTTTAGGATTAAGATGTTTCTATCTCACAATCCCATTATGTAGGTGAATCTCAAAGATGGCAAGATTGTTGAATGATAAACTGTGCAATAAGGACTGAAAATAGCATTGGAAAAGGAATATAATAGCAATAAAAAAGGAGTAATGGCTTAGGCGTATATTCTCCTAATAATAGGCAGGGGAATTAGGAACACAAGAGATAGAGCTTTCAATTCTAGTATCTCTCTCTTGTATTGGACTTCCATGGCCATTCTTTTAGATACTGTAATCATCTTCTGGCTGGTTTTCCTGTCTCTACCTTTTAGAATCTTTCCCTCACTGCCAAATCAGTCTTTTAAAAATTTTTATTAATATCTTTTGTTTTGGCATCACCTTCACCTTCAAATGCATCCCTCCATAATCCCTTCCTCAGAGGGCCATTGCTGTAACAAAGAATGAAAAAGAGGGAAAAAAGTGATTGATTCAGCACCTAAGCCTGACAATATATGGTACTTCATACCCATACTTCCTCATATCCAAAGCAATTTTTCTAATACTGAAATATTTTGTACTAATTCAACTGTTTGTTGAATTAAAATAATTCAGAGTTCATCAAACCATAGATATGGAGTTAAAAGTGAAACCAGAGGTCATTAAAAAAAAAATCACCTCAGTAACTGATTCAGTAATTGAATCACCAAAATCATATAATTTTAGAACTTGGAGGACTTGAATGTTCTAACTCTCTTAGAGATGAAGGAAAGTTTGATTTAAAAATCTTAGTAGCTTCCTATTGCCTAAAAAATAAAATACAAAGGATAGTTTAGTATTTCAGGTATTGCATAATCTGGTACAAATTTACCCTTTTAGATTAACTTCACATTCTCCTTTTAACCTCCTTTTAAACATTCTATATTCCAGCTAAACTCCCTGATCACGTCCTGTCTTCTTCTCTTACCTCCATGTTTTTGTACTAGCTGAACAACATGCCCCTGGAGCTTAGCCTGCTGAAATCCTCCAGCTTCCTTTAAGGCTCAAGTCAGGTGTCACCTTTTCTCTGAAAATTCTTTGGTCCTTTCCAGCTAAAACTAATCTTGGCCTTCTCAAATATTTTTTATCATACTTGTCTGGATTTTTCCTATGATCTAATCACATTATGCAAGCATAATACAGAAGTATCATACTTACTTTTATATATTTATATATGTGTTATTCTCCTGTAAGAGAGTATAAACTCATTGAGACCAGAGATTGCTGCTTTTGCACAAAGGGATAAATTGAATATGCTTAATTGTGAAATAGAATTATAACAAACCTTCTAAATTAGCTACAAAATTTTCCTTTTTTGGCATAGCAATGTGCAAGCTGAAAAAAAGTAAACTTTGTAGAAAAACTATCCTTGTATTATGATATAAGGAGAAATGATACCCACGAGGAGCATATCTTGAGGTCAATAAGCTCTAAGATCCATGCACTTATTTTTAAAAAATAGGTTGGTCTAGGTGGGGCTAAAATAATTTGAAATGAATATTAGTTGGATTTTACAAAAAGATTTTTAAAATATAATTTGGCTGAACCAACAACAACAATCTGGGTTTAATTAATAAAAAAAGTTCAAAACTACAAAGCTGGTTTGGTTTCAAATTATAATTTTTGTCACCAAATTTGCTCCTCTTTCTGAATTCTCATTTTTTGTTAATAATTTCATCCTTGCAAGTCAGTCACCCATTCTTCAAACTTCAGTGTCTTTCCTCTTTCTTATTACATACATTTAATCAGCTGTCGAATGCTATTGATATTACAATCATCATGCTTTTCACATCTATCCTCTCCTTTCCTCTCAGCTGCCACCGTTTTCATTCAGACCCATCATAACCATGGAACTGTACTACCAAAATATGGCTTCTAGCCTTTCTAAACCCTTCTATTAAAAAAATTTATTTTTTTTAAATTATGAAAGTGACAAACATTTGCAAACATAAACATTTCAATATGCAAAAATGTATTTATATATAAACTACGAACTTCTATAAGATAGTGTGCTTTTTAAAAAAGTATATTAAATTTGATGTAATAATGACAAATTGCTCTGTTTCAGTATGTTCTCTTTTGTATATTTTAAATGTTTTGATCTTCCTACCTTCCTTCCTTTCTTTCTTCCTTCCCTCTGAATCTGTCCCTTTAAATAATTTTTAATAGTGTAATAACATCCCCAAATTTTTATGTATAAGAATCATTTGGCTAGTCTTCAATTAATAGGTACTCCCTTTATGAGTTATTTGCTTTCACAAAAAAGGACACCTATAAGGTTTTGTTTTTTGGTAATATGGGTCTCTCTCTGTCTTTGAATTCTGGGTGAATAAGCTTAGTAGTGGTATTGAGGGATCAAAGTTTAGTGACATTTCAGGATATAGTTCGAAATTGCTTTCAAGACTCATTGGATCAATTCATGGCTTTTATCAATCCCTCCAACAATTGTGATTTTCTTTTTCTGGCCTTTTTGACAATTTGATGGTTCTGAGATGGAAGATCAGAGTTATTTTAATTTGTATTCCTATTATTATTAATGATTAGTGGCATTTAAAATAGTGGCATTTAAAATGGTGCAGTAGATAGAGCACCAGCCTTAAAGTCAGGAGGACCTGAGTTCAAATCTGGTATCATACACTTAACAATTCCTAGCTGTTTGACCCTGGGCAAGTCACTTAATCCCAATTGCCTCAGCAAAAAAAAAAAAAAAAAAAAATCTTTAAAAAATTAATTTAAAAATTTTTATTTTCTCTCTCTTATATCTCTTTCTCCCTCTCCCCTACCAGGATACACAAAAAGAAAGAACAACAAAACCCTTGCAACAGATATGCATAGTCAAGCAAAATAAATTCACACATTAGCTGTGTCTAAGAATGTGTGTCTCCATCTGAATAATCTGTCCACCTTTGTTCAAAGATGGGTATCATTTTTCATTAGTTCTCTGGAATCACTGTCGGGAATGCATGGACCAAAGTTCTTAAAGCAGCTACTGTTCTTGATTGTGTAGATAAACATATTTTACATATGAGACCTTTAGCAGAAAAATCTGATGCAAAGACTTTATTTCCAGTTAACTGTTTTCTTTCTAATTCTAACTGCATTGGTTTTGTGTATAAAAGCTTTTCAATTTTATGTAATCAAAACTGTCCACTTTATCTTCTGATTAGTTAAGAACTTTCTATATAGCCAGAGCTTTGAAAGGTATTTACTTATCTTCTCTAATTTATTTATGATAAGAGTTTTTATTTTTAGGTAGTGGATCTATTTTTTACAATACATCTTTCACACTGCTGCCAAAGTCATTTTTCAGATTATTATCAGCACATAGTCTTACTCTCTTGCCTAAAAACCTTGAAAACCTGCCTAATTCTTAGTGAATAGAAGTTCAAGATTTTTAGCACTGGTATAAAAAGAGCCTCCAAATGTTCAGGTTTCAGCCTATTCTGGGAGCTTTTTCTTATATCGGACCACTTCATATTTTTTATTATTAAGCCAAATCAAAACACGTGCCATAGATATACCAACAACATTGCCTAGACAGCTAAGACATAGTGTTGGACTTGAGGTCAAGAAGGTCAAGAAGAAGTTTGATTCTTAACTTGGATACTTTATTAGCTGTGTGACTTTGGAAACATCAATTAACCTGTTTTAGTCTTATTTTTAAAATGGGAATAATACTAGCATCTGTTTTGGAGAGTTGTTGTGAGTATCAAATGTGATTTTACATATTATATATTAATTATATATTAAGTTTTGTAAACTTTAAAGTGTTATATAAGCTTGCTATCATTGTTATATTATATATGTAGTATAATTATATTCTACACTTTTCCCTCATTATGCCTTCACTAACATTGTTCTTAATCCCTGGCATACCATTCCCCTATCTTTATCTGCTGAAATTGTATCTATCTCTGCAAGCCTAATTCTAATGCCATCTAATTCCATGAACAATTTTCTAGTGTCCATAAATAGAAGTAACTCTTCTCATTTCAAAAGTTGTATAACAAATGATTTGTACCCTTTGTAATGAGCTTATGTTTTATTTTGTTTTATGAGCCAATATGACAGATATGTAAACCATATGGTTGTTCTTGATCTATGTGAGACTTGAGCTAAAATCATGCTTTGAGACTTTTCTTTCTAACTTAGAACCCTTAACTCTGTTCTTTGTTTTAACTATTACTTTAAACCCCTCCTTCTACTTCTCTAGTTTTTTCCTAAGCAATCTTTCTCGTACTGATTACACTCTCCTTCTTCTCCTATTCTAGCACTTGGTAAATCAGTTATACTCTATATAATCCTCTGTGCTTGAATTCTTTCTCCTTTGTCTTATTACCAATTAGACTGCCAAACCTCACCTTTCAATTACTGCCTTTCCTATTCCTGTGCTGTTGAATGGAGCTGAAGAAAATCTCAAAATCAAGCCAACTGGGTCCATTACAAATATATATTACACAATCTCAATTGGACCTTCTTTGGAGAGGTAACTCATTTGTGTTTCTGGAATCAGCTGATTCTTCCACTCTCCACAGAGGAATTCCAAACTTATTTATTTCTTTTCAAGGGCACTCATGGCACCTACTTCTGCTACCTTCTCAGGTAAGGACCTTGCTTTATATTTCACCTACAAAATAAGATTCAGCTCCCTGATTTGGTCTACCAAACTTTAGTGCTTCTCTTACCTCCAGGATCAAATATAAAACCATTTACAACCTTACCCCTTCCTATTTTTCTTAATTATGTCTTACTTTCTTCCCTAGGCTTTCTTGTTGTTTCTCACACATGGCATTGTATCTCTTGGCTTTTCATTGACTATCTTCCCGTGTCTTGGAATGTTCTCTCTCACTTCCATCTCTGGTTTCAAGACTAAGCTCAAAGTCTGTCTTCTGTAGCAGGCCTTTCCAAGTCATCTTTCCTTCCCTACTGTTTTCCTTTTAAGATTATGTTCTCTATAAATGTCTTATGTGTAAAATAATTGTGAATATGTTTTCTCCTCCAGAGCTGTCGGAGGGCACAGACTGTTTTTACATCTCTTAATAACCCCAGTATTTAGTACAATGTAATAGAATGCTTAGCTCAAATAAAAGAGGCTTGTTAACTAACTGAAAGAGAAATACTAACTCTGTGATGCTGGACAAATCATTTAATTTTTGCCCCAGGCAATTCCTTTAAGACTTACATAATAAATATGTCACTCACCAAGTATTTTGGGCAAAACTAGTCCCTGTCCTAAAGGGCTTGTATTCTACAATGGGAGAAAAACATGAAAATCACATACAAGATGTATAGAGAAAAGATGGAGAGTAGTCTCAGAGGTACTAATAAGAAGGGAGGGAGAGGACTATGAGAGGTATCTTGTGAAAGATTAGACAAATTTAGTCTTGAAGGAAATTAGGGACACTAAGAAATGAATTAGAGAGCAAGCATTCTCAGTCCAGGGGGCAGTCAATGCAGAGGAATCCCAAGTTGTTCAATTTGGTTGTAGAGTATGTAGAAGGGAATCAGGATCAATTAAGATGGAAAGGTAGGTTTATAAAGGGTTGTAAATGATCTTCTGTCATAAGATCTTTCTTTTGATCTTTGAGTCAACTGGAAAACATTGGATTTTATTGATTATGGGGGTATTAATATGGGAGGTATTCTAAAGTCAATACTTTGAGAAAATCACTAGGGTTGTGGTGGTGAGCACAATGGCATAGAGTGGTGAGCAACATGTGGTAGGGAAATCAAGACAGGTTTCTATATCTATTTAGGCAATAAGACCTGAAGTACAGCAATTGCTGTGAGAATAAAGAGAAGGGATGCATCTATGAAATATTATGAAAAGATGACAAAATTTGGCAAAAGAAGAAGAGTCAATTGGAGAATGGCTGAATAAATTGTAGTATGTGAATTATATGGAATATTATTGTTCGGTAAGAAATGACCAACAGGATGATTTCAGAAAGGCCTGGGGAGACTTACACGAACTGATGCTGAGTGAAATGAGCAGGACCAGGAGATCATTATATACTTCAACAACAATACTATATGATGATCAGTTCTGATGGACCTGGCCATCTTCAGCAATAGGATGAACCAAATCAGTTCTAATGGAGCAGTAATGAACTGAACCAGTTACATTCAGCGAAAGAACTCTGAGAGATGACTAAGAACCATTACATTGAATTCCCAATCCCTATATTTTTACCCGCCTGCATTTTTTATTTCCTTCACAGGCTAACTGTACAATATTTTGGAGTCCAATTCTTTTTATATAGCAAAATAATGGTTTGGACATGTATATTTATTTTGCATTTAATTTATACTCTAATATATTTAACATGTATTGGTCATCCTGCCATCTAGGGGAGAAGGTGGGGAGAAGAAGGGGAAAAATTGGAACAAAAGGTTTGGCAATTGTCAATGCTGTAAAATTACCCATGCATATAACTTGTAAATAAAAAGCTATTAAAAAAAAAAAAAAAAACGAGGGAAGAGTCAGACCAATAGTGCAGCAATATTCCTGGGAGACTGGGAAGATGGTGGGGAGCTATCAGTAATAGGCAAGTTCACAAGAAAGGGTGTGAATTCTTTTCAGTAGACAGAATCTGGATTAGTAAAGGGAGCTTCCACATGGAGAATTCCTTAGTCTAATGGAATCAAAGGCTGAGAACCCAAGTTAATTGTCTTAAGAGTTATTTGATTAGATGCAAGTATTCTCTCTCCTACTATAATGTTAGCTCCTATAAGTAAACTATTTATTTACCTTTTTTAAAAGCTCTCAAAGTGCTTAGCACTTTGGTGTATAGTTAATAAATATTGACTAAATAAGTGAGGTAATATTCTAATCTTTCAACGGACAATAATAAGGCAGTACAAAAGGTTTTATATGTCAGTGATTTGCACCCATAGTTTGTAAATTTGCCAAGCACTTCTAAATTTGGAATGTAAAATTGAAAAACCTAAATCATTTTTGTATATATGTGTAAAATTTTGACACATACAAGAAAAATTATTTCCAACAAATTTGAAGAGTAAAAATAACAATGGGAAAACTGTTTCCAAGTGCAGAAGGATCCAATTAAGATTATTAGAGGTTCATTAAAATTTCTAAGTAAGATGATAATAGGTGCTAACTTGATTTGAATGTCATATTGTAAATAAACAGTAAACTATGATGTGAGCACATTTAGAACATATCCTACTATGCATTTATTTTTTTTTTCTTGTCTTTTCCCTCCTTAACTCTAGCTTTGCTCACACCAGTTGTGTAGCCATTAATGTCTACTTGGCACTATGTCTATATTTCTCCTAAGTGTTTTTTTGTGTGTTCTTGTCTCTGGCTCTTTTTCTTCTCCTTTCTTTCTCTTTCCCACTCTACCATCTGTCTTTCTTCTTTAATATGCCATTATATGAAACTGAAATGTATTTTTCATTATTTGCTTTACTTGATAGATTTTATGTTTTCAACTCTTAATTTGAAAAGCTGAAGAGTAGTATGTTTTATATTTTTCTCTTTGAAAAAGAATTTCTTAATGCTGGAATAGAAAAAAAAATCACCTCTATTTGGCTGTTATTCTTCATATAATTTTGGCTTTTCAAGTTACTTAATTTTCTTTCACTTAGATTGATAGAGCAGAAAGATGATTCTCTTAAGTGTTCTGGGTGGGAGGGCCCATCTGTGATGAAAATATCAAGTACATATAATCCATAATGGAAATTTCCAGGTTGACTTATTATCAGATATTTTAGAAGAATGCCATCTTTTTGATGGCAAGGGATTCAGAGAAAAACGTCCTGTGAAAGCATTTATTTTCTGTTTCTAGGATGCAGTACCATCTCTCAGAGGATCCTAAAATTTTATGCCCCAAAGGGGTCATCAAGGTTATCTGGTTCAAGCCTCTCATTTTACTGGTGGAAAAACTAAAGTCCAGAAAGGGTTTGCCCAGCCTGAAGAAATCAGAATTTACATCTGCATTATTCTTATTCTTTTTCTTTTTAAATGGAAAGAGAATAATTGCTAAGATAAGATATTAAAACTTGGTTCACAATCCTGCATGTGATGCATAAGTTTATTTATGCTTAATAGTCAGAAAGCTAAATAATTAGCATTATTAATCAGAAATGAAAAGCCAATTTTCATTATGCATGCTCATTTAAAAAAAACACAGGGGTGCTTATGGGTACACAGGATGCCACTTTAATTGTAGATAATGCAATAGTTTTCTTGCAACAACTAGTTCAGGCTGACTGCACAGTTTTATATGCGCTGATATCATCTGATATAGTACTGAAAAACATGGGAACTCCTCCTTCAGCCTTACTTCTTGTCTGAACAACAACAGTATATCCTTCCTGCTGGAGATAATCTCTATATGAAATATTTCTTCCTCCCATTTTTCTGATAGGAGCTGAAACTGATTTTGATCTCTGAACAGTTGGAAAAAATGGCATGCAGGAGACTGGGCAGAACAGAGACAATAGAACACAAACGTAAGCTGTGGTAAGTCAAAGTCACAATGTCAGTGTGTGTAAGAACATAGAATCACAGTTATTGAGCTAGACCCAGGGGCCCTCTACTCTCTTCTCCCTCCCCTTCACTTCTGCTTCTTCCTTTCTACAATTAAGGATTCATTTGTAAAATGAGTTGTGGGAAGTGGATGAGATTTTGAATCAGGGTATTTAACTGGGTTTCAAATCCCATGTTATTAATTATATCTGTGTGACCCTGTGTAGTTCATTCAATTTCAACCCTGTGCAGTTCATTCAATTTCTTTGGGCCTTAGTTTGCTGGGTAAGACCTCAAAAGTATTTCTAGCTCTAGTTTCTATGATCTCATATATCACCCACTTGGTTTGTAAGCAATGGGAAGGTAATAGGAAAGTATTATATTCTTATATTGATAAATTATTGATAAGATTGTATAAGTATATTGATAAGATACTGAAGTTGTTAGCTATCATAATGAAACTGAAATGAAACTCTATAATTAAAAAAAAAATCCATATAAAAATCTTTCTTAACTTACTAAAGGGATGACTCACCTTAAAGAAATTGCTTTCTTACTAAAGTAGGCCATAACTATGTTTTATTGGGGAAAGGTAATAAGCATTTATATAGCATCTACTATGTGCTAGGCAGTGTACTTAAGTCTTAATTATTTATAATATTTCCATATCTCAGTTGATCTTCACATTTTTTTTTTGGTTATTCCATTTTACAGTTGAAAAAACTTAGGAAGACAGAGGTTAAGTGACTTCCCAGGATCAAACAGTTGGTGTTTGAGGTGAAATTTGAACTCAGGTCTTCCTGACTCTAGTTGTGCTATCTGGCTGTCTAGAATGTTAAATGAACTTCTTGAAGGCAAGAACTACATATGTATAATGCAGATGCCAACAGCCATGATTTATAATGTTAAAGGCTTAGTCATTAAAATCCATTCACCTAATTTTATATTCTACTTCTGCTGCACCCATGATGATCACACCCTTCATTTGATCATCACCAACAAAATATCCCACTTTCATGTTTAAGAATGCTACAATTCCTTTTTATGATCATAACATTTTATCAGGCCATCACTTCCTAAGGTTTATGACCTCTAACCCTGTTCTTTTTCTTCCCTATGACCTCTAATCCTTCAAACTCCAGATCTTTTCTAGGCTATTACCTTTATTATACTCTCCATATTTTCTTAATGATCCAATGGTGAAGCAGCTGATTTCTATGTTATTCTCTATTCTTCAAGCTCTTTCTTCCTAATCCTGCTACCAACCATTTATCTGCTGCCAATCATTTATTGAAAAACTCTGATCTTGGGTTCCTCATGCCAGGATGATGATTACTCATCATGGATTATGCTGCCTCCTTGATTTCTATTAACATGTTGTGGAATGGAGCTGCAGAAAACCACAAAACCACTATATGTTATCTGTCCTCAACTGCAAAATACAATACCTACTTCCAGGTACTGCAAAAAAGCAATCCTACACCTTCTTCATTCATGAACCACCTCATCCACTATTCCAAATACAGCTATTCCAGACTTTTTCATTCTTTTTCAAGGTACCCACAACACTCTCTCTTCCATTCTCTTAGCTGTGAACTTTACTGGATACTTTGCCTCAAAATCTGAAGCTGTTTGCTCTTTCTCCTCTCATCCAAAATCACTCAGAACTCTTCCCTAACTCTTAATTCCTCATTGACTCTTAGGAAGAGGTAGTTTTCAGGATAATGCTCTCTCCCCCAACTCTTTTTTGCTGGATCTTTATCCAGATTATTCTCCATCACCCATGGGTGTTCCCCAGTGCTCTCCCCTGGCCTTTCCTCTTTTCTTCTTTTATTTTATCTCTTTTGATGACTACATTTGATGACTGGTCATTTGGTGACTCTTATTACCATATCTATGAAGATGATTCCCAGCTCTAATTTCCTGAGCTCCAATCCTACATCTCCAATTTAATAGTAGACATTTCTTATTGTCTATACCGTAGGCACGCCAATCTCAAGATGTTTAAAACAAAACTCATTATTTTTCCCCCCTATACTTAAGTTCTCTATTACTTAGAGAAATAACACTATTCTCCAAGTTAATGGGTTTAATGATCTGGCATCTCAACTCCTCACAGTAATTCATTTACATGGCTAATCTGTTGCTAAATTTTGCTTTGTGTGTAAAATTTCTCCTTTCTATACATACAGCTACCACCTTAGGTCAAGCACTTATCATCCCTCAACTAGACCATTTTAAAAGCTTTCTAATTCCATTCAAATGCCAAAGTGATTTTCCTAATGAATAGAAATATACTAGGAATAGTAACTATGTTACTCCCTGTTACCTAACCCTTCAAGAAACTGTGTGGCTCCCTATTATCTATGGGATCAATTATAAAATTTTCCTGGCTTCCTCTCTTCTGCTTCTCCCCTATTTATGATCCATCAATCTTGAAAGTTCATGGTACATAATCTCTTTGATTAGAATGTGAGATCTCTGGGGGCAGGTATTGCATTTTTCCCTTTCTTTGTATTCCCAGCACTAAGGACAGTATCTGGCCCATATTGCTGGTTTAATAAATGTTTGTTGAATATTTACTTATCCTTCTAACATGGATCAAAATATAATTTGGTTAAGGAAAATTAATTTGGTTCAAGAAGAATTCAAATCACATTTCTTGCTTCTGTTAGATCTGGCCAATGAATGATTATGCTTCTTATCAGGGAGGGATCTAGATTTGGTGGAAGAAGGTATTGAAGGATTGGAGTGAGACAGGGGGAAAGAGGAGAAACAATGAGTCACTGAGAAATAATATTTAGTAAGTATACAAAAAAGAAAAGAGAATCTTTGGATTCACAATGTCTGAGTCAGGATTTTTACCCATAGATCACTACTTAATTTTATATAGGCCTCAAGTCTGTTAATAAAACACTCACAAAAACATGAAAAACAGAATTCAAGATCTTTAATAAAAGTAATTCTGGATCAATGGGCCTACCTTATAGGCGATGCTGTTGAGCACTTTCATAGCCAAATCTGAAACATCTGGATATGGGTCAGCAGCCAGATGTAGTAGGACTCTCCAAATTTGTGTGTAAACACTATTGAAGGAAACTCCTAATTAAAAACAAACAAACAAAAAAGAAATGTTGGAATTAGATTACTTCTTGGTAGTTCCTTTTCTGATGTCTCTAGGGAAAGTAAATTTCTTGCAAAATGACAATATTGGAAAGAGTCAAGCAGTGACAAAAGATTTCAGTATTATGTTCTTGAATAGGGTTTGGGAATTAAGAAATCCCAAAGCAGCAAGACAGCATAGTGTGAAACTGGCTGATGCAATCTATTTGCTAAGCTTGTATTTGATTTCTTAAGGTTGAAAATTTAGGATTAAAAAGCAGAGAGAAAAAAGAAGAAATATCCTCATTTTATAAGATAGCTTAATTTTTCTGAGATTGATAATGACAGGAATAATAATTTTACTATATTTTATATATATCTCATCTGATAAGGGTAATTCCATGGATTAAAACATGCTCTTTAGATGTCATTATTTTGTATACCTCAATGCTTCAAATTTGTCCTTTACCCTTTCAAAACAACGAGCAGATTGTTTTCATGAAGAAGAAAGGAAAGAATAAGAAAGAAGACAATCTTCCCTAGGCTCCAATTTTTGGAGGCTGTGCCTTGGTGAACTTAGACTGTACCTTGGACAATAGATGTTTCTGAGGTTCTACCTGAAGACTTTTGGTTTGATAGGATCAGCAAGAACTGATACCTCTATGGGAAGAGATTTCAAAGATGCCCATTTATTTCTACTTCATGATGAAGCATAGGAATGAGATGTTGAACATTTCAATTTGTTAATTTAAAATGCATTTATTCTCTTTACTTAATCCAACTAGTGTTACAAAGTGTTATCAGAAAGGAAAAAAGGAGTAGAAGTCATGGTTACTGCCTTTAAGGTGGACCTGTTGGGAAAAAAAGAAACTCTGAGTTTTAATAGGCTAAGAGAGGAAAGGGCAATTCTAGGAAGGAGCAGCAATTTAAACAAAGAATGAAGCAGAAATGGATTTGGCCTTTTCACAGAATATTTACAGACCTATTCACATGATAAATTCATCTTGTTGGAGTAGACTGCAAGTTGGATTACAGTATGAGACAAAGTTGAGTAGACAAAATGTACCCTTTCTTCTGTAGCCCACTGCCTAACTTGGGAGATAAGCAATTTACCTGTTGAAATGAAGAGCTCTGGTTCATTACTAAAAAGTATATTAAAACGAAACTAAAAATGTGTGATATTAAATGGATAGCTAATTAGCAGAGTGCTAGTGAATCTTTCTGACATGTTTGGTAGATATTTAAATGTAATAAGTTTTTTAGCAGATGTTATCTTGAATGGATTCTACACCTGTTGTTCTCCAACTTTAGCCTATATTCAACAATTTGTAAACTCAACATTACCATCCTGTTTTCAATCTTACTATAATAATTTTTATGTACAAGGTAGGACAATAATGGACTGAGATTAAGTTTAAAAAGTAAGAATACCAGAATTTAAGCAGGCAAATTAATATTTTCTCTCTTCAAAGTAGACCTTGGAAACTATGCATTTATTTCAATCATTCTTCATTGATCAAAACATTTTTGGATTTTCTCTATTGCAATTATCATTAGAGTCTGAAGCAAATCCCTAATAGTGGGAAACTGTTGTCCTTTTAGGGTAGATTTTATGTTTGAAAATCATTATTTTGAAAGCAAATACAGAGACTAAGGTAAACAATTAAGCTGGATAATGACATTTGGGCCTCCTGGTCAATTACTATTATGAGGACAGATGTTTATATGTAGTATAAACTGTGTCACTAATATTCCCAGAGTTGATGTTTATTTAATCACTGAGAGGTTAAAACTCCCCCCCCCCCCAACAAATCCCAACATTCATTTTGAAGCTGACATACATTACTGTTTTAATTGGTTATATATCTTGCATTCAAATTTTCTCCCTAGTCTTATTATATAAGTATGTTAACTAAGCAAAATGCATTTTTTCCAGCACTATGATACATAAATATGTAAAATGCTTCAAAAGAATTAAACAAGAAACTTGGACGTTATTGAAGAAATATTGAAAAATTTCTCCCTAGAAATTAGAAGATATTAAGCTATATTGAAATTAATCAATTTGAATAAATCACTGCATCATTTACTTTCCACTAATCCTTTGATATAGTCTCAATTTGGGAGTAAAAGGTAGTTGGAAAAACAGGAAAAATATGTGGAAATATCATCATCCTGAAAGTTATCCAGCTCAAAGAATTTTCCTGAAAAAAGAGAAAAATAATCTGTCAAAACAGTTAAGAAACCATTGGAAAATCCTCTAAAATCCACCTTTCTCTCTTAGCAGGGGGTCTCTCAAGGTGTCTGGTTCTGTGATACAAGTTACATTAAAACCACCAGGAAACTGCTACATTGTGATTTCATTTAAGAAGGAAAGACAAATATAGGGAGGAGAGAATCTACTTCTTAGAATTACCTATTATAATATACAGAAAGGATGGGGTAGGTGAATTGGATTATACATGTATTAAGTATAGTAGTCAATCATCAAAAATAAAAATAAAACCAAAAGACTCAGTTATTTGATTCTTCTTCACTATAAGAACATAAAAATTATTTTTAAAGGATGTCTCAAACTCATTAGAAGTGTTGCTTTAGGTTTTACTCCCCTCTTTCTTTTCTTTCTTTTCCTTTTGATTGAAAATGAAAATGTGGTTTATAGTCCTGATTCAGTTCAGTGATGTATCTGAAGCAGCATATAGTAAGCCTGTATTGCTATGACAGTGAAAATGTTGTAAGGAACAGCTCACATGCTAACAATCGCAGTTTGACTTAACATAATAAATCCTCTGCTTTTAAAAACATGGGAGAGAGGGAAAGACTAAGAAATAGATAGGATTATAAGAGCAAGAAAAATGAGGGGTTTAAATTAGATGATCTCTATGATCCCTTCCAGTTTAGAAGTGTTCTATAACTGATGGTATATGTGAATAAGCAAATTTAAAATAAGCACTATCAATGGAAGTGAACAGTTTGAAAAGTGTACTAAAAAAATTGAGATGATGATGAGGGGAAAGACAGTATAGTTTTAGTGACCACTGGAAGACACTGACTTTTCTTGCAGAATATTCTGAGTTTTTTTTTTTTTTTTAAACTTTTTATTGACAGAACCCATGCCAGGGTAATTTTTTACAGCATTATCCCTTGCACTCACTTCTGTTCCAATTTTTCCCCTCCCTCCCTCCACCCCCTCCCCAAGATGGCAAGCAGTCCTTTACATGTTAAATAGATTACAGTATATCCTAGATACAATATATGTGTGCAGAACTGAACAGTTTTCTTGTTGCACAGGGAGAATTGAATTCAGAAGGTATAAATAACCTGGGAAGAAAAACAAAAATGCAAGCAGTTTACATTCATTTCCCTGTGTTCTTTCTTTGGGTGTAGCTGCTTCTGTCCATCCTTGATCAATTGAAACTGAAGTAGCTCTCTTTATCGAAGAGATCCACTTCCATCAGAATACATCCTCAAACAGTATCATTGTTGAGGTATATAATGATCTCCTGGTTCTGCTCATTTCACTTAGCATCAGTTCATGTAAGTCTCGCCAGTCCTCTCTGTATTCATCCTGCTGCTGACTTTCTTTATTATGGAAAAACTCATAATTCAATTCAATTGAAATAATTAGCACAAAACAGAAAATTTTGATTTTTAAATCACTTTCCCTGACTACAGTGATGGGCACAGCTGTTCATTATGATAAGATATAAATGAGGAAAATGAAAAGGAACTAGTATCTAATCCTTTTTTTTTTTTTTTTTGCTGCAACATTCTCACTCCCTGGGTCACTTATAGCAACTATCATGAATTAAAATATGGTGTTTCCAAAAACAGACATAATTCATATCACACACATCAGAGCAGCAGCAACACAGATTGGGAGCTAGACATAACTAACTCTAGTCTTTCCTAAGTGGTAGGAATTCTTAAATGCTGCCTTGCACACACACACACACAAAAATCCAACAACCAGGATACAAGGATGGATATGAGCTGCTAGATGTTAAGAAAGGGCTTTGGTATCTGGAAGTAGTTGAAACCCCTAAGTGACCTGAAAGTTCTGAAAACATTTCCATGTTTAAAGTGATACAAGATCCATCAGATGGTTTTTAGGATTATGCTTGAGAGCTTTGGTCAGAAGTGTTTCAGTCAGCTGATCTGGAACTATTTATCACCAGAGAATTCAGGGAAGTGCAAGGGGGCTGTCCATTATTTTTCTGAAAAACAGATGATTCAGATTCAACTGTTGATAGACATCTACAAATTTATTTGGGAAGAAATATAGTACAGTAGAATGAAGGTGGGGTTGTGCAAGAATCTCAGTTCAAAACCCATTCTATCACTTTTAGGGCAAGTCATAGTTCCTATTTAGGCATCAGTTTCTTAATTTATAAAATGAGGAGTATGTATTAGGTGACCTCTAAATGACTTTTTTAGTTGTAAATCATTAATCCTAAGTGAAGGGTTTTTCAATTCCTCAAAAGAATTAGCAATAGCTATTTCCCTTTGAGATTATGGTCCTTAAATTGACATTTTTCTCTGCTTCCATGAGGTAATCAGAGTGATAAGGTATTCTTTCTCCCACCTCAAATTCATATTATAGAAAGCTGTAGGATCTGGCTCTGGCTCATGGCATTTGTGTTACCATTTCCTAGTTCCTGGATTTTAGGGAATATATGACTTGCTTCCTCCTCTTCATAGGGTAGTACAAACTTTATTCCCAAACTAGTTCTTTTATCAGGAAGAGATGATGTCTGACAGTTTATATTCTCTTACTATTCGCTACCTGCTGGGAACTACTGTCCCTTTTCAATACATGGAAGAATTAAATTGTTCACATGGGGAATAGAATGTCTTCTATTCTCTCTAATCACAGACAGCCAACGTGCCTCACATAATCTTTTCAGCAAAGATCTTCAGTCTCACAATGACATGCTTAATGATGGCCTTTAATCATGGATTTTTGCTATAAAAACATAATTAATCTTGTGGCATAGGAAAACAATGTTGTTCATTTTCTCAGTACTTTTTTCCGACATGAAGAGATCAGATTAATGGGTTGTAAAACCTTCCCTTCAAATATTCTTCAGTTCCTTCTATAGAAGTACTGGTTATATTCCTCCTTAGTGAACAAGCATTCCCTTCTAGAGGCTAGAAACCAACATCTTTTATAACTGGAGCAAAATAAGCCAGTAATTTAAAAAGCACAATTATAGGACCTCTAGAATTATAGAATGGTTTGGCATTAACATAGCTTAGGGTCTTTTCTTTAAAAAAAAAAAAAAGTACCCATGGAAGTTTGAAAAGGAAAAAAAAAAAGGAACAGTGCTATCACTATGGTTTCAAATATTCATTCATGTTAAAATAAGACAAGACACCCAGCAAGTAGAAAACTGAAAGAAGGCTGACTTGGGGTAGCATAAAATATTTAAGGAAAAGGATTCCATCTGCAGGTGGTAACTATGGAGATTTAAAAAGAAAGCTTTTTATTATAATTATTATTGTTCAAGAGTAAGATTACAGATAAGGGAGTGCTAGAATTTCCTTGCTCTTTTACAAAGATAGAAGGAAAGGATATGAATGGTGGCAGGAAGTATGGGAAATGGTGGGTATTTAAACATGATTCCTTATAGAATCTCCAAAAGATCATGCTCCTACAAACACTATTCAAAAATCAATCTGATGTAGTTATAATTTTAGAGTTCTTTTACAAAGTCCTTCTAGGGGAAAATACTTGTAGTAGCAAATTAAATCCAATGGCTTATTCTAACTAGTCTATTGTAAAATATGTTTAAATAAATGTGCCATTTAAAATGGCATTAGATTCAGTACAAAGTCATTTCATTTCATCCTACTTCTATCCCATTATTTCTTGGACCATCTATTTCTGGACAAGGATTTTTATTTATGAACAGTATATTTAACTGTTTTTAATACTGTCATTCATTAAACAAATCCCCAGAAGTGGAATTAAAGTGATTTGTTAGCATCCATTAGGGAAAGGTGAGGAATCATTACC
This sequence comes from Antechinus flavipes, assembly GCF_016432865.1. NCBI lineage: Eukaryota > Metazoa > Chordata > Mammalia > Dasyuromorphia > Dasyuridae > Antechinus > Antechinus flavipes. The sequence continues at coordinate 166,552,029 of NC_067401.1, forward strand.
AATAAACATTTACTGAGCACTTGTTAATGAAAGGCATTGTGCTAGTCAATTGAGCCTACACTGAAATATAAAATAGAGACCCTTCTCTTCATGAGCCTGAAATATAATTTGACCAAACAAAAACCAACAGACAACATATGCTCAATGTTAAATGACTGACAGTAAGTAATAAATCATTTCAGAGGAGAGAACACAGTGGATTGGTCAGCCAAAAAAAAAAACAAAAAAAAACAACAACTTCACAAAAGAAGCAGGAATTGAGGTGGACCTTGAAGGATAAATAAGAGGGGAAGAGGATTTTACAGAGAAAGAAAAATGACATGGGTTCACCAGACAAAGAGTAGGCTTAGTTTCATTGTAACATTAAGACTATCTAAGAGAGTATGGATAGATAAAATTGCAGGGAACCAGAATGTGAAAGGTCTTAAATGCCAAACTAAAAGCATTAGGTTATGAGTAGTAGTGAGCCACTGAAGTTTTTGGTGCAGGGAAGTGATGTACAGAGTTGTATGGGAGGAGGATTAATCTGGTAGTGTTGTATAGGAGGGATTTTGGGAGGGGGTGGTAGTGATTAGAGGTAAGGAACTAGTTGCTAGATCAATGTGAAGTGATAAGGGGTTGAATGAAACATTAGGAATTAAAAGCATCACTTAGAACTGAAGCATCAATGTAGAATGTGGGGAATGGGTATTGAAAATGAGGGAGAAGAGGTTAAAAAAAAAAACACAGAGACTGATAGGCGCACAGCTTAGTGAACAGAGAATGTTGCTACTAATAGTAATAAGAAGCTTACCATGAGGAACTTGCTTTGTTGATGGCTGAGGGAAAGGGTATGTAGGGAAAGAAGAAATGATAAGTTTGATGGGATGTTCTAGGGCTACCAAGATTTTGAAAATCTTTCTTAGCACATTCAGTGAACTAAGCTAAGGAGATTGCTATTTTTTGGTTGAAATGAAAAAAAAAAAAGACTTTAAACAAGCAAATGGTGAAGGTAATGGAATTCTCTCTAGGTTATGAATTTTAAACACTTACATAAGCACTGTCATTTACAGGTAGATATGAGCTCTATCTGATTGAATATGAATGAGGCGAGCTTTGGAGAGTAGCTACTTTGTTTTCTTAAGTTTCCTTTCCTTACCTCTACTATATTTTGGGACATTTCCTACCAACTGTTCTAAAGCTTGTCAGAACCATAGATAAAAGAGTAGTTTTCTCCAGCACAAATGTTCAAAGAATCATATTCAGTGAGGAAGAAATGATCAGAGGTTTGAATCTTAGAAAAGGGAGGAAAAAGTAAGGAAGGGCTGGGGAAAAATAAGTAGTGTTGTAACTTACTTAGGCAATGAGTGATTAAACTCTAACCTCTCTAGCTTGGTTGTATGATCCTAATTTCAAAAGCAAAGATAAACATTTTGTTTTTGAATCATTAGGGATAAACATTAGGGAGAAACCCTAAAAAAAAAAATAGGGTTTTATTTACATTTTGGTCTTATTCCTCTATTTCTGTTCATCCTATAAGCTCTTTTCCACCTGAAATGTTACTGGCTAAACAAATCTCCAATGTGTGCAATACATACAAAAGCACATCATTCCAGAAGATTAGTATCTTCAAACTACACAAGAGACTTCAACTTACAGTAATCCTCAATCTCTGTAGTTTCTACAGGAGAAAATCATATCTTTCTGAGCCGTGATTGTTTCTTTTCTATGAGTAAAGTCATTTGGTAGAGGTTTATAAATTAGCTCTAATGACATGGATTCAGAACAGGTCAGGATTGGATAGTATTTCTTACAGGGTGCTTAGGAAATCAATGCATATGCAGTAATAAGTATCAGAATTCCTCCCCCCTCATCCCCCAAAGAAAACAGTTTGGGAATAACGAATGTAATAAGATTTGCTACTATGTATTTGAAACAGATTGGATTGAAATCTTATAGGTTAGATTTTTTTCATTAAATACTTACATAAATTTGCATGGAGATTCAGCTGAAAAACTTATCAGTACAGATGAATAAGTTTTAAAATCTGAATTGGAAAACAAAGGATGGAAAATAGTATTCCAATCTTCCTTTTTTAGCAGGGAGTTTAATTTACTGATCAAAAGCTGACAGAAGGCAGAATACTTCAAGAAATATTTCCAAATAAATGTTCACAGGCTGACACCTAGATAAGGAGGGCCCTAGTGGCTAAAAAATTGTGACTCAAAAAAAATTTTTTTAAACTAATGGCTGTATCTAGGAAAGCTGTTAAATTGTCTTAGAAAAATTTTCACCTTTTCATTTTATATATGCAGAAACAGAATGATCTTTGGATTATTTGTTAATGATCATAGAATGAGACAATAGCCAGGACAGTCATAGGATCTCTCAGTAAACCAGGCAACTCTTTGATACTCACTGTTATTGAACAGATGTCAATCTTTTCTGGTAATGAGAATTTCCAAATATCATTATGCCCAAAGGGCTATCAAACTGTGCATATCCTTTGATCCAGCAGTGTCTCTACTGGGTCTCTATCTCAAATAGCTCATAAAAAAGGAAAAAGGACCCACGTATGCAACTGAATGAATGCCCATCAGTTAGGGAATGGCTAAATAATCTATAGTATATGAATATAATGGAATATTATTGTTTTATAAGAAATGATGAGAAGGCTGATTTCTTTTTTATAATTTTTTTCTGGTCATACATGTATATTAACTTTTTAAATACACATTTCCTTATGAATTGTGTTGGGAGAAAAAAATCAGAACAAAAGGGAAAACCATAAGACAGGAAAAAAAACAAAACAGAAAAAAGAAGTGAACATAAGATTTGTTGATTTACACTCAATCTTCATAGTTCTCTTTCTGGATGTAGATGGCATTTTTTATCCAAAATTTATTGGGGTGCCCTTGGATTACTAATCCACTGAGAAGAACCAAGAGCTAATTATTGCACAATCGTGTTGGTACAATGTATTCCTGGTTCTGCTTGTTTTGCTTAGCATCAGTCTGTGTAAATCTTTCCAGGCCTTTCTAAAACCAGCTTGTTCATCATTTTTTATAGAACAATAATATTCCATTATTTTCATATACCATAACTTATTCATCTATTCCCCAAATGATGGGCATCTCCTCATTTTCCAATTCATTGCCACCACAAAGAGAGCTGCTACAAACATTTTTGCATATGTGGATCTTTTCCCCTCTTTTATGATTTCCTTGGGATACAGACCCAATAGTGGTACTGTTAGGTCAAAGGGTTTTATAACAGTTTTATAACCCTTTGGGCATAGTTCCAAAAATAGTTCTCTAGAATGGTTGGATCATTTCACAATTCCATTAACAATGCATTAATGTTCCAGTTTTCCCATATCCCTTCCAACATTATCTTTTCCTGTCATCTTAGTCAAATTGAGAGGTGTGAGATGGTACTTCAGAATTATTTCAATTTGTGTTCCTCTAATCAATAGTGATTTAGAGAATTTTTTCATGACTATTAGACGGCTTTAATTTCATCATCTGAAAATTGTCTGTTCATATCCTTTGATCATTTATCAACTGGGGAATAACTTGTATTTTTACAAATTTGACACAGTTCTTCATATATTTCAGAAATGAGGCCTTTATTAAAAACACTAGCTGTAAATTCCCCTCCCCCCATCTCTGTACTTCCCTTTTAATCTTGTTTGCATTGGTTTTGTTTGTGCAAAACCTTTTTAATTTAATGTAATCAAAGTTGTTCATTTTTCATTCAAAATGTTCTCTAGTTCTTCTTTGGTCATAAATTCCTCCCTTCTCTAGATATCTGACAGTTAAACTGTTCTTGATTTCTGAAAAGCCTAGAAAGACTTACAAAACTGATACTAAGTGAAATGAGTAGAACCACAAGAACGTTGTACACAGCAACAAGATTATGTGATGATCAACTGGGATGGACTTGGCTCTTTTCAAAAAATGAGGTAATTCAAAGTAATTCCAATACACTTGTGATGGAAAAAGTTATCTGCACCCAGAGAGAGAACTATGGAGACCAAATGTGGATCAAAGAATATTATTTTCACTTTTTGCTGTTGTTTGCTTGCTTATTTTTTCTTTTTCATGGTTTTTCCCCCCCTTTTGATCTGATTTTTATTTTTTGCATAGCATGATGAATACGGAGATAGGTTTAAAAGAATTGCATATGTTTAACTTATAGTGTATTGCTTGCTGTCTGGGAGAGGGAGGAAGAAGGGAAAACGTTTGAAACACAAGGTTTTGCAGAGGTGAATGTTAAAAACTATTTTTTCATGTATTTGGAAAAATAAAAAGCTATAAGAGAGAGAGAGAGAGAAAATATGAATGTTTCTGATATCATGGAAATTAAAGGTCTGGAAGCTCACATCACCTTTACAAAAAAGGCTAGAAATTAAGTCTAGTGTTTAAGATCAGGGAATTTAACTTATTATGCCAAGAAGAGTCAAAGATTCAATCTTTTAGGTTTTAGGGAGAGGAAGGATTATTTGTATGAAGCAATCAATGGTAGCAGAATGGCAAATCAACAACAGACTAGACTTGAGTTGAGGAAACTGCAGTTTGTGTCCTGACTCAGACATTAACTGTGTGACTTTGATTATATTAATAGGTTTAAAGAATTTTAAACTGGGAAGAACTTGAGAAATAATCTAGTATTACTCAAGTTCTGACTCTCTTTTCCAATTAAGCCAAAAGCTGACCTTTTGTATAAATGGACTTTAACCTCAGTGAAAAGCCTGACTATGACCTATAACTAGGAATTTCTGGATAGGAAAGCATTATGATGTAGATTTACAAAACACAGTTCTCTAATTTTTTTAAAAAATACAAATGGTATTCAATATACATTATGTATTAGAAAAGGTTTTTAGTGGGCTAGAAAAGTTATGTATATGCATAAAATATATGACAAATGGTCATTCAACATTTGCTAGCAGACCTCCAATGAGGAAGACACCTTTGGAGGCAGTCCAAATCTCTCTTGGACAGCTCTAATGCTTAGACTCAATTGACCAGAAATTTATGAATTTTTCATTTTTTTCAGGGATAATATTTTTGTCTTTGACTTTATTTCTTTTCAAGCAATATTAGTAAATGTTTTGATTGATGTTGAATTGTTCATTTTGATCTTTGTATTCCTTGATCTCCTTGTATCTTTACTTTTTGACTTTTGATTTCAAAGAATCAATAATTTCTGTCATGGTTTTGTATTCTGTATTCATTTCTGCATTTTTTTTTCTTTATATTGCCTTTAATTGGACATTATAGCATTTTCTACTAAGAGAAGTATCTATGGGCTAGATACTGATATCTTCTTTCAATTTCTTACTATAGATTCTCAATAGTTCTTTCAAGTTGCTTCTGCCATGGTAGTGTTTAACATCTTTCCTAAGGAGTATTACTTTAATAGCGCCATTTTTTCCCCCCCTATAGTTCTCCACAGCAATGGCTCTATATAGACTATTATGTGAAGGACCTGAAATGTTTTAATGCTTTCTGTCAAGTACTGTGCCAGAAAGTGTTTGTTCATGATGATAAGAACAGATACCAACTTAAAAAAACAAACAAACACTATTTTGGTAAAAATCAGTTGTCTATATCCATTTCCTTTGCAAAATCATTGGAAATAGTGTTGGTCTTTTGATCATGAACTTTATTATTAGGTATAATTTCTGGAGTTTGAATTAATGGAAAATTTTGTATAACTTCAGTGTCTTCATCTTCTCCTTCTTCAGATTTTAGATTCTCTTATTGTTATCTCTCATTCTGTTTAAGCTAGTTTTAGGGATAAAATTATTTCTTATGAGTGATTTGTCCTGGTCAGTAAAATGCTTCTGTGACTTGAAGCTTAGAGGACGGTGGATAAAAAGCAAGTTTGAAGACTTTGCCTACAATTGACGAAATGTATTTTCATTTTGATATGATATAGTTGTATCACATAATAATAAGTCTATTTCATGTATAAATGATTTTACTTTAATGATTAGAGTCATCAGAATCAAACCATTTCTAGCAGGTGGGGTATTGATGTTTCTGATTTGTTCCACTCTATCTTCAGTTCTAGTGGTATCAGAACATAAAAGAGCATTACTTGCTTTAGAATCTATTGTTTTAATCTGATCATCCTGACCATTTTGAGTAGGGCCAGCCTATGCCACCTGATCTATTTTTTGGACTCATAGAAGTAATTTCATCACATATCGAATGGTATGCTAACCTAGTTGATAATATCACTATGACCTAAATGGTCAGAATTTTAGAAATTAATTTAATAATTTAGAATTTATTGTCACAGCTGTAGGGCATATAGAGTTCTTAATGGAAATCATGCTGGCTAATAATACTTTTTTGACCATTGAACTTCCTTATAATCCTTTACAAATTGGATGATGGGTTATAATTTGAGGGGGTTGTCCATTTTATTATCTTTCTCTCATTTTTAATGGGTTCAGATAGATATAGTTCTAATTCAAGGAGCTTGCAGGAAATATTAAAATAACCAGCTATTTTAAGATGTGAGTTGATCTTCTGAAGGTTTGCTGAAAGCACGCACACACACACACACACACACACACACACAGACACACACACACACACACAATGATACTAGCTATACACTGGACAACATACATTATTTCTCTTCTTCTTTTCACCTGAATTTGATTTCCTTGTGTAAGTCTCTATATTTTGAAGCTTAGAGCTATTGAGTATATGATATAATGACAACTTTTAACAACATTATTCTTATCATGTGTTACAGAATTTCTATCATTACATTAAATAATCTGAATTCCTCTAAAAAAGTATGAACCTTCTCTTCTTAAGCTTCTCACATTCTCTCCTTTTCCCACTCTTTGAGCTGAGAACCATATTTCTGAGTTGAAAAAAACGAAGCCATAAAACATGGCTGCCCTTTCCCCCTTTTCTCTATCAAAATTCTATACTCCACACTCTCCTCTTTTTTTCTAATCTCTTGACTGTGAGGTAGTACTTTGCTAATATCAAATCTTTTACATATATCCTCGATCACATGTCCTCTTAATTGCTCTATAAGACTGAAATCTTCTATTTTAACTTCTCATGTCTTAGTTCCTTCCTTAATATTTTCAAATATGCCTATCTCTTCCATCTTTAAAAACCTTCACTAGACTCTATGATTCCCTCAAGACACTGTCCTGCATCTCACTTTTCTTTCTCTGACAAACTTTTAGAAAACCCCCAAAGTATTAATATTTACTTCCTCTCACATCTCAGTTCTTTGTAATTTGTCTATCATATCACTCAACTAAAAATTCTTCTCTAAAAGTTACATGTGAGCTCTAAATTGCAAGCTCTGACAATTTTTTCTTGGTCCTCATCTTTCTCCACCTGTTGTTACATTTGATACAGTTGACTAGCCTTTCCTCCTGAATGTTCTCTTCTCTCAATGTCTCACAATGCCACTCTTTCCTACCTGTCTAATTTCTCCGAAAGCTCTTTTTGTTGGCTCATTATCTATATAATACAATTTTTAATTGTGTCTGTTTTCTAAGGCTCTGTCCTGGTCCCTTTTCCTTTCTCTGTCACTCACTCACTCTTGGTGTAGTTATTACCATGGATTACAATGGATTTTAATGATCACTTCTATTAAGATGATTGTAGGATAACTAGGTGGCACAGTGGAAAGAATGCTAGGCCTGGAGTTAGGATGAGCTGGTTCAAATCCAGATTCAGACATTTACTTAGCTTTGTAATGCTGGGCAAATCAGTTGATCCTGTTTGCCTCAGTTTTCTCATCTGTAAAAAAAAAAGTTAGTCAACCAGTCCAGTATCTTTACCAAAAAAACTTTTATGAAGAGTTGGACACAACTGAAAAACAACAACCAATCTACACAGGTGACTCATATATCTATATAGAGATACTGACTCTTTAGTATTGTATCAGCATGTGTATTGGACTCAAAATCAATATAACCAAAACAGAATTAATATTCTCCCCCTAAAACCACTTCTTTGGGGAAGGCAACATTATTCTTTTAGTCTCTCAGGTTTATGATCTTGGCTTTGTCCTCAAATCTCTTTCCCTCAGTCAACATATCTAATTGGTTGCTAAAATCTCTTGTGCCTGACCCCTTCTCTGAACTCAGAGCAGTGAACATTGTTCTTCAGACCCTAATTACCTTTCATCTATATCAGTGGTTCTCAGCAGGATGACCTCTTTATACTCTGAGTTCTCCTCAAAGAGCTTTTGATTATGTGGACTAAATCTAACACTATTTACCATACTAACATCATTATGAAATGAATTAGCATAATTATGAAAATAGTTTTTGCTTTATAGACCCACTCTATCCAAAAGAATATGGGTGCCCAGATCACATATTAGGAACTGCTGACCTAGATTATGACAATGGGCTCCTAATTAATCTTCTCATCTCATCTTTCCCTATTGCAGGCCACTCTCTCAACAAAGCTATAGGAATGATTTTTTAAAAAATACAGATCTGTGTATAAAACTTCGTAACTTAAGGTTCTCCCTATAGATTTTAGTATAATAATAGAATCACAAAATTTGAGAGATGGAAGGGATTTTAGTGGCTATCTAGTACAGTCCAAAGAAGATGGAATCCCCACTGTAACATACTTGACAAGTAGTCATCCAGTCTCTGTCTGAAGACTTCCAAGGAGGGGGAATTCATCACCTATACAGGAATGCCATTCCACTTTTGGACAATAATAATTGTTTAGATGTTTTTTCTTCCCCAAACCCTAAATTGGACTCTTTATAGCATTAGATCCATTGCTCCAATTTCTTCCCAAACAAAAACAATTCCAGTAACTTGTTTACATGATATTACTTAAGAGATATCATGTCCATTCCAAATCTTTTTTTCACTAGGCTAACCACTTCTCATGTAATGGACTCAAGGCCCTTCATTAATCTGGTTTTTGTCCTCTGGACTCCCTAGCTTACCAATACTCTTAAGCCACAGTAGCCATAACTGAACACAAAACTCCAAAGCTCTAACAAGGACAGAATACATTAAGATTATCACCTCCCTATGCCTGGAAGTCAAGTCCCTCCTAATAATCTGCTGTTTTGGGCTGTCGTATCACACTGCTAACTCATGTTGAGCTTGTGATCTACTAAAAGCCCAAGATCCTTTTCAGAACAATTGCTGTAGACGCATGTATCCCTTAGACTGTACTTGTGAAATTGATTTTTTTGTGCCTAAGTGCAAGACTACATGATTTCCTATTGAATTTCATCTTATTAGATTCAGCTTGATGACGGAGCCTGTCAAGAGCTGACTTATTTAGCACAAAAGCTTATTCCTTTCACTTAAAATAAATTTCTCTGTTTAGTCTTTACAACCTTCATAATCTAATCTCACTCCAACTTAACTTGTGCATCTTATTATGTTTTATTCCCCCTTTGATATTCTGACACCCCTTGGAAGATTGGTCTTTTTTTCCATTTCTAGGACAGGACATATCTCATTTCTTTAGGGTTGCCTCCCATGCCTCTTCTTCCTATTCTCTGCCTCCTGGTTTGTCTTGTTCAATTCAAAAGAACAAAATTCTACCTTTTACAGGATACCTTTCTTTTGTCTCTTTAATGTTAGTGATTAACCTTTGAGATAAACTCAAATTTATCCTGTGCATATCTTAATTGTTTAAGTTGTTTGCAGGTCATTTCTCCATTAGACTGTGAGCATCTTGAGGACTGAGATTGTTTTAGCTTTTTAAATTTTTTTTGTATCCTCAGTGTTTAACACAGTGCCTAGCAGATGATGAATAAATGAATGTGATTGAAATGACATCTAAATGAGAATGTTTTCTTCTGGATTGCATATATAATAATAGAATTCTTAGAGGCAATTATTTTGAACACAATAAAATTTAGCATTTCAAAAATTCTCAATCAGAGCATCAAGGATAGGAAAAAAGTCAATCTAACCTTTGTAACTTTTATCTGGAAGATGGAAGATTTCAGTATACTTTTACAAATTAAATTCTTACATATCCATCTATCCTGGTCATCCTTGAAATTATATGCTCAACTATAAATGTAAGAAAGCAGGTAGGAAAGCATCTTTACAAAAAAAGGGGTTAAAGTATATATGGGAAAAGTATAAAGAGAAAAAATACAGGGTATTTAAGGAGAGGGCAATGAAGTATATTGTCCATTTCAATTCCTGATTACTTCCACATAATGCTTGTTCATTTCTCCAAAATGAGAGAATTTGAGGAACTGATCTATTCAGTTGGTAAACTGTCTAATGTGGAAGTGCTGTGGAAAAGTTTGGTTTTGCTCTACAGGGAGTATCTTCATAGTAATAAGAAAGCACAAAGAATTAAGTTGGAGAAGAGTTACAGAATCACGAATTTCTGAGATGTAAGGGCTCTCAAGAGAAGAAAGCAAACACACAGCTTACCTATAAGTGAGTTTAGTGAGGAGTAAGAGCTGACTCTTCTCATCTTATCGATTGTCTCGAATGAAAGGATGTATTCTTCGTTTTCAGGGCTGCCCAGGGTGCTGCTAGCACTGCTACTGGTGCTGAGATTGCCTGGAGAAAATGCAACAGAGCTTCCAGCTGTTCAAAAGCGAGGCAGGAGAGAAGGAGAAAAAGTTAAGTTTTATTCTCTAGTAGCCAGACACTTGGTCTTACTCAATTGCATGCTTTTAAAATATATAACTCATCTAAAAGAGGGAAAACATGCATACATACATACATACATACACACGCGTGCAGAAACATACAAGCAGAGGTTATGCTTCTTTTGAAAAGAAATGTACTCCTAATAAATATTGTATATACTTAATGTCTACTAATTATAAGTTAGAAGGTATGGATTATCCACTGGTGGTTAAAATGTGTCATCAAGTTGGATTTGTTTGCTGGCTGTATACGCAGATCATCCTAGAAGTTAACTATAATTACTCTGGAAAAAACGTATAGTCAATAACTGCTAGTAAGATACTGTATATGTGAGCAGTTGGCCAATAATAACAGCAAGTGGCATTTCGTGTCATATGTATACCAGTAGAGAAGATAAATATGAGGGGCTATATATAGAAAATATAATAATGATAAACCCCTTTTCTACATAGAAAATTATATTATCTTACATTCTTCTGTCAAGCTCAGATTCTGCAAAGACTTGTTCAAACTTCTTGCTGTGGTAACTGCTCTAATATTTCCATAGGAGCTGACTGAACGAAGTCTAGGTGTACATGGACCATCTCGCACAGGTGTCAAACTTCCCCCCTCTAGTTAGAAAAAAGAAAAAAAAAACATACGAGAGAAAAAAGTGTAAATTGCAGACTTAAACACAGTGAAGTAACGTTTTCCAACTTGTGAATTAGGGGGCGACAATTGTAAAAACAAATGATTTCTGAAGCAAAAGGTCAAACAAAACAAAACAAATGGCTATCAATGCTAGATTCCAGTGTTGGAAATCAGGTATTTCCTGATGTAGTTTAACAAAGCAAAAAAGCTCAATGATCAAGATAAAAATGGAACAAAATGAGAAGACAAATTTTGTAGCTCAGAGAGATGTATATTATTTTACTCTAATGAGAGTTGGTCATAATTATTTCTGGAATGGATGACCTCTAAGAAAACAGTATATGATAGGAATGCTATTAATAATGCAGGTAATGGTTCATTTCCTTCTGACTCACTTCTTCAACTGTGACTCAGCAAGGCATATAACCCTGGTATTCTGGTGGGCTTTCAAGTTTTGCTAGTTGTAATCTGCCTCTTTAAATTTCACTGTCTGTTTTCACTAGACAAGTTTATTTGTCTTCTAATTCCCAGAGTTACTAAATGCAATTGTACTGGTATAAACAGCTGGTCATCTTCACGAGAGTTGGATTTTAGAAGCAAAGAAAGTTCTACCTTTCCTTTGAGTTTCTTTTAGGAATGAAATGTAAATGTTAAAGATGACTACAATTTGCAGTTAAAAGGACAAATAGAGGAAAAAGATAGCTTTCTAACATGATTCACAGTTACAGACAAAGGAATGATTAAATCACTCATCACAGGGAAAGTTCAATTTTCTCTTCCTCAAGTTCCTGTTGTGGCAGTTGTTATCCTTAGAGATTTTTCAACATATGCAATTTCCAAAATGACATTAAATAAGGAAAAAAAAAGCAGGTCAGTGGCAATTCCTTTTTCTTCCCTAACTGAAGCCAAACACAGAGAACAAGGGAAAAAAAGAAAATAGCATATGGAACAGTTGGTGAATACTCAAAGTGAGACAAATAATCCAAAAGCCTGTGAACACACCATTCTCTCGAAGGAGGGGTTAGGAAAATTAAAAAACCCACAAAGAGGTAGCTTTTTTGGAAACTAGCCTTACTGTTTCAGAATAACCATTATTCTGGGTAGGACAGAATTTTTCCAGAGTTATAAAAAGATATACCTGTGGCAGCTGGAGAAGGCAGAGGGTAGTTCTTTTCTTCTTCAATAAATTGCAAGGCTACTGTGCAGAAATTACTCTCATACTGAACCACAAGATGACTCAGAGCTACCACCAGTTCCTGAAGAGAGGGAGAGGGAAAAAATAACACTTATCTGTAGCTAAAATGATTGGCTTGCAAAAAACTCCCATTGTGGAACACCAACCTAATTTAGCCAATAGACTAGGCTAGCTTCTTGACCTTAAGAAGCTGAGGAAGTACCTAGAAACAAAATTAAGATTAATACAAAATTCAGTTTGCAGTTGAAAAAAATAAGACTCAGCCTTTACATTGGAAACAACTCTGTTACATCTTGCAATAGTTGTCATGAAAAGGAATATCTGAAAACCAGAATATTATTGAGATAATGTAGTTGTTTCCACAGAAAAAATCTCCATTGAGAGACAATGGCATCATGTCCAATTTAGAGCTCACCTATTAGTAGCAGGATATGATTAGCAAATTCTAAATGGAAATATTAATGAGTTATATACATGCGGAGAAGAAAAGGAATTTCAGAGCTCAATGCTTGTTATCACCCATACTATCACTCAAACTGCAAAGCTTATCTATTTATTAGAAATGATGTTTATTGTATTCATTTTTATTTTTACTAAAATCATATCTGAAACAAATAGTTGTATAAAGACAATATGTAATTTAATCTTTAAAATTTCCTAGAGTTTCAGGGCAAAGAAGCCCTGGAATAAAAAAATGTTCTTTAAAGTTCAATAACTTTACTATCAAGGAAAAGTATCTACTGTATCTATCTACTTTAGAACAGAGAATACCACAATAAGGGTACTTCAAGATTTGAAAGTAGAAATTTTGTGATACTCTTGCTTCTTTATTCATTCAAGATATTAATCAAATTTCACCTATTTTTTTTATTTAATAAAACACAAAAAATAGGTTCTTTAAAGCAAAACCTTCAAGAAATAACTTAATATCTGTGAGAATAACTAGACAAAGAGTTGCAAGGTCAAGAGAAAACTACCATCACATTAAGTTCTTGTAAGTCCTTGAAAAAAGCAAAATTCAAGGAGTGATCCCACTCCACTGACAGTCTTTAGTTATCTATGTCAAAGGCACAGCATGTTAAGTTGCAAAGCCTGAAAGAATTTTGCTGCCAATGAAATAGCTGGTAAGACAAGGTTTATTTGACACAAATTCTGAGTAATTAATCTAATAACTCATACACTGCAGCAAGGTTTGGTAAGTGCTTTTCTTATAACAATTTTATTAGGTAGGTAGTATAGAAGTCATCTTTAAAAATGATAACGTTAGAGGAACAGGAGTTACTTCTAGGGTTTCTCAGGGAGAGAGAATGAAGCTCTGGTGAAATGCAATCTGTGACAAAGTAAATATCTACCTGCAAGTATAAGAAAGAGAAAGAGAGTGTGTGTGTGTCTAGATGTGCACTTAATCATATTTTCTTCTATTATCTCAATCAGATTATATCCTCAATCAGAGCTTCTCTTATATGATTTATTATCAGCTCTTTTACAGCCTTTTTTCTCTGTTTTCTTTAAGCATTCACGCCGATCTTTCCCATCTTTAAAAATATTCATGAAATCCTATCATCTTCTCAAGCCATTATCCTATATTTCTACTTTCTAGTCAATAGTCAGCAAATATTTATTAGTATCTACTCTGTGCCAAGCAATATGCTAAAAGTTGGGGATAAAAATACAAAATGAAAAAGATAGCCTCTGCTCTCAAAGAATTTATAATTAATTGAATGAGGGGAGCCAAACAAAGGAAGCTAGCGGGAAAAAGGGTATGTAACTAGGAGGCATAGTGGACAAGTCAGACAGGGAAGTCTCAAAGTTAGGGCAGTCAGGTGAGAAATAAGGGGACTTTGGAGCTAGAGCTCTCCTCTTAACTTCTTAAAAAACCCAATTTCTACGGCCTATCACTTTCATTAGTTCTTCATAATCTATCTTCCTACTGCATCATTTGATAGTTCTTTTTTGGGGGATGCTTTTTAAAAAAAAGTAGTAATTTATTTCCCTCCCAATTACATATTAAGACAATTTTTAATATTCATTTTTACAAGATTCTAGAGTTTCAAATTTTCTTTCACTGTCCCTCTACTCCCTTCTTCTCAAAATGGAAATTTGATATAGGTTATACACATGTTATCATGTAAAACCTATTTCCATATTGGTCACAGTTGTGAAAGAAGAAACAGATCAAAAGGGGGAAAAATATGAAAAAGAATAAAGTAAAAAAATATGCTTTGATCTGTATTCAAAGTTCATCAGTTATTTTTCTGAATGTGGGTAGCATTTTCCTTCATGAGTCCTTTAAACTTATCTTGGGTCATTGTGTTGCTGGGAAGAGCTGAGTCATTCATAGTTGATTATAATAGAAGGTTTTCCCTAGTTCTGCTCCTTTCACTTTGCATCAATTTATACAAATCTTTCCCGATTTTTCTGAAATCTGTTCATTATTTTTTATTGTACAATAATAATCCATTCATATAGCTTGTTCAGCCATTCTCCAATTGATGGCCATCTCCTCAATTTCCAATATTTAACCACTACAAAAAGGGTTATTATAAATATTTTTGCACATGTAGTTCCTTTCTCCTTTTTAAATGATCTCTTTAGGCTATAGATCTATTAAAATAGTATTGTTGGATCAAAGGAAATGTACTGTGACTGCCCTTTGGGCATGGTTCCAAATTGCTCTCAAGAATGGATTGGATCAGTTCACAACTCTACCAAGAGTGCATCAGTGTCCCAATTTTCCCACATATCCTCTAATATTTGTTATTTTCCTCTTCTGTCATATTAGCTTATCTGCTAAGTGTAATGTAATATGTCACACCTAAGTTGTTTTAATTTGCATTTCTCTAATCAATAGTGATTTAGTGTATTTTTTTCATTTGACTATAGCTTTAATTTCTTTACCTGAAAACTGCCTGATCATATCCTTTGATGTCAATTGAGGAATGATTTGTATTTTTATTGTTTACAATGGAATGGAATTTTGCTTTCTATCTCTTGCTGCTAGGCTTTTTTGATCATAGAAAGAAGTGGTTTATGTGGGTTTATCTTACATCCTGCAACTTTACTAAATTTGTTAATTATTTCAAGTCATTTTTTTACTTGATACTCTAGGGTTTTCTTAGTATAAACTTACCATCTGCAAAGAGTGATAAATTAGTTTTCTCATTGCCTATTCTAATTTCTTCTGATTTTTTTCCCTCTTATTGCTATAGCTAACATTTCAAGTAGTATACTGAATAATAGTGGTAATAATGGGCATCCTTGCTTCTTCCTGATCATATTGGGAAGGATTCTAGCTTATTCCCATTACAGATAATGCTTGCTAATGGTTTTAGATAGATATAGCTGGAATGCTCCCTTTATTCCTATGCTCTCTATTATTTTTAAATAGGAATGGGTGCTTTATTTTGTTAAAAGCTTTTCTGCATCTATCTATCCATTTGTTTTCATTATTGATGTGGTCAACTGTGTCAATAATTTTCCTATTTTTGAACCAACCCTGCATTTTTAGTATAAATTCCATTAGGTCACAGTGTATAAACTTTGGGATATATTGCTGTAATTGCTTTGCTAGCATTTTGCTCAAAGTTTTTGCATTGATATTCATTAGGCAAACTAGTTTATAATTTTCTTTCTCTATTTAGCTCTTCCTAGTTTAAGTATTTATAATTCTGTTCTTTTTTTATGTTGCTGACATAAGAATGAGAAATAAAACTTCCCTTAAGTACTGCTTAGGTTACATTCCATTAATTATGGTATGTTGTTTCACTGTTTGCATTCCTTGATGAAATTTATTTTATGTTTTGTTCTTTGACCTACTTATTCTTCCCCAATATTTGATTTATGTCTTGTTGGCCATTTGCAGTATTGTTCCTTGACCTGATAGTTCTGAAATTTCATTGTAAGTTCCTCGGGATTTTATTTTGGGATATCTTTCCTGCATTGATAGGTGGATTCTTTCAATACCTATTTTGTCTTCTAGTTCCAAGATATAAGGACAGTTTTCCTTGATAATTTCCTGAAAGATGTTGTTCAGGTCTTCTTTCTTGATTATGGATTTCAGGTAGTCCAGTGATTCTGACATTGTCTCTCCTGAACATATTTTCCAGGTCAATGGTTTTTCCTGTGAGGAATTTTACATTTTCTTTTATTTTTTTCATTCTTTTGAATTTGTTTGATTCTTGAGGTCTTAGAGAGTTATTAACTTTCATCTGCCTAATTTTAACTTTTAAGGAGTTTTTTTCCTTAATTAGTTTTTATATTTTCTTTTCTATTTGGACAGACATACAAAAAAAGTTATTTTCTTCAATGGATTTTTGTATCTTCTTTTTAATTTGGTGAATTCTATTTTTTAAGTAGTTTTCTTTTTCCAAATTGTTGACTTTTAAAAAATTTTTGTGTCACTCTCATTTCTTTCCCCAATTTCTTTTCTGCCTCTCTCATATGATTTTTAAGCTTCTTTTTGAACTCTTTCATGAGTTCTTTCTGGATGTAAGACCATTTCCTGTTTTTCTTTGGGGCTTTGCCCATTGGCGTTTTGATATCATAGCTCTCTTTTGGGTTTGTGTCTTGATCTTCCCTGTCACCATTATAATTTTCAGTGGCCAGATTCTTTTGTTGTTGTTGTTGTTGTTTTTTGCTCATCTTTTTTGGCTTTTTTTTTTTTTTTTTTTTTTTTTTTTTTTTTTAATTTTAGCCCTGTTCCTGGGGTGGAAGGGGCACTGCCTCAGGGTGTAGTCCCTGGCTATTTATTTAATGCTGCACTGATGTTGTCCTGAAGCCAAAAGAGACCTTTGTGTTTGGTGCTATGCTGAGGGGATGGAATGGAGGGGGTGGCTGGTACTGCAGTTCTCTTGAAACTAAGCTCCGGTCCTGGTGGTATCTGGTGTGTGCTGAGGCTGGGGGGATTGGGGGTTGGAGAACAAAAGGGATTTGCATTTTCCTGCCAATCTCCCAAATTTGTTGGGCTCAAAGATTGTTTTACCCCATTTATTTTGAGGCATGATTTTATGGTTGTTTGAAGGTGAATGTGGGAGATTTACTGCTTACTTCACCATTTTGGCTCCCTGAAGTGTGAAGTACTTTTCTTGATTGAGTTTTCTCAGTTCTCTATAGGCTCATTCTTACTTTTATGTAAATATATGTATTTAGCCTGCCTCTATAATTTTTAGTATTGCATATTGTCACCTTTTTTTTTTTTTTAAATAACTTTTTATTGATAGAACCCATGCCAGGGTAATTTTTTACAGCATTATCCCTTGCATTCACTTCTGTTCCAATTTTTCCCCTCCCCTAGATAGCAAGCAGTCCTTTACATGTTGAATAGGTTGCAGTATATCCTAGATACAATATATGTGTGCAGAACCGAATAGTTTTCTTATTGCACAGGGAGAATTGAACTCAGGAGGTATAAATAACCCGGGAAGAAAAGCAAAAATGCAAGCAGTTTGTATTCATTTCCCAGTGTTCTTTCTTTGGGTGTAGCTGCTTCTGTCCATCTTTGATCAATTAAAGCTCTCTTTATCGAAGAGATCCACTTCCATCAGAATACATCCTCAAAGAGTATCGTTGTTGAGGTATATAATGATCTCCTCGTTCTGCTCATTTCACTTAGCATCAGTTCATGTAAGTCTCGCCAGTCCTCTCTGTATTCATCCTGTTGGTCATTCCTTACAGAACAATAATATTCCATAATATTCATATACCACAATTTACTTAACCATTCTCCAATTGATGGGCATCCTTTCATTTTCCAGCTTCTAGCCACTACAAACAGGGCTGCCACAAACATTTTGGCACATACAGGAACCTTTCCTTTCTTTAATATCTCTTTGGGGTATAAGCCCAGTAGAAACACTGCTGGATCAAAGGGTATGCACAGTTTGATAACTTTTTGAGCATAGTTCCAAATTGCTCTGCAGAATGGCTGGATGTGTTCACAATTCCACCAACAATTATCAGTGTCCCTGTTTTCCCACATCCCCTCCAACATTCCACATTATCTTTCCCTGTAATTCTAGCCAATCTGACAGGTGTGTAGTGGTATCTCAGAGTTGTCTTAATTTGCATTTCTCTGATTAATAATGATTTGGAGCATATTTTCATATGTAATTTCTTTGTCTGAGAATTGTCTGTTCATATCCTTTGACCATTTATCAATTGGAGAATGGTTTGATTTCGTATAAATTAGAGTCAATTCTCTATACATTTTGGAAATGAGGCCTTTATCAGAACCTTTGATTATAAAAATGTTTTCCCAGTTTATTGTTTCCCTTCTAATCTTGTCTGTATTTGTTTTGTTTGTACAAAAACTTTTCAATTTGATATAATCAAAATTTTATATTTTGTGGTCAGTAGTGATCTCTAGTTCTTCTTTGGTCATAAATTCCTCCCTCTTCCACAGGTCTGCGAGGTAAACTATCCTATGCTCTTCCAACTTATTTATAATCTCATTCTTTATGTCTAGGTCATGAACCCATTTTGACCTTATCTTGGTGTACGGTGTTAAGTGTGGGTCAATGCCTAGTTTCTGCCATACTAATTTCCAATTTTCCCACCAATTTTTGTTAAATAATGCATTCTTATCCCAGAAACTGGTGTCTTTGTTGTCAAACACTATATTATTAAAGTTATTGGCTGTTTTGTCCTTTGAACTTAACCTATTCCATTGATCAACTAGTCTTATTTCTTAGCCAATACCAGATGGTTTTAGTAACTGCTGCTTTATAATTTTAGATCTGGTACAGCTAGGCCACCTTCATTTGATTTTTTTTTTTTTCATTAATTTCCTTGAAATTCTTGACCTTTTGTTTTTCCATATGAACTATGTTGTTATTTTTTCTAGTTCATCAAAGTAGTTTTTTGGGAGTCTGATTGGTATAGTGCTAAATAAATAGATTAATTTAGATAGTATTGTCATCTTTATTATATTTGCTCCCCCGATCCAAGAGCATTTAATATTTTTCCAGTTGGTTAGATCAGACTTAATTTGTGTGGAAAGTGTTTTGTAGTTTTGCTCATAAAGTTTCTGATTTTCCCTTGGCAGATAGATTCCTAAATATTTTATACAATCAGTAGTTACTTTAAATGGAATTTCTTTTTATAACTCTGTTGGGTTTTGTTAGTGATATATAAGAATGCTGATGACTTATGTGGGTTTATTTTGTATCCTGCAACTTTGCTGAAGGTGTGGATTGTTTCTAATACCTTTTTGGTAGAGTCTCTGGGGTTCTCTAAGTATACCATCATATCATCAGCAAAGAGTGATAATTTGGTTTCCTCATTGCCTATTCTTATTCCTTTAATCTCTTTCTCAACTCTTATTGCCAAAGCTAGCATTTCTAATACAATATTAAACAGTAACGGTGATAGTAGGCAACCTTGTTTTACTCCTGATCTTACTGGGAATGGTTGCAGTTTGTCCCTGTTACATATGATGCTTACTGCTGGTTTTAAATAGATGCTACTGATTATTTTAAGGAAAAGTCCATTTATTCCTATACTCTCAAGTGTTTTTAATAGGAATGTATGTTGGATTTTATCAAATGCTTTTTCTGCATCTATTGAGATGATCATATGGTTAGTTTGATTATTAGCATATTGCCACCCTTAATGTACCTTTCAAACCAGTTATCTTGAAGATATTCCAAACATGTTCAAACATTTGTTTTCTAAACCTCTCTTTTTCATGGAAGGCATTATTTTTCTTTAAGTTTCTCAGGTTTGATATCAAATTTTCCCTCTTCTTTAGCATACTTCTTTGTTCAGGGGCCAAACTTCGCCAGGTTTTCTATCTTTTTTTTTTTTTTTTAAATCTGATCTTCTCTCTTATCACATAAGAGCTCCTCTTATTTCATTTCAGCTCCTTTTCATCTGTTGTTTAAACTGTTACAATGTACCACTTATTCATCTTCTTGCCTTATATTTCCACACTCAAGCATGTCAATTATACTACTGCCAAAGTGAATTTCTGTTAGTGTAGAATAAAAATGTTATTTTATTATTCAAAAACTTCAATGGTTTCCTATTATTTCTAAAACAAAGTACAAAGCTTTTCAAAAACCTATTTTTTAATCCTCATTATACTTCTCTTCCTGTATTTTAGAACAGTGCCAAATTGATCTTTTCTCTATTCCTCAAATAGGATATTCATTTCCTGTCTTTCTGCCTTTACACCAGCTCTCCTCTCAACCTAGACTGCTTTCTCCTCTCTTTGCCTCACTTCACAGAATCCACCTCTTCCTTTAAGATTTAGCTCAAGAGATTCATCAAAACCATTTGATACTGGTTAAAAAATATGAGTCAATCAATAGAATAGATTAGGTTCACAAGACACAATAGTCAATGACTATAGTAATCTAGTGTTTGATAAACCCAAAGACTCCATCTTCTGGGATAAGAACTCACTATTTGATAAAAACTGCTGGGAAAATTAGAAACTAGGCATTGACGCACACCTAATACCATATACCAAGCTAAAGTCAAAATGGGTTCATGATCTGGAAAAAAAGAATGACATTATAAACAAATTTGGAAAAGCATAGGATAATTTACCTCTCATACTGTGGAGGAGGAAGGAATTTATGACCAAAGAAGAACTAGGGGTCATTATGAAATGCAAAATGGATAATTTTGATTATACTGCATTAAAAAGTATTTGTACAAACAAAGCCAATGCAGACAAGATTAGAAGAGAAGCAATAAACTGGGAAACATTTTTTGCATTCAAAACTTGTGATAAAGGCCTCATTTCTAAAATATATAGAGAATTGACTCAAATTTATAAGAATTCAAGTCATTATCCAATTGATAAATGGTCAAAGGATATGAATAGACAATTTTCAGATGAAGAAAATAAATCATTTCTAGTCATGAAAAGGTGTTCTAAGTCACTACTGATCAGAGAAATGCAAATTAAGGCAACTCAGATATCACTATACACCTCTCAGATTGGCTAAGATGACAGAAAAAGATAATGATGAATGCTGGAGGGGATGTGGGACAACTGGGACACTAACACATTGTTGGTAGAGTTGTGAACTGATCCAACCATTCTGGAGAACAATTTGGAACTATTCCCAAAGGGATATCATACCCTTTGAGCCAGCAGTGTTTCTACTGGGCCTGTATCACAAAGGGATCATAAAAAAGGGATTCTTCTATATATATTTCCACAATTATCATGCTGTATATGAAAGATCAGTTCCAAAAAGAAAATAATGAGAAAAAAATACAAACAAACAACAAAACAAGTGAAAATATATGTTGCAATCCACATTCCGTCTGCACAGTTCTCTCTCTCTAGGTGCAGATGGCTCTCTCCATCACAAGACCATTAGAATTGGCCTGAATCATCTCATTATTGGAAAAGAGCCACTTCTGTCAGAATTGATCATTGCATAATCCTCTTGTTGCTGTATACAATGTTCTCTTAGTTCTATTTACTTCACTTAGCATCAGTTCAATATAAGTCTCTCCAGGTCTTTCTGAAATCATCCTGCTTATTGTTTCTTTATAGAACAATAATATTCTAAAACATTCATATATCATAACTTCTTCAGCCATTTCCCAACGGATGGGCATCCACTCAGTTTCTAATTCCTTGCCACTATAAAAGGGCTGCTGCAAACATTTTTGCATATGTGGCTTCTTTTCCCTTTTGGTGATCTCTTTTGGATACAGGCCCAGTAGAAACACTGCTGGATCAAAGGGCATGCACAGTTTGATTGGTTGGATCAGTTCAAAATCATCCTTAAATATCTTGTCTTTATTCTTTCTATGCTTATGCCATACATTCTTACATATATACTTGTTTCCATTAGAATGAAAGCTCCTTGACAGTAGAGATTTATTTGTATTTTTAATGTTCACTACAGAGCTTAGCATATAGTAGATGCTTGAAAAATGCTTTTGAATATTGATTAATTGAAGCAATGACCCATTTGTATTTTAACACTAATATGTCCTATAAGAAAAACAACTCTTCCAAACAAAAAGGCCTGAAAATTTTGAATAGTTTTTATCCTACTTCATTCAACTGCACTACTGTCAAACTGTTGTGCTTCCATTATCAGAAAAAAAAGTAAAGCTTTCTCTTCAAACACCAATGTCATGCAATGAAATGATTTAAAAGTTCACTGGTATTTAGCAACAAGTGGCTTCTGTTCTTGTATATTTACAGGTCACTTATACATTTATATACCTTGGGATGAATTAAAAGTTGGGATGAATTTACTAGAGTCTTTTTCTGGGACTCCCATATTAAAGATCAAAAGTTGGTCAACATCATAGATATATTATGATTTTTTTAAGATTTAATTTTAAGGTTTTGCAGAGTTTTAGTATATGTAATACGTTTTTAATTACATGTTTATTATCTTTGTAATCTAGTAGCTTGAAATGTATATTTGGAATCTGTACTATATAATTTTTTCAATAAAGATGATTGATAAAATTAGTATTATTTTTCTATTAACTTAAAAAATAAATTTAATAAGATAAATACATATTCAATTTAGGGAAAAATAACAAATGACAACTTAAGATATACTCAGCCTCAAAAAGTCAAGAGTACTTGAGTTCAGTTTCTACTTTTGATAATACTAACTGTGTGACTATGTGACTATGTTCAGTAACCAAATTAACTTTGTAAATTGCAATCGGTAAAGAGAGGTTCCTTAAAAGGAATGGTGTAGTCAAATAATAACACATCAGGCCAAAAACAAACAAACAAAAAAACTTTTCTCCAACTTAAGTGAGGCAGTATCTATTCTATGAGAAGGGACAACTATAGATGTGCCTATTAGCATAAAACTTTAAATTAAAGGTCTACACTTAATTTAAACTCTTTGGCTTAAAAAACCAAAAACAAATGACACAGATGTAGCAAAATTCTTTCTTTCATTTTTTATTTTTGGTTCCATGACTCGTCCAAGGTTATATAGCTATTAAGGATCAAGTGTCTGAAGCCAGATTTGAACTCAGGTCCTCTTCATTCCAGGACTGGCATTCTAGCACCTATTTGCCCCCAAATGTGTAAAATTCTAATTTAATGGAGAGGGTTTAATTCATTAATCATGTTTCATGGACGCAGAAAATAGCTGGCTTATAGCAGGTAGACTGCTACTATTTTCTAGACCAAATCAGGAATGGCAACTGTTCAAAACATAAAGGAGAAGAGTCTGTACACACACACACACACACACACACACACACACACACATCATCATCATCATCATGAACTGATTCACACACACACACACACACACACACACACACACACACACACACACTCACACACTCTCTCTCTCTCTCTCTCTCTCTCTCTCTCTCTCTCTCTCTCTCTCTCAGTCTAGTTCCATGTCCCAACAAAGAAGACTAACTTAGACTATTATTCTGGTAACTGGGATACTAAAAATATCCTTTTAACATGATTATGGAGAATTAAATATGTGCCCCTGAAGGGAGTAAGCAAACTGGAAGCATACTATCACAGTCTATTTTCCTTTCATAAAGATTGGGAAAACGACTAAATATTTATTTGGTGAAGTTATCATGTTTCTTCCCCTATTCCCCTAATGCATTTCCTCCCTAAAGGCTGTCACAAACTTCCATGTTTCCAGTAACAAATTAATATTTAGCATTTAATTTATAATTCAAGACTTCCTAATGTAAAAGTGTGCCATCATAATAGAGATAAAACAAAACAGCATAATGGAGGAAGGTGAATATATTTTGTTTCTAAGAAGAGTAACACAAAGTTAGCCTTGGATTCCTAAGAGAATAGGCTCCGACCTAGTGATTTGACTCAATTGCTTTGGTTTTTTTAATCTTCTTTGTAGCAAAGACATCAGTTTCCTAGTACTGAAGCAAAGGACAATTTCTTTGTACTTTTAATCAGTTTGATTCAAGGCAGATATTTAGTTAAGGGAAATAAAATTGTGCTCAACTTCTCTGCTATATTGCAATATTTATTTCTGTGGGTCAAGATGAAAACCAAAATTAAAAGAAAAATGACAAAACTGCAAGGAAAGGAGGGAATGGACTATATCTAAAATCATTCCCTCTTACTTTTAGGATCAAATATAAAATCATCTATTTGGGGTTCAAAGCCTTCATAATCTGGTCCCCACATCACTTTAAGTACTTCCCATTCCTTCAAGTCTTTTTATACCTTTTTTGTGGACTCAATGATCTGATGACACTGGTCTTCTGGCTCTTCTTCCCACAAGACACTCTTCCCAAACTTGGAAATTTAATTGACTGTTGCCCATGCCATTTTTACCTCCTGGATTCCTTTAGGTTGCAGCTAAAAATTTCATCCTATTTTATAGGAAATTTTTCCTAATCTCTTACTCTCTCCTTGTCCCCAGATTCCTTTCCAGTGGTGTGAGGTTTACAGAAGTGGAATAGTGTATACATTTTCAGACTTTTTCCATGTATTGATTAGTTTTGCTGATTGTTTTTCTTTTCTTCCTCTTCCTCTTTCTTTTTTTTTTTAAATTTAAGGGTCTGAGGGAGTCACTTTTCCTTTGAAGCAGAGAAGAAAGGTCTAGGGGTACATGGCAATCTTATTGAACAATTAAACAATTCCAAACAACTTTAGACACCATTCCTCATGAATCCCTGCTCTTAGAAAAAAGTAACACAAGTTTGAATATATATTACTTAATCCCAATAAATGAGTTATTATTTTATAAAGAATATAAAATGTAAGGGATAATGCACAGGCTAAGGTCACAGAATATTATAATTAGAAAAGACCTTAGAGAGGCTTAGAATATAAAACTCCTTTTACAATTGAAAAAGTTAATGGAATAGAAAGATAAGGAAGTCTAAAAATGAAAAATGAGTTGGCAAAGGTGACATGGCTAGTTAGTGTTGACTAGGCCTAAAAATAGTGATTTCCCTAGTTAGAGTCTTGGGTTCTTTTTTCACTACTAAATTGCTCTTCAAAAATGCAAGCTAAGTGCTTTGGGGAAAATTCCCAAGGTTATTTTCATTAGAATCTGAAATGTTAAAACAAAATTTAAATTATTTATTGATTTAAGCTGAAATCTTAGAATAAGATATACTTTCTTTCAATTTAAGTTGACACTTAAAACTAAGCAGTTTTCATAAAACTATTGCATCTCACAAAGGAGGGGGTTGGAAGGGAAATATTTTTCTATTTTCTATTTTTTATTGCTCGTCTGAAACACAATAATGTGTTTACATGTTATTCCTAGTCAGGAAAGAGTCTACTATAATTATAAACTGCTAGGAGATGCAGCCTATCCAAATGTTTCTAAATGAAACAAATATGTCTGTGCAATGAAGAAAAGGAATTTAGAGGAATTTTAGAATTAAAAGATCTCTTTCTTAAATGAGGCACAAAGACAGAAAGTGAATGGTTTTTGTTACTGCTAATGGAACTACCAAATCTCAAATCCCTACTGTGTTGCTGAAAGGCTGTGGTACAATTCACTTACCTTTCTAACCATAGGGCTTCCATCATTGATAAGCTGAGCTAACATCATAGCCACATTGTGATCAATTGTGGTGGAGTGATCAGTCCTCTCTGTAGAGTTACCCACAAAAGTGCCAAGGGCAAAAACTGCAGCACAACGAACCTGAAAAGCAGAGGGAAATCATTGAGACTACTTTCTGCTGTTCCCTAATTTCTGGATTTGGATCTCTTTCGAAATTTTCTTTCAAATTTAATTCAACTCAACTCAATATGTAGTCAATGAATACTATTTTATGTTCTGATCTATCCCCCCCCCCCAAAAAAAAAACCTCATATAAATAGTATGATCTTTGTGCTCAAGCACTATAAAATCTTGTTATATACTCAGAAAAATTAAATAAATGATTGCAGTATAATATTAAATGGAAAAATGTACAGTACCTATAAGCACTAAGGAAGTTTGGACAAGGAATGAATAGACTGTGTGGGGCAGGACTTTATGGGAAAACTGTAACTTGACTTTGAAAGATCAATAGAAATCTCAATAGGTATAAAAATGAAAACAGAATACTTCCGTGTGTGTGTGTGTGTGTGTGTGTGTGTGTGTGTGTGTGTGTCTAACAACACACATATAAATGGGGAATTCAGAATGATCTTAATGTTCCCCTTTCTTTAAGAAACTTCATTAACTCCCTATTATCTTTTAGAAAAAATACCAACTCCTCAGCTTAGCATCTGAAGCCTTCACAATTTGGCTCTAGCTTACCTTTTCAGGTTTCTTTCATGTCATACCTCCTCCCCACCTCTACTGTGTCTAAATTCCAGCCAAACTGGCTAAGCTGTTGTTTCCTGAGCTCAGTCTTTCATCTTCTATTTCCATTTTTTTTTTTTTTTGGACACTAGCTGGGCAATTCAGAATTGGCTACTATCCTATGTGCCCATGTAGTTTTAACTAGTAATCACTTCTGCTTCGATAATAGAAAACAGTCAAAAAATGTCTTCCTGTTTCCCCAATTGTAAATTCAAAGATTGTGTGTGCATGAAGACCCAAATAGCCCCAGAGCACCTGGGATGGATCAGAAGAGGATAAGCTCCTTTTCTTCTCATGTGATAGATATTCTGAAGTAGAGAAATAAGTATTTCAGTCCTATACTCTCACTCCCTTAAGACAATTATTGCACTCAAAAGATCCCAAAGGAAAGACATGGAAGCAAAGGAATTATAAGCTGCACTTCAGTCTGTTCATTTTGGTAGTTCAGATTCTGAATAGAAATAAAATGAAGTAATGCAGACTATCTGACAATAAATAAAAGGAACTTGATTTAATATGGAAAGAGTATTCATCAAGGATATTACATTAATTCAGTTGGGAGATTTTCTCCTTATTTTTCTTTTGCCATGAAGGCACATAGGACAAAAGTACGTGTGAAGTCTCTTTGTGTATGTGGGGGAAGGGGGGAGAGAGAGGGTGGGGTAGAGATACTCTATGCTCTATATTGATGAACAGGGAGTTATAGAAGTAGTTAAAGCTTTAAAATCATAAAAAAATGAGTTTTGAGAACTATAAAACCTTTTAAAGAAAAATTTAGACTAGTTTATATGAGACAAATATTACTCTAACTATAGAAGGTAATAGAGAATACCTTAATTCTCACCAATCACCATCTGTAACTACTGAAAGGGGAGCATCTTTAATACATGTAAGAGATGGGATTTTCCTATGCAGAAAAGGAAATCTGGGAAGCGATCATGGGAATAGCACTAGGTGGTGCAATGGGCAGAATACAGACTTGAACTCAGGAAAATCTGAGTTAAAATTCTGTCTCAGATGCACACTAATTGTGTGACATTTAACCAAAAAGAGATTTAACCTGTTTGCCTCAGTTTCCTCATCTATAAAATGGAGATTCTACTTCCTCATCTATAAAATGAAGTACCTACTTCCCAAATTTATTGAGAGGAAGAAATGAGACAATAATTGTAAAGCACTCAGCAAGATACCTAGAACAAATTAAGTTCTGTATAAAGGTTAGCTATTAGTTATCATTGTCATCAACTCAATTTGGGTGTAGATTTGGAAATTAACTTCAATTCCTCTGAGGTGTACAGAATATCCTCTATTACATTCTTTTCATTGAATAAGTCTTGTATGTGGGCTTTCAACTTCTTTCCTTTCTAGTGCAGATGCTGGGCTATCACATAATCATTCATTTGGAGAGGCATTTGCTGCCAAATGGAGGAAGCAAAATAGGCAAAAGAAAGTGATTAATTTTTCCTCCCATTTAAAAAATCTTCAAATTCACATATAGATTTCACATTCTAACTACTGCAATAAGTTGTTTTAGTTTAATTTCCTATATCAAATGTCTTTCAGGTCATGTACAAATTACACAGATAGCTCTGAAGTTTATGCATAAGTCCTCAAAGATCAGGCTATATGGTATTTTTTTTGAAAATCTCTCTCTATATATTTAAATTACATTTAAAACCAGTTTTTAACTTTCATTTTTAAAAACGGAGTCCCCAATTTTTTCCTTCCTTCAGAAAATAAGCAATTAGATCTAGATTATACATTTTCAGTCACGCAAAATATCTTTCTATATTAACCATGTTGCAAAAGAAAACAAACTGAAAACAAAATAAATAAACAAAATAACTTTCAAGAAAAATAAAGTAAAAAAAAAAAGTGCTCTGATCTGCATTCAGACTCCATCAATTCTTTTTCTGGAGGTAGATAGCATTTTTTGTTATCTTTTGGAACTGTCTTATATCACTGATTTCTGAGACTAGTTAAGTCATTCAGAGTTGATCATCATATACTATTGTTGTTATAATATACAATGTTCGCTTGGTTCTACTCACTTATTTTGCAATACATTTTCATGTAAATTTGAGGGTTTTCTGAATGTGTCCTGTTCATCATTTTTTATAGTACCATAGCATTCCATCACAATCATATACCAGAACTTGTTTAGTCACTGCCCAATGCTCAAGAGATTCCAATTCTTTGCCACCACAAAAAGAACTGCTATAAATATTTTTGTACAAATTGGCCCCTTTCCCCTTTCTTTGATCTTTTTGGGATACAGATCTAATAGTAGTATTACTGGGTCAAAAAGTATGGGTGGTTTTATAGCCCTTTGGGTATAGTTCCAAATAGTATATGATATTTCTGATAAAAAAAATTTTGGATACTTTTTCTGAAACAGCTTAGTAAAAATAGTAAAAATATGGGTGGTAAATGAGTGAGAAGTTTGGAGTATAACAAAGCTAGAAAAGGGTGATAAAGATGGCATCTATAGACATAAAAGACTGTGAGAGAGTATGTCCTGTTACTCAAGTTCTAGTAGAGAAACAGGATCAGACATTGTACCTTTCTTTGTAAGTGTAAAAATAATAACTTTTTATTAAGTATGGACACACACCAATCTTTTTTTTAGTCAAGATTTCCTATCATCTTTAAGTTTTCTCTTTCTAGATATATTGATTGTTCTTGAGTTGCTATCACTGAATGTTTTAGTTATCTTTACAAGAAACATTCATTTGGGGGGCTGATCTGTCAGGGAAATAAAATATGGCTTCATTTGGATTTCTCCAAGGTCATGTCAAGTTTGCTGATTTAGACAAATGACACTGAAGAATTTTTACTGAAACATTTGGTAAATCCTGATGAACAGACACAACATTTTCAAGGGCTTAAGTCAATTTTGTTCTATTGTAATATAAATGGGATATGTCTAAACAACCAGAAATGTTAAGTCAAAACTATAAAAGCTTAAACAGTAATCTTATCTAGAAAGGACTGATTTTTATTTTTTCCCTTAACTGAAAATCCAGATAGCTCTATAATTCCAAATGTAACCAAGAAAAATACTTGTAACTTTTTTTTTTTTTTTTTTAATATTAGAGAGCGATCTGGAAAGTTGAATTGGTAATACTGGCTCTTAGTAAACTGGATGAAACATTTTATGTTATATTTGTAAAGATAAGTAAGAATGGAGACCATTCTTATTCATTTCCTTTCTAGAGGAAAAGTAATTATGTGACCTTCAGTATGTTAGCTCAGTTTTTTCATATGTACAATGGAGATAATTCTTCTTCCTCCCTTCAAGAAACATAAATTAGATGTTTTTAAAAGAACATTGAGTGCTTGGGGTAAAATCTAAATCACAGTTATAACATTATGTTACCAGTACCCAAATGAGTAAAAAATTTCTGGAGTATGCTCAAGAAATCACAAGAATTGAGGAGAAAGCTATGTGACCTGAAATTTTTATTATGAGAAGTTGTTTGCTATCTCAAACATGCTAAATTAGCCTTGTAATTCCTAAATATCACTATTGATCTATGACTTTTTGTATAAAATTGAACTAAACCTCTCTCTCCTTAACTTCTTCAACTATTTCTTAATCTTCTATTTATGATATCTTTTCTGTAGTCACTAGAATTCTGAATCTTTTCTCTAGATCTAATTTTATAAATCTCCCTGCTTCTATTTTCTTCTCTTCCCAAATGACTCCACATAAGAACGTCCCAACTTTTAGTTGCTGTTGTCCTGAACTTCAATATTAATGTGGTGAAAACTATGGAACTCATTTCAGGAAAAAAATAAAAATACATGGACTCATAGGATAACATAGGATACAAGTGAAAGGAGTTATATAAAAATAACTATCAAATTAGAAAAAAATTTTAATTAAAAAAATTCACAGGTTAAAAGCTTTACTACTCATTACTTCCAGATAAATCTTCTTAAAATTAAAGCAGATATTATCATTTTATATCCACTGCTCAGAAATCCCAAGGTTTCTATTTTCTATAGGATAAAGGTAATACTCTTTGTCTTGACATTATTAAGACTTAATAAAGTCTCAACCTAGAACCCAACCATATGTGTTTTTACTCCCTAATGTTTGTTCTTGAAATGCAGTCCAAACATTCTATACCATCCCAGAAAAACAGGTACCCCTTGCCTGTGTTGGTTTGCTTGCATATAATGTTGGAAAATATCACAGGCAAAGAGAGCAGCCCATGCTAAGGTCCAATGATAAGATGGACTGTCTTATATGAAGAACAGCAAGATGAATTTAGATGTTAGAATTCAAGAAGGTGAAAATAAATAGAAAAAAGAGAGCTATGTATCACTAAGAAATAAATGCTTATGGCTATTATTAAGGAACATAAAGCACATGATGCAGAATCTAAAATGATCTGGCTCATGAAGAGTAAAACAAAATATTGTCGTTTAAAAATATAATAGTTTACAAGGTGGGAATCCCACATGCAACATCTCTAATAGTCAACCATCCTTTGCTTGAAGACCTGTACTGTGAGGAAGATCTATTACATCTAAATGGAGATTTTTCCCCTTTAGCACTAATTGTTTATAAACTTGTGCTTATATTATCAACCGTCTGCTCATGTACAGAAATAAGCTAGCAGAAGTCACCCAAACAAGCTGAACATATTTCCCAGAAATTTTCTATGTAATCTCAATGGGCCCTCACTAACACAAAGCAAATCTCTTTCTATAACCTACTCCACTTAGGACTTCACTTCATACATTACTGAGAAAGTACAAGTGTTTTGCTAGGAATTCCCTCTTTGCCCTTTCTCTACATGCCATAACCCCTTCACATCATACTCCATTCTCTCTTCCTCTACTCCTCATCAAGGAGGGAAGGAGGGAAGGAGGGAAAAAGGAAAAGAAAAAAGAAACCTATTTGTCTGGAGCAACTCATGACTTTATCTGGCAGGTTGTAACATCCTGGGCCTTTTTAGAGACAGTGATATTATGACCCTCATGGAAACCATGAGGAAAACCACTTCTCTATTGTTTGGCTTCCCTTGCGGCCCCAGGGCGCCGTAGCAGTAAAACAACTGAATCACTGAACTAGTGTCAGTTTCTTTTAATATACAACAACCCTTGGCAAGATGCTGAGAAAACGTAAGGCTTTTTAAAGAAAAATATATCACCTATGTACAAAACAGTTTCAAAGCATGTGTTTCGCTTTCTCCTTCCCCATTTCTTAAGCTACAGAGAATAATACAGTACAAAACAGTCACCAATTATAAAGTTTCCTTCTCAGGCTGCAGATGACAACAGAAGACAGAAAGCCAAGATGGATCTTGGAAGCAGGTGATGCTGATTTCCTCAAATCGGATCCCAGCAGCTGCAGAACCAATCTGGCTTCACTCAACTCTCTCAGCCAACTCAGCCTTTTTCTAGCCAATAAGATCTCAGCAAAGCAATGTCTCCCTTCCATGGCTCCCGGCAAAATAGATGC
Organism: Antechinus flavipes; assembly: GCF_016432865.1. Taxonomy (NCBI): domain Eukaryota; kingdom Metazoa; phylum Chordata; class Mammalia; order Dasyuromorphia; family Dasyuridae; genus Antechinus; species Antechinus flavipes. The sequence goes on from NC_067401.1 coordinate 166,584,224, forward strand.
TTAATTTGCCTGTCAGCTCAACTCCTATAGCTATATTTTGTTTTTTAAACAAATTCTCCCTTTATCTTCTGTGTCTTCTATTCCCAACTCTATCTTCTTTTATATAACTGACTACTACATTCCTCAACAGCAGGGGTTCTTAGCTTACTTTTTCTTTTGACTGTGTCTAATCTTTTTGGCAATGTCTAGTTTCACTAGAAACTACAAAACCTTTCTCAAAATAATGATTTTAAAAGCATAAAATAAAATATGGAAATAATTTATATTACATATAAATATAAGATATACAAATTTTAAAAAAAGAAAAAAAAGGAATCCTTGCAGTATCAATTGTAGTAGCTCATGTCAAGGTTTCTTCACTTATAAATAGTAACTCATTTCTAACATGGTAAACTCCAAAAGACTATTTTCTTTCACATGTGATTATCAATTGGCCTTCTATAACCATCCTAGATTCTCTAACATTCCTCAACCTTCCCCTGATCATAAGTCTCTGTCTTCTGAGGAAAGGAAAGTACAGATAACTTCCATCTGCCCCACAATGACTCTCCTTGTATTCAAGATTTCTACTTCTTGCTGTGTCCACTTGATCTTTAGCCTCAGATTAAAAAAGAAGTCAGTCTTTTCAAGCTCCTCATGTTCTTCTCCAAGGGAAACTAGTCAAGGACCAGGCTGACTTCCTGACTTCCAACAACTCAATCCCTTTAAGAGTCTTTCACTTCTTGCTGCCAAATCTCCTGCCTGTGATGTGGAAGACTCCTTTGTTGAGAGAAGTAATCTCCCTTTTGACTTTGGGCCTTCCACAATGCTGCAGTCTCCTGACTACTTTTGAAGTTTCTGAGGAAAGAGTAGTAACAAAACTGGGCCTCTTATCTGATCATCGGACTATACCTTCCATCTTGTGCTGAGCTTTTCTCCTGATTGATCTCCAGCCTCATCTGTGTAGATGAAAGCTGTCTTCTACTCAATGGTTGAATTTAGGTGGAGAAAATCCTGCAACTATTCTGACTGGCTCTACTACAAATATATGATATACAACCACAACTTTGTCTCAAGGCAGTCTATCTACTTCTCCTTTATCAAATCACTATCTCACTCTCAAAGTGGTTCTTCCAAACCTTTTCAGTCCTTTTCAAACCTCCCAGGGCTCTCCCTCCCTCACTCTCACAGCAGAGAACTTTCCTCTTATTTTACAGGAAAAACGGAAGCTGTTTGCTGTGAACTCCCTCTTTTCTCCTCTTCCTCATCTCCCAAGGGATGCTTTCTGCCACTGTTTTTTTCCTTGAATTTTGTCTCAGATGAAGAGCCGGCTTTACTCCTTACTAAGGCCCAAGCCTCCACCTGCACAATGAATAACAACACCATTCCATTCCATATTCTCCAGCAGACTGCCCCTCTGTCAGTTTAACTATTAAATTATTGTCAATTCTCTGTTTACTGGCTCCTTCCCTACCCCCTAGAAACATGTCTATTTCTTCCCCATCCTCAAAAGATCCTCACTTGATTTTTCCATCCCTGCCAATCATTATCCCATAGCTCTTCTGCCCTTTGTGGACAAAGTCTTTCAAAAAAACGATCTACAAGAGATCCTTCCATGTTCTCTGCTCTCACTTCTTAATATGCCTTGCAATCCAGTTTTCCACATAATTTTACCAACACCACTCTCTCCAGTGTTACCAATTACCCCTTTTTAAAATAGCTTTCTATTTTTCTAAATATATGCAAAGATAGTTATCAACATTCACTTTTGCAAAACCTTGTATTCCACATTCTTCTCCCTCCCTTCCTTTAGACAGGAAGCAATATGATATAGATGAAACATATGCAATTCTTCTAAACATATTTCCATATTACCCATAACCTCCTAATTGCCAAATACTATGGCTTGTTCTCCCTCCTCATTCTTCTTGACCTCTCTGGAGCCTTTGACATAGTTGATCACACTATCCTCCTTGACACACTCTGCTTTCCAGGCATTCAAAACAAAATTCTCTCCAGATTCTCATTCTACTTCTCTGAGCACTCCTTTTCAGCCTTCTTTGCTGGGTCCTCTAACCATAGAAATTCTTTAGGGATCTGTCCTGAGCCTCTTTTTACTTCTATATACTTGGGTGATTTGAGCTGTTCCCATGGATTTAATTACCATCTTTTAGACACTTCAAATTGAATGTCTGGCAGACATTTAAATTAAATACATTCCAAACTGAACTCATTACTTTTCCTCCTGGATCCCCCTTCTCCTTCCTACCTAATACATTCTCCCAGTTCTTTAGGCTCTCAACCTAGAAATCATCCTTAAGGCCTCATTAGCTCTCATTCCCCCACTCCCCAAATTCTACCTGGTGCCAAGGCCTATCAGTATCATCCTTGCAATATCTCTCCAAAACACTACCTTTCTCTCCTGACTCTGCCAACATTCTAATACAGTCCTTTATAACCTCATGTCTAGACAACTGGGATAGTCTGCTGATGGGTCTCTCTGATTATTTAGCTACTGAAGTGATTTTCCTAAAATACAGGTCCAACTATGTCACCTCCTCTACTCAATAAATTCCAATAGCTACTTAGTGCTTTGAGCATCAAAACCAAAATGTTCAGTTTAGCATTCTAAGTTCTTTATAACTTATCATTCTCCTCGACTCCTAGTTTTCCAGGCTTCTTATACCTTTCTTTCCCCCATGTAGTCTTTGAGCAAGTGATACTGGTCTCCTGGTTGTTCCATGAACAAGATATTTTTTGGCTCTGGACATTTTCTCAGGCTGTCCTTCAAGCCTAAAATGCTTTTTCCCTTATCATCGTTTGTAATGCGCTGAGGCTCGAGTTGATGTACTGAGGTCCCAAGCATGTGAGGCTAAATAGTAATTGGACTATACTCTATTAATATATATGCTTGGAGAAAGAATGGCCCCTGCCCACTCTTTGTGCAAGTCCTGATGTGTTGTATAGGAAATGACGTTTTTGGTGGGTGGAGGCAGGGGAGTGGAAAGGGAAGCAGAAGAGAGACTGCTGGCTGGCGTCTTGACACAATTGCTCACAGTGCTATCGTGACCCTCCTTCACCTCCAATCCCCCTTTCACCTCTGCTGGCTGACTTCCTGTTGCAGCTGTCCATATTGCTATCGCAATCCCCCTTCACCTCAAAAAGAATAAAGATTGAAGATTTTTCCCTTAACCTAAATTCCTGACTCTGGCTGATTTAAATACGCGGTCATCACAATCTTTATCTGCTGACTTCTTACAAATCCCAATTAAAATTAATTTTTCTACAGAAAGCCTCTGATTTCTACTGTCCTTTTTCTAGTTATTTCATATTTATCACATGATATATATGTATAGTTTGATTATATACATTTATTTTATATAATATATTATGTATGTATATAATTTGTTTATAAATATTTGTATGACTACATCAGATTACCTTATGTTTGGGAAGAGGGAAGGTAAGGAAAAGAGGGAGAAAAATTTGGAAAAATTGAAAACTATCTATATATGTATTTGGAAAAATAAAATACTATTTAGAAAAGAAAATATTTGCATGACTCTTGTCTCCTTATTTAGAATGAACTCCTTAAGGATAGTGACTGTCTTTCTGCCTCTTTTATATACCTAATGCACAGTACTCTGTGCATAGTAGGCACTTAAATAATCACTGGCTGATCCAAAGAGTTAGTTGATTTGTAGTTTATCAAGTACATTCTCCAAAACTCTGAAAAGTTATATATAAATAAACCAATAGGCCACAATATATTGTACCTATTATTTATGTAGTCAGTGTTCTGGCCTGAAATAGGTCTCTCCATTATATTTAGCTGAGAGTAAAGGATAATTTTCTCTCAGTTCCTCAGTTTGTATCTTTATATAATATTTTAATATAAGGGGCTGAGTTTTTTCTCAGTTGATTTTCCTAGAATCCTTTATGCAAATATGCTTTTTTTCATTCTCTTTCAAAATTTAAAATATTCATATAAAAAGGGAAAATACCCAATGTTCTACCCACAAGTAAACATTTGCATACAATTGCAAATTTAAAATTCAATATAGGAAATATATAAACAAAACCCAAATACACAGAAAGTCAAAATATAACCAGATCCAGCAATGTGACTACTGGGTCTATATCCCAAAGAGATCATAAAAGAGGGGAAAAAGAAACACAAGTGCAAAAATGTTTGTAGCAGTTCTTTTTTTGTGGTAGCAAGGAACTGGAAATTGAGGGCATTCCGATCAAGTGGGGAATGATTGAATAAGTTATGTTTTATAAATGTAATGGAATATTATTATTCCATAAGAAATGATGAACAGTCTGATTTCAGAAAAGCCTGGAAAGACTTACATAAAATGATGTTGAATGAAGTGAGCTTATAACTAAGAGAACACCGTATACAGTAAGACTATCTGATGATCAACTATGATAGACTTAGCTCTTCTCAACAATACAGTAATCCAAGACAATTCCAATTGACTTGGGATGGAAAATGCCATTTGCATTCAGACAGAGAACTCTGAAGACTGAATGTAGAATGAAAGATACTATTTTTACCATTTTTTAAAAATCTGATTTTTTCTTATGTTTTTTCTTTTCATAAAATGACTAATATGGAAATATATTTAAAATGACTGTACATCTATAATATAAATCAGATTCCTTGCTGTCTTGGGGAGGAAGGAGTTAGATAGAGGAGAAAGGGAGGAAAAAAAAATTGGAACTCAAAAATCTTTAAAAAAAATATCAAAAACTTTTTATATTTAATTGGAAAAACAAAATACTACTGAGAAAATTAAAAAAAAAAACAATTAAAAATCACAATCAAGACATTTTTACATTGAATCAAGACAAGATAAAAATTTCTCATTCAGGATACTGAATATATAAAGATACATAAAAACATTTCACATAAGCCACAGAAATTATTCTTATTGATGAAATATATAAGAAGAAATAAACAATTTTATTCATGAACATCAAAATATATGGCACATAAAGAATAAAATGTAGAACTCAACTGTAGTTATCTAAACATATACTATAGATATGAAGAGGATTACAAAAAACACACACATAAGCATTTTATAAACAGTTAAAAAAACCCAATTTTTATAACAAGTTCTATTAAAAATTGAAATGTAATTGTTTATATTATATACATACCATTACATAATCTATCTTATTCTATGAATAATCATATCTCCTGCTTTACCTAATGCAAGCCTAATGACTATTCATTAATTTAATGCTTTTAACATTCGAAACCTATATTTCTAAATTCTAGATCACTGATTATTAATTATTGTTTAAAAATGTGTTTTTAAATAGCTCACCTGATTATTATAATCTTTAGAAGGTGTACTATGTTCCCTGCCTTAAGCTTTAGCACAGGGAAAAATGTGAAATAGATTTAATTCTCTCATCATTTGAATTGGCATTCCCCTGTGAAAATGACAAATGTGATGCAACTATCATATGTACAGCATGATGTCAAGGGAAAGGAGCAAAAGAGATGGGGACTAATATGCCACTCTTATTGTCATCTAAATTTGAATACTCTTCACTTCAAGGAATATTTGGGGGTTTTTTGAAAACTACATTTTCATTAGTTCTATATGTTGACTTTTAGAACAAGCTGAGTATCTATAGTCTTGGGATATTACTTCAATATATCAATTCCCTATGTTGTAGCTAAAGAAATTTTAGCCTTTTAAACCCATCATTTTGTAATCTACTCTTTAACTGTGATCTCATTTGAGCATTTCTGCTTATTTATTGTTTAATCTAATATTTTCTGAACAACAACTCAATCTGTCACCATGAGAACTTGGACCATATATAGAAACCCATTACTTGATACAGGTTCAAAGGGCATATTTAGATAGAAGTGCACTTAAAAAGTTTATGAACAGCTGACAAACAGTTATAACATAAGATAGTTCTACTTCTTATGGTATTTTGTCTTGCCTCAAATCATAGTAGCTTAATCGAGGATAAGGTAATTTTTAATGTCTTTGGGTCATGACAATCTTTCTCCTGAACTACATTTTTATTTCCTGAAATCAACACTTTGTAATTCAATTTTTCAGAAAATGCTCTGAGACCAATAAAGTATACTTTCAGACCTTAGAAATGTATTACACTTGGGTACACCATCTTTAGCCTAAATGTAAATGCTTCCTCATGTTTTATTGCTCCTCTAGATATCAGTCTTTGTGGCTTTATCTCTTTGGGCATATCACAGTGAAAGAAATTTGGTTATGCTTGTTAAGTTGTTCCATTCACACCAAATTGCCTTTTGTAAGTTTTCTGATCAGGAGGCTATGAGGTATGTGGTTTTTATCCTGAACACAATTCTAAAAACTAAGTTTTTAAGATATTCTAATGATTAACTTAGTTTTTTTCTACTTTATATATCTGCCAATATTGTATAGCTTGAGTTACATTTCTAGCCCAAATATCTTGTTTCTCCTCCTGGAAGGGTCAAGGATCCTTCCCATAGAAAAATCAGAATCTAAATCTGTGATCCCACAGCAATGTATTATTGTATGGTATTGGGAAAATCAAATGTGCTTATAATTTTTTGTGCTATTTCAAAGAGATTTTCCTTTAAAGTTAACTCAAGGGGTGTGAACCACAACATAGCATTTCTACTCCTTCTATTTTTGTCTGCTTGCATTTTTGATTTCCTTCTCAGGTTATTTTTACCTTATTTCTAAGTCTGATTTTTCTTCTGCAGCAAAATAACTGTATGGATATGTATACATATATTGTATTTAACATATACTTTAACATATTTGACATGTATTGGTCTACCTGCCATCTAGGGGAGGAGGTGGGGGGAAGGAGGGGAAAAGTTGGAACAGAAGGTTTTGCAAGGGTCAATGCTGAAAAAATACCCATGGATATATCTTGTAAATAAAAAGCTATAACAAAAAAAAAATTTAAAAAAAAAAAAAAAAAGAAAGTTAACTCGAGGGGAAAGGGATAAGACAATAGGGAGGGTGGAGCCAAGATGGTAAGTAAAGCCAGGAAGCTGCTTGACTTCTCCCAGGTTCCCTTGAAACTGAGCCTTGGAACAGAGACTGACAAAGTGAAACCTCTCTCCAACTCAAGATAGGTTAGAAAAACTTCAAGAAAACTCAGTCTTGGGCTTATATCTCAAAGAGATATTAAAGAAGGAAAAGGGACCTATATGTACAAAAATGTTTGTGGCAGCCCTCTTTGTAGTGGCCAGAAACTGGAAACTGAGTGGATGCTCATCAGTTGGAGAATGGCTGAATAAATTATGTTATATGAATGTTATGGAATATTATTGTTCTGTAAGAAACGACCAGAAGGATGAATACAGAGAGGTTTGGAGAGACTTACATGAACTGATGCTGAGTGAAATGAGGAGAACCAGAAGATCATTATACACTTCAACAACAATACTATATGATGATCAATTCTGATGGACATGGCTCTCTTCAACAATGTGAGGATCCAAATCAGTTCCAATTGATCAATAATGAACAGAACCAGCTATATCCAGTGAAAGAACACTGGGAAATGAGTGTGGGCCACACATAGCATTTATACTCTTTCTGTTATTATTTGCTTGCTTTTTGTTTTTCTTCTCAGGTTATTTTTACCTTCTTTCTAAATGCGATTTTTCTTGTATAGCAAGACAATTGTATAAATATGTATACATATATTGTATTTAAAATATACTTTAACATATTTAATATGTATGGGACTGCCTGCCATCTAGGAGAGGGGATGGAGGGTAGGAGGGGAAAAATTGAAACAGAAGTTTTTGCAAGGGTCAATGTTGAAAAATTACCCATGCATATGTTTTATCAATAAAAAGCTATTAAAAAAAAAAAAAAAAAGAAAGCTCAGTCTCACTGAGGTGAAAAAGGTGATTAGCCCAGATCAGACAGACTCTGGGAAAGCCAGTGAGAGGGTCTTTATCACAGAACATCAGCAACTAAGATCCTCAGTCCTGGCTCAGTAAAGGAGCACAGCAAAGGGGCAGCTTCCAGTCCTGGCTCAGAAGGCAAACTCTGCAAACACAAGGGGGTGCTGTGTTCAAAGCCAAGGCTCAGAGTTACACAGGAAGCTTGACAGTACCCCCTGAAACCCAGGAGCAGACTCAACCACCAAAGTTAAAAAAAAAAAAAAAAAGGAAATGCTAAAAAGAAAAAGAAAGAAAATGAGCAAGGAACAGAACAGACCATGGAAAGCTAGTAGGGTGATTGGGCAGACCAAAACACCAACTTAGAGGAGGAGAAAATGTCTGCAAAGGAAATCTCAAATAGTGATATGAATTGTTCTCTGACCTAGAGAAGCTTCTTGGCAATGTCTATGAAAGGCTTTAAAAGGCAAGTTAAGGGGGGGCAGAGCCAAGATGGTGGAGAGGACACATGCTTCATTTTTAGCTCCCTTCTATGCTCACTTACTAATTACCCCATTCAGCCTCAAAAATAGTGCTTGACTGGTAGAATGCATGAATATTGGGACAAAAAACTGCCAGCTGAAGATAAATTGGAAGATTGCCAGAAAAGGTCTGTCTTGATGAGGGGGAGGAGGAGACTGGTACAGGCAGGGAGGCAGAACACAGAGGCTAGCCCACACTGAGTGGACCTCGGGCAAGGTGTGGTCTCCACAGTGGGAGAATTTTCAGGGAGGATTCTCCCACAGGTTGTCTGCTCTGCTTTGATTGCAAAGCAGTAAATCAGCAGAGAAGTTACACAAATGCCAAAGGTAGGGTGTACCCCAAAATGCCAGTGTTTAACAGGACCTGGCCACCCCCACCCAGCACTGGGAGTGACTCAGCACAGACCACAGCGGCATTCCAAGCTCAGGGCTCTGCCCAGGGCAGTGACACTTCCGCAGCAATGTGGCCACTTTTCACAGCCTTCCCAGGACAGCTACTGTCTGTCCCTGTTCTGTAGAGGAAACTGAAAATCTTCTTGCCCTGAAGGCAGACCCTAAGGGCTTTTAAAAAAAATGAGTAAAAAAGCCAAGCCAGCTCTAACTATAGCTTCTATACAGAAAGAGAGCAGATTTCCAACCCTGAGGAGACTAATAGCAGACAATCTCCAGACAAAACCCCAAAGGGGGGTATAACCTGATCCCCATCCCACAAGGCTATCCTAGAAGAAATTAGAAAAGATCTTAAAAGAGAGCTAGAAGAAAAATTGGGAAAGAAAAGAGAAGCTTTGCAAGAGATTATGGAAAAGGCATATATATAATTCATTAAAAGAAAGATTTGAAAAAGAAAGCAACTCCCTGAAATATGAAATGGAAAAAGTAAAGAACTTCCAGGGAAACAAAATTTGTGAATGGAAAGGGAAAATAACTCATTAAAAAAAAAATTAGTGAAATGGAAAAAAATTCCATAGAGCAAAACAACTCATTAAAAAACTCAATTGGACATATACAAAAAGAAGTAAAAAAAAAGTTAATGAAGAAAATAACTCATTAAAAATCAGAAATGAACAAATAGAAATGAACGATTAGTTGAAATATCAAGAATCAGTCAAGTAAAACCAAAAAAATGAAAAAAATAGGAAAAAATGTTAAATCTTCTTGGAAAAATAACAGACCTGGAAAATAGATCTAGGAGAGATGATCTGAGGATTATTGGACTTCCTGAAAATTATGATGAAAAAAAAAAGCCTAGACACTATTTTACAGGAAATCGTCAGAGAGAGCTATCCAGATATATAGAATTAGAAGGTAAAATAGTCATTGAAAGAATTCATCAAATACCTTCTGAAAGAAACCCCAAAATAAAAACTCCAAGGAATATTGTGGCTAAATTTCAGAACTATCATACCAAAGAAAAATATTACAAGCAGCCAGAAAAATAATTAAAAAACCAAGGAGACACAATAAGGATCACTGAAATATGATATTCCGGAAGGCAAAAGAACATGGAATGCAGCCAAAAATAAACTACCCAGCTAAGCTGAGCATTTTCTTCCAGGGAAGAAGATAGACATTCAATGAAACAGGTGTATTCCATTTATTCCTAATGAAAAAACCAGAGTAAACAAATTAACAAAAACCATATGATCATCTCAATAGATGCAGAAAAAGTATTTGATAAAATCCAAATCCATTCCTATTAAAAATACTTGAGAGAATAGGAATCAATGAGCTTTTCCTTAAAATAGTAACATCTATTTAAAATATTAAGCATCATATGTAATGGGGATAAACTGGAACTATTCCCAATAAGATCAGGAGTGAAACAAGTTTGCCCACTATCACCATTACTATTCAATATTGTATTAGAAATGCTAGCTTTGGCAATTAGAGTTGAGAAAGAGGTTAAAGGAATTAGAGTAGGTAATAAGGAAACCAAATTATCACTCTGCAGATGATATGATGATATACTTAGAGAACCCCAGAGATTCTACTAAAAAGCTATTAGAAATAATCCACACATTTAGCAAAGTTGCAGGATACAAAATAAACCCACATAAATCATCAGCATTCTTATACATCACTAAAAAAATCCAACATTAGAGATACAAAGAGAAATTCCATTTAAAATAACTGCCAATAGTATAAAATATTTGGGAATCTATCTACCAAGGGAAAGTCAGGAACTTTATAAGCAAAACTACAAAATACTTTCCACACAAAGAAAGTCAGGTGTAAACAACTGGAAAAATATTAAGTGCTCTTGGATATGCCGAACGAATATAATAAAGATGACAATACTACCTAAACTAATCTATTTATTTAGTTTTATGCCAATCAAACTCCCAAGAAACTATCTTGGGATAGTTTTTACTGATCTGGAAACAAATAACAACAAAATTCATCAGGAAGAACTAAAGGTCAAGAATTTCAAGGGAATTAATGAAAAAAAATGTCAATAATCTTGTGATGAAGAGAACCATTTATATCCAGAGAGAAGACTGTAGGAACTGAGTGTGAAAACACTCTTTTTGTTGTTGTTTGCTTGCATTTTATTTTCTTTCTCATTTTACCCCTTTTTTGATTTGATTTTTTCTTGTGCAGCAAGAGAATTGTATAAATATGTATACATATATTGGATTTAACATATATTTGTGCCATGTTTAACATATATTGGATTACTTGTTATCTAGGGGAGGGAATTAGAGGAAGGAGGGGAAAATTGGAACACAAGGTTTTGCAAAGGTTAATACTGAAAAATTATCCATGCATATCTTCTGAAAATTAAAAAGCTTTAATAAAAAAAGTTTAACAAAAAAAATAAAGTTAACTTAAAGAATTTATCTACCAATAATCTGCATGAGATGGCAATATTTTTACTCTATTAAGTATATTTTCATTCTTTCTGAAAGGTATAAGTTATCAAAGTTCACTTACTTTTTGAAAGTCCTATTCTACTAGGAATTTTGGAGGTATCTACAACATTAAGTAATTTGGAGAAACATATATGGTTTTATTTTTTCCCCTTTATATCTCTTGTTCTCCAATTCCCTCTATTTCCAAGAGTGTTTTATAAAATATCCTCAATATCCTGCATTTTCTATATTTTCAGGAGAATTTTATAAAGCATCCTCAATATTTTCATTGCTTAATAGGGTATTCTCTTGAGTATAAGTCCTCAGTGTGGCTTTATCTTCATTGTTAAGCATTTACACATTAGACATGGTAATCATTTTTACTCATGTTAACCTGTATATTTAATAATAGGAGCAGTAAATCATTTGATATTAATATATTAAAATAATCAAAATTATATTGTAGAAAAAATTGCAAAAAAAAAAAAAAAAAGAAGAAGGAAAACTGTTTAAAAATACTGCCAATTTTTTTTTTTTGCACTAGTTGATCCCTGATAGACATTAGGATTTCAGATAAATCTTGGAGAGATAATCTCTCCAGTAGATGCCTGACAATGCAAAGGGCATTTTAATAAATCCTTGATAGAGCTCTATAATTCAGTGTAGCTGTAATGCTGATATGGCAAATACAACTTCTTTTGCTGTTTGGTTTGGATTCATTATTCCAACCTGTGCTCAGGCTAGTAGGTAGCTGGGAGGATATGGTGGGAAGAGGTTGGCTTTTAAGGTTGAGAGGAAGTGGCCACTGGCATGATTATGTCAATCAGGATAGTATGGGGAAGCTTGGGGTGTAGGGGATACACTTATACTACTATATTAGTGAGCTTCCCATTTACACAAATTCAGTAATAATATCCTTGAGTGTTAAACATAAAACATTTATGACACAAAAAGGTAAAAGGAAGAAAAAGCCCAACATTTACCCAATTGAAAGTAAAGGCAATAAGAATCAAAATATAACATTTCAACAATAAAACTGGTTCATGTTCTCTGATTGATGTACAATTTATCTGTAAAGAAAATGAACACATGAATAAATCTCAAAAGAAGGCATAAAAGTAGGTAAATGTATAAGTTTGCAGCTGAGAACTCTTAACAGAATGCTCTAGCAAAATAGCCTCCTAAATTGTTCTGCCTCCCTACAGTCTTGCTTCTTCTAATCTATATTACAAAAACTGCTAAAGTGATTTTTCAAAAGCATAGATTTTATAATTTATAATTTAATAAATTCCATGACATTGAAAGGTTTATAAACTCCTTTGTTTAGCATTTATTTAATGACTTTTTTACAAATTGGACCTGCAAGGCTGCCTTTAGATTTCCACTATTCTCACACTCAGCAGTCTTTTCTGATCCTTCTTACACCTCCTCACTGGCTGTTAATAGCTTCTGTGCAAAATTACCTTGCTTTTATCTACCATAGGTGTTAAACCTCTTATGGAATAAAAACTGCTTGTTAGTAGGTATTATTTTGTACGTTCTTATTTATATACATGGCAATTGGTATGATGCCTAACATATAGTAGGCATTAAATAAATGCTTATTGACTTATTGTATCCTAATTTGTCTCTCTGCACTTCCTTACATTACTACTAGTTCTGATTATTGGAATACAATTACATATTGAGAAATCAATCAGTAAAACTCAAGGCTATACACCTGAGAGGTCCTTACTTTTTAGGCAGACATCTGGTTCTAGGTAGTTTTGTTGCATAAATAATTTAATCCTTAGTTAAATGGAAAACTTAACTGAGAAAATCTCCATACTAGTTAACTTATATATAATTACTTTAATATTACTATAAGACTTTGTACATTTTCCAATTACTAAGACAACAATCCTATATAGAATAGGCACTTGATGAAAATATGCTGAATTGAACTATAAGGCCTAAGATGATGGGAATTCTTTTTATGACACTTTCTAAAAATCATAGCACAGAATTTAATGTTTTTTCATAATGACAGCTGAATCTATCAAATCATTTAACACTTGAATTTTCATATTCACTAATAAACAAACTTACTTCAGGAATGGGATCAGAGAGAAGACTGTAGAGTTTCTCATGGGCACTGTCTCTTACACCACACCATCTTGCTGAATCAAAATTTTGCCAAATTCGTCCCAGGCAGATGGCCACCCATTGACGCAACAAAGGGTGAGGATCATTCAGTTGCTCCAGACAAATGGCAATCAGGTTGCCTTGAAGACAAGCTTCCTAAAAAAAAGACAAAATAATGATTTCTCTTTTTTATGTAGGAAAAATTGTGAAGAGGCTTTATATATTATTTCCCTAATACTAAAAATTTTGGCTAATAAAGCTTTCAAGGTCTGTTTCTTATGTCTTACTTTAAACTGTGACATTCAAAATAGTGATCTCCATGTTTTAAATAAAGAGAAAGGAGCAAGTTTAATAAAATTTTCTAGTTTCTTTTCCATGTCAAGTTATTATTCTTTTATAATACTAGCACTCTTTTGGATATGTGACTGTTTTATTTAATGTCAGAGCAACAGTTTTACCTAATCACAAAACAAGATAGCTAATATTATATCTCTTTTTCTGCTTGTTGATCCTAAAACTATTTTGAAATTATTCCGGGTCTCCCCTGCAGCTAGTCCCTTCCCTCTGAGATTACCTGCCCTTTAAACCAGACATATCTTGTAGGTACATTATTATTTGCATGCTGTCTTCCTTGTTAGAATACAAGTCTGTGAAATCAGAGACTATTTTTGCCTTCTTTGTACTCCTAATGTTTAGCACAATTCATATTAAGTGCTTACTTGATACCTGAACATGAAACATTTGACAGAATAAACCAAACCATATAGCAAATTAATTTATTAACTGTGATTCTTAACCTGAAAGTGACAAACCAGTAGGGTAGCTAGAAGAAGCAAGCTTGTTGATACTCACCTGTCCTGTGTTATAGCTGTTGACAATCACAGCCAGAATAAAAGCTGTCATGGTCCTATGTTCAGCCTGAATGAAATATAAGATATTTCGTTTTAAGTCATGCATTTGTTTCCTTTTGGGGTAAAACTCCTCCAGTCCTATAGCTGACCAAAGCCATCCTGTCAAAACTTTTATGATACAGTTATGGTTTTTGATCTATTCAAAAACTAAACAATAAAACAAATAATAAACATGACAGCATTATGAGAATACCTTCATTTCTAAAAGGAGAAAAGCTGTCTCCCAGAAAGACTAATAATACAGAAGAATAAGGAAGTTGATATCACAAATTATCTTGATTAAGTATGAGATTTAGTAGGTCTTTTTTTCTGTCCCATTATATAGCAGTATGCTCTCATATTTGGGTATAATGTTCCTAAAATGCAGAATTAGCATTTTTCCTATTTGTTTTAATGAATTCTAATATGTGAGATATAAGGATAGTGATTATTTACAAAGATAAATTAAGAATATACTAATCTTGTTTATAAATTAACTATAAATGATATTTTAATTTAAAAATTGAAATTAAAGAATACAAGTAATTATTCTCAAAAAACTTATTTATAATTCTTTCTTTCCTTGGAAACATTTGTCAGGAAGCATACAGTATAAGGTTTCTATTTTCTGGAATGATTACAGTAATGGAGAGTTCTGGTTAATCAAATATTTTAGTTCAACTAAATACAATTTAATAAGTATTAGATTAAGTATCTACTATATACTAAAAATTGTATTAGGAGTTTCAGGAGAAATGCAAATATTATAAAACATGGTTAATAGTTACCATGTGTCTAACACATTGAATGATCAATTTTCAAAGAAATATAGTCCAGTCTTTTGTGATGACTCTGGAAATAATTAATGATATAAAATATCTCTAAATGTAAATATCATTTTGTTGTAGATGTACAATTGCTATTTAATAGAGTTCTGTTGATAAAATTCTAGATGAATTACCTTTTCCTACATTGCAATGAAAATGTTAACGAGAACAGATTTTTTAAAAGAAACTCATTTGTCCCATTTAAAAGCAGAGATGAAAAAGTCATTGGCAAAACATAATATTAAGCAAAGAGTGCTGTTAATAGTAGCTTGGATTTCTTGTGGCTAGATATGAAAACCACCAGATCTTTTTCTTTGATGAATGAGTGATTTGAGGTCTGTAGTCCTTACAAAACCAGATATTGCAATTATGTAACATACAGTCAGAGAAAAAACACACTAATTTTTGAGAATATCTGAAAGAAAAATGATATTTGTTTCTTACTGGCATATAAGGGTCTGCCAAGACAGAAAGGAAATATTTGTGACCGTTGTCCTTCACGAGATCAGCTTGGCATGACTAGGGAGAAAAAAAAAAAGAAAGAAGGGAAAACAGTGAGCACAGTTACCTGAAGGGAATTTCTTTCTGCTTCTCATGATATATGAACGAATGAATGTACCATGAATATTTTATGGCTTAATCATTTTCTCCCCTCAAGTCCAATTTTCATTTGAAAAAATAGTGAAAATTGTTGCTTGCAGACAAATTCTCTGTGGCTATGGATAAGTGACTAGGATCTTATGTGTTCTCAGAATTGAAATGGCCCTGTGCTATATTCTCTGGAAAACAACAACAACAACAACAAAAACGACACATGATCTTTATAAAGGAAATAGGCAAAGGCATGAGAAATTATTGGGAACAGCTTAATGACTGGGGGACAATTTGAGAGATGGCATATTGGCAAAGAATATCTTTAGAGATATTCTTACTTCCTATATAATCAATTAATCAACAAGCACTTATTAAAAACTTACTAAAAACCAGGTATTGGGCTAAACCTGGAAGATACAAAGAAAAGCAAAAATACTGACTGTCCTGGCCCCTAAGGAGCTAACATTCTAATGAGGGAGCCCACATGTAAATTACTATGCACACACAAAATATCTAGTTATAATTAGGAAGTGATCCCAAAGAAACTGGGAGAGGAGAAGAGACAAAGGATTTGGAAAGGCCTCTTGCAGGACAGAAGATCTGAGCTAAGTCTTGAAGAAAGTCAAAGAAGCTAAGTAGTAGAGGTTGGAAGGAGAGCATTTGAGGGATAGGGAGGACAGAATTAAGAGATGAAAGAAATAGCAATAAGACTGATGTTAATTGATACAAAATTAGGTGGAAGGGAATAGAGAGAAAAAGACTGAAAAATTAGGAAAAGGCCAGATTGTAAAAGACTTTAAAAGTCAAAGAGAGAATAAGCCAATAAGTCCCCAAAAAGAACAATGAAAAAGGGAAAGGTATTATGTGAAAAAAAACCCAAAAAACTTATTGTCACTAATTAATTGGAGAATGGCTAAACAAATATAATGGCACATGAATATAATAGAATACTATTGTGCTGTAAGAAACACCCAAAGGTCCAGTTTTGGAGAAAGGGAAAGACTAATAAACTGATGTACAGTACAGTGAGCAGAACCAATCAATATAAAAACAACATTCTAAAAATCAACAACTTTGCAGGGCTTAAAAACTCTGATCAATGCAATGATCAAATAGGATTCCAGAGGAATGATGATAAAGAAAACTACACAGTTCCAAATTGAAAGATGGCCAAACTAATCCAATTTGATAAATATTTATATAATTATAAAACTACAGATGCAAAATGAATCCCATTTTTTTTGACATGGCCAATATGGAACAAAATTTTTTTTTTCTCAAAATTTTTACCTTCTAAGAACACAGGACCCCCAGGCTTCTTAATTTTGGTTCCTACCCTTTCTAAAAATATTCAGTGTTTTATATTCTGCTAAACATGGTTGGCTTACATGGTAGTTCAGTAAACTAATAAAGATATTAGATAGATGGTTTTTAATTTTTTTCTTATAAACTTGATACAAATGTCAATAAATACAATCACTTTCACATATAAAGAACAGAAAAAGAGATTGTGACACCGTAAATCTTTACTGAATGTAGCATTTTAAAAATATATATAATAAATTGAACACAGAAGTTACAAAACCATTTTGGTTAACTGCCATTTGTTCTTGATAGTACTTATTAAAAATTAGTTTTCACAGTTGGATTTTAAAAAAAATAGAATTTTATTTATATTTTCTGTTTCTTATATCACCCTATTATCTATTTAACCTTCCCTGCTATAACTATTGGTATAAATATTTCTGTAGTACCTATGAGGTCCTTTGACTGTTTGAATTTCTGGGACAGGTACCAGGTAGATGCTATTATTAATCCATGTTAGAGATAAGGAAACAAACTGAGGAGTTGAATTATTTATGCAGGATCATAAAAATAGTAAATGTCTACAGAAGCATTTGAACTTGGGTCTTCCTACTTCAAAGTTTTACATTACATAGACTATTCCATCAAATGAATTTTATGGTATTAAAGAAAACTGGGTCTACATTGTACTGAAATCTGTCCTGCAGAGAGTGATGTATGATATGATTTAGACAAGATTATGGCAGTATATTCCTGAATCTTAAGAAGATGCAAAACAGTGACTTATCTACATATTCTACTTTAAAGTACACATGAATATCATTAAAATAGTCTAGTTCTAAACTACAAAACTCTAAAACTATAGCAAAAAAATTGTTCTCAATTATGGAAAGTTTTGTTTAGCTATGATCCAAGGCAGTCTATTCATTTCATTTTTCCTAAATTTACAATGTATGACATACTTATTCTTGTGGTTCATCCTTAAGACCGGTTTTTTTGGGAGGGGGGGGTGGGGAGGGAAGGGGAGGAGAAAGGTGATGAATAGGTGACAGATTTTAAAGTCATTCATTTATTAATATGTGAGGTTATTTAAATATTCATTTATTGTATGTGTATGCCTATGTACCAATATATACATGGATTCAAATATATACATTCTAATGTTTTACCTGGACTTGTATATCAAAGATCCTAGAAATAACTATTTATTAAATGCTTATGTGCCAAGTAATGTGCTAAATATTGAGGATACAAAAAAAAATCATTAAAACAACAACAAACCAATGTCTATCTACTCTCAAGAAGTTCAGAGTAATTAGAGAGAAAACATGCAAATAAGTATGTACAAACAAGATATATATGGTATAAATTAGGAGTAGAGAAAAAGCATTTAAATGGAGGACTGGAAAAATTTTCTTACTAAAAGTGAGATCTTAGCTGATACTTGAATGATGCCAGGGAAACTAGAAGGAAGTGATTAGGAAAGAGAGAGTGCTAAGCACTGGAGATAGTAAAAATATCCAGAATTAGGAGATGAAGTTAAAAAAATTACATCCATGATCCTCTCCAAAACTACTATGTTTACAATGTCGGTTCTGAAAAACTTCTTATCAGATTCAACAAAATGTCCTTAGTTAAGACTATAAATTGTGTACAGGATACAATTAGGGTTTCAGGGAAAAGTGAAAGAAATGTTTTCTTTAAATTTTTTACATTCTATTTATATGTGGACACTAAAATTAAAAACTTTTTCAAATCAAGGGCTAAAATATTAAGATATCTTTCAATATGTCTCCTGTTTCTAGGTCAAATTTGTAGAACCAAAGACTTAAGAGTTGGAAGAGATGATCAAGTTGAACACCTTCATATTACAGTTAAGGAAATTGAGGAACCTGGTCAAAGTTTTATAAGCAACTGGGATTCATCATTTGACTTCAAATCCATCTTTCTTCCACTATATCCTACTGCTGTCAATTTACTTTTAAGGGATTTTTATGTAGATAACAAGGTTGTGATAACAAATAGGTTTATTCTGAAGTATTATTTGCTAATTTATTTTCACTTGAATGATCAGGTATGTAAATGATCTTGGTTTGATAACTATGTGTACTTGAAAACTGTAACAACTCTATTTAAAAAATATATGATTCATGCTTCTAAGTCAGAATGTCTTCCTTTCTTTTATTCTAAATTAGTAAAATAATTTCACTAAATTAATGAAATAATATTATACTATATTTCATATAAATAGTTAATAACTTTTTCTTTATGCTGCACAATAATGGCATGAAAAAAGCACTAAACAGCATGTTTTGATTTGACTCCTTTATTAAAAAGCACCATACCCTTATTTCTACCTATGATACTTGCCTATTAGGAAAAGAAAACAAACCTTCCAATGGAAAAAACAAAACAAAATAAAAACATTCAACTAGCATCTGACATTTTATAAAACACTGGGTCCACTAGAGACTTGGGGGTTCAGAATAAATGAAGCAAAAAAGCCTGGCGGTTTTATCTGCAAAGAAATCTTTTTTCTTAAGATTTTGCTTTTTCCAGATCAAGATTTAGGCATGGCATACTAAGGTCAGAGTAAGAGAGAGAGAGAGAGAGAGAGAGGAGAGAGAGAGAGAGAAGGAATCTGATTATGAATGCACATATTACTGTTTTCCTAAAACAAAAAGCAAACAAACAAACAAATAAACAAAACTCTCACTTAGGTTTTGGCTCCATGGCCAACTGATTCTTCTCTGTGTCTTAGGAGACTTAAAGGAATCACACTTTAAAAAAAAAAAATCAGAAATGGGGTTGGGGTCAGGTTGGGAATGAACAAAGGCAAACTATGAGAGTAGAAAGATAAAACACATTGGGGTTCTAGCAGTTAATGATGCAATTTGCAAGTAACCAGGTACCAGTAGGCAATGGAATTGAGGCCAAGTGAAAACTGAAAGTTTGAAGGGCCTTTTTATTCTGCTACTAACATAAAAAACAAATTTTACTATTTGGGCAAAAGAAAAAAAAGATAAACAAAGACAAGGGGAAATACTTAAATCCCTTTCAGTTTATTTAATATCAAAGTGATACAACAAACTATTCTATTGGCTCTGGGCATTTTTTCTAGTTGCCATCATGCATAGAAGATATTCCCTTTTTTCTGAATGGTTTCACTGGCTTTCTTCACATCCCAACTAAAATCCCATCTTCTACATATATTCTTTCGCAACTCCTCTTAACTCTAGTACTTCTCCTCTTTTAATTGTTTTCTATTTATGTAGTTTATGGCTTTTTTGCATATATCTGTTTATTTGTTGCTGCCTGCATTATACTGTGAGGGCCAAAAGGGCAGGGATTGTCTTTTGCCTCTTTTTGCATCTCACTTAGCACAGTGCCTCGCACATAGTAGGTGCTTAATTTTACATATTTATTGACTAACTCATAATTGTCAAATTTGGCAAGATGGTACAATTTTAAAGAAATTGTAGGCATAAACAATGACTCAATTTTTCAAATATCACAAAGAATACCGAACAAAAGTAGGAAATAACTTTATTACACTTTGTCCTTAGATAGGTCAAAATATTCAGTGAGTACATTTTAAAATTAACAAATTTGCTCTAGAGATACATCTAATTTGATCTTTTTAACCAACAGAAGAATCACAAAAGCAAAATGATATTTTTAGTGGACTGTTACTGAGTGAGTTTAAAAACAGATGTATGGCTATGATGAAATGGCAGTTGCACATCCAGCTTTTTAAAAAATATATATAACTCCTAAGACTACTTTCTGTGAAAAAAAAAAGGTATTTATTGCAAGACTTTTAGTTGTACAAAGAACTAAGAATAAAGAGGACATCTTAAGAGGGTATGGTTGAACAAATTATGTTATATGAATATAAATGGTTATTATTGTACCCTAAGAAATGAAGGGATGGGTTCATAGAAACCTGAAAAGACTTATATGAATCAAAGTGAAACGAACACAATATTGTAAAGAAAAATTGTGTTGATAGACTTAAAAACTGATTAATATAATATCTGACAAGGATTGCTGATGATTGTTGCTTCTTTGCAGGTAGCAGAAAAACAGCAAGCTATTAGAAAGATTATTTAGAAGAAAAAAAAAAAGAGAATGATTGAATGGGACAAAATCCTGGAAAACATGGTAAGAGATGGGATCAGGAACACAAGGTGGGGGCTTATTTTTGGTGAAGAAATAGGTCATCTTTTCATAAATGACTGGGCTAAAGAAGGATGAAGTTGTAGAAAGGTTTTGAGGTGTGGTGTAGTATAGGGAAGATGACAAAGTTAATTCATTTTAGAAGGTCTAAATTTTCTTAGAAAATCTAGAGGCCTTGTCATCTATTGAGATGGTATTGAGACTTTAAGGAGATGAGGAGGCTTCCAACAGCTACTGTGAAGAATTACATATCAGTTAGAGAAGAATATAAGGATTGTTGAGCAGTAGAGAGCAGTTCAGATCAGATAATTAGAATTGAAAGTGGACTGGAGATACAGAGACTGTGGTACAAGTTTCATGGGAGTTTGCCTGCTCTGTTTAATAGTGATAATCTGACTTTGATTGTACAGTGATTCAACACCTGTCATTCTGGTAACTTATTCCACATTATTAATATTAAATTAATAATTCCATGGCCCAAGCTGCCTGAAGTAATATTTGATATTGGAACCACAAAAAGAACTTGAAATTCTAATTTCTAATCCTCTCTAAGAGTCACTAACTTTAACAGCTTTCAATATATGTTAAATCTGCTTAGGGTCATCAGGTCAAATATTACTGTTAGTGAAAAATGAATGTACTGAGGATAAGAATGCAATAAGAAATAATATCTGGTGCTGCTGCCTTCAGAGCTATTCAATATGATATCACTTTTTCAAATCAATTGTTCAGTTTTAAGTCACTAGGAAATATAAAAAAAAAGGCATAAATGAACTAGTATTAATATGGGATGGGGAAAGAAAGTATTTTTTTATGTTGCTACTTAAAAAATGGGTCTGTTTCTGAAGGCAGGATCTAGATAATTTATAGAGTGCTAACATACTAAATATGTCTAGTGTGGGAATATACTCAAGAGCTGAGCAGGTTCCTACTTCTCTCCCTGCTCTAGTTCAACACTGCAGTAATAATGATTCAGTGCAGTCTAACCATTAATCATTATACCCTTCAGTCAACACTGAAAAACAGCCTCCCTTGATTTCCCTGAGCATCTAGGATAACATTTTACTTACATTTACAGGGCAGTCATTGTTTCTCCCATTAATCAAAAGGAAAATCTATAAAAGCACCACCACAAACTAAGTTACCTGTAGAGGGCTGAAACTCCAAAAAGGTATGCTTGAATCAGATAACCAGAGTACTTAAGGCTAACTACCTATTCAATGTGAGACAATGGCTCTATATACATATTTAGATGAGATGGTGATGTGATGGCTCTCCTCATCATTGGTGCTTACTGAATGTTTGGTGTTGAGATAATCATAGGCAAGGATTGGAGGGCAGAGGGAGAGAAACCAGAGTCATTTGGCGGCAGGATGAGGAGGAGAGAGGCTGGAGACTCCAGATTGCAGAATCCAGAATACATCTTTGGCAAGCTGCCTCTTTCACTTCTACCCCTAAAGACCAAGGACTTTGATTTATCTTGACTTTGGCTGACCTGAGGCCCTCCAGGGAGCTAGTCCATACTTTACAATTACCATTTAGACATAGTGGGTTGAAATGGACAAAAGCAGCATTACGCTGATGTGGCCACTACATTATTGTAGTCTAAAGACAGCAATTTATAGAGCTTCTGCCTCTTCCTCCTCTTTTGGCTTTTCACTTTAGGAAGGTGTTGATGTTTTTAAAACTTCATATTTGACAATCCAGAAGCTGAAAACAAAAAACCTTTAATATTGTACTCTTCATTTCTCTGGGTATATCTCTGGTAAATCATGGCCCAATATATCCAAATGATATTTGGAAGAAAAGTGCTTGGCTGTTTTTTTTTCCCCTTTTCTCTAATATATCACAAATTCTCAGGTTGCCTTTCTCCAAGCAGGCTTTTTCTTTGTACAAAACTACAGTGTTGGGAAAAATAGTACAAACCCATTCTATGTTTCCGCAGATGTGTTACTGAGATATTGGAGCATCTGCTTTGGTGTGTATAAAACATGATACATGCAAATATCTCTCTTAACTGAGAGCAGGAAAATCTACTTAGGGGTTCTTCAATAAACAACAAGCAACCTTAACCAGTATATTATAGCTTACATTTCAATGACCAACAAATGAAAAAAAATTGCAAATAAACAAATATAATATTCATTCTAGATTATGTAAAATTGTTTCAGAGGTAAAATCAGGAAATCTCCAATGGGGTTCAACTAACTTTACTACAATACACATTCTAAATGGAGCAAGGAGATATTATAGCAAGTTAAATAAGTTAACAAAAAAGAGCACAAATTGGAACTGCAGACCAGGTAAAATCCTGAGCCCTGAATACCCTGAGGATAAGTGACAATCAAAAGATTAAAAAAGGTACTGAAAGGTGATGAAAACAACAGGATATTCTGATGGTTATAGGGATGGAAAAAAGATAGGGATGAGAGAAGAAAAGAATGTAGTCTCTCCCTCACAATTGCAAAGAGGAGGGTAATTCATGCAGGATCTAGCAAAGGTTCCATTGATTTCTATGGCTTCTCTCAATACCATAGGCTTTATATCAGAGGTTTATTATATGAAGCTGTTTTGATGAATTCAAATTTTGCTTAAGGGAGTCATCATAGGATGCTAGACAATAATTCTGAAGAATAACAATCTGCTTTTGTTTTTAAGTTGGTTGGTTGTTATCCTTCATTCTTGAAGAGGAACAGGCTAATCAGACCAATACAAGCTCGGAATGCTCTGCCACAGGATGGAAACAAATAGTATCTATGAACATCTGGGGTGGCTTTTTAAACTATGCAGCTTGTGTCTCTTCTGAGCTGCTTCAATTCTGCTTTGCTTATAGAGAACAGTATCTTCCTTGATGAGGGCACACCATGTTGGGTGATCCGGTATTAATGTATTTTATGTCATACAATCAATTCTAAAGTTTTTAAGAGAGACCTTGAAAGTGTCCTTTATATAGCCTTTTCTGATCAACTAGCTAATACTTTTATTGTGTGAGTTCTTTATAAAATAGTCTTTTTGGCAAGTGTATGTTTGGCATTTGAACTCTGTGACCAGCCCAATGGAGTTGTGCTCTCTGCAGCAGAGTTGGGATGCTTGGTAGTTTAGTTCGAGAAAGGATTTTAAATGTCTGATGCTCTTCAGAATGTTTCTGAAATAAAAGCAATTCGGTTTCCTGGCAGGGCACTGGTATGCTGTCCAAGTTTCACAAGGATGCAAAAATGAGTTCAGAACAATGGTGCTGTAGAGCTTCCGTTTGGGAGTTAGCCTAATACCTCTCTTCTCCCACACTTTCCTTCAGAGCTTCTCCAACACTGAGCTAGCTCTGGCAATGAATGTGTCAATCTCATTATCAATGTGGAAATTATATTGTCAAGATAAGAGAACTTATCTACAGCATTCAAAACTTCTCCATTTGCTGTAACTGATTGTTCTACATATAACATGATGTGGTGCTGGCTGATGGAGTACCTGTGTTTTCTTGGTGTTAATTGTTAGGCCAAAATTAGTATAAGCAGCAGAGAATTGATCCATAGTTTGTTACATCTTGACTTCAGAGGCTGCATTAAATACAGAATCATTTGCAAACAAAAAAGCATACAACACTCCCTCCACTTTAGTTTTGACTTGTAGTCTTTTCAGGTTGAAGAATTTGCCATCAGTGTGGTAGGTGACTTTGACTCTATGTCAATTACCTCATTGAAGGTATTTAACTATGTGGCTGAAAACATCACACTAAAAAGCATGGGAGCAAGTACATAGCCTTGTTCATTCCATTGGTGACTGGGAAAGTTCAAGAGCATTGTCCATTGTTCAGATGTTGGGCAAGCATCAAGAAACTGGTGGACTATACTAATGAACTTCTCTGGGCAATCAAACGTTGATATAAATTTCTATAAGCCCTTATGACCGACAGTAACAAAACTTTGGACAGACCTATAAATGTTGAATACAGACCTTTGTTCTGCTCCTATGATTGTGACAGGACAATCTATTCCCTTTATTTTTATAAAGATGAACAATATAGGCATCCTTGGATCCCTAGGCATAACCTCCTCTTGTCATATATCAGGAAAATTTTAATTAGCTCTTGAATGAGCAAAGGACCTCTCAGTTTATAAATCTCATCTGGAATAGAATTAGTACCAGGTACTTTGCCACATAAAAGAAGCCTAATGATCTCAAACCCTACAGTGAGTTGGGGAATGTCTATTCTAAGCATGTAAAGACTTCTACTGGTGTAATGGGCAAATGAGAACAATTTGTTCAAATAGCCATGAAGGCAGATGAAGCAGATGTTGTAGAGCACTTAGAGCTTGGTTACAAATTGGTTAGACACGAGAGCATCCACTGCATCTCAAGTTATCAGCAATCATTTTGACTCTGTCCTGCCATTGGACAGTATTGATTCTAGAAGAGAGTGAGGCTGATGACTTTGTGCAACTCTGCCTCATTTAAATCCAGTTTTTTATACAACTCAAAAGAAATCATCATACTGTTTTACTATTTCTACCTATTTCATAGACCTGTGGCAATGGGCAAGTGACAAAGCAGCAGGTGTGGATATACTGGGAGCTGTAGTCATAATACTGCACAGAGGGAGCCCAAGCCATATAATCACGTTCTCATAAAACCAACTTTTAGTTTTATTTGTTAATTCAATAGTTTTTTTTTTTTTACTTCCAATTTTATTAATCTCTCCTTTTATTTTCAGAATTTCAAGTTTGGTATTTGAATGGAGGTTTTTAATTTGTTCTTTTTCTAGCCTTTTCAGTTGCAAGCCCAATTCATTGATTTTTTCCATTTTATACAAGCAAGCATCTAGAGATATAAAATTTTCCCTTACTACCCCTTTGGCTGCATCCCACAAATTTTGATTTGTTGTCTCATTATTGTCATTCTCTTGGATGAAATTATTAATTGTGTCTATAATTTGATGTTTCATCCTTCATTCTTTAGGATATGATTATTTAGTTTCTTTTTGGTCTATTTTCTCCTAGCCTTTGTGTGATTTTTATTGCATCATGATCTGAAAAAAAAATGCATTTACTATTTCTGCCTTTCTGTATTTGATTTTGAGATTTTTGAGATTTTTAATCCCCTAACATATGGTCAATTTTTGTATAAGTTCCATGAACTGCTAAGAAAAAAAGCAAACTCCTTTCTGTCTCCATTTAATTTTCTCCAAAGATTTATCATACTTAACTTTTCTAACATTTTATTTACCTCCTTAACTTCTTTCTTATTTATTTTGTGGTTTGATTTATCTAGTTTCTAAGAGAACAAAGTTGAGATTCCCCCATTAGTACAGTTTTGCTGTTTATTTCTTCTTGCATCTTTCTTAACTTTTCCTCTAGGAATTTCCATGCTATAACCACTTGGTGTATATATGTTTAGTATTGATATTGCTTAATTATCTATGGCAATCTTTTGTAAGATATAGTTTCCTTCCTTATTTCTTTTAATCAGATCTATCTTTGTTTTTACTTGATCTGAAATCAGGAATGCTGCCCCTGCTTTTTCTTCCTTACCTGAAGCATAATATATTCTGCTCCAGCCCTTTACCTTCATTCTGTATGTATCACTATGCTTTAAATGTGTTTCTTGTAAACAACATATTGTAGGATTCTGGCTTTTAATCCAGTCTGCTATCTGCTCCTGTTTTATGAGGGAGTTCATCCCATTCACATTCACATTTAAAATAATTCTGTATTTTCTGCCATCTTATTTACCCTAGGTTAATGCTTTTCTCTTTCCTATCCCCCTTCCCTTCTCCCCAGTATTTTGCTTTTGATGATTACCTCCCACAAACAGTCCTTCCTCTTTAGAACCCCTCTTTCTTTTTTACACCTTTCCCTTAATTCTTTTGTTTTCCTTTCTGTTAGTCTTTCCCTTTCTTTTCCCCCTTTCTCTCCAACTTCCCTATAAGGTGAGACAAGTTTCTTTTTTTTTTTTTTTTTTTTTTAATTTTTTATTTAATAATTACATTATATTGACACTCATTTCTGTTCCGATTTTTTTTTCCCCTCCCTCCCTCCACCCCTTCCCCTAGATGGCAAGCAGTCCTTTATATGTTGGATATGTTGCAGTATATCCTAGATACAATATATGTTTGCAGAACCGAACAGTTCTCTTGTTGCATAGGGAGAATTGGATTCAGAAGGTATAAATAATCCTGGAAGAAAAACAAAAATGCAGATAGTTCACATTCGTTTCCCAGTGTTCTTTCTTTGGGTGTAGCTGCTTTTGTCCGTCATTTATCAATTGAAACTCAGGTCTCTTTGTCAAAGAAATCCACTTCCATCAAAATATGTCCTCATACAATATCGTTGAGACAAGTTTCTTTATGAAACCAAATATATCTAATATTCTTTCTTAGAGCCAAATTAGATGAGAGTAAGAGTCACACAATATTCATCCCCCTCCCTTCTTTCCCTCAGTTATAATAGATTTTCTTTGCCTCTTTGTGAGATGTAATTTCCATTATTTTACCTCCTTTTCCCCTTTTCTTCCAGTATAATTCCCTTTTCACATCTAGTTTTTTTTTTCATATTATCATAATAAAATCAAATTATACCTGCATTCTCTAAGTATATCCATAAAAGAAATATAGTTCTCAACTTCTTTCCCTTTTACCTTTTTATTTTTCTCTTGAGTTCTGTGTTTGGAAATCAAATTTTTTGTTCAGTTCTGGTCTTTTCATTAGAAATAGGTGAAATTCACCTATATCATTGAATGTCCATCTTCTTCCCTGAAAAATAATGCTCATTTTAGTTG
Source organism: Antechinus flavipes (assembly GCF_016432865.1). Lineage (NCBI taxonomy): Eukaryota > Metazoa > Chordata > Mammalia > Dasyuromorphia > Dasyuridae > Antechinus > Antechinus flavipes. The sequence goes on from NC_067401.1 coordinate 166,612,175, forward strand.
GATAGCTTATTCTTGGCTGTAATCCCAGTTCCTTTGCTTTTTGTAATATCAGATTCCAGGCCCTTTGATCCTTTAAGGTGGAAGCTGCTAGGTCCTGGGAAATCCTAGTTGTGGCTCCTCGGTATTTAAATTGTTTCTTTCTGGCTGCTTGCAACATCTTTTCCTTGGTCTGATAGTTCTGAAATTTAGCTATGATATTCCGTGGGGATTAAATTTCGGGGTCTTGTTCAGGAGGTGATTGGTGGATTCTTTCAATGCCTTTTTTATTTTCTGATTCTAAAATATCAGGGCAGTTTTCTTTTATGATTTCCTGTAAGATAGGTTCTTTTTTTCATCATGTCTTTCAGGAAGTCCAATAATCCTTTGATTGTCTTTCCTAGATCTATTTTCCAGGTCAGTTGTTTTTCCTAGGAAATAATTCATATTTTCTTCAATTTTTTCATTTTTTGTTTTTGTTTTTGTTTCATTCTTGAAGTCTTATTAAGTCATTCATTTCCATTTGTTCAATTCTAATTTTTAGTGTATTATTTTCTTCAGGTAATTTTTTTTAGCTCCTTTTGCAATTGCAAATTGCATTTTTTGAATTTGGCCAATTAAATTTTTTTGTTCATTGCATTTTTCCCATTCCTTCTTGCAATGATCTCATTTCATTTCCCCATTTTTCTTCTAACTTTCTTTTAAGATCCTTTATGCAATGTTTGAAGAGAGCCTTGTGAAATGGGAACCAGTTCATGTCTCTCTTTGGGGCTTCTTCTGAAGTTGCTTTGCTTTTAGGAACCTCAGAATTTGAAGGCTGTTATTCTCTCTCTCCATAAAAGCTATCTATGGTAAGAGTTCTTTTTTTGCTTTTTATTCTTTTTTTTTTTTAAGGCTTGAGGTCTGTTCAATGCAAAGGGCAAAGGAGAATGTCCTGAGGCAGTTCTGTTGATTGATTTCCAGTGCTGGGTAATGGCGGCTAGGTCCAGGACAGAGTGGCCTAAGAGGCTCACAGAATAGTCTCAGGTGTGTGAAAGCTACAACACTCTCTCTGTTCCAGCTTCTTGCCCCTGTCTCTCTATGCTGCAGTCTAGTTTAGCAAATTGTCACTCTGCCTGATTGAAACAAATCTCTTCTGAAGTTCTTCCAAGGTATCTTCTTCTAGAAATATATTGTACTCCAAATATTTGTGGATTCCTTGACTTCAAAACCAATTTAGAGGCTAAATTTGCTGTTGATTTGAGAGAAGGTTAGAGGAGGTTACAGAGAGTTGTGTCTGCTCTCCACCATCTTAGCTCTGCCTCCCATAGGAAGCAGTGGGATTTGACAGCCCGGTGGGTATCTGAACAGCCTTTTAAGGATTGCATTGCTCTCATTATTAATCAGAGAAATGCAAATTAAGACAACTCTGAGATATCACTACACACCTCTCAGATTGGCTAGGATGACAGGAAAAGATCATGCTGGATGTTAGAGGGAATGTGGGGAAACTAGGACACTGATACATTGTTGGTGGAATTGTGAATACATCCAGCCATTCTGGAGAGCAATTTGGAACTATGTTCAAAAAGTTATCAAACTGTGCATATCCTTTGATCCAGCAGTATTACTACTGGGTTTATATTCCAAGGAGATCTTTTTTTTTTTTTTTTAATTTTTATTTAATAATTACTTTATATTGACAGAATCCATGGCAGGGTAATTTTTTTTTTTTTTAACAACATTATCCTTTGCACTCATTTCTGTTCCAATTTTTTTTCCCCTCCCTCCTTTCACCCCCTCCCCTAGATGGCAAGCAGTCCTTTATATGTTTGATATGTTGCAGTATATCCTAGATACAATATATGTTTGCAGAACCGAACAGTGCTCTTGTTGCATAGGGAGAATTGGATTCAGAAGGTATAAATAACCCGGGAAGAAAAACAAAAATGCAGATAGTTCACATTTGTTTCCCAGTGTTCTTTCTTTGGGAGTAGCTGCTTTTGTCTGTCATTTATCAATTGAAACTCAGTTAGGTCTCTTTGTCAAAGAAATCCACTTCCATCAAAATATTTTCTCATACAATATCGTTGTCAAAGTGTATAATGATCTCCAAGGAGATCTTAAAGAAGGGAAAGGGACCTGTATGTGAAAAAATGTTTGTGGCAGCCCTCTTTGTAGTGGCTAGAAACTGGAAACGGAGTGGATGCCTATCAATTGGAGAATGGCTAAATAAATTGTGGTATATGAATGTTATGGAATATTATTGTTCTGTAAGAAATGACCAACAGGAAGATTTCAGAAAGGCTTGGAGAGACTTACATGAACTGATGCTGAGTGAAATGAGCAGGACTAGGAGATCATTATATACTTCAACAACAATATTATACGATGATCAATTCTGATGGATGTGGCTCTCTTCAACAATGAAATGAACCAAATCAGTTCCACTTGTTCAATAACGAACAGAACCAGCTTCACCTAGGGAAAGAACTCTGAGAAATGAGTATGAACCACTACATAGCATTTCCAATTCCTTTGTTTTTGTCTGCTTGCATTTTTGATTTCCTTCTCAGGGCAATTTTACATTATTTCAAAGTCTGATTCTTCTTGTGCAGCAAAATAACTGTATGGATATGTATACATATATTGTATTTAACATATACTTTAACATATTTAACATGTATTGGTCTACCTGCCATCTGAGAGAAAGGGTGGGGGAAGGAGGGGAAAAGTTGGAACAGAAGGTTTTGCAAAGGTCAATGCTGAAAAATTACCTATGCATATATCTATATCTTGTAAATTAAAAAAAAAAAAAAAAAAGGATTGCACTGCTCACCTCCAAGTGTGAGGAAGAGACTGGACAAGAAAAATTGTCTGTTTATCCTAAATATTATCTGTTTGCCCAACCCAACTCAATTATCACGGCAGGCTCTACACGTTTTGCTTGTATGAAAATTTCTGCAAATTTGATTTTGCTCACACCATTGAGCATGAAATGTGTGTGTGCTTACAGACAACATGAAATCCAGTAGACCTGGAAAGAAAGAACAGCTCTTGTAAGAAAATTCAACAGGTATCACATCCAAATAGCATCACTGAGTGAAACAAGGCTAGCAAATGAAGGCCAGTTTACTGAAGTAGGAGCTGGATATATGTTTATTCTGGAGTGGCTTCAGTGAAAGGGAGCACTGTGAAACTGGTATAGGTTTTGCACTCAAAAACAATCTAGTGAACAAGCTCAATGCTTTTGAAAAAGAGTGAATGACAGGCTCATGACAATGTGACTGCCACTTGCAGGAAAATGCCACGCCATGTTTTCACCATGACAAACCTTGATGAAGTCAAAGAAAAATTTTATGAAGACCTGGAGACCTTTATCACTCATGTGCCAAAAGAAGACAAGCTTAAAATTTTGGATGACTTTAATGCTAGAGTAAGCCCTGATTACCAAACATGGGAGGGAGTCCTTGGGAGTTGGAAATACCAATAGCAATGGTCATTTACCACTGAAGACTAATCTCATCACCTAAATGCAATAAAATTTCATGTTACACTCTTGCAGCAAACATAGGTATTTAATAGACTATGCGATTGTAAGGAGAAGAGACAGACAGGGTGTCAAAGTGATGAAGGCAACGTGTGATGCAGAGTACAGGGCTGCTCATAGACTTATCCTCTTCAAGCTAAATATGTGCATTCAACAAAAGTTGAAATCCCAAGGCAAAAAGACTAGTAGAAGAATTAATGTCAGCAGATTAGAGAAATTTTCTAAAAGGGAAGTCTATTGTCAATTTGGAACATAAGTTGAGCCAATACAGTTTGGCAACATCAGAGCAGTAAAGGAGTGGGCAAACTTTCAGAAATTCAGGATATATTACTGCATTGCTCATGTGGGTCAGAACACTCACAAACATTGGACTGGTTTGGTGAAAATGAAGGGAAAATTCAAAAGCTGCTAAATGAAAAATAAGAACTCCACAGGGTGTACCAGCTAGATAATTCATCCATTTCTAAGAAGGCAGTATTTAATTCCATCAAAAGTAAAGTATAATCAAAACTTAGAGATGTAGAATTCTTGACTCAGTAAAAAAGATGAAATTCAGTTTTATGTTGATAGTAACAATCCAAAGTGTTTACTTACAGGCCAAACACTTATGGTGCATTTCAACTACTCAGTACTGGAGGAGAATCAATAGATAGGATACCACACAAGACAGAAGTAGGATATTTTAAATTTCAATATATATCTCCACAATTCTTTAATGGACTACCAGATGAGGTCTTGGGGTGAGAGGGTGGGTGGGCAGGCAGACAGGCTCTTGAGTAGGGAAGAAAAAGCTTGGAACAACACTTGTGGAAATTGGGATTGCATCAAATTAGGAAGAAACAGATTGAAGCCCCAGTTGAGATTAGATAACAAACTTTTCTTCACTTACTGATTCTCTGTCTGGACTTAACAGCCCAGTGATTAGCATATTCCTCTATAGTATCCATACTACAGTGGCAGTGCCAATTGCCTATATCTCTCTTTTGCTAAAGGTTGTATCTCACTCTTTCTTTAAAAAAAAAAAAAGACCATATTTTGTGAGCTTCTCTTCAATACTACACATTAAACCATTAAAGCATCGTCTCATGTCCTCTCCTTTGCTCTATCCTCAAAGGATGAGATATCTGTGTTAAGGACCATGCCTAAGTGAAGGGGCAGGTCAATTCTCTTGTGGATCATTACACTTGAAGAAACTGCAAAGCAGCCTTTACTGATGCAGCTATTTGCTTGTGTATTGGGAATGAAATAAACTGGAGGCAAGAAGGAAGAGGAGGGAAGTCAGAGAACGCAACTGCCTCTGTCTCCTTTGTATCATCATCATCCTCTCACATGAAGAAGTCCATTCTACAGGTGTGAGTCAGACCTCCCAACAGCCACTAGCAAGTGGCTTCTGTATCACAACATATCTGTTTTTGTGAACATTAATCCCTTCATCTGAACCTTTTAACTCATTCACTCTCAAAGTTTTCTTCTTAAATCAACTCCTTTCCTCTCCCTAATGTCCAACTTTTCCTTATGCACTAGGCTTTTTCTCTCCTTGCCTATAAATAGTACCAACTCTCTTTGATCTTTATTGGAATCTGTCCGTCTGAGTTCAGTAAAACATGATCCACAAAAACATGTTTTCTAGTCCAGGAACCCAGTGCTGTTGGCTTATCTATCTGTCTAATATCACTCCTGCTGGCATCAGCCCTGGATTTCTCCCAGCATGCGTGTGACTGACTTTCATTCTGTCTATACCTCTCCTGTAATGTGTCTTCTTTTTCCCCTTTTGGAACAAGAGGAACTAGTTTCCATAAGGACTTGATTAGAAGAAATTTGAGGAATTCCCTAGTTACTGGTAGCTTGTTAGTCTTCAGAATTCTATAAAAATTACTTAAGCGTTGTGGAGAGAAATAGAAGTGATAAGAAATTGGATTAGATACATGACACAGTATCCTGGAAGCCGAAAATATTGGGGATATCTTGTATATATTTTTATTTCAGCAATACATTTCATCATTCATAGACTCAGTCTTCTCATTGATCTCAGTCTTCTAATTAAAAAGAATCCAACGGTTTATTATTTTTATATCTTATTATATTTTATATCTAGTATGTACTATGAGGAAGTCCATAAGTAAAATCTGAATTTATCAAAACAGTCTCAGATAGTCTTAATATCTTTCCTGCATATACTATCACAACAATTGATCATCCTGTCTCAGTGCAATTATTTACAACCAAATTCCAAGAAAAAACTGAAAACAAGTATTTTCCTTTGTCATTCCCATTCACTTTTTAACTTTCTATAATCTGGCTTTCCTCTTTATCACTTTAACAAAAATGATCTCTCTAAAGTTATCAATAATATATTTATCTCTCTAAATAATGGCCTTAATTGGGGAGGAAATTTCATATTGAAAAATATTGAAAATATTGAAAAATATTGAAAAATAAATTCATTCTTTGGCATTCCCATTCAGACTATGCCATAAGTCTTTTTAAAAGCATTAGCTTTTCCATTACATTTGTTCCATTCTAAATTTTCCTGTCTGTTCGTCTTTCTGTTAGATTTGTCCAAAATTAGGGACATTAGTCTCCTATGACTATTGTAATACTATCTATATCTTCTTGTAATTCATTCACAAAAATATAGTAAAACATCCAGGAAATTATTCAGTATGACCAAGTTTGATTTATATAAGGGATGCAAGGACAGAAACATTAGGAAAACAATTAATTTAAATAAAGATATTAAAATCACATGATAATCTCAAGAAATGTAGTAAAAGCCTTTGACAAAGTAGAAGATTCAGTTATGTGAAAAACTCTTTAAAGTATTTTGATGTTATTTGATATAGTTCTAGAAATTTAGCAATATTCATAAGTGAAAGAAATTAAATATGTAAAAATAGCTAAAGTGGAGATAAAATAATGATATGATGGTTAATTAGAAATACTAAGAAATCACTGATGAAAAGACAACTTGCAGTGGTGGATGAATTACCTATGGCTACATGATCTGTTAGTGGAAGGATCAGGAATAGAACTAAAGAATAGACTCCACTTAGAACTCAAGATAAAACAGCTAAGAAAGTAGGATGGCCTGGGATTTGGAGACTCTGGCACTTTTAGAAATTTGGCACTACTACATCTTACTCTGCAATAGTAAATTGAAACCCAGTGATCCTAAGGATGATATTTTTTTCTCAATAACGATGAGCTGATTTGGAATACAACTCTGAAATTTACAACATGTATATACTACTCAAGTGTTAGAGAACCAATTAAAGAACACCAATTATGTATCACATATTGTGCGAAGATGTGAAAAAGTGCAGGGAAAGATGAGTACTCAGAGACAAAATCAACAGCAAGTAAGGCAAAGGAAATTATGATTATAATCAGAAATAGATGCAGAAAGAGGGGAGGGACTCACAGGGCTCAGTTTGAAATAGGAGAAATTTCAAAATTTTTATTGACAGGAAAATCTTTTAAATAAACAAGTGTTCAAGCTGGTTAAGAAATCAAAACTATCTAAAGTAGCTCATAGAGACTTAGAGAACATTATAGGCTATGGCATTTCCAACCAGGCTTCAAAAGTAGTTCTTTAAGCATGAATAAATATTTCTTTCAGTATGATGAAAATATTAAAGATAGTGCCCTTATATTTTCTCACATGGAGTCAAAAATGAAGGAGTACTGCAACATATCACTTGAATATTTTGGTCCCTAGATATAAACAAGATATAAGATACGTTGTCTTTAAGACAAATGAAACCAAGAGGTAATTTTAAATCAGATTTCTTAAACTAAAATATCTTCATACCATTGCAATGGGACACTAAATCCAAACTTGGTAAAAAAAAGTGCCAAGCATATATAAAGGAAGAAAATCTTCAGCTTGGTTTAAAGAGAGGTAAAACCAATATAAGCATAAAATTAAAAGCCAAAAACACAAACTATACTCAAAGTATAGAAAAGTGAGGTTAGCAAGTGCTTAGTGGTATCATATTTTAAAAAAAAATATTGTGCTTTGTTTTTGCATTACAAATATTTACAGATTATCTTCCCTGACTTCCATGAAAGGTCTCTCCTAAAAAAACCAATATATTAACAATAGTGAGTTTACCTAAAAGTACATTCCATAGTCTTTCCACACTTAACTATTCTTTAAAAATTTTTTTATAAATTAACAGAGATCTATTTTATCTTTCACCTATCCTACATATCTTGAGAAATAAGAGAAAAATAAATCCATAATATAGGTAATATTATCATAATTTCTTATCTGGAAGGTCACTGTCCTCATCATAATTGCTACAACTTTTAAAATTGCATGATTTTGTAGTTGTTATTGTAGGAAATGTTCAACTGGATCTGTTTATTTCATTTTATGAAAGTATTTAATAGTATTTTATATTATTATTATAATTTCTTCTGGCTCTACTTACTACATTCTAAAGAGCTGCTATTAAATACTTTTTAAAATATAGGATTTTCCTATTTCAAATTTTGCTAATTTAGTGACGTTCAGGAATTGTTTCAATTAATTTTTTAATTGAATCATTAAGGTTCTTTAAATATACTATTATATCATTTGCAAAAAAAAATGATACATTTGGCTTGTTCTTTACCTATGCTCATTCATTCAATTTCTTTTTCAGGTCTTATTGCTATAGCCAGAATTTCTAACTATGTCAAAGAAGAAAATAATGGACATCTCTGTTACATAAAATGGTAGCTCTTTGTTTCAAATAAATGTATTTATTACTATATTTTATAGTGTTGTTTTTTAAAATAGAAATTGGAGTTGTATTTTGTCAAAAAGCTTATCTGCATCGATTTCTGATTATAATCATAGGAACATTTTTCATTATAACCACAAGATTTTTGTTCATTTTCTTAATAATGTTTTAAAATTAATATTTAATTAACATGATTAGTTAAGTTTGTAATTTTTCTAATATTAAAATATCCCTAACTTCTTGGTACAACTCCTACTTGGTAACAGAATTGGATATAATCTTTGTGGTATTTTGCTTTAGCCTCTTTGTACGCATTTTATTTAAAGTTTTTACATCAATGTTCATTAGGTATGTTGAACTATAGATTTCTTTTTTTTCTGTTTTAGCTGTGTCACAGACAAAATGTGGTAGGATAACTTCTTTGGCTGTTTATGCAAAGTTTATAAAATATTGGAATTGTTTTTTGAATGTTTGCTAGAGTTCACTTGTGAATATATATGTGTTGCAGTTTTAAAATTTGGAATTTATTTAAGCCCTGTTCAGTTTCTTCCTATGAAATCTGTTTGTCCAAATTACCTATTTCTTGTTCAGCTGATTTATATATTTTATATTTTTATAAATATTTATTTTAAGTTATCAGTTTTAAGGCACAAAGATGGGTAAAAGAGTCTCTAATATCCATTATTTCTTCTTCAAAATGAATTCTCTTTTTTTCACTTCTGATACAAGTAATGTGGTTTTCCTCTCATTTTTAAAAATAAAATTAGCTAAAAGGTATTTGTCATTTAAAAAAATGCTTCTAATTTTATTTATTTGTTTTCAATTTTTAAAAATATCTTCTTTGATTTTCAAGGTTTCTAATTTGGTGTTTAATTGGGATTTTACAATTTGTTGGTTTTCAAGTAGTTTTAGTTTACTCTTACTCTTTCTGTCTCTCTCTCTCTCATTTGGCTATAAAGTATTTAGAGACGTAAATTTCTACTTAAGAACTACTTTTGCTATATCCAACATTAGGGCAAACTGTCATGCTTTCATCTTCAGTGAAATTTATCTATCATTTCTCTAATTTGTTTTTTCACTTGCCAACTTTTTTGCATAAAGTTCTTTAATTTCCAGTTGATTTTTAGAACTTTTTTTCAGCAGTCTTTTATTTAATAATATTTGCTGCACTAAGATAATTGTAACCTAAGCTATGATCAATTTCTTTAAGCCACAAAGAAACTCTCAAGAAATATGCATACTCCTTCTAATTCTATGCAATAATTTAATAATGACCTGACACTGAAGGAGCTATATATACAATTCTGGTTGCCACATTTTAGGAGAAACATTTTCAAATGCACTAATCAGGATCGTCAAAGCTCTAAAAAACCCATTCCTTGAGAGAGCTGGCTAAAGGAACTAGGGATAAGCATGGAGACTTAGTTTAGGGAGAACTACATAGTGGTCAAGTGGTCTAAGGATTATCCTGTGGAAGAGTCATAAAGACTTAAACTCCTAGGCCAGAGGTCCTAAATTTTCTATTCTCTTCCTTAACTACTTTTTTTTTTTTTTTTAATTGGCTGTTTTAAAATTAAAAAAAAAAAAAAAAAAAAAAAAGCTGATTGAGGTAAACTAAAGTTCCCCATTATTATAATTTCTGTGATTGTTTTTCATAAATTTTAAAATAATAAAGTCAACAGTTATCATTAGTTTTATAACACTTGCTGTTACCAATCAAAAACATGTCTGTGTATTTGACTTGAACTACTAAAATTGCTTCCTAACTATTCTCTCAAACTCTCTGTCTTCACTTAATCTAGTAGTATATGCAACAAACCTAGATTAAATTTTTCCCCAAAGAAAACTCCTCACTGCCAACCAAATTATAAAACTCCTTGGCAACTATTCAAGGCCCTTCATGCTGCATCCAATCCTGACCTACTTTTCTAGCCTTATTTCCTGTGCTCTAGCAGTGTTCCCCAAATACACCAACAAACCTTATTTTCCCAGAACTGGGGCAATCATTGCTCAAGATATACCCCCTTCTTTGAATGTTCTTCCTTAAAAATCAAAACCCAAACATACATGAAGCATTCACGTAAATTCAATTTTCTCCATAAAATCATTCCTAATTTCTGACATCTTTTGTCTTTCACTATTTTTGTACTTAGACCTTATGTTATAGTTGTTTGTACACTTTATCTCAACTAAATTATAACTAACTTGAAAGCAGAAAACATTATTCATGTGTCTAACTACTTTTCCCAAGTAGTTTCTCTTCTTCTAATTCAAATTTTAATACTGCTTTCCTCCTTCTTGTCTCTCAAACAGTCATTTCTGGATAGATAATCCCTTCCTCCCTTATAGTGATATTTCTCTTATAACAAAGAAAAACAGTTAATCAATCATTGCAATGGCCATGTATGAAAGATATGTAACATTCTGCATCCCTCTCCTTTCACGTCCGTAAAGAAGGAAGGAAGGTATATTTCATCAACCCTCCTCCAGTGCCTAGATTGGTCAATACATTTACATAGAATTTGAATTCCTTAAATAATACTTTTTGTCCCAATTATTTTTGTAATCTTTCATTTTATTTCCCTGGTTCCATTATCGCTCTGAAAAATTTAATGCCAGCTTTCCCATGCCTTTCTAAATTTCTCAAATCAATCAATTCACATAGACAAAATTATTTTATATTTATATAAATACATATTTATTTTGTTCACTTTGTTTCCAGATCTTTGCTAGCACAAAAAGTGTTGCTATGAACATTTTGTTATATAGTGGAACTATCTTTGCCTTTCTTGGATTACGGGATAAGCTAAATCAGTATTTCTGGAATGATTTTTTAATATAAATATTAAAAGCTATTATTTTTTATATCCACCATCATATTGCTCCCATTTCCTTATAACAAATAATTTTTAAAAGAAATAAAAATAAAGAAATCCAATAAAAATTCTCAACATATAGAAAAAAAAAAGGTGTTATTTACTATTTTCTCCAAAGGGATAAGGGGGTTGTATTCGCATATCTCTTTTTTGTGGACAAATTTGTTTTATACAATTTCACACCATTCAGATTTGATTGTTTTGTGGTGATTGTTCTAAAGAAACTTGGAAAGACACAGATGAACCAATATTGTTTTTCTTTTAATATTGTATTTTCCCCAGTTACATGTAAAACCTTTTTTTTTTTTTTTTTAATAATTGTTCTTCCTTCCTCCCTTCTCCATCCTTTCTTCTTCACTGAAAAGGCACATGTGAAGTTACGCAAAATATCTCTGTAAAAGTTATGTAGTAAAAGAAAATATAAACTCCCCCCCCAAAAAAAACCCTCAAGAAAAAATTTTAAAAAGTATGCTCCAATCTGTACTAAGATATAATCAGTTCTTCCTCTGGGTATGAATATCATTTTTCATCATAAGTCCTTCAGAATAGTTTTGGATCATTATATGCTGAGAATAGCAAAAGTCATTCATAGCTGATCATCCCACAGGACTATATTACTTTGTACCCCAGTACATTTCACTTTGTATGAGCTCATGGAAGAATTTCAACTAAGAGCATCCCGCTAATTGTTTCTTATAGAACAACAGTATTCCATCATATTTTCATGCCATGTTTTATTCAGCCATTCCTCAACTGATGAATACACTCTCAAACTTTCAATTCTTTGCCCTAAGAAAAGAGTTTCTTTAAATATTTTTGTACACATAAATTTTTTTCATTAAAAAAACCAAACAACATATCTTTTGGAATATATGCCTAGTAGTAGTATTATTAGGTCAAAGGGAATGCATGATTTTGTAGCCCTTAAAGCACAGATCTTATTAGATAAACTGATACAAAGTAAAATATGTAGTCAGGAAAAACAACAACAACAAAAAATAACTATCTAATGCAATGGTAAGATCAATCACTTCTCCAAGCAAATATTTATGGAATAAGTGAATGCTTGAAGAAATAGTAAAGCAATTAAAGACGTGAGACTGAAGATCAGAGAATAGAGCCAGAGACATAGATTACAAAATCATATAGATATCTCCTGAACTCTCTGAAACTGAGAATACAGAAAAAAATACTTATCAAATGTCAAATTCTGGGGATAGCCTATATGTATTGTGAAATGGGAAATGGATTTATTGAAAAAGGAAGAAGAGTAGGCAGAAGACTAGATGACAAAAATAGAGAGGCAATATCAGAAGAATTCCAAGAAGGAGGGGGTAGTCAATAGTATAGACTATCACAGGAAGGTCAAGGAGAATGAAGACTAAAGATGAAATCACTTTATTGATTAGGGGGCCATATTTTCAACAATGACGGAAGTCAGAGTATGGTTAAATGTGGGTGGAAATGAAATGGATACAACAAATGTAGAACATTTTTTTTCAAAAAATGTAAACTACAGAGACAAGGGATAGTTAATGAATGTAGCATAATTAAGATGAGTCTCTCCTCTCCCTCTTTCCCGTTTAAAGGACAGAAGTCAGATGTATGTTTTCAGATAAAAAAGAAGAAACCATTGGAGAAGAAAAGACTTGAAGATGGGAGAAAACAAGGGGATAGATAACTGGTAGTATAAAACCTTAAAGGAGTTGGGAAAGGATAGAAGGGAAACCATGGAAAAGAAGATAATAATGGTAATTACAAACGAAACCAATGTTTGAATATTAAAAAGTCAGAAAAGTCCATTTTAACTGAACCTATGCCTTCTAACTCTTTTATCTGACATTTTTAGGGAGAAGAAACTTAGGATGAAAAAAACCAGCAACCTAGTAAAATTCCAGGAAAATATAAACATCAACTAAAACACATTATACATAAAGTAAATATGAGATTACTCACACTGTCCACAGCTAGAATTTTGGCCCATATGAAAACAAGAAGTGGTCTTAGTTCTCTGGCTGAGCTCTGTAGCAGTTTCAGCACATATGGGAAGATGCCAACTGATAGAGCCTAGGGGCAAAACAGGAAAAAAAAAATTAAAAATTACCAATGATCTCACTGTAGGTTCTACATAGGAAGTAAGTAAGTGGCACTGGTGGCAGAACTGCAGAGCTCTGGGACACAGATGCAACATAATTTTCAGCACATTTGGGAAATATGATTAGAATGAATATCCCTGATTTACAGTAAAGAGGGATTTCCTCCAGTTTTATTCATCACTGATTTAATTCCTTAAAGTTGCCAGGTATTTACAGACTCATCTGGTCTGCAGAGATCTAGAATTAATCTAGTGGCACCTTTTCCTCATTACAATGAATGCAGCTTTGTGCCTGAAAACATGATGCTTTTCATCTTCAAAAAAAGCTGTTGGCTCTCAGTGCACTTGGGTATGTATACTCACATTACATACACACTCTCACAAACAGTGTTTCTGGAATTCTCCATAAGCATGTGAAATATTCTGGTATGCCTCTTGCCACATTTTGTCAACTATACATGATAATACACATGCAGATATTTGAGAACAATCTTGAGAGGCTGATATTTTGGGGATGAGAGCTTGATGCTCAGTTAATATGGTGCGAGGGAAAGCTGTTGGCCCTCGCAATGGCTTGATACCTCTCAGAATTTTTGGTGGGATATCCACTAGTGGGGGAGCCCCTTAATTCAAAAAACACAGGGGAAATGGGAGGATTGCAGAACCTCTGTGAGAAGTTTCATTATTTTTAATTGTGTAAGGCTTTGCTGTCATCTTACATTATCACAGATACAATATCAAACAATATCAAAACAAAACAAAACAAAACAAATTTTAAACCCCAAACACCTGATATTTGTAGTTCAAAGACATTCCTCCATCACAAAAGAAGTGTACTTGGCAACCATGAGAGATGACACACTGAGCTGAAGCCTTAGATCCAACTGTAATATTGTTGAGGGGTGGGGTAGGAGGGGTGTTGCTATTCCTATTTGCACAGAATGCATCTTTGCCTATAGGGATTTCTATTTTATTGGACAATGTCAAGGAAGGATTTTTTGCTTATACAAATAAAGCAGGCCCCTTATTTTTTAAAACTAAATTTTATGTTTAATCACTTAGGAGTGAAATCTTTCTTAAATGCATTATTACACACATCCCTGTCTTCTTATACTGAAAAGATTGAAAATAATTAACTTCAATGATTTAAATTTATCATTGTGAATATCAATGATTACATTGGGTTATATAATATAGGAATGCTTTGTGAGACTGTTAAAATATGTAGGAAAGGAAACTTAATACTAAATGGCCTAAAACTAATAAACTATTTGAAATCCTACCCACTTTTGATGTTTTTGTACTATGTTCCCTTGATGTAAGCTGTCATTTCTTATTCCTGTCAACATGCCTATCTCTTACAGTAGTGCCTCCCTCTTCCCCTGTCCTAATTTGCCCTTAATTTTCTGTGATTGTGAAACCAGACAACCAAGCTTGACTCTGGGTCTAAATTCAGAGCAAATAGGCTCAGAGTAGGCACCTAAATGGCTCTTCCATGAGTAGAGTGCTAGGCTATATTTCATGGACTTTATTATATCTAATTTGGTTGCTCAGAGGCCTTTTTTTGCTTACTTCCGGGTTCTTGGCTGTGTTCCGGATAGCTGAGATTGCCGGATAATGGACCTCCAGATAAGTGAGTAAGGTGTTACTGTACTTTCTTTTCTGCAAAGGCTATGGGTAGGTGCAATCTCAGATGGAAGAAGAGGGATAAAAAGTGAATAATGGTAGTTGCTTTGGCCCACTGAGAACACATTTCAAGTACATTTGGCAGTTTCCAAATCCTACTGAATACAGCCAGATTTGAAATTGAACTTAGGGATATAAGGCTGTGGTCAGTTTTGAGACATTCAATAAGCTCACAAAAGATTTCCCCATTCCCTTCATGTAAGAATGACTTATTATACACAGTCTACATATCAACTCATTTGAAAGGTTCTTTTCCCTTCTGTGAGCTAATGCAACAAGTACACACCAGGCTCACTGCCCAGGGGCCCAAGTCTAAAAACCTTCCCAGTAAGTCGAGAGCTCTCAACCGATGAACTTGGCTTAACAGCACCTACAGAAAGAGGAAGAAAGAAATATTATTGCAAAACCTTATAAGTCCAAACCCTAAAAAAAGACCCCCTATTCCTAAATAAGTACCTGAGTAATAAAGGCAGGAGTTTTAAATCACTAATGATTTTGATAGATGAGAAAGGGAATTTCACTCATCTCCTCTGGATCCCAGCCACTTTTCCCAAATGTACAGCTTATCCTGTTACTTTCCATCCCACTCATGTACAATTCATAGCTGTACTATATGTTGACTAAAATTTGCATTTCTTGCAGCTCAAAATTTAAAAAGATATGTAATTTATCTCTCAGAAATATTTTGGACTAATGTTTTTATTCAAGACTGCTACAATTTATTGTAACATCCTAATATTTTGACTAACATGGATTTAAAAGTCTTCAGGTGACAATGGGTAAGGGCATCTCCTGATTTCCCAAGTTTGAGCAAGTGGGAGGGCCCAATCACAGCAGTAGTAGCACAGCAATTCAAATACATCAAATTTTATACATGATGAACTCCAAGACCAGTAATATTTCTCTCATTCATCCTACTTCTTAAAGAACTCTAAATAAGAGAACTTTATTTTCCTTGCCAAAGAATTATAAAAGCACTTGAAAAAAGAAGAGATAAATCTAACAATACTCATCATCAAAACTTTGTTTACAACAGTGAAGTGCCAGCTTACAGAGGCAGCTTGGGATATTAGAGATCTGGTTTTTAAGATAGGAGGACTACAACTGATGGATACTGTTTCCTCATTTGTAAGATGGGGATAATATAATTACTTCATAGCATTATTGTGAAGATCTAATGAGATAAAACATATAAAAAGCAGAACTAAGCGATAAAAAATATCCAAAAGAAGATTCCAATAGCATTTAAAAAATAAACAAGAAAGCTAATTCACAAGGAAAAAATCACTACAAAAATAATTACACCAAATTTCTTAATGGAGAGTATCCTTTCTGTTTATTGAACAATCAACAGAAGAAGCAGTATAGAGTATTAGAAAAGAGTACTTGATTTAGAATCGGTGAAACTGGAAAAGAAAGAGATAAACTAGATAACTCTTATGATCCCATTAAACATATAGTCTAAATAGATAGAACTCTCTTAGTTACTTGACTCTCTAGGAGTTGTAGATCTAATGGTAGCATTCAAAATCTTTTGTTGTTTCTGTAATATATTTCTAAGTCAATCTTGGTGCAGAATTCAAAAAATTCCACACTAGTGATTTGATGAGTTATTCCACTAACTTTTTCCTCTGGCAATCTAAAGTAAAGAACAGATATAAGCCTGTCTGACAATTCAAATTAAAGCCATATTTGTCTATGGCAGTGATTCATTAAGGAATACCAGACTGAAATGACAACACATTGGAGATAGGAACTAGAAGGACCCTATCAGAATTAAGTAGTAGATAGCAGAACAATATTCCAGCTTTAAATTTATATTACTTAGTTTCATTAATGTTATAAATTAACAAAAGCAAATACAATTTTGTAAATAAAACTGACTTAAGCCATCTTCATGAAATAGTTATATTTATTTTTATCAACTACAAATTTTTAATTAAAGTGGGTTTTTAGTATATTAAGTTATATAGGAGACAAATTTCTTTCCTTTATCAGTTCTTTCTATTTCTATTTATCTTCCTCATTTCTGTGACTCCTTCATAAATATTACACTTGAAACAAATTAGGACAGTATCTGAAACCCTTGGGTACTGCTTCATCAAAATTGAAGAGCATATAAAAATGAGAAGTAATTTGTAGTTTTGTTCTGTAGTTAGAGGACAACTCTATAGATATGACATATAATAAACCTCCAAAAACACCAATTGATATACAAACAAATATTATCAATGAACATCAAAATTATTTTTAATGTGGATAAATGTAATTTTTTCCCCCTACATTTGACTTTAAAAGAACCCATAACATTGCATAAGGGAAAAGTATCTTAACAACAGTTCACATGAAAAAGGAATTGGAAGATTTAGTGAAATATTAATTCAAAGTAAGTCAATCATATGCTATAGTGGCCAAAGCTAATCAACCAACAATTATTTATTAAGCATAGTCAATAGGGATACAAGTAACAAAGTGAGACTATTCCTTTCTCTTAAATTAAGCTCTCTTGAACTTAATTTTTTATTAATTTTTATTGGCGAAAGGGAAGAATCCTATAATTATCTTGGTAACATTTGGAGGCAAGTATCTAGAGTAAGGGAACTGAGGGCTTTACTACATTATTCCATGGTCAGGGTATGTATAACTGGGGATTATTAGAAGGAATTTTTTTTTAAAGGAATAACTTAAGATGGACATTGATATGCTTGATAGTTTCCAGAGGCTAAAGGAGAAAAGAGGTTGGAGACTAATAGATAAAAGGATTGATTGAAGGAAGTGGAGATGTTTAAATCAGAGAAGAACACTATATAATCTATTTCAAGTATTTGAAAGTCTTAGAATACTAGAAGTATTCTGTTTGATTACTGAGCAATGAATGGAAGTTGTAGAGAAACAATTACAAAGAATAAAATCCCCTAAATCAGAACCATCTAAAACCAGAACAGATCACAGAAGGGAGGAATAATTATGTTTGAAGGTACTTCTCCCCTAACTGGAGGTTTTAAATGAGTAGCTAGATTTCCATTTTGGCTGACTTCATAGAAGAGGTTCTTGAACAGATATATATTGTACCAAAAGTCTTTGAAATTCCTAAGCAAGGGGTGTGGAAACTCTACTTCTGAAGACACTATTGACCAACAGGGCAAAATGATAATTTTAATTTGAGGGACAGTGAAGCAACTGCACATTAAAAAGATACATTTTAAAGCTGCTGACTAACCCAGGACACCCATCAACTTCTGCCTTTGGAGGTGAGGTAAAAGAAATTTTGTCCATTCATATGAAAAGAAAAGCAAACTGTTAAAAGTGAACAAGTCTCTGAATTAAAGTTTCTGTTGCGCAATATTTAAAGAACTGCCAAAGTACAGTTGGACAATTTATGGATTATAGGGTCTAGGCTTTGGCATTATAATAAAGCTTTTCGAATAATGCAAGGTAGGGGAAAAAACATGTCAATGAGACACCAGCTATATTATTACGGAATAGCAACAAATAAAAAAAGTACTTCTGTGTATTTTGTCTTGCCCAATTTCTAAATGGAATATATATTAATATTATCCATTTGTACTGGTAAAGAACTAGAAGGAAAGCCTTTAGCAAAAATTAAGAATTTTCTGTTTATGCTAGTTAGAATTGCACTGAAAACAAACCAACCAATAAACCCATTTCTTATATTTTACAAGGGAGTTTTTTTTCTTTATTTTGGCAACAAGATATTGGCTCCGTTAGGTCTTCTTCCCTGAGGGAGTGTGGATTGTAAATGGAACATTTTAAAACAAGTCAATAAAAAATTATTTACATAAGGATTCTCTAGGTTTGGTCCCTAGAAGAATCAAGTTTAACTTGTGTGGCATCCTGTCCTTATGACGTAAAGGTTCTGGTTTACTACACAATAGTATCAAGAATAACTAGAAGATTATTGTGCTGTTTCTGGATAAAAAGGTATAGTTTTCTGTGATGGAAATTTGTAAATAGAGATTCAAGAGAAATTGAACAATGTTTCTCAGCTTCCTTGGATCCTCTCCCTTTTCTTCTCTTAGAATTTATTTATTCAAATAACAATTACCAAGGGTTAGGTACAAGTGACACAAATACAAGTAAGAAATGCCTGATCTCAAGGACATAATTATATACATAATCACATTGTGTTCTATGAAGAGAGAACACAAAAATATTAAAAATTTCCATAGTCTGGCTCCAATCATCCATTCCATTTCATTTCATATTACTCCCCTTTATACAATTAATGTCCAAATCAAACTACTTTGATTCATGGTAACTGTTTACAAGGCCCAGAATGGATTCTCTTCAACCACCATAACTCTGATATACACCTGCATGCCAAAGGTTTTCTTCTCAATCTTACCTCTTGAAATCTTTTTCATATGTAAAAGTTTTCCATATTCTGAACAGTTAAAAGTGACCTTTCCTTAAAATTTTTTTTTAAAGTTTTTTGTGTTACGTGCACTCTCCCTCCTCCACATCCTATCACATTAAACGGCTTTGTTTGAATATATATTGTGTCAGCTCACAACAATCTAAATAGACTGTTAGTTCCTTGACTATAGAAATTGAATGATTTTTCATCTTTGTACCCATAGCAATAAGTTAGCGTGCTCTCTCTCTCTCTCTCTCTCTCTCTCTCTCTCTCTCTCTCTCTCTCTCTCTTTCTCTCTCTCTCCTTTCTTGCCTGATCAATGAATGGTTCTATTTAATGCTTTTATTTCTGTACTACATTTAAACTGACCCTTTCTTTTCTCTCTTCCTTGTCTTACCATGGGAGATTCTTGAGGGAGGTTCTTGTACCAGATGAAATTTCAGAGTTGCAAGATTAATTATGAATAAAATCCTTAGTTGCCAGTTAATATTATGACACACCATAGACTGAATACTAGAGAGAATACCTGCCAACTTCCATTGTAAGGAAAGAGATAAATTCATCTATTTTTTAAAAGTTCTCTTAAATACAGAACTACTGAAAAACAAATGTTTGATCTAAAAAAGACTGATAGTCCTGTTCTTTATATTGTAATTAGTAGCATTTAGTAGAGAATGCACAATTCTTTCTATTAGAAAGGAAGTGAAGCAGATATCCTTGGAAAGGAAGATAAAAAACAAATTTCTGTCTTACAATATGTAAAAGAACCAAATCACTGTACTTACAGAAAGGCACTAATTTTATTCTGGCAATTATTATATTTTTAGTATATAAAGTATATAAAGCCTTTTAGAGATGGGACTCTTCCCATTAGGCACCTAAACTAAAAATAGGTGCAGATAGAGCCCAAAGAATGGCCTTACTACAAGGAAGGAAGCAATGAAGAAGCGAAGAAAGGAAGAAATTAAGGAAGGCAGGAAGGAAGTAAAGAAAGGAAAGAAAGAAGGAATAATTAAAACAGAATGAAAGATTGGATATAAGTATGAGTTTTGGGAAAATATATAAGATATGTATGAAGGATTCTTTGAAACTGCTATAATTCTGAAATATACCTTTCTGCCAAAGAGGCAGACAGATCTCCAGCAGGAATGGGTGTTTCTGTGTTAATGGTCAACCAACAGACAATAGGTATTGTTTCCCTCTTAGAATTTAAAAAAATTGAACCTTACATTTTCTTATGAGAAAGAAAGTATTCACAAGAACTATTTGCCTCATGTGTTCAAAGCAGTTTATGGTTTAAAAGCCAAAGAAGGGGGAGGGGAAGCAACACAGCCATTAGGATACAATAAAAGAGAGTTATTTTCATATTCATATTTTCAATTCAAAGCTCATTGTGATAAGGAATTGGGGGAGTGACAGGGAAGGTAAAGATGGGTAAAATTTGATATTTTGGAACAGACTAATGGACAACTTGAATTCATATTTAATTGGGGGTAGGGTAAATTCCATGCCTCCAGGAATATACAAACAACTAGTTCTAATTACTCTTGAAGGAATAAATATAATTAATTTACCCCAATACTATCTAGCCCAGAGTACTGCAGTCAGCAGGTACATGTTTCACATATTTCACACCACTTCACAAAAACTAGACCACTGAGCTTAGAGCTATGAGTTCTTTTTTTTCTTTCTTCCCTTAGTTACATGAGGTATGACCAATCAAGCTGTGTGAACAAAAGAAATTTACCTGTAAGACTATGGGAAGCTGTTCTGGTGGATTCCTGTTCTCTACTCCCATTGTGAGCCACACCTGGAATGCAGTCAACTGCTCAGCAAAGAATGGGCTGTGCTGTGAGACAAAACAGAAATAGTGGTGAGTTTGTTCTTCTTTTACATGTGTAATAACTTAATTAAACTTCTATGTGTACCTCATATATAAATGAGATAGTGCATTTTGATTGGAACAGTGAAATATTGGTAATGAATCTTTCCAAATAAGCATTTTAAAATTCTTTTTCTCCCTTAGAGGACAGAAAAATTTTTCAGCAACTGCTTGTATTAACTGATAAAGATGAAGACTGACAATAAATATGTGGGACATAAGAGAACATACTTCCTTTTTATATAGGAAAAAGAGTTGGTCATTTTCTTAACATTTCTTCATGTAGATCAAAGTGATTTTTTTTTCTCACATGTTCAATTTTTCTTATACACATTTTTAACTTTCCTGAGCACAAAATGAAACAATAGAAGATGAATGGAAAACATACTGTTTTTCTTTTGCCAAAGAATTTTAATGCTTTCCTGGGGGATAGGGGGAAGAGGAAAGAGGGAGAAGGGAAGGAGTGGATAATTTTAAAGGCAAAATAAAGTTACCTTATCTAAAAGATAATATAAACTAGAATAGTTAATAGTAATGATTTCTATTTGCAGTCCCTAAAATTCTAAAATTGTGGGCAACATGTGAGGGTATGACTCATAGCTTAGGGAGTCATGGTCCCAAGAGATCTACTGGAATAAAGTGAGCATTGAGAATTCTGTTTCATATTTTAAAAAGAATAACTTAAGGGTATGAACAGCATTATTCTTGAATATAAAAAAAGCTTCATTAGGAAAGAAAGTCCTATATACTTTTTTTGGTGGTTTCAAAGAGCTGAAAAAAAAAAGAGAGATGCCCAAAGACTGAGGAATGGCTAAATAGTGATTTAACAATGTAATGGAGTTGTACGATGCTGTGAGAAAGAATGAATATGAAGAAATTAAGGGAAATTGGAAAGACTGATATGAATGAATTGGTGGTGAGTGAAGTTAGCAGAATACGGAAAACAATATACATGGTTTTCGATTGTATTAATGGAAATAACAAGAAAAAAAAATAGATTATAATGACCCAGCCTGGTGGCATAGAAATAACAGCAAGATATATCACCTTCTTTGCAAAGGAGAACAGTGCAGATATCAGATTTAGGTGGTGTGCTGGTTAGTTTTGTGAACTGCTTCTTTTTCAATTTCTTTGTTGTAAGAAATGGCTCTCTGGTTAGGAGAAGAGTGATGCATTTGGAAATGAAGGTAATGTAAAAAAAAAAGAAAAAAACCCCAGAAAAAATGAAAGATGATAAATGAAAAAAGGTGTCGGTATAAAAAAAAAAAATTAGGGATTAATTCTGATGGAGAGTTAGCCAAAATATGGTTAATTATACTTGAAAGGCAATTTATGATTAAGGAAAGGCAATGTTTTTCATACTTATATGAATATAAGATACTCATAAATTATTTTTAAAAAAGAAATTCGGTAAGTAAATATAAGTTAAAAGAAAACTAGCAGACTGGTTTTTCTTCAGGTATATTAACATAATTAAATCTCCCTTTCTACCTTCATTTAAAAATCAGTCTTGGTCTATGGATTTTTACATGCTGCTCCCTTTGCTAGTAATGTCTGCTGGGTCCTGTATATGGATATATAAAAGAGGAAGAAGATTGTTATCTTCAACAAGGGAACTAAAACTGGCAAAGGAAGAAAAAGCTCTCCCAGCTCAGTGTGACTGAGAGAGTTGGTCTTGTTTTCAAAGACTCAACAGAAGCTTAACATGGAGAGAAAAAGCATCTTTTAATGATGAAACAGGCTCTGGACTTTGAATTATGCCAAAACCATGTCATAACAGAGGCTCCTTTTGTCTCTCAAAACATTGCCCAAAGCAGATATTCCAGAATGACCAGGCTTCTTTTTGGTGTCATTGCAACTGAGTGTCAGGGCTAGTATCCTGTTCTTAGGTAAATACCACAAACACAATTGGCTCATGCAGGAGCCAATTCCTCTGGACTAGGAGTACCAAAAAAAAAAAAAAAAAAATGTTTACTAGTATTAAGGAATTCCTGTTCCCAATTTTTTTTTTTTGTTTGTACAAAGATGTTAAAAGAAGGGAAATGGGAGAATTCAGACAGTTTGCAAGTAATACTCATTATTTAATCAAATAACAGATTTTTTCATCATTATTACAAGAGAAAGCCACAGCACCTATTGAGTACTGTCTAATCATTCTCAGTTGCCAGTTCTTTTTTTTTTTTAATGTATTTAAAATATAAATACAAAATAGAAAAAAAAAGATAAAGAAAAAGAAAGGATTGTCTAGTGCACAGCAGAATGTAAGAGAAGAAAATGTGTTACAATAAATTATCATTTCAAGAAATTACACAATAGAACGTATATTCAAAGCTGTCCATCTTTGCTTTCTTGGTTTTTTTTTTCTTTCTTTTCATTATTTTCTCTGCTGTGTACTTTGTACTTTATTCTTTTTTCCCTTTTCTTTAACCCCAAGAAGGCTAAAGCCAATCACGGATATATATATATATATATATATATATATATATATATATATATATATATATACACACACATACACACACAGACACACATAAGCATAGATACATATAATCATACACATATATTCATATACATGTATGTAAGATTTATTATGCTTATCTGTCCTCTGTCTGGGAAGTAAAAGTTCCTGTGGCTGGGGCTAACATTACCTTCCAACTCAGATAACTCCAGAGCAGAACTTGCTCTTTTAGTCCTTGCTATTTGAGTGGAATAGCATGGAGCTGTTCATACTTTATAGAGACCAAATCTCTATCTCTATATCTTTCTTCAAATCTTCTTCGATGGTCCCAAGAGGACCACAGTTCTTCCCCAACTCCTATTTGTTTTTAATTTGGTCTGGGGCAAATCTGTGGGAGAAATCTGGAAAGATTAGAATTTTCTGAGCTACTCTACTATCTTTCCAGAATTCTTTCTCCCTATCATGTCAGTTACTAGTTCTAAACTAAAAAACTCAAATTAGATTATATCTTTCTTGACAGGGAATTGCCATGTTTGATGCATACCTTGCTACCTCAATGATGTGTAATGCATTAAATTTTAAGAAGTGAAGGTGACTAAGAAGCAAAAAGTAAATGAAGAATATTTAAATATAGATTACAAAAATTTGCTCAAGATTCTTGGCATACATATTTAAACCTACTCTTCAGTATTAAGTAGTATGCATAGGAGTCAGGAATCCTAGACTTGGAATAAGAAAACTTCATGTCTGAAACCTGATTTTATCACTATGTAAAATGTCTATAGAGAAAGCAGAATCTCTTAGGGTCTTAGTTTCCTCATTTTAAAAATGTACCATTATATATACAATATTTTTTTTATCAATATATTATTTTCCTGTCAGGGTTGTTATTTGGATGAAATGAGCCATTACAAATAAAATGTTTCAAAAACCTCAGGGTGTTGTATAAATGCAAGCTTTTATTAATACTAAGAAAAGTAACTTACTCATCCACTCTGTTGGTACAGATATATTTCTTCCCACCCTCTATGTCCATTTGATAAAGATCCACATTCAATATAATTCAAAATTTCTAAGACTGGCTTAGCTGCTTAAGTGAATTGCTTAATTTTTAGCAACGAGAAGAATTGAGTCCTCTTACATCTATGCATAGGAGATAGTCTTTTTTAAAAATGCAAATAAAAAACTTTTAGGTAATTGGAGCACTAAAGTTAAAGACGTACTATTTAGTCTTGTCCTAGGTAGGAAGGACAAGTTTTTCCCCCACTTCCCTATTTAAATTTACTTACTTATTTAATATCACTCCCCAGTTACATTCAAAACAATTTTTTATTTACATTTGTTTTTAAGATTTTTGAGTTCTAGGTTCTCTCCCTTATCCCTACCCACAATTAAGAATCACATGAAGTTATGCAAAACATTTCCATAAAAGTCAAGTTGTAAAGGAAAACATAGATCTTACACCCTAATGAAAATAAAAACCCTCAAGAAAAATTAAGTTAAAAGAGAGATAGAGAAATAGAGAATGTTTCCATTTGTATTCAGACACAATCAATTCCTTCTCTGGGTGGACATACAGTCTAAACTAAACAACAGAGGCACTCATAAAATATAAAGTTTAATCATTGTAACCACTTTGTAATATATAACAATAATATATTACTTACTAATCAAGTAACTTTACATGAAATTGAAAAGTGTCTGTTCCAAACTAATAAACCTAGCATAAGAAGGGAAGTAGTTGAATGGGAAAAGGAAAATTTTGAATCAAATTCCTTGTTAAGAGTTTTCTATGCAGATATACATACTTACATATACATATATACACATATGCCATTGCCATTCTCAAAAACAGATTAAACAGTCAAAGGACATGAAAAAATAATTTTCAAAGTAAGAATTGTGAAGTATTTACATATTTACAACTACATGAAAGAATGTTCAATTCACTAATAATTAGAGAAATTCAAATTACAACAAATCTAAAATTTCATTTCATATCCATCAAATTGGCAAAGATAAAAAATATTGGAAAGTTGGTAGAATAACAAGCATACTAATACATTATTGGTAGAGCTGTAAAATGGTATTGTCATTTTGGAAAGCAATTTGGAATTATGGAAATAAATTGATTAATACGTCTATATACTTTGTACTATTAATATTGGGATTATATCCCAAGGAATCAATAGATTAAAAGAAAGCCATCACAGACACTTTTTATGATAGTAAAGTGGAAATGAAGTGGGATATCCATTGATTGGGGAATGTCCAAATAAACTGTGGTATTTGAATGTAATGAAAAATTACTTTAAGAAAGGACATATTTGATGACTAGACATAAGAATGAAAAGACCTAGAGGAACCAATGCAAAGTGAGGTAAGCAGATATAGAGGGCTGGAACTCTGGAAAAATATACTTGAAACAAGGTGTTAACTCAGTAAATTGATGGGATATATTTAGTACTTAGTATGGTGATGTAATGGTTCCCTAAGTTCACATATAATTAGTACCCTGTTATGATGTAATTACAATAAGGTATATAAGGGCTAAGAAGGACTGGAGGATGGACATTCTATCTTTGACCAGCCTGATTGTGGCTCTCATGCCTCCTGCACTCCAAGGCTGGTCCTGAAATCCTCCAAAAAGCTAGCCCGAACACTACATGTACATTATGTACAATAATGACAACAACACAGATTAAAAAAACGTGAATTAGCAAACTTATAAAGACTGGTTGGTTGGTTGTTGTCCTTTGTTCTCAAAGAGGACTGAGATGGCATCATTATGTTAGTCAAGTTACATTGTGTCCAACTATGGCTGGTTGAGACCAATATGAACTCAGAAAGCTACCACAAGGTAGGGCATAAAGAGTCCACGTGAACATCTGGAGAGGATTCTCTAAATTTGCACATCTCACATTTCTCTTGAGCTATTTTAATTCTGCTTTGCATATAGAGTATAGCACCTTCTCTTTGATAAGTGCATGCCATGGTGGGCAGTCCTGTGCCAGTGTCTCCCATGTCACACAATCAATTCTAAAGTTTTCCAAAGTTCTTGAGAAACTTTGGGAGTATCTTTGGATTGCTTTTCTGATCACCATGTGAGTGCTTGCCCTTTGTAAGTTCTCCATAAAATAGTCTTTTTGGCAAGTGTTTATTTGACATTTGAATAATGTGACCAGTCCAACAGAGTTATATTATATTCTCTTCAGTAGTTGGAGTGCTTGGCAGTTTAGTTCGTGAAAGGACCTCTGTGTCTGGTGTATTATCCTGCCAGATGATCTTCAAAATATTTCTAAGACAAAAGCAATTCAGTTTCCTGGCACTTGAATATTGTCAGGTTTTATAGGATACAAAAATGAGGTTAGAACAATGGTTCTGTAGAGCTTCAGTCTGGGAGTCGGAATCTAAAACCTCTTCTCTCCCATACTTTTTTTGGAGCCTCCCTAACATGTCAGTAAGTGAACTTATCCACAGCATTCAAAACTTCTCCACTTGCTATAATTGACTGTGTGGTGCTAGCTGATGGAGCACTTCTATTTTCTTGGTGTTCCATCAAAATTAGGCACAAAGAACAGAGAATTGATCCATACTTTGTTGCATCTCTGCTTTAGAGGCTATGTTGAATGCAGAATCATTTGCAAACAAAAAATCATGCACCAACGCTCCCCTCCACTTTAGTTTTGGCTGATAATCTTTCCAAAATGAAGAACTGATCATTAGTTGCCATATTTGTCCTCACACAAGGCATTTGACAACATGGCTGAAAATATCATGCTGAAAAGCATGAGAGCAAGTACATAGCCTTGTTTCACTTTATTGGTCACTGGGAAAGTGCAAGAACAGCATCCATTATCCAGAACCTGAGTAAGCATGGCATTGTAAAAGCTGATATACAATACTAATAGCCATTTCTGGGCAACCAAATTTTGACATAATATTCCATAAACCCTAGCAATATAAATTGGAAATAAATTGTTCCTTGTCAGAAAATTGTTCTAATCTGCTAACATTAATTTTTCTAGTAGTGTTTTTGCCTCAGGGGCACAGCTTTTGTTGAATGAGAATATTCAGTGTGGAGAGGATAAGTCTATTATTGGTCTAGCACTCTGTACCACACACTGTCTTTGTCATTTTCACATCATATCTGTTTCTTTTCCTTACAGTCACATAGCTTATTAAATGCCAATGAAGTTTTATTGCATTTACATCCATGAAGTATTATTGCATTTACATAAACAGAATACAATGTTGGTGATGAGGTCACGAAATGCACAAATATTTAGTATCGAGAAACCACTTCTGTTGCTGTTTCCAATTCCATTTCTCCGAAGATTCCCTACCATGTTGAATAATTTCAGCCTATTACAGCATTAAAATCACCGAGAATTACATGTTCATCCTCCTTTAGCATGCTGGTGACAAGAGTCTTCACATCGTCATAAAATTTTTCTTTGACCTCAGCAGGATTCACATAGTGAGAACAAAGGCACTGATGAGGGTGATTGGTGGTGTTCCTGCAAGTAACCATCTCATTCTCACAAGCCTGTTGTTTACTCCTTTTTGGCAGACATACAAGTTTGTTGACTGGATTAATTTTGATTCCAAAACCCACACCAGCTTCATAGCGCTAACTTTCACTGCAGCCCCCCCTGAAAAATGGATATCTAAGTCCAACTTCCGTAAGCTAGATTTCACTTGCCAACCTTGTTTTACTTTCTATTTGAATGCAATACCTACCAAATTCTCTTGCAGCAAGAGCTGTTCATCTTTCCAATTTATTGGATTTTGTGTTATTTATAAATGTGCAACACATTCCATGTGCAGATGGTGAGCAGAATCAATTTTGCCCAAGTTTTTGTCTTTTTTTTTTTGGTGGAGGGAGTAAGACTGCCAGTGGGACTCCCCAAATGCTATGGTAATCAGGCCCGGATTGGATAAGCAAACAATTTTTAGGGCACCTTTTCTAGTCTCATCCTTACAATAAAAGGTAAGCCATGTGATCCTTAAGACCACTCAGATATCCAGGTAACTGTCGATTCCCATTGCTGCCTCCATTGAGAAGATGACCCTAAGACCTGGGCTGCCTCTGTGCAGGGCTGTGACTACAACTCTCAATGTACCTGCACCTGCTGCTTTGTCACATGCCCATCACCATAGAACTCTGAGATAGGTAGAAATGGTAAAATAGTATGGGTTGATGTCTTTTGATTCATGTGTAAATTGGATTTAAGTGAGGCAGAGTTTCATGAAGTTGTAGACCTCCCTCTCTCTTCCCAAGTCATCACAGTAGTAGTAGGACAGAGTCAAGACCACTGGTGATGGCCTTGGTACCACCAAGCTCTAAGTGCTCTACAGCTACAGCTGCCTTCATGGCAATTGGACCAAAATGTCTTCACATGCTTGGGGTGGACACCTCCTAACTCACGAAAGGGTTGGCGACCCCTTGGTTACTTTTGACATGATTTTGCCTGTCTGCCAAAATGGTTTACTAGGGTGTGGCCACTGAGAATGCTATAGCTTCATAGAGCCTGTCTGTCACAGGCAAGAGTTAGGTGGATCAACTGGATACCAAAGGTAGATGGGTAACTCTGAAAAGGAATTGACAGTTCTCACCTCAGAAGAACTAATCTTCCCTGAACTATACCCTTAAAGATCAAACATGATTCAAATGAAGGGATTTAAGGAAATATATTCATTACAACTTGTTAAAATCCTAGTGTTAACTCAATGGAATTGATACAATGCTTATTGGTTCATACATTAGAGCAAATTCTTACAAGGTGTTAAGTCACTAATATTGATAGAAACAATGCTTACACCTTTGGGAGAATTCGCACATTAGAGCTCACACCTTTGAGAGTTCACACATTAGCTTACACATTGGAGTTCACAAGTTCGGGAGATTCACAAGTCAGAAAACCACAATCCCACTCTCTCAGAGGAGGAGTTAACCTTTGGGTTCACACCTTTAAGAGATCATATATAAGAAGCTCTTAGAGCTTTAGTAAGGCAGTCAGTTCGGATGATTACCAGGAGTCGGAGTTGAGCTAGAAGCAGAAGCTGCAGAGAAGCAATGCTAGAGAAGCATTGCTAAAGATTAGCAATGAGAGCTCTCGGAACCAAAGAAAGCTCAAGTGAGTTCAGTTAAGGAGACTGATAAACTAGAGACTGCAATTGGGCAGAACTGGGGATTTGGGAGAGGCCTTTAAGAAAGCTAACTGGGCCCAAGGAAAGAGACAAGACTTGGAAGGAGAAAATAAACGTTTGGATTTTATCAGCTGGCTGCCTTTGGAGTGATTATTACTTTGAACTGAAACTAAGGCTGCTTCAGAAAACCTCCCCAAGAAACCTGCTCACAGAGAGAATGATTATATTATATAAAAGAAGAGAACACCACAACAACTCTTCAAGGAAGTGGGTGGCCTACAGGTATTAAGCATTGCACATATTTTTGGATTTTTAAAAATGTATCGGTCAATTTTGCTTATTTAATTTTTTTTCTTTTTTTTTACCTTTAAAAATATTGTCATATGCTTACATGAACTGATGCTAAGCAGGACCAGGAGATCATTATATATTTCAACAACAATACTATATGATAATCAATTCTGATGGACGTGGCCCTCTTCAACAATGAGATGAACCAAATCAGTTTCAATAGAGCAGTAATGAATTGAAGCAGCTACATGCAGCAAAAGAACTCTGGGAGATGACTGAACCACTACATAGAATTCCCAATTCCTCTATTTTTGTCCACCTGCATTTTTGATTTCCTTCATAGGGTAATTGTACAATATTTCAAAGTCCAATTCTTTTTGTACAGCAAAATAACTGTTTGGACATGTAGGTACATATATGTATGTGTATATGTATATGTATATATATATATTATTTATTTTATACTTTAACATATTTAACATGTATTGGTCAACCTGCCATCTGGTGGAAGGGGTGGAGGAAAGGAGGGGAAAGGTTGGAACAAAAGGCTTTGCAATTGTCAATGCTGAAAAATTACCCATGCATATATTTTGTAAATAAAAAGCTATAATAAAAAATATTAAAAAATAAAAATAAAAAAAATTGTCATATGGGATGGCTTTTAGATAGTGGCAAGAATGGTGAAGATAGCTATGATGATGTAAAAAACAGAAGATATCAATAAAAACTTATTGAAAAAAACACACAAAATAATATCAGTTACAAAAAAAAGAAAGAAAGAAAATGACTTTGGCAAGTCAAATAACAAATGTTGCCTTCTCTTTTCCTTTGTCATGAAGACTTGTGTCCAATTCTGTTTGGCCATCTTTGTCTTAATTAGAACATTTTAATTATTGTAGGTTAAAATGAAGAGTTTGTAAGAAAGTCACTGGATATATCTGAAAAGCAAAAATATCTAGAATTGCATATGAGATCTAGAATAAAAAGGTGACCAACACAAAAATATACAATTTCTTCACATGTCAGTGAAACCTTTTATGTGGAAATCAGAACAAAGACATATTTCTAGCTAAATACTGAATGGAATATGACATGAGAATAGTGTTTAGTGCTTATACTTATAAGGACTTACCCTAAATGCAGTTCCTTCCTCTATAATGGTTGGCAATTGGGAGAGACAAATATCAACTGCTAGGTCCCAAGCTTGCCTGGAAAAATAAAAAGAGGAAAACATAAAGATGATTATTTATTTTCCTTGGATAATGGAAGAAAATCCACCACAAAATGAAAGATGCTTTGATATAGTCTACATAAATGTTCTCTTTCCTTGATTATTTTATAATTTGAGAAAAGGTATAGGAGTAAAACTACTACAACAGATTTAGAAACATGATGACAAAGAACCTTTTAACCAGTGAAATGCATGAAGAGCTGTTCACCAGTGTCAAAGGTCTTAGTGTAGCTATTTACTAAATTTTGGCTTGTTTTTTGTGGTATATGAAAGATATACTAATCTCAAAAGGGGAAATCTTACCAATTTCTAAGGCAATTAGGCCACTGGAGGCAATCTAGCTAAATCATTGGCCAAACAGGATAGAGATTTACATAAGTGAATCTGGTTTGCTCAAAATGAATTTGTGTGATAATCGGGTGAATGTGGAAATATCATGAATTATTAAAGAAAAACCATATCATGGTTACTGCAGGCACCTGGACTCCTATCTAATTACTTCTAAACTTGAAAGGCAGACAGAATCATTCTTAGCCCTAGAGAAAAGCAAAATAAAACAATTCCTATGTAAGAATTTTATTGCTCTAAGGGGTCTGAAGTTAAAGCAATCAAGTTCCAGGTGGCATAAGGGCAATGTGACAACTTAACCATGTGCCAGAGTGAGTACTAAGTAGTAATAAGTATAGGTAGCACCTACCAATCAGTCACATAGCTTTAATTTCATCTTTTGCTTATAAATAGAAAATGAAGCACTGTTTATTCTTGTTTTAATGACACTAGCCTCTCTTTAAGTCAACTTGACTAAACTCTTTAGTTTCTCATCATAGCTTTATTAATAGTCAGCACCAGGTCATGACTCAACTTCTTCCATCGCCTCAAATCCTAAAACACAAATATACTATCTAAAATGTTGAGTACATTTTAAAAAATACTGAGTTTTCACTCTGTTAAGAACATTGATCTCTTGAATAAAGCACAAAGTACCAGCCAGCTAGTCAGCCTGCAATGATTATCACATCTCTTAATTCAGCTCTGAGACCAGCATTTCAATTTAACTCACTAAATAATCCTGTGTCTCAGACATAAAAACATGATGATTTCTACAGTTCCAAAAACATTAATTCTTAAAATAACTCGAGATATAGTGAACCAAATTCTCTGAATTTTTAGTTATGCCCTTGCTTATGTTTCTCTGGAAAGTAATGGTAAATAAGGTGACATTTAATTGTTGTTGTTTTTTAAAGCAGTAATTTATAAATGACCTGGAAAAGACAAAATGTCTAATTTATGAGAGAAAATAACTAATGAAGTGGAACAATTTAGATGAATCAGGGCTTGACATTTTCAGCTGTCACATCATAGATTGCAACCAGGTTGAAAATGTATGCTTAGTATCTGGCTGCTTAACATCGTTCCTACAACTCAACTGTATCTTGTATCTTAAACTATTCACTCAAACTTTCAACTGATAGGCCAAAATGAACTTCTGAGGTTATCAAACTGACATTCCTCTATGTAACTGCTTTCCTGGCATTTTAACTCACTAGTTATATGGTTGTCGGCAACTTATGTAATTAAACCTCTTTAATTAAGTTTTGTTCATCTACAAAATGAGGGTTGGGGTGATAGGATGAGATGTTTGAATATACTACTCCTTAAGCAACTTAGAGCATTTAAATAGATGATCCTATTTTATTCATTTCACTTTTCTAGTCTGTCTACCCCATTATAACTTTAGTAATGCAAATTTAGTAATAAAAAATACTGATAGTGAAAAAATTAATTTCTGGATATAAAAATGCTTACTAAGCTTGTCCTGAATACCACTATATAGATGTAATATGAAAAAACTCTCCACAAGATTGTAAATTCTTTGAGACAAAAACTGTCCAACACCTTTCCTTTCATAGCTAACATTTAGAACAGTATATGGAACATAGTAGATAAATATTTATTTACTGTTATTGTTTTACTGAATTATTCACTATGAAGTATGATTATAGAAATTATAGAACTGGTTTGAAAAAAATCATTACCAAAAAAAAATCTAGATCAGTAGTACTGTTCTATCAAAGGCTGTATTGTGAGAGGCTAGACACATTCTAGATGTAATTACTGCTAAAAATCTTTTTGAAATAATCTAAAAAACTGAAGGCAATTGTTTGCATAAGAACAATATCCACACATACATACACAAAGCTAATCACATTTATTGGGTGCACTGAAGTTGGCAAAATATTGTGACATAGGAGGTACAAGGATTATTATTCTCATTTTGCAGATGAGAAAACTATGGGTCAGAGAGGTTTGTCTTACCCATGATTATAAGCTAGTAAGTACTTGATATGAGATTTGAATTCTAGATTTTTTTTTTTACTATCTGTCCATAGCTTGATGTCTCTTAAACTATGTTAGGTCATTCTTTGGGGGTGGATATGACAGGCACAACTTATTTGAACATAAGGCTGATTAAAAAGTAAGATAATCAAGCTGAACAATATTATTTTACATTCCAAAATATGTGATAAAAAAAACAAGACTGCTTTTTTGCTCTGGTGGTAAATTGGTTCTCAAATCAATTGAATAGTCTTGAAAATATACAGAATAATGCTTACATCATTGGAATAAGTATCTAAACTTCCAAAGATCACAACTCTGAAGGGCAGCAAAACAAACATTTGAATGAGTAAGCTTTAAAAAGTAACTCTAAACAAGTCATTTCTTTAGAATCCAAGTTAGTATATAAAAATTTGGTATCTTTTTTTCCTCCCTGTTCCTGTCTATGGTTTTCCCATCACACTCCTTATACTAAGGAAACAGCTATGTGTTTCAGTGGATAGAGAGACCTGAGCTAACCATTCCAATAACAAAAGCTTACTAACACTTGGTTAAACTAAAATCAAAGAAAAGCAATACACTCATGTTGTTATTATTGCTATTCAGTCTGACTCTTGGTGACTCTGTGGGCCATAGCAGAGTGCATGTCAATACTGTGCATGGAGTTTTCTGGGCAAAGAAACTTGCCTTTTCCTTCTCCAGTGGATCAAAATAAACATCAATTAAGTGATTTGCTCACGTTCACACAGCTAGAAAGAGCCATATTTGAATTCACATCTTCCTGACTCCAGCCCCAGTATTCTATTCACTATGGTACCACCTAGCTGCCCCAATAATACACTAAAAATTATCCTGAAAAATAGTGATACCAGACAATTGAAAAGCATTAACTTTCCATTAGATTGTAAACTCCTTGAGGCAAAATTATCTTATACCTTTCTTTTTATATCTGGTGTTTTAAAAATAGTGTATGGCACATAATAGGTGCTAAAGGAATGACTTTTCCTTTTCATTGATTACTCACAAGGCCTTTGTTTTTACATTTGCAATATCATTTATAATACCTTTATATTTTCTGCACCTACTTTAATCACCTTAGTTCAGATCCTCATCTTTTCCTGTCTCCAGTAGCTACCTCTTTAATCTCAATCTACCCTGTTTACAATTCAATATGACGAATACAAAGAGACATGGGAAGACTTAAATAATTTGATGCAGTGTGAAGAAAGCAGATCCAGATAAATAACATATGACTATAATCATGTAAACAGAAAGAACAATACAGAACACAAAATTGAAACTGAATACTGCAGAATTACAAAGAAAAAGTATGGTTCCCCAAAACAGATAAAAGAATCCCTAATTTTTGCCAGATGTGAAAGGTCCACAATATAAATGTTAACTCCTGTATTTGAACTGTAAAGTTTCTACACAGTTTAGTAATGCTTAGAAGTTATGTATTCTATTGAAGGTTCATTTTACCTGAGCAGCATATTCAGTTTTGATGGTTACGTTTTTAATTTGAAGTCTAGGTTCTTTGTCTTCTGAAATAATGTATTCCAATTACTCCACTGCTTTATGGTAGGGGCTGGTGAATCTTCTGTGACTGTGGCTCTGGATACTTTCAATATTTTTTCTTTAACTTGGAAATTCTTTATTTTGGCTAGAATATTCCTGGAAATTTCCATTTCTTTCAAGAATTGACCAGTATATTCTTTCTATTTCTACTTTGTTCCAGGCTCTAAAGAATTTGAACAATTTTCTTTAAATATTTTTGAAAACTGACATCTAGGTTTTTTGTTTTTTGTTTTTTTTTTGGTTAATGCATTCAAGTAGACCATTGATTCTTAATTTCTTAATTGTTTTGTCCCTGAACATGGGGCAGATCAATTGTTTTTCCTATATTATATTTTACATTTCCTTCCCCAGTCTTTTGACTTTGCTTTAAAGTTTTTTAAAGTCTCATGAAGTAACTAGCCTCTATTTAGTCAATTCTAAAATTTTCAGGGAGTTTGTTGCCTGGGTAAAGTTTTGTACCTCTTTGCCAAACTGGTAATTCTATTTTCAATTAAAAGAATGATTTTTCTTTTCTTCTGTAGCTCTTATGTCTTTCCCTCCACTCCCCCATTTCTATTGAGTTAGTGCCAAAGCTCTATCTGTCTTTGAGGCTTTGGGAATAGATGTTTTGGAGTGATGATCTTTTTTTTGGTTTCTATCTTGAGTATCCCTGTAACCATAATTAAGTTTATAGTGGGTTATCTTTTTGTTTGCTCATTCTAAAGTCCACTTTCTGATTTCAGACTTTATGTGAGGGCAAAACCATGTGCTTTGGGGGGAAAGATCTGAGTTGGTCCTTCTGCTGTATATTTTTGGAGATTGAGTGTTATGTTCCAGAATTTCAGCGACAGCCCAGAGTGAGAAGTTACAAGCTTTCAGAGTCAGAGGTACACACCTTTATTGAGTGTCTACTGTATTCCAGGTACTGTGCTAAGCACTGGAGAAAAAAAATTTCCTGCCCTCAAGGTGCTCAAAATCTAATGGAGGAGACAATATATAAAAAGAAGCTGAAAAGGAGGAAGAGGAGGTAAGAAGTGAACTAATCTGGGGACATGACTAAGTACTACAGTTAGGATGGAGAATGATCTGAGAAGGTGTGAGTTTCAAACTTGCCTTCATTTGCTAGAATGATGAGTTTCTGGAGATGTTGAAGTCCAGGACAGTAGGATAGTGGGATATGATCAGAAGAGTTCCTAGGGTGCTTTCCTTAAATGAAGGAGATGGGAGGACCTCCCAAATGTCTACACCTCACCTACTCCAAATAGATGAAGTCCTAACATCTGTTTTAGGACAAAATCTGATTTCTGTCTCAAGACTCAAGCTCTACAAGATTCTGACCTGGATTTAGATCTAAGCAATAGTTGACTGCTACTAGACTCAGCCACTGTAAGCCAGGTAGGAATCTGCTGGTTCAGAGTACTTCAGGCTCCTCCCCCCTACTTAACTCTGGTTGCCAACCATATCATTCAATTGAAAATGATCTTTCCAAAATTATCAATGATTTATTAGCTGCCAAAACAAGTGGTCTTTTTTCAACTATCATACTTATTGACCTCTGCAGTCTCTGCTAATCACCTTTTTCTTGATATCCAACTCTCACTAAGCTTTTGGGACCCTCCTTCTTCTTCCCCCACTCCTCATCCTCATCTTCTGCTAGATTTTCACACAGATCACTGGTTACATCTCCTAAAAGTGGACATCCTCCACCCCTCTGTCCTGAACCCCCTTCTCTTCTCCCTCTATACTATTTTACTTACTGACTTCAAAACTCCCATGAATTTAATTTTCATCTCTATGCTAATGATCTTTCTCACAATGTTTCTGCTAATCTCCAGACTCCCATCTCCAATTGTCTTTCAGACAGCTCAGACTGGTATATAGCAGACATCTTGAATCCAACATGTCCAAAAATGAACTCATTATCTTTCCCTCAAATTTCTCTCTTCCCAATTTCCCTTTTATTATAGAAGGAATATGGTCCTCTTAGTCATCCTCACTTGCAATCTAGCTGTAATCACTGATTCTTCACTCTTTCTCATTCTCTAGAACCATTTTGGTGTCCAGCTAAGGTTTGTCGATTTTACTTTCCTAACATTTTTAGCTCCCTTAAGTAGGAAAGAGATCTCTTAATTCCACTAATTCTATTGCCTCTTTCTGTTAATTGTTTTCAATTTTACATATAAGTATATAATGTACAATTGTTTGGATTATGTATACATATGTATGTGTAGATTTGCATAGCTATGTATAATTGTTTGCCTCATTATTCCATGAGCTTCTTGAAAGAAGTGTTCATTTAGTATCCTTGGTGAATCTCCAGTACTTATAACACAGTACCTAGCAAATAGGACGTATTTCATAAATGTTTATTGTTTGACTGATCTTTCCCAATTCCTCCAACCTCCACCCCTAAAGCAAACTTAGCCCTGATAAATCACAAGAAAGAGAAAGGAATTAGGTTGGCTAACAACGATCCTAAAGGCAGTGGATCTTGGCCTGAGGGAAAGAGTAAGAGAAACAAAACCAGAACCATTCATTACATTTTTTTTTTTTAAGGTGAGGAGGTTATGGCAGTACTGCCTTAATGCTAAGTCAAAAATTAGGACTCAATGCAGAATAAAGAGTGTTCCATGCAAAATTAACAAAACATAATTAATAGATTAAAAAAATACAAGATGAAGAATCACTCTAAAGAAGTTAAACTACTTTTGAATCCACTTTGCTACCCTGAGTTTACCCCATTCACATTCAAGAGAATAATAACTGTGTTTTGTGTTTTTCCCTCCTTTTCTTCCCATCCCCATTCAAATAAAGAAAAAAGAAGTTTAGAAAAGATAAGAATTAACATTATTAATCTACATAACAAGTCATTTTGCCCTTTCACACTTCATCAAAGCATTGGATTCTTAAACTTTCTTTCTCTATTTTTAATGTCTCCTTTATCATTAGCTTTCATTAGATGGACTTTATTTTGCCTGATACTATTCCTTTCCCAACTCATAATGCCCTCTCTTAAGGCCTTTTAATCTCCTATATCCCTTCATATAACACTGTGTTGAATTTAATATATTTCTACATAAACTTTTTGGGTATAAAAGAGTGCCTAATCTGAATAATTAACCCCTCTTTGCCTGGCTTAGTAAAGTTAATGAAATGGTCAGTCTATCAATCCCAAACCCCATGACTATAAACTCTTTCTCTAGACTATCTAAATTATGGAAGAGTAAGTTCCTCCATTATCAATTCTTTCCCAGAGTATTCATTCTCCCCTCCCTCCCCACCCCCCTTTTAAAAAATTTCTCTCTTAAAATAAACAAAACAGAACAAAGACACACCTAGGTCCTGAGTTTGTCTTTCTTTATTCCCTCTGTGTCCCTTGAAGACAGTGAAGATAGTGGGGTTCAGAAAGTTCACCTGTCTCTTCTTTGCCTATTAGAATATAAGCACTCTATTACAACATATTGTTATGTCCATTTCTGTAAAGACCATTAAATAAAACTGGCTCAGGCCCAAAGGATTAATACTTTAAAATGAATCAATTTAGACTCTGAATTTCATGTGATATACTCAAGAATTATAACAATTTATATTTAAATAAATTGGATTTATATAACATTGCTTCATGAGATTAAAAAAAAAATATTTAGGGATACTGGCCATAAAATGTTAACTTTCAAAGACAATATATATATATTTTTTCTCATGCTCTCTCTAACTTTGTATGAGGTGATGATTTATACTTTGGATTTTAATTTTTTGTTTTAATAGCATTTTGTCCTTACCAACTAGCCTTCTGAGAGCTTAAAAGTTCTATGCTAATTTAGAGATATGAAAAAAGTGTTTGCATGGTAGAGGAAGAAAAAGAAAGCACAAAAACTTCATCTTTGTTAAATTTTAAAATGCAATCAAAATATAGTTGAAATTAAAAAGATCTGGAGAGGGCAAGGGAAGATCTTTAAGATTCAAGATGAACAAAGATGAAAAAGAAAACTACTCCATTTGTGAATACTCCAGAATATGAAATAAGTTTCATTTCTTCCACCCTTAATCCCATTGATATTCACTTTCCCATGGACAATGGGCTGCCAATATAATTAAGAGGTAATCAGGACATAATCAAAACTGCTTCAAAGTACAGCAATAAATAGTTCTCTTATGTTCAATAAATGCACTGACTTTAGGCAAAATGGTTATTCAGCACTGATAAAGGAGATATTTATTTTAGGTGGAGGCAGTAGGAAAAGTCAATTATTGTAATTAAATTCAATATAGATCCTTTAAATTTGACCAAAGTGGAGGGAAAGTTAATTTCAGGGACTGGAAGAAGAGAAAGGTGTATATAAATTAGAGAGGGCACTAAAGGATCAAGAAGGAAGCATCTTATAAACTATAAAGGTGAAACTTTGCAAGAAGCTGACACATAGAGGAAAGAACTAAGTATAATATTTAGCTGCAGTTTACTACATAAGAGAAACTCATGTCAAATTATGTTCCTCCAAAATAATATTGCATTGGTCATTACTGTAAAAAGTCATAATATTACAATGCTGTTTATTTCACCAAAGTTCATCTGAGGCAAAGAGTGCTACTGCCTGACAATTTTTTCTTTTGCATTTCTGGAAGGTCATAAAATGTTATCAGAAGAAACAAACTGTATGGGAAGAAAAATTCTTTTTATCAGAGAAGCAATAAACTGGGAAAACATTTTTACATTCAAAGGTTCTGATAAAGGTCTCATTTCTAAAATATAGAGAGAATTGACTCAAATTTATAAGAATTCAAGCCATTCTCCAACTGATAAATGGTCAATGGATATGAACAATTTTCAGATGAAGAAATTGAAACTGTTTGTAGTCATATGAAAAGGTGCTGCAAATCACGACTGTTCAGAGAATTGCACATTAAGACAACTTTGAAATACCACTACACACCTGTCAGATTGGCTAAGATGACAGGAAAAGATAATGATAAATGTTGGAGGGGATGTGGGAAAAGTGGGACATTGTTGGTGGAAATGTGAACAATCCAGCCATTCTGGAGAGCAATTTGGAACTATGCTCAAAAAGTTATCAAACTATGCTTACCCTTTGTTCCAGCAGTGTTTCTACTGGGTCTGTATCCCAAAAAGATCTTTAAGGAGGGAAAGGGACCCACATGTGCAAAAATGTTTGTAGCAGCCCTTTTTGTAGTGGCTAGAAACTGGAAACTGAGTGGATGTCCATCAATTGGAGAATGGCTGAATGAATTATTGTATATGAATGTTATAGAATATTATTGTTCTGTAAGAAACAATCAACAGGATGATTTCAGAGAGGTCTGGAGAGACTTAACATGAACTGATACTAAGTGAAATGAGCAGAACCAGGAGATCATCATACAGAGCAACAAGACTATATTATCAATTCTGATGGACATGACTCTTCAACAATGATATGATTCAAACTAGTTTCAACTGTTTAGTAATGAAAAAAGTCATATACACTCAGAGAGAGGACTGTGGGAACTGGGTGTGGACCCTAAGACAGCATTCTCACTCTTTCTATTGTTGTTTGCTTGCATTTTGTTTCCTTTCTCAGGTTTTTTTCTCCCTTCTTGATCCAATTTTTATCATAGATAACTGAATAAATGTGTATACATATATTGGATTTAACATATGTATATATAAGATGTATGGGCCTATCTGCCATTTAGGGGAGAGGGATGGGAGGAAGGAGAGGAAAATTTGGAACAGAAGGTTTTGCAAAGGTCAATGTTTAAAAATTACTCATGCATATGTTTTGTAAATAAAAAGCTTTAATAAAAAATTCTTCTTATCAAATTAAATCATCAAGTTAAATTTAATTATATTTCCCTCTATTTTCCCATCCCTCCCTCCCATTCCTACCCTTTGCACTAGACTTATGATTTAACCTGTATAGCTTCTTTTACTTGGGCAACCTGACATTTTCTTTACCTCTGGTGTACTGAGCAGTTAAATATTTAGTCCAGAAGCATTTAATCATTATATTCCAGAGAAAGGACTTGAATTATGGACCTCCTAACATTGAGGCCGGTCCTTTTCACTGTCATTTTTTTTTTTAATTGATCTCCTACAAATGGAAATATTAACATGAAACAAACTTATTGTCAGAGGATTCAAATCTTTTTTTTTAAAGGGTGACCACAGCAATAAATCTTACAAAAGTAGCACTAGATGTA
The DNA here is from genome assembly GCF_016432865.1 of Antechinus flavipes. Taxonomy (NCBI): domain Eukaryota; kingdom Metazoa; phylum Chordata; class Mammalia; order Dasyuromorphia; family Dasyuridae; genus Antechinus; species Antechinus flavipes. The sequence continues at coordinate 166,653,552 of NC_067401.1, forward strand.
CTGACATGAAATGGCAATAGAGTGTGTGTTTCCTTCACTTTGATGTTACCCAGTCATTTTGTGTGAATTCAAAAGACCATGTCTTTAGCCACATTGGCTTAGACCATATACATTTATTTGTTCAGGCCAATTTGTAAAATTAAAGAACCAAAATAAGAAAATCATGGGGGCAATTAGATAGTGCAATAGATAGAGAGTTGGGTCCAGGGTCAGGCAGATTTGAGTTCAAGTACAGCCTCAGATATTTACTAACTGTATAACCTGAGACAAATCACTTATACCTGTTTGTTTCAGTTTCCTCATCTATAAAATGAAAGCAGCAAATAAAATGGCCAACTACTTCATAAAATAAGCAAACAAAAACAAAAAAGGAGTCACACAGAGTTAGACACCTGAAATAACTAAACAAAAAACAACAAAAAGAAAACAACAGAGAGAAAACCAATTGGAATGATACACACAGACTGTGATGAATAAGCAGTAGTTGAACTGAATGACTTACGAAGAATAAGAACAAGAAAATGATGTTTTCCTACTTTTTGAAAGGGGCTTGAGAGTACAGGCAGAGGAAAAAGAAAAGAAATAATTTGCCAGCTTTTTAAAAAAAACCTAGCATAAAGTGGGAAGAAAATGAATACAAAGAAAAATCAGCAAAAACATACTAAGTTTCTATTTAATCATTTGAAATTTCATTGAATTTTTTTCATGAGTAAGGTTTTATACTTGTTCCCAGCTAATTCATTTTCTTTCTACTTCATTCATTCATGATCTCATTTTCTTTCACATAAATTTCTTGAGCTTTTTCATTTGGTTTTTAAAAATAAATTTTTAGCTCTTTTTTTTCTAGGCAAAGAACTGAAAACTAATGGAATACTTGTCAACTGTAGAACAAATGAATAAATTATAGCATATGAATGGACTGGAAAACTATTTTAAGAAATAATGAAAAGGAAAAATCCCCAAAACTTGTATGAACTGATGCAGAGTGAATAGAACCTGGAGAAAATTTATGTAAAAAATGACATTGGTGAAAAGATCAAAGGCGCTGAAAAACTTAAGAACTCTAATCAACACAGTAACCAACAACAATTCCAGAAGAATCAAAATGAAAAATTCTCCCTATCTCCTGACAGAATGGGGTAGACTACAAGATTTATTATGTTTTGGGGGTTTTTTTAGTTGTAGGTTGGGGAGAAAAATAAAGTGTTTTTTAAACCCTTTTGGTTTTTTTGGGTTTTTTAAAGTTTTTTATTTTTTCTGGTTATACATGTACACTCATTTTAAAAAAGCATTTCTTTATGAATCATGTTGGGAGAAAAAAATCAGAACAAAAGGGAAATATGATGAGTGGGGGAAAAAAAGAAGAAAAAGAAAAAAAGTAAACAGAGCATGGTTTATTTACAGTCAGTCTCCAGAAAATCTCACTAGATGGGAATGGTGTTTTCCATCCAAAGTTTTTTGGGATTGCCTTGGATCACTGAACCACTTAGAAGAACCAGGTCTTTTATAGTTGATCAATGCCCAACCTTGCTGTTGATCTTTAGAATGTATTCTTCGTTCTGCTTGTTTTGCTTAACATCAGTGTAAATCATTACAGTACTTTCTAAAATTAGTTTGCTCATCTTTTTTATAAGCCAATAATATTCTATTTCTTTCATATACCACTTATTCAGCCATTTCCCAATTGATGGGCATCTACTCATTTTCCAATTATTTGCCATCACACAAAAAAAGAGCTCCTACAAACATTTTTGCACACGTGGGTCCTTTTCCTTCCTTTAAGATTTCCTTGAAATACAGAACCAGTAACAGTTTAATAGCCCTTTGGTCATACTTCCAAATTATTCTTCAGACTAGCTGGACTATTTCATCACTACACCACCAAAGCACTGATTTTACATATCTGTAACAAAAAATTTTTCCCCCCTGGCTTTCTTAATAGAGAGAAGGAGAAGGAAAAAATGAGTATCTAAATAATGACACTGAATTTTAAAAAGACAGGGAAAAGAATACATTAATAAGCAAGTCTACTGTTTACAGTAATTCCCTACACTTAACATTCAAAGCAAGAAAAACACAAGAAAAACATGTGAGGCAATGTAACAGAAGTGAAAGAAATCTAAATGAGGAACCAAGGGATCTGGGTTCTACTTTTAATTACAAATAAGTAATTTCAACTGTCATGGCCTTAGTTTCCTTCCTTTAGTAAGGCAGCAAAGTACAGTAGAAAAAGAACTATTGGAATTAGAACCCAAGTTCTCCTGAGTTGTATTGCTTTAAATTACTTAAATTCTCCTGTTTGTAGGTTCTTTAGTAACAAAATAGAAGGTGTTTATGGGAGTGGGGGAGAAGCAGACTAGATGGTCCCTTCCAGCTTCAATGCTGATCTGTGCTTAATTTATAGTTATGACTATTTCTGAACCAAATTATCATCACAGTCCAGTCTAGCTTTGGGCTATTTAGTAACATGGCAGAAGTACCTAGCTGCAAGGTCTCTAATAACAGAATATCTGCATATACAATTAAAAGATTTTCTTATCATATGAGAAACTAAATATCATATGAGACTAAATGTCTCAGAATAAATTCCAAAATTTAATTTGTGGTCTGCATATGGAATTCTGAGCTTCAGAAAAAGAAAGGGAAATGATACACTGCAAAAGTTTAGGGGACATTAAACTGGGTTTAAGAAACCAGTGCTGTGTGTTTTGGCACCTGAGGCAACAGCAGAAGTTAAGAAGGAGGTTAGAAGGTGTCTGGATTAGCACTTCCTACACATTGCTATGATACAACCACACTGTACTCCCCAGGAAAGGAGAGCAGCATGGTTACTTGTTTTCAAAATAAGATTTGGGAGGGAGGAGAGAGGCGGGATGGGAGAGGAGGAGTGACTAGATGTGACCAGAGGATCTGAAATTCTATACATATTCCTTCCCTCAACAGCTTGGAACAATGTGACTTTCTAAGCTGCTTGCAACTGTGATGACTCATAGGACCGAAAAATATGCCAAGCAGGCAAGAGCTTTGGTTTTCAGGAAACAGGCACTAGGATGGCAAATGCCCAAGGAAGAAGTCTAGAAGGAAAACAATCCAAGCATATGCAGAACTTCCATCTGCACTGATCAATCAATCCAAGGCACCCTCAATGGGAATAGAAAGTACAGGCTATTACCTCGAAGAAATGCAAGGATTTTAGGACCTGCAGAAATTGAAAGTGAAAGGGAATGACTCCCCCATGATTTTTCATCAAAAATTAACCAGGAAATGGACTTGTACTTCATCATTTATTTTTTCTCTCTTTTTTCCCCTGAGCAAAGCCTGAACATATTTTACTTTATGTTTTTAGCCTCAATTTTTGTTACATCTTGTTCATTTTTCTCCTACAACTTTCATTCCATGGACTTGCTAACATGTTTCAACTCCCTTCCCTTTCTCATTTTTAAGGGTCCCCTTTTCTGAATGGTGAGTACCTCCCCAGATTCCCATTGTGAGGAATTGACTAGACTAGTCATTCTTCATAGTCCTGAGGTCCCTAAGTAGTTTCTTTCTCCCCTCCTTTCCCACCTATTTCATTCCTTTTATATGCTGTTTTATCCCATTAGAATGTAATCTCCTTAAGGACAGAAACTATATTTCTTTTCCCTTGATTTCTATCCCTGGTATTTATTTGTACAGTTCCTGGCACTGGTGCTTGCTGACAACTAAATGTTTCATACTATCATCCTATTAAATTCCATGGCCCAAGGAATAAAATCAATTGAACTTTAACATATTAACTCTAATTTACTTATTATGATTTTTATTTTGAGTTTCTTGGGAAACTTCAAAATTTGGACTGTTTAGATTTAAGTATTATTTGAGTAGAGGGAATATTAAAAAATAGTAGAAAGTAATTAAGCTCTCTGATCACTGCAATGACTAATCAAGACTGCAGAGAACAAAAACAAACAAGCAAACAAACAAACTACACACTCCTGAAAAGGAAGATGATGGTTACTCAGGGTGCACAAAATGTATAAGAAGAGTAGCACTTCTGGTATGAGGACTTGCTGACCTCTTTTTAAGACTGCTCATCCACCTCTGGTGTCCAACTGATCCATCTAACTTTCACTTATGGCTCCAATAAGCTAAAACAGGCACAGCGGCCACACCTTGGTAAATGATTTGGGTATATGGGCTTCAACAGGTTGAAGATAATCAATAGCCCTCAAAACCATTGATGAGTTGGGGGATGTGAAGATTTTCCCTGACAGAATAGACAGATGAGAACAATTTGTTCCAATGTCCATAAAAGTGGCTGAACTAGGTGCTGTGGACCTCTTAGCTCAAAGATGCCTATGTCATCACCAGGCATCTTGGCTTTTGTCTTGCCACTGCACTTTGATGACACAGGAAGAAATGGTGAGGTTGACAACTCTGTGAAACTTTGCCTTACTTAAATCCAATAAATATACAGGTCTAGCCATCAATCATGCTGTCACTGGTCCTCTTAGAAAACAAAGAACAAACAACAATATAACCAAAATGAATTTTGTTTGGTTGACTATGCTTGCCTGCCACAAGGAAGATTTTACTTTCTATCTATTAAAAAAAAAAAAAAAACTTGAGGAGGAGGTGAAAATATACAGCAGAAGAATGGAGACGGACATGTTAAAAAAAAAAAAAAAAAAGAGGATCCTTGAAACATGTAACAAAAAGATGAACATAAAAGGAAATCCAGAGAGAAACAAACAAGCTGGCCAGCTTTAAAATCAACTAGTTGAATTGTATGCTTTAAAAAAAGCAAGCTATTTGTAATAGAGATTCATTTTCATATACACATTTGCTTTTTCTTTCTTTCTTTCTTTCTTTCTTTCTTTCTTTTTTTTTAATAATTATAACTTTTTATTGACAGAATGCATACCTGGGTAATTTTTTACAACATTCACATTTGCTTTTTCAAATGAATTGGTATTTTAAGTTCAAAGTATCCAAAATGAAAATTATTAAAAGAGCCAAACAACAACCAAAAAAAAAAAAAAAATCAGTAGAAATTCTGTTGTCAAGTATATGGAACACATTCCTTTTCCTCTTTCTCCTCCTATTTCTTTATAGGGTTGGATAAATTTCTATACCCAACTGAATGATTAAGTTATTCCCTCTTAGAGCCAAAACTGATGAGATCAAGTTTCAGAGAGTGCTCATCTCCCTTCCTTCTTTCCCTGGATTATAAGTCTTCTGTACCTCTTTATGTGAACTAATTGTCCCATTACACCTCTCTTTTCCTCTTTTCCCAATACAGACTTTTTCTACACTTTAATGATTTTTTCTTTGATATTTTCACATCAGAGTCCATTCACAAACATACTTTCATCTATGTGATGCCACCCTCTTTCTGTCCCAGTGACAGATACAGTTCTCAAGAATTACACTTATAGTTTTCCCATCAAGGGATGCAGTTTAACCTTTCAATTATACACACCCACATACACACCCACACACCCACATACCCACATCCTCCCACACCCAGCCTTTTACCTTTCTATGCTTCTCTTGAGCCCTGTGTTTATAGATTAAGTTTTCTGTTTAGTTCTGATTTTTTCAATAGAAATGATTGAAAGTCTCTGACTTCACTGAAGATCCATAACCTCCCCTTAAAGATAATATTGAATCTTGCTGGGTAGTTAATTCTTGGTTGTAATGCTAGGTCCTTTGCCTTCTAGAATATGGCATTCTAGGTCCTCCGATTCTTTATTGTAGAAGCTGCCATAGCCTAAGTAATCCTGGCTGTTGTTCCTTGATATATGAATTGTTTTTGTCTGGCAGCATGCAGTATTTTTTTCCTTGAGATTGAAAATTTAGAGTTTTGCAACAATGTTCCTTGGGCTTTTTCTTGTGGGATCTCTTTCCGAAGGTGATTGATGGATTCTTTCAATCAGTATTTCCCCTCTCTGTTTCTAGAATATTGGAACAATTTTCCTTATAGAATCTCTTATAGAATACTAACCAGGATCTTTTTTTGGTCATGCCCTTCGAATAGGCCAATAATTTTAAAACTGTCTTCTCTAGATCTATTTTCCAGGTTGGCTATTTTTCCAATGAGGTATTTCACATTTTCTTCCATATTTTCATTCTTTTTAGTTTATTTGACTGATTATTGCTGTCCTACGAAGTCATTGGCTTCCATTTACCTTGTTGTAGTTTTTAATGTGTAATTTTTTTCTGTTAGCTTTTGCTTATCTTTTCCCATATGGTTAATTCTACTGTTTAAGGAGTTGTTTTCTTCAGACAACTTTTTTCTTTCCTTTTCCAGGCTGCTGACTCTTTCATGCCTACCTCTTATTTCCTTTCTCATTTTTTTCTTCTACCTTTCTTATTTGTGTTTGAAAATCTTTCAAGAAGCCTCTTTATACTGAAGAACAATTCATACCACTCTTTGAGATTTCCTTTGTGGATATTGTACCCTCATCTGAATTTGGGTTTTGGTTTGCTTTGTCACCATAGTAGCTTTCCATGGTCAAGCTTCTTTTCTGTTTCTTGTTCATTTTCTTTCCTTTTTCTTTTCATTTCCTCCCCCCCACCCCAACCCCTACTTTGATGATTGAGCTCTGCTCCTGGGGTACAGGGAGCACTGTCGCAAGCTTCCTGAACAGCTGTGAACTTTGAATTTTTGCACAGTGCCCTCTTGTGTTTGTAGGAGGTAGCTTTGCCTGCTCTGTGTAGGAAACAGCCTAGTTTTCTAGAGTTTGTCTTCTGAGCTGAGACTGGAAACTGCCCCCCTGATCTGCTCTTGTACTGAGCCAGGATTGGAGATTTTAGTTGCTGATTTACTGTTGATTAAGAGCCTCTTAACAGATTTCTCAGAGTCTATTGGGCTGGGCTGAACACCTTTGTCACTCCAGTGAGATTGAGCATTTTTTCAGTTTTTTTTCTGTTTTTCTTGAGTTGGAGAAAAGTTTCATTCCATCAGATTCAGCATCTTGGTTTCATGTGGTTTTTCAAGGGAAATTGGGAGACCATGCACAAAAATTTATTTTTAAAGCAAGTAAACTAACAAATAATATAAGCAGAAAAGAAAATAAATAGAAAAACTCATGGTAACAGAAAATGTCTGAGAAGCCATGGATGAAACCTCATCATACCCTGTTTATAGGTTAATCATTATTTTATAGGAGATTAAATTATAGAACAGGAAACACACAAAGGGGAGATAGGAAGAAGAAAATACAGGGTAACACATGATGTACTTTAATTCAAGTTCATGGTAAATAAGAAAGTGACAAAGTTTTAAAGGTACACAGAGAAAGTTTTTCAAGGTACTTTAATGTGAGAAAGACAAAAAAAAAAAAAAAAAAAAAAAAAAAGGAAAGAAAGAAAAACATCTACTACCACAAAAAGACACAAATATTTCAGAAATTGCTTATCCACATGCATACTTTTTTTTTTTCTCTAACAGAATCTAATCCAGAATTGGTGCGGTCCTCTTGGTGTCCAGGTTGCAGCCCATTCACTTTGGTCAGTGTTTTGCATAGCCCTAAGAATGATCTCATGCAGGTTTTAAAAAGAGCAATAAAAAGCATGCCATCCTCATGCTTTTCGTTTAATTGTTATTATAGGGGGCAAGATAGAAAGCTAGAAGCAAATAAAAGAAGGGCTCACAGATAGAAAATAACAAGATGGAACACAGATATCTTGGCTTTTTTGGACAATCTGGAGGAGAGGTCATTCATTTTATAATAGAAAAGTCACAAATTTATTTTGAACAGACTTCTTTACATCCAAAATCAAATAATTACCTAAATTTTTTGCAAAGCTAGTGCAAAATTAGGCAATGGAGCATATATGAAGTACCTATACTCAATGAGGTTACAAGCTTGAAATTCAGTCACGTGTGATTCTTTTATGACGCCATTTGAGGTTTTCTTGGCAGTGGTAATGGAGCGATTTGTCATTTCTTTTTCTAGTTCATTTTACACATGAGGAAACTGAGGCAAACAGGGTTAAGTGACTTGTCACACAGCTACTAAGTGTTTGAGGTCAAATTTGAACTCAGTTTTTCCTGACTTTCAGGCCTGATGCCTGTGCCATTTAGCTGCACTAAGTTTTTAGAGCTGGGTGAGTAAAAGTACTAAATAAAGTAGTTGTAAAAGCAGCCTTGATAGTTGAGAATGTTGAGAAAGTTGAAAATGAACTTGTTTTACAATGGTTTTTAGCAACAGGCTATCCTAGCTAATGTGGTATTACCTTTTGTAGCATGAAAGTAAAATTCACTAATCTGTAATTTTTAGAATGTTTCTTACATTTATTTACATTCATGTTTCTAAGTTGTTAGCACTGGGACTATCTGGTTAAGTTACACACTTGGTCAACAGAGCAACATAACAACATGTTATTCACCATCAGCACTTCAAATGAATCTAGGAAATGCAAGCATATTCAATATAATTTCACCTGTATAACCTCTAATCTATCTATTTCAAAAGGTAACAAAAATATATTAAATCAATATGGGTTCTTTGGTATTTCCTTTTTATCAATGATTTTCAAATATTAACTCTGATTCCTAAGATAGTTTTCTGACAGTGATGCATGTAAAAGACCTCTTCAAATTATAAGAATGTGCCTTCATTACAGAGGTTGGAGGAGGAGGGGATGTTGCATATAATTTCATACAAGTAGGTTAATTTTGCTAACCTATTTCTGTATCCTCTTCTCACTGCCCCCTCTTTACCCCATACTATATTTTTTCTTAGAAGGAAAGACTGTCTTGAAAGGATATATTTGGAAATGAAGACAATGTCAAATAACTTTTTAAAGTGAAAAAAAATTAAACTTCATAATGGCATAATGATGTAGGAATTCTTTTTTTCACTGATTTTTAAATCATTTCTTAAAATAGCTTGTTGCTAAAGTTCTAATTATATAATTTAAGCCATCTTGACTTTTCTGGACCATTTATTTCATTTTCTTAATTTTTTTTTTAAAAGAAACTTTTTGCCTATAGATGTTTAATTTTATCAATTAGGTAATAAGAGTTGGTTCTTCTACCATGTTTAATCTCTGCCACAAATGCAGAATTGTTTTTTGTTTGTTTGTTTTTTGATACAAAGCATCAGTTTTTTCAAGACTTCCATCTGGTATTTAGAAATAGTTTCTTGGATTTTACAAGTTATTTACATTTTAAACTTCTTTTCTTCACCACTGAATGGCTAAAAAATTAAGTTTTCTCTATTTTAAATGAATTATCATAATAATAAATGGGCCAAAAGTTTAATATTCAAACCAAGCAAAATGAAAATAATTCAAATCACATAATTCCCTTTTGGCAACACAAAGGTAAAATCTTTGCTGAAAGGATGCTATTATAAAGGATGTTTTTATAGCATATAACTTGGTGCCACAATAATAATACTTAAGTAATTTAGTTACAAGGGATTCTCTACAGCAAATAATTCAGTAAAAAAAAAAAAAATTTTTTTTCTAGCTCAATTAACATAATCTGTCCCAAATAACCAGGACAGTGTTCTTCACAACACCTAACTGTGTTACTATCAAGGAGAAATTATATTTCAGCACTATATATTCCATATAATTTAGCTGTCCCTCACCCATCAAAACAAATCGCAACATTATAGGACAAAGGACAAAGGCTTTAGAGGTTGAAAAACTTGGGGATGAAAATGTATTTTCATTCCCTATCTTTATGTATAGAATGAAAAACACCTGTATTCATGTAATATCTTACTACAAAGAGGTAGAGCACTACTGACTTTCAGCTCAAAATGCATGGGAAAGTTCTTAATAATTCTAGTTTAAGCAGGTTCTTATAACAAAATTCCACTTCCGAGAAAAATGAAACAATTTAAAAATCCCATAGAATTTATTAAATTGGGATTTTACCTTTACTGTAATTGAAATGTGTGTTGTTACCTGCTGCAACAGGTCTACTGTCACTGTGATAGCTCTAAACAAGGACTGATGACAAGTTCTGCAAAAGCAACTAGAAAGAAAATAAGCTCTTTTGAAATAGAAAAGGAATTTTGTTTCTTGGAAACAGTGTAGGTGTAAGCTAGGATTGTGAAACATTACAGCTGGATGATTCCATTCTATTCTTCCTAGAGTCGAAGAGAGACAACAATAATTCAGTAAAAGACTGACTAGTAATTCCCAGAAAGGAAAGTTAAGCTCTAGCTTTTTACAGGGCAGTGGGTTGTAACTGATGAATCAGTAAAGTATATTTAAATCTTCATTGTGGAAAGGGACCCAAGAGGACACACAAATCAATTTGGGGAAGCTGAAAAATAATGAAATAGGAAAACTTCAAGCATAATTTTATGACTATTATAAAGCAATTCTAACTCCCTTGGTATATGAATTTTGATCACTTTCCAAAATATACTTTAACTATCACAAATTTTCATGTTATTCCATGTTCCCCAAACACACATAAAAAAGATTTACACTAGCATTATAATGCTGTGTTAAATTCTCATACTAAAATGCTGTATTCCTATTTTAAGTTGGAAAAAGCACTAGTAACACAGATAAGGAACTAGGCTATTAACACAAATCAAAATAGCATTAAAAGGATCCTAGAATTAGAAAATAGGAAAAATTCCAAATAACAGGGAAAAATATCTCTAGCATACTAAATAAACAAGAAGTTTTCTTAGTCTATCTATAACAATAGATTTTCCCCCCCATTTCCTAGCACTGTCAATTTGGTATCAATCACCTATTCCTATGCTCTAAGAACTTTTTATTTTCCTTGATTCTACTAATTAAGGGATACTTTCTATTCCTATAGGTTTTCAGTTTCATAACAGTCTATTTCTTTGACTAAGCATCCAAAGAAAATATGGAGTGAAAACAACACATTAAATGTACATGGTTTGAAAACTGAAGAAGGAATAATGCCACTTCTCTCATACTTTTAGTAGCAAATAAATAAATTTAACATTCTTCATTCCCTTCTCCACTTTGTTCTTCACTGGCCAACATAACTCCTCAAGTCTTTAGTACAAGTTTCTTTCTTGTTCAGAGGCAGCCAGTTATTATGATTATTTCCCTATCAAGTAATTAGTTTTCAGTCCTTGACCAAATCAACACTGAAATAACCCCAAGGCCATTAAAAAATTTTTGAATTCTGAAAAAAAGACTAATCTCCAATGTACCAGCAACTACTCTCTAAAGGACTCAACAACAGACAAGATTATTCTTTTATGCAACCCTGCTGGTTTGAGGTTCCTTCAATCACTAATTGTTGATTAAAAAACCCACAAAACATTAGAGTAATATTTTCCTATTATCTGGACATTTTAAAAAAGCATTCCATAGGATTCCATAACAGCTACATTAAAAAAAATTCCTTTATTTAAAGGATAATAAAAAATTAAATGAAAGAAAATAGTCAACAGTCATGGGTTCATCATCTCTGGGCTGATAAGTTCCTGATCTAGACATTCAGATCTAGTCTGTTCATTCTTACATCACTAACTAATTGCCTACTACACATTTCAAACTTGATGTCCTATGGACATCTCAAAATCAGAATGTCTAAAACAAAACTCTTTCCCAGCCAAAATTACCTTTCTTCACAATTTCCAAGTTTCTACTGAGGTCACCACCATCTTTTCATTTGCCTAAGTAGTCAGCTACAATGTCATCCTCAACTCCTGATTCTCATTCTATATCTGTTTCTAATATTATTTCTAAATGTCAGTTATTCTAATTCTGCCACATTTGTTTCCTTCTCTTCATTCATATGATAGCCAGTCAATCCCTCATCACTTTACCTATGAACTACCGTAATAGCCTTTTAATTGGTCTTCCAGACAAGAGTATCTTCCCAAACCAAACTTTCCATTCAACTATCAAGGCATTTTTCTAAAACCTGTTTGACCATGTTAATTACATCACAGAATAAGCCACTGGTCCCCTCTAACCTCTAAATCAAACATAAGTTTCTCTATTCTACACCCAAAGAAAGAACACTGGGAAATGAATATAAACTGCTTGCATTTTTGTTTTTCTTCCTGGGTTATTTATACCTTCTGAATCCAATTCTCCCTGTGCAACAAGAAAACTGTTCAGTTCTGCACACATATACTGTATCTAGGATATACTGTAACCTATTCAACATGTAAAGGACTGCTTGCCATCTGGGGGAGAGGGTGGAGGGAGGGAGGGAGAGGAAAAATCGGAACAGAAGTGAGTGCAAGGGATAATGCTATAAAAAATTACCCTGGCATGGGTTCTATCAATAAAAAGTTATTAAAAAAAAAAAGAGAGAGAGAATTGCCTCCGATTATGATTCTCATATTTTTTTAGGGGAGGAAGGGCAGTAAAAGCTCTAGACCTGTGATTTCATCAATGTATGTAGGATTTTTACAGAAAATAAATGTCTTTTGATATTCCATGTCAAAAAAATAAATAAATAAATTTCTCTATTGTATATTTAAAATTCTTTACAACACTATTCTTTTCTATGTTTCTAAACTGATTATACACCAACCACTTTTCTCTGTACATTCTATGATTTAGCTACATTAATCACCTCGTAGTTTTTTACACATGACAAATTCACTTCCTGTCTGATGACTTTGCACACGTCATCCCTCATACCTGGAATATACTGACTTCTCAATTCTATTGCTTGAAATTCTAAGATTCCTTTTAGACTCAGCTCAATCTATACTTTTTACCTGTGGAGTTTCCTGGTCACCTAAATCACCCCCAAGGCTATTCTGTATCTGTTTTTTTTTTATGTAATTATTATCTCCATGGCTATAAATCTCCTTTCTGGAAAATGTAAGTTTCTGGAGGGCATGGTAATTTTTGGCTTTATATACCATAAGTCAACAGTTTCTGATATATAGTTATATATTTTTAAAAGCTGAGTGATTGATTAATCTTTCATTTTGATAAAATATTATTTCATTCTTCTATATGGGATACACATACAGTAGTCTGTGACATCTCTTTTTGTTTGTATATGTTGTTATGTATAAGTGATCTTAGCAAGGGAGAGACTATTTCAACTTTTATTTAGGGTTCATCACAGAGCATTCTACATGTTATAGGTTCAAAATACAATCAAATACAGGAAACCCTTGGTTATTCATTTGTGAATTATATGCAGCAAAGTTTTGATAGCCACACTGTTTTTCACTGCCAAACAAAATGCTTCTGGGCTGCCTTCTATTTATTGAAAGCTGATGTATTTTCAAAGAATAATTAATTTCACTAAATTAAGATAAAACTATTGCTGAAAAATTAATCAAATAGATTCAAAAACAAATATACAAGGTCTGTACCATTTCAGATATTTTCTCTATTGTTTTATCCACTGATATATGTGCTGTCAAGATAATTTTCTTATTGATCAGTATTCAGGTTCAGTACAAAGTTATAGAACTTTGTAATCAAACTATGCAGAAGGTTTTGCTGAAGAAGGCCAGATGTCAAGAATGAAAACAAACAAAAGTCTTCAATCAAACTAACTACACTAACATTTTTTCAGTCTGAAGAAGAATTTCCCAGGATCAGGGGAAAATCAGTTAAATCAAGAAGGAATCATAGTTAAGGACTGACATTAAACCAAAATTTACACTTACACTGCAATCACAAGTACAGAGTAGTTCAGATGGTAAAGTGTTTCCCAACCCCACTTCTGCCATTCTCCAGAATCCATTTGCAGAAGGCCTAGCTCTTTTCTGGAGTATGGAAGAATCTTTGGGTAGAAACACTGAGATTCTTCAGCCTTTAAGCAGCAAATATTGAAATTATCCCAGGTATAGATAGTTCTTAGTACTTTTATAAACATATTCTTGGGTCTCTAATAGTGTCACTAAAATCTTCTTATATTTTTAATTCTAAGCAATGAAATTTCATAAATTCAAAAAATATCAATTATAGTAATCAAAAAGCAATAGACATTCAGTTGTTGAAGACTTACCACATTGCATGCATATAGGTAGGAGGTAGGCGAGGACTGCTAACGGGGGTACAGTTATATGATCTCATGATCCTTTCTGCCAACAGAAAGTTACGAAAAAGACTTGCCACCAAGAGATCCTGTCTGAAAAGCTTTTGGAAGAGATCTAGAGCCAACGAAAGAGAATAGTATAGTACTATGTTAGTCAAAATCAGCATGCAAAATCAGCTCCACACACACACACACATCATCCCCAAAACTGAACAAGCAAAATTCAACTAACTGCCCAAAAAAGGATAAACATGCAGTACCAATTTTGCTACAACACACCAGAAGAGAGCCAGTGAGTTGAGGAAAATGCATTCTGAATTTGGCAATTTCTCATTGGAGAAATACATATATACTTGCTACCTTCTCACTGCGTCTGACACTTCATTAGGTAATCTTACTTGACATCCCTTGTGACCAAATGTGAACTCTTAAGTACCTTGTGTTCTTTCAACCTAGTTGTCATCCCACCCTTATCATGAAATTATCCTCAAAGTTAATTTTACACATTCTTTATCTACTAGAGAGATTCCAATTATTCCCTGATAACCTTACCCCTGGGCAGCACATTCCAAGCAATGGTATCTGTAATTGCAGTGAATATCCAGTTCAGTTCTCCCAGAGGAGTCCTCCTGTCATTGAGCCTGCCAGGAATCCTATAAAATATAGGACATTTTCATTATTAACACAAGTTGGGGGAGGAGGAAGAGGTAGCAGAGACAACGTCACATTAAAAATCCAACAACACAGATTCAGCCCCCATCACTTGAAGCTTAGACCACTTAATCTAATCAACTTATTTCACAATTATCCAGGTTGACTAACTTGTCCAAAGTCACAAAAACAGTAAGCACCAGAGATAGGCTGGATCCTAGATCTTCTGATACTTTGGCTCTTTGAAATATCTTAGTACAGTAAATGCTGTTAGACAAAGAAATTGCACAATAAGAGATGACTATGACTTTGCCATAGTTAACTGATTGGGTCACTGTTAACAAACTAAAGAATGCAGATATTATCCTGGAGAAAGATGCAATGCTATCTTCCCAGCTTTGCCAAAAAAAGGCCCTTTGTTATTCTTGCCAAGCACCCAAACTAATTCCAATATCATACTTTACATTCTACAGATCTGAAAATGACCTTTTTCTTTATCTTCAACTGGCTGTCTAGCTTAATTTTATCCAGCTCTTAGTAATACAACCTAGTTAATTAAAAAAAAAAAATCTTGATGCTAAGAGATGAGTCTGAATGTCTTCTCAATATATTCATACTGTCCTTGCCTCCAAATTATAGCTGAAAAGAAAAATCCTTTCCATTTTCCAATTTCAATGGCACAAAAATCTAAAACCTGACAGAAAACTAAAACTCCTACTAGCTTTACCTACCTTTTTATTTTGTTTAAAGGTAAAGTTTTATAGAGTCCAGAGGCTAGAGAACAGAATATCTGCCACTTATAAGATGTAAAAAACTAGCAGCTTAATTTTACAGAGCCCAGTGGAAGTAAATTATTAATGGCAAGGACATTCCCTATGTGTTCACAAAATGGAATCATAAGAGAATGTTATGAAACTACAACAGATGGTTGCCCATTCTTTTAAAGCAATAGAATTTCTCCCATTTGCTTAGGGTTAGGACTATTCAAACAAACTAGATGAAAGGAAAAAAAAAATGTTTGGAAGGAAATGATTACATAATATAATAATGAATAATTGAAATCAAGCAGTACTGGTAGAAAGCAATTAAATAATTTTCTACATTTTCAATTTGTGAAATTTAAATGTTCTATGCTGATAGAGGTCTTGCAGCCTTGCAAGTTGACTTGCAATAGTCAACTATTAATTGTTCCTGTTAATGATAACGGCTAGAAAAAAATCATTTTACTTGGCTCTGGCATGCCTTGTGCTTACACTTGAATATGGGTATGCCCACTGCTATAGATAGGAATCCTTAAATTTTAAAATTGTTGTCTAATTCTAAATATGCTCTCCCCTTTAATTATGCTTTCTGGAATTCCATAATTAATATATTTTTCTTCACTGAAAACATCTTCCTCTCTTTGTTCTTCTTGTCTACTTTACTTTTTACTACTATATCACATCTACTAATTGTCAAAGTCCCCCAAATCCCTATGCCGAGTCTTCTTCCTTATATCCAATTTCACTTGGTGATCTCATCAGGTCCCATGGATTCAAATACCATCTTTGGGAAGATGATAACTAGATCTACCATATATAATAATAGATCTACTAAACATAACCATAATCCCCTATTTTCCAATCCTACAACACCAAATACTGTCAGACATTTTGAAATGAATGTTCCATTGGTATCTCAAACTTAAGAAGTTCAAAACAGAATATATTTTCCACTAAATCCTTTCCTTTTTCCACTCACAGAGCCAAACTTTGTTCTAACTCTTTAAATCCAAATCACTCTGGGCTTTCATGGAAAGATTATAGTCCAAGCCTCCTACTGCCCACTATTTAGGTCTTGACTGCTTAGAGTGGGCACAAAGAGCAATTGTTTTCAATTCTGGCCAGAAACTCTGAGCATCTTTGCCTCTCAAACTGATCATTTTGTGATGGTAAACTAAGCCATATTTTGCCTGGATTCTTATCTAACCCTTTGTACTAAGACCTACAAATTCTCAAAAGAATTGAAAAGTTTTTACAACCATTGAAAACTACTCCAAATCATTAATAATAAGAAAAATGCAAATTAAAGCAACCCTAAGGTTTTATCACATGCTCTGCAAATTGGAAAAATGATCCCTGTAAAAGGCTGAAACTTCTGAGTTCATGCACTAAGGTCAGACAACAGAGCACTTAAGGCTAACTACCGATTGGACAATTCTCTATTACCATATGCTTGGAAAATGGCCTGCCCCTCTATTCTATGCTAGTTTGATCTGTTGGTGTATACAGAGAATTGGAGGAGGGATTAGAGAGTGGAGTAAGACAAGCCAGAGTGACTTCTGATGGGGAGATGAAGAGGAGCGGTACAGAGATTCCTGTGCCCATTCCTCTCACTTTGACGAAGAATAAAGACCACGGACTTTTGCTTATCCTGACTCTGGCTGATTCTAAGGTATCCAGGGTGCTAACTCGGTCCTCACAGACTCCAAAATGGCAACAGGCCATTAGAAGGATTGAAAAAAAGATAAGCATATTAATCCATTGTTGGCAGAATTATGAAATGTTACAACCATTTTGGAAAGCAATTTGGGCTTATACAAATGAAGTGACTTTGGCCCAAAGGCTCCATCAATTATCAACAGTAATAAAGGATGCATAAAATTTCAAAATATTAATAATAGCATTTTTTGTGATAGATAAGTAATGGAAACAAAAATGGAATACAGAGAAGCATCCATAAAAACTTATGCATAGTGAAGTAAAAAGTACTAAGAAAACACTATGCAGTGATAGCAACAATGGAAATGGAAAGAACACACCAAAAAACCTAAAGTAAGTGTTAACAAAACTATGACCATATGAGATATGTGGAAGGGGAAAATCTGTAAGTATTACATATTGCACATGGTTTTTAGACTTTTTCAAAGTATCAATCAGGTGTGATGATAATTTTTCCTTCCATTTATATCATATGGAATGACTTCTCTAGAAGAGCAAAGTGGGGTTGGGGTGAAGGAGTAGGGACAGAATACATGGGTACAATGGCTACGTAAAAAACAGGAATTATGAATAAAAACTTATGAAAAAAATTGAATTATGCAAATTCATCTAAGTCACAGCAGTTTAGACTTTACAAGTTAGTTATATAGAAATTACTGCTTGCATCAGAGTAAAAATTATTATTAATAATCAAATTGAGGAGATCCAAAGTTCCCCTTTTTTCTAAAGTCTTGATTTTTTAAAAGTTCAGTCGTTTGAAGGACATTGCTGATAAGGAGACTAGACTAACTTTCAGATTTAAGACATCACCTCAGAGAGTAGCCAATGTGTTCTTTCAGGCTGGGGTAGGGCATAAATTCTTTGAATATACTGCCCAAGGTTGGGAGTTTTGGGTATAGCGAGATCCTCTAAAGGTTGACAATCACAACCTTTCACTGAAATATTATTGTTAACCAATCAGAGTCGGATGCCACTTCTCTTCCAAAAGAACATATATAAACCCCGAG
Source organism: Antechinus flavipes (assembly GCF_016432865.1). Lineage (NCBI taxonomy): Eukaryota > Metazoa > Chordata > Mammalia > Dasyuromorphia > Dasyuridae > Antechinus > Antechinus flavipes. The sequence goes on from NC_067401.1 coordinate 166,671,656, forward strand.
TCCATTGTCATGACTGTGTGGCCTAAAAATGATAGCCAAATGACCCTCCTTTTATTAATAAACATGCTAGTCTTATTAATAAGATGATTGATTTATCCACAAATTATGTCTTTTGAATTTCTTTAATCACTATGAAAAAAAATTGGGCAGTTGGGGAAGAGGGATAGAAAGAGGGACAGTAAATGGAAATAGCATTATCATTAACAAGAATAGAAGCATTTATTAAATTCTTGTTCATGAAAGGCACTATACTAAATGCAGGTGATAAAAAATAAATACATTAAAAATGGAAAACTGGGGAATATTAAAGAAAAGATTTATATGAAGGCATAGGATGATCATATAGAGTATTAAACTTATGGATGAAGGGAACAATAAGAAACTTTCTAAAAATTGAATATGATGTGAAAAAACTCTTTCATACCTGTTTTATAGAATTTAAATCAAAAATGTATATTTTATTTTGCCAATGGCTATTTATGCATGTACTAAGGAAACTGCATCTTTTTGCTTTTAATAAAATTAAATATGTTATTTTCCAAATTTTGGAACCATACTTGCATCCCTGACACAAAGACAGATGTGCCAGAGTAAATAAATGACTGGACAAACTATGATAGTCTTCTTTTGTTAGGATTTTATCTGTAAGTGTTCAATCAATATTCACTAATAATATCTAAGAATACCTTTTTTTTTGGTTTTATCTTTTCCCTGTTTAGGTAACAGGTTTATTTATTTCATAAAAAGAAGTTTGATGAAATATTTTCTTTTTCAGATTTTGCAAATAATTTTTATAGTACAGATATGAATTTTTCTTCAATGTACTTACATAATTCTGCTGTAATATATGTAGCCCTACTTTTTTTTTGTAAGTGAGGGGACAGAGAAGGTAATTCCATTATAGCTAGTTCAACTCCCTTTCTTAAACTGGTATATTTAAGATCTCTATTAGATGCTGTTACCTTGGATATTTTATATTTTTATACTGATTTTTATTTTTAAAGTTTTTTCCTGTTGATTTTTCAGAGTTTACTGAAGTCATCTGTATAGTATGTTCTAATAATTGTTTTTGTTTTTTTCTGTTGTGATTATACATAGTTTATTTCTTATTTTATTCAATTTTTGTCATTCTTTTAAAATAAATTTATCTTAAATGAAAAACTTTATAGTACTTTCACAATAAATTTTCTTTTGAAAACTGTCATTTTGGAAACCAAAATCTGTTTTTTTAGCAGATTGAATGTATTTTGTAGAAGGCTGAAATTACTGAAGTCAATGCACTGAAGTCAGGACTGCTGAGCACTTGAGGCTAACTACTGATTGGGCATATGCTTAGAAAATGGTCCTTTCCACTATCCATACTGGCTCAACGATTGGTGTATAGAGGATTGTAGGAGGGACTAGAGGATGGAGTAAGACTAGTCAGGGACACACGCTTGGTGGTAGACGAGGGAGAAGGCAGTCGCTGGAAATTCTGCTTCCATCCTGTTCAATCCTGAGTCTAAGACCAAGAATAAAGATGGACTTTTGCTTATCCTGACTCTGGCTGATTCTGGGGTCTCCTGGGTGTTAGTGCGGTCATTACAGTATTTAAATATAGAAATATTCTAAACCTTCTCATTTCCTCTATTTATAATGAAAATTAAAATTAAGAGAGTTTAGAAATTGTTCTTTTCAGGTTTATTTTTGTCCCACAATCTATAGAATATCAAAACACTATCCATTCTGGAAATCACATATAATTCCTAGTACCAGTAGATAGAAACAAGATGTACAGAAGATCAAAGAGAAGAGAAACATTTCTTTTTAAAAGCTTCCTTATAAAGCGGGTTTTGTTCCCTTTAAGAAACTACATTTGTGATTATGTCTTTCTGATTCCCAGTCCTTCCTGGCTGATGTATTATCACTTCAGGAAGATAGGACCTTTGATGCACAAATCCCTGGACAAAAGCACCCCTCTGAATTCCAATAGGAGATTGAGGTTTATCCTAGCCCCCACTGGATCTGAGCCAATTTAGGACTCCACCCATGGCCCCCCTTTAGCTAAATCTCTCATTATAAAAAGCCAAACTAAAATCCTCTCTTTGCAGAAATTCCAAACATGCCAGCCCTATGCTTGGCACCCCAAGGAGCTTCTGCCCACTGGAATACTGTTTCCAGTGCCATCCTCTCTTTATCCTCACCTATTTCCTTAACTAGACTTTAACCTTACTTCCAATCCCCATAATAAACCTCTTTTATCAATATAGGTTTCGAGTCTGTAAATTCCTTTACAGAGAATTGCTTGTGCTGCTAGAAGGGAGTTTCCCAAAACTCACTACCCTTGTGCTGATCCCAAGGGGTTGCAGGGAAGCCAAACCTACTCTGTACCCCGAACTTACCACTAGACCTTATTTAACTCCCTGACCACCAGAAACCCTAATTTCATTTGGGTACCCCAAATCTAAACCTCATCACTTACACACCCTAAAATAAATTCTTTAATGTTCTAAACAGCTTATAAAATTTATATCTATATTTATTATTCAGTGGCTGAATTTCCCATAGCATAAAGTGGTATAAAATTATAGTAATTCAGACAACAAAATTCCAGCAGAATATTTTAATATCATGAGTCACTAACCCTACCCTTAAAGATACAGCATGACAAAATGAATAGAAGCCTGGGCTGGAAATCAGGAAGGCCTAAGTCAAAGATTTACCTGTGAAAAATAATGGCAACATAATCCTGCCGATCTGCATTGGTAGAGAAAGTTCTTCCCCTGGTAAAGGAACACTTTTTAATTGAATTGATACAGGTAGGTCATTTATTTGTTTTTTATATTTTGCAATTATTTTGAATAGGATTTATCTTTCTCATATTGGCTTGTGGATTTTGTTATATGGACATGCTGTTTATTTTTGTACATTTATTTTGTTTGCCTTTGTCCCAATTACTATCATTGCTAGTTCTCCAGGATTTCCAAACTATCATGTTATCAGCCAATAGGGATAGTTTTAGCTTCTCTTTTCCTAATATTCAAATTTGACTTCCAGTCAAATTTACTTCTCTTTTCTTTGCTGTAAGCTCTTGAATTCTATCAAATAATAGTGAGGAGGGAATATGTTTTACTCCATAGTTACTGAATAAATATCTATGATATTGCTTTTAATTATTTTCTTTACCAAAGCATCAATGAGCTTATTACTTTATCAAAGTTTGGGATTTTTTTTTTTTTTTTTTTTTTTGGGGGGGGGAGGGGGAGGAGGAAAGAATTAAACACTGTGATTCTGTTTTTATTTTTAATGTTATGATGTTTTCTTAATTTTGAACTCATTCTTATATCCCTGGTATAAATCCATTTTAGACTTTCCATAGTAAATAATTTCTGAGAAGAAAGGTAGATAAGTAAAATAGAAGAGAAAAAAGAGAACTAGAAATAGATGGACCTCAATAACCCAGTGTTAAAGCTAAAAATTTAAGATATTTAGGAAAGAATTCTGGATTTGATAAAAACTTCTGGGAAAACTAGAAAGCATTCAGATAGAAACATCTTATGCCATATTACATAATAAATTATTATCTAAATATTATGCAATAAAAATTGAAGAGAAACAGAAAATATGCTTTTCACTATTAAGAACAGAAATATTCTTAAACAAAGGAGAAAAAGCAATTATAAATACAAAATAGATAACTACAAATGATATTACTGAAGGATAAGAAAGCAAATGGGAAAATATTTGCATAAAATACCTCAAATTAGGGGTAAAGACAATCAAAAACATAAAATAGATAACTGATTAAAATGAAAAAAAATTGTATGAACAAAATCAATAGGACTAGGATTAAAAAGTAAAGTAGTTGAAAAGGGAAAAATCTTTGTTATTAAATATTTCTGATAAGGATCTGATATCCAAGACATAGAGAGAAATATAGGAAACTAAAAAATATTCCAATAAATAAGTAGCCAAAGAATGTAAACAGTTCTTAAAATAAAATCTGTAAACTATTAAAATCACATAATAGAATGATTTCAAATCAAGAGAAATAAAATTCAAAATAATCTTGAAGTATCAGCTTTATTTTTGCATTTCAATAATTTTTCCAGCATCTCCTCTCACCTTCTTATACAGCTATCCCATGTAACAAATATTTTCAAATAACAGGAAAAATTAATGAAACTGTGCATTGGTAAATCAGGGAAATTATTGATTTTGTATTAATTGCATATATGGTATACTTGGCTTTGTTTACTGTGCTTTACATCAAATCATATAAATCTTTTAATGCTTTTCCATAAGTCAGGATATTCATCATTTCTTACATCAAAGCATAATTGAAATGCAAAAATAAATTTAAAAAATAGTCATTAATGTGTGCAACATGCACATACAGAAGGCCAGGAGAAGAGTAATTTACCAGAGAAGTAATATAATAAGCCAGTAAAAGATTACATATTTTTTTAAAGGTAGGAAAGTTAATATAGATTTATTAACGTACACATGCCCACATTCCCACATACACTTCTCTAAACTGATTACCTTTACTTGAAAGGGACAGAAGGCTATGATGAAAAAAGTTCTGAATTGGTCATTAACTAAAATTATGTATTCCTGGGGAAAATATGCTGATAATATGTGGAATATGGGTTGTTCTTTTGCAAAATTAAAGTATTAGGGAATATCATCTTCAATGTCTCTTCCACTATTACCATTCAGTTTTTGCCCTCCAGATTTTCATTTGTTCATGGTAATTTATATTCCTAGTCTTTAATTCATAATTTGCTGGAGTAATCTTTTTAATTGTACTTTTTCATTTACATTCATTTTACTTTTTCATTTCATTTACAGAAATCCTTAACTATTTTAGAATCCTTTAATTCTATTTTGAAACTAGAGAAAAATATTAGAGACTGGAAAAAAACCCGAAAGAAGTCAATGTCACAAGATTACAAAGGAAAAGCACAGTCCTAAAGAAGAAATGTGAAAAGACATTAGCTCTACCTTCTTTTAAGAGGTTCAGGGGAAATGGAACTGGAGATAGTGTTAGATTTTTGTCAATATACTGATTGATTTTACTAAATTTTTTCTACGTATTTTAAAAAATCTTGACTACAAGGAACGGTTTTCTGGGAAATCTAAATAATGAAGGGAAAAAAAAACCACCAACCAAAAAAATTACTATTTAAAAAAAGGAAAAATAAATGTAGTTTTTTCATGGATTACAAATTTTTTTTTAAATAAAACTTACAGGGAATTGCATTATAGAATTCTCTATCAATTACAGTAAATGCCTAATTTTTAAAACTTAATCATAGTGTCATATGTGAATAATCCAAGGTCCTCAGCATCAGAATTCACTTGAATATATCATGTTATTAATTTTAATTCAACAATTATTAGGTACTTATTATATATAAAATTACTTTGGGATAATTAAAAGTCAAATGAAACAGAGCTTTTAAAAGTGACAAATATGATGAATGTAAAGCATAGAAAGATTCACACTACTTCAACAAAATAAGGCTAAAAATTATTAAATAAACAAAACAAAAAACCTCACAAGTTTGGCCCCAAAGAAGATATGAAAATGAAGGGGGAGGGAAAGTGTTCCCTTTACTGAAGCTGTATTCCCTTTAAGATTATCACTCTGAAACTGTGTTCCCCTTTGCTCTATGATCCCTTTTGGAGTCTCAGCTCCTCCTGGGGACGGCATATACCCCCAGATAAATTACCTTTCAGGGATGCCAGAGCCTTTGATTCAATTAGAAATCTTAATAAAAAATCAGAGCAGTTTCTGGGCTCACTCCTTGCAGAGGCCCAAACAGTTTGCTAGGACTCTCTGCCCGCTGAGAAGGCATTCTCTTCTTAGTGCCAGACTCCATTTCCCTAATAGGACTTTGCTACTATAGAAGTCAGTCTCTTAGCAAACTGATTTCTATCCAACAATAAACTTTCATTTTTGCCAATTAATAATTTGGGGTTTCATGAATTCTTTGGAAAAACCTGTGCTGACCAAAAGGGGATTTTAACAACTCTCTGACTGCCACTAATCTCATCAAAAAGACACCCTTATTTCACTCTTTTTGAAAAAGGGGGCAGCTCATGGGTAGGGGAAATTAATTTCATTCATGTTCTTGATCTTTTTAGAGCTATCAATCATTTTTGTAGACTGTTTTTCCTCTTTTTCAAAAATATATTATGCTGTACATGCTGGTTCTTTGAGGTGGCAAAGAAGAGGGATACTAGGAGAACATTTTACAATGTAAAGGTAAAATTTATCAGTAAAAGTTAATGTATTAAAAATATTATTTGAGAAATAGCCAAGAGAAATGAATGCAAATGAAAAATTTAGAAATGACAAGACCAATTATGAAGTTACCACAATGGTATATGCAAAAAAATCAGTCTATAATCTCAAACAAATCTGATTAGCTACTAACTGCTTCAATTTTTAAATTTTATTTTACACACACACACACACACACACACACACATATGTATGTATATATGTATTTGTTGAGACATTTGGGGTTAAGTGACTTGCCCAGGGGCACACAGCTAAGTGGTGTTAAATGTCTGAAGCCAGATTTGAACTCTGGTCCTCCTGACTTCAGGGCTGGTGCTCCATCCACTGCACCACCTAGCTGCCCCTTACTTTATTTTTAAAAGATAAACATAATTGTTTGGATTATTCTTATATAAATATTGGAGAATAAACACATAAGAATTAAATATTTTTAATATTCTGGTCACTAGCAGTAAATGTCATTTCTTCTCAGTTTCAGAATAAGTAAGGAGTTGATTTTATATATTATTTCTGCTTGAAAGTCAGATGAACTTTTTTGTAAGATGGCATCCTGTATGTGATACCTGGTGCTAACAGTCAATATGTTAGAAGACAGACCAAAAAAGTACATCTTTAAATCACATAAGGATTAGTTCTTTTTTTGAAAGGATAGAATGAAGTGATAGATAAAAGTTTTGGCTCTTAAACTTGCTATGATATTTGCATAAAACGGGGAAATAATACTTTCATTTTACCTGCCTCAGAGTATTGTTGTGAGGGAAATATTTTGTAAAATTAAGTGTGACTTATCATCATTAACCTCAGAATCCCTCTCAACTCTTAAATGCTATAATGACAAATGAATGTGTGTGTATATGATTATTATACTATTATGTTACTTTAAACCCTATTAAAATGACTTTTTAATTATACATTCACTTTCATTTGTAGTGTTTGTTTTTGAGTGTGAAGATTAGCAACTCAAAAAATCACTTAATAGATTATGGAAATATGAACTAATGAACATGCACTATTCAATTCTTTATTAGCATTTTCCAATGTAATTTTAAAATTAATTTCTAATCTGTCCTATATTTACTTTTTTTTTGTTGTTGTTATTTTATGTATACATTATCTCTCTGAGATCAAACAGTGTTTCATTTTTGTCTGTTTTCCCAAAGCCAAGCAAACTTTTAATAAATGTTTGTGAATTAAGTAAAGTATACTTGTCTTCTTGTCCCTTTTTTCCCTTAGAAAGAAAATGAGCCAATCTCAAATGCTGTGAGGAAAAGGAAAAAATCTAAAAGCTGGGTTTATAGAAATATAGTATTTAAAACTGAAAAATTATCAGAGCCATTTATTCCAATCCCCTCATTTTGCAAAGAAAAGAGGCAGGGATAAGTAAAGTGACTTGCTAAATGACACAGAAGTAGTAAGTTACAGTATTTGATCTTCTGATTCCAAATCAAGTCTGCCTTCCACCGTCACTTCAGTCTTTTGCAGACTAAGAAGAAAATAAAAGGGCAGGAAGGGAATACAAAAGAAGGAGAAATGCGTCAAGTTCTTTTTAAAAAACTGCAAAGACTCCAAGAAAGTTCAAGGGAAGGGAAGGAGAAGAGATTTAAAATATTCTTTTCTTGACTACACAGAAGATCCTCAGAAAATACTTAGCAATCATCAAAGAACAAAATATCAAATAAGGAAAAATACTGTTATAAGAAAGGATAACCACAATATGAATGGTAAAAGACATTAACAGGCTCACAATGGGAACTCTCACCTGGAAGTCTGCCTTCAATTAAGACAAGCTGTCAACAAAACAAACCAATCTGAAGGCACTGAACTTACACTGATAAAGGGCATTTGTCAAAGGCATCCAGAAGCACATATTTTTTCCAAGACACCAGGAGGGCACCATGATGGAGAACAAGATGAAAGTACTGCTACCTTATGCTAGCAATCACCTTACTAGACTTTAATGGATCTGATTTGATGACACTGGTTTGCTATACTTTTGTGAAAGAGATGGAAAAGTCTATGTGCTATGCAGTACTCTTCTTGAAGGCACTCTCTAAAGTCTCCCTTTCTCCCAACCTCTGACATTTTCACTTGTCAACTCACTCATAAAATCATCTCCCAGCTAAGTTTTCTTTAAAGTTTGTTGAGTCTGACAAATGATGAGCTGCTTTGCTACAGTGTACAAATGACTACAAAAAGAAAAATAAAAGCTCCTCCTTTTCTCTTTTGACCTTCTAATAATATTAAAGTGTTATGGAATATTATTGTTCTGTAAGAAATGACCAGCAGGATGAATACAGAGAGGCTTGGAGAGACTTACATAAACTGATGCTAAGTGAAATGAGCAGAACCAGGAGATCATTATACACTTCAACGATACTGTATGAGGATGTATTCTGATGGAAATGGATCTTTGACAAAGAGAAGATCTAACTCAGTTTCAATTGATCAATGATGGACAGAAGCTGCTACACCCAAAGAAAGAACACTGGGAAAGGAATGTAAACTGTTTACATTTTTGTTTTTCTTCCTAGGTTATTTTTACCTTCTGAATCCAATTCCTGTGCAACAAGAGAACTGTTCGGTTCTGCACACATATATTGTATCTAGGATATACTGTGACATATTTAACATGTATAGGACTGCTTGCCATCTTGGGGAGGGGGTAAAGGGAGGGAGGGAAAAAGTTGGAACAGAAGTGAGTGCAAGGGATAATGTTGTAAAGAATTTTTTTTCAAAATTAAAAAAAAATAATATGAAAGAAGATTGAGAGTGGAAAATCTAGTGCACCAGCCTTCTGTGACACTTTGCCTCCTTTCAGATGTATAAGTTAAAAGGTAACTCTGATTAATTATGACTCTAGAGGCAGAGAGGGAAAGATTTTGTTTACATTACAACATTTCAACATTTTATCCAACTTATTCATATTCTCATATTCACACCTTACAGTCTCTTTGGGTTTTACTTCCATCATCTCATTTCTAAATTAGCTTAGTGAATCATTACTCATCTTATCCATGACTGGCAGATATTAGAGAATTACTTCCTCCCCACTTTGGACCAGCCTATAATATTTACAAGAAAACACGAGTGGTTTTTGTTTTGTTTTGTTTTGTTTGATATCAGGACAATTATCCTCACTTGTTTTTCTCTTAAATTTCAAGGCATAAAGTAATATTTAGATCTGCCAATGGAATCAAATTGATTCAAATTCTGCAATAGGTAGGACCTAAAAAAGTAGGAACAATATAAGGTTTTCCAACTTCACTAGGGACCTTCAACTAGGTTCCATCATCAAGCTTTTATCAAGGAGTTATTACTTTTCTTTTCTATAGTAATTCTGTCTTTTGATCCCCTCTTAGGAGAAGTGTATAATATTATATTAAGCTCATGAAACACCTTTCTGATAATAAATACATGGACAGTCCAGAATTATTCCCTAGTGCAGCCCTAAGATTTAAGCAACCTCAAGAATATTAGAAAATGAAAAATTTGAAAAGCTTAATTTGGCAAAGGACAGAAATGTAGTCAAAAGCAGGAGCAAATCTAGAAGTCTAAGCATTAGGGTATTAATTTGCTGTTTTCCTATTAATTAAAGGCTAATTATTGTGCTTAGGTTTTTAAAATAATTTTTAAATAATCAAGCAAAATACATCAGAATCATAGAATTTAAGTTCTGGAAGAGACCCTAAAGCCACATGAAAAAGGAAATCTCCATTATAACACACAAATGAGGAACCCATTACAACTCCAGGGAATCCATTCAATTTTTGGATAACACTAATCATTGGGCAATAAAACTCAAATATCCTTCTTTGCAATGAATTCATTTTGCATGGATAAATAAAATTGAGCAACTCCGTAATTTAATCCTGCACATTGCTGAGGCTTTACAAGTACCCTTATATACTTAGCAATTTATTTTAATGTTTCTTTACTTTGTTTCAGTGCTGAAAAATACTACTTAGTTGTCAAACATGGGCACTATCTCAAAAGACTCATAAATATATGCTTTAGCAGCAACATGCTTATTGATCAGGCTCCTAGGCTAACTTGGATAATTAGGAATCAGGCTTGCTCAAAAAAGGATTTATGTCCAAACTCTGTAGCTTGAATAGAAAATAAATACTTTCTTCAGCTAAAAAAACCATCCCACAATTCTAATAGCCATATACTGCCTGGATCTTCTCTCCAAACTGGTCTTGGTATATAACAAGTGTTCTCTGTAAATAATAAATGTGACAGATAAAAGGCAGTATGAGGTTGGGGAGAAAAAAAAAAAGGATAAATGGAGAGTATTTTATTTTCTTTTTTGAAAACGTTAAGTTTTTTTGTGTAGAGATTGTCTAGGCAGTATGAAGTATACCATATTGTGAGTTTGAAGATCTTAGATCAAATACTACTTCTTATATTTTAAGACTACATACATGATCTTGGGCAAATTACTTCCATTCTTCAAGCCTAAATATGCTAAATGATAGAGTGAAGGGAGTAGAAGAAATGATATAAAAAGTCTGAAGCTCTAACCTGATGTTATGATTTGAGATAGTTTTTAACTACATAAAGCTACCTACATAAAAGTTTAAATTCAGAGACTCAGAGTAGAAAAGTACACTAAGTAGACCTGTTTGCCTTGAATACCAAATATAAAAGATCAATCGTAATGTGGAGTGTGTGTGTGTCTGTGTGTGTCTGTGTGTTTAACTTGTGACAGCAAGAACTTTCACTGACAAAAAAAATTTATGCTTTCAGTCTTACTTTCATCCATTGGTAAAGTAAATTCTGGAAATCAAAACCATTTAAAGATATGGCAGAAACATCCCCATCCACATAGCTACTGGCTCTTACCCTTCCACTTTTATATGGTGAAATATGAAAAGCAGAACAGATTTTAGAAAGCAGGTTTTTAATAATCTGAGATTTTAAAATGACATAAATGTTTATGTATAGATCAATAACATGAACAGATTCTTGTACTTTTACAAAAATCACTGAACTATAATACTTTTATAACAACCTCTCTTCACAAGTATAAGAGTGTTGGCAGATCACTTAACGATCTTCACATAGATATAAACCTGACCTTATGGTCTGGAGGTGACCTTGAATTCTGGAATACCAAGCCAGCAAAGAACAACCTCATACAAGTCTAACAAAATAACAAAAGGCTGTCAGATGGGTCACATCAACAGGCCAAGGAAAATGTGAAGAATTTTATCAAGTGAGCAGTAGAGTTATAAATTTTTGGGCCACAGCAACTTTCCAAATCTGCCTATTAAGGTGCTCTACAATTTGGGGTGATCTGTGTTGTCGAGAGTATTTACACAGATGAAATCACAGATATTTGGGGAATTTAAAAATTTATTTATATATTTTTATTGTTTGAATATAGGATGCTTTAAGTGTTTTTATGCTCAATGCAAACATTTTTGAGAATTAGTGTTGTAAATTTTGTAACTGCTTTTGCAAATTCTTGAGTATCTAAGTAAAAGTACTTTTTCAACCAAATTTTATGTTTAATTTTGTAAAATTACAGTTTAAAGATATATTTTATAAAACATTTCTCCTTTTCAGCAAAAACAAGATTATGCAATGATCAATTCAATGCAATAATATATCTGCATCCAGAGAAAGGAATGTGTGGGGACTGAGTGTGAATCACAACATAATATTTTCATCTTTTTTGTTGTTGATCTCTTGCTTTTTCTTTTTCATTTTTTTCCTTTTTAAGATGAAGTTTTATAAATAAATTAGAAGAATTTCAATTATATGTCTCTATCCTTCACATTCCTTGCAATGTTCTTCCCCTTCAGCTTTGTCTCATAATAGTCTAAGAATTCATTCAAGGTAAAGCTCATTTGTGATTTCCTATGAAAACTCTTTTGTGATGTGCCAAGTTTTTCAAGATATTAGCTATATATTTATCTGTTTATCTTTTATATACCTTCAATATTAATTGATATGGGGAAAATCACTGATAAGGGGAAAAGAGAGGAAGTGATTTTCCTTTTGGCTATTAAAAATGGCAGAAAATCAAGTATGTCCTTCTAGTTATGCCTCTCATACAGTTATGCTATAATTTGTTTACACTGGTAAGTTAGGTAATGTTAATTAATTTACAGATTTAACACAAGCATAAATGGTAGTTATTTCCCTGGGGCTTATTAATGAAAAAGAAAATTATAAGCATAATTGAGCATTGAGAATTCTTGTAAAGCTGGTTAAAGTCAATGACTTAGGAAGTTAAAGTTTTGCTAATGCTATGTTTGTATATCATATAGTTAAAATATGTTCGTTATAAATTTATATAATTTCAAAATTGATGTAGGTAGCACAGAGCAACTTTTTAGCTGATTTTTTTCTAACCACCTAAAGTATTTAAAAGTCTATTCAGTTTAAAAGATATAAAATAAAAACAGATAATCAAATAAAAACTGAACAATGCTGTATTTTGGAATTTTAGAAAACTACAATGTAGCAGGAAGTAGGTAAAGGTTGCTCTTGTATGATGTCTCGTCTATTTTATTTTACTGTGATGGCAATATCCCTCAGTAAGTTAATACCAGAGAAATCAAAATGATGGATGCCCTCTGTCAGTTTTGATTCAAGGAAATTGGAGCTCCATTTCTCTCATACAGGAGAAACATTCATTGAAATGAGACATATGGGAATATCACCAAGCCAATTATTTCTCTCTTCCCCACCCAAAATCCCAAAACTGGCTTCACAGCTATTCTGATAGCTTTATCAATAGTGTGTATGTTTGTATATAACCTATATTAGATTGCCTGCTGTCTTAGGGAGAGGAGACATAAAAGTGGGAAAGGGGGAAAGAAGAGGAAAAAATTTAGAACACACAAAAAAATGAATGTTGAAAAGTAGCTTTATATGTATTTGGAAAAATGAAATCATATTGAGAAAAAAAATAGTGTGTATGTTTCACTAAAATTGCCACACTATTCAAAATGCTATTTTTAAGAAAATGTGCTGAGGCTCTCTCAAATTTTAATCTTTTAAATAAAGAAAAATTTCCCAATTACTCTTAATCCTTAGTCCCCAAGATATCTGGACCAGGTACAAGCTTTCAGCTCTGTTACTGTGACCAGGAAAACCAAAAGAATTAGATGACATACCTGGGATGGAGCCCAAAGTCGAGTAGCCAGTTCAGGGAGTGCTAACTAGGGATGAACCTATAAACTCAAACAGGTGGGCATTTATGAGACTATACCCTAGATCAGATTGTTGGGGCTTTGTGAAAGGTAGAATATGATATTTCCAACAGCAAAAGATATAAGTTTATGACCAAGAATATCTTGGCAAGTAAAACTAAGTTTATTCCTAGAGGAAAAAGTACAATGGACTTTTAATGAAATAGAAGCTTTCTCAGGATTTCGGATAAAAAGACCAAAGCTAAGTAGAAACTCTAAAATATAAACATAGTATTCCAAGGAAATGTAAAAAGGTAAGTTATTTACAATGAGCAATCAAAAGGGCTATCAATCAAGACTTTCTTTAAGAAAAAAAGTACTTACAGGCAACTATTTTACTTATCTATGTTAATACTTTAAAATTTTCTAAGACTCAGTTATACTCATTTGCATGAATTTTGCAAAACCACTTTCTTTTTTTGAAAATCAAGAAAATCACTCTATCTTCAGTCATGGGCCATACAGTGTTTTCTATACAATTTTCTAAACACATTTCAACAATTTTTCAACACATAACTGCAAAAAAAATCCGCAAATATCATCTACCACACTTTGTTGAATTAAATCCATTAAGTTTAACAACACCATTGCCTATATTATCATCTTACTTATTTTGGGATTCTATCACATCATTTCTTTCAGTTCAAGCTCATTGTCTTTGATAAAGAAAATAGAAGAAAAGAGATCTGAGTAAGTATATCTTCCCTCCATAGTCCATTTATCAGTCTCCTAGCCACTAAAGCAGCAATCCTATGCCCTCTTTCCTGTATTCTCTAGATCATTTTAATAGTGTAATTGTCCCTACTCTGAAAAAACTTTTCTATTATTTTTTTAAAATTAGGGCATTTCCTTCCATTGACATGTTTGAGCAAGGAATCTATCAAGACTTGAGTGGGATAGATATCATTATTTTCTCATTTGTGGCTCCATTATTAACATTTCAATATCTGATTTTATGTGCCTTAAGAAGACATTATCATAATTGCTAAATTGATCTTTCCTAACCTGTCTCTCACTACTTCATTCCAAAACAATCTTTTATAGCAAAACTCTTTCATGATAAAGTAATTTTAAAAAAAAAATATCATCCTTATTATACCCTTATAATCCCAAAGAAGTAGTATGGCATATAATGGATAAACATTAGCTGGTGTGTGGAAAATCTGAAATCAAATCTCACTTTTGGAACATATCAGTTTGGTGATCCTGAACATTGCAATTTCCCCCAAGCTTCAGTAAAGCAAAAGATTAGGATTCATTAGCCTCTAGTGTACCTTCTAGCTCTGAATCTAAAATCCAATGATATAGTAAAATATTCAGACTAAAGAATACATTTTATTCATCTCAAAATATGGTCACTACTTAATAAAAGGGCTTGTACATATACACAGTACTGAATATTCCTTGAATGAGTCTCCTGTTCAATTTCAGGATATAATCCTAATTCAGGAATCCTGAAGAGAATAGCACCATTGCTGTTATATGTGCAGATAGAGAGAGTAAATTCAAAAACGTGAATAACAACTAATACAGAATGTTGCTCAAAAAAATTGAGAAAGTTGCTTATAATAAATGATAAAAAGTTATAATAATAATCTTCAGATAGCTATTTGATGAAAGGCAGCAATAGAATGCAAATCTCCCCTGTACCTAATACTGCCTTATTATATTTATTTTCACTATTTTTGAATGGGTCAATATCAAAATTAGTAATACATTATTTAAAGAATTATAATTAAAAACAGTAGGTGATCCTAAATGATGATAACTATTAAGTAATAACTTCAATTTATAAAATACTTTTCTTTCCAAAACATAAATAATATTAAGTTTATTTTATAGGTGAAAAAAAGAGAAGAGGTAAGGTCATTACCACCTTATTTTGTGATAGAGTGATATAGTGATATAGTGGGTAAAATTGGAAACTGCGATCAAGCCCATTTGACTCGAAGTATATTATCACATTGTGTTTTCTCACAAAGAAGATAAGAGATAAAACTGACAATTCAACCACAAATATTTAGTGAAGAATAACACATGAATGCATGTAAAAATGGAATATTAATTTTTTTCAGATTCTGTCACTCTTAAAAAGTATTTATAATCCTGATCCATTATATTATTCTTTCTTGATGTGTATGCATGTGTATATATATGTATGTGTATGAGAGAGAGACAAGAGAGACAGAGAAACAGAGAGGGAGGGAAGCTGTAAAATCTGCTATTTTTGCTGATTGTTTTTTATCAGATTTTGTCAAAAAGTCCATATACAAAAAATTGTTAAGTACAAATTCTTACCCACTCCTCTTGACCACAAAAACCCCAAAACAAAACAAAAAAAGCAAATTCAAGAATGATTTCAAAGAAGAGACATCAGAAATTATCAGTTCACCATTTGGCTGAGGGGAAGATCCAGGAAGGGTTATCTTGCAAATTTCAGATTTTTCATACTAATACATTGTTAGTGGAATTGTGAAATGATCAAATCATTCTGGAGAGCAATTTGGAACTATGCCCAAAGGGCTATAAAACTGCATACCCTAAAGGGTCTACATGTGCAAAAAAGTTTGTAGCAACTTTTTGTGGTAGCAAAAAATTGGAAAAGGAGTAGAAGCCCATCAATTGGGGAATCACTGAACAAACCATGGTACACAAAGGTAATGGAACATTATTGTTCTATAAAAAATGATGAACAAGCTGATTATAAAAAAGCCTGAAAGATTGACATGAATTGATGCTGAGCAAAACAAACAGAATTAGGAATACATTGTACACAATAACAGCAAAAATGTGTGATGATCAACCATGAAAGACTTGGTTCTTCTCAGTAGTTCAGTGATCCAAAGCAATTCCAATAGACTTTGAACAGAAAATTCCATCCCCAACTAGATAAAGAACTAATGAGACTGAATGTAAATCAACACATGCTATGTTCATTTATATATTTTTTTAATCTCTCCCATGATTTTTCCCATTTGCTCTGATTTTTCTTTTCCAACATAATTTATAAAACAATGTTTATTAAAAATAAACAAACAAAAATAAATAAATAAAAGAGTGAGGGGGCAGTTAGGTGGTACAGTAGATAAAGCACCAGTATTGGAGTTTGGAGGATCTAAATTCAAATCAGTCCACAAACACTTAGGAGTTATATGACCCTGGGCAGGTCACTTAAAACCAATTGCCCCAAAAATAAATAAATAAAAGAACACTTAGAACTAATTTATAAAGTCAATGACAACACAGAGAAAGGGAAGAAAGTTAGATTATTAGATTTGTTTGCAATAATATACTACATATAAATGTATACACACACACACACACGTATATCATACTATGTTGTTTTTTATGCCTGTATATGTAATTGTAGAACCAAAAACAAGTCTGCTTTTTTATCACCACTTTGATTTCACTTGCCTATATGGCAGCTGGAAAAAAAGCTAAATATTATTATTATCAAAATTTTGTTGGAATAGAGATATTTCTTAGGTAAGATATAAATATTAAAAAACTAAAACAATTAAAAACTAGATATAAAGAGCTTCTTTTATTCTTTTAAAAATAATTTAGGTAAGTATTGAATAAATTTTTTTAACTGGTAAAAATAAAACAGCTGAGAAAAGGAGTTATCACCTGTGAATATAATTAAATTTCATTTGCCATTTCTATGTGCCATAATCCAAGATCATTTTTATTAAAGTATATGGTCATAAACCATAGCAATAACTATAAGACTATAGAAAAAACAAAGGAAATTAAACTATCTTATTGGCTGATGATATGACGCTAGAAAATTCCATAGAATTCCATAGAAAAGCTTAGAGAATCAGATATTAATGGAGATAGTTAATAATTTCAACAAGGTTGAAGACAACAAAATAGATACACAAAATTCAACAGCATTTCTCCATAATAACAAAATCCAAGGGTCTTATTTAAAAAAAAAAAAAAAAAAAGGCTACAAAGATATTTGGTGGTAAATCCACTAGTGAACACAAAATATGGCTTAAGTTTCCATTACAAAGTATTCCTTATACAAACAAAAAAGAAAAAGATCAAAAGGATTTCAGGAGGTACCTCCAAAACTTCAGTTTTGTCCTATCAATTGATAGATTTAAAAAAACAAAAACAAAAGCTGTACATAAAAGAAACTTTTATGTACTTTATGGCTTTAAACTTGGTTATTATATAATGTTCTTTGTATTATGGAAATATCCATATGTTTTTCAGGTTTATAAATAAAGTGAAAACAGAAAGAAATTTTTAAAAAAGAAAATCCAATAAAATCAGTATAGAGATTGAGAAAATTAACAGCTTTAGGAGATTTATAGGCTACAGAATATATTACTAGAAAAAAGAAATCTAACCAATTTGATAAAATGTTTGTAAATTAATCAAATAAAGCTTACTAAATATTGATATACATTCAATTAAAGTGATTCTTAGGGAAATAAATAATTTAAATAGTTGGAGGAATATTCAGTGTTCATGAATAGGCCATGCAGATATGTTAAAGATGATAACATTAACAAAGTTAATTTACATTTTTAATGCTCTGAAAATCAAATGATCAAAAGAGAAAAATAATAATAAAATGCATTGGGAGCAATAAAAGTTCTTAAGTATCAAGGGAAATAATGGGAAAAAGTGAGGATAAAGGCAAATAGTATTTCCAAAGCTCAAAAATTTTTTATTGATTATAGAAAAGCAGATGAAAAAATTAAGACAAGACAGGGGAAAAACAGTAAACTTGAAAACTCAAAAAACCAAGGAAAGAATTTACTGCTGCATAAGAACTACTGGAAAAATATGAAAAGTCTTAATAAAAATCGCTAAGATCAATTTAGATTAATCCACAATAAATTCAAAATAGTTACTGAATATTCTGAATATAAAAGATCATACCATAAAATAACTGAAGAGAAACAGGTCATATTTCATATGCATATTAGAGCAAAGAAGTTATTACAAAAGGTAAAAGTAATTTTGATAATACAAAATTTTTTAAGCTTTTGCTCAAATGAACTTATACATCTGGATAAGAAGGATGGTGATCCAATTGGGGGGAAAAAATCTTTTATCATATTTCTAACATAAGAATTTGGTATAAAAATACTAAAAAACCCTAACTGATAAATACATAAAAGGCCAAAAGCCATTCCTCAGAAGAGAATTTATCAAGGGATATGAATAATTTTCAAAAGAAGAATCACAAATTAGTAGTAACTGTATGAAATAATGTTCCAAATCACTAAGAAGAGAAATGCAATTCAAAATAACCCAGACAACTGGGAATGATGATAATAGATAGGAATAATCTAAGTTGAAGGAGTTATGGAAAGATAAACTAGTGAATTGTTAATGAAACTGTGAATCACTACAAACATTCTGGACATTCATTTCTAATTATGCAAATAAAGTGTCTAAAATATTTATATCCTCAGAACTAGTTATTCTACTACTAGCTACAAACCCCAAGAAGATACATATACTATACATACCAAATTAGTTATAAAAGCACTTTTCATATTAGCAAACAACTAAAAGCAAAATAGAAGCCATCAACTGAGAAATGGCTAAACAAACTGTGGTATATGAATGTCCTATATGTGTTATAAGAAATGATGAATATGATGATTATAGAGAAGCATGGAAAAACTTACAAAATGATGACAGCAATACAAATGGAAACAATAACCACAAAACAATGGAAAGCAAATGATGTAAAATAACAAAAAACAAGCATGGATTTAAATACTTGTTTTTATAAGAAATCTCTTCCCAGTTTGCCAGCACAGGCAATGTCAATGCATATAGAACAGTGCATTTATGTTTGGTTGTTTTTTAAATAATTAATTGGGTTCTGCTGATTTTTCTGCCCTGTTCTTCCTCTAAAAAATTCATGGATGAAAATTAATTTTTTAAGTTTATGTAATATCAGGCTTTACATTAGTCTTTCTCTTCTTACTTTTTTTTTCTTGTCTGGTTATTTTATTTTATTTTTTTATTATAGCTTTTTATTTACAAGTTATATGCATGAGTAACTTTACAGCACTGACAATTGCTAAACCTTTTGTTCCAATTTTTCCCCTCCTTCTCCTCATCCCCTCCCCAAGATGGCAGGTTGGCTAATATATGTTAAATATGTTAAAGTATAAATTAAAGACAATATAAGTATACATGTCCTAACAGTTATTTTGCTGTACAAAAAGAATCGGACTTTGAAACAGTGTACTATTAGCCTGAAGAAAATGAAAATGCAGGTGGAAAAAAATATAGGGATTGGGAATTCTATGTACTGGATCATAGTCATCTCCCAGAGTTCTTTTGCTGGGTGTAGTTGGTTCAATTCATTACTGTTCTATTGGAACTAATTTGGTTCATCTCATTGCTAGAGATGGCCATGTCCATCAGAATTGATCATCATATAGTATCGTTGTTGAAGTACATAATGATTTCCTGGTCCTACTCATTTCACTCAGCATCAGTTCATGTAAGTGTCTCCAGGCCTTTCTGAAATCATCCTGTTGGTCATTTCTTACCAAACAATAATATTCCATAATATTCATATACCACAATTTATTAGCCATTCTTCAATTGATGGGTATCCACTCAGTTTCCAGTTTCTGGCCACTACAAAGAGGGCTGCCATAAACATTCTTGTACATACAGGTCTTTTTCCCCTTCTTTAAAATCTCTTTGGAATATAAGCCGAGTAGTAACACTGCTGGATCAAAGGTTATGTATAGTTTGATAACTTTTTTAGCATAGTTCCAAATTGTTCTCCAGAATGGCTGGATGTATTCACCACCAACAATGTATTGGTGTCCCTGTTTTCCCACATCCCCTCCAACATTCCGCATTATCTTTCCCTGTCATTATAGCCAATCTGACAGGTGTGTAGTGGTATCTCAGAGTTGTCTTAATTTGCATTTCTCTGATTAATAATGACTTGGAGCATCTTTTCATATGGCTAGAAATAGTTTCAATTTCTTCATCTGAGAATTGTCTGTTCATATCTTTTGACCATTTATCAATTGGAGAATGGCTTGATTTCTTATAAATTAAAGTCATTTCTCTATATATTTTGGAAATGAGGCCTTTATCAGACCCTTTGACTATAAAAATGTTTTCCCAGTTTACTGCTTCCGTTCTAATCTTGTCTGCATTAGTTTCGTTTGTACAAAAACTTTTCAATTTGATATAATCAATTTTTTCTATTTTGTGATCAATAATGATCTCTAGTTCTTCTTTGGTCATAAATTCCTTCCTCTTCTGCAGGCCTAAGAGGTAAACTATCCTGTGTTCCTCTAATTTATTTATAATCTCATTCTTTATGCCTAGGTCATGAATCCATTTTGACCTTATTTTGGTGTATGGTGTTTAGTGTGGGTCACTGCTTAGTTTCTGCCATACTCGTTAACAATTTTCCCAGCAATTTTTGTCAAACAGTGAGTTCCTATCCCAAAAGCTAGGGTCTTTGGGCTTGTCAAACACTAGAGTATTAAAGTTATTGACTGTTTTGTCCTTTGAACCTAACCTATTCCACTGATCAACTAGTCTATTTCTTAGCCAATACCAAATGGTTTTGGTAACTGCTGCTTTATAATATAATTTTAGATCTGGTACAGCTAGGCCACCTTCATTTGATTTTTTTTTTCATTAATTCCCTTGAAATTCTTGACCTTTTGTTTTTCCATATGAACTTTGTTGTTATTTTTTCTAGGTCATTAAAATAGTTTTTGAGAGTCTGATCGGTATAGCGCTAAATAAATAGATTAGGTAGTATCGTTATCTTTATTATATTTGCTCATCCTATCCAAGAGCATTTAATATTTTTCCAATTGGTTAGATCAGACTTAATTTGTGTGGAAAGTGTTTTGTAGTTTTGCTCATGAAGTTTCTGATTTTCCCTTGGCAGACAGATTCCTAAATATTTTATGCTATCGGTAGTTACTTTAAATGAAATTTCTCTTTGTAACTCTGACTGTTGGATTTTGTTAGTGATATATAAGAATGCTGATGACTTATGTGGGTTTATTTTGTATCCTGCAACTTTGCTCAATGTGTGGATTATTTCTAATAGCTTTTTAGTAGAATCTCTGGTGTTCTCTAAGTATACCATCATATCATCAGCAAAGAGTGATAATTTGGTTTCTTCATTCCCTACTCTAATTCCTTTAATCTCTTTCTCAACTCTTATTGCCAAAGCTAGCATTTCTAACACAATATTGAATAATAATGGTGATAGTGGGCAACCTTGTTTCACTCCTGATCTTATTGGGAATGGTTGCAATTTATCCCCATTACATATGATGCTTACTGATGGTTTTAAATAGATGCTACTGATTATTTTAAGGAAAAGTCCATTTATTCCTATACTCTCAAGTGTTTTTAATAGGAATGGATGTTGAATTTTTATCAAATGCTTTTTCTGCATCTATTGAGATGATCATATGGTTTTTGTTAATCTGGTTATTAATATGGCCAATTATACTGATAGTTTTCCTAATATTGAACCAGCCCTGCATTCCTGGCATAAATCCTACTTGATCATGGTGTATTATCCTGGAGATGATTTTCTGTAGTCTTTTTGTAATATCTTATTTAAGATTTTAGCATCACTCTTCCTACTTAAAAAAAAATTTTTTTTGACATAAAGGTTGGGCACTTCAGCTAAAGATGGTGGATGGATGGTTGGGGAAGAGATAGGGAGAGATACAATGTAGGCAACTTAAGAAAATTAAATTTTTTAAAAAGCTTCTTATTTGGCAGTTAAATCTCTGGGAACAAAAAGACAACAAAAATAATATTCAAGTATCTAAATCAACTTTTGTCAAGTAATATGGTAGAGTTGTCATGTAGCATTTCAAATAATCACAAAACTGCAAAAAATACTTGGGAATCATCCTACCAAAGCATATTAAATACTTAGATAGAGTGGACTATAAAACATTCCTTAAAGAAATAAAAACCTACAGAGAGGCTTGGAGAGACCTACATGGACTGATGCTAAGTGAGATGAGCAGAACCAGGAGATCATTATACACTTCGACAATGATATTGTATAAGGATGTATTCTGATGGAAGTGGATTTCTATGACAAAGAGACCTAACTGAGTTTCAATGGATAAATGATGGACAGAAACAGCTACACCCAAAGAAGGAACACTGGGAATACGAATGTGAACTATTTGCATTTTTGATTTTCTTCCCGAGTTATTTTTACCTTCTGAATCCAATTCTCCCTGTGCAACAGGAGAACTGTTCGGTTCTTCAAATATGTATTGTATCTAGGATATACTGCAACATATTTAACATATACAGGACTGCTTGCCATCTTGGGGGGGGGGGTGGAGGGAGAGAGGGGAAAAAACAAAACATAAGCGAGTGCAAGGGATAATGTTGTAAAAAATTATCCTGGCATGGATTCTGTCAATACAAAGTTATTATTAAATAAAATAAAATTAAAATAAAAAAAAACAAAAAAAATTATTATCATACCCATTTAATATATAAGGAAAACCTTGGAGAGGTTGCGTCTTGGAAAGAACAAAGGGATTTTCTGACTTTAAAAATAAAAATTGCAAAGTTCTTTTAATGATAAAAAAAAAAAAAGAAAGAAATAAAAACCACTTATATAGTTGGAGAGCTATTCTAAGCTCAAGACTGAGCTGTGCCATACAACAAAAATGACTATGTTACTAAAGCTAATTTATAGATTTGATGTGCTACCAATCAAACTATCAGATGAATACATTATAAATACTACATTCATTTGGAGGAACAAAACATTTAGAACATAAGGGAAATCATGAAAAAAAAAAATAAGAATAAAAGGAATACCAAATTAGAGCTAAAACCCTATTATAAAGCAAAAATGAAAAATCTGGAAACATTGGACAATTATATATTCTAACTTAGTAAACTAAAGAAATA
The DNA here is from genome assembly GCF_016432865.1 of Antechinus flavipes. Taxonomy (NCBI): domain Eukaryota; kingdom Metazoa; phylum Chordata; class Mammalia; order Dasyuromorphia; family Dasyuridae; genus Antechinus; species Antechinus flavipes. The sequence continues at coordinate 166,695,092 of NC_067401.1, forward strand.
GAAGTTGGTTTTACTAGAGTACTTACAGTAACCAACTATCTGGTCTACTCTAATTTAAAATAATGCATTCTCAAATGTTTATCATCTTTTAAAAAACTCACCAAATAAACTTCCCTCTCATTCCACTGTCTAGAAATTAGTTCTAGCTATGAGTCAGAAGTACAGAACCTATCCTCTTCCCAGATTAATTCTGACAACAAGCATTTCTAAAAGGCAGCAATCCCTGAAATCTGAATTATCTTTTTCAATTACTTACTCTGACTTGGATACTATATTCTAAAAGAAAGTGGCATTGCTTGGACTGAATAAAAGAAGGATCCTTTTAAAACCCATTATTTTCTCACTCTGAAGTTTTTAACTACAAAACAACAAAAAAAAATCTTTGAGAACATATAGAACAGTTCCACATATTCTTACTGGGACTTCAGGGGAAGTGCTTATTTGTTAGGTGATGAAATATGAGGACTATTAGAATAGTATTTTTTTTTAAATAGGCAAAACCAAGCATTTTTATAAACAATTTATAAACAAATTTTATAAATAATTATATACTGAAGATTTTTCTTTTTTGCCTGAAAATATTTAATAAGTAAAACTGATATAATAGTAAAACTCTCTAATGGAAATTATTAACTTCTTGCTGTGTTGCAAGATCTAAGATACAAATGTAATTGGGGAAGAAAGGACCTCAATATAATAAAATCAGAATTAGTTATATAAACTCTCATTCTAGTCAATTTGTTAAGTATATATTAGAGGGGAATGGTAATGATAAACATATATATGGTATAATACAAAATGACAAATATTCAGTGAAATTAGGGAAAACATGGTACTCATAAAAAGCTAAAAAGGGAAAAGATCTAAATTGACTGGATTAGGAGACACAAGGATCAAAAAATGTTTCATGGAAATGGAATCTTTTAACTTGGGCCTTGAATGATAATGAAGAGAATTTGAACCAGGAAGCCTATTTGAATTTTCAGCTATTCCATGAACTTATCATGCCCATTTCCTATCTGTACCAGGTCTTATATTACCATTCTTCTATCCTACTGAAATCATTCCTTTTCTTAAAGGTCCCAATATATAAAATTTCCTGCAGAAAGCCTTCTCTAATACCTCATCCCTCATGTGGTATTCCATATCAGATTATATTTTGCCCTTACCCAGAATCTAGACTTCAATAATTGGTTTCACATTCACTGCTACTTCCTAACCTTGTGATCCAAGTCAGGACTTTACCTCTGGAGCTCATTTCTCTAAACTTTAATATCTCTGCTTTAATATCTCTGACCCTAAGTAATTATTTTTGGAAAAAGTGAATGGGGAAGAAATCAGGAGGGGCATGCCTTGTACTATTGTACCTTGAGTCATCTTTCTCTGCAAATATAGTATTAAGCTGAAGCTCTTTGAGGAAAGTGAAGCTGTAATTTTCTACTTTTATATCCTAGTCCATAATAAGCACCTGATAAAAGTTTTTTTTTTAAAATTTTTCATATAAAGTGAATTGATGAAAAATACTTTAGATTTTCTGCATTTAAAAACTCTAAAATTCAGACTGATTACAGCACTCAACTTGATTCTTCTCTGTTAAGAGATTTGGGGGGTGGGGAACGAGCACTTTTATATAACACCTACAATGAGGCACTATGCTAAGTACTTTATAAATATTGTGTTTAATCTTCACAACAATTCTTTGAGGTAGCATTTATTATTATCCCCATTTTAAAGATGAGGAAATTGAGTACTAAGAAGTGAAATGAAGTGTCTTGTTCAGTCACAAAAACAATTAAGGTAAGAACTTGACTCTAGGACCAGAACTCTATTCACTGAGCCACTTCTAATAAATGCTCTCATATTTGATCCTACATGAGGTAGGTGTTACTATTATATACACTTTACAAAGGCAGCTGTTTGCTCAAATGACGACACAATGATAAAATGATGTTTTTCTCTATATATACAATCACCATTGCTGATTTCAGTTTCTTACCATTGTTTCAAATAATGTAACTCCACAAGTAATTCTCAAATCAACAGACTGAGTCATAATATCTGTCCTAAATTCCACTTCTACATTGCCAACTGTTGGGTAACTATCACCTACTAGATTTCTACAGGTGTCTTGAATAGAACATGTCTCAGTTTGGACCCATAATCTTATTCCCACAACCTCCTCTTACTCCAAACATCATTATTATTATTTTTTAATAGCTGAATTTCTTTGATGATACTCTTTATTGTTTTATTTTTTTTTTCTGTTCATACATTTACATTCATTCTTTAAACACATTTCCTTATGAATCATGTTGGGAGAGAAAAATCAGAGCAAAAAGGAAAAGCCATGAAAGAAAAAAAAAAAAAACAGAAGAAAAAGAAAAAAGTGAACATATTAATTTACATTCAGTCTCCATAGTTCTCTCCTGAAAGTAGATGGTGTTTTCCATCCAAAGTTTATTTGGATTGCCTTGGATCAATGAACCACTAAAAAGAACCGTCTATCACACTTGATCATTTCATAATTATATTGTTGCTATGAACAACTTTCTATTGGTTTACTCACTTCATTTAGCACCAGTTCATATCTTTTCAGGGTTTTCTGAAATCAACTTGCTCATCATTTCTTAGAGAACAATAATATTCCATTACATTAATACACTAGAACTTATTCAATCTTTCACTAACTGATAGGCATTTACTTAATCTCCAATTCCTTGCTACTACAAAAAGGATTGCTACAAACATTTCTGCATATGTGAATCCTTTTCCTCCTTTATGATTTCCTTGGGATATATAAACCCATTAGTGTCACTGCTGATCAAAAAGTATGCACAGTTTGAAAGCCCTTTGGGCATAGTGCCAAATGACTCTATAGAATGGTTGGATCAGTTTATAATCCCACCAATAATGTATTAGTGTCCCAGTTTTCCAACATTCCCTCCAACATTCATCATTATCTTTTCCTGTATCTGATAATATTCTTTATTCTAGTTCTGATGCATGATTCTTAACCAATAATAGATTGTCACATATTTATCACCACTATGTACCACAATATTTTTTTAGGGTTTATCTAAAACTTTAATGATTTGAAAATCATGATTAGCAGTTATATAGCATCCCTAGATGAATACTGAAATTCAAAAGATGGTACTTTTCAGGAAGAAGCTTAGGGACATTGAAAGTAATATATATTTCTCCTACTTTTTTGTAAAGGAGAGGAGGAATATCAACATATAACAATATGTATAATGTCAGACATCTTTTTTAACATTTACTAGTTTTGTGGAACTTTTTTGTTTCTTTTTCTATTCTTAATTTTTTGGAATGGATTTCTGAAATGGGAAAAGTATAAATATACATTACGTAATTTACATGAAGTATAAACAAAATATATCAATAAAAATTTTTATATTTTAATAAACCAAAAATTATAAAGAAAATCCAATTATTTATCTTCCTATTTTATACTTGGCTCAAGTCACAGTTCAACTAGATTGTAAATATAATATTTTTTTATATACAATAGTTTTTTATATACAAAACATACGCATGGGTAATTTTTCAACATTGACCCTTACAAAAACTTCTGTTTCAACTTTTCCCCTCCTTCCCTCCACTCCCTCCCCTAGACAGCAGATAGTCCCATACATGTTAAATACGTTAAATACAATATATGTATAAATATTTATAGTCATCTTCAAACACCATTATTTTTGTTGAAGGAATCACTATGTTCTAATTCATACAGTTATATAAGTTTGGCATATGACCTTAGATTCTTTTCCCAGCTCATTTTAAATTCTCTCCCCAGAACACCTAACATTGATTTTCTCTCTACTTACCTTAGTCAATGATCATAATTCAGGACCTCTTACACTCTTGCTTGGATTATAATCATGTGTTATTAATTACTTTAGCAGATAGCTTCCTGCTTTTACTTTTTCTTTTTACCCATGCTTATTTCATGTCAGAGGAGGCAGATGATGTATAGAAAAAATATAGAGAAATGTGGTTTTTTCTGCCTTGATTTTTAGTTTGAAAAATGCTAAACAGGATTCAGAGGTTACATTGTGGAGTACATGGAGAGCTGGCCTCAGAGATGGGAAAATGTGATTTAAGTTTCTCTGACACAGGCTAGCGGTGTGACATGGGCAATTCATTGAATTTGTGAGGGCTCCAGCTATGGATAAAAGAGGCAAAGAATCTACTGACTTGGACTGGTAAATAGAATTTCCCTATCTGAAAGTTCTGCATATTAATGAAATCAAAGGCCCAGGTCCAATCCCTTCTCTTCATCATAAATTGTTCTGGCAATAAATGTTAGTACTTCACAAAAACTGGCCTTAATAACACTAAAAAGAACAGGAGAACACAAATCCCCCTGAAGATGTACGAGAAACAATCCTACATCAGCAGAAAAAAATTCCTGCAAATTAAATATTAAACAATAAGAAATAATGTCCCACTTGTCTTAAAAATCAAAGTTATTCAAGCATATTAAAATCATGCTTACTTCTCTATTAAATCCAGTGTGACTCCAGGCACCAGACTGACACACTTCTGCATGCAAAACCTGTAGAAAAGAAAAGAAAACCACAATACCAGAACATTAAGTTTAAAGAAAGCAACAGTACTATGTTGGGGAAGAAGATGGGGGGGAAGAATTAGGGATATTTGCAATAAACTATTCAGATGCAAAAATGATAATCAGTGGAATTAGGAAAACTTGAATTAATATAAACAACAAGTATATATTAAAGACCAATTATATACCTACTTCAAGTCTTGTCTCAGCCACTGAGTCAATTAAAATAGGAAAAATAATTTAGGCTTTCATTGAAAATGCCTAAGTGTGAATAAAGTACCCTTTCTCCTCCCAGAACATCAGTCAAATAAGAATTCTGCATTTCTGTCTCCCATTATCACCCATCTTTGTTCCTCTTGAAAAAAAAAAAAATAAAAAAGACTGTTAAAACAGTCATACACAATTCTCTTTATGTAGCTATTCTTGGGTTCATATCAATCTTTTGACTGGTTAAGTGTCAGGCTGGTAAGTATTTCAATAAAGAGACGGGACAAGGAATTTGTAATGATGTATATTAGAGTCCCTGAAAAGGAGCACCAAGACATTAAAATGTGTGTGTGTGTGTGTGTGTGTGTGTGTGTGTGTGTTTAAAAGAATGTGGATAATCTGAGTTTTCTAAAGAAATGTAGAAATAAAATTTCTCTACAAGGAAAGTAAAACAGAAAGGTATATTTAGAGGGCTGCAGATAGTGGGGGAGCTCTGAGTAAGGTTTAAGACCCTTCAGCCCAGAGGGAACCTGACTGACAATATCTGGTTTGGCTACCCATTTCCCTTTGGTACCCATCTCCCTTCCTGAGAAGTCAAGGAGGGTGTGACCACCTGTGTTTACTTGAAGCAAGAGATACTTACAGTAAAAGGAATTCACATATCAATAGCAGGGTGCTTATAGTTAACATATGCGCAGTATGCTGTGGTGATGTGATGGTTCTATAGGTGGCACATGCTCAGTGTGCTGTAACAATGTAATTGTACTAAGGTATTTAAGGGCAGAGAGAACTTGAAATAAACAGACTCCATCTTTGACCAGCCTTGTGGGTTTCCAATCTTCTTTACTCCTCCACTAAGACCAAGAACTCGGGCTGATCCCAAGATCCTCCAGAGAACTGGTCAAGATGGTATATTTTGGCACCGCAGCCTGGGGGCTCTAGAAAGCACTGTGAATATTGAGGGAAGGAGAGACTGAACAGTACAGGTATACAGTATTCTGTGCCAAAATATATCATTAAGAACAAAATATAAAAAGCCAAAATTCTATAATATGTTGTTTATGAGAAACATATGAAACAGAGAAAATCACACAGAATAAAGTGAAAGACTGGAGCAGGTTATATTGTGCTTTAGCTGAAGTTAAAAAAAAAAAAAAAAAAAAAGCACAGGTAATGATTCTGATCTCAAACCAAGCAAAAGCAAAAACAGATCTAATTAAAAGAGATAAGAAAGGAAACTACATATTGCTAAAGGGTGCCATGTATCTTGAAGTATTATCAATGCTAAATATATATTCATCAAGTGGTATAGCATCCAAATTCTTAAGAGTAGTTAAGTGACTTGCAGGAAGAACTAGACAGCAAAACTATACTAATGGGGGATGTCAATCTCCCTTTTTCAGAACAAGATAAATCTAACCAAAAAATAAATAAGAAAGAAGGGGAGGGGAATAGAATTTTAGAAAACTTAGGTATGAAAGATATCTGGCAAAAATTGAATGGGGATAAAAAGGAATAGACCGTTTTTCTCAATGGTACATGACACCTACACAAAAATTGAGCTCATAATCAAAAGCAGAAAGGCAGAAATATTAAATGCACTCTTTTCAGATCATGATGAAATAAAAATTATGTATAATAAGGAGTCATGAAAACATGGATTACTAAAAAAATTTAATCTTAAAAAATGGGTGGGTAAAACAATAAATCATTTCACGTAAGAGAATAACAATGAAACAACATACCAAAACTTATGGGATACAACCAAAGCAGTATTTAGGGGAAATTTTATATCTTCCAGATGCTTACAAGAACACAACAGAGAAGATACAAGATCAATGAATTGTACATGCAATTAAAAAAGCTAAAAAAGAAGCAAATTGAAAACCTCAATTAAAATCAAATTAGAAATTCTGAAAATCAAAGCAGAATAATAAAATTGAAAGCAAACTATTGAACTAAAATAAATAAATAATATCATTACATAAATCTTAAATAAATACTATTTATAAATAGATAAAACTGAGTGTTGATTTTCATTTTATAAAAAACAACAAAATAACTAAACCTGTAGTTAATTTAATTAGAAAAACGAAAGAATTACCAAACATCACCTTATCAAAAAATGAAAAGGGCAAATTTATTTATCAATGAAGAGGAAATTAAAATAATTAGGGAATGCTTTGTCCAACTATAAACCAATAAATCTGACAATCTAATTTAAATGCAGATTTACAGAAATATAAATTGCCCAGTTTAACAAAAGAAAAAATAAAATATGTAAATAATTCCATTTTAGAAAAAGAAATTCAACAAGCCATCAATGAACTTTCTTAAGAAAAATTCTACATAAGCCAGATGGATTTACAAGTAAATTCTACCAAACATTTAAAGAATTAATACCAATACTCTATAAACTATTTGAAAAAACAAGAAAGTAAGAAGTCTTATCAAATTCCTTTATGGCATAGCTATGGTACAACTACCTAAACCAAGAAGAGCCAAAAATAAGAAAGAAAATTATAGACCAACTTCCTAATGAATATTGATACAAAAATCTTAATATTAGTAAAGAGATTACAGCAATTTATCACCAGGATAACATATTATGATCAAATCAATGATGACATGGATTTATACCAGAAATCCAGATTTGATTCAATATAAACAAAACTATCCACATAATCATATCAATAACAAAACAGAAATCATATATTTATCTGAATAGAAGCAGAAAAAGAATTTGACAAAAGACAGCATCCAATCCTAAAAAAAACACTAGGACATAGGAATAAACGGAATTTTCCTTAAAATGATAAGTAGCCCCTGCCTAAAACCACCAGCAAGCTTTATATGTAATGAGTATAACTTAAAAACATTGCCAATAAGATGAGAGGTGGAATAAGGATGTTTATTATCACCACTAGTATTGGTTTGTACTAAAAACAATAGCTTTAGCAATAAGAGAAGTAAAAGATATTGAAGAAATTAGAGTACACAATGAAGAAACAAAACTATTACTCTTTGGAGATGATATGGTGGTATATTTAGAAAAACCGAGAGAATCAACTAAAAAAGTACTTTGAAACAATTAACAATGTTGGAAAATTTGAAAGATTTAAAACAAACTCACATAAATCACTGGAATTCCTAAAAAACAAAGAGTAGCACCAAGAGATAGAAAGAGAAATCCTAGTTAAAATAACTGTAGACAATATAAAATATTTGGAAGTCTACCTGCCAAGACATAGCCGGAAACTATATGAACACAATCACAAAACATTTTTCACACAAAGTCAGAAATTAGAAAATGTCAATTGCTCATGAGTAGGCCGAGCTAATATAATAAAAATGGCAATTCTACCTAAATTAATCTACTTATTCAGTGCCATACCAATGAAACAAGAAAAAAAAAACACACACACACACACACACACACAAACCTAAAATTGTTTATGTATACTAAAAAGAGCTAGAAAAAAAAATAACAAAATTCACCTGAAAAAAAATACAAAAGAAGGTGGCCTTGCAGTAATGGATCTCAAACTATATTTTAAAACACCAAACATCAAAACCACTTGGTACTGGCTAAGAAATAGAGTGGTAGAGTAGTGTAATAGGTTAAGTACACAAGATAAAATAGTGAATTACTATAGTAATCTACTGTTTGATAAACTCAAAGACTTCAGCTTCTGGAATAATAACTCATTATTTGACAAAATTGCTGGAAAAACTAGAAAAAAGTATGGCAAAAAATAGGTACATACCAACATCTCACACCCTCTATTAAGATAAAGTCAAAATGGATTCATGATTTAGACATAAAGAGTGATACAATAAGCAAATTAGGAGACCAAGGAATAGTTCACCTGTCAGATCTTTGGAGAAGGGAGGAATTGATGACTAAACAAGAAATGTTTTGCATAAATAAAATCAATGCAGTCTAGATAGAAGGGAAGCAGCAAGCTGGAAGCAATTTTTACAGTGTTTCTGATAATAGTCTCATTTCTAAAACATAGAAAACCGAGTCAAATTTTAAAAAATATATTATTTCCTAATTGATAAATGGTCAAAAGATGTGAAAAAATAATTTTTAGATGAAGAAATTAAACCCATCTATAGCTATCTGAAAAAAAGCGCTCTAAATCACTACTGATTAGAGAAAGGTACATTAAAAATAACTCTAAGAGAAATGCAAATTAAGACAACTCTGAGGTACCACTACATACCTCTCAGATTGGTTAAGATGACAAGAAAAGATAATGACCGATGTTGGAAGGGATGTGAGAAAACTGGGACACTGATACATTGTAAGTGGAGTTGTGAACTGATCCAACCATTCTGGAAAGCAATTTGGAACTATGTTCAAAGGGCTTAAAAATGTGCATACTCTTTGATCCAGCAGTGTCTATTGGGCTTATATCCCAAAGAAATCCCAAAGAGAAAGGGTCCCACATGTGCAAAAATGTTTGTGGCAGCCCTTTATGGCAAGAAACCGGAAAATGAGTGGATGCCCATCAATTGGAGAATGGCTGAATAAGCTATGGTATATGATTGTTATGGAATATTATTGTTCTACAAGAAATGATCAGCAGGATGATTTCAGAGGCTTGGAGAGACTTACATGAATTAAGTGAAATGAGTAGAACCAGGAGATTATATGACAATCAATTTCAATGGACATGGCTCTTTTCAACAATGAGATGATTGAGGCCAGTTCCAATGATATTGTGAAGAAGAGAATCATCTACACTCAGAGAGGACTGTGGGAATTGAGTATGGCTCACAACATAGAATTTTCACTCTTTTTGCTGTGTGCTTGCATTTTGTGTTCTTTTTCATTTTTTCCCCTTTTTGATCTGATGTTTCTTGTGCAGCATGATAATTGTTCAAATATGTCTACATAGATTGGATTACTTACTATCTACGGGAGAACATGGGGGGAAGTGGGAGAGAAAAATTTGGAACACAAGGTTTTGCAAGGATTAATGTTGAAAAATTATCCATACATATGCTTTGAAAATAAAAGGCTAGAATTAAAAAAAAATAAATAAAGGAATAAAAAGAGAAAAAAAATAAAAATAATTCTGAGGTACCATCTCACACCTATCAAATTGGCTAAGATGACAGGAAAAAGGTAATGACAAATACTGGAAGAGATGTGGGAAAACTGAAACATTAATGCATTGTAGGTGAGTGGTGAAGTGATCCAATCATTCTGGGAAGTAATTGGAAATTTGCTCAAGCTGCTATAAAATTGTGCATACCCTTTAATCCAGCAGTACCATTACTAGGCCTCTGTCCCAAAGAGATCATAAAAGAGGAGAAAGGACTCACATCTCTGATAATAGTTTGATAACAAATATAAGAACAAAAGCTATTGCCAATTTAAAAAATGGTCAAAGGATATGCATAAACAGTTTTTAAAAGAAAAACTTCAAATTATTAATCAGCGTGAAAAATGTTCCAAAAATTAATAGTAAGAGAAATAATAAAAACAACTCTGTAGTTTGACTGATTTGCTTCATTTTCTGGTATTTGTTCCCCCCTCATTGAGTATATTTCTTAGCACAAAACAGGAGCCTAATAAATATATATTTATTGAATACTTGAATAGAAGCAGGGATAGATGAAAGCAAAGATGAACAATATCTGATCAATCTATAATGGTTTTTGTTGCATATTTGTAATACTGTTAACAAATGGCATAGCCAGTAAGTTTGATGTTTACTTGAGTTAAGATTATGATTTTTGAAACATCTTAAAAAATATAAGCAACTGCTTAAGAGAAAAGAGATTTCTATAATTCATTAAATAAATAACAATACATATAACTGAAGGAAAAAGGAAAACCCAAGACTGACTGATTAATGGGAGATTACAATTATGGGAATTAATAGGGAAATATTAAAATATATTTCTAGATTTCCTTAGATACCAGAATAATGAGAATGAATATGGAACCTAGTAGAGTAGCAGGCTGAGGATTGTGATTACCTTATGTAGATTACATAAAAATGCAGATGACTGAAATACTATTACAGAAATAATCATATGGTTTTAAATATTTTTTCATATTACTAATAAGGAAAATTGTTTTTCTAAGGGTAAACCACCATTGACTGTGGCAATAATACAACTTGATCATACTGCTCTATAGTCCTTTTGACATCATTTTATTTAATCAATACTCATTAAATATGTTTGATTTTTTCTTCTTTATTCTCAAAGCTCTGTCCTGAGTCATATCTTTTTGGGAACCTGATCTGCTGAGATGCTTAATTATTATTTCTAAGATGATGTCTCAAAGATATATATTTCAAACTCTTTCTCCTCTCAATATTTCTTTTTCCATCATTCTCTGAAACCTTCTTCACCCCAGAAAGATGCCTCCATCATCATTTTCCACCAGTCCTCTCATCCTTCCCCCCTCCATTGATTTCTCAATTCACTGCACATATTTCAGCTTCTTTTGAGGGGTTGTTTCAAAGTTTGCCATCCCACTCTACCCTCCTAATACAAGAGGGTAGAGACTCTATTTATGCTTCAATTCTATTCCCAGTAAAAATCACAGTGTCTGGTACATAATAAGTGCTTAAAAATCCTTTTTGACTTGTCTTGATACCAACTGACATAGCAACAAGAGTGGATTGGACATTTGGATCTAGTTGTCCCATTATCTCAATTAAACGTCTATAAAAATGAACTTAAAACGTTTTATACCAAACCTACCAACTTTTGGCCTCTATTTCTATAGACAACATTAACAAGTTTGACAATCTTGGTATCATCTTCAACTTCTCACACACACTCTACATTTCTACTTAGATACCAATATTTTTATTTTGATCCCTTTGACACTTGTCTCTTTTTTCTCCACTCACAGTCAACAAACTGGCTCATTTAAGCTTTCATTACATAATCTCCAGTCTGTTGTCTTACCCTTCAGTAAGTTTCTCTGTCTCAATTTTCTGTCCTTGACAATCTGTCCTTCTAAAAACTGTGAAACTGATCTTCCCAAACCTCAAATATCAATTTCACCACCAAATGCAAATAGGTTAGTGCCTCTCTGTTACTTTAAGATCAAATATAAAGTCTTTCCTTTGGTATTTAAAGTTCTTCACAGGCCCCAAACCATATTTTAATACATGTACACACACACACACACACACACACACACACACACACACTCACTATGGATTAGTCAAATGGATTTTGCTATTCCTCATATATGAATTTGAATTCACATGACTTTAGATGCAGTGTCAGTTTAGTATTAGTATTGGTATAATGTTTATGATTTTGTGCATAATATGACTGTTTAGCATTACAATAAGCAAGGAGGTATACAGATTCAACAGAATAGAAGACCATTAAAAGATCAATTTTACACATAAAAAGTTTATGCCGTAGGCAGTTAACTTCCCTGAGGAAATGAGTTCTGATTTTCAGTGAACTTTTTTCTGATGCAAGAAAAGGATGTATATGCAAGCTACAAGGTACTCAGGCTTATTCTGGATATAATGTTTGGTTTAACTCATGTTCCTAATAATATGATTTTATATTTTTTGTCTTTTGACATGAATGAAATTTCAGCTTAAAAAAAAATCACCTGGTACCTAATAAATTTTGTTTCAGCATTTGTATCATATGTCTTTCTTTTATATAACAAATTATTTATTTTTGTTTTCTCTTCCATTATGTTAATGCATTCACATTTAAAACCATGATTGTTAGGCTTGTAACACCCTCCATTTTTATTTTGTGGTTTATTTTCTCCTTTAAATCAATATTTTATTCCTGTGATAACTTTTTTCTTACACTAACAGAAATGAAATCCATCACACCTAGACCATCAGCAAGGTTGTAGTATTGATTTAATTAATTAAGTATACACAAATTAGATTCAAAGAGTAGCTACATTGGCTTTCATGTGAACAGAATAGGGATTTTGAGACCTAAGTAGAAAAGATGAGTGAAACCCTTTCATTAGAGAGGAGAAAAATGAAATTCAGATGAGTTAAAAGACATGCCAAAGTAACACCATTAGGAAATGTCTAAGATGGGAAATGAATTTTGGTCTTACTGACTCTTAAGACCAGCCTTCTAATAACTAATGGATAACAAATTTTAAATAATTGTTTAATATTTCTGTCATGTAGGCAAAGACACCAGAAACCAAATTTTAAAACGAATTTCTTATGTTTAGAAGAACTGCCCATGTTTAACCTATATTGTATCACTTGATATCTAGGGGAAGGAGGAGGAGAGAAGGGAGGAAGAAAAATTTGGAACACAAGGTTTTACAAAGGTGAATGTTGAAAATTATTTTTGAATATATTTGAAAGAATAAAAAGCTATTATTAAAAAAAAAAAAATTTAAGCAGCATTGACTTCCTTAACAGTTACAATAAAAATGACCACTTCAAAATAAGACTTCAAGCAAGCTCAGTCTCACTGGGTGAAAAGGATGTTCATCCCAGATCAGACAGACTCTGGGAAAGCCAGTGAGAGGGTCTTCATCATAGTAAATCAGCAACTGAGACCCTCAGTCCTGGCTCAGCAGTGGAGCACAGCAGGGGGGCAGCTTCCAGTTCCAGCTCGGAAGGCATACTCTGCGAAACCAGGCTATTACCTGCATAGAGCAGGCAAAGCTATCCTCTGCCAACACAAGGGGGCGCTGTGCTCAAAGCCAAGGTCAGAACTGTATAGGAAGCTTGGGACAGTGCCCCCTGTAACGCAGGAGCAGACTCAACCATATAAGTAAAAAATAGAAGAAATGCCAAAAAAAAAAAAAAAAAAAAGACAGAAAATGAGCAAGAAACAGAAAATAAACTTGACCATAGAAAGCTACTACGGTGACAAGGAAGATCAAAACACCAACCTGGGACAGAATATCCACAAAGAGGGAGATCAATTGGTCTCAAGCCCAAAGAGGCTTCTTGAAAGAGCTCAAAAAAAAAAAAAAAAAAAAAAAAAAAAAAAAAAAAAAAAAAAAAAAAAAAAAAAGGCTCATTCAAAAGCCTAGAATCCTCTCTCCTCTCATCTGTTTCCCAATTCTCTGTCTTCCTTCAAATTTCAGCTAAAGTTCCACTTCTGCAAGAAACCTTTCCTAGTTTTCTCTTAATCTTGGTGCTTTCTCTGTGAGATCATGTACATTTTATTATGTAGATACATATATAGAGAGATTATATATCTATATATCTATACATATATGTAGGCATAAGTATATGCTATATATAAAGAGAGCGATCATCTCCAATTTATCGTGTGTGTACACTCACAAACATATATACAAGATGATCTCAGAAAGTACACACACACACACACACACATATATATATGTATATGTGTGTATATAGGTATAATATATAATTGATACCTATATGTGTATGCATGTGTAATAGATCACTTCCACTTTATCTTATATATTGGATTAAATTTACTAAGAATTCTCTCCAAAACAGCCTTGTGAGGTAGGAAATACTTCTTATCCATAAGACTAGAGTAACTAGAGTAAACAGTACTACAGACATATTCAAAGGCTTTACAAGTCATCTAATCAAAACCCTGTTTTTAAAAATAAGGTAAATGAGGCACAAAATGTTTTATTTATATGTGTGTGTGTATGTATATATACACATAGGACAAAATGGATATGATCTTGGAGAGAAAGCACCAAGATATATCTATCTATATTTAAATATGTATCTATGTCTATATCCAGCTATATCTATAGCTGTAACTTATTTGTATTTAGTTACTTTGTTGTTGCTGTTCTTCCCTATTAGATTAAGAAGGCCCAGAAGTCAGAGACTGTGTAAACCTTTCTTGGAACACCAGCATTTATCACAGTACTTGTCACATAGAAGGTGCTTAATAAATATTTATTGACTGGTTAATATCTAAATGGTGTCCCATCTCCAACAACAACAATAGCATTCTGTACTCAATAAGTTGTTAATAAATGTTTAGTACTTAATAAATGTTCTGTACTGAATAAGTTCTTAATAAATGAACAGGAAAAAAATACAATTGGACAAATGAAAAAAAAAAAATCCACTGAAAAAAAAAAACAAAACCTTCAAAAGTAGGATTAACCAAATGGAAAAGGAGCTACGAAAGCTAACTAAAGAAAATCACACATTAAAAACTAGAATGGGACAAATGGAAGCTAATGACTCTATAAGACATATATATCATAATGACTAATGACTCTATAAGACATATAATCAGTCAAACAAACTAAAAAGAATGAAAAACAATGGAAGAAACTCTGAAATAACTCACTGGAAAAACAGCCAATTTGGAAAATAGATCCAAAAGAGATAATTTTAAAATTATTAACCTACCTGAAGTCCATGACCAAAAAAAAAAGGGCCTAGATAATATTCTACAAACAGAGGGAGAAAACTCATTGAAAGAAGCTATCATTGTTTCAGAAAGTAATCCTACAAGGAAAACCCCAAGGAATATTGTTGATACTACTCTAGAACTACAATCTCAAGGAAAAAATATTGCAAGCTGACAGACAAAAATGATTCAAATATCAAGGAGCGGCAGTCAGAATTACCCCAGACATGGCAGCTTCTATATTGAAGGATCAGAGGGTTTAGAATACCACATTCCAAAAGGACTTGGGGTTACAACCAAGAATTAACTACTCAGTGAGACTCAGCATCATCTTTCAGGGGAGGTGATGGATCTTCAATAAGGAAGAGACTTTCAATCATTTCTACTGAAAAACCAGAACTAATCAGAAAATTTAGTCTACAAACACAGGACTCAAGAGAAGCATAGAAAGGTAAATGGAGAAAATATTTGTTATTTAAAGGTTAATCTGTTTACATCCCTAGTTGGGAAAATAATATTTATAATTCTTGAGAACTGTATCTGTCACTGGGGCAGACAAGAGTGGGACATCACATAGATAGGGTGTGACTGTGAATGAACTCTGATGTGATATATCAAAGAAAAAGACATTAAGAGGAGAAAAAAGATCTGTACTGTAAAAAAGAGGAAAGAAGAGGTATAATGGGACAATCAGATCACAAGAAGAGGCACAAAAGACCCATTATAACCAGAAAAAGAAGAGAGGGGGATAAGGATTGTCTGAAGCTTGATCTCATCAGTTTTGGCTCTTAGAGGGAATAAACTGAAGCATTCAGCTCGGTATAGAAATTTATCTAACCTTATAAAGAAGTAGGAGGAGAAAGGAGAAGGAAAAAGAGAGTCGGACTAGAAGAGAGGGTAGAATTACTAGAGAAAAACGGTAAGAGAAAGGGAGAAAGGGTGATAGAACATAAGGTAGTGGGTGGGATTGGGTTAAAAAAACTATTAAGGATAGGATGGAAAGAAAACAAAAGTATATACAAAGGAGAAAATAGGAAGGAGGGAAATACAGAGCTAGTAATCATAACTGTGAATATGAATGGAATGAATTCTCACATAAAACAGAAGCAAATAGAAAAGTGGATAAAAAAAAGAATTCTACAATATATTGTTTACAAGAAAGACATGTGATGCAGAGAAACACATACAAAGTAAAGGTCAAAAGCTGGAACAAAATTTGTTATGCTTCAATTTAAGTATAAAAGCAGGGGTAGCAATTCTGATTTCAGATAAAGCAAAAGTAAAAATAAGTCTTATCAAAGGAGACAAGGAAAGACAGTACATTTTGATAAAGGGTACCATGAACAATGAAGTAGTAAAGCTACGAAATGTGTACACATCAAATGGTAGAGCAACCAAAATTCCCGGAGAAGATTTTAAGCTAGGTACAGGAAGAAATAGAAAGTAAAATTATACTAGTGGGGAACATCAACCATTCCATTTCAAAATCTGACAAATCTAACCACAAAATAAACAAGAAACTAAGGAAGTTAACAGAATCCTAGAAAATCTAGATATGATAAACCTCTGGAGAAAACTGAACAGGGACAGAGAAAAATACACCTTTTCCTTGGCATATACCTATTCCTACACAATAATTAATAATGTATTAGGGCATAAAAATCTCACAATCAAATGCAGAAAGGCAGAAATCATAAATGCTTCCTTTTCAGACCACAATGCAAAAAAAAAATTAAATTCAATAAAGGGACAGAAAAGATAGACTAAAAACTAAATGGAAATTAATTAATCTACTTCTAAAAATTAAGTGGACCAAATAACAAATCATAGAAACAATCCATAATTTCATCCAAGAAAATAAAAATAATGAGACAACATACCAAAACCTATGAGATACAGCCAAGGCAGTTTTTAGGGGAAAGTGTATATCTCTAAATAGGTATATGAATAAAAAAGAGAAAGAGGAGATCAATGAATTGGGCGTGCAACTAAAAAAGCTAGAAAAGAACAAATTTTAAAAACCCCAAATTAAATACCAAATTACAAATTCTGAAACTCAAAAGAGAGATTAATAAAATTTTAACTAAGAAAAGTATTGAGCTAATAAATAAAACTAAGAGTTGCTTTTATGAAAAAACAACAACAACAAAGACAAATCTTTGGTTAATTTAATTAGAAAAATTAAAGAAAAAAATCACTGGCGTCAAAAATGAAAAGGGTGAACTTCCCAACAATGAAAAAAAAATTAAAGTAATAATTAGGAACTATTTTGCCCAACTGTATGGCAGCAAACCTCACAATCTAACTGAAATGGAAGAATATTTACAAAAATATAAATTTCCCAGATTAATAGAAGAGGAAATAAATACTTAAATTTAATTAATTAATTAATTAAATGTAAATACTTAAATAGTCCCATTTTAGAAAAAAAGGAATTGAACAAGTCATTAATGAACTCCCTAAGAAAAAATCTCCAGGGCCAGATGAACTCATAAATGAATTCTAGTAAACATTTAAAAAACAATTAATTCCAAAACTATGTAAACTATTTTGGAAAATAGGCAAAAGAATCCTGCCAAATTTCTTTTATGACACAAATATGCTTCTGATAACTAAACCAGGAAGAGTCAAAACAGAGAGAGAAAATTATAGGCCAATCTCCCTAATGAATATTGATCAAAAATTGTAAATAAAATATTAGCAAAGAGATTACAGCAACTTATCAGCAGGATAATATACTATGACCAAGTGGAATTTGTACTAGGAATGCAGTTCTCATTTAATATCAGGAAAACTACTACTATAATTGACCATATCAATAATAAAACCAACAGAAAACATATGATAATCTCAATAAATGCAGAAAAAGCTATGGACAAAATGTAGCACCAATTCCCATGAAAAACATGAGACAGCATGGGGATAAAGGGAGATTTCCTTAAAATAATAAGCAATATCTATCTAAAACCAACAACAAGCATTATTTGTAATGAAGGGAAGCTAGAAGCATTCCCAATATGATCAGAGGTGGAACAAGGATGCCCATTATCACTGCTATTATTCAACATTGTACTAGAAATTTTAACTTGAGCAATAAGAAAAACAAATTAAAAGAATTAGAATAGGTAATGAGGAAATAAAACTATCACTTTTTGCAGATGATATGATGATATACTTAGAGAATCCTAAAACATCATCCAAAAATCTATTGAAAACAATTTACAACGTATTAAACTATATATTACTGACAAAGCCTATCAGCAAAAGACAGAGAAATTCCATTTAAAATAACTATAAACAAAATAAAATACCTGGGGAGTTTACCTGCCAAGACAAATCCAAGAACTATATAAACATGATGGCAAAACATTTCTCACACACAAATAAAGTCAGATTTAAACAACTGAAAAAATATCATTTGCACATAGATAGCCTGAGCTAATATAATAAAAATGACAATTCTGCCTAAATTGGTCTACTAGTTTAGTGCCATAGAAATAAAACTGCCAAAAAAATATTTTATATAACTAGAAAAAATATTAACAAAATTCTTCTGGAAGAACAAAAGGTCGAGAATATCAAGGAAATCAAGGGGGGAAAAATACAAAGTATGGTGGTTTAGCAGTACCAAACCTAAAACTATTACAAAGCAACAGTCATCATAACCATTTGGTACTGGCTAAGAAATAGATGGTGGAATGTGCAAAAATATTTGTATTAGCACTTTTTGTAGTGTCAAGAAACTGGAAATTGAGTGAACACCCATCAGTTAGAGAATGGCTGAATAAGTTATAGCATATGAATATTATAGAATATTACTGTTCTGTAAGAAATGATCAGCAGGATGATTTCGGAGAAGCCTAGAGAGACCTATGTGAACTGATGCTAAGTGAAATGAGCAGAATCAGGAAGTCGTTATATATGACAAACAGCAAGATTAAAAAGTGATTAATTCTGATGGACATGGTTCTTTTCAACAACAAATAATTCAGGCCAGTTCCAATGATCTTGTGATGGAAAGAGCCATCAACACCCAGAGAGAGGACTATGGGGACTGAGTATGGATCACAACATAGTATTTTCACCGTTTTTACTATTATTTGCTTGCATTTTGTTTTCTTTCTCATTTTTTTTTCTTTTTTGATCTAATTTTTCTTGTACACTATGATAATTGTGGAAATGTGTATAGAAAAATTGCATGTGGCTAACATAATTGCTTGCCATTTTAGGGAGGAGATGGGGGGAAGGGAAAGAAAAAAAAATTTGGAGCACAGGGTTTTGCAAGGGTGAATGCTAAAAATTATCCATGTATATGTTTTTAAAAATAAACAGTTTTAATAATAAAAAAGGGAAGAAATAGAATGATGAATCAGTGGAATAGATTAAACACACAGCACAACAATTAAGGTCTATAGTAACCTAGTATTTGATAACCCCCCAAACTCCAGCTTCTGCAATAAGAAATCACTATTTGACAAAAATTGTTGGGAAAATTGGAAAATAATATGTCAGAAACTCAGTACAGACCTATATCTCACACCCAAACTAAAATAAGGTCAAAATGGATACATGATTTTGATATAAAGAATGATAGCATAAATACATTAGGAGAACAAGGGATAGTTTAATAGATAGATTGTTGGAGAAGGGAAGAATTTATGATCAAAAAAGAACTAGAGAACATTATGAAAGGCAAAATGGACAACTTTAGTTACATTAAATTAAAAAATTTTTGCACAAACAAAACCAACAGAAACAAGATTAAAAGGCAAGTACACATCTCAGGAAAAATCTTTACATCCAGTGTTTCTGATAGAGTTCTCAAAGAACTGTCAAATTTATAGAAATACAAAGTATTTCCCAATTGATAAATGGTCAAAGGATACAAATACACAATTTTCAGATGACAATGACAACATTAAAGACATCTATTTTTATATGAAAAAAATGCTCTAAAGCCCTAAATGCAAATCTAAGATGACAGAAAAGATAATGGCAAATGTTGAAGGGAATGTGAGAAAACTGAGACATTAATGCATTGTTGGTGAAGTTGTGAAATGATCTAACTATTCTGGAGAGCAATTTGGAATTATGTCCAAAGGGCTATAAAACTGTGAATACGCTTTGATCCAGCAGTGCCATTACTGATTCTGCATCTCAAGGAAATCATAAAAGAAGGAAAAGGACCCACATGTGCAAAAATGTTTATAGCAGCTCTTTTTGTGGTAGCAAATAATTGGAAAAGGAGTGGATGGGGAATTGGAGAATGGCTGATTAAGCTGTGGTATATGAAGATAATGGAATATTATTTTTTTATTAAAAAAAATGATGAGCAAGCTGATTTTAGAAAGGCCTGGGAAGATTTACACAAACTGACACGAGCAAAACAAGCAGAACCAGGAATATATTATACACAATAACAGCAAAAATGTGCAATGAAAGACTTGGTTCTCCACACATGATTTATAAAGCAATGTATATTAAAAATAAATTAATTTAAAAAAAAAAAACCTGAGAGTTTGATTTTGTTTTGGTGGGGGGGGGGGGGGGAATCATTTATTTATTTTTGCTCCCTTTTCTTTTTTTTTTCTTTATTAGACCTTTTTATTTTTCAAAACATATGTATGGACAATTATTCATCATTAGCCCTTACAAAATCTTGTGTTCCAATTTTTCCCACTCTTCCCCCACCCCCTCCCTTAAATGGCAAGTAGTCCAATATATGTTAAATATGGTAGAAATATACATTAAATCTATTATATGCATACATATTTTTACAATTATCTTGCCTCATAAGAAAAATCAAATCAAACCAAAGGAACAAAATAAAATGCAAGCAAAAAACCCCAAAAGAGGGAAAATGTTATGTTGTGAACCAAACTCAATTCTCACAGTCCTCTCTCTTCTTCACTAAACAACTGGAACTGGTCTGAATCATCTCATTGTTGAAGAGAGCCACATCCATCAGAATTGATCATCATATAATCTTGTTGTTGCTGTGTACAATAATCTCCTGGTTCTGCTCATTTCATTTAGTATCAGTTCATGTAAGTTTCTCCAGGCCTCTCTGGAATCATCCTGCTGGTTGTTTCTTAACATTCATATGCCATAACTTATTCAGCCATTCTCTAACTGATAATCAGTTCTAGTTTCTTGCCATCACAAAAAGAACTGCCACAAACATTTCTGCACATGTAGGTCCCTTTTTCTCCTTTAAGATCTATTTGGGATATAAGCCCAGTAGAAACACTGCTGGGTTAAAGGATATTCAGAGTTTGAGAACTTTTTGGGCATAGTTCCAAATTACTCTCCAGAATGGTTGGATCTGTTCACAATTCCACCAACAATGTATCAGTGTCCCAGTTTTCTCACATCTCCTCCAAATTCATCTTCATCTTTTCCTGTCATCTTAGCCAATCTGAGAGGTATATAGTAGTATCTCAGAGTTGTCTTAATTTGCATTTCACTGATCAATAGTGATTTAGAGAACATTTTAATATGACTAGAAAGTTTCAATTTCTTCATCTGAAAATTGTCTGTTCATATCCGTTGACCATTCATCAGTTGGAGAATGGCTTGAATTCTTATAAATTTGAGTCAATTCTCTCTATATTTTAGAAATGAGGCCTTTATCAGAACATGTGAATGTAAAAATGTTTTCCCAGTTTATTGCTTCCCTTCTAATCTTGTCTGCATTTTGTTTGTACAAAAACTTTTTAAATTAATATGATCAAAAGTATCCATTTTGTGATCAATAATGATCTCAGAAACTGAGTTTCTTTAGCAACATTATTAGATTCTGAGATGCAGTAGCGATAGATTATCCAACCAAGACACATTCAGATACCAAATTTCCCTTCCAGAAAAAAATTCTATATTTAATTCCATTTTAAATGCATATGTCAATTGTCAATTTAAATGCACTCATGCCAATGCATAATGTGTACTTGAATGACTTCAAATATGTAATTTATTTTTAAAAGCACCCAAAGAAGGGATTTCAATAATTTCCTTTTAAAAATGCCCAACAAATTATAAACTTGAGATATTTTCCCTAGTTAACTGAAACAGAATCCTTTCATTCAGTTAAAACCATAGGCAGCAAAAGATAAGACTTGCTATTCAAAAGGATATCTGAATATTTAAACTATATTAATCAAGCGGGGTGCAACTGCAAGTAAACTACAAAAAATGACTTTAAACTCTTTACAATCCAAATATCAAGGACTAGAAACCTGATCTAATGAAGATATGCTCATCTCCATCCCTCCTTAGATCACAGTCCAACCATCTGAACACTCTAAAATATGACATGAAGTAAAGGGGACTTCTTATACATTTTGGGTTTTAAAAAACTGTAAAGGAGAGAGCTAAAAGTGAAATAAATAAATATTATTGTAAGGACAGAAGGAATAGAAATTAGATGAGAATAGCATTATTATAACGATGATTCTCTAGGAAGGAATAAAGTTAGAAATACCTGAGAAAATTCAAGCAACTGAAAAACAAAACATACTAATAAAATCGTTTATCATAAAAAAAAAAAAATTTAAATAGAACTTAACTAGAAATTCCTGGGATATGTCCTAAAAGCAGAATCTTCAAATTTGTGAATATTATCACTTTAAGTAACCTATTCATTTACTATATCATTTCCTAATCTGTAAAGAAAATTCATTAATGATGAACTGTATTAATTTAACACTTTTTTTTGGCGTTAATAGAAAAAAAAAAAAGATAAAAATTACTCCAAGGTGTCCTGTAATTGGGTTACAAACTATTCTAAAGATCAAATTGCTCCATTTGAATGAAATGTGGACATTTTTTATTGTTTCTTAATATGTTATGGCACAATTTTTTTTTTAGGGGGGGAGTTACTATCTCAATGAAATTTTTTTTGTGTCCAATCTGCTAATCTGCCTTCTAGGTTTAGAAACCGATTTGTCATTTAAAGACTTGTAGTAATAGACTACTTAGCCTTCCTATTTTGTCTATCATAATTTATCCTATGAAGCCTTTTCATATTTAATGTCTATAATCACACTACAAGGTATCTTTCTTAAAGAATTTAACCTACTATAATTTCTTTTTTTCCACAGCACTTCACTTTACTATTTTGCTACTATTTTCAGCATATTTATACTTCTAGAGACATTTAGGTGATGCAGTGCATAAAATGCTGTGCCTGGAGTCAGGAAGAATCATCTTCCTGGGTTCAAATTTGGCCTCTGACATTGTTTGTGTGACTCTAGGCAATCTGTTTGCCTCAGTTTTCTCTTATGTAAAAAATGAGCTGGAGAAGGAAATGGCAAACCACTTCAGTATCTCTGCCAAGAAAACCCCAAATGGGATCATAAAGAGTCAGATATAGTTGAAAATAACTCAACAACAACATAATTTTAACCAACTTTAGAAGATCATAGACTTAATTTTCTATGAGGTAAAATATATTAATCAATGACATAAATTGCTAAATTATGGAAGCAATAGATGCTTATGAACTGTTTGCAAGGTACCCATCAATTTAGTAGAATTAGATGAGTATAATTATAATTTTTAACACTGCTGACTTAAACAACTGGTGGAATTTTGTTAAGAAAATCAAGAGAACTTAAAAGAAAAAAATCTTAATGAAGAAAACAAGATTTTGAGTGTATAACTACTGCCACATCAGGTCAGAACAAGTAAATTAATTGTGGATATTGTAAATAAAACTTCCCTTCTGTAAAATGTGATAAAAAAAAAATTAACCAGAAGACAATTTATGAAACCAACAAATTTCATGGAATTTTTTGTAGTAGAGAAGATAAGCCAATTCACATGAAATTTTCAATTAATTTCAAAAAGTGAAGTCATGTTTTACTCATTTAAGATACTTCCTGCTCTATTCTGCACTAAATGGAAGGTTTGATTTCATGCACCAAGAAACATACTTACTTTAGTTACTAAGGAGACATTTTTTCTGAATGCTTCCAAACTGCATTTTAGACATCATCCTGTGAATTTCTAGATACTCTTGGTGCTGGAATACTCTCTTTAAAGACAAAGTAGATTTTTAAAGATTTCTTTTATAAGCTGGGACTGATTCAGAACAGACCTTTCTGATATTTGGAGAGAAAGGAAGTTTGACTTGGAAAGAAACAGATTCTATACAACTAACAATTAAAAAAAAGAAATCTGTTTTGTCATGGAATAAGAAATTACATTTAAATTTATAGAACTGATTCAGTTAGGCACAGCTTTCCCACCTCTATGTTGGTGATATTGGTAGCTTAGTTAATTTTGAGGGAAAACAAGTCCTGACTGTAGAAATACGATATATCAATGACATAAGCCTTATTTTCAGATTTCAACATTTTAAACAAACTAGTAATTGTAATTGCAATTATAATGGAAGACATTATTCTCAACATAATTTACTAGAAAATATGTCCTAGTGGGAAAATCTGCTGCATTATCGACCCTAGGGCAGTCAGCTAGAGGCCCTGTTGTCCTGAAGAGGAAGCCTAGGAGCAGAACTCAACCTTTATATATAAGTAAAAAAGCAAAGAGTTCTCACCATAGAGAGCTATTATGGAGACAGGGAATACTAGACCACAAGCCCAAAAGAGAACACCAAAGACAAAATGCCTCTAGGTGAAACCTCAAAAGGGAATATGAACTGGTCTCAAGCTCAAAAAGCTCTCTTGAAAGAGTTCTAAAAGAATTTTAAAAGAGAGTTACAACAAAAATGGGGAAAAGAAATGAGAGCTTTGCAGGAGAGTTTGAAAAATGAAACAGAGAAACTGACTGAAAAAAATAGCTCCTTAAAAAAATAAATTTGGTGGGGCAACCAGGTGGCATAGTGGATAGAGCACCAGCTCTGAAGTTAGGAGGACCTGAATTCAAATTTGGCCTCAGACACTTAACACTTATTAGCTGTGTGACCTTGGGCAAGTCACTTAACCCCAATTGGCTCAGGAAAAAAAAAAATAAAATGGAAATGGAAAATATGTCCCATATGCCTAAAGAATTCTTGATGCTCTTACTCTGATCAAAAGATAATCTTGATAAAACTTAGTAAAGTAGAAATTCAAAGATACATGTCCTTTATCAATAAAATCAATTAAGCACTAAACATATGCTAAGTACTGTGATAAGTGATGAGGATACAAAAGGAAGCAAAACATTGCCCTTGCCTCAAGGACCTTGATGCATACAAATATATATAAATGATATACCAGATAACCAGGAAAAGATTATTAATAGAGGGAAATTACTAGATTTAAGAGATGGGGTAGGGAAAATTAAAAAAAAAAAAAGGGAGGGGGATTTTGCTTGAGACTTAAAGAAAGAGAAATCACTGGGTAGAGTTGAGAATGGAGGACATTCCAGGCAAGGGAAAGAACTAGAGAAAATACCTGGGGCAGTCAGGAAACCAATATTACTGGATCAAAGAGTACATGGTGTAAGAAGACTACAAGTTTGGGGAGGAGGAGATGGAGGATTGGTTAGAAGTTAAGTTATGAAGGGCTTTGAATGCCAAACAGAATTATTTGATAGTGGACGCAATAAAGAGCCAGCAAAGATCACTGAGAGGAGTGGAGGGGTGAGACAATTTGACTTGCACATTAGGAAAATCACTTTGGGCTGAGTGGAGGATGGAATGGATTGGGGAGAGATTTGAAGTAGATAGATCATCAGGATTTTCCTAAAATCTACGAAGTGATGAGGGTCTGCATATTCAAGAGATATTGCTAAGGTAAAATCAACAATCCTGGGGAAACAGACTGGATGTTGCAGGGAGGAAATAGTAAGGAGTCAAAGAGGACACCCAGGTTATAAACCTGAGGGACTAGAGGAAGAAAGGTAGAAGATGGGAAAGGTTTAGGAGGAAAGATGAGTTCTGTTTTGGACATGTTAAGTTGAAGATGTCTTTTGTATCTATTTTAAAATGTCTGAAAGACAAATGGAGATGCGAAATTTGTGAGGCAGTGCTATTACAGTTGAGGAAATTGGGTCAAACAAAGCTTAAGTGACTTGCCCAATGTCTGAGGCCAGATTCGAACACACTTTAGGGCTGGTACTCTATTCACTGCACCATCTAGCTGCCCCTACATGTAATATATGTTACAAAGAAAGTTCAAGTCTTTCCTGATTCCAACTCCAAGTTTCTTGCTTTTTATTTTTCTTTTTGTAAATTAAATTGTATGTGTTGTCAATTAGCAATGATCTTTCTTCTTCCCTACGACCCCACCCCTAAATAAGAAAGAAAACTTCCTGTTAAAAATATATATAATCAAGAACAACAAATTTCTGCTTTCCTCAATCCTATTCCTCAACCTCACCCCCATAATATGTCTATATTCTGAGACTTTTGCCTATGTCTTAGGAAGTGGTTAGTGATAAAGCACTAATATGAAAAACTTAAAAGAGATTTAGCTCTTAGTCAAAAGAAGGTCCTTTATTTTGTGAAAAACACACAGGCTAACCAAAGTGGGTCTAGTGAGGGCTGAAAGTAAAGAAATACTGCTTAAAAGTAAGAGGCAGAGAAAAGGGAAGCAATTCAGGGTCTGGAGAGTTAGGAAGGATCCTGGTCAAAAGCTACCTCAGCAAGTGCATAATGAGAATCCAAGAACAAGGCTATGCTAATGTTAGATAAACAGTTGATGTTGCCTTCCTCCAACAAAATGTGTCATTGGATAAAGGTATGCTCTAGGACACCTGTTCAGGAGGAGGGAAAGTCCTTCAATTTCAGAGTCCATGCCAATTTGTGGGAAGTTTGATAATGGGGCCTAACAATGGACTGGGTGCAAGATAATGGCCCGGGGTTTTGGATGAGATATTTGATGGTCAGCTTAAGTTACAAAATAAAACAAAGACATCAGGCCCAACTCCCTTTCTTTCACACACATTCTCCAAGATTACATCCCTCCCAATAGCTATATTACTAAAGTGACTATGTCCTTGAAAAGTACTGGGGTCTCTACTGCTATTAGGATTTCTACTACATCATTCCTCAGAGCTCCACCATATCTTGGCAAGTTTCACCATAGTGTTCTGGAATCATGAACTATGATTATCAAGTCATTCAAAGTTGTTTGCCTTTACTATATTCTTGTCTTTGTAGAAATTGTTCTCCTGGTCCTGCACTCTTCAGTTCATGAATGTCTTTCCTGGTTCCTCTGAAACCATTCCTTTTATCAATTCTTAATGTACAATAGAATTCTAATCACACTAACATACAATTTGTTTAGTCATTGTCCAGTTGATGGGCACTTACTCAGTTTCTATTTCTTTTCTATCACATAAAAAATTAATATTTTCTGTACATCCTTAGAGCTTGTTTTGCTCATGACCAATGTCTTCCTCAATACACTATTCTTCTAATTCTCTGGTCTTGCTTTTGTCCCTTGTTTCCTACATTCCCATTGAGATGTACCTCTGCTCTCAACTCTGTTTGTGTGTGTGCTCCTCTGTAATTTGACCAACTGAGATGAAAATGAGGTTGCAGTGTTAGCCAGTCTCACCAGGCCCTCCATATATGTGAACATACAATTCTGAGAAATTTTATCCTAATCTTCCTTTCCCTTTTCTCTCTAAAATATTCTTCTTTCCATTTTATTTTAAAAGAACAACAATATATAACAGAAACATTCCCAGGCCTTCTGTCCAATTAGACCCCTTCTGTGATCAATGATGATGATAGAGTTCACATAGGACACGTTTCCACATAAAATATAGTTTATCCTTGCTTAGTTCTTCACAATTACTCATGCTTACCTTATTTTTTTTTTCTTAAATTCCTGTGAATTAAAGTTTCTGCATAGCTCTGGTTTTTTTAATTAAGAATGCTTAAAAGTCATCTATTGCATAAAAGTTCCTCTCCCATTCTCTCCACCCTCAAGATCATCCTCAGTTTTGCTAATAAAATTAATTCTTCATTGTTATCTTGTATTATTTAATTTTTGGAATAATTTATTTTAAGATTTCTCTTCCTTATGGTAGTGGCTGAAACTTCTTGACTGTAGCTCCTTGATACCTGAATTTTTTCTTTTTGCATTTGTTTTTTGACCAGAAAACTATGGATTTTGACTAAATATTCCTGAAGATTTTCATTTTGGGGTTTCTTGCAGGAGGTGACCCATGAATTCTTTCTTTAATTATTGGGACACAATCATGGGTTATTAGTTTACTCACTCAGTTAATGTCTGAGGTTGGATCTGAACTCGGGTCCTCCTGACTCCAAGGGATGGGGCTCTATCCTCTATACCATCTATTAGTTTCAACCAATGAATTCTTTTTATTTCTACTCCACTGTCCAGTTCTAAGAGATCTGACTCTTATTTTTTTGAAATATGATGTCTAGACTTTTTTTTAGGGGAGTGACAATGGGAGAGTCATGGCTTCCAGGTACTCCACTAATTTTTAAATTTTTTCATCTCAATCTCTTTTACAAGTCAGCTCCTTTTAGGATACGTAAATATGCAATATCTTACCCATTTTTTTCCCCAGTACTTTGACTTTGTCTTAATATTTCTTGCTGTCCCATGGAGTCACTGGTTTCTACTCAGTCCATATTAATTTTAAGGGAGCTTAGTATTTAAACAAGATTTGGTACCTTCTTGCTAAGTTGAATTCCTTTTCCAAATCTTTATTCTATAGCATATTGGTAAAAACGGGTTTAAATGATTTTTTGAACTCTTGCTTCATCTCTTCCAGGAATTCCAGCGCGAATTTTGCCTAAGTTGTATTCTTCTTTAAGTGTTTATTTATAGATGTTTTGGAAACATTCTTTTCCTTGTTGTTGTGTTTTGTTGTTGTTGTTGTTTTGTGGAGTGTCTGTCATCAACAACTTTTGTGGAGTTATAATTTCTACATATAGTGAGATTCTTTTTCTCTTCACTCAATTTTCCATTGTACTTTTTGATCTTGGACTTTATGTTGTGACCAAGCTGTTTACTTGTTAAGGTTATAGAGATCTAGATTGTTCTTTCTGCTGCTGTCCTAGAGTATTGTGTATTCTCTTATTACAAAATATAAATTAAGACTCAATCTGGGGAGCACTGAGCTTTCAGTGCTCTTAAAGTGGTCAAATCTAGGCTCAAATATTGTTCTGACCTATACAAGTTCTTGACCTATATTTGACTGAAAGCAACAAGTTTATGGGCTTGCTCATTTTGTAGTTTCAGTAAA
Organism: Antechinus flavipes; assembly: GCF_016432865.1. Classification (NCBI taxonomy): domain Eukaryota; kingdom Metazoa; phylum Chordata; class Mammalia; order Dasyuromorphia; family Dasyuridae; genus Antechinus; species Antechinus flavipes. The sequence continues at coordinate 166,724,418 of NC_067401.1, forward strand.
CTGTTGATGGAGTCAGCCATCTTTAAAAAAACAGAAAACTATAGTGGTTCAGAATGAGAACTGGGTTCTCATTATTCTTCTACAAGTTTCAGATTGGGCTAGAGGCTCTCTTCCTGGCCTCAAGGACACTCAAATGCCTCTTGCCTCTCTTAAAAGTTCTCATTCCACTGAATCAAAATGTCTCTTTGTTCCACAGACATTATTATTTACAAAATTCAACCTGGCAAGGTTATACAAGTTGTTCCCTTCCCTAAAGGCAGGAGAATAGCATATTTGCCTTTCTCATGACCTCAGGAATACCTCAGTCATCTATTGGGCTGTAGTTTTCTCTGTTCCACGAGGCCCCATGATTTTACCATTTTTTATCTCAAACAGAATTCTATTCATCTGTGTCTAAATGGTATAACAGGTCAGGCCAAATACTTGACTATTTTCTCTCAGTTTTGAAAAAAATTTGGGTGGATAATTAAAAATATTTCCATTTTAGTTATTCTGGAGGTTACTTTCAAAAATGTACACAAGTCAATTCTAAACTGAATATAAATATTACTTTTTCTAGCCTATTTTCCATAATCAGTAATATTTCTCTGTTCCTATGCATTGATGTTTTTGTCACCTAAGGCAAATTTATGCTGTTTTAAAGAAGATTGACATTTGACTCTATATTTTACATTCTTTTAAAACAAAATTCTAAAAGCTATTGCCATGAAAAGAAAAACTTTTAGGTTCTAAAAAATGAAATAATGTTCTATGGTTTGCCATTCTTAATTTTAAAACATATGCTTCATATATGTGTATTTGAAATATTTAGAATATTAACTGTTTAGCCTAAATATAATTTGTGTATTTTGATAGATTACTGGTTTAAGAGTTCCTGAATTAACTGACAACTGCAGTTACAAAGAAGAAATCATAGCAATTGTATTTTATAGACAAGAACATGTAATAAGAATTTCCCAAATTTAATTTTATGTTTTTCAAAGACAATTCCTAATTTATTCCCTTTTTAAACGCTACTCATCTATTTTTGTTGAAACTGTAGCTCCAAGGAGAAGCAAAAAGTATCCTGAGAGCACTCTATGGAAAATTTCACTTCTTTGACCTTGAGATTGAGTGTCTTTTTGCTTTAGCTTCCAAGTAGGAAAAAAAAAAAAAATTCCAAAAAAATTCTTTTCTATTTCTTTAAAGAGTTCTAACTAAAGAAATAATATTACTCTATTCTACAAAAAACTTCTGGGGAAACTAAAAAGTAATCTGGCAAAAATTAAGTATAAATCAGCACTATACAATACACCAAGCTCAGCTTCAAATGGGTGTATGGAAGAAATAAAGGGTGACATCATTAGCAAATTAAAAGAATCACAGAAAAAAAAAACCTGTCAGATGGAAGAGTTTATGAGAAAGTAAGAAACAGAATGATTCACAGAGGACAAAATGGACAATTTTATTTGTATAACATTAAGAAGGTCTTACGCAGCCAAAATTATAAATCAAGTAAAATTTGGGGAAATAGTTTGTAGCAAATTTCTCTGATAAAGGTGGAATCAAATTTATATGAATTAGAGCCATTCTCTAACTGATAAGTGGCCAAAGATTATGAAAAGTCAGTTTTCAGAGAACATATGGAATAGAAGCTATAAATAGTCACGCACAAAAAGAATGCTCAAAATAACTACTAATTAGAGAAATTCAAATTAAAACAACTCTGGAGGTACCAACTCATACCTATCAGATTGTCAAGACTGACAAAAATGGGAAATGATAAATGCTGGAGAAACTATGGGAAAACAAGTGCTTTAATATATTTGTTTTGTTGAAGCTATGTTGGTTCTGGTATTCTGGAAAATAATTTGGAACTCTGCCCCCAAAGTTATGAAGCTGTGCTAACCTTCAACCCCAAAAAAACCTATCACCAAGCCTATACCTCAAAGCAATCAAGCAAATAGAACAATATCTAACTGCACATAATACTTGTAACAGCAATTTTTCATGATGGTACAGAATTGGAAACTGAAGGGAAGCACAACAATCAGGAAATGGCTACCATGAACATGAAACAATGAAACAATGAAAGGCATGGTTTCAGAAAAACTTAAGAAAACTTATAAAAACTGTTACAAAGTCAAGTAAACAAAACAACGAGAAACTTTTATATAGTAAAAACAATATTATAAAGATAAACAACTATGAAAGACATAGGAACCACAATTCCAAGGGACTCATAATAAAATATGCTATCCATCTCTAGATAATTCTTTTCTTTCTTTCCTTTTTTTGCATATGGTTAATGCAGGAATTTGTTTGACTTGTCTATAAATTATTTGTAAATTGTTTTGCTTTTTTGCCTTCCAAATGCATTAGGGATAAGAAGATAAGAAAAGAATTCAAAACAGAAAATAAAATAAAATTGGGTGGGGGAGGAGGGAGAGAGAAGTAATGTGATTTAAAAAACAAACAAACTCTTAAGGTAGACTTACTCTAAATGTTAAATTTCTATCTTGCTAGCAAATAACCTGAAATTCTAATACTTGTTTTCCCAACTTGGCAGGAAGCATGATTTGAACCATTTAAAACTCTAAGGACAGAAAAGACAAAGAAATTGCCTACCAGGGTCATACACAGTTAATTATTAAATACATGTTTAAGTCACATGATCTTATAATTAGCATATTCTTCATAAGTTAATCATATAAAAATGGATTATTTGATTGATAATATACTTGAAGTTGCATAAAAATTAATTCTTATGGAAAACTCATAAGGGGATAGGTAAATTATCCCACCCATTCTTAACACCTATTTTTTCTATCCCAGTAATTCTATTTGTTTCACAGAATCCTAAATGTAAAAGAAGATATCATAGAAATAATTTGTTTTATGGACTTGGAAAGTGAGTGCCAGAGAAGTTAACCAGAATTTCCATGTCATTTCTTCAGTTTATCAATGGAGCTATGATTTTATTAATGGAGATATTCTTTCTTTGGGGCAGAGTTCAACATATCCAATTATTGCTTATGATCTTCTATGAAGAATTTTCTCACTGCACTAGAAGCCCTCTCTAGATCTATATTATCTTAGAACAAGGCCAGTAATTACCATTTTCTGATCATATTTTATCTTGTATCCTTTATACTTCTTATTCATAAATCAACCTCAAAAGTATATTTATTTTAGTCTATTGCCATCACCCATGAGACTTTCTGTCTAACTTTCTTTGGCTAATGGTAACTGATTCCTCAGAAGCTCTACTGTGCCACAGTTCACAACTTTGCACCACTTCTTAGAGAACATTTACTTTAAAAGGATGGCTTTGTGCCAGGGAACAGCTTGCCATCATTAAAAGCACTGCACAATTTTTCATATGCAATTCAGTTGCTCTCTTTTTCCTATTCAATTTTCAGTGTTCATCTGCAGTGTCTTTCCTGGATATATAATCAGTCTTCTTTAGTGCTTGATTAGAGGACAAGCTATCCAACTATATAGCATGGTTTGAACAGACATTTTTCTGTATGAATTATTAGTTTGACTTGCCTTTTTAGTCTTTATGAATGTCACTGAATATATTATTTGGAAATTTGATATAATCATTCAGGAACATTTATAGGACTTTGACATCTATGGGACATTGCATTTGAGTCTTGCTCAATCTTAAGTCACAGAAGATCTCCTTTGGTAAGTGGATATTCCTCTACTTTAAAAGTCTTATGTGACAATAGTTGTAGGTTTACATTTGCCAATGAATACTAAATGGTTTTAAATTATTCCAATGTGACTATATTTATAGACTTGCATATTTCCTCCAACAATTCAGGTTATAATCTCTACCTTCTTGTGCATCATGTGTGGTTAATTTGTTAATATATTCCCATAAGCTCACCACAGAAAATCCATCCAATTTACTTAAGACTTCCCTCACCTTTTCTGAATATTACACAGATGTAACTAAGGAGTATAGGATAGCTTATTCTTCATTCTGTTCATGTGACTATCCTACTTTTGAAATTAGTTAAAAGTATCTTAACACTCATTGAACAAACACAGGAAGAAAACTCAATTTTAAAAAAAGTCTTTGTTTTAGAAGGAAACATGGAATCATTGAAAGAACTCTGCAGTTTTCCAATGGCAATCTGTTGTTATTTACACATCAAATTCTGAGCCCAGAAGTACTGAAATACTTCTAAGTTTTCTAACAATGCTAATTGTTTTCTATCAAGTATTTTTCATCCACTTGATTTTTCTGGGGTGGAAAGTTGGGCCAAATGCTTTGATTTAATTATGAAGATTATCTGGCAGTATCTGAAATGTTTTCAGTTTCCATACAATCTAGAACATGAGTAGGTGAGAAAAATTTTTAGGGTGAGCCTTAAAAGCTAAACTAGGGATACTGGGACATATTAATAAACAAAGAGAGAGGATTTTTGAACTCCTATGATATGCCACAAAAATATGGCAGCCAGGTAAAGATGTAAAAATAAGAAAGTAGGCCTATAGAATGTTATTTACAGAACTTTTCTTGATGCATTTTGGAGTTATAATATATGTTTTCCACCATTCATTTGGTACATTCTTCTCCCTAAAATATGTTGCAAAATGACCCCTCAATGCTTTCAAGATTATGATACCTCAAAAATAGATTTCCATACTATATGCTTTGTTTGATCAAATTGTTCTCCCCTTCTTTTTCAGTACTATTTAAGTTCCAGCATGCTTGGTACTTAAGGTACTTAAGGATCAGGGTCTAACTATACAGTCAGTTGTTGACAAAGAATATAGGTTTTTATTATTAAAATGTGGGCAAATATTGTTCTACCTTTATATTTGTTATTTTGTCAGTTTCATTTATTAGACATTTCTGGAATAAGATAACTAAATGTATTCTGCTTTTTTTTTTCTACTGCTTTTGTTTCAATCCACCCATTCCTCTATACTTATATACCTTTGCACCCCCATTTTGTAAATGGTTTTTGTATTTTAAACTCCCATAAGGAAAAATGTAATTTCTTGAAAGAAATAGCTCATTTTTCCATTTGTATTTCCAGTGCTGACAAATAGTAGGTGCTAAATGAAAATTTGTTAATTATTGGTATCATCTCTGCTTTTATATTTCTGTTTGGCAAGGAGATGAAGTATTTGTTGCCTAAAGTGATTTCTGGATTACTTTTACCTTCTTGTTGTGGCTACTATTTTATATGAATTAATGGCTTTAAGGAAATGGTAAAAATCAAGATCTATATTACTTTCTTTTCTTTCTCCATTTTCAGCAGTGATGATTCATCTGAGTAAACCATAAAAAAAAAAGCTGTTGTAATAGTTCACAACATTTTGTCTTTGTCATTTTTAAAATTTGACTTTGATTTTAACTTTTTCTTTTAACTGTTGAATGCACAAAGATAATTGTTTCTGATGACTCCAAGTCTGTAACCAATTGTTTCCTACCTTTTGCAATATACTCAATTAAAATTGTGTGATAATGATCAATATTTGCTACAATCCAGATGTTTTGAATATTTTTTTCTAGAAGAAACAATTCATGATAAATAGGCATGAGATTTTCTAGGTACTTGGAGATTTCTGGCTTCTTTCACTTCTCAAATCTGAGGCCAATGTTATACAAAGATTGAAAGTAACAGAGCTGAGAAACATATATAATGTATTTTACTTCTAAATATTTTATGGTATATAATCTTTAATATTAAGGTCCCATGTCCATTTATAATGGGTGTTGGTCTAAGCCTAATTTCTTCCAGACGACTTTTCCGACTTTCCCAGTTTTGCAAAAGTAATTTATGTTTTCTAGTTTATTAGATACTAGGTTATAGAGTTCCATTGCTTCTCATTCTCCCTTGTCCAATTTGTCCCACTGTTCTATTTCTATATTTTTAATCAATACAAAATGGTTTTGATGACTGTTACTTTGTAAAGTTTGAGTTCTCAAAGGGCCATTCTTTCTTCATCCACATCTCTTTCATTATTTCCCATGATATTCTAGATCACATGATTCTCCAAATGAATTTTGCTGGATTCTGTAAAGTATTCCTTTGTTTCTTTAGTGTATTATTAATTCCATAAATTAACCTGGGTAGATTATTAATTTTAATATACTTGCATGGCATCTGCAAGAGCACGGAGAATACAAATTTAAAGGAAAAAGAAAGACAAATGCTTATGTTATTTCCAATTACTGATAATGTTGGACACAATTTTTAAAAGAGACTACAGGCTTTTTCCAAATAATAAGAGCTGTCTAAAAATGGAAAGAGCTGTGCTGGGAAATAGATTTCCATCACCAGTAGTATTTTTTTTTCAAATTTTTGAACTTAAGCATCAAATACATTTTCATTACATATATAGGGAAAAATAAACAAGAAAGGGACTTAATGAGATTGGAGTGTTTGCATTACTACACGGGAAAACTTTCTCGTTATTGGGGCAATTAAAAGGTACAGGAGTTAGTTGAATGTGAAACAATGATATCTAAAAAGATTAAGTTAAGGGGCAAGAAAGAAATGTAGTGGGAGAGAGAGAAAGGGAGAAGCAGAAATGGAGTAAATTATCACAATCATAAGAAAAAGCTTTTTACAATGGAAGTAAAGAGAAGGAAAGTAAGGGAGAGTTACTCTTATCAAAATTGCCTTAAAGAAGAAATAACATACACACTCAACTGGATAAAGAAATCCACTCTACCCTACAGGAAAGTAAGAGGGGAAGGGAATGACAGAAGAGGGGTGTGGAGAGAGAGAGAGAAAGGAGAGTAGATTGGGGGAAGGGGTAGTTAGAAGTGAAATGCTTTTGAAGAAGGACAGGATGAAAAGAGAAAAGGAGTGGAATAAGGGTGGAGGAAGGGGAGGAAATATAGTAAATTATGAGTAATTGTGAAAAAAAATTGAAGTTTCTCTGATAAAGGCCTTATTTCTTGAAACAGAGAACAGAATAAAATTGTTTAAAAAATTTTTTTTCAATTCATAACTGATCAAAAGATATGAATTTTCAGATGAAGCAATCATATGTAGAGCCATACTGAAAATGCTTTAACTCACAATTAATTGGAGAAATGGAAATTAAAACAATTCTGAAGTATTATCTCATATCTATTAGATTGGCTAATAGGACAGAAAAAGAAAATGACAAATGATGGAAGAAATGTGAGAAAAATGAGACATTAATGCACTCTTGGTGGAGGTGTGAACTGATTCAACCATAATATGGAGCAATTTGGAACTATGCCCATATATAAAACCATGTATACCCTTTGACCTAGCAATATCCCTACTAAGTCTATGTCCCAAAAGAGTTTAAAAAACAAAAAGGGAAAGGACCTATGTGTACCAAAAAAAAATTTGTATCATCTCTTTTCTGGGGATAATGAATTGAAAATTGAGAGGATGCCTCTCAATTAGGAAATGGCTGAATAGTTGTAGTGATTGTGATTGAATACTATTATGCTATAGGAAAAAATGAGCAGAATATTTTAGAAGAACCTGGAAAGACTTCAGTGAGCTGATATAAAGTGAAATATACTGTGTACGAAATAAGAGTGATACCTAAGATGATCAGCTCTGAATAACTATTCTCAGCAATTAAGAGTGTCTGAATGCAGACTGAAGCATAAAATTGAAGCACTGTTTTTTTAAACGTTATTTTTCTTGAGGGTCTTTTTCACTTTTGGTCTATTTTTTTTTAAAATAACATGACTATTATAAAAATGTAAAAAACAAACAAACAAATAAAAAATAAGAGGTCCTCAAATGAATTCTGATATTACTGTTTTGTTCTTCAAGCATCCCCTCACAATTAAAAAAAAAAGAAAAAGGAAAATTCTTGCTTTGGGAATCTGATGACACAGATTTATACTTAGGCTGAATAAGATGATCAATGATATTGTTTGCACATATGGATTACATGATTCAAAGTTTAGGAATTTTCAGGTTAATTACACAGTAGACAGTCATCACTTATGACAAGATAATACAACTTATCTGCTACAAACCAGAGAATAGTATCTAGGAGTTAAAAACTAAGGTTAAAAGTTCTAATGGCTTGGAAGAAAATCCTAAGGTCTAAGATTAGAGATGGATCTAAGAAGATATCATTAGTCCTTTGTGACTAGTCATTCCACTGATCTTACTTCTAATGTCTTTTAATACTACTTGTTTTTAAATTTACATTTATACTATATATATATATATATATATATATATATATATATATATATATATACACACACATACACACACACACACACACACATATACACACACACACACATACATATCACATTTATAGTTTAGAAGAACAGTTTACACATTATTTTACAAACATTTCTTTTCATTACTTAGAACAGCTTAATAGTACTCTATCATGTCCATATACAATAATTTGGTCAATTGAGGAGCACTCTCCAGTTCTTTGTTACAACAAAAAGAAATGCTAAAGCATATATTTTGGGACACAGATCCATGTTGCTTTCCAGAATGGCAGTTTAAAATCGAGAAAAGAGTTTAATAGTTTTATGAAATCTGTATGTTTTTGAAGATCATGAGACTACTGAGAATAGACATTAAACTCTGTTAACTACTCTGCTATTTATCACTGCAGGACTTAGAAGGAGCTCCATACTTGGCACTTCTCAGAAATTGAGCTTATGTATATAATCCTTCTGGTTGCCATCTATAGAAACTGGAAATTCACTGCTCATTATCTCTGCATGCAATTTATCAATACAATTAGGAAACCAGCCCCCTGCTTAGCCCACTGTCAAAATAAAGAGGACACATACCTGGGGAAGGGAGTCACAACATAGAGGAGTAATAGATAGTAGAACTACAAACCTTGCAGTGATAAAAAGCAGAGTTTGTAGTTTTATGATCTTTTCCAGCTACCCTGACCTCTCACACATTAGGAACAGATTAACTGTTGGTTGACTTGACATGAAATTCTAAACCTGTTTTTTCCCCCCGCAAATGAATTCTGAAATTACTGTTTTGTCCATCAAGCATCCTCCCACAATTAAAAAAAAAGGGGGGGAGGGGGGAGGATGTTTATCAGTCAAAAAGCATTAATAGAGGAGAAAAAATATACGGATGTTTCAGATTTAAGTCAGACAGAAAGACCCCAGTGGTTCTTAGGATGCAGCAATAAAGCAAATCCAGGAGCTAGGGTAGAATCTGGACCTGTGGTGTAAGGAGCACTAGCATTCTCTAGGCTTTTGGAATTACCTGTCCATCAGTGGCAGTTGGTCAGTAGTTGATACTGATGGTAGTGAGGAAGATGGACTCCTTCTCCATAGAAATTGCTTCTTCTGAAGATGACTGTGGGGGGCCAGACTAAAAATAAGGTTAGTAGTTTTAATGGGGAAGAACAATTATATACTACAGGCTCCTGAATAAATATTCTGGAGCTGTCTCCATGGTTTTCTATAGGAAAATGGTGGTCAAAATAATAACAATGATCACCTGGCACATGTGGCCTTCTCTCATTAAGGCTACCTTGCTGCTTCTGCTTGGCTAGCCTGCTTATGCCTGTGAATGGCAGTTGGTGAGAACAGCTGGCCACTAGCCCATGGAATTGCTTCACTGGAGGACAGGTACAGAGCCTAGCTGGAAGCACAACTAGCAGTTTGGTGGCATTGCGGTTCTTGGAGCTCCTGGGTTCATGTTCCAATTTTCACAGTGGGAGTTGGTTAATAATAATGCCAAAGAAGTGAACTCCTTATCAACAGTAATTGCTTTTCTCAATAATAGCTGCTGGGGCCTAGCTGTAAACAAGGATAGTGCCTGGGGGTCACTGATAATTCTAAGGGTTCTTAGGTTCAAAGTCTTGGGCTACCTACATTGGGGACTAAAGGGAAGTGATAATTATGGTAAAGTAAGTAGCTTGCTTCATTAGACACATGAAGCCCCAGTCTTTCTCTTCCTCAGATTGCCTTCTGGTTCAGTTAGGATGACTCGCCTACTCTCTGATTAGTGTAGCACCAAGTCAATAAATTTTTAGATTGCATTATCATTTTTTTATTATATTGACATGGTCCAATCTTGAGCAGTGAGTATATCTTCAATTACTAAAGTCTGTATATTTTTATTATTATTATTTAGTAGCTGTATTCATTCAACTCTTACATGTATGTTGGTAAGTTAACATCTTAATATTCTACATATTTTTTAGTTATTTTGAATAGGATTTAAAAACTATTTCTTCCTGGGTTTTTAGTACTGTAGAGAAAAATTGATATTTTTTGTTCTGCTATTTTGTTAAACCTATTGTTTGTCTTAGTTTCTTCAACCATTTTCTGACGTTCTGTAAGGCCACTATCAAATTACCTGAAAACAGGTAATTTCATTTAATCTTTGTCTATGTTTTACATCTTTAATATTATTTTGTCTTACTGCTATAATTGCACATATATATATATATACGCACACATAGATATAAGTATGTATTAATGTGAAATTATACACACATTTGAAAACTATGTAGAATAATGGGGGAAAAGGAAAATTATTGCTTTTTTTGTGCACATGTCAATTTATATAAAGCTACTGAGGAATGTTAAGAAATATTTAATTCAGAAACAGGTCAAATTAAGCTTATCCAACAATTCATTATTTTATATTTTTCTTAATATGCAATGTTTTGTTAGATTTATCAAGCTCTGAAAAGGTAACATAAATATCTTTTATTATTATTGCATTAATACAAATATTTTCTTCCAGTGGATTCACCTTAAAAAAAAAAAAAGGAAGAAAGGCACTTGGTATAGAAATACTACTATTGTCAATTGATCGAGATGGAAAGATGAAATAAAAAAAAAAAAACAATAAGAATAACACACACACACACACTAAGTTTCATCCTGTCCATTTAACCAAGTTCTTTCTTCTTCTACAGTCAGCATGTTCTAAAATATTAATAGGCTGATCATTAATATAATTGGAAAGAAATAGGTCCAATTTATTACAAAATATTGTTCTTGTGAAAACATTTTAATTATTATAATGTTCAAAACATTTAATACTGAAAGAAAGCTTAAAGTCTAAGAATACAATATCTATTAATCTGTCCTCTGTAACCTATCCAAACAATACTAAAGCAAAGAAAAGAAATCATGAGAATTGCAAAAAAAAACGACAAGATGTAAGAAAACTGACATTGAGACTGATGTTTTCCAAACTAATTTACACTATTTAAAAAACAGTACTAGGGATACTGTGTTACCATCTGCTCAAATTTAAAGAGTAATAGGATTAGATGGATCATTTGTGAAAGAGACAGCTATTTCCAAAGGGATTTCGAATGCTATTTCCCAATGTTCCCAAAGGTCTATTGGCACAGTGGGCAGGATGCAGATGTGAATGTCCTAAGCTGAATTACTTACTCTACATAATATTCAGTACCTCCCATCAAAACCCTGCTTCCCTGCTATCCTGATGACAGTGAATTCCCATTAGATCTGATGTTGTCAGTGCACCAGCTATTTCTGATGCAATGTGTACTTAATATTATTGACTCTACAGATAGTCACGAACATACTCATACACACAAATCACACAGGAAGCCAAGCTAAGCAATCACACCCTGAATGCCCAGCAGTCCAACAAAACACAAGCAGAGAAAACGATATTTTAGTTGACTTGTACGTTATAATGTGACAAGCCTCAGAAATCATTTGCAGAATGGTATGTGACAATATTAGAGTAGCATAAGTAACAATTATTCCTCTTGCACTAGTCAATACTAAGCAAGGATTTGTACATTTTTAACCTATTTCTCTATTCTAGGATTACATTAATAACTCACATGCATTAAGAGTTCCCAAGCAATTTAAATTACATATAATGTCTATTCTATTCAGACTGTCTCCTTAAAAGCCTATTTTGTAAAATAAGCTTGCTAGTTTTCCTGCATATATACTAATTACATTCAAAATCTTTTATATAAAAACAACTTTAGAATCATTTGACTGCAAAATAATATACTCTACATGGTCTCAAAAAGTAGAACTTCCTTAGGAAAAATAGGTAGAAGTAGCAGGTCAATTTAGATTCAAAGTATGGGAAATCTTCCTAATAATGAGAACTATCCCTAAGAAGTTTGGATTGTCTATCAAAGTAGTGAGTTCATTTTCACCTGATGAAAAGCTGATTGAGTACATAAATCTGGTAAGTTAGTTAAGGCATTCTTTATTAATTATAGCTGAAATGGAAGAATATTTCAAGCAAAATTAAGATGAGGATGCTAAAAAGTTGAAGGAGCAAATGATAAAACTAGGAGACTGATCAAGGTATGTAAGAAAGGAAGATAAGTGATGGAATACAAAATATTCTGTGAATTGTAATAGTTGAGAGGAAGTTTGCAGATTATCTTTAAAAGGATAAAATAATAATGTATAATGGATAAGAAGTTGTACAAGTGCTTTCATTACTTCTTTTCCTCATTGTGTGCCTGAAATAACAAAGTTTCTCATGGAAAAGTGCTTCAGGCCTCACTGCCCTTCAGGACAGCAATAACTAACCAACCCATAGTCATTTATAATAATATCAGATTTCTAAAAGCACAATAAAAAAGACTAAATTAAGAGTCTTATTCCACACATTTCATGACTTCAAGCAAAAACCAGGTAACTACTTGTTGGGTATATGATAGAGAGGGTTCTTATCCAGAAAACAGTAATTTTGATTCAGTGACAGTTTTCTCATTACTTGAATATGGTGAAGGTAGGAAATAATGGGAATAGACAAAATTACTGAGTAAAAAAAGAATCAGATGAAGCTGTAAATGTAAAAGGACTAAGTTAAAAAAAAATTCTTTTATAATGTAAAAGACATTGACTTCTGAGTAATGTTACAGAAGCAATTCTACTCTAGCTTTGTTAAAAAAAAAAAAAAAAAAAGCCACACCTCCCTAAAAATCTATAGCCTGATGAGTCAATATTTATCCACTGATTTAGTAAAAATCATATTTATTAATATTAACTCAAATGGTTATATGATGGATGAAATAAATATTTAAGTACTTAACCGTATGTCAGGCAGCACATTAAATACTTTACAAATACTATCTCATTTAATGAGGAACAGTGTACATCCTTGGGACTGAACAAAAATATGTGTTCCTCTGCAAAAGGAATATTCCTGTTAAAAGGTTTGTAATTCACATTCTTAGAAATAGCAATGTGCTTTCTCAAAGCCTTTTGTTAAAATTTTTATTTAGTGTCTACCTAAGATGTAAGACTACCATGGCTACAAATATGAAAAAATAATGGAATACCTGTCTTCAAAAAGCTTGAATGCCGTGCTATGAGGAAGGCAATGAAATGTGAAAAAGTAAATATTAAAAGTTAAAAGGAGAAGAGGAATAAAAGCTTTTATCCTGTACTTAATGAGCCATTGTAATTTTTTTTTAAGCAGGGAAGAGGCATGTTCAGACATGTATGTTAGGGAAGATTAATACGGCAGGAACATGAAGGATTATTACAGAAGAGAACAGAGGCAAGAAGATCAAAGAGGAGGAAAAATAAACCTCAGAGACTAACATTTGTTCTTTAGTCAGTCAGTTGTATTTGATTTTTTGTGACTCCATGAACACCATGGGATTCATGAAGCTTATCAGGCCCTTCTGTCCTCCACTAATTCTCAAACTCTGTTCAAATTCCATATTCCTTGCTTCCATGATACTATCTATCTACTTCATCCTCTGCTATCCCTGTCTAATTTTGCCTTCAACTTTTCCCAGTAACAAAATTTTTTGTAATAAATCCTGTCATCTCATTATGTAGCCAAAGTATTTAAGATTAAACTTCAATATTTGTCCTTCCAAGGAACAGAGTTAATTTCTTTTTTAAGTATTGATTTATTTGATTTCTTTGTTGTCAAAGGAACTCTCAAACATCTTCTCCAGTACAAGAATTTGGAAGCATCAATTTTGTGGCACTCAGCTTTCTCAAACACTTACAAACATATACTACTACTGGAAAAACCATAGTTTTGATTATATAGAGAGCTTTTTTTTTTTTTTTTTTTTTTGTCAAGGTGATCTCTCTGCTTATAAGGATGCAGTCCAGATTTGCCATAACTTGTTTTTTAAGAAGCAAGTGTCTTTTAACTTCATGGCTTTAGCTGCTGTCTAAGATAACTTTTGAACCTAAGAATATAAAATCTGATACTGCTTCCATTTTGTCTTCCTCTATTTTCCAGGAAGTGATGGGATTAGTTGCCATGATCTTAGTTTTTGTTTTTTTAATGTTAAGCCCACTCTAGGTATGGCACAAAAAAGTCAAAATTAGAAATGCAAGTTCTATACATAATGTTTTATAAAAGCATACTCTGATACAACAAAAAATTTTTTTAAAGTAGTTATTGTTAAATAGCTAAAAATACCTATGTATACATAACATTATCATATAAGAAATGAAAATTAAAAAGTGTTCATGAAAATATGAGGATAATGTTATAAACTGATACAGAGCAAAATAAACAGAAACAAGAATATGCACAATGAATGAAATAATGTAAGTTAAAAGATAAAAACTATAAGGAACTAAACAATCAAAACCATGGAAAACATAAGTTCTTAATAAATAATACATCATTCTTCCTAAGGAAGAGAGATGATGGAAAAGGCAGGGTCAATCATGCACTGTGTGTATGGGTATGGAATGTTTTTGCTTAATTTTTTTTCTCATGATTGAAAGCTCAATCTAGTGGGCTTGATGAATGTTAACTAACTTAAGGCTGCATGACTGTGACATGAAAAGGAAAAAATTTTAAAAACAAAAATAAAATTAATTTCCTAAAGGAATTGCTGCTGTCCCCTAGTCACTAAGACATAAAGAAAAAACACTTCTTAGTGAATGAGAGAGAATATGAATAGATATGTAAGACTAAAAATCATTTAGTTCAGCTAGATAAAATGATACCAAGCCTTTTCCTTCTTATACTGTACTTCAGCTCTAGGACATTCTTGCATTTGCTGCCCATCAGTCACTAAATAAGGTAAACACAAGTGGAAAACTTTCCATTATGGAAAAAAGCACATTAATACTTTATCACTAACATTTAAGCACCTTCAAATCCTTCTATTTAATTGATGGAAAGGAAACAAACCTCTTACCCTCCATCCAATTCAAAATAATAGCTATCATTTTCATTAATAGACAATAGAAATGCATATATATGCTGCAATAGACATAAATCTATTTTACAAGTACCCTAGTAAATTAAGTGCCACTGAATTGTAATTTTCTGTTGTATACAATATACACATAATAAATTCAGGATTGTGTTATACTGCTCAGAAAAATAGGAACCAGCTAGAGGAAAAAATACATTTTGAATTGTGATATTATATTGAAATATAGTGAGAAAGGAACAAGAGAATAGTGTGATCACTCAGTCCAGGGTTATTGAAACCATAGATTTCAGAAGAATAAGACTGACTGAACCCAATATTAAGCTGTCAAGGGCCTACATCTTCTACCAATAACTTTATCAGTTAACAATGGATTTATTGACACATTCTACTGTAATTTTTGTACACATAAGTAAACAGCATCTTCTTCAAGTGAAAATATAGTTGTGCTCAACAAAGATATACCCTTCTTTGATCACTACTTTCCTATCTTATTTGATAAAATCAGAATAGATGATAACTCACACACAAAACATGAAAGCATATTTATTAGTTAAGTCAGTACAAGACTTAGGAAGAGCTTCTTCATCCTGTCATAAATCAGCAATGTTTTTTTTTACATTTCACTACCTATAAAAAATGACCACCACCTGCTTCTCCTCCTGTTCATTTTTGGGGAATGAAAGACTCTTGAGATAATTTAAAAGCCCTATACATACTCATTGCTTAAAACACAGCATCTATTTATAGCTCAAATTCTGGTTTCTTATGATGAAGATAAAAGTTTCTGATTATTCATCATTAAAATGTTTACCTCAATGTTAACTGTATTCTAAAATCTCATCCTTAAAAATACTTTTCTCCCAAATTCTAATTTTGATCTCTATATTCTGAAATCAAGCTCTATTCTCTTCTTAAGCTGCATTTATTGATTTTAAAAGCTGACTCCACAGAAGTACACATTTCATTTAATTATGACTACATAAAATGTAATATATTGCTCATTTTAGGCTAATAGCATTCAGTAAGATTTATCTTTTTTCGAAGGAAAAACTTTGTCAAAAATATCCTCTTATAGGACACTGTTAAATTTTTCTGGAGAGCAGCTATTGCATGCAATTGTGCCATATTGATTTTGGATATACTCCTGTAGGGAAAATATTTTTGTGTTTTATCTATAGATGAGAGTGTCTGGCAGTGTTAAACAAGGTAGAATCAACCAGTAGTGATGTCAGGTAAAAATTCTACCACTTGGGGGAAACAAGCAAAAATTTCAGTAGGAGCCAATTTTCCCAAAGTAGTTATCAGAATGTGTATTGAGAAAACAATGAAAATAGGGAGAGATAAAAGAGAAATTCAATGAGACATAGAGATTTGACAGCTAGAATACTGAAAACAGAACTGGAATGAGGGATTATTAGGCAACATGATACATATAAAGCCTAATTTCAGGTCCTGTTTTGCTTTTCCACCCCATTGTTTCTTCCAGCAATTAGGAGATTTGTGCAAGAGAGAATACTAATCTTGTAAAAATGCCAATGCCACTGTGAAAATGAGGTAGGCTTTGAGAGTGACAGGTAAGATTGGGGAAAATAGTGGATAGACTTGTGTTGTGTGAGTATATTTTTATGGCTATAAATGATATGTGTATGATATGTTTGTGTGTGTGTGTGTGTGTGTGTGTGTATATATATATATATATACATGTGTATATATACACACACACACACACACACACACACACACACACACACACACACATATATATGTATGCATAGGGCAACAGAAAGTAGTGCAAGATCTAGAGAAGAAATTTAGAATAAATTGTGGGGCTAGAATATGCTTATCCCAAAATAGTAGTAGATAAAAGAAATCTCTAGTGTAAATCAGAACAGAACCCCTCACCAGTCTTTTTTCTATGATCTTTCAAATGTCTTGCAACAATTCAGGAATAATTCTGCCAGTCATTCAGGAAGGATCCAAGGAGGTAGTGCATCTGGGCTAGGTGACTTGAATTCAACAAATAAGGTCAGATTCCTTCTTAATATTTCTTTACTTATCAATTCCCTATTGGTTATGGTTTCTGTTTCAGGGTGTTTTTTCCTCACGACAATCATATGCAAAGTGCTTTCTAGATGACAGGCACTGTCCTTATTTTCCTTTGTAGAGAAAAATTAACATACGAATTTAGCAGCTTTGCCTTCACTCTATAGTTATCACTGTATCAAGTAAAGTTCTTATCCTTTCTTGTAAATGTCCTTTTCCAACCAAAACAGCTTTTTAAAAATGTTACACATCCATTCTGTTGTTCTTAGGAAAAGGAACATTGATGTACAGAAGTAGATGTATAAGCAATCCAATAGTTCTCAAAGTAATTTAGGATTATACTCCCAAAGTCACCAAACTGTATATATTCTTTGAATAAAACATAAGAGAACCAAGACATAGGGATATGTACAAACATATTTATGGCCCCACTTTTTCATTGTGAAGATTTAGAAACAAGATGGAGTTCATCAATTTGAGGATAAGCTGAAAAAATTATGGCATATGAATATAAATATTATTAAGATGTAAAAATAACAAAGAGATTCAAAGGATCTTAATATGAACTGATACAAAATGAACTTTGAAGAAACAGAAAATTTTATTAACTAGCTACATTATTTAAAGGGATAATTTGATCAATGCAATGACTATTTATTTAGAAGATGAGGATGAATCATGCTTCCTGCCTTTTTACTGGAGAATTAATGAACTCTCATTATAGAATGATAATATACCTTTTAAGATTATCTATTAAAAATGTTTTTTATATTAAGTATTAAAAAATGTTTATTTGATGAAATGAAGGGTTTACTTGGGGAGGGAATTCCATGGATGGGGAGTGGGGAAGGATAATTAATACACCTCAAAAAACCTAAACAAAGAAAAAACCATGAATAAAATATTTTTTAAATGTACAGCAGATAGCAGATTGAAGTTCAACCAGTGACAGACAAAAAAGGCAAGTGTCAATATTTTGATGTAAAATTTAATGAATAATGAAAAATTTGAATATAATTTGTCTTATATATCCCACAGATCTCTGAAACATCTAATATGTCCACTTTTTTCCATTTCTGCAGATACAGCTGTAAGGAATTTATCACCTCTTGCTGGACTTATTGCAACAGTCCTTTAGTTGCTTCCCCTTTCTCAAAATTTTCCTCTCCCTACCTATCTTCTCCTCAGCTGCCAAAAGAATTTTCCTAAAGAGCAAGTATAATTAAAATACCTTTACCCCAACCAATAAATTCCAATAATTTCTAATGACCTATAGGATCAAACATAAAGTCCTCTGTCATATGAAAGCTCTTCATAAAGTATCTCCTTACTACTATTTGAATCCTCTTTTATTTTTACATCATGCACTGTTAAGATACAGCTACATTTGCCTCACATGTAATGTTCCATCTTCATATTCTTATTGTTGCATGAGCTGCCTCAATACCTGAAATATCCTCCCTCTTAACCCTTACCTCTTAGGTTCCTAGATTCCCTCAAAACATAGCATAAAAATCCCATCTTCTATGAGAAGCCTTAGTTAATGTGAGTTATTATTATTATTATTCCCTTCTACTTGCAGATAACTTTCCACTATCTCTGTTTCTATGTGTAAAATCTCATATACCAAGTCATTTACATTTTGTCTACCCAATAAGAATGAAAGGTTCCTGGGAAAGATATTTGTTTTACTGTCATATTCCCAGAACTTAATAGTGTCTGCCAAATATTAAATACTTAAATGCTTCCTGACCAGGATGACTGATTTATATATGATGCCATTCTCTTTTTGTATACTTTGTATGTGGAAATGATCATGTTTGCTGATGACTATCAAGTTCATATTAATAAAAGAATTAATAGAACTACTTAAGTTCTTCCTTTATTGTTTAGTTCCTTAAGAAAGCTACTACAAATGTGTTCTGAACAAAAAAATTAACTCCATAAAAATAAAAGGCTAATTATTAAAAAGTAACACAATGGTCAAAGAAAAAGAAACCTAGATTAGAAAGCAAAAAATAGGTAACTTTGTCACTGATTTATGGAATTGTAAAGAAGGTATGCAATATTTGTAATCATCATAGGAGAAAATGTTGGTAAAATGTTCTGAAATTCTAAGAAAGGTACTAAAAATTAACAAAATAATTACCAATAAAATAAAAAAAAGTTATTCTAAATGAAGCACATATTGAAAAAGATATATATTTCACGTTAGCCTTCAGGTTTATATATAATCCAAGTTCTAAAACAAGCGTCTTTGGTGCTTATGAGTGAGCTAGAGCCCTTTTATAATGATACAAATTTATAAGGCTAAAATATATTCTTGGTGCTTTAAGTATACATATAACTAGTCTCTGAATAAACAGATTATCATAATATCTAGGAGTAAATCTCTTACTCTTGGAAAACATAAATAGCAATCTCAAATCTAAAATATATAAGGAGATATTGGCACTTTTATGGCTTTGGGTAATAAGATATTGTCTAAGCAGCATTCTTTAAAGCTACTTAAATGACCAATGCTAAGAAGCATAGTACGGTGCAAATATCTGGGTCAACAAATTCATTAACCTAGAATTCCTGTCTCACCAACTATAGACACTTACCATCTGAGCGCAATTTTGATAGGTGTTGTAAGGCATGATGTGAAAAGGTCAGCTGGAAGGTCAGGGATCATAGGTAGTAGTTCATTAGCTTCACATGCTGCTAGCTGAATGCAGTTTTTCATTGATGGGGGCAAAGGCATCTGGGCAAGTGGATGACTTGGGTTAATTGCAGCTACCTACAGGGCAGAATGTTAAAGGAAAAAAAAAATGACTCATTTGGAGAAGGATTTAGAAAATATATCTTGAGTACAAAAGAATGAATCGGCTATCACTAATAGCTTTGGACTTTTCTCTGAATTTTTTTATGTACTGATTCAGAGGTTTTTTTTTTTTTTTGAATTCTGAATTGATTTCAAGGGAATAAATAATAGCAAGACTTGCCAATAAGAATATGCCATTCCAAAATTCTTTCTTGTCAGCTAGCAAAGCTGGATTAAATTTAGAATCAAAATTCAAATATGGCAAATTTCAGTCTAGCAAACATTATAATCAGCCTTTCCAATTTGAAAAACAAGGAATAATTTACTACTTTCTCAAAAGCTAGATAGTGGAACCAACAGAAGTATTTATAACCTAAGATTCTGAAACATATATAGGTAAATAACTCATTTGGCAGTTTTATCAAAGAACAATTATTCAATTTTATATTAAGATACTTTAATATTAAAGTTAAATGCTTTTTACTAAGTATTCCAATTGGTAATTTGGAACAAGATATCAGGTAATTCTGAAGAAGAAAACATTAATAAAATAACAATCTTGTCTAAATAAAACTATTCTAGTTTCATTATATAGTAATATATTGGTTTTGCTGTACAAAAATTAATTTACCAGTAAAGCAGGAGTGTTAACTGCTCTTTAATTCAATAGGAAGGATGTTAGAAAGCATTGTGAACAGTTAGGCAGGAAAGCACTACATAAATCCAAAATATTATTTTTATTTTCTCATGATTATATGAAGTAAAATCTCCAGGTGTGAAATGAAACAATTAGTTCTCTATAACCAATTAAGTTGCTTTAAATGCAATGCTGTAGAAGGCCAAATTTCAGTTAGCAAATGAAATTCAACAAATGAATTTATACACACACACACATACACACACACACACACACACACACACACACACACACACACATCTGTGGTTTAACAACAGCAAAGTTAATATCCACCACTCAACTACCACAGTCTCAAGCTGCCAAAAAAGATGTGCTCAAAGAATGCAAACTAAATCTACTCTATGCTAAACAAAATACAATTAAGGGAGTAAATCTGCTTTGAAATCTTGCAATGCTTTGTGCCTTGTCACTCCATTATTTGAAGTATAATCAAGTATTTACTGCAATAAAAGAAATTCCATTTATCAAGTAAATAATAGTACTGTATCAATGACATATTAAAAAAATTAAATTAAACAAATTTACCAGGTAATGATTTCTGATTTTCCTTACCATTTATTTTGTACTACTAACCAGGAACAATATCTGGCAGTGCATAACAGGTTGTTTTTTGTTATTTTAATCATTTATAAAAAAGAATGAGATTCACAAGACTATATGGCATGTCAGTATACTGTACTGAGGGTTATATATGAATAATAGATTTCTAGATTGTGAAAATAATTGTGCAGAGAAAAACTTAAGAACTAGTTTTGTTGGGGGAAAAAATTACTGAACTGAATTGAGCAAAGTAGACATATATAAGAAATGATTTGCTTTAGAACTGGCCTGTGAATCACTATCAGGATATGTGGGATCCACAAAGGGAGTAATTTATGATCTGAAGTGAATACATCAGAGCTGGAAAATCCCAGGAATCACTTAAGAAAATAAATTTATAAAATACCTGCCCAAATATATGTACCATGAAATGGAAATATAGAGCATGAAATAAGTATCATCATAGCCAAATGAAGAATGAAATGCTTCAAAAAGTTAGGTCCTCTTTTATCCTCTGACACTAGACCACTGTATCAAGAGTCCCACTGTCTTCACCATTACTTATAGAATGTTCTCCCCCAGTTCCCAGCTGAAAGCTAGAACATGAAGGTATAAGCTATATAGCTAAACTTATATATCTACTGCTACATTTTTCACAGTACCTCGAAAAAGCAAAATAAAAACCTACAACCTTATTGATAATTCACAGAGCAAATATTATTTACAAAATGAAAACACGCATATTAATTTCCCCTAGAGCCAGACAATTTCAAAAGAACAAAGAACAAAAAACAAAAACTTCTAAAATGAACAATTTGGTAGGGAATAATTCTGAGATCTGTGCTCTATTCCCCTCTACCCATACCAAATGCCCACCATCAAGGATATTCAATTACTTGAATAACTAGAAAGATGTTATTATAATACCTATGGGGTAATTTTATCAAGAAGTACTTGGAATATCATGTTATATTAGCAAATATTTAACTTTTATGATGTTTCCACATTTTATACCAGTGTGCTGACATTATAGGACTCCATCACAAACAAGCAGGACATTTTTGAAACTTACATGCTAAATAAGAAGAGTTGCAATCTATTATCAATTATTAAAAAATATATATTCCAAATAACTAATAGAAGAAATGAAAACTCAAAACAATTCTGTATTTTCACCTAACACTTATCAGAGGGGACAATCAGAAAAACATGCCAGTAAGACATATATTATGGGTGGAATTGCAAATTGGTACAACCACTGTAAAAAACTGTTTCTGAATTATGCATACAAAATTACTAAAATATCATTGCATTGAGAGATATAATATATCCTAAGGAGGACATAGACAAAAAGAAAAGCTCCATATTCACAATATCATTTATACTAAGTAGTACATCTTGTTTCAGCAAAGAACTGGATACAAGGTGGTATCCAGTGGGTAGGGAACAAATACTGGAAAATGAATGTGATGGAATATAACGGTGCTATAAGAAAAGTTGAATATGATAACTTCAGAGAAGCAAAAAAAGTCTTGCATAAGTTAATGCAGAGTCAGAAAAGTGATATAAATGATAAGTATCAATGTAGATGAAAAGACCTTAATATAACTTAAAATGAATGTTGTGAAATTATATTATATATATATAAAATGAAAGAGTAAGCCTGGCCCCAAAGAAGATATATGAAGATACCTTTCTTTGTTCCTTTGCAAAGAAGTCCATTATATTCAGCAATACTGAATATAATTTTTGTCTGCATTGATTGGTCATTTCATATTTTTAAAATATTCATTGTTATAAAGGATGGCTCTCTTGAAGAAGAGAAAAAAACCAGGTGATATAAAAATTATTATTATAAATATATTTTAATAGGTATAAAATTTTAATGTTTTCTAGCTTCAAAAGAATTTAACTTATATATAAATTTCTCTAAACCTTTTTTTAAGTATCAAGTGCTTAAAATTGTTAATTTATCATAATAACTTCTTTCCTTCACCCTCTTTCCTTCTCCTTTTTCCCTACTTTCTCCCTGCCAGCCCTATACAAATACTAATTATATTCTCATAACTCAGATTATCACCATTTACTATATGAATATATATAAACAGCAGGGTGAAGTGACTTATCTAAAGCAAAAAAATTACTTGGAAAGACAAAATTAAAATCTAGGTCTCCTGTCTGTTGGGACATTTTCTATAAAAATGTGCTTCTATCTTGAATAGGGATACTATGTGCCAAGAAATAATGACTAAATACTATTGAGTATTTATAAAAAGATATATGTATATATTAAATGAATTGTACATACTCAGTAGGGTATAAATCCATATTATATTACTGTATTATAATAATACAATGTTATTAATGCCTGAACTTTCCAAACAGGGAGCACTGAACACATTTCATTAAAACTCATCCCCCCTATAAGAACAAAAATCCTAGGACACAATGGTACACTTAGAAATAAACCAAAGCTCAAAGTTTGCTATAAATTGTTTAAATTTTAATACATTTGCTTTAAAAAAAAAAAGCTGAAAGGAAGCATTTACAAAAAAAATAAGGCTCTTCTCTAGCTATACAAACTAAAAGAGCATCAGGAAATCCAACTTGTATTACTCAGGAAATTACTTCTTAGGTCCACTGTGACAACCCTACTAAGAAACAAGATTGATTTGGGCACAATTTGAGTCTAAAATCTAAAGTCTAAATCTGAGTCATGAAGAAAGCTACGTGAAGTTTAACAGATGTGTCAGAAGACGCTTCACACACAAGTATTCTGCTGATGGAATACATTCAGCCAGAGGCATCCTTGCAAAAGCATCCAGAAAGTTGCTTTTGCATAAAAACTACTCACCTCTTTCATTCTCTATGCTGTATGAAAATAAATGCCAAAGTGGCCTCCCACCAAACACAGGCAGAAAAGGCAGGAAAAAGAAATGAACAGGAAATATGTGAATGTGGAATATGAAGGAAAACTGGGATAAATCTCAGGAGAATGAAGTTTACTGGCCTCTAATCTGAAGTTGAGTCATTTTGAAATAGCTTTGCCTTGATCCATAAGGAAGCAGACTGTCATTATTAATGAAATATTACCACTACTGAGGCACAGTACTATAAGAATGGATTGCACAATTATTAAAAACTATCAACTTCTAGGAGCCAAGATGATGAAGTAAACATTAAATCACCATAACTCTCCCATAATCCCCTTCAAATAGTCATAAAAATAGCACCCCGAAACAAATCCTGGAACAGCAGAACCAGCAAAAAGACGGGGAAATCTAGTAACAAAAACTTGGGATGATTGCTAGAGCAGATGTGTCTCAACAGAGGGATCCCAGTCAAGGACAAAAAACATCCCTGCAAGCAGGCCCCTCTCAGCAAACTAGCAGTAGATTCTTGGCCCTAGGGCAATGAAGTAGGCAAAAGGTCACACCAGGCCTCTCCACATGCCTCAGCCTGGCCAGGGGAAAGGGACAAGTTCTAAGAACTGCCAGGTGCCTCAGCACAGTCCCAGCCAAACTTCTAGCAGCCAAATTTCTATGCGCTCCAATGTATCCCTGGGAAATGCAGAAACCCAGCACCTTAGCACATGTCCAACACTACTAAGACCAGAGCTCGGTGCCATGTAAGATGCCAAAGCACTAGAGCCTCCCACAGTACCAAACCCACCCACAGACCCTCATACACATCATGAGGCTGCCTTATAGGCCTCAGGTTAACATCAGTGTAGTACCCAGTAACCAGCCAGCATTTAGAACTTCTGGAATAGAAGCCTGAGGCAGTGACCCTTCCACCCCAGCAAAAGTTAATAGTCTCAAATTCATAAATAATTCATGGAAGAGCTTAAAAAGGAACTTAAAAATCATATGAGAAAAGTAGAAAAATTGGGAATAGAGTTATACAAGAGAAGGATGAAAAAAAGCCAACAGCTTGGGAAAAAAAATTGGCCAAATTGGCCAAATAGAAAAGAAAGTACAAAAATAGAAGAGAAAGTACAAAAACTAATTGAGGAAAACTCCTAAAAATTAGAATTAGACAAGTAGAAGCTAATGGCTCTATGAGACATCAAGAATCAATTGAACAAAAGGATGAAAGAAATGAAAGAAAATGTAAAATACTTCATGGGAAAAACTGACCTGCAAAATAGATCCAGGAGAAACTATGTCAGATTTACTGGATGATCTGATAACCAAAGCAGGACCTAGACAGCATCTTTCAAGAAATTACCAAGGAAAACTGTCCTGATGTCCTGGAACCAAAGGGCAAAAAAGGCATTGAAAAAATCCACTGATCACTTCAACAAGGAGATCCCAAATAAAAACTCCAAGAAAGGTTATAATTTCAGAATAATCAGGTCAAGGAAAAAATACGGCAAATGGCCAGGGAAAAAAATACAAATAACAGGGAGCCACAATTTATTAATTTTTTAAAATATAGGACTTAGGAGGTACAACATTAAAATATTATCAACATAACTAACCATATCATTAACAAAACCAACAGAAATATCTCGATGCAAAAAAAGCTTTTGATAAAATACAACCGTTTTTCCTATTAAAAAAACAAAGGAGCACACAGGAATAAAGGGAATATTGCTTAAAATGATAAGCAGTATCAATCTAAAACCATGAGCAAGCATTATCTGTAATGGGGAAAAGCTAGAAGCCTTCTCAGTAAGATTAGGTGAAGAAAGGATGCTCATTATCACCTCTATTACTCAATATAGTGCTACAAATGTTAACTATAGCAAGAAGAGAACAAAAAGGTCAAAGAAATTAGAATAGACAATGAGGAAACATTTTCACACTCTGCAGATGATATGATAAATACTTAGAGAACTCTGGAGAATCAGCTAAACTACTTGAAATAACTTTAGCAAAGTTGCAGGATATACGATAAACTCACATAAATCAGTATTTCTTTATAAAACCAACAAAGCCCAACATCAAGATAGAGAAATTCCATTTAAAATAGTGGTAAACAACACAAGACACGTGAGAGTCTACCTGCCAAGATAAACTCAGGAATTACATAACAAAATTACAAAATGGAAATGAGGGGAAAAGAGGGTTTTCTTGATAGAGAGTTACAATGGTGTGTTATCCTATGAGAAAAGAGATGATCTATGAAAGGAGATGAAGACCACACAATGGATATGGCTTAAGGGATTTGGTGCTTGAAATTTGGGATAATAAAGGAATTGGAATCCTTTGGGGTAAATGTTATCTGGGAGAATGGGAGAATATGGACCCAAGAAGGAGATTTTGAGGTAAACATTTATTTAAAAAAAAAAAAAAAGTAATCAAGGGAAGGTAGAGGTCAATGGTGGAATGCATAATAGGGAACATATACAGGAGGAAGCCTTCCATGGGACAGTGTCTTCTCTTACACCTGCAGTAATTAGCCAGTTCTGAGAGTACACCTAAATTAGGGTAAACCTAAGGACAGATACCTTGAAACTTGAAGAGGTATGAGAAGATACTTGTAGAGGGCTGGAACTATTTGAATCTAAAGACAGCAGAGCACTTAAGGCTAATTTACTACTTTTGTAATTGAATTACAATTGAATGTAATTGAAAATTACAATTGAATTTGAAAAGATTGAATTGAAAAGATCCCCCTCAATCTATGGGGAAGAGACATCTTACAACATCTTACAAATGAGTACTTCAGTTTTTTAGGCAGGGCTACTGCTGAAAACCTGCCAACACTCTCACCTGTTCCTATTCAATGGAAAACTGATACACCAATGTGGATAGAACAGTGACCCTTAGGTAGCAATAAAATTCAGGCCTTATTAGATATGGTACAGGAACAATTTGACCAAGGACACTTACACTCTTCCCTATGTCCTTGGAATTCACCTGTAAAAAAAGAAATCTGGAAAATGGAGGATGTTGACTGATTGAAAAGTAAATGAACAGATGGAAACTATGAGAACTCTTCAGCCTGGGCTTTCATATCCTTCTCAATTATATAGAGAATGGCCTCTTTGGGTTATAAACATTAAGGATTATTTCTATTCTATCCCTCTAGATAAGGAAGCTATGAAAAGATTTGCCTTTTCAGTACCTAGTGTTAACTTAGCTGAACCTTATAAAAGATATGGACAGTTTTGCTCCAGTGAATGAAAAATAGCCCTAGTATGTGCCAAATGGAGGTTGCTGCTGTTCTTACTCCAGTAAGAAAAGTACTTCCAAAAATTATGTTGTTACATTACATGGATGATATATTGAGATGCGCACCTGAGGAACAAATATTAGAAACATTTCTACAAGACCATGGAAACATTAAGGAACTACAAATTGCACATAGCTCCAGAAAAAATTCAAAGACATGCTCCTTTTCAATATTTAGGATATGAAGTATACCCTAAGGTGCTTACAGTACAAAAACTTTCCTTAAGAACAGAGAAGCTAAACACCTTAAATGACTTTCAGAAATTGATAGGAGATATCCAATGGATATGTCCAGCGTTAGGCTTAACTACCTATCAATTATAACCATTATATGACAGTTTAATGGGAGACAGTGCTTTAAACTCACCATGTCAGCTCACAAACGAAACTCAAGAGTCTATGAGAGAAGCTGAACAGGCTTTATCCAATGTGTTTGAAAGAGTCACTCAAAAACCCTTGGAAATATCAGTTTTTGCTACAAAAAAGGCACCCACAGCAATTTTTCATCAAGGAAACAGTGTGATAGAGTACGTGAACCTCCCAGCACAACCAAAACAAAGCCTTACTCCTTACCCAGTGCTTGTGGCTAGAATTTTATTAAAGGACATTAAGAGAGTAGTACAATTATCTGGGATAAGACCTGAGAAGATATAAACCTTAAACCAATGCACAAATTAATATATGCTATGAAAACATCCCACAGTGGCAAATTTAGTTGGCTCCAGCTCCAAATTTTACACACAGGTCTCCATTAAAGATAACCCAACTATTACATAATTGGCGATGGATTCTTGAAGAAAAGATTTCTAAGGTTCCTCTTAAAGAGCCAACTATCTTTACAGATGCATCCAAACATAATATTTGTGCTGTATACTCTCGTGACTTAACCAGAGAGTAGTCAGAACTCCTTTTCAGTTTACTCAGCGGAATGAATTGTATGCAATCAATCCAGCTCTTACTTATTATCCAGGAGATGTAAATATAATACCTGATTCGGCCTGTTCAGTAGGTGTGGTACAAAGAATTGCCACAGCTCAAATAAAATTTGTAGCCTCTAATATATATCAGCTCTTTAAGGAACTTCAAGAGCAAATGACAAAGCATCCAGGTAAGATTTATACCTTGCATGTCCACTCTCATAGTGGATTTCCAGGTCCTATTTTTTGATGGAAATTCAAAGGCAGAGAGCCTTCTAACCATGTTAGCCAATACTACTTTATTTCAGGCAGCCCAAGAATCTCATTCTAAATATCATAAAGCTGCTTGAGCTTTACATTTACAATTTGGGATAACAAAAGAGGAAGCTAGGAGCATAGTAAAAATATTGTACACCTTGCCTTCCTTTCCATACTCCTCCACTTCCTTAGGGAAAAACCCTTGTAGTTTGAGACCCAATGAAATGTGGCAAATGGATATGACCCATTATAAATCTTTTGGTTGTCTGTTTTTTATCCATGTTGTAGTCAAGACCTTTTCAGGATTTACTTTTGCCTGAGTGATCACTGAATTCCTTATACAAACATTTGCAATTAAAGATGTGTGTCAGCAATAAAAACAGATAATGGACCTGCATATACTTCTAAACATTTTGCACACTTTTGTGCACAGTATCAGATTTTACACATCACTGGCATGCCATTTAATCCTCAAGGACAGGCAATAGTAGAGAGGAGAAACAGAGATATCAAGACGCTCCTTGAAAAACAAAAGAAAGGGGGAGCCACAGGTAACCCTAGAGAACTTCTAAATTTAGCTCTTTATACAATTAACTTCTTTATTTTTTGATAAAGATTCACTGACTCAGGCAGACAGGTTTTATAACCCACTGTAAGG
Source organism: Antechinus flavipes (assembly GCF_016432865.1). Taxonomy (NCBI): domain Eukaryota; kingdom Metazoa; phylum Chordata; class Mammalia; order Dasyuromorphia; family Dasyuridae; genus Antechinus; species Antechinus flavipes. The sequence goes on from NC_067401.1 coordinate 166,753,645, forward strand.
GTGGTGTCCAGTGTGAGCAGTTCCACTATCTTTAGATAATCACCAGGTGATGTTGGAGAGATCCAGAAAGTGGTAAATGGAAGGGACCAGATAAGTTAATTGCTTGGGGGAAAGAGTTGATTCATGTTATTTGTTATATTACTACTAGCCTGTGTTATATTGCTATGTGCTTATATATTTTATGTATGTAATTATGTGCAATGCCTCCCATATTGATGGATTTATGTATACCTTGTTTCATACCTGTTTCAAGTGAGCCCCTTTAGAAACCTGCTAATCTGATTTGATTTTCTATTTCCTTTGGTGTTTTCATCTTCCTTCCTGAGATGTCAGGGAGGGTGTGACCACCTTCTTTTTACGGTGTTTTCACTTCTATTTTGAGCAGTCAGGGAAGGTGTGATCACCTTCTTTTTGGGGTTCTCACCTCCTTGAGAAGTCAGGGAGGTCATGACTGCCTTATGTTCTAAAACAAAAGAAAGGGGGAGATGCTGGAATCTTTACAAACTGTTATTAGAGTTGATAGAGACAATAATTATCTAATTTAGCATGGTTCAGTATGACTGATCTGATCCTACATGGAGATGTTATGGGTCAGAAGAAAAAAGGTACTAAGTGGAACTGAGAAACAATACTTGTGTTGACACCTTTACTCATTGGAGTTCACAAGTATGGGAGATTCACAAAGTTAACTTTGTAACTTTGTGAATTCACACCTCCCTTGAAGCTCTTAGGGCCAGAGAGCACTCTGGGAGGAAACTCATAATCCCACTCTCGTATCCCACAATCCCACTCTTGGAGAAGAAGCATGTATAGAGCTTCAGGAAGCCAGTCAAGTTAGTTACTTCGGAACATTGCCAGGGGTTGGAGAGGAGCACTCTGGGAGGAAGCCCACAAACCCACTCTCAGAGGTGGAGTCAGATTCATTTTCCAACTTTCACTTTGGTGCTGGCTGGAGGCTGAAGAAAGCAGAGGCAGAAGCAAAGGACAAAGCTGCAAGAGTTCTTAGAACCAAGGAGAGAGAGAGGGGCCTCTAAGAAAACTAGCTGGGCTATATTGGAAACAATAAAAGATCAGAACTTTTAGCACCTGGCCGCATTTTGGAGTAATTATTACTTTTAACTGAAACTAAGGCTGCCTCCAGAAAACTTCCCCAAGAAACCTGCTCCCAGAGAGAACCATTATATTTTAAAGAAGAAAAACACAACAATGCAGGACTTCAAAACCCTCAGGAATCATTGGAATCCCTGAGACATGATAAGGCTATTGCAGGACTTCAAAATCTGCAGGAATCCTTGGATTCCCTGACATGTGAAGTAATGAACAATAGATTGCTTTTGGACTATCTCCTGGCTGCTGAAGGAGGCATATGTGATTGTTATATACATACCCTCCTTCTAGGACTTCTGGAAATCTCTTACAATACCATGTTGATTCATGTTGTTTGTTATATCACTACTTGCATGTACAATTCATGTTTGTCATACTACGTTGAGCCTGCATCGGCTGTGGGGAGAGTCATCACTACTAGTCTGTTTATATTACTATGTGCTTGTGTAATACCTCCCATGCTGATAGATTTATGTATACCTGTTTCAAGTAAGACCCTTCAGCCCAGAAACTAGCTAACAATATCTGGTTTGACTCCCCACTTTGCTGTCTTTCATCTTTCCCCCTGAGAAGTCAAAGAGGGCGTGATCACCTCCTTTTTGGGGTTCTCACTTCCCTGAGAAAACTGAGAGGGGATGACAACCTATTCTAAAACAAAAGAAAGCTGGAGATGTAGAGGGTTGGAACTCTGAAAAGGTGTATTTGAATCTAAAGACAGCAGAGCACTTAAGGCTAATTGCCTACTCAAGATGTGATAAGGGGTATATAAACAAATGGCTCTCCTCACAATTGGCGTTTGCTGAACATGTTGTGAAGAGGTAATCAGAGGCAAGGATTGGGGGGCTGAGGGAGAGGTTCAGACTCTCTTTGACACAGCATGCCGAAGAGAGAGAATTCAGGCTCTAGGCTCCAGAGCGCAGGATCCATCTGTGACGAGTCACATGGCAGCTTGCCTGCCTCCTTCACTTCTCCTCCTAAAAATCAAGGACTTTAACTGATCCTGATTCTGACTGATCCTGAGGCCCTCAAGAGAGCAAGCCCAAACATTATAGAAACTCCCAATCTACCCCTTTGTGGAGATGATATACATTGCACATGTCTTCAGACTTAAATGTATTGTTTATGTTTTGATATATTTTTTAAAATATCTGCCATATTGAATGATTCCTTGGAAAAGAAAGGAAGGGAGGAATATTTGGGAATATAAAAAACATAAAATAGCAATAAAAACTTATTTAAAAAAACAAAAATTAGCTTTGGTTTGCTTGTTAGATATTTACTCTTTTTCATATCTTAAGTCAATAAGTATAATTAAGTGCCCATGAAATTCTAAGGGGTACAAACAAAAAAGAAAAAAATAAAGTACTCACTATCCTCAAAAAGCTCACATTCTAATGAGGGAAGCATCATAAAAACAACTATGTTCCAATAAATCAGACTAAATAAATTGGAAATAATCTTAATAGGAAGATCCCAAGATTAAGGAGAACTAAATCACTTCCAAGTGTAGCAATTTAGAAATTCTGCATTCTGAGAAGACAAAAGGCCTTATAAGTTAAGTAGTGGCACAAGAGTAAAGGGGAAGGGAATCAAGAATATTGTTTCTTGGGTAAAGAGTTGTTGAGTAAATGAATAAATATACCAAAGGGATCATTGACAGGTACATTGATTACCTGATATTTTCCTTAAGATAAAGTGAATGTCAATGAAGAAATTAATTTTAGTTATAGTTTGTGCCTCAAGCACAATTATATGTAATTATAATATTTCAGACTAATCTAGCACCTTTCATTAAAATAACTTGAAAGTGTGTTTCTAACATTTATTCATTTCTTCTTATAAGCTATAAGGTAGACACTAGAATATAAAGCTTTATTTCAGTGATACCTGGAGACAATAATCCTTTAACATTCTGATATTTAAAGCAACAGTACTCACTGATAAATGATTATTTTTAGTTGGCTACCACTGGGTTATCAAAAATATGAGAATTCAAATCCAACTGATAGGAATTGTTGTTTATACTTTTTCTGGTTTTCTAATTGACTTACACTATTGATCATTTAGAGTAATAATTTTTTCTACATCTACTTGATCATTACTATCACAGCCTTTTAAATATCAAATTTAAAATATAATATCTGATAGTGACAAGAACAACAACATTTATGTCATACTTTAAGGTAATAAAGTGCTCTAAAAATATAATCCCAATGACTCCTTATGGAGTAGAAACTATTATAATCTGAATTTTGAAGGTGAGGAAACTAAATCCAAGAAAAGTTAAGTGACTTCTCACATAATCAATGTGTAAGCTATGATAAGAATTTGGTTCTTCTATTTCCAAGTCCCAGAGTTCTTCCGCAGCAAGATCTACCTAGTTGTAATCTTCAACTAAATTAGGGACCATAATAAATATGTCAAATATCAAAAAATATTTTATTCCTATAAAGCAGTGGTTCTCAAAGTATGGTCTAGAGAACCCTAGGGATCTCTGAAATCCTTTTAGAGGGTCTACAAATTCAAAAATAATTTTTATTTCCAATATGGTAAATGTCTATAACTATAACCCAGATAAACAAAACCGCTTTGGAGAGATCCTCATTAATTTTTAATAGGACAAAGATACTGAAAACAAAAGTATGAGATCCATTGCTATAAAGCTTACCATCTAGATTTTATGTGTGTTATAACAGACTCCTATACTGCCATTAAGAATGACAAATATGAGGGCCAGGTAGAAATATAAAAAGATCTACCTGAAATAACATAAAGTGAACAAAGAGACCTCACAATGTGATACACATTAATTATAACTATCAAAATAATGTATTTGCACATAGAATACTGAAATCATAACAGATATTAGAAGTCACTTGTTCCAATCTTTCCATTAACATAAAAACTTAAATTTTTATCATAACTACCCTAAGGAAAAAGACTAAGTATTCCAATTCTCTTAAGAGGAGATAAATTGTTCTCCAAAATAGAATTTGAGACATGTATTATCAGAAAAATAAGAGGAAACAGGAATGAATAGGAGATGGTAAAAACAAAAGGTTTTCATGTAGAAGGGGGAAGATGAAAAAACTCACTAAAAATAAAATGTTTAAATTTGAAGGACCTTGTACAAGTTACTTCCCATCTCTGGGACTCTATTTTCTTAACTGAATGATTAGGTTTTTCAACTGCTTGAGTAAGACACATTCCCACTCTTAAACAGAGGGAAAGTGCAGGTCAAAAAACACTTTAAACTCTCATTCTTTTTCTAATGTTCTATTTAAATGTTTATTTAAAATCAACATTGAGTGCAAGTAAAATAAATTCAGGCAGAATGCATCTAAAAGATTGCCAGGACAGCTTATATGTTAAGTATCCAAAAATTAATTTGATTTCAAGATGAAGAAATCAAAACCACAATTTGACAAATTCCTTCATTTTTATTAAAATGTACTATGCTATGTTTGAGTTTTTCAAAAGAAAGAGAAAGCAACATGTTTCATAAAACCTATACTCAGTTCTGCAAATTCTAATACAAACAAGAAAACCAAATGACACTGCTAAGAACAAAAACCCCAGGAGTCAAATCAAAGAGGCTGAGAATAAAAAATAAATATTACAAAAACTAGACTAAATATATAGGTTATAGGATGCCTGTAATGACAAGGAATCTATGTTTCACAGCCTCTACTCCAAAGACAACTAATCAGCTGATATACAGAACAAAAGCTTATCAAAATTACACTAGCAAATTAAATCAAATAAATTAACATTTAACTACATTCATTTTAAGAGCTCTCAGTGGATTTTCTTGAATTCAAGACTTCTCTGAACTGCATAGATTCCTCCATCTTGCAAAACTCCTTAATTAATTAGAAATTAGAGCTGCATCCTACTCTTAGAATGCCTCTCCAGAATAGAAAAGTCAGGGTTTAGATTTTGGTTAAAAAAAAAAAAAAAAAGAAAAAAGAATGATCTTAAATAATGATATTACTTTTTGAGTTCTGGTAGCAGGAGGCCAGTGTTATTCATTGGCTTATTACAAGAAATGAGACCCATTTAATACATTTTGGTATTCTCAACGTCTTTTTAACATGCTACTAAAATTTCCACAAATTTATAAAAACTTGTTATGATTTCAAGCAACAACATGTCTGGTATACAGAAAGCTAATCTCAGGAAAATGTCTAAAACATTCTTCAGTGGTCTTGGGGATTTCACTGAATTCTTTTATGTTCTGTGTGTAGCTAAGATCATTTAAGACAGAGATGGTACAGATTGTCACCTGATAATTGGGGAGATCCCTATCATTAAAATCAAAGGTGCGGTTTCTTCCATATCCAGGCCCCTTGTATTGTTCAAAAAGCCCTTTTGTTTTCTAAATGCTGTGCAGCAGAGTTAGGATGATTTTAGCTTCAGATTCTCAAGATGAGAGGGAAGGCCTATATATTTGGGGTTCTCCTTTATCCCAAAGAAGCCTAATTTACTTAGCCAATAGGAAGTTTTGGTTTCATAAATTTAAAGTGAGAAAGGGCCTTAGATGTCATCAACTATAACCCCTTTATATTGCTTGATAAGGAAACTAAAGCAAAACGAGATTATAGGATATATAAGTAATAATGAATATTTAAACACAGAGTTTCCAATTCTGATCCCATTTCTTTCACTATACAATGTTGGTTTCTCAAAAAGGGAAAGCTATGCATGCATGAAGTATGATTACTGAAATCACTAGACCTCTGGGCTGAGCATTATGCAGAAGATAATTACATTTCTGAAATAGTGTGTAATATTTATTATATGTGAAAACCAATCCAAATTGGAACAGATTTTTTTCCATAGAATTAAGATTACGTTCTTGCCCCAGAAAATGATGATGACCAACTTTATTAGAACAGTGTCAATGCTATAAATTGCAAAGTGGCACCTTGGATAGATCAATGGGCCTGGGGTCAGGAAGACTAGAATTCAAATTCTGACTCAAACATTGGCTAGTTGTATGACCTTAGAGGCAAGTTATTTAACCTTATTCAGCCTCAGTGATCTGAAAAGTGAATTTAATATTAATATCTATTTTATAGGTTTGTTTGTGAAGATCAAAAGAGACAGTATCCTTGACAATAAAAACCTTTTTTTTTTTTTTTTTTTGGGGGGGGGGGGAAGAGTCAGATGGTGTAGGGGCTGGAGTGCTAAAAACTTGCGTTCAAATTCTGACAAACATTTCTTAGTTATTGGCCTGACCAAGTCATTTAATTTCTATTAGCCTCTGTTTTCTCGACTTAAAAATGAAGCATTAATTCACAAAAATAAAAATGGGGATAATAGTAGCTTCTGTCCCTAAGGTTACTATGAGATAACATTTATAAAGAGCTTGGTAGAAAATTTGACACATAATCAGCATTTAAGAAATGCTTATCTTATTCCTCTTTTTTGAATTACATATGGAATAAAAACTTTTAAAATTGTACATAAAACGATCAAGCAAAATGCCAGTAAATTTAATCTCATCAAATTTCATGGTTCACAAAGAATATGATATAAACCAAAATTCTGAATGTTAGAATATTACAGAGAAATGTTAAAGAAATAATGTACAAAATAAAAACAGTCACTGAGTTCAACTTACAACATTTTTCACTGAAAAAATTTTCTCTTTGACACACAGAATCTTAGCAATATGTAAATAAACGAATAGAGCGTTTACTGAATACATATCCAACATCTCAAAGGATAAAACAATCTTCTCATTACTTTGAGAAATAAATATTCATTGTACATTATAAGTAAAATAACAAAAAATGGTAATTTTTTGCCACATATATAGGTGTCCTGATAAAGTAGTTAAAATAAAACTGATTTTTGACTCTTCTTCCTCTTTTTTCTTTAAAAATATTTTTTGTCATAAATGAAAGACTGATGATCAAAAAACCAAAGATATGAATACAATAAGAAATATCAATTTTTAAAAAAAATTTGTTCCTGACACAAAATTTTTATAAATGTCAATGTTGAAAATTAGGCTAACTATATTGACATTTTATTTACATGAGCTAAATCAACATGTTCCTTATTACTCATTTAATGACCTAGGGGTGTCACTCAAAGCTTTTGGCTTTATTTTTGTGCTCATTAGACAATCTATCTCACCATTAGTGACTAACTATACGAGAATCTGAAGAGGGAAAATACTGCTCTTCTTTCTTCTTGTTATAAAATGAGGGAAAAATGATTAGCAGAACCTGATGGGATTTTTTAAAAATGAGGAGCTTTATATTTGTCAGTCAACCTTATGTAATAATTCTGAATGAAGCATTAATTTACAAAATTAAAAAATGACATTTCAAAAACCTTAATTATATATATATATATGACCAAACCAAATTTCAAGTGAATAGCAGAACTCAAAAAATTCTAATCTTATTAAAAATAAATCTATCTTAATAATACATGTGAGATCATGAGTTTTTTGCTCCTAATTATGTGTGCTCTGACTACTTAGAATTCATCTATTCCTTGAGGATCATAGTTCTCCTTCTTCATGATCCTTATGGTGACAGTACTATGCATCCCAGAAGGGGAAGGTCTCTTAATTGAAACAAATTTTAATTTCTTTTTAAAATTTACCATTTAATACAGGTAACAAATATTAATTATAACAACTAAGGAAAGATGTTTCCTTATTATCAGAACACAATTGTGATTCTCTAGTCCATTTGTTAAAATCCACTAATGGCAACTCTGTGTAGGTTGGCTTTATATCATTTAATTTTTTTTTTTTTAAGGAAAAAGCCAACATATTTGGTAAAATAGCAGATATGCTAATGAAATCAGAGCATGTATCCAGACATTGGAATAGTCGTATAAAAAATGTGTCTCACACAAATTTGTGTGTGACACACAAATGTGTGTCACATTTATCTTAGTGGTATAGACCACTGAGGTACTAACTGACTCTTATGAATGCTATCGCTTAATTCACATTCAAATTAAAATTGACATTAAATACAATAGAAAATAAGTCGTATGACTCCATTTCAATATCAAAGGCTCCAGTATCAAATAAGCTTATCTTGGCACTGTGAAAATTATTAACCCTATCAAAAAACAAACAAAACAAAAAAAAAAAAAACTAAAAACAAAAAACAAAAAACAAACAAAAAAACAAATTAAACAAACAAAAAAACAAAACAAAACAAATAAAAAATGCCCCAACCTATCTCCTAGAGACCAATCAGGGGGAAAATCCCAAAAAACTTAATCTTAAGAAAAGTTTTTCTGTTTTAAAATGCCTCACCTCTAACTCTTGCTCCCTTTGTAGTGCAAACTGTTTGAAGGACTTGACAATAAGGCCAGCATTAGAGCAATCATAGACGAAAATGGAAGGGCTACCCATCCAAGTCTGCAGATCATATATGGACAGTGGAATATATTGAGTGTAGTTCTGGAAAACAAAAGAAAATAAATATACATTACTTATGCATTAGAAAAACCATAAATACAGTTCCCTTCTCCAGATCTCATTTTTAAGGGCGTCTGTCAAAATTATGAGTTTTAAATGTAAAATTTTGCAACTGTGAAAAGTACAGTACATACATATTAATCTCAATTTTCATTCATTAAAAAAAGGTCACTATTATGTTTTGCTATACTAGACTCTGGGTAGTTTTGGGGGAGACACATAAAGTAAGCAAGATACAGTCTGTCCCTGTAAGGATCTTATAATCTCACATGAAGAGATTTTTTTTTCCTGATTGACTTCTGGGAGGAGGGAGGTTGAGAGTAAGGGGGGGAAGAGAGAAGGAACCCTCCTACTCTAAAATATTATAAACTCAATAGATATAATCATAGAAGATGAGATATAAGTGTGTTACTATGAGCAAAGAAAAAAATTGCTTTGGAGAGAATTAACACTTAAGTATTCTAGGACAACAGTAGATCTAATGTAACTAACAAGGAGAAGAATGTGTTTAAAAGTGGAACTATTTACCCAGGAGATACCTCATAAAGCAATTAACAAGTCAGTTGAGAGAACATGAGATCTAGCTGAAGGAGAAGAGACACATATTCCAGCCAGACATGTAACTGGAGGCCAGAATTAATCTCTTAAGAAGACAGAAAGAGAAAGCAAAACCCAAAAACTAAGAATTGAGCTAAAGGTAGGAGCAGACTTGGGAATATGGTTAAATGACTAAGACAGCAAAAACTGTGTAAAGAGGAAAACATAGTGAAAAGTTGACAGAAAAGAAATTACTTTTAAGTCCAACAGAGCCTTAGTACTGAGTGGCCTCAGTCATATGTATTCTGTACATTTATGTCTCACAACCACACAACTGTTTATGACCATTCTTCCCCAAGATGCTGCACATATTTCTGGGAGTATACTTTGATTTATGGGTATTTTTTGCACCTATTATTTTTGCTATGCAGTATTAGTAATAAATGCCTCTGCTACTGGAATCAACTGGTAGGCTGCCAACATAAAACACTCCCCTAGGGGTTTGTCAGGGAAAGGAATCAGCAAACAATGTGCTAAACATTTTTTTACAAAAATAACTCATTTGATTTTCATAATAAACCTTGTAAAATAGGTGTTATAATTGAGGAAACTAAAGCAAAAAGATTATATGACAGAGCCACAAAGTTATTAAGCATCTCAATCTAGATTTGAACTCAAATCTTCCAGATTCCAGGTCAAAGGCTCTATCCATTGTGCCAAACAGTTCTGTGATTCACAATACCTAATAAAAAGAAACTGCACACATAGCAGGTACTTAATGAATTAATTGCAACCTAAATTATGTAATAGTATGTATTATAACACAATAATGAACTGACCTGTCCCCCTCCCCCCAAAAAATAGAAGAAATGAGAACAAAAGGCCAAATGAGAAGAAATCATCTCTTAGAAGAACAGAATTATAGAAATACAGAGTTTGAAAGGCTGCAGCTTGCCTTCAGAGAAGGCAAGAGAAGAATAATTCCACAAAAATCAAGTGACTTATCAAATTTGTTAGAAGCAGAACTAGAATTAGTCAGGTCCCATGACTATGGCTCACTACATCAGACTGTTTGTTGCTGTTCAAATATTTTCACGTGTGAGTTCTGTGTATCCTTTTTGCCATCTACCATACTGAAAACTCCTTGTAGATAAGGCTTTTTACATTAGTTCTACCAACCCTTCAATAGTGCTTAGTAAAATTAACAAATATTATTTTTGCTTATAATAAATGTAGAGAAACTATAAGGAAGGGAAACACTATGTAAAACATAATTCTTTTTTTTTAATTTTATTTTATTTAATAATAACTTTGTATTGACAGAATCCATGCCAGGATAATTTTTACACGACATTATCCCTTGCAATCACTTATGTTTCGTTTTTTCCCCCTCCCTCCCTCCTCCCCCCCCCCCAAGATGGCAAGCAGTCCTATATATGTTAAATATGTTGCAGTATATCCTAGATACAATACATATTTGCAGAACCGAACAGTTCTCCCGCTGCACAGGGAGAATTGGATTCAGAAGGTAAAAATAACTCGGGAAGAAAATCAAAAATGCAAATAGTTCACATTCATTTCCCAGTATTCCTTCTTTGGGTGTAGCTGTTTCTGTCCATCATTTCTCCAATAAAACTCAGTTAAGTCTCTTTGTCAGAGAAATCCACTTCCGTCAGAATACATCCTTATACAATATCGTTGTCGAAGTGTATAATGATCTCCTGGTTCTGCTCATCTCACTTAGCATCACTCCATGTAGGTCTCTCCAAGCCTCTCTGTATTCATCCTGCTAGTCATTCCTTACAGAGCAATAATATTCCATAACATTCATATACCACAATTTACCCAGCCATTCTCCAATTGATGGGCATCCATTCATTTTCCAGTTTCTAGCCACTACAAACAGGGCTGCTACAAACATTTTGGCACATACAGGTCCCCTTCCCTTTTTTAGTATCTCTTTGGGGTATAAGCCCAATAGAAACACTGCTGGATCAAAGGGTATGCACAGTTTGATAACTTTTTGGGCATAATTCCAGATCGCTCTCCAGAATGGCTGGATTCGTTCACAACTCCACCAACAATGCATCAGTGTCCCCGTTTTCCCGCATCCCCTCCAACATTCATCATTATTTTTTCCTGTCATCTTAGCCAATCTGACAGGTGTGTAGTGATATCTCAGAGTTGTCTTAATTTGCATTTCTCTAATCAATAGTGATTTGGAACACTCTTTCATGTGAGTGGTAATAGTTTCAATTTCTTCATCTGAAAATTGTCTGTTCATATCCTTTGACCATTTATCAATTGGAGAATGGCTTGATTTTTTATAAATTTGAGTCAGTTCTCTATATATTTTGGAAATGAGGCCTTTATCAGAACCTTTAATTGTAAAGATGTTTTCCCAGTTTGTTACTTCCCTACTAATCTTGTTTGCATTCATTCTGTTTGTACAAAGGCTTTTTAATTTGATATAATCAAAATTTTCTATTTTGTGATCGGTAATGGTCTCTAGTTCATCTTTGGTCACAAATTTCTTTCTCCTCCACAAGTCTGAGAGATAAACTATCCTATGTTCCTCTAATTTATTTATAATCTCGTTCTTTATGCCTAGGTCATGGACCCATTTTGATCTTATCTTGGTATGTGGTGTTAAGTGTGGGTCCTTGCCTAATTTCTGCCATACTAATTTCCAGTTATCCCAGCAGTTTTTATCAAATAATGAAATCTTATCCCAAAATTTAGAATCTTTGGGTTTGTCAAACACTAGATTGCTATAGTTGACTATTCTGTCTTGTGAACCTAACCTTTTCCACTGATCAACTAATCTATTTCTAAGCCAATACCAAATGGTTTTGGTGACTGCTGCTTTATAATATAATTTTAGATCAGGTACAGCTAGACCACCTTCATTTGATTTTTTTTTCATTAATTCCCTTGAGATTCTCGACTTTTTATTGTTCCATATGAATTTTGTTGTTATTTTTTCTAAATCATTAAAATATTTTCTTGGAAGTCTGATTGGTATAGCACTAAATAAATAGATTAGTTTAGGGAGTATTGTCATCTTTATTATATTCGCTCGGCCTATCCAAGAGCACTTAATATTTTTCCAATTATTTAAGTCTGACTTTATTTGTGTGAAAACTTTTTTGTAATTTTGCTCATATAATTCCTGACTTTCCTTTGGTAGGTAGATTCCCAAATATTTTATGCTATCAACAGTTATTTTGAATGGAATTTCTCTTTGTATCTCTTGTTCTTGGATTTTGTTGGTGGTGTATAAGAATGCTGAGGATTTATGGGGATTTATTTTGTATCCTGCTACTTTGCTAAAATTATGAATTATTTCCAATAGCTTTTTAGTAGAATCTCTGGGGTTTTCTAGGTATACCATCATATCATCTGCAAAGAGTGATACTTTGGTTTCCTCACTGCCTACTCTAATTCCTTTAATCTCTTTCTCGACTCTTATTGCAGAGGCCAGTGTTTCTAATACAATATTGAATAATAATGGTGATAGTGGGCAACCTTGTTTCACTCCAGATCTTACCGGGAAAGGTTCCAGTTTTTCCCCATTGCATATGATGCTTACTGAAGGTTTAAAATATATGCTCTTAACTATTTTAAGGAAAAGTCCATTTATTCCTATGCTCTCAAGTGTTTTTATTAGGAATGGCTGTTGGATTTTATCAAATGCTTTTTCTGCATCTATTGAGATGATCATATGGTTTTTGTTTGGTTGGTTGTTGATATAGTCAATTATGTTAATAGTTTTCCTAATATTGAACCAGCCCTGCATTCCTGGTATAAATCCTACTTGGTCATAGTGTATTATCCTGGGGATGATTTTCTGTAATCTTTTTGCAAATATTTTATTTAAGATTTTAGCATCAATATTCATTAGGGAGATTGTTTATAATTTTCTTTCTCTGTTTTCAGCCTACCTGGTTTAGGTATCAGTACCATATCTGTGTCATAAAAGGAGTTTGGTAGGACTCCTTCAATCCCTACTTCTTCAAATAGTTTATTTAGCATTGGAGTTAATTGATCTTTGAATGTTTGATAGAATTCAGATGTAAATCCATCTGGTCCTGGGGTTTTTTTCTTAGGGAGTTGATTGATAGTTTGTTCTATTTCTTTTTCTGAGATAGGAGTGTTTAGGATATTTACTTCTTCCTCTGTTAGTTTAGGCAAGCTATATTTTTGGAGGTATTCTTCTATTTCATTTAAGTTGTCGAATTTATTGGCGTAAAGTTGGGCAAAGTAACTCCTAATTATTGCTCTAATTTCCTCTTCGTTAGTGGTGAGTTCTCCCTTTTCATTTTTAAGACTAACAATTTGATTTTCCTCTTTCCTTTTTTTAATCAGATTTACTAAGGGTTTGTCTATTTTGTTGGTTTTTTCATAGAACCAACTCTTAGTTTTATTAATTAATTCAATAGTTTTTTTACTTTCAATTTTATTGATCTCTCCTTTTATTTTTTGAATTTCAAGTTTAGTGTTTGACTGGGGGTTTTTAATTTGTTCCTTTTCTAGCATTTTTAGTTGCAAGCCCAATTCATTGACCTTCTCTTTCTCTATTTTATACAAATAGGCCTCTAGAGATATGAGATTTCCCCTTATTACCGCTTTGGCTGCATCCCATACATTTTGGTATGATGTCTCATTATTATCATTTTCTTGGATGAAGTTATTAATTATGTCTATAATTTGCTAAAACATAATTCTTAAGGAAATATTTAATGGTGTTACTTACATAAAATAAGCATTATACAAATTATGTAATACTATGTGATCTGTGATTCTCCAATATGACATCTCAATAGTTATAAACATAGCTTCTGAGACATGGTCAAATCAATTGGTTAGCCTGAAAACACAAGTCTTTATTTCTCCTTGGTATACATTAAGAATTTCCTCATAAATATTTACACATACTGAGACCAAATGACATTTTAACATCATTGGTGTACATGAAACAATTAATAAAATACTTGGATCTAATCTTTCTATAGCTTAGGAATCATGTATATCCAAATTTAGATGAGATGATAATGGATTTCAGGATAGGCAGAACCATCATGTGCTTAAACTGCTTCCCTAAAAAACATCAATTTTGTGAATTTTCTTGACATTACTATGTTAGTGAAATTTTCTTTTATTAAAAAGAACAATTTTCCACTTAAACAACAAATACACTAGCATTCTAAAGATACTTAAGTCTACTGTAAATATCTGTGCTACATGAATAATCCATAAATATGTATCAAAGTCAAAGCCTTTACAACAATTAATAATGGAATGGAAGGAGAGTTATTATACTAATGGGCAGCTTTGCTAATAATTATGAAAGAAAAAAAACCTTTGGAACCTGTCAAATTATTTACAATATTCATTTCCCTCCTCAAATAATACGTTGCTTTCATGAATTTAAATATATTTTTTAAAAATGACAAAAATTGTGAATGCTTTGTTTCAAGTACATTTACATATAACTGGGCAAAATTTGAAAGGGCCACTAATCCTTTATTTTTTGGTAAGAAAAATGAGGACAGATTTGTATGAAAGAAAAAACTGGTAAAGTGCTTTGCTAGTAATAATCACTGTGAAATAATAGTGAATTATTTGCATCTTTGGAAATGATAATTATAGATCTTATTAAGGTAGGGTTTCAATGATCTCTCAATGCTTGCTTTTCTGTTGTATAGTAAACTAAAGGCTGTGCATAAACTTTCTATTTCTTATTTAACTTTCATTCCAGTAAACATGGATAAACAGAGATGTTCTACATCATCTTCTGGGGTTTTTTTCCTCTTTAATTTCTTCATTTCTCAAGCTTCTAAAAGTTTTTGAGAGATACTGAAATGTTACTTTGTTCTCTATAATGCTTTTATTCTTTGTATATTTAAAATTTTTGAAACTGTTACTTTCAGTAGCTGAATACAGAACTCTAGAATCTCTGGTGGACTTTTATTTTTCAAACATATTTCCATGTTTCCTTTGTTATTTGTCTCCCTTAATTGGGGAATACCACATTCGGTTTTTCTACTACATATTCCATCAGCTGGATGTGACAGTTATTAATTCACAAGGCAATACCTTCTTCAGGATTCTTCTGCTATAGTGGTGTCCTTAGGAGTATTCCATAGTTCTACCATCTTTCATGGTATGATTCTTAAGACTAAAATAGCATTTGGTATGTTAGTTGGATTCATGTTATCAAATGCAAAAAGGACTATTCAGATTTATAGTTTATGCATTTCCCCTCTTTTACAAAATCACATGCTACTTATCAGCTGATTTATTTGGGTACACTTTTTGTAATTTACATTTTTAATGACCTTAGGATCTTCAATTTTGCAGAACCCTTCAATTTCATCCCTTGGTGCAACTGAACTAAGGAATAAAATTATTACTTTATGATTGCCTTACCCTTGTTAGCAACTTCTACGAAACAGCTAAATTTTGTCTATCAGTGCATTTCAGCATCATCTCTGCATCTTCTAACATTAAAGAATTGCACCTGATTAGGTGCCCCTGCTTGTCAAGCTGCCAACTTGGACGTTTTCATCTATTTCTTAGATTTAGAACTAGCTTTATAAGATTAGCTATAGTGCTAATCCAATTAACACTAACACCTTAAATTAACTGGCTAGCATTTTAGAGTTTATACCAAATTAGTCTTGTAGAAGATAATTTTGCTATAAAAATAAACTGGCTGGCATTTTCTTACTGGCTCTTTCCCCCAACTGTGTGTGTGTGTGTGTGTGTGTGTATCTGTCTGTCTGTCTCTTTCTTCATGGACAAAAGATTGGGCTTGAGCAAATTCTCATCACTGTCATTATGCACCCATTAAAATTTAACAATATTAAAAACAGATGTTCTGAAAGATTCTTTATATTTTCAATTCCCTATGCTTCTCCTTTTCATTACTGATCTCTCTCTTGATATTGTTATAAGTATTGAAGCTGAAGGATAATCCAATGCACCTAGATTTAGATCAAAGTTACAACATGGTTTCTTTAGAAATTATTAAGAGTGGGAACATTGGAATACTAACTATAAGTAGAGTTGTGAGCTACTTCAAAAGCTATAAAACTGTGCATATCCTTTGACCCAACAATACTATTAGTTCTAGATCTGTATCCCATAGATAACAAAAAAAATTGAAAAGGATCTATTTGTATAAAATATCTGTAGCAGTTCTTTCTGTAGTAGCAAAAAATTAGAAATAAAGGGGATACCAATCAATTGGGGAATGGCTGATCAAATTTAGACATACGATTTTGATGAAATACTATTTTGCTATAAAAAAGTGACAAGCAGGATGATTTTAGAAAAATCTGGGAAGTGTTGTATGAACTGATGCTAAGTGCAGTGAGCAAAACCAGGAGAACATCGTACATAGTAACAACAATATTTTAAGAATGATCAACCATTAATGACTTAGCTACTCTGATTAAGAAAATATTCCAAGGCAAGTCCAAAGGACCTATGCTGAAAAAATCCACTTCCAGAGAGAGAAGTGACAAACCCCAAAATAAATAAATAAATAAACAAACGAATGAATAAATGAATAAATAAATAAGCAAGCAGTTAAATAAATAAATAAATGAATGGATGAATAGTACATAGCTAGATGGAGAGAGAGAGAAAAAGACAGATAAATGGGCAAGCCAGTCAATTTAGTGAAAAAAAGAAAGGCTATGCAGATTAGAAAAAATGAAGCCAGTTCCAAAGCAAACCAATGATAATATAAGATTAGAGAGCTAAAAGATAGGAAAAGTGAGTTAAGCAACAAAGTGAGGAAAAAGATTATTCAAGGACATGGTAGTTGTCAGATACTGTTTATAGTTAGTTTATTTATAAGAAGCTATCTTAAGCTAATTGAAACAAAGATTTTAAACTATTCTCATCTTGCCATATTGATATATACATAATCTTCTTACCCTGATTGAAAACAATCCAAGTTTTGTATTTCCTTTACATCCCCTCAGCACTTTGTGTGAAACAAACATGAAAAAAAAGTGTTCATTGAATGCCAAAATGCAATTCTATTTTCCCCTTTCAAATTAGGAGGAATATAGCATCATATCCTAAGAGAATAGGAATTTTACTTTCATCAACCAGATCACCAAAACCTATCCTTACCTGTGTCCACATTCTGGCCATGTAGAAGAGACTTGCTGCAAACTTAAATTGTGCAGTTATTCTCCATAATTAGAAAAAAAGAATAATAGAGCCATTATTTAAAAGACGTAAAATAAATGAAGAATATCTTCTTTTGAGATTATTAAATATTAGGCATCATATAGAATATACAAACAGAAATTGTCATCTTTACTATATTCGTCAGTATGCCTGAAAGAACATCAGAAACAATTTGGAAGAATATAATAAGCAAAGTACATCAGAGTCAATCAATCAACAAATATTTGTGCCAGGTACTATACTAAACACTAGGAGTACCATAAGAGACAAAAGGCAGTGTCTTCACTCAAGAAACTTACAATCTAACAGAACAGAACAGGCAAAAAGAAAAAATACAGACAGAACAAACTACAAATTTACAGTATAAATAGGAAACAATTTAATAGAGGGAAGGCACTAGAATTCAGAGGAATTGGGGAAAACTTCCTGTAGAAGACAGGTTTTAGTTGGGACTTAAAAGAGCCAAAGCAGTTAGAAATAAGAGGGGAAGAGAAAGAGTTTCCAGGCATGGGGAATAGTCTGAGAAAATTCTTGTAATTGAGACAGGAAATGTCTTGTTCCTTGATGAAAGAGTCCAGAGTAGAGAGTAAGGTGTAAGAAGACTGTAACAGGAGGAGGGAGATTCAATATGAAGGGTTCTCAATATTAAATTAAACATTCTGTATTCAATTCTAAGAGCAAAAGAAAGGCACTTCAATTTATTGAGTTGGGAGAAGAGGGTTATATTGTCAGAAAAATCACTTTGCTTAGATGAATAGAAGATACACTGCAGTGGAGAGAAACTGAGGCAGGTAGATCTAATCCCAGCAGTCTGTTGTGATGATCCAGGTGTAAGATGATGAGATTCAATAAATTCTAGTCTCACTCTGCAACAGAGTGATTTGGGGCAAGTAACTTCTCACTTATGAGCCTGAAGTTTCCTTATCAGAAAGTGAAGAGTTAGGATTAGACAATCTACAAATTCTCTTCCAGCTTTAATATTCTCATGTCCTATGATACCATCAAGAACTAGAATAAAGAATTTATCATTATCTTCCCCTTCTAGGATACAATCTAAATTTATTTTTTGATATTAAAAAAACCTATAAAACATTATACCAACTTTCAGAGATATCAAGTTTGGTGATTGTCCTTGTTTTTGAAAAAAACCAAAATGGCATCACTATGTTAAGAGCCACAGTGTGTCCAACTGTGGCTAATCAGACCAATGTGAGCTCAGAATGCTTTGCCTCAGATTGGACACAAATAGTCCTTGTGAACATTTGGGGTGTACTCTCTAACTTTGCAAATCTCACATTTCCTCTGAGCTAATTCAATTCTGCTTTACTAATAGAATACAGCACTTTCTCTGATAAGAGCACATCATGCTGGGTAGTCCTGTGCCAGAGTCTCCTGTTTCACGCAATCAATTGCAAAGTTCTAAGAGACCTTGAGAGTGTCCACTTGATCCATCTAACTATCACTTGTGGCTCCAAGAAGCATGCACAGAACCATGCACAGTAGCCCTACCTGGTAAACCATTTTGGCAAATGGGCTAACCAGGTTAAGGATAACTAAAGAGTCTCAAAACCTATCATGACTTGAGAAGAGTTTATCCCAAGCAAATGAAGAATTCACTTGGTAGAATGGGCATATGAAAATAACTTGTTTCAATAGTTATGAAGGCTGGCAAAGCAGGTATTTATCAAGTAATTAAAAGTTCATATACATACTAACTGTGTGATCCCCAGGCAAGTCACTTAACCCTTTCTGACAAATGAGTTTTCTTATCTGTCAAATGAGCTGGAGAAGGAAACGGCAAATTACTCCAGTATCTTTGCCAAGAAAACTCCAAATGGAATCATGATGTCAAACACAACTAAAAAAAAAATACTAATATGTATAAAGAACCCATGACAGAAATTTCCCTATGATAGGATCTTTGTTCATGCCCTGGAGTAATTTTAACTGACACAATAACAATGGGGTATGCTATGGAGTTCCTCCTCAACACTGTAAATCAATGAGACAACAAAACTTGAATTTCTGGAAGAATTTAAAGACTGCAAATCACATTTATATGGTATATCTTTTAAGCCTCACAAAAAATCTTTGAGATCAGTACCATTTTACTAATCAATTCCATTGCTCAGAAAAATTAAGGGACTTTTCAGTGGCCACAGACCTTCAATTCAGGAGCAGAATTTTAACATAGGTCTTCTTGACTGCAAGAATAACACACTATGCACTCTACCCAATGTCTCTTACTCAAAGAGAGGATTATATGTTAAGAGTTATGGAAGGCACATAATGACCACTCTGCTGGAGTTAAAGCTTCATGAAGACAGGAAAAAGGAGAAATGGTCTTTTCAAGTGACTTGCCTAATTCATTTTCTCTCATCAATTAATCAACAAAGAAGAGAAAGTGTGGTGGAATGGAAGACCTAGTTTCAAATCCTGTCTCTGACATATTTCGGCTGTGACCCTAGACATGTCTGAGACAAGATTCTATTATCTTAATTAGTAAGAAAGATCAATTTCTCACTAGAAGTAACATATAGTAAAGAGAAAAATAGACCCCAAAATGAAGAACAATTCTTGTTATTTTAGTTTATCATTTAATCTTTTCTAAGTTTGATTCAATTGCTAATCAGCTCCTTAAAAACAATCAACTTTGAACACCAAATTAACTGAATATATAAAGATGAAAAACATATCCAGGACATCTGGATGACACTACCAAGATATAAAGACCTGTGCTCCCTGTTTTAAAACAGTTTGCAAGTAATGGGATTCTGATTATTGCTCCCAGTCTCACTCTGGCCTCAGCTCCACTTCCCACATGAATAATTAATCATGTTTTTCTTGTGCTGATATTTGTGGAAATATGTATAAAAGAATTGCACATGTTTAATATATATTGGATCACTTGCCCTCTAGGGGAGGAAGTGGGGGGAAGGAAAGGAGAAAAAATTAGAACACAAGGTTTTGTAAGGGTGAATGTTAAAATTTATCTATGTATATGTTTTGAAAATAAAAAGCTTTAATAAAAAAGGGAAAATAATGATAAACTTTAAATCCAAATTAATCAATAAAAAGCTGAATTTATCAAGAAAAAAATTAAGTATAAATCTCACTAGAACAATGAATAGATCAACATATTCTATAACCACATCACCAGACTACTATGTAATGGTTTATCAAAAAACATAACATAGAAATCAGCTAATAAGAAAGCAGAATCAATAAGACGCATAACAGGACACTAGACTGCAAACCTCAATAAACCTTTACCCTGACATGGCACTTGTTTAGTACTCTCTTCTTTACATCCTTGGGTGAACATATGTTACTTATATTATCATTTCTATTAATTAATATATTAATATCCCCCCCCCATCCCATGAGCCAAGTGAGCTTTTCTAAATGCATTCTGGGTAATCATATCTTCAGTTCCACTGGGGCTTTAGGATCTCCCAATGTAAGCAAATTCCTCCTATAATCTCAAAATTCACATATCCTATGATGTAATAAGCATCATTTACCCTATAAAAATCTAAGTTACTTTGATGGGCTGCTGGCTTTCAGGAAGCTTGACCTATGCACTGAATGTGTAAATCTCATTAAAATACTTTTGTTGGGTTGCTCTGGGCTTGAATTCTTTGAGAGGAGGCACCATTATACATACCTAATACCTCAACACCACTCTCTCCTCTCTTCCATGCTATAATAACTGTAACTATCTACAAATGACAATAAATTGTTTCCCTTGAATAAAATGATTAAAAAAATCAAATGTGAATCTGTTCAGATTAGCAATGCTGTAGAATCTTAGAAGACTACATTACTTTTCTTGCTTGGAAGGGAGGAATAGTCACACAGTGTGAAGAGAGGGAGAGAAACATCTATTTCATTAATATAAAATAAGAAAAATGACTTTGGGGGCAACTCTGTTAAAAAATTGAGATATCCCAAACCATATTAACCTACCTCAAAAAAGCAAATGTTGTTTGTCAAACTGAAGAACAGAATTACAGTCATGTAATCTTCCAGTGACCTAAAGAATTACAGATTTTACCCTGCACTGAAAAATTCTCGATTTGGGTTTTTATTTATTTTGGGAGAGGAGACAGAAAAGTAAAACATGAAAAAAAAAGTAGAAAAAAAATGAGAAATGTGATTTTTCTTTGTGCTGTCTCTAAGAATCTGAAAATTCATGACACCTAACTGAAAAAAAAAATTATGTAGTATTTTTAATGTTTGACACAAACACCCAAACTTTGGAATATAGCTGCTACGAATACTTTACAGATAAAGAAAAGGAAGCTAAGATGTTTAAAGTTACTTACCTACCTAGGGTCATACAAACTAATAGTCTTGCCCTCGATAGTTTTATTTTAATTTCTGATTTTTCTCAATCTCTGCTCCCTCTTATCTCTTACTCACACATTGAGAAGGCAAGAAAAAAAAAATCCATTACAAAAAAGTATAGCAATGCATAAAAATTGCCTTTTGGCATTACCCATATCTCCCTCCCTCTCTCCCTCCCTCCACCTTTTCTCCCCCTCCCTCCCCACCCTGGCCCAAAAGAAAATAAAATATGTTTTCAATCTGCACTTTAAATCCATTTCTTCTCAACATGGAGATGGGTAGCATTTTTCATCTTGAGTACTCTGGAATTATGGCTGGTCATTGTGTTAATCAGAGCTAATAAATTTTTCAAAGTTGATCATCTTTACAAAATTGCTGCGATTGTAGAACTTTTTCTTTTAGTTCTGTTCAACTACATTACATTAGTTCATACAAATATTTCCAGGCTTTAATAAAATTATTCCCTTCATCATTTCTTTTTGCATATTAGTTTTCTATTGCATTCACATATCAAAACTTCAGCCTTTTCCCAACTGATGGACATTTCTCAATTTCCAATTTTCTGCCATCACAAAAAGAACTGCTGTAAATATTTTTGTACATGTCTTTCTTTTTTCTTTGATCTCTTTGAGACAGAGACCTAGATGAAGCATTGCTGGGTCAAAGTGTTTTCTCAGTTTAAAAGTTTTATGAGCATAGTTTGAAATTGTTTTCCATAATAATTGGACTACTTCACAGACCCACCAAAAGCACATTAGTGGATCTGGACTTGTTTTCCTCCACCCCTCCATGTGATTTTCCTTTTTGTCATCTCAATCAATTGGATGGGTGTGAGAGGGCATCTCAAAGTTGTTTTAAGTGATACTTCTCTAATTATGTATCAATCATTTTGTACATTTTTTCATATTGTTGGAATTTTTACAAAGTGTAAAGTCATTAGAGTTGATAGAGACAATAATTATCTAACTTAGCATGGTTCAGTATGATTGATCTGATCCTACAAGGAGATGTTATGGGCCAGAAGAAACAAGGTACTAAGTGGAACTGAGAAACAATGC
Organism: Antechinus flavipes; assembly: GCF_016432865.1. Classification (NCBI taxonomy): domain Eukaryota; kingdom Metazoa; phylum Chordata; class Mammalia; order Dasyuromorphia; family Dasyuridae; genus Antechinus; species Antechinus flavipes. Next base: position 166,776,367 of record NC_067401.1, read on the forward strand.
TTGTGTTCACACCTTTACTCATTGGAGTTCACACATTTGGGAGATTTCAGGGTTTAGTAAAACATCTGAATTCACACCTCCCTTAATCCCTGACTTCAGAAGGAGGAGTCAACCTTTGGGAGATCTTATATAAAGAGGCTCTTAGCTTTGGGTTAGAGAGTTTTACTTCGGAACATTCCCAGGGGTTGGAGAGGAGCACTCTGGGACAGACACAGAGCACTCTGGGAGATTGAGAGCCAGAAGCTCTCTCTCGGAGGCAAGACAGATTCACCTTTGTGCTGGTTGGAGTCTGAATAAAGCAGAGACAGAAACAAGGGAAAAAGCTGCAAGATTTCTTAGAACCAAGAAGAGAGAGAGGCCTCTAAAAAAAACTTACTGGGTTATTTTGGAGGAAGCAATAAAAGATCTGAACTTTTAGCACCTGGCTGTATTTGGGTGATTATTACTTTTAACTGAAACTAAGGCTGCCTCCAGAAAACCTCCCTGAGAAACGTGCTCCCGGAGAGAACCATTATTATTTTAAAGAAGAAAAACATTACACATATGGCTATTAATAGCTTGGATTTCTTCCTCTGAAAACTATGCATTCATATCTCTTGAGTATTTATCAGTTGGGGAAATAATTTTTTCACGTAAATTTCACTAGGCTTTTTAAACATTTTGAAAACAAAATCTTTATAAGACAAACTTGCAATAAAAATTATATCCAGATTTCTTTTTATTTTAACTGATTTTAGCTGATTTTGTTTATGCAAAATATTTTAAATTTTATATAATCAATAGTTTACATTTTGTTAACCTTTCTGATTTCATCATAAACTCTTTCTCTATCCATAAATCCAACATTTAATTTCTACAGTTCACTAAATTTGTTTATGTCATCACCCATTACATTTAAATAATTTACATATTTTATATATATCTTGGAATATAGGGTGAATTGTTGGCCTATACAAAATTTGTCAGACAACTTTCAAGTTTTCCCAACAGTTTTTGTCAAACAGTAAGCTTTTGCCCTAAGAGTTGGGATCTCTAGATTTATTAAACACTGAACTACTGTGCTCATTTGCTTCTACATATTATACACCAAACTGTGAGTTCAAGTATTGGTAGTCTCCTTCCCTTTCCTCTTTTCTTTTTTATTGATTCCCTTGATAGCTTTGAACTTTTGCTCCTCTAAATGAATTATTATTTGATCTCACTCTATAAAGTTAATTTTTTGGAAGTTTAATTTGGTATGGCACTGAATAAGTGTATTAATTTCGCTAATATTGTCATTTTTATTAGATTAGCTTGTACTACCAATAAGTGATTATATTTTTCTAATTATTTAGATTTGTCTTTATTTGTATGAAGACTGTCTTTTTTTTTTTTAATTTTTATTTAATAATTACTTTATATTGACACTCGTTTCTGTTCCGATTTTTTTTTCCCTCCCTCCCTCTACCCCCTCCCCTAGATGGCAAGCAGTCCTTTATATGTTGGATATGTTGCAGTATATCCTAGATACCATATATGTTTGCAGAACCGAACAGTTCTCTTATTGCACAGGGAGAATTGGATTCAGAAGGTATAAATAACCCGGGAAGAAAAACAAAAATGCAGAGAGTTCACATTCGTTTCCCAGTGTTCTTTCTTTGGGTGTAGCTGCTTTTGTCCGTCATTTATCAATTGAAACTCAGGTCTCTTTGTCAAAGAAATCCACTTCCATCAAAATATGTCCTCATACAATATCGTTGTCGAAGTGTATAATGATCTCCTGGTTCTGCTCATTTCACTTAGCATCAGTTCATGTAAGTCTCGCCAGTCCTCTCTGTATTCATCCTGCTGGTCATTTCTTACAGAACAATAATATTCCATAACATTCATATACCACAATTTACCCAGCCATTCTCCAATTGATGGGCATCCATTCATTTTCCAGTTTCTAGCCACTACAAACAGGGCTGCTACAAACATTTTGGCACATACAGGTCCCTTTCCCTTCTTTAGTATTTCTTTGGGATATAAGCCCAATAGAAACACTGCTGGATGAAAGGGTATGCACAATTTGATAATTTTTTGGGCATAATTCCAGATTGCTCTCCAGAATGGTTGGATTCGTTCACAACTCCACCAACAATGCATTAGTGTCCCAGTTTTCCTGCATCCCCTCCAACATTCATCATTATTTTTTCCTGTCATCTTAGCCAATCTGACAGGTGTGTAGTGGTATCTCAGAGTTGTCTTAATTTGCATTTCTCTGATCAATAATGATTTGGAACACTCTTTCATATGAGTGGTAATAGTTTCAATTTCATCCTCTGAAAATTGTCTGTTCATATCCTTTGACCATTTATCAATTGGAGAATGGCTTGATTTCTTATCTTTTAACTGTGTTCATGTAGTTCCTAGGTAGACTCACAAGTATTTTATAATATCTATATAAAATGAAATTTTTCTAACTTTCCTGATGGGACTTGTTGGTAGAATATGGAAATGTGGATGATATATGGGGGCTTATTTTATATTATGTAAATTTGCTAAAGTTGTTCATTATCTTTTGATTAATTTTTTAGTTGATTCAAAGATTCCCTACATAAATCATAATGTCACCTGCAAAAAGTAAGTTTTGTTTCTTTGCTGCCTATGCTTGTTCTTTTCATTAATTAAAAAAAAAAAGCACAAAACTTATTGCTATAGCTAACATTTCTAATACAATATAATGGAGATCCGTGCTTGACCCCTGATCTTAATGGAATGGCTTCTAGCAGATTATTCCTAATACTCTTGTTTTTGATGGATACTACTTATCTTAAGGAAAGCTTCTCTTATTCCTATGCATTCTACTGTTTTTTTTTTTAACAAGATGGAAGTTGTATTTTGTCAAAGTTTTTTTTTCTGCATATGTTGAAATAAAGTGAATATTGTTAGTTGGTATTAATATAGTCAATTATATTTATAATTTTCCTAATAGTGATCCAATTCAATATTACTGACATAAATCCAGTGTGGTCATAAAGTATGATCTTTGTAATCTATTGCTATAATATCTTTGCTAGTATTTAATTTGGATTTTTTCACATGGATATTCATTAGGGAAACTGGTTTATAGTTTTCTTTCAGTTACTTATCAAGATGATATTTCTGTCAGAGAAGGAATGTGGTAGGGCTCCTTCTTTACCTATTTTTTTTAATACAGTTTATGTATATTAGAATTAATTGCTCTTAAAATGTTTGATAGAATTTGCTTATAAATCCATCTAGCCCTGAGAGGTTTTTGGAGAATTGATTTACAATTTGTTGAATGATTTTTTTCTAAAACAGGGCTACTGAAATATTCTGGCTTTTTGTTCTATAAGACTGGGCAATTTATATTTTCATAAATATTCAATTTGACTTAATTGTGAGCTTTATTGGAATAATGATGGGCAAAATAACTGCTAATAATTGCTTTTTTTCTTATTCATTGATTGTAAATTCATCTGTTTCATTTTTGATAGTGATAATTTGGTTTTTCACATTAAAGTGACTGGACTATTTTACTATTTCCTCTCACTTCTCTCCATCCCTTAAAGCTTCTACAATATTATATATAATTATCACTTCCACCTAGCAGGGCTTAGCCACATGGTACCTCCTACAATCTGGAAAATCTACATCCCTTCACCTTAATTTTCCTTTGGGCGATCATAAAAGAACTTAGTCTTTTCTAGTATGATGCCAAGTCTACTCAAATGTCTTTTAAACTTAATTTTTAAATACAATCCTGTATTTTCAAGGTTCTGAATTTTTCCTTATGTCATCTGCTAGCTTTCATGTGTCACCTGCAGCTTCCATAAAACTTGCAAAAATAAAATTCCTCTAAAATCTTTTATGCCTACTCACAACACATTGAAACCATGAAAGAGAAGGTTACAATGTGGAAGGAATCACTGTAATTCATTTTGTTGGTTTGTTTTACTTTAAATTTTACCATGCACAGCTGGGAAATATAGAATCTTTCCTATTCAATGACTTTTCTAAAAAAAAAAAATTCAGTTCTGTATATTTTATTTTATTGTTAGTTATTTATTTTTTAAATTTTTGCTTAGTTTAAATGTATCTAAGTCTGAAAGGGGGTAACTGAGGTTTCTCGTTAATTATAATTTTATTGTCTGTCGCTACAAATTTTTAAAACTTTTTCTTAAATTTAGATGCTATGCCATTTGGTACATGCGTTTAATATTGATATTAATTCACTGTCTGTGGTACTATTTAGCAAAATGTAACTTGTTTTACTCTTTTAATTAAGTGTATTTTTGTTTTTACTTTGTTTGCAAATAGGATTACTCTCTGCCTTTTTTCCCTTGAACTGAATGAAGCATAACAGATGTTGCTCTAGTGTTTATCTTTCTGTTTCATGTGTGTTCTTGTAAACAACATATTGTTAGAATCTGATTTCTAATCCATTTTGATATCTTCTTCTATTTTATGAATGAGTTCATCCCATTCACACTCATGGCTATGATTGCTGTGTATTTCTTTTATTCTATTATCTTATACTTATTTCTCTTTTTTTACCCTGTCCCCTCTTAAGAATCTATTTTGCTTCCAAATGATGTGTGGTTTAACCCATCTACCCTCTTAGTCTCTTTCTTTCAATTAGCCCATTTCCTTCCTATTTTCTTTTGGGTAAGATGTATTTCTTTACCCAACAGTTTGTTTATATGTATTCTTTCCTTCTTTAACCAATTCAGATGAGAGTGATTTTCAAGTGTTATGTGCTGTGGGTCCCTTTTCCCCTCCCCCTGCCTTTATTGTAGAAACTCTAGAGGTAAATTTTGAACCAAAGTGTTCCTGACTCTAAGTCTATATCTCTAACCTATTACACAATACTGTTAACAATTTTCTCAAAAGTTTTAGATATGTTATTTCTCCAGTAGTAACAAGACATAATCGATTCTCATTAAGGATATTGTTCCTTTTGTTCTTAAAAAATATACAAGATATTTTCATTCGTTCCAAATAAAAGGAAAAAGCTTTTAAAAAAAACAACTAGCTTTGCTTCATAAAGGATTCTTAAAAGATTAAACTATTCACAAAGGTAATAGTATAATAACAAGAGCTATATCTCAGTTCTAAAAAATTAAATTCAGGCAAAAATAGAAGGTTTTTCTAATATTAGGTTAATGTGACTATTGATCTATTAGCATCTTTAATCTAAATTGCTTTAGACTTTCTTAGGGATCCCTTGGGAAAATAAACCATGTATAAAACAAAACAGCTTGAGATTTGAGAGTTTTTAAGTTGAAATGAATTAGTCTGAAATAATACTTCCTGATGGCTTTATCCTTTTTAATCTACATGTCAGAATGTGTAATGCATAATCCCTCATAAATATATTACTGTCATAAAAGAGGGGATCTCAAAGTCACACAATACTAATGGAAATCTAAATGCCTCTGGCATAAAGGAAGAGAGATACTTGCTGAGTCTGGCAGAGAGCTGTAATTCTATTTACAAGTGTTACAATTAACATAGAAAAGACAATTCCTTTGTTTTTCCCAATAATCCAAATAGAATGTGAACAACTAAGAGAGATACACTAGAAAATATCCAATGTATTATTTGACCATAAGTTCCAATATGTAGTAGCTATCTGAAAATATCCAGTTGTTACATACAAGTAGCATAGATTAAAGCCTAGCCCTAGGTCAAACTGAGAAATTTGGCATCCCAGTTTCCCTCTTCTGGTGGAATCAGATCATTCTAAGATTGAAGTTTAAGAAAACCTGACCTTTAAATTTAAATGTGTATGTAAGACATACAAACTTAAAGTAATTATAAAAAATGAAAAATTAGGTGAAATCAAATGAATCATCCTGGCATCATTAGAAATTACTTTTTTCACTCCAATGTTTCTCTAGGCTCCAAGTAAGAATTTGTGGACCTCAATAATCATCTTGATATTTAATATTTTGATAAATCTAAGTTCTCTCATCTAATCAAGAAACCTCCAGATCACTGGAAAGCTCTTGGTATTTAACTTAAACGTCTGTATTAAGAATGCTTTTCTTCCCTGTCAAGGTGGGTACTGTTCAAACATTTGCTTAAAAGATATGATTATAGTTTTTCCCAATAGCAAAAAAAATATAACAATAATTAAAAAGAAAAAAATCACTACTAAAGTTCACAAAAAGACAATGATATTTAAGCAGGTGACTCAAATCCATTTTTAATCAAGAAGAGCATGCCAGTTGAAAAAAACAAGCTAAGAGATCAGGGAGAATATATGTATCATCTATGTGTACCTAATAAGTGAATGATAACACCCAACATCCAGAGTTATAAAAGTCTGGACAAAAGAAAGATGATATGGTTTTAGAGTGTGCAATCATAACAATTCAATAAATTACCTACTAAGATTTATATGAATAATAGCAATCTACATTCATGTAGAATAAAAACTGAACATTGCGTAGATGTGCCAAAAAACCAAAAAACTTTTAGTGACTTAGCAATAGGCAACATTATGTAGAAAACAAAACAAAGGAAATAAAATAGCAACCTAAGTATTTTCAACATTTCCACTTCAACAAATAATTCAACAATTTTTAACTGACTAACATATGTAGCATATAGGACACCAGAATTAAGAGACCAGAGATATCATACTTCAACAATGCAGATACTTTCTTCTCCACTGGTACTACAACCATACCTACTCCTAATCTATAGTCATTGCTACGGAAAGAATCTATGATATATTATAGAATGTATGTCAATCTGCAATCATGACCGTACTAGACTACAGAAATAGAAGGATCTTGGCTAGCTCTTTGTCACCAAAAATATCTATCTAAAAACAAAAGTAAGCATTACATGTAAAATAGTGATATACTAGATTTCCCAATAAGTAATGAGGAAAGCGAAGATGTCTGCTCTTTTTGTTATTATTTGATATAGTTCTAAAAATACTAGTAATAAGAAGGCAAGAGAAAGAAATAAGATTTAAAGAGGAGATAAAACTATCCTTATCTAAGGGTGAAATGAGATTTATTTAGAAAATCTTAGGGAAACAACAAAAACAGTTGACAATAACTTTAGTAACAATATGCTAATTACAAAATATACTCAAAATAATCAACAAGTCTCTGAATTAAAAAAAAAAAAAACAAGAAGCAATAACAGAAAGATCATTTTATTCTAAAAACATTGGGGGCCAAGTAGATAAAAGCGCATATAAGTTCAAATACAAGGTATTCCTTAAGGAAACAAAGACCAACTCAAATAGTTGGAAAAACATATAATGCTCATAGTTGGGCTATAACATAATATAATCAAAAGTAAATTTATAGTTTTAATATATTATCAAGCTACAAAAGAGATATTTAAAGAAATGCATGTAAGAAAAAAGAGATGTAGAATGTCAAGAGAAATAATGAAAAAGGATAGAGATAATGAAGGATTAATATTGCCAGCCCTCAAATTATTTTACAAAGAAGCAGTCATAAAACATTTTATTTTAATATTGTTAAAAAATAGAGAAATGTCAAAGTAACTCTAAAAAAGATAGATTCAGAAATTATGAAACTCAAAAATTCAGTGTTTAATAAACTCCAAAATATAAACTACTTTAAAAAGAGTTTCAATTAATAATAATAAAAAAAAACCTGCTAAGAAAACAATATTAAAAACCATACTGTTAAAAAATTAGAAAGGGAACAGATCATATCAGTTTTAGAGCTATGACAAGGGAAGCAATTACCAAAAAAAAAAATTTAGTTACATGATACTAAAAAAACTTCTATAAAAACAAAATTAATACATCCAGAATAAAAAAGAAATCAAATGAGAAGAAAAATTTTCATATTAAGTTTCTCAAATAGTTTATCACAGCCAAGCTATAGAAACAATTACCAAGATATATAAATAATAAACAAAAATCATTCCCAAATGTTCAAAAGGATATAAATAAACATTTCTCAAAAGAATTGTAAACTATGAACAATCATAGTGAATACTTCGAATCACTAATATTAAGAAACATGAAAATCAAAACCATGCTGAAATTTCATACTTGTCATGGCAAACATGGAAAAAAAAAAAAGATGAGAATGGTAAATATTGGGAAGGGTTAAGAAAAGATAATTTGTGAGGGTTTATCATGCACAAAAGGTTTAGAGAATAATTTAGTAGATTAAATAGTGGTAAGAGCGATATCACTTAATTTCACAATGCTAATTGTGAATACAGTTATCATCCATTTAAAGGACTTAAAATCATGACAACTTGGGCATAAATTCTAACTGAGATAACTTACTATCTATATATGCCTACACAAAGTACTTAATGTTTCAGCCCACCAGTTCAGTTATTTGTAAAATGGGAAGGGGAGTTAACAATTCTGATTTTTTAGAATGTATTGGGATACATCTGGAAGTTGCTTATTCTGGTATTTTTCAATTTTAAATGTGTAGGCTTATTCCAAAATTCCAAGAAGATAGTAAGTGACATAAATATGGGACTGCAAAAGCCCTCTGAGACCAAAACCAGGACATCTCTAAGTACAACAAAATATAAAAGCCAAAAACCCTCAGATGAAGAGAAAGAAGAAATGTCTATTGGACTTTGCTTCGAGCAGGATAGAGAAACTGAGAATGATTATGCAAGACTGACAGATAGTATACTTTTGACTATGTTCATTAACAGAAGGATTTAAAGCATTGAGACATATGACAATTATAAAGAAATAACATATCCAACCATTCTGGAGAGTAAATTGGAACTATACCCAAACAGTAATAAAATTGTTTAAACCTTTTGATCCACCAATACCAATAATGGGTTAGTATCCCAAGAAAATTATTAAAGGATGGGAAAAGACCCACATGTGCAAAAATGTTTGTAGCAGCCCTTTTTGTGGTGGCAAAAAATTGGGAAATAAGTAGATACCTTATCAATTGGGGAATGGCTGAACAAGTTGTGGTATATGACAGTAATGAAATATTATTGTTCTCTAAAAAAAATGATGAAAAAGCTGATTTTAGAAATGCCTGGAAAAATTTATGCAAACTGATGTGAGTAAAATAAGCAGAATCAAGAATACATTGTACACAATACCAATTGCAAGAATATGCAATGATCAACTGTGAAAGACTTGGTTTTTCTCAATAATTCAGGAATCCAGAGTAATCCCAATAGACTATGGACAGAAAATGCCATCTGCATCCAGAAAAAGAACTATGGGGACTGAATGTAAATATACACATGGTATGTTCACTTCTTTTTTCTGTTTTTTTCTCTCCCATGGTTGTTTCTTTTTGCTCTAAGTTTTCTCTCCCATCATGATTCATAAAGCAATGTGTATTAAAAAGAAATAAAGTTTTAAAAATAACATTTATCCACAAAGAAAAAAAGATATATTTCATGCCAATCCCCAATTTAAAAAAAATTAATTCAACAGTACTATCACATTGTAATCATTCCCTCAAACACTAATAAACAATCTACAAGTTTTAATGAAGTACTAGTTCAAAGATCTTAGATAAATATTCAAATAATGACAGCCTGATAAATATAATTTAAATCTATAGGTACACACTCTACTATGTGACTCAGGATTGCTTTTTTATACTAGTCATAACTTTTAGTTAAAAACAGTTAATATTCTGGTATACTAAATATTTTTAAAATTCATTCTACCTTAAAACTATGCATCTACCCATTCTTCTCTAACCTCTTGACAATTATAGAAAATGACATTAAGAACTTTAAATTTAATAAATAATACAAACTTAATCAAACTATATTTTTATTTTCCTGACAAATAAAAATGTTAACAAATTAATAAAATATGGATCCAGACAAGATCTTTTGGAAGTTTCTCTGCAAAAAGAATGTCTTAAATCACTAATAATAAAAGAAATGCAAATCGAGGAAAACAAGGAAGTTAGCAAAGATGACTAAAAAAAAACAACAAGAGTAAGTGTTGCACCTGTCAGATTAGCTAAGATGACAGGAAAAAATAATGATGAATGTTGGAGGGGATGCGGGAAAACTGGGACACTGATGCATTGTTGGTGGAACTGTGAACGAATCCAACCATTCTGGAGAGCAATCTGGAATTATGCCCAAAAAGTTATCAAATTGTGCATACCCTTTGATCCAGCAGTGTTTCTATTGGGCTTATATCCCAAAGAAATACTAAAGAAGGGAAAGGGACCTGTATGTGCCAAAATGTTTGTGGCAGCTCTGTTTGTAGTGGCTAGAAACTGGAAATTGAATGGATGCCCATCAATTGGAGAATGGCTGGGTAAATTGTGGTATATGAATGTTATGGAATATTATTGTTCTGTAAGAAATGACCAGCAGGATGAATACAGAGAGGCTTGGAGAGACTTACATGAACTGATACTAAGTGAAATGAGCAGAACCAGGAGATCACTTTACACTTCGACAACGATATTGTATGAGGATGTATTCTGAAGGAAGTGGATTTCTTTGACAAAGACTCAGTTTCAATTGATAAATGATGGACAGAAGCAGCTACACCCAAAGAAAGAACACTGGGAAACGAATGTGAACTATTTGCATTTTTGTTTTTCTTTCCGAGTTGTTTTTACCTTCTGAATCCAATTCTCCCTGTGCAACAAGAGAACTGCTCGGTTCTGCAAACATATATTGTATCTAGGATATACTGCAACAGATCTAACATATATAGGACTGATTGCCATCTAGGGGAGGGGGTGGAGAGAGGGAGGGGAAAAATCAGAACAGAAGCGAGTGCAAGGGATAATGTTGTAAAAAAAAAATTACCCTGGCATGGATTCTGTCAATATAAAGTTATTATAAAATAAAATAAAATATTTAAAAAATTTAAAAAAAAAAACAAGAGTAAGTGTAGGTGGGATCATGCAATGCACACTAATACACTGTTGATAAAACAGTGAAAATAATATGACCATTTTGGAAAGAAATTTGGAATCATGCAAAGAAGTGACAAAAATACTTGAAACCAGAGACCCCATGGGCCTATATGCCAAGGAAGACATCAATAAGAAGAAAGTTCCATAAACTTCAAAATATTTAAATTAAAACTTTTTGTGATAGCTAAGAACTAGAAGCAAAGTAGATGCCCATCACCAGAAGTATGCTGAAACAAATTATGGTACATGAGGAATATTACTGTGCTATAAGAAATTATGTATTTGATGAATACAAAGAAAACAGAAAAAGCTATATGAACTGATGCAACATGAAGTAGGCTAAACCAAGAAAACAATAGCATATATTAACTATCAATCAATCAACAAACATTTATTGTTATTATTGTTATTATTCAGTATTCAACAAGTACCAGTCATTATGCTAAGTTCTAAGAACACAAAAAAGATTAAAAATGCCAGCCTTCAAAGAGCTGAATGTCTAATGTAAGTCAACATGTAAACAAATATATACAAAACAAATAATATTCAGGATAAATATTGTTGTTATTGTTGTTGAATCATTCATTTGTCTCTGAATCTTTATGACCCTAAAGACCATAGCATATCTGGCCTTTCTATCTTTTACTCTCTTCTCCAAGTTGGACAAGTCTGTCCAACCTCATGTTCCTGGTTTGCAAAATCTATCCATCTCATCTTCTGTTGTCCTTTTTTCCTTTTGCCTTAAATTTTTCCCAGTATCAGTCTTTTCCAATTGAATGGGACTGATTGGATGAAGTATTTCTCAGTATTGAATTACATGATCCCTGTCCCCAGAAGGGACCTTGGGGGAGGTCATTTGATCTCTAAAGGAATGAACTTTGAACCTGGAGATACAGGAAGTTGCAGGAAGTGACCTACCTGCAAGAGTCGGCCAGCATTGGTGACCATTGGTCAAGGATGGCTACATCCTTTTAGTCTATCCAATGAGAAGGCTTGAGACTTTTGCTTTTAAACCTTGGACAAGCTGGAAGATGGCCAGGTTCCAGGAGCACATGGCGGAGTTGGGATGGTTCCCAGGTATGCCCGGGCCTCTCTCTGCAGGGATTAAAATAATGCTTTCTCTTTGTACCTGATGTTGTCTTTGATTAGTTAACTGGGAAGGTGGTCTTGTACCAGACCTGTCCCACACAATAAATACTGTCTTTTCTTAGCCTGTCTTATGTGGTCAAAGTATTTAAGCTTCAGCTTCAGTATTTGATCTTCCAATGAATAGCCTGAATTGATTTATTTAAGTTTTGGTTGATTTAATTTCCTTGCAGTTGAAAGGACTCTCACAAATCTTCTCCAGAACAATATAAAAGGGTTCATTCTGCAGCACTCACCTTTTCTTATAGTCTCTAACTCCCAACGGGAAAAACCATAATTTTGACTATCTGAACCTTGGTTAACAAGGTGCTGGCTCTGATTTTTAGAAAGCGTTCATATTTGTCATAGCTTTCCTTCCAAAGAGCAAGCAATTAATTTCCTGTCTACAATCACCATCTGTAGTGATCTTTGAGTTCAAGGACATAAAATCTGACATTGGTTCTCCCTAGGAAGAAAAGAACAGCTGCCAAATTCTTTGTTTTTTGTTTATTTGTTTTGGTATTAAGCTTCATGTCAGTTTTTACACTCTTTTCTTACTCTTTAATTTCTGACATCAAAATGCTAACATCTGCAAATCTGAGATTGTTTATATTTCTCCTGGTATCCTTAACTCTGGCTTTTGATTCAGTCAACCTGGCAGTTTACATGACATACTTTGCATATAAGTTAAATAAATAAGGTTTTAACATATAGCCTTGTGCTCCATTTCCAATCTTAAACCAATAGTTCCAAGTTCAGTTCTAACTGTTGCTCCTTGGCCCACATACAGCTTTCTTAGGGGACAAGTAAGACAATCTGGGACTCCTATCTCTTCGAGGACTTCCCACATTTTGTGTTCCACAGAATCAAAAGAGTTAATGTAGTCAATGAAGCAGAAGTAGTTGTTTTTCTGGCAATCCTTTGCTTTCTCCATAACATAGTGACACTAGTCTCTAATTGGTATCTAATTCAACATCTCTTCAAAAACCACCCTGCTTTTTGGGTAATTCTTGGTTCATATATGCGTAACTATGCATAACTAGCTATGCATAACTTTGCTGGAGGGTAAAATGAACATATTTGTTCAGTGATTTGAATATTCCTTGCCTTTCTTTAGGATTGAATTGATCTTTTCCAAAATAGTGGCCACTGTTGAATTATTCAAATTGGTTGGCATTTTGAATACATTTTAACAGCACATTTTTAGGGTTTTAAATAAATCAGATAGAATTCTATCACCTCCACTAGGCTTAATGTTAGCAATGCTTCCTAAGGTCCACTTAACTTCATTCTCTGTGGCTCTAGATCAGTAACCACACTGGTTATCAGTGATGCTATAATCTTTCTTGTATATTATTTTGTATATTCTTGCCAACTATTCTTAATCTCTTCTGCTTCAACTTTTGTTTTTTATCATGAGCATTTTCACACAAAACATCTCTTTTATATCTCTAATTTTCTTGAGGAGATCTTTTGTCTTTCTCATCCTGTTGTGTTTTTCTCTATTTCCTTACATTGTCAGTTAAGAAAATCCTTGTATGTCTCCTTGCTATTCTCTGGAATTTTGCATTCAAAAAGATACATCTTTCCCTTTTTCCTTTTCCTTTTACATTCTTTCTTTCTTTCCTCACATTTTGCTTTCTTGATCTCTTTTTCTTTGGAATGTTTTTTGTTGGTATCTCCTGTACAATATTGTGAATCTATCTATCAAATCCAATCCCTTAAATCTATTTATTATCTGATGGTTTTCCTTATTTTTTCAAATTAAGTGTAAATTTTGCAATAATAAGAAACTCATGTATGATCCAGAATTAGCTTCAGTTCTTCATTTAAGTGACTGAATAGAGCTTCTCCACCTTTGGCTGTAAAGCATATAATGAATCTGATTTCTATATTAACCATCTGATGATGCCCGTATGTAGAGTCACTTTTGGGTTTTTGAAAGAGTGTTTGCTATCTTGACAAAACAATATTAATAGTCTCTGCCCTGCCCTCATTTTGTATCCCAAGGCCAAATCTACCTGTCATTCTAATTATCTTTTGATTTCCTACTTTAGCATTCTAATCTCCTAAAATAAAAGTGACTTTTCCTAGAAGTGTTATTCCTAGAAGATATTGTAGGTGCTTCATAGAACTGATCAACTTTGTCCTCTTCAGTATTGGTATTTGGAGCACAGACTTATATTGCCATGATATTAAATGGTTTATCTTGGATTCAAACAGATATCATCCTGGCATTTTTCAGAATATATTCCAATATTTTTTTTCTCACTCTTTTAATTACTATGAGGGCTACTCCATTTTTTTTCCTCCTGAGGGATCATTGCCCACAAGAGTATAAATAGTGATAATCTGAATTAAATTCATCCACTCCTGCCCATTTAAATCCACTCTACCCAAGATGTTGATGTTGAATCTTTCCATTTCCTTTATGATCACAAGATCACTGCAGTTTGCAGTGATTCATAAATTTTGAATACACTAGAATTAAGAGGAGTTGATGGAGAATTCCAGTAAAGGAAATGATTTTAGTTCGTACTTAAAAAAAGAAAGAAAAGCAGTACTTGGAGCAGAGGATGGAGACCATTCTAGGATTGAATGACAGCCACAGAAAATATCCAGAGCAAAACAATGAACTATCTTGTTCCTGGAACTGCTAGAAGGCCAGTATCACTGGATCAAAGAATATGTGATAAGGAATAAGGTGTTAACACACTGGAAGTTTAGGAGGGCTATGAAGGCTCTGAATATCAAAGAGGGCATTTTACCTTGATTCTGAAAAAAATCACTTTAGTGGCTGAATAGAAGGATGGATTGGAATGAAGAGAGATTTTGGATAGGCAAACCCACCAAAAATAGTCCAGAGGTAAGATAATGAAGGTTTTTACTAGAATAAAGATGGTGTCATATGAGATAAGGGGCCTATTTGTGTGATATTGCAAAGGTGACACTGACAATTCTTGACAAAAGGTTAAGAAATTGGGTGTGACAGATGAGTAGGTGAGAATGACTTCTAGGTTGTGAGGTGGAAACACAGAGAATGGTATTGCTATCCAGAGCAATAAAGGTAGGAATGAGGGAAATTTTAGAGGAAAAAGTGATGATTTCAGTTTTGGACATGGTAAATTTAAGATGTCTATTGCACATCCAGTTCAAAATGTTTAAAAGGCAGTGAGAGATGCAAGACAGAAGATCAGAAGAGATCTACCACAATATAAATGGAAAGAATAAAATTAAAATATTTGTGGCACCCCTTTTTGTAGTGGCTAGAAAGTGGAAATTGAATGGATGCCCATCACTTGGAGAATGGCTGAATAAATTGTGGTATATGAATATGAATGTTATGGAATATTATTGTTATGTAAGAAATCACCAGCAGGATGATTTCAGAAAGGCCTGAAGAGACTTACAAGAACTGATGCTGGGTGAAATGAGCAGGCCCAGGAGATCATTATATACTTCAACAACAATACTATATGATGATCAATTCTGATGGATATGGCTCTCTTCAACAATGAGACGAACCAAATCAGTTCCATTTATTCAATACTGAAGAGAACTAGCTACACCCAGCAAAAGAACTCTGGGAAATGAATGTGAACTACAACATAGCATTTTACTCCCTTTGTTTTTGTCCGTTTGTATTTTTGATTTCCTTCTCAGGTTAATTTTACCTTATTTCTAAGTCCGATTTTTCTTGTGCAGCAAAATAACTGTAAGGATATATATACATATATTGTATTTAACATATACGTTAACATATTTAACATGTATTGGTCCACCTGCCATCTAGGGGAGGGAGTAGGGAAAAAGAGGGGAAAAGTTGGAACATAAGGTTTTGCAAGGGTCACTGCTGAAAAAATTATCCATATATCTTGTAAATAAAAAACTATAATAAAAAATTAAAAGAAAGAAAGAACACAATCAAAAACATAACAAAAGTATAAAGATTAAGCAGGATTTGAATGAAATAAAAAGACAGCTCTAACTTATCCCTTCAGGATCCGCTGATGTTAAACAATGCACATTTATTCTGAATTTTTCATCTATCTTTCTATATTCTAAATTTTTCATGTATCTATCTATATATACATATACATAAATAACATGTCATAAGGAATAGCTTCCTGAGAGGGAAAAGAGGATAGACAAATGATAATGCTGATGGCAACAATTGATCATTAAGGTGATATGAGAAAGACGATAGCAGTTAGGAATAAAAAGAGAAGACCAATCAGAACAATCAGTTTATAAGCCTACTTAAAATTCACCAACCTTGTTAAAGACCCAGATTTCTCCATTTACTGTGGGCCTTGGTACACCATGACCATTGTAGTGAAAGAGTACCCGCTCTTCCTTGGCATTTCGGCGCAGGGATGTGCAAAGCTTCTTGACTTCATCCACTGTTGGATCAAGACTTTGTTTGTAGCGGGCCTATTGAAGTAGAAGAAATTTTAAAATTATAATGCATTCCAAAATACATATATTACTCTATAAAACTCAGGATTCCTTTTGATATTGATCATAATTTTTTTCCAGGTAAAACTAAATAATCAAGACTATTATTCTATCAGTCTGTCATGCGGTATTCAAGTCAAGAAATGATGATGTTATTCATACTAAATATTTTTAAAGTTAAAATGACAAAAATGCTGGATTTGTCTGCTACCTTTCTACAGATGAATGTTGGAAACATATTAGTATAGAAAGTACCTGAAGCAGTTAAACACTTGAATGGTTGCAAAGGTGAGAACAGAAATTAAGAAGCATGGAAGAATCAGTTAAACACTGTAATATTTACAAAGGTGAGAACAGATATTAAGAATCATGCAAAAAAAGCCTGCTACATAAAACTTATCTTCTTTATGAGGAATTCCAACATCAATAACAATGCCAATTTGAATTCTGATAAGAATGTATGATCATACAACCATACAAGAAAAATATTAGCTGTTTCAGAGAAACTGGGAAATACTGTATAAAACAGAATAAAGTCTGAACCAGATATAACATTGTTATTATATAAAAACACAAAAACCAACAATTCTAGATGACCAATTATAATGCCAATTGACGTCTGATACATGTAATATATAATGTCCGAGCTAGCTCTCTGGAGGGCCTCAGGATCAGTCAGAGTCAGGATCAGTCAAAGTCCTTGGTCTTTTGGAAGAGAAGTAATGGAGTCAGACAAGCTGCCAACTAGCTCATTAAAGATGAATTCTGGACTTTCTAGTTTGGAGCCTGAAGTCTTCTCTCTTCAGTATGCTGGGGCAGAAAGACTCTGATCTCTCTCCCTCAGCCCTCCAATCCTTGCCTACGATTATCTCACCGCCACATATTCAGCAAGCTCCAGTCTTGAGAAGAGCCACCACATCACCATATCACCTAAGTATATGCTTATAAAACCATTATCTCTCATTGAGTAGGTACTTAGCCTTAAGTAATCTGCAGTCTTAGATTCAAATACACCTTTTCAGAGTTCCAGCCCTCTATAGTAATGGATTCAGATAATAGAATGATATATATATATATATATATATATATATATATATATATATATATATATATATATATATTTCTCGGACATCATAAAAGTAGGAATTTGTTTTTCTTAGCTATGTATATTGGGGGGAGGGGTTCATTCTTACACAATGTTAGAAGGATGAAGTAAGAAGAAAACATAATTCTTTGTTCATGGAAAAAAATTAAATTAGAAAACATCTTAAAGAAATTTTAAAGTGTATTAATAGTTAAAAGATAAACAATATTACCTATGAGTGTACTAAGACAGTTGAGGAATGCAACTGTCAATCCATGAAATACTGTATTTTAAAGTGAGGAAGACCTATATGAGACACTTACTAGCTGTGTGACCCTGAAGAATTCATTTAACAATTGTATGCTTTAGTTTCTTTAAGTGTAAAATAGGGATAATACAGCCACCAAACCTACAAGGGGGTCAGGAGGAAGAATATGAAATAAAGTATGAAAAGACTTTGAGAAACTTAAAATGTTATATAAATATTACAATTTTTTTTTTTACTTCTTAAAAGGGCTACAAATATTAAAAGTACTCTACAAATTGAAAAGTATCATCACAATGTAAAATAAGGATGTATTTTTCTCATTTTGGAACTTTTTATTGTTAGTCTCTATTTCAATCTCATTGAAAAAAATATTCAAAATTTCTACTAGATATATGAGACACTGCTTTTCACAGAACAATTACATACCACAAGTCATACATCTGAGAGAGAATCAAAAGATGGAGGCAGGATAGAAAAATCGAAGGCAACAACAAAGTTTAGGTTAAAGATCTTGCATTCAAAACAAAACTCTCCTACTTGTGATTTTGAACAAGTCACTTAACTTTCCTGCAATAAAAAGCTCTGGAGATAAGATGCTAATGCTGTTACAAGAAATGTGGTAGAAAGGAAAAAAACTTTTAAAAACAGCTGTATTAGTTTGATTTAGTTTGTTACCTTCTGAAATTTGTTAATATAAGTTATACTTTAAATTCCAGTTCTGCTGGACATGTGTGGGTTTTGTGGAGGTTTGGGTTCACCATAGGGTGAATCTTACAATTTTTTGAAGGGAAAAGGAAAGAGGAATGCAGGTGATTTAGGAAGGACTGATTTGTAAGGGAAATTAAAGGTCGCATGGTGTTAGGAAGGTGAAAGAAAGACTTTTGGAAGTAGGTGAAGAGGTGGGGGAAGGAGTCACCCACCCCCACTGCCTTCTGCTACTTTACCAAAGGAGCATCTGGGAAGGAAAGTTCTTTAAGGAGATTGTTTAAGTATGTAGTCATGGGGAAAGAGAAAGTTGGAAATGGGTGGATTTGGGAAGAAACCTGATATTGGGAAACTGATGGGTTAAATCTTGAAAAGGATCCCCATGTAGGAAATTGAGTGGGGAACCTGAGGGAAGTTTTTCCTAGGGGTCAGGAGTGGGGGAAGGGTGGCCAGGTGGAATCCTCTTCTCCCCTCTCCTCTCTAAGTATGTTCCTGCCGCTTTTTTTCTTATCTGATTGCGGCAGTGCAGCAAAGTGTGATTTTTAAGGACATGCTTACTTTAGATAATTGATTGAATATTTGTTTCTTGATACATAAATGTTTTTTTTGGTTAAAAGAGATATGGTCATAAATGTGATCCATACTTTGGTCTGAGTATTTCTAAAAGTTTAATTGCTATGTTAAAAAACCCTTGAATTCTTTTATGTGGAATTGGGTATTTTGTATAAAGTTTAAATTGATTGTATTGGGTCATCCTGAGGTTATTTAAAGGCCTCTGAACATAATAGTTTTTTTTTTTTTTTGTCCTTTTGAAAATTTTTGATTGGACAATATGCAATTTGGGATGTTTTTCTATGTATTGGGTATTTTAAAAGCAAACTGATTTGTATGTACAATGTTCACTCATGTAACATCTACTTAGATATGATAATTGTTCTAAGTTGTGAACTTAACTGAGGCGAAATTTCTTTCTGTTATTACTGTAAGTTATGATAACTGTTTAAGATTTATCAGAAATTTGACTAATGACATTTGTTATTGGAGGTAAAAGTTTTTGGGCTTAGAGTTAATTAGCTAATGCTATTTGGGAGTTTTAAAGCTCCACCCTGTGACAGTTACTGGGACAATTGATTGATAAGCTGTTAAAACTCAACTGCTTATGTTTCTTCTTGAATTTTTTCCTTTTGTAACTGATCTCTCTCTGATCAGACCAATGGTCAATAGAACTGTTATTGTATCCTAAATGCTTGGGCAACTGAGTATTTCGCCTGGTCATCTGTCTGTTACTGGATATTTGTGTTTTGTTCCTTTAAGGTTTCTACATGATAAGTGGACAATTAACAGGGGTCTGTAAGACTGCACCCATTTGCTTGGCCTGTAAAGCAAACTCATCTCTTCACATAGGAAACTGCTAGCCAATTTATTTTGGCCTCCTCATGTTTTGCAACAGTCTGGTGAACTGAGTCTTTCTATCTGAGACTGATCCAATCTTTATGTGTTAGATTTGTGTTTTTGTTCTAGATTTTGGTCAAATTACAGATATTGACTTGCTTCTGGAACCTGGATCAGCTTTGATCAGCCTTGATTGTCAGCATGACGCACCCACTCTACAAGGAATGAGAACCTCCTATCACTTCACAGCCTGAAGCAGCAGTTTTAAAATGAGACCATGGACTTCACCCTGCATCGAGTATACTTTGGACTGATATGAGGGACTTTGGGAATGGTTGATGACTGACTGTTAAACCTTACCTGGATCATCTATTACTGTGTGTTTAAGATTTGATATGGATTTGTTAAAACTGTAATTATTGCTGTTATGTTTGAGGGCTTTGAAGGAAATGCTACTGTATTAGTCTGTTATGTATAGGGATTTTGATTTGCTCTTGGGATTTATATGGGGAATGGTCATTTCATAATTCCTTTCCGTGAGAGGGGAGGTAGAGATAGAACATTGGGGAAACTGGTATATTTTTTCAAAATTCCAAAAAGAATCGGAACCCTTAGCTCCTATTCATTTTGCCTTAAGCACTTTTGCCCCACCCCCTCCTCATATCCATACAAGGTCTGGTCTCAGGTATTGCCCCCTCGCATTCAGTAGATAAGCTTTGGGTGAATCAATGACAGGATTATTGTGGCCCCATATTTCAGGATCATCATACCCTCTGGCTGCAGGAACACCCAATGACGGGATTATTGTGGGCCCGTTTTCCAGAAGCACACCCCGGAAGTTTGATGCTGGGGTGCTGGGATGGATGCCGCCCACATAGCCTAAGACAGGGGTTCTGCCCTTTTCTGGCCTTTTAAAGTCGGATTACTTGGGTACTGAATATGGATGCCGGCCACATAGCCTAAGACAGGCCTCCCACCCATATATAAATAAAGAAAGGGGGATATGCCAGAGACCATGTCCTTGGAGGCAGGAGACAAAGAGCTAAGAAGAACATGACTATGAGTAGCAAACACCCTAAATTCCTGAGATTAGATAATGTGTGTCCCAAGAAATCGGTCATCTCCGCCCAGGATCTAGATAACAGTATACCCCAGGATTTCTGCCACACCTATGGTCCGACATTCTTCTCATTGTAACCCCCCACTCAGAAATCATATTTAATTAAACCCTCTTCATTCATTAAACAGAGACATTCACCATCTTAAATCTTGAGTTGCCTCTCTGTCTCTCCGATCCCGTTCCCAGGCACATTGCGCCTTCCCAGACTGTTGTCTTACGGACCCTTTGCTCCCCCTCGGCCCCGGCTCCCCTCGATGACCCACTGTTGATGTCCTGCTGGACAGGACACTTTCCTAGGTCTTACTTTTCATATCTATAAAAATGAGTGGATTCAGTTAAGAGGACCTTTAGGGTTTTTAAATCCCAGCTCCAAAACTATGATTCTATGATCTTATCTTAGTCAGAATTTATAGCTCAAGGAGTATGTATACATCTGATAAGATCAAAGGATATAAATGCTATACCATACACTAAGTGCTTTTGAAGGAGAAGCCGAAACAGGATTTTGACATGACAAAAGGAGAAGAATTATGTCCAGTGGGGACACAGTCATATCTGATGTTAGAAGAGCTTTTTAAAAACCCTTATTCAAGGATTTTGAATAAATTAGGACTAGATTAACTTGAATAAGTTAGGACTATATGGAAAATGGAGAATGTAAGAGATAAGACATCAACTCAAATTGTATTTCACATAACTTATTAGATTATTCCATGGACCAGAATCCAAAATCCATAAGTAAGAAACATATATGCTAAGAATTTCATTATCAAATTTTTTTAGCTTTCCCATTAAAATCATACTTCAAAGTCTAATTTCCACCACAAAAGTTTGACCAACAGTTCCCCTAGGCTCCAGAAATCTAGAAAATAATTTGGCAAAATCTAATTATAGACCAATATACCAAGGGATAAGCTTTCTTATGTTCTTATGTTCCTTAAATACCAAGATACAATCAAAGTACATGATTTAGACATAAAGGATGATACCATAAGCAAACTGGGAGAGCAAAGAATAGTATGCCTAACAAATCTATGGAGAAAGGAAGAATTTTTGATCAAACAAGAAATAAAGAATGTTATAAAATGCAAAATAGATAATTTTGTTTATATTAAATTAAAACAAGGTTTTGCACGAACAAAACCAATGCAATCAAGACAAGAAGGAAAGCAAAAAGCTGGAAACAAATGCTAAAACCAGTGTTTTTAATAAAGGCCTCATTTCTCAAATATAAAGAGAACTGAATCAATTTTTTTTTAAGAATACAAGTCATTCCCAAATTGATAAATATTATGACAACACTTTTCAGATGAAAAAATTTAAATTATCTATAGTCATAAGGAAAAAAAAATGCTCTAAATCACTACTGATTAGAGAAATGCAAATTAAAATACCAATCATTCTGGATAGCAGTTTGGAACTATGGAATCTGAAGGTAATTCAAAGCATACTATTTTCACATTTTTTTCTTTCTCATCATTTTTGTCTCTTGTTCTGAGTTTTCTTTCACACCTGGCTAATGTGGAAAAATGTTTAACATGAGTGTACATATATATAACATCAGATTGCTTGCTGTCTTGGGGAATGGATGGGAAGGAAGGAGGGGAAAAAATTTGAAGCTCAAAATCTTACAAAGATAAATGTTAAGAGTAGGTAATGAGGAAACCAAATTATCACTCTTTGCAGATGATATGAAGGTATACTTAGAGAATCCCAGATAATCAACTAAAAAACTATTAGAAGCAATCCACAACTTCAGCAAAGTTGCAGGATACAAAATAAATCCACATGAATGATCAGCATTCTTATACATCATTAATAAAAATCCAACATACCATTACACACTTGTCAGATTGGCTAAAATGACAGGAAAAAATAATAATGAATGTTGGAGGGGATGCAGGAAAACTGGGACACTGATGCATTGTTGGTGGAGTTGTGAACGAATCCAACCATTCTGGAGAGCAATCTGGAATTATGCCTAAAAAGTTATCAAACTGTGCATATCCTTTCATCCAGCAGTGTTACTTCTGGGCTTATATCCCAAAGAAATACTAAAGAAGGAAAAGGGACCTATATGTTCCAAAATGTTTGTGGCAGCCTTGTTTGTAGTGACTAGAAACTGGAAATTTAAAGGATGTCCATCAATTGGAGAATGGCTGGGTAAATTGTGGTATATGAATGTTATGGAATATTATTGTTCTGTAAGAAATGACCAGCAGGATGAATACAGAGAGACTTACATGAACTGATGCTAAGTGAAATGAGCAGAACCACCTCAACAACAATACTGTATGAAGATGTCTTCTGATGGAAGTGGATTTCTTTGACAAAGAGACCTAACTCAGTTTCAATTGATCAATAACGGACAGAAGCAGCTACACCCAAAAAAAGAACACTGGGAAATGAATGTAAACTGTTTGCATTTTTGTTTTTTTTCTGGGTTATTTCTACCTTCTAAATCCAATTCTTCCTGTACAACAAGAGAACTGTTCGGTTCTACACACATATATTGTATCTAGGATATACTGCAACATATTTAACATATATAGGATTACTTGCCATCTAGGGGAGGGATTGGAGGAGAGAGGGGAAAAATCGGAACAGAAGTGAGTGCAAGGGATAATGTTATAAAAAATTACCCTGACATAGGTTCTGTCAATAAAAAATTATTATTAAAAAAAAAAAATCCAATAGCAAGAAATACAAAAAGAAATTTCATTTAAAATAGTTGTCGATAATATAAAATATTTGGGAATCTATTTGCCAAGGGAAACTCAGCAACTATATAAGCTAAACTACAAAACACTTTCCACACAAATAGTCAGATCTAAACAATTGGAAAAATATCAAGTATTCTTGGATAGATAGAGCAAATATAATAAAGATAATAATACTCCCTAAACTATGCTATTTATTTAGTGCTATACCAATCAAACTCCCAAGAAACTATTTTATTGAAGTAGAAAAAATAACAACAAAATTCATCGGGAAGAACAAAAAGTAAAAAATTTCAAAGGAATTAATGAAGAGAAAAGCGAATGAAGATGGCCTAGCTGTACCAGATCTAAAACTATATTATAAAGTAGCAGTCATCAAAACCATTTGGTGCTGGCTAAGAAACAGAAAAATTGATCAGTAGAATAGGTTAAGTTCACTGAACAAAATAGTCAATGACTACAGCAATCTAGTATTTGACATATCCAAAGACCCCAGCTTTGGGGATAAGAATTCACTATTTAACAAAAACTGCTGGGAAAATTAGAAAATAGTATGGCAGAAACTAGGCATAGACCTACATCTAACACCCTATATCAAGAAAAGGTCGAAATGGGTTTATGATCTAGACATAAAGAACAATATTATAAACAAATTAGAAAAACACAGGATGATGTACCTCTCAGTTCTGTGGAGGAGAAAGGAATTTGTGACCAAAAAAGAACTAGAGACCATTATTAATCACAAAATAAATAATTTTGATTATATTAAGTTAAAAAGTTTTTATACAAACAAAAGTAATGCAGACAAGATTAGAAGGGAAGCAATTGTGGTATTCTTCTTCTTTTGTATGACATATGATAGTTCTCTGGGAGAGCAGGTTTCTTGGGGAGGTTTTCTGGAGGCAGCCTTAGTGTCAGTTCAAAGTAATAATCACTTCAAATGCAGCCAGCTGATAAAATCCAAACATTTATTTTCTCCTTCCAAGTCTTATCTCTTTCCTTGGGCCCCATTAACTTTCTTAGAGGCCTCTCTCCCTTCTTGGTTCCAAGAGCTCTTGCAGCTTATCTTTTGGCTCTTTCACCTCTACTCTAGCTCAACTCCAACTCAATCTCCTCCACTGACTGACTGACTGAAGCTCTAAGAGCTTCTTATATATGATCTCTTAAAGGTGTCAACCCAAAGGTTGACTCCTCCTTTAAGAGAGTGGGATTGTGGGTTTCTGATTTGTGAATCTCCCAAACTTGTGAACTCCAATGTGTGAACCCTCAAAGATGCAAATCTAAGCACATATACATTGCTTCCATCAACTCTAATGAGTTAATGCTTTGTAAGGATTCTAACAAGCAATGAACTGGGAAAATATTTTTACTTCCAAAGAATCTGATAAAGACTTCATTTCTAAAATATATAGAGAATTGACTCAAATATATAATAGTTCAAGCCATTCTCCAATTGATAAATGGCAAAAGGATAATTTAAATTATTTGTAGCCACATGAAAAGATACTCCAAATCAATATTAGAGAAATGAAAATTAAGACAACTCTGAGATACCACTACACACCTGTCAGATTAGCTAAGATAACAGGAAAAGATAATGATTAATATTGAAGAGGATGTGGGAAAACTGGGACACTAATACATTATTGGTGAAACAGTGAACGGATCCAACAATTCTGGAGAGCAGTTTGGAGCTATGCTCAAAAAGTTATCAAACTGTGCATACCCTTTGATCTAGCAGTGTTTCTACTGGGATTATATCCCAAAAAAGATCCTAAAGGAGGGAAAGAGACCCACATAGGCAAAAATGTTTGTGGCAGCCCTTTTTGTAGTGGCAAGAAACTGGAAACTGAATGGATGCCCATTAATTAGAGAATGGCTGAAAAAGTTATGGTATATGAATGCTATGGAATACTATTGTTCTTTAAGAAATGACCAGCAGAACAAATCCAATCATTCTGGAGAGCAATCTGGAATTATGCCCAAAAAGTTATCAAACTGTGCATACCCTTTGATCCAGCAGTGCTACTACTGGGCTTATACCCCAAAGAGATACTAAAGAAGGGAAAGGGACCTGTATGTGCCAAAATGTTTGTGGCAGCCCTCTTTGTAGTGGCTAGAAACTGGAAATTGAATGGATGCCCATCAATTGGAGAATGGCTGGGTAAATTGTGGTATATGAATGTTATGGAATATTATTGTTCTGTAAGAAATGACCAGCAGAATGAATACAGAGAGGCTTGGAGAGACTTACATGAACTGATGCTAAGTGAAATGAGCAGAACTAGGAGATCATTATACACTTCGACAACGATATTGTATGAGGATGTATTCTGATGGAAGTGGATTTCTTTGACAAAGAGACCTAACTCAGTTTCAATTGATAAATGATGGACAGAAGCAGCTACACTCAAAGAAAGAACATTGGGAAACGAATGTGAACTATTTGCATTTTTGTTTTTCTTCCCGGGTTATTTTTACCTTCTGAATCCAATTCTCCCTGTGCAACAAGAGAACTGTTCGGTTCTGCAAACATATACTGTATCTAGAATATACTGCAACTTATCTAACATATATAGGATTGCTTGCCATCTAGGGAAGAGGGTGGAGGGAGGGAGGGGAAAAATTGGAACAGAAACGAGTGCAAGGGATAATGTTGTAAAAAAATTACCCTGCCATGGATTCTGTCAATATAAAGTTATTATTAAATAAAATAAAATAAAATATTAAAAAACAAAAACAAAAACAAACAAAAAAACAAAAAAAAGAAATGACCAGCAGGATGATTTCAGAGAGGTCTGGATAAACTTACATGAACTAATGTTAAGTGAAATAAGCAGAACCAGGAGATCATTATACACGGCAACAAGAAGACTATATAACAATCAATTCTGATGAACATGGCTTTCTTCAACATTGAGATAATTCAAACCAGTTCCACTTGTTCAGAGATGATGAAGAGAGCCAACTATACCCAGAGAGAGAACTGTGGGAACAGAGTGTGGAACACAACATAACATTCTCAATCTCTCTGTTGTTATTTGCTTGCATTTTGTTTCTTTTTCAGTTTTTCTTTTCCTTCCTTCTTAATCTGATTTTCTTTGTGCAGCAAGATAACTGTATAAATATGTATAATACAACATAATAAATATGTATTATACAACTCATTAGAGTTGACAGATTATTGATCTGATCTTACAAGAAGATGTTTTGAGCCAGAACCTCATTGGAGTTCACAAGTATGGGAGATTCACAAAGTTAACTGTAACTTTGTGAATCCACACCTCCCTTGAAGCTCTTAGGGCCAGAGAGCACTATGGGAGAAAACCCATAATCCCTCTCTCTTGTATCCCACAATTCCTCTCTCTCGTACAAAAGAAACAGACAGAGGCTCTTGGACAGATTTCAGCAGAATTATGCCAGAAGCCCTCTCTCCAAGGGAAGAGAGATCCATTCCATTTTCCATTTGGCTGGCTGGTGGCTGAAGAAAGCAGAGGCAGAAGCAAAGGACAATCTGCAAGAGCTCTTGGAACCAAGCAAAGAGATAGGCTTCTAAGCTAACTGGGATATATTGGAGACAATAAAAGATCTGAACTTTTATCACCTGGCTGCATTTTGGGGTAATTATTGATCTGAACTGATACTAAGGCTACCTCCAGAAAATCTCCCTGAGAAACCTCCTTTCTCCCCCAGAGAGACACATTATATTATATATTTTAAAGAAGAAAAAGAACATCACATTTTGGCGCCATGACCGTGGGACTGATTCAGATCCTGATCCAGTGGAAAAGCCTCTGATCCTGATCCAGTGGAAAAAACTCCTCAACCCAGAAATTAGGGTGAGTGCAACAAAGAAATTTTGTTAAAAGAGTTAAAGTAGAATTTCATCTAAGATGGGACAGATGTTTAGAAAACAGCCTTCTGTTTCTGTTCAAGGAAAATGTTTAGAGAGCATTGTCAAAGTTATGGAAAGCCAAGGTTTAATTATAATTTTACAGCAGATCACTGAACTTTTACAAACTGTAAAGCACATATGTCCTTGTTTCTCTCTAGAAAAGGAATTGGATCTAAATGAGTGAAAATTGGTAGGAGAGGATCTTTGTCAATTCTCTAATAAAAATGGGCCTGACTCAATTTCCAAAGATATAATTAATACATATAATTTAATACAATTGGCTATAAGAAGTTATTTAAGTGTTAGAATGAAGAAAAAGAAAGTGCAGGAGGAAGAAGTGCCAACTTTACTAGGTGAAAAGGAGGACAAGTCAGATGAGAATGGAGTTAATTACAATTTTGAGTGTAATACTTGGCAGCAGGAGAAATTAGATCATTCCACATCTCATGACCCTCCCCCCTCAATTAACCCTCCATGGGTAGAAGAAGAGGGGGGAGGAAAAGAGGCAGAAACATAATCAGCATCTCCTGTAAAGCAGAATATGACAAGATTAGAAGAGGCATTAATTAAAGCAAAAAATGAAGGAGAAGATATATCTGATTTTATAAATGCATATCCTGTGATTGAAGAGCTCGACTCTTCGGGTCAAAAAGGGAGAAGATACACTCAAAGATTTGAAAAAGGGTTGCACTCTTTATGGGGCTACATCATCTTATGTGAAGATGTTACTAGATAATTTGTCTTATGAAATCTTAACCCCGAATGATTGGAAGTCCATAGCTAGAACATGTCTAGAACCGGGACAAAATTTATTGTGGCTTTCGGAGTTTCATGAATTATGTAGGATTCAAGCCCAATGCAACAGGCAAAAAGGAGCTATTGGAAAAATCACTTTTGACCAACTGGCTGGTGAAGGTCAGTATGCAGAGAGTTCAGAACAGATTTATTATCCCCTAACAGTGTATGAGCAAATTTCTAAAGCTGCAATAAAAGCTTGGAATTCATTATCCCATAACAGTGTATGAGCAAATTTCTAAAGCCACAATAAATTTTGTACCAGTTCTAGACATGTTCTAGCTATGGACTTCCAATCATTCGGGGTTAAGATTTCATAAGACAAATTATCTAGTAACATCTTCACATAAGATGATGTAGCCCCATAAAGAGTGCAACCCTTTTTCAAATCTTTAATTTTTTCCAAATTAAAAGGAGTATAAAATGTATGTTGCTGCTGCTCTTGCTCCAGTAAGAAAAGCATTTCCAAAAGTTATGCTATTACATTATATGGATGATATATTGGGATGTGCACCTGAGGAGCGAATGTTAGAAGCATGTCTACAAAAGACCATAGAAACACTAAGAAACTACAAACTTCATATTGCTACAGAAAAAATTCAAAGGCATGCTCCTTTTCAATATTTAGGAAATGAAATATATCCTAAGGCACTTACAGTACAAAAACGGTCTTTAAGAACACAGAGGTTGAACACCTTAAATGATTTCCAAAAATTAAAAGGAGTGTATCTTCTCCCTTTTTGACCCAAAGAGTCGAGCTCTTCAATCACAGGATATGCATTTATAAAATCAGATATATCTTATTTCAACATACTTAACATGTATTAGACTACCTGCCAGCTAGGGGAGAGGGTGGGGGGAAGGAGGTAAAAATTTGAAACAAAAGGTTTTGCAAGGGTCAATGTTAGAAAAATTACCCATGCATATGCTTTGCAAATAAAAAGCTTTAATTTAAAAAAAAAAAGATAAATGTTGAAATTTTTCTTTACATTTTAACTGGAAAAAGATAAAATACTTTTAAGTAAAAAAAAGAAGTACACATAAATCAGATGTATATATGTACATATTATATAAAATCAATAAGTATCAAATAATTACTACTTACTATATACTGTGCTAGGCAGGAGATTTAAATTAAAAAAAAAAAATCCCTGCATTAATTTCTGTGTATACTACTATTAAGAGTCAGAGAAGACAAAGACATACCAAAAATGCAACAAGTTCCAACAAAACACTAAGATGAACAAAACTACTTTGGGAAATTAAATACTTTATAGGGTTTTAAAGTTCACTTATCTTCATATCATGAACTCTTTTCTTGAAGTTCCTCTTTCAATTAAATATCATCTCTTAGGGACTGGCATTCTTATCATTTAAGATAGCCATTTCTATTTTTAGACATCTTAATTGCTAGGAAGTTTTTGTTTTTTGTTTTTGTCTTTTAATTACATGAGCCTAAATTTGCCTCTGTAAAATCCATTGCTTCTAATACAGTTTTGTGAGGTCAGGAAAAATGAATTCTCTTTCCTCTGCCAAATATGAAGATAGCTATCTTCTTCTGTGTTTGAAACTAAACATTCATATTTGTTTGTTTGTTTGTTTTTAAAATGGATCCTCAACTGGCTTGAATCCAGATCCTTCAACATTCTGATTACTCCAATTTAAAGTTTTTTTCAGCCTCTCAATGTACTGCAATGCCCAGAAATAATAAATACAAGTAAAGCCTGAACAATAGAAATTATCAGTTCCCTCTCATTCTCTTAATGCTAACTCACATTGGGCTTGCAGTTCATAAAAACTGCAGAACTTTTTGAGGGGAAGTATACAAGCTCTAGAATTAGAAAATCTAGCTTCAAATACTGCCTCTGATGTTTTTTATTTGTACAAGTTAAGGCATTCTATGCTAGTTTCCTCAGTGATTAAATAAAAGGTTGAACTAGGTAATTTCGAAGTTCCCTTTTGCTAGATGTATAAATCAGTGAATTTCACAGGAATGTTACACATGCAATTCACCTAATAAGAGAAATGCAGAAAACCAATGTTTTTACATTCAACTTCTAATTCATTATTTTCAGGTTCCAAACTTATTAGCCCGGCTATTTTTTTTTTTTTTTTTTTTTGGAAGCAATTCAAACTGATAGAGAATTCATCTCCCTGAGTGTAGTTATATGTATGAACAATTATTAGCAAGGGGGTAATCTTAAAGCATTTTACTATATGCCACATTTATATTAGAAGTTTCCAATTACTGGAAGACATGGTAATGGGGAAAGAATAAGACCTTTCTAACTTTCATCAATATTCTCTCCAAACAATTTATCATGAAGATACAACCCAAAAGTACTTTATAGGTTTTGAGTCATGAATCATAAAAAAAGCACAATCATATTCAGCATAGTAGCTATCTAGAAGCCCTTGTCAAACTAAAGGTATATTTTTCAAAGAGAAGCCCAGAAATCAGCATTATATCTGTAAATAAGAATTAAATATAAATTATAGTAGCAGAGACAAAATGATATCTAACAATGACAGATGATGTACCCTAAATGTGGAGAACTAGCTATGCTTTACATGTTAATTCATTTCTTCCTCACAATGACCCTTAGGTAATATTATTATCCCCATGTTACAGATGAGGAAACTGAGGCAGAGAAAGATAAGAAATTTAATCACGATCATATAGCTAGTAAACATCTGGAGTGGGATTTGAATTTAGGTTTTCCTATCCCCAAAGTTCTACCTTATCCACTGAACCACCTAGCATTGCAACAATAGAAACATTTATTTTACTGAATACATCTTACCTTATAAAACATAACTTGGTTTGACTTGAATATAAGGTGTTCTGTTTTTGTTTTCATTTTTTTTTTGAGGCAGTTAAGTGGCTTGCCCCAGGTCACATAGCTATTAAGTGTTGAGTCTAAGGCCAACAATCTTATCTATTGCACCATCTAGCTGCTCCACTTAATTGCAGATATGCTACTTACTAACTGTAATTCATATCATTTATTTTACTGAATACATCTTACCTTATAAAACATAACTTGGTTTGACTTGCAGATAAGGTGTTTTGTTTTTGTTTTTGTTTTTTGAGGCAGTTAAGTGGCTTGCCCCAGATCACACAGCTATTAAGAGTTGAGTCTAAGGCCAATAATCTTTTATCTATTGCACCATCTGGCTGCCCCACTTAATTGCAAATATGCTACTTACTAACTGTAATTCATATCAAATTATAATGCTTAAATTTTAGATCCTCATTTGTAAAATCTACATAACAATAAATACTTTTACTTCCTATTCCAACAGAGTTTTCATGACAGAAACACCATGTAAATTATAGTTTTACAGATGTATATATTATTAGGATGATGATGAAATCTATCCTCACACATTGCTCTTAGCATCTGTTGTAGACCCTTGCCTGATTCCAAGCAATTCTTAATAATTACCAAATTCACAGTCTTAAAAAATACCATAAGGGCTATCTAGGCTTACCCTAGAATGTGAATCTAATCTATCTCCTAAAAAATGTCAACTAACTTATTTGAACACCTTTCATGAGTTTCAACCTACTATCACCCAGAGAGTGCATTCTATTTTGGACATCTCTCAAGATTAGAAAGGTATATCAAGCTAATTCAGTCTTTTTGCAGCTTCCATCAATTCTCTTAGTTATGCTTTCTGGGAGAAACTTGTCATCTTCTCTTACGTGGCTAGCCTTTCATAGTGATTTGTAACAAGTCAAAATGCTTCATTCTTTCTAATTGGGTGTAGTCTTCCAGACTTTGTAAACATTATGCAATTTTTATTTAATTTTTAAATTTTAGTTTATTATCAAAAAAAAAAATGGAAAGATTGTTTTCAAAATTCACTGTTGCAAAATCTTGTGTTCCAATTTTTTTCTCTTCCCCTCTTCCAGAGAGCAAATAATCCAATATATGTTAAATGTGCAATTCCTCTCTATATATTTATACAATTATCATGCTGCACAAGAAAAATCAGATCAAAAAAAGAAAAAAAAAGAGAAAGAAAACAAAAAGCAAGCAAACAACAAAAAAAGTGAAATACTCCGTTGTGATTCATATTCAGTCTCCACAATCCTCTCTGTGGGTGCAGGTGGCTCTCTTCATCACAAGTCTAATGCAATTGGCCTGAATCACCTCATTGTTGAAAACAGTCATGTCCGTAAGAATTAATCCTTACAAAATTTTATTGTTGCTATGTACAGTGTTCTCTTGGTTCTACTCGCTGCACTTAACGTCAGTTCATGTAAGTCTCTCCAGAGCTTTCTGACATCATCCTGCTGATTGTTTTTTGTATAAAAATAATATTCCCTTAATTCATATACCATAACATATTCCAGTCATTCTCTAACTGATGGGTACCATTCAAGTTTCCAGTTTCTTGCCACTACAAAAAGGGTGGTTTTAAATGTTTTTGCCATGTGAGTCCTTTTTCCTTTTTTATGATCTCTTTGGGATACAGGCCCAATAGAGACAACGTATGCAATTTTAAACATAAGCATGTTCAAAAAATGTACTTCCTTCCTCATTTATAGAGATGATGGATACTGTAGATATTGAATATTGCATATAATTTACATATTGAATATTGAGAATTATATCTGATGAGTTCATTAGTTTATTAAAGAACTTTATTTTCTTTCCTGTTTTGTTTTGTTTGGTTTGGTTTGGTTTGGTAATGTTTCTCAGTGACAAAAAATCTTAACCTCAATATATTTAAATCTTGAACTCAATACTTTTGCCCCAAAACCTAAATGAGAAATATGATAAATATAGAGATTCTGGAAAGACAGTGTATATATTTTAAAGATTTTTTTAAATGATTACTCTATTTCTTTTCTTTGAAAATATTCTTTGTACATCAGATAGTTTTTTGGTAGAGGGGAAGGAAGAGAAGATGAATACTTGATCCAGAGACTCCATTACCAGGCATATACCTCAAGGAAGTTATTAACAGAAAGACTCTACATAACACTGTCAGAAATACCTCATCTCAGAATTGAGACTATTGTATGTTATAAATTGTTTTCTTGTACATACAAAGTTTTCTGCTCTTACAGAAACATCATAGTTTAATTACAGAAAATAAAGACTCTTAATATTTTCCTATCATTCCTCAGTATGTAAGTTTCAAATTACTATTGAAGGTATCCCAAAACTCTAAGGAGAGTTTGTCTGTGGGGACATTGCCCAAAGACAAACACCTTCATTCTGTAACTTAGGTGGGGCTGGTTGAGTTCTGAACTGGAGATATCAATCCCATTGAAATGGAGAAACACCCATTCAATTCTAAGATTTTCTCAATTCCAGTTCAAGCTGAAATCCAGCTTGAAGAAAAAAGAGCCAACTTGGAACTCCACCCACTAGCCTCATCAAGAGGAACCCCCAGCTTGTAGCCAAGGCTTATAAAAACTGCAACTTGGAACAACTCTTTGCAGAGGACTTGATATGCTAGACTATGCCATGCTATGCCAAGGAAATCTCTGCCCACTGGGATGATATTCTCTTCCAGTGCTACCCTCTCTTTATCCTCACCTATTTCCTTAACAAAACTTTATGCCTCCTTGTCAGGATTTCTCTACGAGAAACTTTACTTCCAATGCCTATAATAAACCTCTTTTATCAATCTAGATTTTCAGGTTTGTAATCCTTTACAGAGAATCCCTGCACTGCCAAAAGGGAGTTCCCCCAAACTCCCTACCCTTGCGCCAAATTCCAAGGGTATGGTGTAGGGGAGTCAAACCTCTCCATTTGGTTCCCTGAACCCTGAACCTGCCACTAGACCTTATCATTTAACTCTCTGACCATCAGGAAACCTAATCTCATTTTAGTTCCCTAAATCTAGACCTCATTATTTGGTTCCCTGACAGAAGGGAACCCCAAAACCTAAACCTCATAAGTACATCTTTGGATTATATTGTATTAGAAAGTTCAAATTTTTAAACTGTTGTTATTTCCTCTTATAGAAACACAAATGTTTAATTTCAGCAAGTAAAGACAAAAGCCCGGTAATAATATTCTCCAGCATCACCACTATGTATGTATGTTAAGTGTGACATCAATTTTTAAAATTAAGTACAAACAAATGCAATTTCACAAATCAAAATTAGTATTTATTTGAGATAATATTAACAATATTTATTTCTATTTTAGGACAATTTTTTTTATTATGGATAAGTGACCAAATTTAGACAGAAGTAGTAAAAACAATGATGACAATGTGGCAGAATCTTCATGACCAGGTTGTAGTACACATAAATTGACAAGTAAAAGAAAATAAGTCAAATCAGTTTTGCAATATGGATTTACTTCTAAGAATGATATTGATATGGGAAAATCTGTTTAATTTGTAATGAAGATTTGGCTGTGGAGAGAATGGAATCAGCCAAACTAAAATAACATATTAACATCAAGCATATAGCATACTCAATAAACCAAAGGAATATTTTTAATGATTTTTAAAATTTTTAAATAAAGGGAAAAAACTATATTTTGAGAAATTTGTTAATATCAATGAAAAATATTTACTTGCATCTTATAAAATTTCTTTAACAACTAAAAAGCCATTTGTGACAGTTCTTGTTACCTCCTGCAATTTTAAAATATCAGAAATAGTCCATAGAGAAAAACATATGGGGATGAAATTAATAAAATTCCTTTCTCAAATAAAAAAAGATAATATACACAAAAATATTTTTAAAAGCACTTTTTTGTGGTAGCAAAACATTTGAAACAATTGCTGTCCAGCAACTGGGGATCATTTAAACTATGATAGGGTGAACAGAATGGAATAATAATGATCATTAAGAAAAGATGGATAGAAAGAAGTAGGAAAATGACCGGGTGCAGCTTCTAGGAGAAATATAGCAATAATTTTAAGGTTGAGTGCTTATATTCTAACCATTTGTACTTTAGAATCAGTGACCCTGACATTCCCCCAACCTTAGAGTGCTATAGCCTAACAATCAATGATTGTAAAAGTCTTCTGGCCTAGGAATATAATATTTATCCCCTAAGATTTTAAGGAAAATATAGTAAGAATCTGTCTTTAGAGTGCTATCCTTCTAACAGTCAGTGATTCTAAATCTTTTGGCTCTGGAATCTGTAATCCTGAGTTGCCTCTTCATTCTCAGCCCCTACTAGACTCCTTTTGGTTAGCTTTTGTAACTTTCAAGAAATAAAGCACTCTTTTTTGACTATGATAACTTCTTTGTGAATTTTTCACATTCCAAACCACTCTCCCAATCTAGTGTTTCATCAGTGTCCCAAGTTTTCTATATCCCTTCCAGCATCTGCCATTTTTCTTTTCTATGACGTTAACTCATCTGATAGACATAAGATGGAATCTCAGAGTGGTTCTAATTTGGATTTCTCTAAATAAAATGACTTAGAAAGATTTTTTTTTTCATGTGACAATTAATAGCATTGATTTCTTCTTTTGAAAAATCCCCATTCATGTCTTTTGAACATTTATCAAACTAGAATAGCTCTTACTGTTTGGCTCGGGTCCCTATATAATTAAGAAATGAGAACTTTATAAGAGCAAAATTTTCCTGGAAGTTTCTTGTTTTTCTCCTAATTTTGGCTGTTGCAGTTGTCTTTATGCAAAAGTTTTTAAATTATGTGTAATCAAAATTATCCATTTTATTTCCTGTAATCCCCTCTATCTCTTATATGGATATAACTTTCTCTCTCATCCATAGATGTGATGGGTATTTTTTTCCATGCCTCCCTAATTTACTTATGACATCACCCTTTATGTATAAATCATTTATCCATTTTGTTCATATCTTGGTATATTCAGTGTGAGATGCTGGTCTATCCCTTAGTTTCTGCCAAACTGCTTTGTAGTTTGCCCAGCAATTTTTGTCAAATGACAAGTTCTTATTCCAAAAGCTTCAATCTTTGGGTTTATAAAAACTAGATTACTAAGGTCAATTAATATAATAACTGTATTAAACACCTAATCTATTCCACTGATGTACCACTCTACTTCTTAGTTTGTACCAGATAGTTTTAATGATTATCACTTTGTAATATAGTTTGAAAACTGGAACTGGTAGGCTATCTTCCTTCACATTTTTTCCTTTATTCCCTTGAAATTCCTGACATTTTGTTCATCATCCAGATGAATTTTATAAGTATTTTTTCTAAGTACTAAAAAATAATTCTTTGATAGTTTGATTAATAAAGTACTGAATAAATAATTAGTAGAATTGTCAAATGTTAAATTTTGACCAAAATAATTATGAATCTCTTTTCTGGTACTGTCCCTCTATTCTAAATGATATATTATTTATGGCATTAATAAATGGCAAGTATTGCTGAAAATAGAATAAAAGATATTAATTTCTATGAAATATGTTAAATCTCTGAAATTAGTCTCTAAAAATGGATAAGCCATATGGTATTCCTCCACCACCCTCCACCCCACCCCCCAAAAAAGCCAAATACTTAGGTGAATTATTCAAGATTCAAGATATGATAAGCAAATTTTACTACTTAGCAACATAAGAGCATAGATTTAGAGCTAGAAGGGATCTCAGAAATGATCAAATACAAACTTCATTTTATATAAGAAAAAACTGACTCTAACTACAGATTAAGTGATCTGCCCAAAATCAATCAAAAAAGTGACCTACCAGAGGCAAAGCAATAATTTGAATTCATCCTGTATTCTGATCCCAAATTACTATCCATTATACTTATCCTAATTTGTTGTTTTCTAAAATACTTCCTAACTGAACTGTTTTGGGAGCGCTTATTGATGAGGACAATGCAGCCTCGCCCAGAAGAAAATCTACATTCCCTGGGAAAGACTCTATTCCCACACATTATGCACCTTTTGGATGCAAAACCTACATTCCCTGGGAAAGACTCTTTTCCCACACCCTATTTCAAGTATGTTCCTTTTGGATGTAAAATCCAAATTGTTTTGTTTCTGTATAAGAGTAAACCCAGAGAAAATGTCTTTTGGCAATTCTTTGACACTGCCCACAAAGAGAACATCTTGGTATCTCTCTCTTTAATAAAGTGCCTTTTCTTATCATAGCCTTTTGTGTAGCATTTCTCGCTGTGAACCCGCCCTAATTTGGTGATCCATATCTCATCATTATCATCCCATTCTTCGAGATTTATGGACTAGAAATGAGTGTGTGTGTGTTTGTGTGCGCGCGCCCTGTGTATACATGTCAAATGATTTGCAGAAAAATAAAGAAATCAAGGCAGTGAAGGGGAGATGATGGTGGTATTGGTGATAAGGTATCATGAAAGAATAACAACATTAATTCACAGATGACATAATGTAATTAATTCAAAGAGTGTTGCATTTACAATTTTAAAACCTGGATCAAAAACTATCTCTTTTACTTATACTGGTGAGACCTTGAATAAGTGTAGTATATAATACATATACTCTCAAATGGACTGATAACTTTGCTGATTTTTTCCCTTCTTCCTTTTCTATACTTAAAAAATATTAAATGAGATGGCTCTGTGGCAGAAAGAAAGAAAAGAATACTAGGAGAAATGTTGGTGATATAAAAAAATTTCAATAAACATGTATTTTTAAAATAAAAACAGGTCTAATTGTTGTGTGAAAAATTTTAAAGAAACAAAAGAGATTTTCATCTCATATTTACAAGTTCAAATATGACTTATGAGGAAATGCCAAGTACTTGAAACTTTGTGAAGACATTTCCAGGTAATTTACTAAAATTGAATACAAACTGACAATTTCTAAAAGGAAAGTTCTCTTTTATTTTACTGCTAAACAGGGCAGGCAGGGTCAAGGTAAAGAACTATATATCACATAGGAGACTCTGGGCAGGGTTTTTGCAAAACAAAAATACAATGAAGAGTGACTTGCTTTGCAAGATTGGCTAAGCATATGTGTTATTCAAGGTTTCAATCAAGCTTTATAGAAAAAAGGATTTTTCTTCAAGGAAGGGATATGGAGATGTAGTAGTATTCTGCTAGGCCTTGGGTCATAGGATGGAAGCAATTTTTTTAAGATTTAAAAATGGACCTTTTTCCAAGTATTAATACAATGAGGTTCCCCTTTTTCTATCTTCTAGATTGTCAGATTTCAAGAAAAACAAACAAAAAATAACATACCACACCAAATACCAAACCAAAACAAAAGGTCCTAACATTTTAAAAGTTTAAATGGGGCATTCAAGTCCTTAAAATATAGAGGGAACAGAAAAAGCCAATGTTCTGATCTATAAATCTGCTGCAACAGCCTAGTCAACTCCTAAGGGAATTCTGAGTAATAAGGTCAAGATCTAAATACTGCAATTGCTATGATAGGTACTCAAAGGAAATCACTGCTTTTGTAGCTGATACATAGCTAAAACCTCATAAAACTCCATAGCCTAGGAAAACACAAGACGACATTAAGAGCATTTCCCAACCACATTGGAAATCATCAACAAGCTCTGTTTTCTAGAAGCAAAATGCACAAAATTCCACAATCCTCATAGACCAATTGAATAGAAATCTGTGCTTTCCTCCTCTCTTTTCTTCCCTCTCCTCCCCCCATATTCTCACAGATTCTCACAATCTATAGTCATTTTGAATTGTTTGGTTTCGTTTTTTAAAAGCCAATTTTATTCACAAATGAAAAGGGTGTCTTTAAAAATGAGCCAGATGAGACCCACCATTACAAAAGTCCTATATTACCAACTAATCTATTTCCTGATTGAAAGATAGCATAAACGTCATTTACAGGTTCATTTGGCCATATGATAATCTTCTGACCCTATATGCTATTCAGGAGGCACCATTGCTTTGAACATGGAAAAAGATGCCATGAATATTCAGCTCCTGATAATCAAAAGATTATCAGTCTTTTAAAAATTCTATTCTATCTTATGCTTAATTAATTTAAAAGTTGGTTTATGTTACATAATCATTATGTTGAGGTCTAGCTTTGGGGTACCTAAATGAAATTAGGGTTAAGGTCTAATGGCAGGTTTGGGGTACAGATTCGGCCCAAGGGGGTCTAGTAGCGGCTCGAGTTCCCAATAAAAGCATTTATTGGCCCAGAGAGCTAGATTGATAAAAGAGGTTTATTATTAGATAAGCAAAGTTAAAGTATAGGCGAAGGTAAGAGATAAGGAGGGCACTGGACAGAGGGTCCTCACATGGTAGCCATGTTTGGAATCTCTGCAAAGAGGGGTTCCCAGCGTGGCCTTTTTATAATAGGAGACTTAGCTTGAGGGGCTTTCGGGTATAGCCCCAAAGTTGGCTCATATCCGGGTGGGGCTGGGAACAGGTCAGATCTTCTATTGGAATTAAAAGGGACCAGGATTTGTGAGTTAAAGGGCAATTTACATTATTAACTAGGAGAGGGTGGGAATCTAGAAAGGAATCTTTCCCGCATCATTTACATATTAATTCGCTGCATTATTTTAAATGTTTTAGGTCTTTTACACAATTTTTCAATTGTATGGATTTTTAAAAATTCTGGTTTTGCACATTTCTTTGCCTTCCTCTGAATTATTTTTCTTTCATTTTTCAAGGTCCCTTGAAATGAAAACAGCACATCCTGTTCTAGCAATCTGTTCAGCCAATTTCACAGAATCTAGTTTGCAGATGACACTAAAATTTACAACTATTTTCCTGCAAGATTTGCCAAGGGCTATGGTATCTCAAATGATGCTTTGATTTGGTTGAGATTAAGCCAACTGAATTGCTTTATTACGTACCAACCTTTAGGCATTTAGGAAAATTAAAACTGACAGTCATTTTGGCTGAAGTCAAGTCTACAAGATTTTATAAAGTAAAAAACTAACATGATAACAATAACAAAAATTCAATGAATTTAGATGGATCTGAATTTTCAATAAATATGCATCTTTTCTTTACTTCAACAAATTATTTTCTTCCCATATATAATCTTTATTATCTTTTGGGATAGATAATTAGCTTCTCTATCTGTTCTCTGAAACTAGAAAGATTATACATTTTAGAACAAGATCAAAGTGACATCAGGTAGAATCAATTATAGTATTTTGCCACTAAGTCTCTCATTACAATGTTAAAATCTATTTTCATTTTTTAAAAAAGAGAAATAGTCAGGACCTCAACACAGGACACACTGAAAGTTTGTCTCTGTTAAACCAATAACTGCTTAAGGAAATAGGTT
Organism: Antechinus flavipes; assembly: GCF_016432865.1. Classification (NCBI taxonomy): domain Eukaryota; kingdom Metazoa; phylum Chordata; class Mammalia; order Dasyuromorphia; family Dasyuridae; genus Antechinus; species Antechinus flavipes. Next base: position 166,816,992 of record NC_067401.1, read on the forward strand.
TTGTCCTATGACACAACAGTGTTGTGAAGTCAGTAATCAAAAGTCATTCCTTACTATAAACTTTCACTACACAATTGAAAAGGCACAACTGGTAAAACTGCTCTCTTTTTACACAAAACCTGTTAAGTCTGCCAATGAAGTTGCTACAATTTTAACAATCCAAGAGGTATCTTGTTTGAGGAGAGTCTTTAAGACAGTCATTTCACTTAACCAAATAAAATATTCTTTTATAGTTCAACAATAAGCCCAGTGAGATTTTGTATTCTCAGAACCATTTAGTCACTTTTGTAACTCCCAAAAATGTGATTTGTAGTACAAATATCTATAAAAGACATATAAAAGAACAAAACCCACTCCAATAGAAGTAGTCTTGGAATATAAAAAGTTCTCAAAAGAAGTGCATACTACTACTAACTATCATATGAACAAATGATCCCAAATCACTAATAATAAGAGAAAAACAAATCAATAAAAATAACAAAAGATAGGAATAGTCACTGTTACAAGCAGATGAGATGAAGACAGCCACACTAATACTATAAAATAATATAGTGATTCTGGACAGCAGTTTGAAATTATATTGTTAGTTTTCATTACTACCAAAATATCACTTTTGATGATATGAAAAGACTGGAAAAGACTGTTATAAGTGATAGTTCTCTGGGCTAGAAAAATATAATAAATATAAAAACAAAACAAAAATTTACCAAAATAAAAACAAAACAGAAACAAAGTGCTTTTGAGAAGGCAGAGGAGAAACATCTATAATTTCAAAAACCCTTTTTTTCTTAATTGGCTCAGACTTATAATTCCATTGGTCTAGAGAACTCATAAAATTCCCTCTACAACATAGAAAAGCAATGTACTTGTCTTGAAGAAGTATCTAGGAGACTATAAGCCAAGTGTCATGATGAGAACAATAGAAACAATATGTACTTGATTAGAAGATAAACCTAGTTTTAGTCTTACTGTTAAGACTGGCTCTTTAACCATTATGCCATACTAACGCTCTACTACAAATTCTCAGATAAAGAAAAATAATAATTCACAAACCAAATTCATATTATTTACATACAAATAAATATTTAAAAAATAAGGATCAAAGAACCAAGAAGAATGGTCAGCCCCATTATACTAAATCTAATATGAACACGACTATTAAAAGGTCACTTGACATGATGAAGTTCACACAACCAATAAGTATCAAATGCAAGGGTTTAATTTGGATCTTCCTGATTCTCTGTCCATCATGGTGTGTTCTCTCTCCAACTACAGTCCAGTAAAAATACAGTAAGGAGGAACCCATGCTATTTATATAGGAAAAAATGTCCCAAAGAGCCCAAAATCTAGAAGATGGTAGATCATGTTATGCTAATTAATATAAATATCTTTTAGACTAGTATTACTATTATTATCAGATTTATGGGCAGGTATACAATCATTTACAATTTACATTTACAGAAATAATTTTTTTGTTTCATCTCGAGTGCATATTTTTCTTATGTCCTTTTCTTATCTACTATGAATATGAGTAAATGTGAATAACTATTTTTCAACTGAAATAAAAATAAAATTTTTAATGATTTACCACATGAGACACAATAATTGCAGTATAATGTATAAAGTTAGTTTACTAAAAAGTAAAAGACTACTTCTCCTTAAGAACTTTAGAGGTATGAGTATGTTCTACATCAAAATCTATTTACTAATACAGCACTCCTTAGGCTTAGCAAATGATTACAAGAGTTATTGGGATATGGCTGGATCAAAGATTGTGAATGGCTTTAATATCTTTGGGGTCAAAGAAGGAATAATGGGAAATGAATGTGAACTATTTGCATTTCTGATTTTCTTCCCGAGTTATTTTTACCTTCTGAATCCAATTCTCCCTGTGCAGCGGGAGAACTGTTCGGTTCTGCAAATATGTATTGTATCTAGGATATACTGCAACATATTTAACATATATAGGACTGCTTGCCATCTTGGGGGGGGGAGGAGGGAGGGAGGGGTAAAAATGAAACATAAGTGATTGCAAGGGATAATGTTGTGTAAAAAATTATCCTGGCATGGATTCTGTCAAAACAAAATTATTATTAAATAAAATTAAATTTAAAAAAATATCTTTGGGGTCATAACTAGTTTCAACCCAAAACTTTCCAGAGTTCTGACAACTGAACATTGGTTCAGTATATCAATATACTGATTCTTCCACAGCCTCTCCAACATTTGTCATTTTCCTTTTTGTCAACTATACTCAACTGAGGTGTGAGGTAGAAATTCAGAGCTGCTTTAGTTCGCATTTTGTTAATTATTAGTGATTTGCAGAATTTTTTCATATGGCTGGTCATAGTTAATGAAGGTTTCTCCTCTGAATCTGAATCAGTTACTTACATATTTAGGAATTTTTATTCTTTAGGAATATTTATCTGAGATACTTGCTGTAAAGATTCTCCCTCCCCTCAATTTTCCTTCCTAATCTTAGCTACACTGGATTTGTTTGTGTGATTTTTTTAAACTTTTCTGTAACCAAAAATGTCTACTTTTATCTTTTGTGATCCCCAATTTTTTATTTGGTCATCAACTCATCTTTATTCATAGATTAGAATAATCATTTCTTCCAAGTTTCTCTAATTTGCTAAGGGAATGTACATTTTGATCAATATAACAGAGCCAGATATCTTGGGGTTTAAGGACTAGGACCATCCCTTAAAACCAAATCATTAGAAGTCTCATAAATTGACCAATAATAACTAGTGCCAGACCAAGCATTACATGTCAGGGTTTGGGCAAAAATTAGTTCAGAATGAAAGTTAATAGCAATTATTTTTGTTTTATTCAGAAACCCTAAGGATTTTCCCCTTAACAATTGATATTTTTCTTCTTATGTAAAGGAGACCATTCTCAGTCTCATTTCTTACCTAGTCTTAATCATTGATTGAGCATTACTTCAGTCAAACTTTAAAAGGCCAAGTTCTCCCACATATGCTGATCTATATCTGGCCACTGGACTCAGATGACTCCAGACAACCAAGTGAGGCTAGTGACTTTGCACAGCACTCCCTCACTGAAATCCAATTCATTTGCATGTCATGGCTTCACCTGATGTCATAGGCCTCTAGAATAAAGAAGGACAAACAACAGCAATTTGCTTATCCTTAAGGAATGCTACTTACTTCTATAACGATGACATTATAAAATGACAGGAGGTGGACTAAATATGTGGCTAATATGGAAATCTGTTTTAGTTGACAATGTACATTTATTACAAGGATTTTGATTTAATTTTTCTCTAGAGGTGAGCAGAGAGAGAATGGAGAAAAAAATAATGTTTGATAACTGAACAGGATTATTTAAAAAAAAGTCATTGGAGCTAAAAAAAAAAAAAAATCCTTTACTTAGTGCCACTCCTCTCCTTAAAACTACAATAAACTTACCTTTACTGGTCCTTGAATGGCAGTTATTCACTAGGCCTTGAGTCTGGCATAATCTTTGAGAATTCATGATCACTTCTATAACACAATGAGGTCAGAGACTTTTCTAACTTAGATGATGAAAAATTATGTTTTGCACCAGAAAATCATCATATTAATTTCCATTAAACAATACAGAAATTTAACCATAAAAAGAGTAATCAAGATATTGTACCCTGAGCTCATCATATTTTTATCATCTCTGAAATGATACAATACTCACTAATCATATCATTCATTGGCAGTTATCATAAATTGCCACATATTAACTATTTATAATCTCAAAACTGTAATGTAATCTCTTTCAAAGTCAAGATTTCAGCTTCAAATTTTTGTTATATGTTTAGGAAGCAATATAAATTTGTTTTCTATTAAACTGGAAAGATGGGGGAGTAAAACAGGAAGTGTGATTCGAGAACGAACCATTACACTTAATCCAAATAAAAAATAAAAAAAAAAAATCCCCAAATCCAGAAGAGAGAAACTAATTTAAAGGACATAGTATAATATAAGTGTTATTTTTTGTTTTGGTTTGGTTTTTTGGGTTTTTTTAAGGCACTAGAATGAACAAAAGACTTAGCTCTGCTTTTTAACTAGATGCATGATGTTTGGCAAGGCCCTTAATCCCACTGGGTCTCATCTTTCCCATCTTGAAATAAATAAGTTGTGCCAGATCATCTCAAATTCCCATCTGAACCTGAAGTTCCTTCTTCTATCATAAATGCTAAGAAACATGTTATATCTGAAAAAAAAAAAAAGGTTACAAACATGGGCAAAGTATTACTAACTAACTCATATAGAAAAACATCAATTGAAAAAATATCTTCTCGGTGTGAAATTTAAACACAAGAGAAATTAAAATAGAATCAATGTCCAATGAAAGCCAGTGTCCTGCCATGCTTTATAATCATCAGTTAATCAACTGATAAACATTTATTAAAGTATCTGCCTAATAAACTAACATAGGACCTGTGTTAAACTTAGGAAATACAAAGAAAAAAAAAGACACATTTTAATGGGGAATCAATATGTTAGTAACTAGAAAGATAAAGAATAGATATAGAGAATATATAAAAGAGAAATTAAAAGAGAAAGGCAGCTAACTAAGATGATAGGAGAAAAGAACTGCTGTAGCTGGAACAAAAGATGAGTATTGAAAGAAGCAGCAAAACCAAAATTAGGAAATAAGGGAGAAGAGAATTCCAGATAAGAGACAACAGCCAAGATCTACCAAGTAGTCAATGTAGCAGGAAGCTAGGATGCATGAAAGAGAAGTTATATAAACACACTGTAGGCATATATACATACATATCTATATCTCTCTCTCTCTCTCCATACACACACACACATACACACACACACACACGCACATATATGTATGTATGTATGTGTGTGTATACATATATATATACACACACACATACACACACTTTTTGTTCCTATTTTGGTAACCCAAGAAGCATCCAGTTATTAATTTAGTATTTTTTGACCAATATACATACATACATACATACACACACTTTTTGTTCCTATTTTGGTAACCCAAGAAGCATCCAGTTATTAATTTAGTATTTTTTGACCAAGAGTTCAAGGACAGGAGCCAAGTGTGAGAAGACTAAAATAGGACAGATTATAAAGGATTTTAAATTCCAAACAAAAGACTTTATATTTGATTCTACAAATAAGAGAGAATCACTGGAACTGACTGCATAGGGTTGAGAGGGAAGGAGTAGGAGTGACATGGTCTGACTCCCTTTATGAAAATCACCCTTCCAGCTGAGTGAAAAGAGTGGAAAAGAAAGAGAAAAAGCAGGGAGATTAATTAGAAAGCTATAAAAATAGTATAGACAAGAGATGTTGAGAGAATGCAACTAAGTATGGGGTGAGTGTAGAGAAACCTGCATAAAGAAGAGTTATTATGATAAGATTTGGCAATGAACTGCTGAATGGAAGTGAGGAGGATGGGAAGATTGTGATCCTGGATGACTGCAAAGAAAATGAGGACCTCAACAATAGCAGACTTTGCAAGAGGGCAAAATTTAGGGAAAGATAATGAACTCTGTTTTGAACATATTAAGTTTGAAATGATTTTTGGTTAGATGGCTTGAGATATCTAAGCCTAGAGTTGGTTATTCACGCTTATAGTCCAGAGAGACTGCATCCGGATACACTTGTCTAGGAATAATCATCACAAGGTTGATAATTAAGCCTATGGGAGCCAATGAAATCACCAAATAAGATAGTTATAGAACAAAAACAGCAGAGGGCTTAGGACATAGCCTTGTGGGACATCATGGTTGAAATGGACATATAAACATGAAGCACGGGACCAGCAAAAGAGATAGGGGAAAACTACTAGGAGATCTATCTAGAAGGAAAACTGTGAGACACAAATCAAGAGGGGAAATCAATACTGTTAAAGACTCTAAGGAAGGAGAAGAATGAGGATTATATTGGCAATTAAGAGATTTTTGGTAACTTTGGAAAGAACAGTTTCAGTTTAATGAGATCATAAGCAGAATTTAAAAGGGAATAAGAAAGAAAAAAAAACCTTTGAAAGAAGTTTAGTCCCAAAGGGAAGGACATATAAAAGTGGATAGATGTAGATATGGATATAGATATAAAAATGATAACTATCAATTTAGAATTATGGAATCAAAACTAGACTAAACAAAGCAAAGCACAGGATTTCATTCTCTGGCATTACACCAGCAATGAGTAAAAGACAAAATCTCATGTCTAAAATGCAAAAAAAAGATGGTTTTCCATCTTTCAATTATTAAGCCTGGACTTATTAACCTAGAAATCTAATTTCTTTTCAAGGTTATATTTAATAATCCTAATTACCTTCTTTCTAAATCATAAATCTAAAAGTACCATTATATATCTTTGGGTAGTTATGAACTGTTACCTCAACTAATGCCATGAAAAGTAATGTTAAAAAATTTCACTAAACTTTAAAAATGCCGAAGAACCTACTTGAGCAGAGGTCATGTTCATGGAATTATGTTCATCTAGTTTGTTTAACGTCTTCCATGATATTTCCCTCAATACTTATATTGGCCTTTGGCAAAATTGGCCTTGCTTTTCTCAGCCTTTATCTAACAAAATAATCTGGATATCCATTCCTATGCAGATAAAAGCCAGCTGTATCTGTGGTTTCCACAATGTTAGTCTCAAAGCTATCAAACTCCTGGCTGATGTGTACCCATATTTGAATTAGAAAATGCCAGTGTCAATATCATTGGCATTCCATTTAGTTTAGTACTTTACAAGAACAAAACATCTAAAGTTTCACAAGATATATCATCCAACTGAGTACAGTGATATACACTAAATCTGCAAGTGTACTGTTTGTTTTTCTAAGAAATCTTTAGGTTATAAGGAAAGATAATGGCACAAAACAATAGATTTTCTTTTTCTAATGTTGGTTAGTTTTGTGGTTCGTGTTGTTCACTGTCTTAATCAGAAGGCTGAAATCATTTTCGTAAACATGCTTTCATGACTTCCTATAAAGTCAAAAGAAGCATTATGAAAAGAATGGATGACAGGATGAAAGATTTCAAGCACAAGATGTCCAATCAACAAAATATGCAATGAAGCATACAATTCTTTTATTTTGTAAGTCTCAGACAGTTGATCTTCTTACCACAAAAAGAGCATTTGTATATTGTTTTTCTTTTTTACCCAGAGGATTGAAACTGCTTCGACTGTTCAATGCAAAAAAAAGGGCCAATTAATTACAGGCATATATATCATAGATATACATACACTGGATTTCTCTTTATAAATATTGATTTTATGGTCAAAGGATATGAACACTCAATTCTCAGATGAAGAAATTGAAACTATTTCTAGCCATATGAAAAGATGTTCCAAGTCATTATTAATTAGAGAAATGCAAATTAAGATTAACTCTGAGATACCACTACACACCTGTCAGATTGGCTAGAATGACAGGGAAAGATAATGCAGAATGTTGGAGGGGATGTGGGAAAACAGAGACACTAATACATTGTTGGTGGAATTGTGAATACACCCAACCATTCTGGAGAGGGATTTGGAACTATGCTCAAAAAGTTACCAAACTGTGCATACCCTTTGATCCAGCAGTGTTTCTAATGAGCTTATATCCCAAAGAAATCTTAAAGAAGGGAAAGGGACCTGTATGTGCATGAATGTTTGTGACAGGTCTCTTTATAGTGGCCAGAAACTGGAAACTGAGTGGATGCCCATCAATTGGAGAATGGCTGAATAAATTGTGGTATATGAATATTATGGAATATTATTGTTTGGTAAGAAATGACCAGCAGGATGATTTCAGAAAGGCCTGGAGAGACTTACATGAACTGATGCTGAGTGAAATGAGCAGGGCCAGGAGATCATTATATACTTCAACAACAATACTATATGATGATCAATTCCAACAAGGAGATGAACCAAATCAATTCCAATAGAGCAGTAATGAATTGAACCAGCGAAAGAACTCTGGGAGATGACTATGAACCATTTCATAGAATTCCCAATCCCTATATTTTTGTCCACCTGCATTTTTGATTTCCTTCACAGGCTAATAGTACACTATTTCAAAGTCCAATTCTTTTTGTACAGCAAAATAACTATTAGGACATGTATACTTATATTGTATTTAATTTATACTTTAATATATTTAACATGAATTAATCAACCTGCCATCTCGGGGAGGGAATGGGGAGAAGGAGGGGAAAAATTGGAATAAAAGGTTTGGCAATTGTCAATGCTGTAAAATTATCTATGCATATAACTTGTAAATAAAAAGCTATAATAAAAATTAAAATAAAATAATTTTTTTAAATATTGATTTTATATATACTGAGAACTTCTGGCCAAGTTATTTATGCTGAAGAAAACCACTCAAAAGTATTAAATGTTTGTTATGAAAGCAGCTTTTCCAAACAAAAAACAAAAATATCACCACCAACAAAAAACAGCATATACAGTTTATTTGTAACAAATAACATTTATAACATAGTAACATTTTATAAAATTTTGAATTTCATATTTTTCTCTTCCATCCTCTCTCCCCCATTCCAAGACAGCAAGTAATTTGAAATAGGTCATGATATTAAGCATATTTTCACATTAGTCCTGGTTTTTTACAATAAAGTGTGAATATATTATATACACATACATATACATACATAGATATCTATAAGCATACACACACATATATATACTTAAAGCACACATGTACATTCATATAAATTTATATAAGTCTGTATTATAAGTGCTTGTCCACTGTTTCTCTGAAGGTAGATAACTTCATTCTTCTTAAATGTGAGTCTTTCCATATTTTTCTTTTTTCAATTGTAGTAAGTTTATTTTTTTAAAATACATATTGCTTTATGAATCATCATGTTGGGAGAGAAAAACCAGAGCAAAAAGGAAATATCATGGGAGAGAGAGAAAAAAAAAAAAAAAAACAGAAAAAAGAAGTAAACATAGCATGTATTGATTTATAATCAGTCTCCTTTGATCTTTTTTTGAACACAAATAGCATTTTCTATCCAAAGTCTGACTGAACCTTTTAGAAGAACCAAGCCTTTCATAGTTGATCATCACACATTCTTGATGTTATTGTGTATAATGTATTCCTGATTCTGCTTGTTTTGCTCAGCATCAGTTCATATACATCTTTCCAGGTCTTTTTATCAACAGCTTGTTTATCATTTTTGATAGAAAAATAATAATCCATTATCTTCATATATCATAACTTGTTCAGCCATTCCCCAATTGATGGGCATCCACTTCTTTTCCCAATTCTTTGCTGTCATAAAAAGAGCTGCTACAAACATTTTTGCACATATGAATCCTTTTCTCTTCTTTAAGATTTCCTTGAGACACAGACTCAGTAAGGACACCACTGGGTCAAAAGGCATACAGTTTCATAAATCTTTGAGCATATATGGTTCCAGATTGTTCCCCAGAATGGTTGAATAATTTCACAACTGTACCAACAATGCATTAGTGTCTCAATTTTCCCACATTGCCTTCAACATTTATCATGTCATTTTAGCCAGTTTGAGAGATATGAAGTATACTTCAGAGTTGTTTTAATTTAAATTTCTCTAATCAATAGTGATTTAGAGCATTTTTTCATGTAGCTACAGATAGCTTTAATTTTGTCGTTTGATAATTATTCGTGTCCTTTGACCATTTATCAATTTGGGAATGACTTGTATTCTCATAAATTTGACACAGTTCTTTAAATATTATAGAAATGAGATCTTTATAAAAAATACTAGCTATAAAGATTTTTCCCCCAGCTTTGTACCTTTCCTTTTAATCTTGTTTCTGTTGATTTTGTTTGTGCAAAACTTTTTTTATTCAAGCTTTTTATTTTCAAAATATATGCATGGATAATTTTTCAACACTAACCCTTACAAAACCTTGTGTTCCAAATTTTCCGCTTCTTCTCCCCACCCCCTACCCAAGTAATCCAATATATGTTAAACAGGTTCAATTATAGGTTGAATCCAATATGTTTATACATATTTATACAATAAACTTGTTGCACAAGAAAAATTGGATCAAAAAGGGAAAGAAATGAGAAAGAAAAAAATGCAAGCAAACAACAACAAAGAGTGAAAATGCTATGTTGTGATCTATACTCAGTTCCCACACTCTTCTTTCTGGTTTTAGATGGCTCTCTTCCTCACAAGATCATTGAAACTGGCCTCAATCACTTCATTTTTGGAAAGAGCAACATCCATCAGAACTGATCATCATATAATCTTGTTGCCATGTATAATGATCTCCTGGTTCTGCTCATTTCATTTAGCATCAGTTCATGTAAGTCTCTCCAGGCCTCTCTAAAATCATCCTGCTGATCATTTCTTATAGAATAATAATATTCCATAACATTCATAAACCATAACTTATTCTGCCACAATCCAACTGATGGGCAAACACTCAGTTTCCAGGTTCTTATCATTACAAAAAGGGCTGCCAAATATATTTTGTGCAAAACTTTTTTAATTTAATGTAATCAAAGTTGTCCATTTTGCCTTTCAGGATTTTCCCTAGTTTTTCTTTAGTCATAAATTCCTCCCTTCTCCAAAGATCGGACAGGTCAATTATCCCTTGCTCTCCTAACTTCTTTATGACATCATCTTTTATGCCCAAATCATGTGCTCATTTTGACTTTATTTGGTATAAAGTGTGACATATAAATCTATGCTGAGTTTCTTACATATTATTTTCCAATTTTCCTAACAATTTTTGTCAAATAATGAGTTCTTATTCCAGAAGCTGGAGGGTAGGGATTTATCAAATTTTAGATTGCTATACACCTTGATTGTTGTGTTGTGTGTATTTAATCTATCCTTCTAATCCACTATTCTTACTTCTTAGCCTGTTTATCTCTGTTCTATTTCATGTTTGTAACAGGAATGACTGCTGTATTTTGTCCAAAGCTTTTTCTACATCTATAAAGATTTCTTTATCATATGATTTCTCTTGGTTTTGTTATTGATATTGTCGATTATAGTAATAGTTTTCCTGACACTAAACAAGACCTGCATTCCTGGTACAAATTCCAATTGGTCACAGTATATTATCCTACTGATGAATTGCTGTAATCTCTTTGCTAAAATTTTATTTACAATTTTGCATCAATATTCATTAGGGAGATTATTCTATAATTTTGCTATCTAGACCAGACAAAAAAATTAAAATATTCCTAAAAAATGAATTTTTGATCTCTACTATTTGATGTTTTATTTAGTATTAATATTCTGTATATTTATACAATACTTTTTTTTTTTTTTTAGCAAAAGTGGTGGCTAAATACAGTTAAAATGATGAATTTATCAGTTGAAGGCCTTTAAAAGGACTAAAATTTTTCTACTTAAAAACTACACAAGTTCACATCTAAATGTGAGTTACTATTAAATTAGCTTCAATAGAATAGTTCCATTTTCAAAGGAAGATGAGTTATGACAACATTCCAAAGCTCTATTACTTCCAAATTATGAGTTTTCTCAAGATTGGTTTCCTTATTTCTCTAAGTAAATAAAATATCTATCTACAGATCCTGATTTGTGGATATATATACAATCTCTCTGAGATGAATCTTGCCATGAGAAAAATAAGTGATTTTTCATATGCTAAAGTCCGATTCACAAACCTGAAAGTGTCACCATTTATATTTTTGTCTACTTTGAAAACATTTTATCAAATATTAAAAGGGAGGTCAAATAAGATTAATGGGTGAATTCTTTAGTTATTTAAAAATTCTGAATATCTTAGAATTATCATACTCCACACACGTCTCAAAATGTAATTTCCTTAAGAGATAGCGGTTCTGCCAAGATGGCGGAGAGAACACACGTTTCTATCTGGCCTTCTCCTACAAACCTCAACTAATTAGCAAATCCACCATCTGAACAAGCTCTGGACCTGCAGAATTGACAATTATTGGGAGTGCAACAAATTACCAGCAGAAGATAATTTCAAAGATCACCAAAAAAAGTCTGTTTCAATTGGAAACAGGAGGAAGGTAGCAAAGCACAAGCAACTGAGCACAAAGGTCAGCACAGACAGCACAGAGTTCGGGGCTGTGCAGATGAGGAACAATCTACAGCAATGTTGCTCACTCTGCCCTGGTTGTAAGCTAATAGATCAGCAGAGAAGTTATAAAATATCTTACACAAACACAAAAGATCAATAGTGAACCCTGAAATGCCAGAACCTCACAGGATCTGGCCACATTTGACAAAATGGAAAAAGAAACAACTCCCAGAAAAATAGAATTTGTGAAATAGTAAAAGAAAACAAAATTTTGAAATGGAAAATGAATATAACTCCGAGAAAAACAGAATTTGTGAAATGGGAAAAAAAATTCCATAGAACAAAACAACCCATTTAAAAATTCAACTGGACAAATACAAAAAGAAGTAAAAAAAAGTAAATGAAGAAAATAATTTCCTAAAACTCAGATCTGAAGAAATGGAAATGAATTTTGTCTCAATGAGACAGCAAGAATCAGTCAAACAAACACTCTCCTCTCCACACACACACCCCCCCCCCAAAAAAAAAAGAAAAAGTGGAAAAAATGTAAAATACCTAATTGGGAAAACAATAGATTTGTTTTCCTATTCACAAAATAGGAATTTTTTGGTAATTTCTGGAAATTCCAAAAATTGGAAAATAGATCTGGAGAGACAATCAAAGGATTATGGGACTCCCTGAAACACATGATGAAAAAAAGAGTCTAGACACTATCTTTCAGAAAATCATCAAAAACAACTGCCCGGATATCACAGAACCAGAAGGTAAAATGACCACTGAAAGAATTCACTGAACACCTTCTGAAAGAGAACACAAAATTAAAACCCCAAGGAATATCATGGCTAAATTTCAAAACTATTAGACCAAGGAAAAAAATATTACAAGTAGCCAGAAAGAAACAATTCAAATACTGAGGAGCAACAATAAGGATTACTCAACACATAGCAGCTTCCATTTTAAAAGATCAAAGAGCCTGGAATCTGATATTCCAAAAGGCAAAGTAACTTGGAATGCAGCCAAGAATAAATTACTTTGCTACACTGAGTATTTTCTTTCATGGAAAAAAAAATGAACATTCAATGAAACTGGTGAATTCCATTTATTTTTGATGAAAAGATCAGAACTAAACAAAAAATTTGACCTCCAAATATAGAATTCAAGAGGAGCATAAAAAAGGTAAAAAGAAAAAGAAAAAAAAATTGTAAGAACTATATTTCTGTTATGGGTATACAGAGAGTACATGTATAAACTGATTTTACTGTTATAATATAAAAAAGAAACTAGAAATGGAAAGGGGGATTGTAACAGAAAAAAAAAGGAGAAAGTAGAAGTAAAATGAGGGAAATTACATCTCAGGAAGAGGCAAAGAAAATCTATTATAATTGAGGGAAAGAAAGAAGGGTGATGAATATTGTGGGAATCTTACTCTCATCAGAATTGGATCAAAGAATAATAAATATATTTGGTTTCACCAAGAAACTTCTTTCACCCTATAGAAAAGTGGGAAAGGAAAGGGGAAAAGAAGGGAAAACAGAAACAGTAGGGGAAAAGTATATGAAAAGGAGAGAGTCTCTAAAAGGAGAGGACTGCTTAAGGCAAGTAGTGCTCATAAGTAAAGTTCTGGGGAGGAGGAAAAGGGGAAAAGGGGAAAAGGAAAGAGAAAAGTATAATTTGGGGTTAATAAGATGGCAGGAAATCCAGAATTAGTAATTTTAACTGTAAATGTGAATGGGATGAACTCTCTCATAAAGAGGAGGTGGATAGCAGACTAGATCAAAAGTCAGAACTCTACAATATGTTGTTTGCAGGAAACACATTTAAAACAGGAAGATACATACAGAGTAAAGGTAAAAGCTGAAGCAGAATCTATTATGCTTCAGGTGAAGCAAAAAAAAGCAGGGGTAGCCATCCTGATCTCAAATCAAACAAAAACAAAAACTGATCTAATTAAAAGACATAAGGAAGAAAAACTATACCTTGCTAAAAAAGGTACCACAGATAAGGAAGCAATATCAATATTAAACATATTATTATATATTAAACATATATACATATACATATATATTAAATATATAAACATAAACACACATATATATTAAACATATAAACATAAACACAAATATATTATATATTAAACATACCAATAAACATATTATTAAACAATATTAAACATATATGCACCATATATGCCACCAAGTGACATAGCATCTAAATTCCTAAAGGAGAAGTTAAGAGATTGGCAAGAAGAAATAGACAGCAAAACTATAAAACCTTGTACTCTCAGAATTAGATAAATCAAACCACAAAACAAATAAGAAAGAAGTTAGAGGTAAATAGACTATTAGAAAAGTTAGGTATGACAGGTCTTTGAAGAAAATTGAATGGATACAGAAAGGAGTACACTTTCTTTTCAGCAGTTCATGGAACCTATATAAAAACTGACCATATATTAGGACATTAAGACCTCAAAATCAAATGCAGAAAGACAGAAATAGTATATGCATTTTTTTCAGATCACAATGCAATAAAAATTACATTCAATAAAAGGCCAGGGGAAAATAGACCAAAAAGTAATTAGAAACTAAATAATCTCATTCTAAAGAATGAATGGGTGAGACAGCAAATCAGACATAATCAATAATTTCATTCAATTCAATCAATAATGAGACAACATACCAAAATTTGTGGGATGCAGCCAAAGTGGTAGTAAGAAGAAATTTTATATCTCTAGATGCTTACTTGCATAAAATAGAGAAAGAGAAGATCAATGAGTTGGGCTTGTACTTTAAAAAACTAGAAAAAGAACAAATTAAAACCTCCCCAATCAAATACCAAACTTGAAATTCCAAAAATAAAAGGAAATCAATAAAAATTAAAATTAAAAAACTATTGAATTAATAAATAAGAGTTGGTTTTATGAAAAAAACCAACAAAATAGATAAGCCTTTAGTTAATTCGATTAGAAAAAGGAAAGAGGAAAATCAAATTGTTAGTCTCAAAAATGAAAAGGGAGAACTTTCCACCAATGAAGAGGAAATTAGAGCAACTAATTTTTTTTTTTTTTTGCTCCTTTATGCTTTGCAATTAACTACTGTAAGAAATATCCCATGACACTATTAATTTATTTGTTTAGGCAAAGAATTGGCCACATACACTTTTTGATTCCTACTATAAACCCTTCTGAGATTACAGGAGACATTAGAAGTAACATATCTTGGAAAAATCCTTTTCTTTTTGGAAAATTGTAGGTAAATTTCTCTACTTTCTCTTTTCTCCTTAAGTCTCTCACACCATTCTCTCCCCATAAAAGTCATATTTGTTTGAAAAAGTGGAGACTATTACAGCAGTTTCCCCTTCTTTTTAACAGTACTTCAAGTGTTTGAAAAGGTAGCTGTATACAGATGCCATACTCCTACCTCTGGGAATCTCTAGCTTTCTTCAAAATACAACTGAATTGCCACTACCTATTCAATTATGAAAGCTCTTTTATCTCAAGTCCTTAATTACTAGTACCTGAAAAACTTACTTATTTTAATCCAATTAATAAAGAGAACTTATACTTTATAAAAAATAATGGGAAGAAAAAGATTTAAAGGGGACCTTAACTTATCTTGAAAGGTAAAACAAAAATTATGAAGATAAGTTTATTTTGCTTTATAATTAATAAAATATAGGCTATGGTTGCAGTTATGAGCTAATTCTTAGAACAAAATGTGTTGATTGCTTTTTTTTTTTGGGTGTAATTTCGTCAATAAAGTTGTATGATAGATCAATTCATTGATCTTAGAGGGCCACTAATTCAAAAGGCTTCATCAATTTTTCCAAGGACCTTTCTTACTCTTTTGATATTCATTCTTTCAAAATGCGTACTTATACATCCACAAGAGACTAATTAAAAAAAAAAAGGTCATAGATTGGATGAGACCCTTATGTTTTGAAACCAGGAGGGATGTTCTAGAGGCAAAACTTTTGTTATGACCCCTTTTGCTTTCCTCAGTAAATGTGGCATAATGGATAAAGAACCTGACAGTCTCTGGAAGGCAGGGGTTTAACCTTGCCTGCTACACAAGTCACTTGGACAGGTAGGTAGCATAGTGGCTATAGTTCTAGGAATGGAGTTAAGAAGTCTCATCTGAGTTCAAATTTAGCCTTAGACACTTAATACCTGTGGAAGTCTGGGCAAATCACTTTTCCCAAAAAACTCCAAATGAACAGTCTAAAACAACTCAACAGCAACAATAATAACAACAACAACACACAAGGCACTTAATTCAGTTTTTTAATAACTATAAATGTCAAAACAGCTACTGAGTTTCTAAGCCCAGGGAGTTTTGAATAAAGTGGCAATACAAGACAAAATTGGGGTAACTGGTTCATACATTAAAGCAGTGATTAAATGTAATGGGCTGAGGCTCAAGTTGATGCACTGAGGTCTCAAGCACATGAGGCTAAATAGTAATTAGACCATACTCTATTAATATATATAAGCTTGGAGAAAGAATGGCCTCCGCCCACTCTTTGTGCAAGTCCTGATGTGTGATATAGGAAATGATGATTTTGGTGGGTGGAGGCAGGGGAGTGGAAAAGGAAGGGGAAGGAGAGACTGCTGGTTGGCGTTTTGACACAGATGCTCACATTGCTATTGTGACGGCCCTTCAGCTCAGACCTCCCTCTGTTAGCTGGCTTCCTGTCACAGCTGCCCATATTGCTATCGCAATCTTTCTTGCCCATATTGCTATTGCAATCCTTATTCACCTCTTCACTTCAATAAAGATTGAAGATTTTTCCCTTAACCTGAATTCCTGACTCTGGCTGATTTTAAATACACGGTCATCACAATTAAAGAGTTCTATGATGACATTGTGACACTATAAGAAAAGTCCTTAATGCAGAAAAGGCTGTCTTATGTGCATACAGTCCTTTACAACAGTCATGACAAACTATATTAAAATATTTGGCTCTCAGAAGACTGTCTGAAGCACCTGCATTCTATGAACTTAAAGGGTTCCCATCAAAATCTCTTTGAATTGTGTCCCAAAGACGATAATACGGAAAAGTATATAGTTCCTAGCCAGCCATGATAGAATTTGTGTTGATGAAGATTTTGGGAGTATGAAAATTAATACCATATTTGTTAAGCTTTTGCTGCAAGACATTTCTCTTGTCCATGAAGTAACTTTGTTTGGAAGAATTCATCATTTTAAACAGTTATTACAGGATTGGCAAGCAAGTTATGAATCCTATATAAAGCGCCTTTAAAAACAAACAAACCTTGATTTTTTACATAAGCCTTTGTTTAGATTGCTGCAAAAAGTATATAGGATGCAGTCAATGCTTTACTTCAAAGAGTTTGCTTCTCCTTCCTAAGCTGAAAGAATTTTTAGAAGTCTGTATTGATGTTATTAAGAAAAAGGAGTTAGAATTTCTAAACAAACCACTTTTAGCAAAAGAAAAGCTGACCAAATTTATTTAAAAAAAAAGAGTACTAAAAGTTCCTAAAAGATAAACAAATGAAGATAAAGGTAACAAATAACATGACAGGCAGTATGGAAGAGGAAAACCTTCAGAGAAAAGTCATCGGGATTTGACATGAAGGTCTTTGATCATTTGATCAAAGTATGATCAGGTATGGCAATTTCAAGTTTGCATATTCTGAAATAAAAATACAAAAAGCCATCAGTTCATTCCAACTACTAGCAGGAGTCCCTAACACCAAAAATTTATCTAAGAATCTCAAAGGTATAATCTTTCATACGACTTGCAGAAGAAAACAAAATGGTCATCTTCTGGTATAGAAGCAAAAAACTGAAATGTAAAGTCACCTTCCTAAGTAACCAATTTCTGAAAGGTGAAAAACTTAAGCATGTGATAAATCAATTAAACTACATAAAAACATCCATCTGCAACTGCCTTCTCATGGATAATAATACTTCAAAGTGCCATCTAAGACAAATCAGTTCACAAAGGAAGCCACAAAGAAAATTATAGCCAACTGTTTTAAAGCAAATTCTGCAGTTTCTTCATCAGATTGAGAAGGATGGGAGACTTCCGGCCAAGATGGCGGAGAGGAAATACACTTCTGTGTAATCTCCGTGTTTTTCTCTCACTATTCATTTCATTTCATGCCTCTGAATTAATGCTCGACTGAAAAAAAAACCATACAATTACTTACCAAGAGAAACCATCCTTGAGACTCGTCAAGAAAGGTCTGTTTTTGCGCGAGGGCGGGGACGGTATTTGGAAGCAGTCTGCGGGTAGCAGCAGCTGCAACCAGAGCACAGATAGCAGCTCAGAACCGGGTGGAGTGGAGAGGGGGTAGGACCGCAGCCGTCTCTGCGGTGAGAGCTTTGCTATAGGAGCAAGTCAGCAGCCCAGCAGAGAAGCTAAAAACACCGGGGGTGAAGAATACAATCCCAAACAGCTGGAGTTTCTAGGGACCTGGCCACCCCTCCCCCACAGTGTCTTAGCCCGCTCGGATCTCAGAGCGCTCGGATCTCAGTGCGCAGGCGCCATAGCACAGTAGGACCTGTGCCTCACGAATACCCTGCCCCTCCCCCAAAGAAAGCAGCCTCCATTCAAGGGGTTTTTTTTCCTTCTGTTTCTTTGATAGTTTGTCTTTGATAAATAGACAGAATGAGCAAGAAACTGAAAAAGAATTTAACCCTGGACAGCTTTTATACAGATAAAGAGCAGACTCCAAACCCTGAGGAGACTAAAAACAAACAGTCCCCAGGTGAATCCCCGAAGGAGGAGACCTTATATCCCTCAGCACAGATGAATCTCATGGAGGAAATTAAAAAGGCTCTCACAAGGGAGCTAGAAGAAAAATGGGAAAAGGAGAGGGAGGCTCTGCAAAAGGAGAGGGAGGCTTGGCAAAAGAGCCTGGAGAAGTCAGTTAAAGAGAGAGTGGATAAAGAAACCAAATCCTTGAAAAATAGGATTAGTGAACTGGAAACAGAAAACAGCTCTCTAAAAAACAAAATTGGCGAAATGGAAAAAAATTCCACAGAACAAAAGAACTCAATTGGACAATTAGAAAAAGATCTTAAAAAAGTGAGTGAAGAAAATACCTCACTGAAAATCAGGGTCGAACAATTGGAATTGAATGACTCGAGGAGACAAGAAGAATCAGTCAAGCAAATCCAAAAAATCAAACAATGGAAAAGGATGTGAAATACCTTCTGGGGAAGACAACAGACCTGGAAAACAGATCCAGGAGAGACAACCTGAGAATCATCGGACTTCCAGAAAAGTATGATGAAAAAAAAAGCCTGAACACTATCTTCCAGGAAATTATCAAAGAGAACTGCCCAGAAGTCATAGAAACAGAAGGTAAAATAGACATTGAAAGAATTCATCGATCCCCTACTGAAAGGGATCCTAAAATCAAAACACCAAGGAATATAGTGGCCAAATGCCAGAACCCTCAGGCAAAGGAAAAAATACTGCAAGCGGCTAGAAAAACCCAATTCAAGTATCAAGGAGCCACAATAAGGATCACCCAGGATCTGGCAGCATCCACATTAAAGGATCGAAGGGCCTGGAATATGATATTCCGAAAGGCTAAGGAACTTGGTATGCAACCAAAAATAACTTACCCAGCGAGATTGAGCATCTTTTTCCAGGGAAGAAGATGGTCATTCAACGAAATAAGCGAATTTCATCTATTTCTGATGAAAAAGCCAGAACTTAACAAAAAATTTGATCTACAAGCACAGAACTCAAGAGAAATCTAAAAAGGTAAAGATTAATCTTGGGAACTATATTTCGGCTGTAAAGATGTATAAAAAATACATGTATACCTTGTTCTAGAAACTAGTTGAGGAAAGGACATTGTACTAGAAAAAAGGGAAAGTGGGGGTACTACATTTCATGAAGAGGCAAAGAAAACCTAGTATATCTGAGAGAAAGAATGGAGAGGAATGAAAATAGTGAGTATTTTACTGCTTTCAGAATTGGCAGTAAGAGAAGAATTTTAGACATATTCAATCTATGGTGAAACTTCTCCCACCCCATTGAAAAGTGAGAAGGGAAAAGTGAAAAAGGAAGGAATAAGCTAAGTGGAAGGGAATACGGGAACTGGGAGGGAAAGGGGTAAGTTGGGGGGGGGGGAACTCTAAGTGGAGGGGAGGGATACTGAAAAAGGGAGGGCTGTGAGAAGCAAGGGGAGCTCACAAGCTTAATACTGGGAAGGGGGGTAAGGGAGGGGGTAAGGAGTAAGAAGGGAGAAAAGCATAAACCGGGGTCAACAAGATGGCAAGTAATACAGAATTGGTCATTTTAACCATAAATGTGAACGGGGTAAACTCCTCTATAAAGAGGAAGCGGTTAGCAGAATGGATTAAAAGCCAGAATCCTACAATATGTTGTATACAGGAAACACACCTGAAGCGGGGTGATACATGCAGGTTAAAGGTAAAAGGTTGGAGCAAAATCTACTATGCTTCAGGTGAAGCCAAAAAAGCAGGGGTAGCCATCCTGATCTCAGATCAAGCTAAAGCAAAAATTGATCTAATCAAAAGAGATAAGGAAGGGCACTATATCTTGCTAAAGGGTAGAATGAATAATGAAGAAGTATCTATATTAAATATATATGCACCAAGTAGTGTAGCATCTAAATTCCTAAAAGAGAAATTAAGAGAGCTGCAAGAAGAAATAGACAGTAAAACTATAATAGTGGGAGATCTCAACCTTGCACTCTCAGAATTAGATAAATCAAACCACAAAATAAATAAGAAAGAAGTCAAAGAGATAAATAGAATACTAGAAAAATTAGATATGATAGATCTCTGGAGAAAATGTAATGGGGACAGAAAGGAGTACACCTTCTTTTCAGCAGTTCATGGAACTTATACAAAAATTGATCATATATTAGGACATAAAAACCTCAAACTCAAATGCAGTAAGGCAGAAATAGTGAATGCATCCTTTTCAGACCATGATGCATTGAAAATTACATTCAATAAAAAGCCACAGGAAAGTAGACCAAAAAATAATTGGAAACTAAATAATCTCATACTAAAGAATGATTGGGTGAAACAGCAAATTATAGACATAATTAATAACTTCATCCAAGAAAATGATAATAATGAGACATCATACCAAAATGTATGGGATGCAGCCAAAGCGGTAATAAGGGGAAATCTCATATCTCTAGAGGCCTATTTGTATAAAATAGAGAAAGAGAAGGTCAATGAATTGGGCTTGCAACTAAAAATGCTAGAAAAGGAACAAATTAAAAACCCCCAATCAAACACTAAACTTGAAATTCAAAAAATAAAAGGAGAGATCAATAAAATTGAAAGTAAAAAAACTATTGAATTGATTAATAAAACTAAGAGTTGGTTCTATGAAAAAACCAACAAAATAGACAAACCCTTAGTAAATCTGATTAAAAAAAGGAAAGAGGAAAATCAAATTGTTAGTCTTAAAAATGAAAAGGGAGAACTCACCACTAACGAAGAGGAAATTAGAGCAATAATTAGGAGTTACTTTGCCCAACTTTACGCCAATAAATTCGACAACTTAAATGAAATAGAAGAATACCTCCAAAAATATAGCTTACCTAAACTAACAGAGGAAGAAGTAAATATCCTAAACACTCCTATCTCAGAAAAAGAAATAGAACAAACTATCAATCAACTCCCTAAGAAAAAAACCCCAGGACCAGATGGATTTACATCTGAATTCTATCAAACATTTAAAGATCAATTAACTCCAATGCTAAATAAACTATTTGAAGAAGTAGGGATTGAAGGAGTCCTACCAAACTCCTTTTATGACACAGATATGGTACTGATACCTAAACCAGGTAGGCTGAAAACAGAGAAAGAAAATTATAGACCAATCTCCCTAATGAATATTGATGCTAAAATCTTAAATAAAATATTAGCAAAAAGATTACAGAAAATCATCCCCAGGATAATACACTATGACCAAGTAGGATTTATACCAGGAATGCAGGGCTGGTTCAATATTAGGAAAACTATTAACATAATTGACTATATCAACAACCAACCAAACAAAAACCATATGATCATTTCAATAGATGCAGAAAAAGCATTTGATAAAATCCAACAGCCATTCCTAATAAAAACACTTGAGAGCAT
The DNA here is from genome assembly GCF_016432865.1 of Antechinus flavipes. NCBI lineage: Eukaryota > Metazoa > Chordata > Mammalia > Dasyuromorphia > Dasyuridae > Antechinus > Antechinus flavipes. The sequence goes on from NC_067401.1 coordinate 166,839,121, forward strand.
AGGAATAAAAGGACTTTTCCTTAAAATAGTTAGGAGCATATATTTTAAACCTTCAGTAAGCATCATATGCAATGGGGAAAAACTGGAACCTTTCCCGGTAAGATCTGGAGTGAAGCAAGGTTGCCCACTATCACCATTATTATTCAATATTGTATTAGAAACACTGGCCTCTGCAATAAGAGTCGAGAAAGAGATTAAAGGAATTAGAGTAGGCAATGAGGAAACCAAACTATCACTCTTTGCAGATGATATGATGGTATACCTAGAAAACCCCAGAGATTCTACTAAAAAGCTATTAGAAATAATTCATAATTTTAGCAAAGTAGCAGGATACAAAATAAATCCCCATAAATCCTCAGCATTCTTATACACCACCAACAAAATCCAAGAGCAAGAGATACAAAGAGAAATTCCATTCAAAATAACTGTTGATAGCATAAAATATTTGGGAATCTACCTACCAAAGGAAAGTCAGGAATTATATGAGCAAAATTACAAAAAAGTTTTCACACAAATAAAGTCAGACTTAAATAATTGGAAAAATATTAAGTGCTCTTGGATAGGCCGAGCAAATATAATAAAGATGACAATACTCCCTAAACTAATCTATTTATTTAGTGCTATACCAATCAGACTTCCAAGAAAATATTTTAATGATTTAGAAAAAATAACAACAAAATTCATATGGAACAATAAAAAGTCGAGAATCTCAAGGGAATTAATGAAAAAAAAATCAAATGAAGGTGGTCTAGCTGTACCTGATCTAAAATTATATTATAAAGCAGCAGTCACCAAAACCATCTGGTATTGGCTTAGAAATAGATTAGTTGATCAGTGGAAAAGGTTAGGTTCACAAGACAGAATAGTCAACTATAGCAATCTAGTGTTTGACAAACCCAAAGATTCTAAATTTTGGGATAAGATTTCATTATTTGATAAAAACTGCTGGGATAACTGGAAATTAGTATGGCAGAAATTAGGCAAGGACCCACACTTAACACCACATACCAAGATAAGATCAAAATGGGTCCATGACCTAGGCATAAAGAACGAGATTATAAATAAATTAGAAGAACATAGGATAGTTTATCTCTCAGACTTGTGGAGGAGAAAGAAATTTGTGACCAAAGATGAACTAGAGACCATTACCAATCACAAAATAGAAAATTTTGATTATATCAAATTAAAAAGCCTTTGTACAAACAGAACGAATGCAAACAAGATTAGTAGGGAAGTAACTAACTGGGAAAACATCTTTACAATTAAAGGTTCTGATAAAGGCCTCATTTCCAAAATATATAGAGAACTGACTCAAATTTATAAAAAATCAAGCCATTCTCCAATTGATAAATGGTCAAAGGATATGAACAGACAATTTTCAGATGAAGAAATTGAAACTATTACCACTCACATGAAAAAGTGTTCCAAATCACTATTGATCAGAGAAATGCAAATTAAGACAACTCTGAGATATCACTACACTCCTGTCAGATTGGCTAAGATGACAGGAAAAAACAATGATGAATGTTGGAGGGGATGCGGGAAAACGGGGACATTGATGCATTGTTGGTGGAGTTGTGAACGAATCCAGCCATTCTGGAGAGCGATCTGGAATTATGCCCAAAAAGTTATCAAACTGTGCATACCCTTTGATCCAACAGTGTTTCTATTGGGCTTATACCCCAAAGAGATACTAAAAAAGGGAAGGGGACCTGTATGTGCCAAAATGTTTGTAGCAGCCCTGTTTGTAGTGGCTAGAAACTGGAAAATGAGTGGATGCCCATCAATTGGAGAATGGCTGGGTAAATTGTGGTATATGAACGTTATGGAATATTATTGCTCTGTAAGGAATGACCAGCAGGATGAATACAGAGAGGCTTGGAGAGACCTACATGGACTGATGCTAAGTGAGATGAGCAGAACCAGGAGATCATTATACACTTCGACAACGATATTGTATGAGGATGTATTCTGATGGAAGTGGATTTCTCTGACAAAGAGACTTAACTGAGTTTCATTGGAGAAATGATGGACAGAAACAGCTACACCCAAAGAAGGAATACTGGGAAATGAATGTGAACTATTTGCAATTTTGATTTTCTTCCCGAGTTATTTTTACCTTCTGAATCCAATTCTCCCTGTGCAACAAGAGAACTGTTTGGTTCTGCAAATATGTATTGTATCTAGGATATACTGCAACATGTTTAGCATATATAGGACTGCTTGCCATCCTGGGGGGGGGGGGGGGGAGGAGGGAGGGAGGGGAAAAAACGAAACATAAGTGATTGCAAGGGATAATGTCGTGTAGAAATTATCCTGGCATGGATTCTGTCAATGCGAAGTTATTATTAAATAAAATAAAATTTATTAAAAAAAAAAAAAAAAAAAAAAAAAAAAAAAAAAGATTGAGAAGGATGTCACAGACATTGGTGCTAAAAGAATATTCTCAGTCTTTACAATTCAAGAACTGAAATTCAATTAAAAAAAAAAAAACACTTCTTATTGCAAACTAATTTTACATTGAAGTCACTGACGTTGGCCCAAGTAAAGGAAAATAGTATTTCAGAACTTTAATGATAAAGATTAGACAATTTTTCTTTCAGAGTTTAGATGTATGTATATGTGAAAATGGTTAAGATAATTTAAAAAGGAAGCACTTTAGTAGGTATGGTTGCTAGATGAGCAATGATATTGTTCTTCTGCGTGATAGGAATTCTATGTTGGACTCAAAGTTAAAGGGCATCTCCATCAATACAAAGTTGCTCCCCAAATCCTGAATTGGGAGGTCCAAATAACCCAAGAACCTGAACTACTTTAATTTACACAAAATTTAAGGACAATACTTTGAGGAAATGCATTATTTTGGAATAAATCAGTTATCTAAAGGATTGCCTTGGTCAGGATCTATACTCCCAGGCTGGCTCAAATGGACCTAGCATGTACACTGCAGAATTGGAGGATAGAGCTATCCAAAAGATTACTGTTTGATTTACTCATTTAAATATGATATAATGAAATGATCTTTTAAAGTATATTTTTCTTCTGTGACAATAAACATGTATATGTTTGAAGAATTACAGGTAGTATGTATGTTTCAGCATCTATTCAAAATCATCATGAACACGTACACAATTTTGCTATTAGTACAGTGATTACATCAAACTCTTAATTGCTTCTGACTTAGCATATGCTCTTGCACTTTTTTCAATCTATCAAGTTGTTTCCAAATCATCAAAAAGATTCTACAGTTTGAGTGTAAACACTTGAGAGTAACATTTGAGTGCAAACTGATTATTAAGAAATGGTCAGGCACATACACATACTCTCACATGCATTCCATATTTTGGGATGTGTCATCACATTATCAAGAAGTTATGAACATTTGTATTCATTTAGTGAAAATGTCAGACTTCTTGAAATTCATGTTCCTTGGACATGTACATTTCAAGCTACACTGAAACCATCATGAACCATCACAAATATTCTACAAACCTCTCATTGCAGTACTAAGGAAATTTTCTGATTTATATCTATTCTTTGCTTACTGTTAGATTGGTAAAACCAATCAGTCATTCGGCAGCATTTCTTTCAGAGTACAATCAGAATGCTAGTGGCAGAAGAGGAAGTAAACTCTGAAGAGATTCTTTTCCTACAAAGGTTTTTATATATAATGTTTATATATTGTTTATATAGTTAGAATACATATTACATATTATATTATTTATAACGTTTATATATGTTTATATATAAACATTGTTTTAAAATGAAGCATTATGTAAAATTGTGCTTAGATTTATTTCACCTATATTTTCATATGGTGCTTTTCATTAGCCAGTAGAAAAGTAAATATTTTATGGGTGGCACAGTAGATAAGAGTGCCAAGAGTCAGAAAGACCTAAATTCAAATCCAGTCTCAGATGCTGCCAGCTGTGTGATACCGGATAGACCACTTAATCTCTGTGTGTCTTAGTTTTCTCTTATGTAAAACAGGCTAACTATGGCACCTACCTTTCAAGGTTATTATGAGGATCAAATGAGATAATTATTATAAAATGCTTAGCACAGTAGCTACCATATAGTAGGCATTATATAAATGTTTGCTATTATTATATATCATAACTGCTCATTTTTGCCATTTGATTAGATAGCTAAAAATAAAAAGATACATTTCCATCTTTCAACAAGACAGATAATAAAATTTTTCTACCATTTTCACTACATAGTTTTTATCTTGTTTAAAGCAAAATAGTGAACTAAACTCAATGCAAAACCAGATTTAGGAAATTGGTATTAAGCCAAATATTGTAATTTTTTGTTTAAAAATAATCCAATATCAAATATATGATTGCTATGTTGTTGAACATCTTCCAAGTTACAATTTATTTTACTAAAAATGTTGTTTATATTCAAAAATTAATAAAATAAAGAAATTTAACATGAAATCTTGTAGATAATAAAGTATATGAAGTCTTGCTAGATTATTTCTTTTAATTCTTACAGAATGTCCCACATAAAGTATTGATAATTGCTTTATATAATTAGTTTTCATAATTATGGCTTGAATAAATTTTGTATTTTATAATTATAATTTTATAAAGCTTAATCACTATAGTTACTTAAACATTTAATGAATAAACATAAATTAAAAAATATTAGGAATAGTATATTGTTCTCCTGGGGGTTTAGCAAACTTTTTTTTTTTGGTCACTGAAAAGAGTTCATGGAATAAAAAACATTTGGAACCACTGACCTCCCCCAGTGAAATCAAAGGTCCCTCATCTTAAATAATGACTGTCTTTAATTTTATGGCATTTTTCTAAATTCATATTACAGGCTCTCCCACTGGTTATACATTCTTTGAAGACAAAAGGATTGTATACCCAGCAAGTAGCACAGTCCTTAGTAAATAATTATTGAATTTAACAAATCTTATCTAGTTACTTTACTATATTTTAAAAGTAAGGAAAATAAGACCCTGAAATCTAAAGTAACTTTTACAAGTCCAATGGAAGTTAGAGTAAGGATAACCTTTAAAGTCAAGTGCAAAAATAGAATTATCATAGGTTAAGTGAACTATAGATAGGAAATTTCTAAATTGAGGACAAAACTTTATCTTCAATGTTAAATCTATATCCTCAATCCTAATTCAAATGTAACTTTTGAATATCAGCATTTATGGATGCAGTTGTGTGTATATCTAAGGGTATACTTCAGTAAAGATAGTTTTGAGGAGGATTATAGGTCATGACCATCAAACTGGAAAGAACTTCAGCAATGAAAATTCCTCATTTTTCATTGAGGGAATTGAAATCTAGAAACTTAGTGACTTGCCTAAAGTCTATGTTAGGTAACATATATACTTAAAAAGAAATAATACTTTTGCTTGTTGGTTAAATGCCAAATGGAACATAACAATTTATAAAATATACTTTTTTGGGGACTAAACCTATGATTTCAGTATAATAAGATACATCAGACAAGGAAATTCTCTCTACTAATAGAAGTCAGTACATGCTCTGCAATTTAAAATCTTAAATAAGATTTGCCTTGAGCACAATAAGACAAGAGTGACAAGAATCACAAAACTAGTTTGGGTATCAATCACAACTTGAATGCAGACCTTCCTGCCTACTAGACCAGCTCTCTGCTCACTATACAACTTCTCTTTATATACAGATATGTAAGACCCCACTATGATAATATTACCTGAAAGCTCAAGCATAACTCCATCTATGTGGCACATGATCAAGATTACAAAGCTAACCAGTGTTGGACCAGCCCTTTTTTTTTTTTTTTAAACCCTCTTAATCAGTTCCAGTGGCCCAAGTCTCGGCTTTAGAAGCAAGACAAAAAATATTCAGTAGGGAATCAGAGATAACACCTCCCAAAAGTGATATTCCTATGTATACTTACTGGGAGAGAGTGAGGCAATACTTGTATACATAAATATGTACACACACTAACACATACATATACACACACAAAATACATAGAATGAGCATTTATTAAGCATTTAGGCACTGTAACATTCTAGGGATACAAATACAAATAAAAGCAAGCAAGATAAAACCCATCCGTAATGAGCTAGCAATCTAATGAGAGAAGACAATATATACAGATGGCAGTGCTAGAGAGCCAGGGAGTGGAGGAAGCCAAAGAAAAAGGGATGGCATGCAATTTGAGAGAGACTTAATATGATAGGAAAAGAGGGGGAAAAAAACCCTCTAGAGCAAAGGTTTCCCAAGGTGTTAATAAGGAGAAGTCACTAGTGCAGAGCTTTCTCAGGATAACATATCCTTAAATAAAGTACATCATGATTGTTCTTTAATTTCCAAGTATATGGGCTCCAGCTTATCATGCAATAGGAATTCACATAATAGGAAATGGGCAAGAAACTGACCTGATCCACAGGTTACTAGCTTCCAATATAGAAAAAGTAAAAGAACCAAAATTCAATCTTTGATCCTCTGACTCTAAATCCAGCATGTTTTCTACAAGTAATATGACTATTCTACCAATAATATAAAAATATGACAGGGTAAGTTGTTTGCTGATCTTTGAGTTTGGAAGAGGTTTCAAAAATCAGGCAGGAAAAAACCATGAAAAAGTCTAATAAGTAAACCTTGAGCAATTGCCTCATTTGGAAATCAAAAAGAAAATGTACCACTGGAGGAAAGGAAAGGAAAAAACCCATAATAAATATTATTTTCATTGAAGCCAAGAATCTTACAAAATAAGAAATCCATTCAATAGTGTCTAGTGCTTCAAGAAGATTCATAGATAGTTCTAATAGATTTGGCTAACATGAACATCAAGGTTCTCTTATGAAACACTTTGGAGGAGAGAGGGAAAGAAGGGAAGAAAGGAATTGCAGTAGGAGAAAACTAGACTGTAAGACATTAAGAAATTAAATGGAAAGAATAAGAATAGGATCATAAATCTGGAGTGGAGAAGGATCTTAAAGGCCATAGAGATGAGCTCCTAAGGAAAGTGAAGGTAAATGACTTGCCTCAGATCATAGAGCTAGCCTAGGAAAAGATTTGAATCTTTCTGACTCTCAATCCAATGCTCTATCATACCAAGATGCCTCAAACAAGATGCAGATGATAAAATGGTTTGTTTAGACAATATTTATCCAAAACAATTTGAATAACTTAAAATAGTAAAAGTGTATAAAATATACAAAAATTAGCCTTACTCCCTACTCCTTCCTACCAAAAGCAATATAGAAAAAAAGAAATGTGATTAAAAATAACTTACCAAGACACACAGAAATTATATTAAAGCAATTACAAGGTATTTTAAACAGAAGTAATGGCAAATGTAAGGACTAATGAGATATTAATTACTCATAACCAGAACAAGCCTATTTAATACAATGACAATACTTCCTAAATGATTTACTGTGACAAACCAATTAAATTATCAATGCAGTTATTTTAAAGGAATAGGGGGAAAAATCATAATAAAATTCATCTGGAGAATAAGAATCAAGAATCTCAGGAAAAATAATGATTGGTATAGCTTTAAAAGTAAAGTTGATTAGCTGAACAGGTTAGGTACTCAAAGTAACCAAAAAAGCAAAGGATTTCAAAATTTATTTTATTCTGAACTTGAGAAATAAAAAATGTATTTCCATAACATAGTAAAATAAGGGAGAGGGAGAGATCATTATACATGAAACTCCAAATCTGTCATGTAAAAATTGGTACTCCTTTTAAATATATAATAAATATGTACATAACATGTAAAATCATTCTATACATACTTCTTTCTATACTTCAGATTAGAACAAAGACAAGCACAGCAATACCAAAATTACGAAATTTGAAATATCCCAAAGAAAAAAAGTCCAAAGTTTATGTCATAAAGATAAGAAGTCCAAATTTTACTTCATAAAAATTGACAATTTCATATATAGTTTTCTTTCTATTCCATGTAAATGTCTTTATTGCTGTTTGTCAGTCATAAAAAAAGGGAAATTAAAACAAAATTAAGATATCATTGGACTAGATGATCTCTAAGGTCTTTTTCTTCCAGTATTAAAAGAGTATGATTACTAGTCAAATGAAACAGATCTGACTTCCTTTGAAGGGCAGAAATTTTGTATCAAAATAAAAATTAAGAGTAAACCTTCTTTCTGCTTTGAAACAAGAAACAATTAAAGGTAAAATAAATGCATTTGGTAAAGACAGGTGATCCCAAATCCATGAATCCCTTCCAGGAATGGTAAAAAACAACACAACAACAACAACAAAAACACACTGCTTTAAATTAAAACATTACAATCATAGAAACAATATAAATCTATTAGTTAAACCCTAAGGATGTTAAAAAACACTTTAAGATCCTTCAGTACCAAATAGTATATTCTAAATACCAATAACAAGTCAAGGTTGATGCACATGTTAACTCAAAATGACATTTTCATTTGATGTTAAATAAATCTAAACCAGTTGCCAACTTGGAAAATTAGTGGCATTTTCAGCTCTGGTTTTTGTAGTTTCTGGGATCCATGTGCACCAAATTCTTCTGTCTGAAAGCTACTTTGCTCACAGATTAGAGCTAATAAGAGCTGTCAGTGGTTGGCCAAATGAAAAGGATTTTCTTAGTAAGATGCTTTTGCAACAGATTCTTGATTTGGCTTTAGAATGCTAGATCACTGATGAGTGCAGAATGAGATTATATTACAAATTGGTAAATTTTATATCTATAGTTATAACATTTAGCCCATTCAAATTTTCCAAATCACTTTTCAGGATACTGAAAGTGTAAGGTTCATTTAATTCCTAAAACAAAGACTAAAATTCCTAAGTTCTATATTATGATTGAAATCTTTAAATGAACAAGCTACAGAAATCAAATTAGTTGGCAAAGATGACAAAAGGTAGAGAAGCAGTAGAAAGATAGGTCAATCAATATAGGTGTACAGTATATCATATACATGTGTGTGTGTGTGTACAGTTATCCCTCTTCTATACATAAACACTAAAGAGGTCAATAATAAAAAGACTCCACATATACCAAAATTATAGAAAATTATAGAAATTTTTTTTTAAAATAAACATCTGAGCTATGGTTTTATAGAAATCTTACATTTTCTAGTTAGCAAAAAACTGGAAATAAAAGTATATGCCCAATTGGGGACTATCTAAGTAAGCCAAGGGTGATGAATATAATGGGATATTGCATAAAATATGCATTAAAATGACTATAATGGATGCTGAATTTATTCTTAAAACTTAATTTCTCATTAGTAGAACTGATGTAATCTATAAGCCTTCCTCATTCTTCTCTATGTGACCACTTCTGTTGTTGGCTGAAGAAACTTAAGTTTTAACAATCAATCCTGCATTCTTTCTCATCTAAATATTCTTCTTAAAGACAGCAGGGAGAATAATAGGTAGAGCAGAAAGAGAAGAGCTTTTACCAACAAATTTTAATTTGCTGACTTTTATACAAAAATCAACTCAAATAAATCAAAATTAGAGGTTTTAAAGGAATGTCCATGTTCTATATAACTGAAGAAAGACAAGTTTTACATTAAATTTACACTTCAAGTAGAAACAAAATGTAGTATTATTTCTAAAAGGCTTACTAAAAATAACCATTTCTCCACAGAAACTGATTGGCTTCTACAATGTTAGATACCTAAAACAAGTGTATACACAAACACACACGTGCACACACAAGGAATGGAGAAAGAATAATAATTTTAGGTTTAATAGGCGAGCAAGAGTTCCTATTATTTTATATCATTCTAAAAGAAAAAAAAAAGCTGTTCAGAAATAAATTAGAGTAGTGATTTGAATGTAACTTAGTAATTAGGTTATGTGTTCAATTATCTTTCAGGCCTAACTTGCTACTTTTTAGGAGCTGCTGAAACTTTGAAGTGGAAAGCCAGCATACCTTTTAATTAGGATGACAGGCAATAATACTAAAGCATGAAAGTAGAGAAAACAAATCAAAGACATATAAAGGAGAGAGGCCACAACATCAACAAGGAATGAATGTAAAAATGGGCAAAAAGTGACAATTCAAGAATAGTTGGCTCAAGCTTCTGGCCTGATTCTAATTCAAATGAAGATAAAACATTTTCATAAAGGGAGGGGGGGGAGGAAGGTAAGAAAGAAAGGAGGAAAAAGATGAGCACTTTTGATCCCTCAGAAACTTGGCAAAGAAGAATACAAAGCAAATCAGTATTCTGAATAAAGAACAAGGAAAAGAAAAAACAACTGATGAGCCCAGAAGATCCATTAACTTGGGATCTGCCTTCCTTGAGAAAAGAAATCTCTGAGTTTTTGTTTTTGTTTTTTTAATTTCTGTACTTGTATTCATAGTACCTAGCACATTGTTTTGGCTCAAAATATACGCTTAACAGATGTTTGTTCAAGTGAACTAACTTAGAAATAGAAACCTATTCTATGTCAGCAGATCTCATATAAGAGAGATTTCATTTGGGCTTGTTCTAATGATAATAAAAACTGGATATTTTTTGTTTGTGGTTGGGGTGTGAATTAGGGAAGCCTGAGCCTATAATTTCATTTTATCCCCAGTTTTCTCATCTGTGATCTTATGATAGTATTTTGTAAATTTTATATAACTAAACAATATTAAGGATGCTGATGCTGAGGCTGCTGATTGATGATTCCAGATCACAGATATGGCATAGCACCTCTGTATCCTGTCTTAGTTTCCTTGGAACATTAAAGGAGTAAATGATTCAGAGGCAGTTTTGAGTTGATTAGTCATGCCCTCTGAATTATAACATCTATGTAATTCTGGATAGCTATGTAGGAGGTATTTAAGTAGGTAGGACCATTGATTTGAGGGCTTGCTGAGCCCTTTTCTGGATTGTTCATCCACCACTGATGTCTGCTTGACACTAACCTCTCACTTGTGGTTTCAGGAAACTGTAGCATGTGCAATAGCCACACTATAGTAAACCAGCTACACCAGTGTAAAAGTAACTGACTAGACTCAAAACTATTAGGGGTTCCCCTAGAAGTATGGGCAGATGAGAACAATTTCTTCTAACAGCTAAGAAGGCAACTGTGAAGCAGATACTGTAGAGTGCTAAGAGCTTGGTCAGACATCCAAGATGCCAAAGCTATTCACTGTATCCTGGGCCATTGCCAATCATCTTAACTTTTGTCTTACCACTGGACTTCAATGATTCTGGAAGAAAGAGAGGCTAACAATTCTCTGCAACTCTACCTTGCTTAAATCCAATTCACATAGCACATCACCTCATGATGTCATTGGTCCTCCTTGAAAATGAAGGATAGACAACAACAATCCTAGACAAGTCCCTTAAGATCTCTGAATCTGTTTTTTTAACTGCCTAAAGATGTTCAACTAGATCACCTCTAATGCCTCACTCAGGTCAAAATTTATTATTCTATGACTTAATCTTGGTTACATAACCAATATATGTCATATTCAAATCCAGGTCTTCCTGATTCGAAGTTCAGTATTCTTAGCCATTTGGAAATGCTGCCAATAAAATGATTAATGAATTTCCTCTATAAGCAAGACACAGACATGATCTCAGTAATTCCAGTCAAGTCATTTGTCTCAGATTTCTTTTATTTGCAAAATGGAAATTATAATAATAACAATAGCACCTACTTCTAAAACTCAAATTTCTAAATATAAATGAACAAATTGGCATCAAAACCATCAGATATTGATTTAAAAAAAAATAGAGATAGGAAGCAGACTAAAAACAAGAGAATCAGAAACAATGGAGCATTAATACCTCTGCAGCTACTGAGAAAATTGGAAAATAAACTATTTAGGAAAGAACACTCTACTTGATGAAAACTTCTGGGAAAATTAGAAAGCAGTATGGCACAAATTGGGCGGCACAAATTACAATCAGGGGTCCTCAAACTTTTAAAATAGGGGGCCAGTTCACTGTCCCTCAGACTGTTGGAGGGCCGGACTATAGTAAAAACAAAACTTTGTTTTGTGGGCCTTTAAATAAAGAAACTTCATAATCCTGGGTGAGGGGTTTGAATGTCCTCAGCTGTCGCATCTGGCCCGCGGGCTGTGAGGATCCCCACTTTACATCATATAATAAGACCAATATGTCCCCAAAGCAACTTTCTTACTCCCACCCATGATATGAAAAGTGGAGAAAAACTTAAAAAAAAAAAAAAAAAAAAAGACAAAGCCTCGCAGACCTAAATGCCCTATGTGATTAGCCACAGCTTCCTTGATGCAGCTTCTTCCCTCAATTTTACATCCCACACTTCCATCTTTCATCAACACAGGATAAACCTAAGACAAAACTATTCCAAAGACTTGATTCACATTGGCTTCCAAGACATTTAAGGACATTAAGAAGGGCCAGTCACCTAGAATCTAGGCCTGTTAGACCCAATGGATTTCTGAAGCACAAATGAATAATGTTTCCCTGCCATGCAGACTAGACAATTTTCATATGAAGGAAAGAGGAGCCTTGTCTAGGGAAACCAAGAAACTGTATCCTTGTTGCGTTATGTTAAATATCCAATGATTTACAAGGGCCACATTGTGTCCCAGTGTCAAACCTGAATTAAGAAACTCCTGACATTAAGAATCATACCTCTGGGACCCACACTTGAACACCGTACATCAAGGTAAGATCAAAATGGGTTCATGATTTTGGCATAAAGAACGAGATTATAAATAAATTAGAGGAACATAGGATAGTTTACCTCTCAGACTTGTGGAGGAGGAAGGAATTTGTGACCAAAGCACTAGAGGTCATTATTGATCACAAAAATAGATAATTTTGATTATATCAAAGTAAAAAAGCTTTTGTACAAACAAAACTAATGCAAACAAGATTAGAAGGGAAACAATTAACTGGGGAAACATTTTTTACAGTTAAAGGTTCTGATAAAGGCCTCATTTCCAAAATATATAGAGAACTGATTCTAATTTATAAGAAATCAAGCCATTCTCCAATTGATAAATGGTCAAAGGATATGAACAGACAATTTTCAGATGATGAAACTGAAACTATTTCTACTCATTATAAAGGGTGTTTCAACTCACTACTGATCAGAGAAATGCAAATTAAGACAACTCTGAGATACTACTACACACCTGTCAGATTGACTAAGATGACAGGAAAAGAAAGTGATGAATGTTGGAGGGGATGCAGGAAAACCGGGACACTGATGCATTGTTGGTGGAGTTGTGAATGGATCCAGCCATTCTGGAGAGCAATCTGGAATTAAGCTTAAAAAGTTATCAAACTGTGCATACCCTTTGATCCAGCAATTTTACTACTGGGTTTATATCCCAAAGAGATATTAAAGGAAGGAAAGGGACCTGGATGTGCAAAAATGTTTGTGGCAGCCTATTTGTAGTGGCTAGAAACTGGAAAATGAATGGATGTCCATCAATTGGAGAATGGTTGGATAAATTGTGGTATATGAATGTTATGGAATATTATTGTTCTGTAAGAAATGATCAGCAGGATGAATACAGAGAGGCTTGGAAAGACTTACATGAACTGATGCTGAGTGAAATGAGCAGAACCAGGAGATCATTATACACTTCAACAGCAATACTTTATGAGGATGTATTCTGATGAAAGTGAATATCTTCAACAAAGAGAAGATCTAATTCAGTTCCAATTGATCAATGATGGACAGAATCAGCTACACCCAGAGAAGGAACACTGGGAAATGAATGTGGACTACTTGCATTTTTGTTTTTCTTCCCAGGATATTTTTACCTTCTGAATCCAATTTTTCTTGTGCAACAAGAGAACAGTACAGATCTGCACACATATATTGTATCTAGGATATACTTTAACATGTTTAATATGTATAAGACTGCCTGCCATCTAGGGGAGGGAGTCAAGGAAGGGAAAGGAAAAGTTGGAACAGAAGTGAGTGCAAGGGACAATGTTATAAAAATAACCCATGCATATGTTCTGTCCATAAAAAGCTATAATTAAACAAAAGAATCATGTCTCTGATATGCCATACTTCAAAATATTCTATATAAACACATAGCCTCAAGATCAAAGACTTTATTTTAATAAATTAAAAGAGAATTAGATGATAGATCCCCTCACAGCAATGAATAGGTGATGTATTATTAACTAAGCAAGGGATAGAGGCAATTAAATAGACAAAATAGATAACTTTGATGGCATGAACTTGAAAAGCTTCTGTACAAATCAAATTAAGGCCCCTATAATAAAGGAAGAGATCAAATGCAAAAAAACTTTGTATCATATGTCAGATAAGTGAAAGTTTTAGTATTCAAAATATATAAGGATAGATTGATATGACATTTTATAAATGTATATGTAAATGTTTATGCATATTATATATATACATATTAAATATAACATAAACCATTTCTCAATATATAAGTGGTAAAACAATGGGATACATAGTTCTCAAAAAGAATTACAAAGTATTAACAACAATATGAAAAAATGTTTGAAATCAGTAATAACAAGAAAACTTAACTAAACAAATTAAAAAACTCTGAAGTTTCATTTTACACTTTAAAATTCACAAGAATGATGTGAATAGTTAATGCTGGAGGTTTATGAGACAATAGGCACACTAGTTAGTAGAGCTGTAAATCATATGATCATTTTGGAAAGCAATTTGAAATTGTGCAAATAAAGCAACTAAAATGCCCATATCTTTTGACCAAGAGATTCCATAATTAGCCTGATATCCAAAAAAAGTAATTGGTAAGAAACAAGTTATATGATAAATTTATTTTTAAAAAGGAAAAAACTCCACTATGTAACCTGATATTTATGAAATTATTATTTTTTATTATAGCTTTTTATTGACAAAACATATGCATGGGTAATTTTTCAACATTGACCCTTGCAAAACTTCTGTTCCAATTTTTCCCCTCCCTCCCCTAGATGGTAGGTAGTCCCATACATGTTAAATATATTAAAGTATATGTTAAATACAACATATGTATACATATTTATACAGTTGTCTTGCTATACAAGAAAATTAGGATTTAGAAAGAAGGTAAAAATAACCTGGGGAGAAAAACAAAAATTATGCAATTATTTTTAATAATATTGAAGAACAGAAAACAGAGTAGATACCCATTGACAAAGGAATGGATGAACAAATTATAGCATCTGAATAAAACAGAATAGTTCTGTGTTACAGGAAATGATGAATATAATGAATAAAAAATATAGAAGGATTTATATGATACAAAGTAAAGTAAGCAGAGCTAAAGAATCTGTATATTCAATGACACTACTACACACCTGTAGTAAGAAAGAAATTAAGTGGAAAGAAAGCTCTCCCCCAAATTAAAGTTAATATTATAAAATTGTCAAAAAGAAGCAGAACTCAAAATTTCTATCCCAAGCCTTTAGAGAGAAACTGAGGTCCCACCACTATGCATATTTCACTTTTTAAATGTATTTAGATGTCATCCTGACTTGTTCTTTTTCTTTTTTGACCTGAAAAATACTATTTGATATATGGAAGTGTGAGAGGAAAGAAACTTGGGGAAACCATACTGATATTTCAAAAAATAACATCAATAAAATGTATTATAAAAAAACAGTAATGATCTCACAAAAGTGTTATAAGGATTGAAATAGGATAACATAGTACTTTATTAATTTTAGCTATTATTATTAAGAAAAATAAATCATAATTAAAAATAAACAGTCAAAGATAAATATCTGAGTAAAAAATACATTCTAAGGTAATAACAAGAAGAATAATATATTTTTAAAAAGGGAGAAACATACACAATCAAATAAAGTCTTCTGAACCAAGTTTCAATCAATTTGATTTGAAGCAGGTATACAGCTTAATAAAAATGTTGAATAATATTTTATCTAAAAACAAAAGAGTAGATAAGGCAAACACTAAATTATTCTATGTGATTGCAACAAGATGACAAGAAAACCTTTCCTAACTTGCAAAGGCAATGCACAATGAGGGGTGCAGTAAACCAAAAGCATTATTAAAAACCAGCAGTCTTATTCAAGCCCTCTCAAGGATGTTGCTATGAGTACTTTGACCTTTGGGATAAGTAAAGACAGGAAAAACTGAAACTATGGATAAAAAATGAACTTCTGGCTGTTGTCATTAGTTCTTCATTTTAGAGGAGGAACAATGGCATCACAAGATGATGTTTTAACTTGCACATAAATTGAATTTAAGTAATAGAATTGCACATAGTTGTCAGCCTCATTTTCTCTCCAAAATCACTCAAGTCCAATGGCAAAATAAAAATCAATACAATTGATGATGGGTGGAATATAGAGGATCTTCAATAGCTCTAAGCACTCCACAGCTCCTCCTTTAGCTATCTTCAAGGCCACTGGAACAAAGTGTTTTTAATACACCTATTCCAGGTTAAACAGAACAAATCAGAATTCTCCCTGAACACAATGTACCTATTACACAACTCTCATGCTGCCAAAAGATGGAAAAGAAAGAAAAACACACAGTAGAGCCTGAAGTGCTTTTAAGGTCAGACGTTAAAAGACAGTTGGATTAGACACTGATGTACTTCATAGTCTAGGTAATGAGGAGTTAAATAAAAATAAGCTAAAAATGTGACCATTAACCCCAAATGATAGTATATTTTCTATAATGTTATACATTATAGAACATTATAAACAAAGTGAACTAAGTTCAATTTTAAGACCCTTTTTAAGTACACTATTTCTCTCCATTTCCAACCACTACAGTGATTTTGGATTTCTTTGGATCTTTCCATAATGTTTTCCTTTCTCAGGAAACTCATCACTAAGAAATCTCATTGGGGAATGAATCTATTTATCCACATTTAGTAGCCTCTCCAGCCTCTGATTTAAGATTGGGGTCAGTGGCTTGAAGGTTACTAAGAAAAGGATTCAGTGTTATGGAATATTATTGTTCTGTAAGAAATGACCAGCAAGATGAATATAGAGAGGACTGGCGAGACTTACATGAACTGATGCTAAGTGAAATGAGCAGAACCAGGAGATCATTATACACTTCGACAACGATATTGTATGAGGACATATTTTGATGGAAGTGGATTTCTTTGACAAAGAGACCTAACTGAGTTTCAATTGATAAATGACAGACAAAAGCAGCTACACCCAAAGAAAGAACACTGGGAAACGAATGTGAACTATCTGCATTTTTGTTTTTCTTCCCGGGTTATTTATACCTTCTGAATCCAATTCTCCCAATGCAACAAGAGAACTGTTTGGTTCTGCAAACATATATTGTATCTAGGATATACTGCAACATATCCAACATATAAAGGACTGCTTGCCATCTAGAGGAGGGGGTGGAGGGAGGGAGGGGAAAAAAATTGGAACAGAAACGAGTGCAAGGGATAATGTTGTAAAAAAAATTACCCTGGCATGGATTCTGTCAATATAAAGTAATTATTAAATAAAAATTTAAAAAAAAAAAAAAAAGAAAAGAAAAGGATTCAGTACAGACCCTTCTCATTCTACCAGGTACACTGGTTTTGAAGTCATTGAACTTAACTTATATTTAGAATGTCTAACATGTCTTCATGTTAAGTTCATTTTCCTACCTTCCCCTTACCTTTTCAGCTTCCTTTTTTGTGTTGTCTTCCCCCATTAGATTATAAGCTGCTTGAGGACAAAGACCATGTTTTTAATTTGTAATTGTGCTCCTAGCACAATTGCCTGGCACATATCAGACATTTAATAAGTGTTTAATGACTGGCTGAGCTTTGGGAAGGAAAACAATGAAGAAAAAGAAAAGGGAAGACATTAATGAGAGGAAAATAAGGCAAGAAAGACAATAGGATCATAAATTAAGAGCTGAAAGAAACTAGTGGTCACTCAGTTCTCTTTTAGCAGAATAGGAAACTGAGGTCCAGAGAAATTAAGTAATATGCAGTAAGTAAGTAAGAACATGCAGAAACATAGTGACAGAACTAGAATTTTAATGTCAGTACTTTTTCTACCATATTATGGTGACTTCTACAGATGAAAATATAGGATAAAATAGCAGATGATGAAGGCCTATTTAATGAGCTAAACTGCTCATTTTGTTTGTGGAAAAATCCAGAGCAGTTACCCAAAGTAAAATTTTGAGTTAGGTTCTGAACCTTCCAAGAAAATAGCTTGCTTTTCCAAAGATACTAAAATGATCAAAGATTTATGATCTCATCCCAGCTGTACCAGCTATGCTCATCCATGACTGTTTATATGCCTCTGTGCTTTCTCCCAATATAATAAATATACTAGTAGTGGAACATTCCACCTGTCTATCTCATTCTTGCTACTTAATAAGTCTATCTTCTCTTCTTAAAACACAAATCTTTGATGTCATTCTTTATTCCACTTTTTCTTAGTAGTTTCTTGTTGGTGATTTGCTCCTATCTGCCATGTGCATCTTCACTGCTCTCTGTATAATATGCACGTTTGGTTGCTAAAATATAGTGGTATTCTATATCTTATTGCCATATGGCAAAGACTAGTAAAATGTTATAACTAAAAGATGCCACCAATTGTAGCTACTTATTAAAGCATTGAGAGAAGTTCTAAGAAAAAAGTCTACTTTTTCACCAAACACTCCAGGTGGTTCCTGTCTATTCATAGATAACAGTATAATACAATTAACTACTTTGCTACCCAAATTTGTAGCAACCTGAAACTAGTTTAACCACAAAGAGGCTCAAGATTAACTGGAGAGACAGAATACAATAATCTAAGACAATTCCAAGTGACTCATGATGGAAAATGCTGACTACATTCAGAGAAAGAACTTGGGAGTCTGAAAAGCAGATCAAAGCATACTATTTTCACCTTTTTTGTTGTTTTTTTCTTTTTCTTTCTCATGGTTTTTCCCTTTTGTTCTGACACGTCTTTCACAATATGACTAATGTGGGAAAATATTTAACATGATTGTACATGTGTAGTCTCTATAAGATTGACTTATCTAGGGGAAGAGAAAAGAAAAGGAGGGTGGGAGAAAAAATTGAAGTTCAAAATCTTCCAAAGATGAACATTAAAAACTGTCTATGTAATTGGGGAAAAAATAAAATACTATTAAGTTAAAAAAAATACAAAGACCTGGTTTCTACTCAGTTTCTATACAATTAGAAAGATCCCCTAATAAACTCATTATTTGTCAAAAAATCCAGAATTTTAAAGACTCAATTTTGTTTTCCAAACTAAAATTTCTAAAACCAATTAAAAAAAAGATTAACTGGAGAAAGACATAAAAGTAAATCAAAACAATGAGCCAAATCTCTTTCAAAAAAAAAATGTATGGATTTTAAACAACTAGAAGTCTAAGCAATTGCAAATATACTCCTAACATTTCATAAAAAGTAAGCTCCTTAAATATTATTGTTCTATAAGAAACAAAATGCAGGATGATTTCAGAAAGACCTGGAGTGACTTACATGAACTGATGCTAGGTGAAGTAAATAGAACCAAGAAAACATTGTATACAGCAACAACGATATGATGTGATGATCAACTATGATGGACATGGCTCTTTTCAACAATGAGGTGATTCAGGCCAATAATATTGACTTGTGATGGAGAGATCCTTCTGAATCCAGAAAGAGGACTGTGGGGACTAGATCATACAACATAAAAATTTCACCCTTTTTATTGTTATTTTCTTGCCTTTTCTCTCTCTCTTTTTTTTTTTTCCTTTTTGATCTTATTTTTCTTGGGCAGCATGATAAATGTGGAAACATGTATAGAAGAATTATTCATGTTTAACATATATTACTTGTATCTAGAGGAGAAAGAGGGAAGAAGGAGGGAGAAAAATTTGGGACACAAGGTTTTGCAATTTTGAATGTTGAAAACTATCTTTGCATGTATTTTGAAAATAAAAAAGCTATTATTAAAAATAAATAAACTCCTTAAAGCTAAAGAAAAGAGAATCACATGGACCTTACAGGCCCAAGCTTATAACTACCTAATTATTCTAATAGAATGTTATATGAATGTCAAGTGAAACGAGCATTTTGACTATATTATAATGGAAAAGAGAAAAATAGATTGTACATGGAACTGCAGGATTCTTTTGTACAGTTAGTTTTTAAACATAGTGTATGAAATATAGATGGCATGCCAAGTGCAGAGTCAGAAAGAGTCATCTTTCTGAGATCAAATTTGGCATAAGACACTAGTTATTAGTTATGTGAGTCTGGGCAAGTCACTTAACCCTGCTTGCTTCAGTTTCCTATCTGTAATATGACTGGAGAATGAAATGGCAAAACTACTCCAATATTTTTGCCAAGAAACCTCTAAATGGGGTTACATAGAGTCTGACATGACTAAAACAATTCAACAACAAACATAAAATAAACTGGATATATAACATTCAATATTTTCCTAATTGCCTATTTGCTTGAAGTTTTCTTTTCTCTTTTTGTTTTTTTTTAAATACTTTTTAAAAAATTTCAATGATCTACTTTTCTTTATTTCATTTTTGCAATCTTATCATTCCTATCAATATCCAGCCAATGAAAAAGAATCTCATAATGTCTTTAGAATCATAGTTGGTCACTATATTGACCAAAATTTGTCTTTCAGAATTATGTATGTTTTTCTAAATGTATATATATTGTTTTTGTTTGTATAAAGAATGTTCCTGTGAATAGAAGCAGGAGAACATTGCACAAAGCAACAGCTTTGATATATGATATATCATATGATAATCAATTCTGATGGGCATGGTTCTTTTCAACAGGGAGGTGATTCAGGCCAGTTCCAATGATCTTCTGATGAAGAGAGCCATCTGCAACCAGAGAGAGGACTGTGGGGACTGAGAGTGGATCACAACATAGTGTTTTCACCCTTGTATTGTTGTTTACATTCATTTGGTTTTCTCATTTCTTTTTCCTTTTTGATCCTATTTTTCTTGGGCAGCATAATAATTATGGAAATATATATTAAAAAACTGAACACGTTTAACATATTAGATTACTTACCATAAAGCGGAGGTGATGGAGGAAAGGACGGGGAAAAATATGAAATACAAGGTTTTGGCAAAGGTGAAATGTTGAAAATTATTTATGCCTGGGTTTTAAAAATAAAAAGCTTTACTCCAAAAGGAAAGAAGAAAAGAAATGCAAAAAATAAAAAAATAAAAAAATCCTGGTTCTATTTACTTCACTGAAGCAGTTCAATTAACTTGGAACCATCTTTTCAGTTATTATAATGCAATATATTTCAATACATTTATATAACTTGTTCAGTTATTCCCTGATAGGTATCCCTTAATTTCTAGTCTTTCCTACAATAAAAAAGTAAGCTTTTATTTGTTATTTTCATTTTTGGTTATGTTTGTCATTCTGATAGATGTGTTAGAATGCTTTAATTTGTACTTCTATACTTATTAGTTTTGTGATTTCTAATAGCTTAAATTTCTTTATGAACTGCCTGTTTATATCCCTTTTAAACATCTATACATGGGGGAATAGCTATTATTCTTATAAATTTGAAATAGTTCTTTACATATCTTGGAAATAATAAGGCTTTTATCAGAAGGTTTTGCTGCAAAATTTCCTGCCTGTCTCTCCCCCGACCCAAGATCTCCAGTTAACTATTTCTTATTTAATTTTAATTCAGTTTTATTAATGCAAAAACTTTTTTATTTCATGTAATAAAAGTTTATTTTATCTTCTTTGATCTCTACTTCTTGGTTGGTCATTAATTCTTCCCTAATTCATAGTTGCAAAAAAAGTATTTCCTTTTATGCCACAAGAATTTATGATATGATTGCTTATATCTAATATATGCAATTGTAGCTTATATAATACATGGTATCGTACATTTATCTAAGCCAAATTTAAGTTAAAGACACAGACAAAAAAATGGACTTAATTTCCATTAGACTGCTATTTAGTTTTTATCAGATAATGAGCTCTTTC
The DNA here is from genome assembly GCF_016432865.1 of Antechinus flavipes. NCBI lineage: Eukaryota > Metazoa > Chordata > Mammalia > Dasyuromorphia > Dasyuridae > Antechinus > Antechinus flavipes. The sequence continues at coordinate 166,861,012 of NC_067401.1, forward strand.
CTCAACAGTTGGAATATTTGAAATTAGTGAACTTTATTCCATTGTAGGTGATTACTTCTAGGCCTTGTGTATAAAATATGTTTCACTAATATATTATTCTTTTTTTAACCAATATGAAGTAGTTTTGATGATCTGGTATAGATCTCGTGTTGTATATTTTGTTTCGCTGGACAGATTTCATTATTATTTTAAAATAGCATTCTAAAGTAATCTTATTGGTATAGCCTTAATAAATAAGTTACTTAATTTGGGCAATGTTATTTTTATTTTATTGACATAGCCTAACCATGAGCAATTACTATTTATTTATTTGAACCTGTCTTTATTTCTGTAAAAAGCATATTGCAATTATATTCATAGTTCCTCTGTGTGTCTCGATAAATGGTTTCTCAAATATGTTCATTATACATATGTTATATTGTGATGACCGCGTATTTAAAATCAGCCGGAGTCAGGAATTCAGGTTAAGGGAAAAATCTTCTATCTTTATTCTCAGTAGGGATGAGGGGGGATTGCAATAGCAATATGAACAAGAAGGATTGCGATAGCAATATGGGAAGCTGCGACAGAAAGCCAGCTAGCAGAGGGGGATTGGAGGTGAAGGGCCTTCCCAATATTAATGTGAGCAGCTGTGTCAAGACGCCAGCCAGCAGCCTCTCCTTCCGCTTCTCTTTCCACTCCCCTGCCTCCATCCACCAAAATCATCATTTCCTATACAACACATCAGGACTTGCACAAAGAGTGGGCAGGGGCCATTCTTTCTCCAGGCATATATATTAATAGAGTATGGTCCAATTACTATTTAGCCTCACGTGCTTGGGACCTCAGTGCATCAACTCAAGCCTAAGCTCATTACATTATATAATTGTTTTAAATGGAATTTCTCTATCATTTTCTGCTGGATTAGTTGAGTATTTAGGGATTTTACATAAACCATAACATCATCTAAGTGAAAAAACCACAATAATTTGGTTTTCTCATTGTGTTTATTGCTTAATTGTTTTTCCCCCTCTTATTTTGCTATAGTTACAACTATATTAAATAACAGATCATCAAATATCTAGAACCACATTAAATAAATGGTGATAATGAATGTATTGAAAAAATCTCTATGTAATATTGGCCCTTCATTTTAGATAGATAATATTTACCAGATTACGGTAAAGTGATTCAAATGCTTTTTAGTGATTTTAAGAGGAGTAGATATTCAGTACTTTGCAAAAAAATTCTTCAGAATCTTTTGATATATTCAATCTTTTTATTTTTATCAATATGAATGTGGTGGTATATTGTGCTTACAGTTTCCCTGGTCAAAGAATAGAGTCTTTTAAATATGTTTTGTAACCTTTGTGCTTAATATTTTTGCATCAATATTCAATAGGAATGTTGGTCTATAACTTTCTTTCTCTGTATTGTTGTTCTCTGATTAAGGTATAAAAACTATGCCAGAGACCATGCTCTTGAGGATATGCCAAGAGACCATGTCCTTGAACACTGCCAGAGGCCATGTCCTTGGACGCAGGAGACAAAGAGCTAAGAAGAGTAGCAAACACCCTAAATTCCTGAGATTAGATAATGTGTGTCCCAAGAAATCGGTCATCTCCGCCCAAGATCTAGATAACAGTATAATCTAGGATTTCTGCCACACCTATGGTCCGACATTCTTCTCATTGTAACCCCCCACTCAGAAATCCTATTTAATTAAACTCTCTTCATTCATTAAACAGAGACATTCACCATCTTAAATCTTGAGTTGCCTCTCTGTCTCTCTGATCCTGTCCCCAAGCCTTGTGCTTTAAAGACTGTTGTCTTACAGAGCCTTTGCTCCTCCTCGGCCCCGGCTCCACTCGATGACCCACTGTTGATGTCCTGCCGGACAGGACAAAACTATAACCATATTATTAAAGAAGTTTGGTAGTATTTCATAATTTTCGAATTTGTGTATAAAATTTATATAATATTAAAATTAATTATTCTTTCAATGTTACATAGAATTACATATTAGTCCCACATTGTCTTCACAATTATATGATCTCTTAACACATAAATAAACCAATCCTATTCAGTTACTTTGCTTTGCTTAATGCCATCATATCTAGTATATATTATATAGATGTATATATGCATATATTATATCTAGTGTGACTGAGTATCATGGTCAAAGTGTAGTATTTCTGCTATTCTTGACGGAAAAAAATCTGCTAACTTTTTTTGTAAATCTTTTCCATTTCTCTTTTGTAATTTGTGCCTTATCTATTTTCATCTTTGAATGCCATTCAGGATAATTTTCATAGTTGGACAAGCTTTCCATAAACTTGTCTTACCCTTTATTTTTTCTTTACTTTATGAGAAAATAGTCAACCTTATAATCAACCATCACTTTTCTTTCTAAATTACTGCGCATTTAGATGGTAAATCTGTATTTCTTCTTACAGACATCTCTTTTTGTTTAACAAGTCAAGCATTTGTTAATAAAGATACTTTCTGAAATCTTCTGGTCTTCTTATGAAATTTATTTCCATTGTTTTAACTTCTCGACAAAATGATTATAACTGACACATCATTTTCTGATGTCCATTTCCCATTTTAAAAAATAACTTTTAAAATACTCAACTTGAGGCTGGGCAGAGCCAAGATGGCGGAGAAGGCACACACGACTTTCTAAGCTCCTCTCATTCCTCTCATAACCAACTATTTAATTCAGCCTCAAAAATAGCTCTTCACTGCTTAAATTCATGAAGTTTAGAAGCATGAGATAATCTAGAAGACTGCCAGGAAAGGTTTGTCCTGAGAGGCCAAGAACAGGCCAGTGCAGGCAAGGGAGAGACTAGCGTCTGGAGCAGACCACTGGCAGGGGTGACCTCTGTGACTAGAGATGATTCGCCCATAGGCTAACTGCTCTGCCTTAATTATAAAGCAATAAACTGGCAGAGAAATTAAAGCCAAAGAGAGAAGGTACTCTCTAAAAAATGCCAGAACCTAACAAGATCTGGCTGTAACCACTCAAACCAGGAAGTGACTCAGTCAGACTGTAACGCAGCCCTGCAGCCACATCCTGCAGTTCAGGGCTTTGTGGAGGTAGTTATAAATTTGCAAGGCAGGAGGGCACAGCCTAGATAGCCTCTAATCGGCACAGTGGGGGTCTCTGCCTGGGGCAATAGAACTTCCCCAGCAGACGGTGTTTCCCCGGGCAGGGACACTTCTGGTCCCTGCAAATCCATCCATTGCTCAACTGCTAATACCCACAACCTCAGGGTGGGCTTTGGCTTGGGGCAGTGAAACACTCACTGCTCAGCATCTAGCCCTAGGGTGGTCGTTATCGCACACAGCTGGGGTTCTTTACAGGGCACTTTCCCAGCTCAGCCCTGCAGAGTTACTTCTGGGTGGGGAACTCTTTTCCAGAGCACTCCAGTACCTTGCTGCTTTTTGTAGCTGGCTGGCAGGACAGCTACCCGTCCCATACACCTATCACTGCTCTGCAGAGGAAGCTGATAACCTCCTGGCTCTGAAGGCAGACCCTATAGGCTTTAACAAAATGAGTACAAAAATCCAAAGGATGATTGATAGTTTCTATACAGAAAGAGAACAGCTTTTCAACCCTGAAGAGACTAACAGCAGACAGTCTCCAGACAGTTGTTGGTCCCAATACAAAAGGCTCTCTTGGAAGAGACTATTAAAAACCTTAAAAGAGAACTAGAAGAAAAATGGGGAAAGGAAAAAAGAAGCTATACAAGAGAATAGAGAAAAGGCATATAACTCACTAAAAGAAAAATTTGATAAAGTGGAAAAAGAAAAAAACTTCCTGAAATGTGAATTGGAAAAGGTTAAAAAACTCCCAAGAAGTAAAGAGAAACAGAATTTGTGAATTAGAAAAAGAAAATAACTCACTAAAAAAAAAAAAAAAAAAAAAAAGAGTGAAATAGAAAAAAATTCCATAGAGCAAAACAACTCAATTGGACATATAAAAATGAAGTAAAAAAAGCTAATGAAGAAAATAACTCACTAAAAATCAGAACTGAACAAATAGACATGACTGATGCACTGAGACATCAAGAATCAGTCAAGCAAAACCAAAAAAATAAAAGATTGGGACAAAATGTCAAATATTTACTTGGAAAAACAATAGACCTGGAAAATAGATCTAGGAGAGATAACCTGAGGATCATTGGATTACCCGAAAATTATGATGAAAAAAAAAAGAGGCTAGATACTATTTTACAGGAAATCATCAAAGAGAACTGCCCAGAAATAATATAACTGGAAGATAAAATAGGCGTTGAAAGAATTCATCAAACACCTTCTGAAAAAGACCCTAAAATAAAGACTCCAAGGAATATTGTGGCCAAACTTCAGAATTTTCAGACTAAAGAAAAAATTTTACAAGCAGCCAGGAAAAAACAGTTCAAATACTGAGGTGTCACAATAGGGGACATGCAAGATCTGGCTGCCTCAACATTAAAGGATCGAAGGGCCTGGAATCTGATATTCCGAAAGGCAAAAAAACTTGGAATGCAGTCAAGAATAAACTACCCAGCTAAGCTGAGCATTTTTTTCCATGGAAGAAGATGGACATTTAATGAAACAGAGGAATTTCATCTGTTTCTAAGGAAAAACCAGACTTAAACAAAAAATCTGATCTCCAACAACAGGACTCAAGAGAAGTAGAAAAAAGGAACTCTTGAGAACTATATTTCTGTTGTGCATATACATAAAAACCATATGTATAGTTTGATTTTACTGATATAACATAAAAAAACTTCCATAAAAAAGGGAAGTAGAAATGGAAAGGGAAAAGGGGAGATAAAAAGAGGGAAACTACATGTGATGATGAGGCAAAGGAAACCTATCATGTCTGAGGAAACTTAGAGAGGGGAAGGAACATTATGTGAATCCTACTCTCATCAGAGTTGGCTCAAAGAGGAAATAATTGACATATTTGTTTTGCAGAGAATCTTCTCGCACCTCATTAAAAAGTGGGAGAAGAAAAGGGAAAAGGAAAAAGAGTAATAAGGGAAAGGCACAAGAAAGGGGAAGGGATTCAAAAGGAGGAGGGAAGAATATTAAAGAGGGAGAGCTGAGTGACACAAGTGGGACCAATAAGTTTAACACTAGGGAAGGGGGGAAAGAGGGCAAGAAAAAGAAAAGCATAATCTGAGGATATTAGGATGGCAGGAAATACAGAATTAGCCATTTTAACCATAAATGTGAATGGGAAGAACTCTTCCATAAAGAGGAGGCAGATAGCAGACTGGATCAAAAGTCAGAACCCTACAATATATTGTTTACAGGAAACACATTTAAAATAGGGAGATACATTCAGAGTAAAGGTAAAAGGCTGGAGCAGAATCTATTATGCTTCAGGTGAAGTAAAAAAAGCAGGGTAGCCATCCTTATCTCAGATGAAGCAAAAGCAAAAATTGATCTAATCAAAACAGATAAGGAAGGAAACTATATCTTGCTAAAGGGTACTATAGACAATGAAGCAATATCAGTATTAAACATATATGCACCAAGAGGTATAGCATCTAACTTCCCAAAGGAGAAGTTAAGAGAGTTGTGAAAAGAAATAGACAGCAAAACTATAATAGTGGGAGATCTCAATCTTGCACTCTCAGATTTATATAAATCAAATCACAAAACAAATAAGAAAGAAATTGAAAAGGTAAATAGAATATTAGAAAAATTAGGTATGATAGATCTCTGGAGAAAACTGAATGGTGACAGAAAGAAGTATACTTTCTTCTTAGCAGTTCATTGAATCTACACAAAAATTCACCATATATTAGGACATAAAGACCTCAAAATTAAATGCAGGAAGGCTAGAAATAGTAAATGCTTTCTTTTCAGATCACAATGCAATACAAACTACATTCAACAAAAAGTTAAGTGTAAATAGACCAAAAAGTAATTGGAAACTAAATAATCTCATCTTAAAGAATGATTGGGTGAAACAGCAAATTATAGACACAATTAATAATTTCACTCAAGATAATGACAATGGTGAGACATCATACCAAAATTTGTGGGATGCAGCCAAAGCAGTAAGAAGGGGAAATTTTATCTTAGAGGCTTACTTGAATAAAAGAGATTAAGAGAAGATCAATGAATTGGGCTTGCAACTTAAAAAGCTAGAAAAAGATCAAATTAAAAACCCCCAATTAAAAACCCCCAATCAATTACTAAACTTGAAATTATAAAATTAAGAGGAGAAATTAATAATATAGAAAGTAAAAAAAACTATTGAACTAATAAATAAAACTAAGAGTTGGTTTTATGAAAAAAGCCATTAAAATTGACAAACCTTTCGTAAATCTGATTAGAAAAAGGAGAGAAGAAAATCAAATTAGTAGTCTTAAAAATGAAAAGGGAGAACTTTCCACCAATGAAGAGGAAATTAAATAAATAATGAGGGGTTACTTTGCCCAACTTTATGCCAATAAATTTGATAACCTAAGCGAAATGGATGACTACCTCCAAAAATATAGGTTTCCCAGATTATCAGAGGAAGAAGTAAATTGCTTAAATAGTCCCATTTCAGAAAAACAAATAGAACAAGCTATTAATCAACTCCCTAAAAAAAAAAAAAATCCCCAGGACCAGATGGATTTAGATATGAATTCTACCAAACATTCAAAGAACAATTAGCCCCAATGTTTTATAAACTATTTGGAAAAAGGGAATGAAGGAGTCCTACCAAATTCCTTTTATAACACAGACATGGTACTGTTGAAAACAGAGGTAGGTTGAAAACAGAGAAAGAAAATTATAGACCAATCTCCCTAATGAATACTGATGCTAAAATCTTAAATAAGATATTAGCAAAGAGACGACAGAAAATCATCTCCAGGATAATAGACCATGATCAAGTAGGATTTATACCAGGAATGCAGGGCTGGTTCACTATCAGGAAAACTATCACTATAATTGGCCATATTAATAACCAAATTAACAAAAACCATATGATCATCTCAACAGATGCAGAAAAAGCATTTAATAAAATTCAACATCCATTCCTATTAAAAATACTTGAGAGTATAGGAATAAATGGACTTTTTCTTAAAATAATCAGTAGCATCTATTTAAAACCAGCAGGAACATCATATGTAATGGGGACAAACTGCAACCATTACCAATAAGATCAGGAGTGAAACAAGGTTGCCCTATCACCTTTACTACTTAATATTGTATTAGAAATGCTAATTTTGGCAATAAGAGTTGAGAAAGAGATTAAAGGAATAAGAATAGACAATGAGGAAACCAAATTATCACTTTTTGCTGATGATATGATGGTATACTTAAGAGAACCCCAGAGATTCAACTAAAAAGTTATTAGAAACAATCCATACCTTTAGCAAAGTTGCAGGATACAAAATAAACCCACATAAGTCATCAGCATTCTTATATATGGCTAACAAAACCCAACAGAGTTACAAAGAGAAATTCCATTCAAAGTAACTACTGATTGTATAAAATATTTAGGAATCTATCTGCCAAGGGAAAACTTTATGAGGAAAACTACAAAACACTTTCCACATAAATTAAGTCTGATCTAACCAACTGGAAAAATATTAAATGCTCTTGGATTGGGTGAGCAAATATAATAAATATGACAATAGTACCTAAACTAATCTATTTATTTAGCGCTATACCAATCAGACTCCTAAAAAAACTATTTTGATGACCTAGAAAAAATAACAACAAAGTTCATATGGAAAAACGGTCAAAAATTTCAAGGGAATTAATGAAAAAAAGAAAATCAAATGAAGGTGGCCTAGCTGTACCAGATCTAAAATTATATTATAAAGCAGCGGTTACTAAAACCATCTGGTATTGGCTAAGAAATAGACTAGTTGATCAATGGAATAGGTTAGGTTCAAAGGACAAAACAGCCAATAACTTTAATAATCTAGTATTTGACAAACCCAAAGACTCCAGTTTTTGGATAAGAACGCATTATTTGACAAAAATTGCTGGGAAAATTGGAAATTAGTATGGCAGAAACTAGGCATTGACCCACACTTAATACCGTACTACCAAGATAAGGTCAAAATGGATTCATGACCTAGGCATAAAGAATGAGATTATAAATAAATTGGAAGAGTATAGGATAGTTTACCTCTCAGACCTGTGGAAAAGGAAGGAATTTATGACCAAAGAAGAACTAGAGATCACTATTGACCACAAAATAGAAAATTTTGATTATATCAAATTGAAACGTTTTTGTACAAACAAAACTAATACAGACAAGATTAGAAGGGAAACAATAAACTGGGAAAATATTTTTACAGTCAAAGGTTCTGATAAAGGCCTCATTTCCAAAATATATAGAGAATTGACTCTAATTTATAAGAATTATAAGAATAATTTATAAGAAATCAAGCCATTCTCCAATCCAAAGGATATGAACAGAAAATTCTCAGATGAAGAAATTAAAACTATTTCTAGCCATATGAAATTATGCTCCAAATCATTATTAATCAGAGAAATGCAAATTAAGACAACTCTGAGATACCATTACACACTTGTCAGATTGGCTAGAATGACAGGGAAAGATAATACGGAATGTTGGAGAGGATGTGGGAAAACAGGGACACTGATACATTGTTGGTGGAATTGTGAACACATCCAGCCATTCTGGAGAACAATTTGGAATTATGCTCAAAAAATTATCAAACTGTGCATACCCTTTGATCAGCAGTGTTTCTACTGGGCTTATACCCCAAAGAGATAATAAAGAAGGGAAAGGGACCTGTATGTGCCAAAATGTTTGTGGCAGCCCTGTTGTTAGTGGCTAGAAACTGGAAAATGAATGGATGCGCATCAATTGGAGAATGGTTGAGTAAATTGTGGTATATGAATGTTATATCGAATATTATTGTTCTGTAAGAAATGACTAGCAGGATGAATACAGAGAGGAGTGGCGAGACTTACATGAACTGATGCTAGGTGAAATGAGCAGAACCAGGTCATTATATACCTCAACAATGATACTGTATGAGGATGTATTCTGATAGCAGTGGATTTCTTCGACAAAGAGATCTAACTCAGTTTCAATTGATCAAAGATGGACAGAAACAGCTACACCCAAAGAAAGAACACTGGGAAATGAATGTAAACTGTTTGCATTTTTGTTTTTCTTCCCAGGTTATTTATACCTTCTGAATCCAATTCTCCCTGTGCAACAAGAGAACTGTTTGGTTCTGCACACGTATATTGTATCTAGGATATACTGTAACCTATTTAACATGTATAAGACTGCTTGCCATCTGGGGGAGGGGGGGAGGGAGAGAAGGGAAAAATCAGAACAGAAGTGAGTGCAAGAGATAATGTTGTAAAAAATTACCCAGGCATGGGTTCTGTCAATAAAAAGTTATTTAAAATAAATAAATAAAATACTCAACTAAATAATTGTAATGTTTTGTTCTTTTTCTCACATTACTTTTAAATTTTTAATAGATTATTATCTTACCTTTCAATGCACAAAGAAGTGACTCAAAGATAACTCCCATAGGACAGGTAGGTGGTGGAATGGATAGAGAACCAGCTCTGGAGTCAGGAGGATCTATGAGTTCAAATCTGCCTCAGATATTTGATACTAATTAAATGTTTGACCCTAGGCAAGTCACTTAACCCTGATTGGTATACACACACACCCCAATAACAAAAAAAGATAACTGCTATACAAATAATAATGCAGTCAATTATATTCTTTGTTGTAAACTTCTGCATAATTTTCAAATATTTTAGCTCTTCTATTTCTTTCTCCAGAACCTACTTTCCCACATATTTCTCCCTGCTTTCTCTTTTAATCACCACTGCACTGAAGTCATCAGTGTAATTTGAAGAATCTTTATCTAAGATATCAAAATAACAATAATGGTTAGAAAATATGAATTATGGATAAGTAAAAAGCTTCTTCACGTTATCATAACTTACCCTATCAACAAGTAACTTACACAAATCTCGTGGACCATTAAATCAAACTATATAAATTTGTGGACCATTCCAGTAAAACTCTGAAATAAACCTTAGCTCTGGCTTTCCAAAAGGCAGCTAATCTGAGAAATAATAAAAGCAGCTGATATTTATACAGTGCCAAACCACTATATATTGACATTAAGTCATTGTGCTAAGTACTTTACCAATATTACATCAGCAGATCACAATACCAACGGGTAGATGTTATTAGTATCCCCATTTTACAGATTAAACAAATGACCAGAGGCAAATGCCTTGCCCAGGGCCAACTAGCGACAGAATGACTGGAATCAAATTTGAATTTAAGTCTTCCTTTCTCCAGGCTTGATTTCTCTATACATTGTATCACTTGCTGTTCCCATTAATTGTCAATGTAGATTTCTGGTCAGTCCAGAGCATAGATAAAATCTACATCTATTCTATTATCAACAGAACATGATATATCCATTATGCAACCATCAATGCAATATGATATATACATAATGCAACATTATGCAAATAAAACTATTTGAGTCCTGCAGAAATCACATCAGTAGATAGAAAGCCTAGATAGCTCTGCTAGAGCGAATCATGAATCTTAAGAAGCACAGAATACAAATATCAACCCTACACCAATACTATGACTAAAAAAGTCTTCAAGTCTTTATGCAAAAGTCACTAGTCTTTTTATCCATTTCACACCTAGAGTTAATACTCTCTGAATCATTTTCTTGAACCAGGTACACAATCAACTCTCAATTAATAAATACTTGATAATAAAGAGGATCATTAAGCAAGGGAAAATTCCATCAAGCAGATAATGTATTTTGAATGTAGCTCTGAAATGTAGCCTTGTTTTTGTTTAGGTTTTTTGAATGATTGATTTCTCTTCCTAATTATATTTTGCTTAGTTCTCATCACTAGCCCACAAAATGAGGCCTAAGCAATAAGATAGAAATGATAACAACCTAGAATTTTAAATCTGCCAAGAATAATCCACAAAGTATAAAATTCACAAGTGGATACTCAAAAATTGACTAGGTGTGCTATAATGTATTATGAGTAGCATCTGTAACCTGAAAGAGGGGTCGACTAGTAAATTGTCTGGAACCTTTCAGGATAGTGAATCACCACACCAATAGGATGAGCTGTCAAAGCTCAGAAATCTTTGTGCTCAATAGCCTCTATAAAAAACTAAAAAATATGAGATGTCTGTTCAGCATTTCCCTAAAGTCCATGGCTAATAACAAAAGTCCCAGATACATCAAAACCAGTAATAACTTGCCACCTTCTTTATTCACATACTTTGGCTAAGGTGATAATGGAATATTCCCTATATTACATACAGCATCTAAATGTCTAAGTCCCTCTAAGTGTTCTCATTTGGGAGAAACATCATATGCTGACACCTTTCTTTTGATCAATTTCCTTCATCTATTTTAGTATACTATAAATATTTTAATCTAAATCTATTTAAGTCACCAGGGAGAACTAAAATTAAACACAAGCATATGTGTCATGATTTTAGCTACATGATTTGGAACATATTTTTGGGGGGAGCCAGGTCAAAAGGAATGGGGGACAGAGGAAAGAAGAGAAGGGAGCATAGGAGAGAAGGCTTTCGCCACTTGCTCCAGCACCTAAATTATCTCCACACTGAACTGACAGAAATTCTAATCCATTAGGAACATTTTTGAGAGGGAAAGAGAAAAATTCTTTACACTGTGCCCTAGTTTTATAATCTCTTGTGCCCATCTCCCAATAAAACTTTCATTTGAGACTTGGAATGAAATGAGTGAGTTTTACTTAACTGCAGTATTGTGCAGCTGAAACAACACTGGGCATGTGTTTTTTTCCCTCCTTATTCCTCTTGCAGTATACAAATTTATATCCCTACAAGGCAATAAAACAAAACCTTAAATTTAATCATAAGTACTTCAAGCAGTGGCAAACTGTTAAATTATTTACAAAGTAGTTCAATATGGTTGGACAAGGAAATACATGCCAGAATCAGAGTCTGGGAACATTCAGAAAGGAATATGATCTACTTGAATCATTAATTTTTTTATAAATCAAAATTACCCTATAATCAAAATACTATAAGACATTAGTTATAGCTTTAAAAAGTAAGAACGTAAGGTGAGATCTTTAGTACCTGTACAGTAATAAATCTTCAAGCTTCTCTTTCTGGGGTTAAGAGAGTCAGAATTCACTGGTCAGTTTTCTGCTTATATATATTTGAAGAAGCTCTTAAAAGTGTAGTTACTTCCTAATTCGTTTCTACCTACTATGACCTTGAGGGCAAGCAACAATTTCAATATGACTAGATTGATTTTATTTTTGATTGAGTAATCTTTCTTGAACTTTTAAAATAAATAATAAAGACAAAACTAGCTCCATTAATATTTACATCAAAGTGGGAAAAGTATCAGACACAAGCTGACACTTTATATTTGATTAATTTTCTTTACCTATTTTATTTTAATGTAAGCATTTAATTTTATTTTTAAGTAAGATAGATCTAAAATCAAATCGAAGTAAGTATCATGATTTTCATCTAGACTTACATAAAGCAAGGTAGGGAAGAGAAGTACAGTGGAATAAAACATTTTTTTTTTAATGTCAACTCTACTATCTCAATTACTTCTATTCTAAACCGCCAGAATTCCTAATTCATTAAGAAAATTCTGGAGAGAAATAAATTCAAAAGGAAATTCAATAATGTCCCCATTGTTTTATTGCAGATAGTATATCAACTTCTCTTTATTACTGCAGAAAACTCAAGAGCTCTGTTGAGTGCAATAAAGTGGTACGTGTTTAGTTTTGCAATGATTCCAAGACTAGTGATTTACCATGTAGAGCCAGCACCTTGCACACAAACATCTGAGCTTGGTAACTGCCTGAAGTTTAGTGCAAACTCTATAAGACAGCAGGAGGTCTGCCCACACACTGAGTACTTGCTGCTACTGGAAGCCAGTCCTCTCACTCTGCTTTACTGTAATTAAATTGAGTTATTAAACAGAAAAAATATACTTTCTTGTGCACCAAACTATTTGTCTATTACTATAAGGGAGATACAGTTATCATCATTAGAAGAAATCAGTGTGTCTTTTTAAATGAAAGACAACGAGTATAATTTGAAGCAGGAACATTTAAAGTATTTTTTATAACTGAAAACATGTCTAATTTGTCTTCATGATCATGAAAAAAATGTAATATGGTTTTGAAATGAAGGTGAAAGATTGTACTCTGGTATATATGGACCTATTCCTAAATTCTTTACAAGATCTTCCCACAAAATAGATTTGACTGCTGTCATTAGTCGACCATGTAATCTCACTACTGTACTGATACTATTTCTAGTATCTAGTATTTCAAGTATAAAGCATACTTGAAATAGCATACACCACCCTAGAAAGCAAAACAGGCCTTTTTTGCACAAAAATCTGGCTTGTTTTATTTTCTTTTTCTAGCTAAAAGCCATTCAATCGGCACTTTCAATCTTCACTACCTATTAAATTTTTATAATTAAAATTTAGGTTCACTAGTCTAAAAGACCTATTCTACTTTGCTTGTTATAAGAGCTTTCCTTGTTGCTTTGGAACAAATTAGTGCCCCAAATAGCATTCAGAGAGAGTTTTAGTTCAGACTTGTTTAAATAGTTACACTGACTATGCATCTACATAAACATATTTTCTTACTTATTTGATTAAATTAATATTAAATCTATGACTCTATCCCAACTTTTAGCAACCTAAGAACATAGAAGATCCTAAAGAACAAAAGAAAGAATTTTGGAACAAATACCAACAGATTGTATTTTCTTATAATAATAGCAATTTAAAAAACCAGTTAGTAAAACCTTTGAGAATCATTCTCTAGAGGACTTGATCAGGAGATCTAAATTCATGGTTTCAAAAAGTTTTTTAAAGTCCTTCTCAAGGTAAAAATTGCAGTATAGAGGCATATTCTTGACAACTACTAAATCAGAAGGAAAGGGAGAAAATAGAGTGTCTATTAAGGTTAACTCCTTTAAATGTAGCTGTAAATGTTAATATACACTAAAACCACAATAATTTGAAGTGTTCATTATTATTTCATTTGTTTATAGACAAGATGAATGGTCCTTTTAGACTTAAAATGCTTTTCTAGCCCCATTCATGCTTACATTACTCTAGTCTCATTTGAAATTTCATTGCACCCTTAGAAGTTCTTCAAGAAACCACTTTCCATTGATGATAATAAGTTTCCTTACTATTTCTAGATAAATAATTCATTAAAATACTTCTGTTCACTTTACTATGTACACCCCCACATTTCTCACACCAACTGTTAAAGAATATCATAGTTAGACAAGTACATTAAACATGATCTTGGATTTCTATACGAGACACATTTCATACACAAAAAAAGTACTAAAAAGGGCATGCAAACTGCTTTTGGAAAAGCTAAAATCCATTATTATTGATTTAACAAATAACCCAAATACAAAATACAAGTGATATGTGGATTCTTACTAACCAATTAGTCTGTTATCAGTTTTGAGCAACACCAGAAAAGATTTAAGGGCACTAGAAAAAAGGCCAAATCCATCTATGACATCACTTTACTTAGCAGTAAATAAAATAAAAAAGAATTTCCTAATATCTAGGACATACTCATAAACTAACTGAAATCTGAAGCAGATATATTTGTAAACAGTATTGTAAAATGTTGTTTACCTATAGATTCACAGGACAAGAAAATACAGAAACCCTTTATCTATGATATGTAAAAAGCCTGTCACAAAAGGTATATATTTAATGGTTGCTTAAATTGGTCACTTCACAAACTCTCATTGGAAAGACCTATAATATTATAATGTGGTGGGAAAACACATAAATGAAAATGGAATCAGGAAAACAGGCTTATGGTTGGAGTTGTTCTTGATTAGCTGTGTGAACTGAAGTTAATCACTTCATTTCTCCAAATCTCAATTTCTTCACTTCAAAATGAGAAGAACTGCTGAAGTTTCTTCTGAAGGCTAAAATGTTTGATAAGTATGTGAAGATACTGCTAAATATAACAGTATTTATTTAATTATTTAATAATTATATTATTATACAAATAGTATTTATGTAATAATATTATATTTCAAAGTAAAGCTTTGAAATTTTCCACCAAATTTTTAAACCAGCTAATGAGAAAGGTGAGATGAGAGGAAAGACTTCTAGTTTCTTATAAAGAATTTAAGATCTTAAAAAAAAAAAAAAAATTTAAAATCTGGGGCAGCTAGGTAGTGTAGTGAATAGAGCACCAGCTCTGAAGTCAAGAGGACCTGAGTTCAAATCTAAACTCAGGCACTTAATACTTTCTAGCTGTGTGACCTTGGACATGTCACTTAACCCCAATTGCCTCAAAAAAAAATTTAAGATATTAAAGATAAGATGACAAAAGTATATTTTATAACATTTATCTAAAAGAACATAAACACTATAAACCATAAAAACCATGGTAATTGGTAAATGAGCCCCTCAAAAAACTTTTCTTCTGAACCAAAGAGAAAGCATCATAAGAGATGTCAACTATACAATGTTGGGCATTTCTTCATCTGCTCCCACAAAATTGTTTTGGAAAAAAAATACTGCAAATAATAATCAAGTGTAATCTGGCTAAGACTAAAAAAAAAAAAAAAAAAAAAAAAAAAAAAAAAAAACCAAAGTATCTTCCTTGTGGTAAAAGGCAGCCATGATTAAGGGGAAACACAGACCACTACAGCAATGTTTCTTTATGGAAAATTTTAAAAGTTAAAAAGGAAAATACATCAGTGTGACAACCTACATATCCTGGGTCAAAAGCAAGTTAAACCATATGGTTTGTGATTATCAAGACCGAAAAGATATGAGACCCAGTAAGCTCTAGTACTCCCATGAATAGCTGGGCAAGCAATAAATGAGCACCTTTTGCAACAGGTAAAGGAGATCTATAATATTCTCATTTAAAGTAATATTAATTAGGATCCTAAAATCCACATTACAGAAAAATGGAAGAACAAAAAAAAAAAAAAAAAAATCCAAGCTTACCCTTGGCTGCCAATTTTCATATTGTTTCTGTAAATTTGCACCAATAGTTTCCAAAGCTTTCTGAGGACCCATTGACAGAGGATCTAAGGGAAAAAATTAGGAGAAAAGAAGTCATTATATAAATCTTCATATACTAAATTGTTTTCAAAGGCAGTTTTTTAATTACATAATTAATTTCTATACTACTTTTGCACTAACATAGCCCAAGTTTTCATTATATAGCTGGCCAGATTTTTAGAGCTAACTAGTCCAAACTAGGTTCAAATATCCAAAATTAGTTTCCTCCATAAAATGTATTTTGCAATAGTTTTATTTTAAAAAATCATGTTGTGTTGATAATAGAAGAGTTTACACATAAAAAACTGACATTTACATCTTATTATATGGATGGTAAGAAAACAGACAGACAGAAATTTTAAAGTTATATTCTTTGTGGCAGCTGGAAAAAAAAGTTATATTCTCAGACATATATCTCTTCTTTAAAAGCACATTTCATAAAAGAACACATAAATGTAACTCAATTCCTTCGAGAATAACCTAAACTCTAAAATAACTGATAAAAACATAACATTTAAACTCATTTAAACTTTAAAAAAACAAACAAACAAAAAAAGATGGTACCTGCGGTAAAATGAACATTTTTTTTTTTACTTTTTATCCGTAAACATTATTAAATCTCCATTTTATTTAATCCAATGATCAAAAAATTTACACTAAAAAGAATTTCATATGGATACAGCTCTTTCTCAATAATGTGATGACATTCATATTCAAAGTTATTTCAATAGATTTGAGGTAGAAAATGCTATCCGCATCCAGAGAGAAAATTTTAGTGACTGAATATGCCTTGTAACATAGATTTTCATCTCTTTTTTGTTTGTTTCTTTCTGGCAGCTTTTTCCTTTTTGGTCTGATTTTTCTTGTACAACATATCAAAATATGTTTAAAAGAACTGCACCTATTTAACCTATAATGTTGCTTGTGGTCTTGGGAAAGGGGGAAATAAGGGAGAGAAGGAGAAAAATGAATGATGAAAACAATCTTTATTTGGAAAAATAAAACATTTCTAAAATTTTTAAAAAAGAAGAAAAAATAAAATTGGAGATTAAATATGTACTAAACTTTCTAATAATAATAATAATTTCATATCCATAATTATAATATCCTTCAACAAAATTCCATCTAGAAAGAACAAAAGAGGATTCTAATGAATCATTGGATGTAGGATACAAAATTATAATTATTTAAAATAAAAAATACCTTCTAATAAAAGTATCTCTACCTGTAAAATGTTCATGGTACAGTGCTACTAAAGTCCCTATCAAGCCATATTCTCTTTAACTAATTTGTCATTCTGCTTCCTAGTCTCCCTAAAATGGCCAGCTTAACATGAGCTATTCCGATTTAAAAAAAAAAAAAACAAAAAAGGCAGCAAAACTTAAGTCATATCTCTTTTTTAAAATAATAGCTTTTTATTTTCAAAATATATGCAAAGATAGTTTTCAACATTCACCCTTGTAAAACCTTGTGTTCCATATTTTTCTCCCTTCTTTCCTCCCATCCTCTCCTCAAGACATCAAGTAATCCAATATATGTTAAACATGTACAATTTGAAGTCATAGTTTTAAAGGGTTTTTAAAAAAATATTCTACTATGATGCTAATGTGCAGAGTTTTATTAAATTTCTTGATAACAAATATTTCCTACACTGAATAATTCACTTACAGAACCAAAACCGTTCCATATTTTCTTTAAAAAAAAAAAAAAAAAAAAAAAAAAAGTGTGCCACTGAGGCTTTCTCATTCTTTTTAATGAATGGACCAAGAATTATTCCATCAAGTTTAGAAAAGAAAAGAAAAGGCTACTGACTAGTATCTTGCTAACTCTATCTAGTATCTTGCGCCCCCCTCTCCACATATAGAATATTTACTTCAAAATCCCTTAATATCATTCCCCACTCTTTGCCTTAGACTCTGACAATGAGGCAGTCCTCTTCAACAAGGCAAACCATTCTACATCCCCTTTCACTTTTTATTCAATAGACTGAAACTTCAATCATTACTTATCTATTTCTAAGATTCAATGCTTCACTATCATACTAATTCTTTCCTTACAGTCATCAAACACACTCAATGTCTCCCACCCTAAACAAAAAACAAACAAAAACTCCATATGATCCTTCTATCAGCTCAAACTATCCTACCATATCACTTCCCTTTCTTAACCAAACTCAAATTAAAAAAAGCAAAAAACAAACAAAAACAGTCAAAACTCATTGTTTCACTTCTCTCTATTCTCAACACTTTGCAATCTGGTTTCTCAAT
Organism: Antechinus flavipes; assembly: GCF_016432865.1. Classification (NCBI taxonomy): domain Eukaryota; kingdom Metazoa; phylum Chordata; class Mammalia; order Dasyuromorphia; family Dasyuridae; genus Antechinus; species Antechinus flavipes. Next base: position 166,879,355 of record NC_067401.1, read on the forward strand.
TTTATTATAACTGAAACTCTTCATAGTTAGATATGCTCTGGTATGATGGTCTTTTCTCAGATCTCATTCTTCTTTACCAAAAAATGCTGCATTATGTGACACCATTGACTACCCTTTTCTCTTAGATACTTTCTTCTCCCTAGGTCTTTGTGACACTGATTCTATTCCTATCTATCCAATTGCTTTTTAGGTTCCTTTGCTGACTTAACACTAACATCATGTCTCTTAATCTTAAGTGCTCCCTTAAGGCTCTTTTCCCATACCCCTGCACTCTCAGCAGCAACCTCATCAGAACCCACAGGTTTAATATTAACTATGCCAGTGACTCAAAGATCTGTCAGTTAATGTTTACTTATGAAACACGTATTATCTGCCAGGCACTGTGATAAACACCATAACTTTGCTGAGATCTATATATAAAGCCCTAGTCCCTCAAAACAAATGACGGGGATGAATTATGAAACTGTGTCCCCTTTAATCTGTAAAATAATCACTCTGAAACTGTGTCCTCTTTGATCTGTAAAAGAAGGGAGATTCGGGGTCTCAGACTCCAGAGAGTCTGGGAGAAAGCACACTTTCCAGACAGGCCTTTTCTAAGGCAAATCATCCCCTCCCACCATTGATCTTTTGGGTAGGCGGATCCCCATTCAGGAAATTTCAAATTCTAGGGAAAATCCTTCAAAGTGATTTCATTCAATTGGGAGACCTTGGTCTGATAATCAGCTCAAACTGCCCTCAGCCCACCAAGATCTGCTCATAAAATAGGTTTCTGTTAACACATTCTTTGCAAGTTTCCTCATTGAAGGATTTGTCCACTAAGAGAGAGCTTCTTAGTAAAAAATAAACTTTCCTTTTTGCCACTGATTTTGGGGTTTGCGAATTCTTTTGCATTTGGACCTGCATCTTCCAGCACAGGGGATCTCTTCCCTTTCCCACACCACATCAATTTCAAACTGGATGTTCTAGAGACATCTCAAACCCAACATGCCCAAACACTGTCTCCTCTTTTCTTCCCAATTCACAACTCTTCAAAACTTCCTTCTTACTGGTGAAGGTAACCAAATTCTTCCAAATTCCCATGTTAAATCCCCACTCTTCACCCAAATAGCCAATGAATTGCTAAATCTTTTCAAGTCTGCCTCTGCAATCTGAGTTTTCCTCTCTATTCACAGAGCTGCCAATTTATTTCAGTTTTATCCTTTGCTTAATTATTATAACTGCTTCAAAACTCTCTCCACTCTAATTCACCCCCAAAACCCTGCTAATGGAAGGTATGACCAAAACACTCCCCTATTTAATAAATTCTAGTGACTTTCTTGTCTCTAAGATCAAACATAAACTTCTATTTAGCTTTAGTTTAAGCCCCAACTCATTCCCTATCCTACACTATGCAATCTAGACTAAACTTACCTTCTGTTTATTCCTCATATACAAAACTCCATTTCCCTTCTCCAGATCTTTGTATAGATCATTCATCATGCCTGGAAAGTACACCTTCCCCATTTTCAAAACATAGTTCACTTATCTCTCTACCAGTGCGTTCTCTTCTAAATTATCTTGTTATTACTTTGTATTTATTCTCTTTATAATTATATATTTATATTTTGACCTGTCTCACCTATTAAGATGTGAACTCCTTGAGGGTAGAGCATTTCATTCACTTTATTTGTATTTCCAGCATCTCCAACATTATCTGTATACAGTAGGTGCTATTTTTATTGATGTTGATTGACTGACAGATAAAAGAAGAGTTGTGGCTCTAACATATGCATATGATATGCAACTGAATAAATGATGACTTTTTCCTTAAGAGTCCCTACACTGGGAAAACCAGTGATGCTGCTACTGTTAAAAATAATTACTGAACATTTTTGGTAATTTCTCTCAAAGCCGAATTACTTGGGATAAGGGCATTACAAACATTATTTTTCTCATTCTACACATGAAGAAAATGAGGTTTGGAGAGAGTTTAAAAAGTTTCTCTATAGTTATACAATTATTAAGTGTCAAAGATAACATTCCAATCCAGGTTATTTAAGAATCATTTCTTTGAGACCTTTTTTCTTCTAGGTTCTATATGGAAAAGTCTACATATACTTAAATGACAGGCTAAAGATGTGCTCTCCATTTCCTATCAGCTATACCGTTTTTAAACTTCTTTGGCCCACTACAGCCATCAGTCTTCCCAAGGAAACTCATCACTGAAAAATCTCATTATACTGCAAGACTGAAAATGTGCTTGACCCTCACATCTCATCAGCACTCTCTGGGGCCATAGGCACCAGAATCTCTATTTAAAAAGGGGGTTCAGCACAGTTTTATCCCCATTTCCTACCTTGCCATGGGGACATCACGCCCCCATACCAGGTATTTTCCATTACTTTCCCCTCACCTTTCCAGTTTCCTTTGTGTTATTTCCCCCCATTAGACTGCAAGTTCTTAGCCTTTGTTTTCACTTGTATCCTCAGAACTTGGTAGTACCTGGAATATACTAGGCACTTAATAAATATTTACTGAGTGACTGACTAAAGAGATTATATTTTTTCTCAAAGAGCCTTCTCTGAACAATGCATTTCCTAAATAGGGGAACAACATGGTCAAACCCCTGATTTAGGAAAATTATTTCTTGTCACATAAAAAATTAGAATAGAGAGAAAAAGGAAAATTAGTAAGAAAGATTTTACAACAGTTCAGGTCAAATGTGAGGACCTGAACTGAAGTGGTATCAGTGTAGATAAGAAATAGTTCAGAAAAATTACATGATGTGTAACCAAAAGTGTTATACCACAGTTCCCTTCTAATTGTCCTGTTTTCCTTAATTGTTCTGCCTCAATCTCCCTGGTTGCAACACCACCCTTCTTTCCTGATCATTAGAACTGATATAATTTAGGGCTGGCTACACTAAGATTATAAACTGTAAATGTTTAATCCAGATAAGGAGAAAGACCTTCTATTTTAGACATCATGACTCCAGACCTGCCTCCCCCGATTCTGTCATTGCTCTTCTTGATCCCAACTTATCAGAATGTCCGGTGCCTCCCCCCACCTTGTCAGAACTGGATTGAGAGTCTATTCCAGCTCTCCATGCTCTGACTCCGCCCCTACCTCAGTTTATCCCGGCAGCTTGGAGCCGTGTGTGTGTGTGTGTGTGTGTGTGTGTGTGTGTGTGTGTGTGTATTTCATGGGAACCTCACATTCCCTGATGGATGCTTTTGAGATATCAGCCTTGGGGGCAACATGCCCCCAGCAAAATCTCTCCCTCTCAAATAAAATATTAAAACTCTCTAATCTCTATCTTGCCTCAGTTTCTCCAGTATTACAAAAGAACTTGATAACTGACTGTATGGGGGCTAGGAGGTAGGGGTGGGGGAGTGGTGAGAGCAAGAAAACTGAGATTTCAAGCCTAAGTGACTAGAAGGATGGTGCTAGTACCAACAAAAAAGGGATTCCAAAAGAGATAGTTCAGGGCAGATGATGAATTCAGTTTTACATAAGTTGTTAAATAGTTAGAGTTCAAGATCAGGGTTCAAAGAAGAGACTGAAGTTAGAAAGATCTTTAAGAAATCAAAGAGTATTCACTAAGTGATGAAGTGACTCAAGTTTGTGCTTTATGGAATCTACCAAAGATGGGGATGTAGAAAGTGGGACAGCAGGAAAGCAGAGTTATGCTACCTGCATCCATATTTAAAGCATTGTGGTCAGTTCTGAGAACTAAAGTTTGAAAGAATATTTATAAGCTTAAGAACATCCAGACGAGGTCAATAAGAACAGTGAAGAGGTTAAAGAATGGCCATGTCATGATGATCAGTTCAAAAAACTGTAAAGATTTAGGATGGAGAAGACTTGGGGGAAACATAACAGCTTTCTCCAAGTATTAGAAAAGGTCTCGTGTGGAAAAATTGTTCTGTTTGACTTAAATAGTAGAACTAGGAATAACCAGTGGAAGTAGCAAAATGGCAAATTTAGGCTAGATATAAGCCAAAATATTTAAGTATCTAAAAGTAGAATCAGGAGAGAGTGGGCTCCCTGTATCTCTCATGGTCTCTAAGTCAAGGCTATATAAATGCTTGTCATGTCTGTTGTACAAAAGATTCTTCTCTAAGCAAGGTCAGTCAACCAGCATTTTTTAAGCACCTATTTGTGTTTCAGGCACTATGCTAAGCACTGGGTACAACGAAAGACTAAATTACTAGACTACTGCTTACTGCTAAACCTTTACAATTCTAAACTCTTGTGATTCTGTGATCTCCTTAGCATCCTGATCAGTTTCTTCTGGTTATACAATAGTTTATCAAATTCCTAAAATGTGATACCCAGAACTAAACACAATATTTCAAATGTGGTCTGACCAGGGAAGGGCAGTGAGACCTTCATCATTTCCATTATGGATACTTTGCATATCAATCTTGCCTAAGATCATGTAGTGTATTTTTCTGTTACCATCTGATTAACTTGTATTGAGTTTATCATCCACTGAAGGCCCTAGATATTTTCAGTCCAGTCATTCAGCCACATGACAGTTCTACCATTTTGCCTATATATATATATATGGATCATATATATATGATCATATATATATATGCATTGATCATATGCATAAGGATAGTAAACGGGATTGCTTGGGAAAATGCTTTTATGACAGTTAGCTATACTAGACTCATTGTATTCTTATAATCTACCAGTCAAGTAACCTCATCATAAAGAAATGAAAGTCTAGGGGTATAATATACCCTCTACCCAAGATATTAGAGGAAATATTTGAACTAAATTATTTCTGTATGTTCAAAGTAAATATCTCTCTGCTTAATAATAAGATAATAGTGTTGATTGTGGTAGTAATGGTGAACATGATCAAGATGATGATGATGATGATGATGAAAAGACAATGATAATTGCAATGACAACAATGACAATGAGGAGGAAAAGAACAATATGAACTTAGTAGGGATGACTTACTCTGGATATGGTCAGGATAGAGCTCTTAACAGGCTAAATGTCCATAAATTATCTCTGTTACTAGACTTACCCACAAGAAGGAAGCACTAAATGGCAAAATATAGACATTCATCCAGGACTGACAATTACTCCAGTATTCTTTTTACAATTACTAGAGGCTCTACTAGAGCCAATGTCCTGTGGAGGGAAAGAACAAGGGGAAAACTGGAAAAATTAGATTTTCCCCACTATTAAGGCAATTAAATGTAAACTCTAAAATTCAAGAAATTAAAAAATATCCTTTACTTCTTCAACAGAAAAAAAAAGTGAATTATTAAGATTGGCATTCTTAGACAAATTATTGTATTCAAAAGTATCCTGTCCAAGTCTCCAAAAAAATGTAATGACTAAAATAAAGCTTTTTGTTACATAATGAACCAATTGAATACATTAAGAAAAATATGAGAAGGAACTGGATTTGGAAAGATAAGAATAAAGGTCAATTAAAATACATGAACATTAAGTAAACATTAAGTAAGTAATCCAGTTTTTAAAACATGAATCAATCATTCTGCCATCTTTCCAAAATGGAATTGATACTGCCCAAAAATAACAATCAAAGCTGACAATTATAAAGCACTATCAATTTGCATAATGCTTCTATACATCATTTAGTCTTTTCAATAATCTGATAAGTATTACATATATTATTATCCCCATTTTATTTATTTAAGAAATATGAGGCTCAGAATTTCTTCAATATCCTTCAATCAGTACTTGTCAGAAGCAATATTTAAAGCCATTTCTCATCTACCTCAAATCCAGATCTCCTCAACAGTGACAATGGATTTTCAATGCACCCCAAGTTTTCTAGTCATAGAATTCAAAGTTGAAAGGGGGAATGCTTTGGTCAAATAATATTAGTTCTTTTCCAGGACCCAAATAAAGAGAAGGAGCTCAAGAAGACTTTTTTTAAAAAAAGATTGTGTTTTTGTTTATGAATCTCAAACTAATTAAATTAAATTTTATATTCTCCTCACCTCCAATTAAATCAATAACTTTGTCACCAAAAATCACATAAGAGCTCTATTTTAAAAATATATAATAATAATTATAAACATTCCAGGCAGAAGGTAGAAGAAAACAAATTCTGTTTTATTTTTATAGCACCACTAATATTCTAGGTACTGTGTGAGGTATATTACAAATACACTTTCATTTATTCTTTATGATAACCCTGGAAGATAAATGCTATTATCTACACTTTACAGTGGAGGAAACTGAAGCAGATAGAAATTAAATGACATGCCCAGGGTCATATTAAGTGCTTAGGCCAATTTTGAACTCACTTCTTCCTGACTCTAGGCCAGTATTCTAACCTCTGAGACACCTTCTATAAATTATATACTCTATAATCTTCTCCCAACCATTTCCCTACAAAATTAGTTTAGCCCCAGTGATTCCCAATTGTCTATCCACATTTTTCCATCAAAATTACTACAGTAATCTCCTACATGTCCTTTCTGATGTTCCTTTCTAGTTATTTCCTCATCCAATCAACCCTGCATCTTAATACCAGATTTCTATTCCTAAAACTATGCTTTCAGGGTGGTGTGACTCCTCTAAAATCTAAAACTGGCATATATTTTATCTTATACTTTTCTCTCTTCCCACTGAACTTGGCATACTATCACATTCATAGTATCTGATTTCCTCAATAATTGACTAGCCCGTTATTAATCTTAATTCCATTACCTGCTTTTCAAGAGCTATTTTGCTAAACAGTAATGTGATCCTGAAGAAGTAATTTAACCTCTCTCAGCATGCACATGACATTCCTACAATCAAAGAACTGAATTTTAAAATAATCCCCAAGGTACCATCTAATTTCCTGAATATATTATAAATAGCTTCCATAATCCAAGTCCATTCTACCTAAACTTATTTCACATAATTCAAAGACAGTTTCTTGCTTTCCTAATCAAATATCAAATGCTGTGGAAAGAAGAAAATTAAGGAACAAGAAAGTCAGTACCATTTATGATAAATTACAAATCACTGGTACCTTTAAAGAAATCATATTCAGTAGATAAATTGGGATAGGAACCAGACTGCAAGGGCTTTGAACAATGAGTATGTGGCAAGGAAGTGGAAACCACAATTTTCTAAGAATTGTGATGATCATAGAAAAAATAGTAATTAGATGTAACGGTCCATGTGTCTAGACACAACCACATTGTTCATGTTGACAAATTAAGTTTCTAATAGACAGGAAACGATTAAAAATATAAAAAAAGAGAAATACAGAAGCTCACATTAAAAGCTTCAGAAGAGTAGGTACTATAAATTACATTTATTTTATATTCCCCACTGTACTTGACAAATAAGTAGATTCTCAATAAACAGTCATTTCTCTATTATCTCATAAATATACCCTTAATGAACTGTATGAGAAGGAAAAAAGAGAATCTGCAAAGAATAATTATTGTAAAAAAAATAATAGAAAACAACAAACAATGAAATAATACTTTGGGATAAAGGAATTTCCAGAGGTCCTCACCAACTTCAGCACTTTTACCTTTTATGATATGCAGTAATGGACACTATCCATTAAGTGGTTCATAAAAGAAATTTCAGCAAAATTATACATACCTATGTTCAGCATTTAGCTCATTTATACCACAATTTAAAATAAAAGTAATTCTCAAACAAGTCATGGGACATACATTTCTTCCACTGCAATCTTTCAATATTATTGCTGCATCATTTAATATCTAGCCATAAAACAAAAACAATCATTCCACATCCTCATCCAAAAATAGACAAGTGTCAAGAGAGAAAGAGAGAAAAGCGGAAAGGGAGAGAAAGAACAGAAAATGCCTTATTACCTAGGTTGAAGACAGAAGAGTAATAATAGTTCCTGACCTACATTTTTATTTGCCACTTTTACACTGACATTTCAAATTCACCATGTGAAAAATTTAACTCATTGAGCCATTTCTTAAGGATCTGTCTAGAAAATAAATAAAAGAAAAAAGCATCACTGTTCAATCTAGAAAAATTTCATGAGTTCTATAAGCCAGTTGCTCACTTTGCTATAATACCTGTCTATATATCTGTTCTGACCCCAATTTTCAATGCTGTGGATTCAATTTATTGAATGAAAGAAGTAGCTGCTTATAGGTAAAGTCATGAAATATAATATTTCTCTTATTGATTAATTATTGATTAAGCTGCTACCAAAGGTGCAGGTCAAAATAAGAAAAGCCTGAAGAGTTATTTGTATAACCTGATTTATACAGCTGTTCAGTGCTATGCCACTCAAAGTATAACTCTCCTGTTTTTAGGAATTCCTATGTTCAGCATTTAGCTCATTTATACCACAATTTAAAATAAAAGTAATTCTCAAACAAGTCATGGGACATACATTTCTTCCACTGCAATCTTTCAATATTATTGCTTTTTTTTAGGAATATTCCTTGCCCTTTTTTGGTATCACTGTAGAAAATACATATCTATTTACCTCAGCAAAGCTATGCCTAAAACTGAATTCAGAATCTTTTACTTTAAATTTTCCTTACTTCCTAACTTCCTTAGCACTATCAAAGGTACCACCATCTTCCCAGCCCCTCAGGTTCACAAGCTAGGAATGAGCCTTGGTTTTTCACTCTCTTACTGTCCATATCCAATGTATTTCCAAGAACTTAAAATTTCACCTTTGCAAATACACACTCTTAAAACACAGCTTTCTCTCCTCTGATAATGTCATCACTACAGCAGAAGCTATCATCACCTTATGTCTGGATTACTGTTATAACCTGCTGATGGGTCGGCCTGCTTCAATTATCCTCCCAATCAATTACCAGTGATTTTCCTAGGGCTTACTAAGTCGTCACCTACCGCAACAAATTCCAGTGGCAGCCCATTATCATCAGAATAAATAGAAAAATGTTCAATTTGGCCTTACATAACATAGCCACCTCCAACTTTTCCAATCTTATTTCCTGTAACCTACTCTTCAATCAAAAGACACTGCTTTCTTTGTTGTTTTTCAGTCTTTCATTTATGTCCAACTCTTCAAGACTCTATAGATCATACCATGCCAAGCCCTTCTATTGTCTTTTTTCTTAAAGTTTATCCAAGTTCATATTCATTGTTTCTATCTAGATCCAACTCATCTTCTGCCATCCCCATTTCTTTTTTGTCTCCCCCAACACCAGGATCATTTTTCTTTAGTCCCATTTTCTCATTATTAGGTTAATAAACTTAAGCTTCAGTTTTAGTATTTGAGTTTCCAGTGAACAGACTGAATTAATTTAGGTATCAACTGATTTGATCTCCTTGTCATCTAAGGGACTCTCAACAATCTTCTCCAGCAATACAATTCAAAAGCATTGATTCTGTGATGCTCACCTTCCCTTATAGTACAACTCTCACAACCATTGTGGTTGTTGTTTGTTCTTCATCATTGAAGAAGACTATGACATCAGGGAAGGGATGCCATGACATGCAAGTGAATTGGATTTAAGTGAGGAAGAGCTGTGAAAAGTTATCAGCCTCACTTTCACAAATCTCAGTTTAAACGGAGCAACATTCAATCAGTGATTAGGGCTAGATAAGAAATGAGACAGAAAATTTTTATGTATGTATGTATGTATGTACGTATGTATGTATATGTGTGTGTGTGTGTGTGTGTGTATACACATGTATAAAATCTGGAAGGAGATTTGTGTTTAAGGTATGCTCCTTAAGAAAAAAAGAAAAAGAGAAAGCATGTAAACCCCAAGATATCTTGTGATATTCAGCAATTTAAACTGACATTTCTTTGGGCAGAGTGCCTACAGGTAAGGGTATGATCCCTTATTTAGACAGAGGGAAGGAAAAGAAGAGTTTCTTGAAATACTGACCTGATTTGATCTCCATGGTGTCTAAAGTACTCTCAAAAACCTTCTCCATACTTACACGAACTGATGTTAAGTTAAGTGAGTAGAACCAAGAGAACACTGTATGCAGCAACAAGATTATATGATGATCAACTCTGATGAACGTGGCTCTTTTCAATAATGAGATGATTCAGGCCAATTCCTATAGACTTGTGATAAAGAGAGCCATCTGCATCCAGAGAAAGAGAGGACTATGGGGACTGAATGTGGAACACAACGTAATATCTGCACTTTTTTATTGCTGTTGTTGTTTGCTTGCTTGTGCTTTCTTTCTCATTTTTTTCCCTGTTGATTTGATTTTTTTTGTGCAGCATGATAAACATAAAAATATATTTAGAAAAATTACACGTTTAACTTATACTAGATTACTTGTAAGTCTGAGGGGAGGGGCAAGAGGAAGAGCGAAAAATTTGGAACACAAGGTTTTACAAGGGTGAATATTAAAAATTATCTTTGCATGTATTTTAAAAAATAAAAAGATATTATATTTTTTTAAAAATCTTCTCCATGACTACAATTCACAAGTGTTGACTATGCAGTACTCATCTTTACTTATAATCCAACTCTCACAACCATACACTACAACTGGAAAAATCAGTTTTGACTATACAGACTTTGTTGGTAAGGTGATGTCTCTGCCTGTTAGTATGCTGTTCAGATTTTGCTTTAACTTTCAGTCCATGGAGCAAGCATCTTTTAATTTCCTAGCTCCAGTCACCATCTGCAGTGAACTTTGAACCCAAGAATATAAAATTTGACACTGCTTTCATTTCCTCTTCCTCTATTTGCCAAGAAATGATGGGCCCAGTTGCCAAGATCTTTATTTTTTGATGTTAAGCTTCAAGTAAACTTTTACAGACTTCTTCACCCTCATCTTCTTAATTACTCTTTAATTTCTCCCATCAGAATAGTATCATCTGTATATCTGAAATTGTTTATATTTCTCCTGGAAACCTTAATTTTGGCTTTTGATTCAGCCAATCTGGCATTTCACATGATATCCTTTGCATATAAGTTAAATAAATAAGGTAATAACATATAACCTTGCTGTCTTCCTTTTCCAATATTAAACCAATCAGTTGTTCCATGTTCAGTCCTAATTGATGCTTCTTGGTCCATGTCCAGTTCTTCAGGAGACAAGTAAGGTGATCTGGAATTCCCATCTTTTTAACACAATTTGTTATGTGTTCCACAGAGTCAAAAGTGTTAGTATGGTCAATGAAATAGAAGTAGATATTTTTTTCTAAAAATCCATTGATTTCCTATAATCCAGCAAATATTAGCAATTTGATTCCTTTATCTCTTAGAAAACCAGCCTATTCTTCTTGCCATTCTCCCTTCCCATACTGCTAAAGCCTATCTTGCAGAACTTTAGTCATTACCTTGCTGGCATGTGAAATAAGTGCAATTGTTTTATAATATGAACATTCCTTGGCATTTCTCTTCTTAAGGATTGGGACATAATCTAATATTTTTTCAAACTGATGGCCACTGTTAATTTTTCCAGATTTGCTAACTTATCAAGTGCACCACTTTAACAGCATCATCTTTTAGGATTTTAAATAGCTCAGATGGAATTCCATCACCTCCATTAATCTTATTGTTAGTAATTTTTCCTAAGGTCCACTTGACTTCATTCTCTAGGATGTGTGACTCTCGATCAGTAACCACACCATAGTGATTATAAATGATGTTATGATCATTCCTGTTTAGTTGTGTATTCCTACCACTTTTTCTTAATCTCTTCTGCTTCTGATAAATCTATGTAATTTTTGTCTTTTATCATAACCATCTTTACAAAAAACATCCATTTTATGTATCTAATTTTCTTAAAGTGATCTCTTGTTTTTCTTATTTTACTATTTTCTTCTATTTCTTTGCACTGCTTTTTTTAAGAAAACCTTAGCTCTCCTTGCTATTCTCCGGAATTCTGCATTCAGCTAAGGTATATTTTTCCCTTTCTATTTCCTTCTTTCCCTAGCTATTTGTAAAGCCTCATCAGACAGCCATTTTGCTTTCCTGCTCTACGTTTTTTTGGAAATGACCGCCTCTTTGCTATTCTCAAAAAAGACACTCTATCTCTAGACTTCGGATATTTTCTCTGCCTAGAATGCTCTCCCTCAGAATCTTTAACTATTTCCTCCAATTCTCTACTAAAATCTCATCTTCTACAGGAAGCTTTTCCCAATCCCTCTTAATTCTAGTCCCTTCTCTTTGTTAAGTATCTCCTCTTTATCTTGTTTGCTTGCTATCTCCCCCATTAAACAATACATTCTTGAAGCATACTGCCTCTTTTTATCTCCCCAACATTTAGCACAGTGCCTAGTACACACAGCAGATACTTAATAAATATTTACCAATAAATATATCATGTAAAAATGATATATAAATATTGCTGATGAAAATACCATCTATCTTCTCTCCTCATCCTGACTGAAGAAATTATGAGTGAATCATTCAAATTGCTACCTAGTAGACAATATTTCACTTATAAAATAAAGTTTCAAGCAAATTTCATTCAACTGGGCAGTTATTTGTTGTGGATATTCAACCCTAATTTAATAACTATCACTTAGTAACTTTGGTTTAAAAAGGCATGTTTATTTTTCCACTTACTGCCAGCAGGCCAAGAGGTATGAAACACACATATAAACAGTAGAGTATCTAACATATTTAGTAGTGATAAAATGCTGAAGTAAACCAAGTTCAAAACCAACTTAGAATCTTAACTATCAGCTTTCCATAAAGTAAGATTTGTTAATGAGCCTGAAAAATTTTGATTTCTGGTAAAAATATAATGGTATAATGAATATTAGTGCTCATATTATTTAAAAAGAAAAACCAGAAAAGAATTAGAAAATTAGAACAGAATTATCTTTCACAGCATGGCAAGGGGGAAAAATTCTTAAATAAGGGATAAAGATTATCTTTGTAACAGACCATGTAGACAAGCAAAACAAATTGGCCACGACCAGTTTGTCTCATTCTATATCTTGATTGCACCACTGCTCTATCAGGAGAAGAAAAGTACTTTCCATCAGCAATTCTTAAGAAATGAGGTTAGTCACTACATTGATAATAAGATTTGATAAATCGCTTAAAGCTATCTACTTTTTCAATGATGATGTACAATTATTCTCTGGATTATGCTCACTTCACTCTGGCTCACTCATTACAAATCTTCCCAGGTTTTTCTGAAACTGTCCCTTTCAAAGTTTTGAATCAAAGATCTGATTATTAAGCAAATTGGTCAGTGACAAAAAGAAAGGCCCCATATACACTAAAATATTTTAAAGCATTTTTCATAACAACAAAGAAGCGACATGTGCCTACCATCAGTGATATGTCTGAACAAATTATGGAACAAGATTTTAATACAATACTACTCTGTTATAAGAAGAAATAATGAATACATACATGATGAAATATGCTTCCCACCTACTAAGAGACAAGTGATGGACTAAAAATACAAAATGAGACATTATCTTTCATGGGTAATGCAAAGATTTGTTCTGCTTGACTATACATGTTTATTAAAAGGGAGGTTTATTTTGTTTGTATGTATGCATGGTTTAATTTTGAGGGGGGAGAAGAGGAAATGGAAGGGGAGAGATAATGTGACAATAGTCATGAAAGGGACAAAAGTATCAATGAATTAGTAAAAAAAAAAGCATGAAAGAAAGAAAGAAAGAAAGAAAGAAAGAAAGAAAGAAAGAAAGAAAGAAAGAAAGAAAGAAAGAAAGAAAGAAAAGGACAAAAGATAAAAAAAAAAAGATTTCAGACAAATACCAACAAGTAGGACAGCTTTGAAATCAATTTATGGAATTTATTCTATACTTTAAAGGAAAAAAATTAGGGTGAGTGGGAAGGCAAAGGGGCAGGGCAGAGTGAAGAGCTACTATACCATATACAATCCTCTTTTTCTGGGTTTTCTTTTTTTGTATATGGAAATTCTTGTGTTTGTTAGTCTTGTCAAGTAAAGAATATCAGCAAATCAATAAACATTTATTAAGTGTTAGGCATCCCTAAGTATTAATATTTGGCACAAATATCAAAGGAAAAAAGAACATATATATGTATATATGAAGATGCATCTCTCTTCCATCTTTGCAGATATGGTGACCAACTATGAATGTGAAACATTGTATATAATGTCATGCTTAACTGATATATGCTAATTTACTTTGGTGAACTTTTTTCTCTTTTGTTTTCTATTATGTGATAGATCTCTTAGTAAAGGCGATAGGTGTTATACCATGAAATAGTATCATAAAAACAAATCAATAAATTTAAATATGTATATTATATGTGTGTGTATGTGTATAAAATTGAGAAATATTAAAATAGTTACAATATCTTGCCTACGGTGGATGGTATAAATGCAAATTAGAATTATAGATTATCGTTTCAGCCCAACCTTTATTCTATTGATCTTAGTGAGACTTATGTTAGGCATAGGTAAAAGATATTATCAATTATATCCCTTGATTAGTGCTAGAGCCTAAACTGATGATCAATCAATCAATATATATTTATTGAGGACTAACTATATGCAATTTGCCAGACTATGATCTGAGGATACAAAGACAAAAATGAAATAATCCCTGCAGACAAGGGACGTTTTAATGGCAAGAATGTTTCAAATGTCTTTTTTGAAAGAAGTTCATCTTTTTTTTACTGATGATTTCTTGCAAATGAAGAAAAAATAGGTTTTTCCAATTGTCTTTCTTCATTATCAAAAGTCTTCTTCCTGACAACTTGAAATATCTGTTATTTTTTTACTGAAATGGTGACATTTAGTTGGAATTTGAGATCTGGAATTTTTTCTATCAGCAATTCTATCAATCAGTACTTTCTGTCTATACTCTAGAAACACACACACACACATATAGATGAAAACAGTTACTTCGTTTTTGTCCCTGTTTCCCTAAGCCTAACACCGTGTACAGAAAATTGCACAAAAAACTTTGAAATATTTGTTCATATATACAGTATATGTGTATGCATACAAACATACATAATCAATAAATACTAATTGTTTACATATCAAATATTAAACACACGTGTGAATATGTATTATATATAAGTAGATATAGATAGATAGATAGATAAAAACACACACACAAACATTTCCAAAAGAAAGACTTTTAAAACTATACATGACTAAAAGAAAAAAGCAAAGCAAAATATTTAGTCTGTACATACACACACACACACACACACACACACACACACACACACACACAGCTTTTATAAAAGTACAGTAATTTTGTGACTTGCATAAAACATAGATAGGATGATCTCACATTGATTTTAAGGATAGGGGCCAAGGAACTTACAACCAAGTGTTCATCCTTGAAGTCCTCCAGATGGCCTCTTCATGACAGATGATAAGAAAATTCACACTTACCAATCCAGCACTCTAAACGGGCACAGGGAGTTGTCTTCACCACATCCGGAGGATCCACACCTACATTTAGGCACAAAACTAAGGCAACGCTAACCGTCTTCATCTGGGAACACAACAGAGAAACCAAAAAGAAAAATGTTTTCATGTGGACACTGATATCATCTGTTTTCTATAATCAGAGGACACTGCTCTGCCTTCACATTTTAGCAAGACTCTTCTAATCATCTCAAAAAATCTTTATTAAGCGCTTACCATATGTACCCATATGTACTTAGGTTTGGGGTTACAAAGGAAGGATGTTGTTCCAGTCAGAGCGCTTATAGTCTACTACATGGAATACAATTTGTCCTCAGGTAGGCATAACACAAGATAAAGTATGATAAAGGCAAAGAAATGGACAAGACAAAGCACTCAGGGAACCTAAAATAAAATACTTTTAACAAGAAAGAATCAAAGCTTTGTGAAATTGTTAGTTATTGTTGCTACTGGTTTTAATTAAAGTAATTCCATGAGGATGTATAGGAAGTCCCTAAAATATATAAAACATAAACTAATTCTGTTCCAAATGTTCACTTGTGAGATTTTTTCTTTGAAATGATATGGTAATTAAGTTCCCAGATTAGTCCATAAAAACTCATTTAAACCATAACACAAAAATGCTATATAAATGTATATTTGAAAATAAATATTGTTAGAAACACAAAAACACATCATATAGTATAATCTTTTAGTCCTGTAATTTCTGGAAATAAAGGGGAAAGTATCAGGAAAAATTGTTAAACTGACATATTTCCTGTTATTCCTGTATTATCTCAAGTAGCAACCTCCCAAAAAGACTGCCATGACAGTTTAAGTGGAAAAGAATAACAAGATTGCCATTTCTAGCCTATTTCTTTGCAATTATTTGCATTTCCAGTAGGATTAAGGTTAGCAAGAATGGAGGGGTTTAAGAGAGTAAGTTTCTTCAACAATTTTTTGAGATCATGCCACCTGCTGCCTTCCAGCCATCTCTCCAAAACCTCTTTTCTTTTCATTTGTACCTGCAGTGTATACAACACCCCTATAAGAACCAACATTGGCCTTGGTTTTCCAGAAGAAACTCTTCGGAATGAGAAAGGTATAAGAAAAGAGAAATGTTGCTTACTCTTCTGTCTCTTCTAGAAATATACAGATGCAAGCTTATCTAATATACAAGATTTTCTTTGACTTTTGAGTTCCACATTTTCCAGGCTCTATAAAATTCTCACTAGTTCCACAATCACCCCCATTCTCATCAAAAGCATGATCACAATCACGATAATTAACATTACATAAAGCTTACAGGTTAGCCAAGAGCTTCACATATATTAATATATTTAATCTGTACAACAATCTTGTGATGGAGATGGTACTATTATCCCCATATTTTAGATGAGGAACTCAAAAGTTTAGAGAAGTGGTATAGTTAGTCTGAGGAAGATTTAAATGCTGTTCTTCCTGACTACAGATCCAACATTATATCTGAATGTCTCATTCCTGTAGTCTGCTGTCTTGTGATCCAATAACAAATTGATTCAATAATTTTGTAAACTATCAAAGTACTTTACCTTCTGAGAAGAGAGAATACCAATAAGTGAATAAGAGTGAGATTGTGTTGAGAAGGAAGAGAGAGTTCGGGTTTTCTTAATTTCTTTTAACTAAACACAAATACCTCTTGGTGGAAGTATATTGAGATACAAAGCAGCCACAAAGGTAAACAACATATGGAGAACATAATTGTCCCTTCGAAATTCAAAGATAATATTTACATTTGTTACTTCCTTTCAAATTTTCAGGTCCCAAAATGAAATTAATTTGGATATTAAAACACTAAACCTGATGTTCTGGCCTCACAGTATTAAAGATAAGTAGTATAAGTATGCTCAATAACCCTATACCAAGAGCCCAGAGACAAGAGGCAGAAAATTAAAAGAAGAGAATAGAAGACTCAAAAAGGAAGGCCAAAGTAATGTTTCCATTTCCCCAAAGTATAGCCAGTAGCAAACAGCTTGCCTACCTTCAACTTTCCAGGCTTCATATGAATAAACTAGGTACCATTTAAATGATCTTCTGATGATAAACAATCTTACAGAATTAAGAATGAGAGTTAGGAGATCAACCAATGTGGAGGTCAATGAGTAGGGCATGATAACATGAAACGGAGTTTTACAAAGGATTTCACTTAAAGAATAGAGGTGCTACCATTGCGGGAAAGCTGCTGAGACAGAGGTGTAAAAATAGCTGGAAGAACAGATGCTGAGATGGATTAGAAGTATTGTCATTTTTATTCTCTTGGTGTAGCCTAACCAAAAGCACTAAATAACTATCCAGATATTAGGAAATGCACTGTTCACCTTCTCACAAAGGAGAAGAAAGAATAAGAATAATGAAGACATATTTTTGGACATGCCCAAAGTGGGAATCTGTTTTATTTTTCTATGGATATTGTTAAGACAGGTTTTTTTCCCCTTCCTTTTTTCCCCCAATGGGTGGATATGGGAAGAAGAGAAGAGAAATTCTTGCTAAATGAAAAAAGTTTTAAAATTTGAATACTTACTTGAATTACACTTTATGAATGATAATTTTTATTCCATTATGATCATTAAAGGGTATGTTTAATTATTTTACTTTTTTATATTTATTTGTAAGTTTGTTTTACCCTAGCACATAGTTAATTTTCATAAAGGTGACACACAAAACTGAGAAATATCTCTATTGCCTTCTATTCTTATTCAGTAATGATCAATGATCACAAATCTAACTTCAAAAATTCGTTCACATCCTTAACTTTTCTTACTTTTTTTTTTAAGATAAAATATATTAGATTTAAAGAACACATAGATTTTTTCTATGTCATTGTTCAGTTATTTTAGTCGTGTCAAACTCTTAGTGACCCCCATATGGTTTTTTGTTTTGTTTTGTTTTGTTTTGTTTTGGCAAAGGTACTAGAATGGTTTGCCATTTCTTCTCCAGCTTATTTTACAGATGAGGTAATTGAGGTGAACAGAGTTAAGTGACTTGCTCAGGATCACACAACTAGTAAATGCCTGAGGCCAGATTTGAACTCAGAAAGATGACTCTTCCTGACTCCAAGCAAGGTACTTTGTCCATTGTTCCATCTAGCAGCCAACTATTATAATTTTTGCTAATTCTTCAACTAAATATTTTCTTTTTTAAGTACCGTAAGTGCAAGTAATTTATGAGATGTTATTAGATGATTCTATTATCTACAGTACCTTTAAGTATAATGTAGTTACTCTACTGCATTTTTCCCTTAATCATACAGTTTTTACTTTTGCTTGAGACCACAATTGTTACTCCCTACTTTTTTTTTTAACTTACTAGAAGCATAATAAATTCTATTCCATCCTTGAATATCAACTCTCTGTAAGTCTTTAATATTTTTAGTGTGTTTCTTGTGAATATTGATAAATTCTGCTTTCTACTCCATTTTGCCAACTTCTTCCATATCTCATCACATTGATTGTTATGACTATATGTTTTCCTCTCTTTTCCTCCAAGCCACCACATCTTTGCAGAAAGAAAGAAGAGAAAGAATTTAATCAGCACAACTTATATCTTTGTGATTTATTCAATATTCCTTGGTTTCTTGACTGCCCTCTATTAAGGTCCAAGTTTTGATTTTTTTCCCTATTATTTCCAAAATGTTGTCTTGCCTCTTAAGCCCTTCTTCCTTTTTCCATTCTTATACTGTTTCTCAGTTAAATTTAATGTATTACGAACTGATGCTAAGTGAAACGAGCAGGGCCAGGAGATCATTATATACTTCAACAACAATACTATATGATGATCAATTCTGATGGACCTGGTCATTTTCAGCAATGAGATGAACCAAATCAGTTCCAATGGAGCAGTAATGAACTGAACCAGTTACACCCAGGGAAAGAACTCTGGGAGATGAATAAGAACCATTACATTGAATTCCCAATCCCTATATTTTTGCCTGCCTGCATTTTGGATTTCCTCCACAGGCTAATTGTACAATATTTCAGAGTCCAATTCTTTTTGTA
Organism: Antechinus flavipes; assembly: GCF_016432865.1. Taxonomy (NCBI): domain Eukaryota; kingdom Metazoa; phylum Chordata; class Mammalia; order Dasyuromorphia; family Dasyuridae; genus Antechinus; species Antechinus flavipes. Next base: position 166,898,692 of record NC_067401.1, read on the forward strand.
CAGCAAAATAACGGTTTGTTCATGTATACTTAGTTTGTAAATTTATACTTTAATATATATAACATCTACTGGTCATCCTGCCATCTAGGGGAGGAGGGAAGGGGAAGGAGAGGGAAAATTGGAAGGTTTGGCAATTGTCAATGCTGTAAAATTACCCATGCATATAACTTGTAATTAAAAAGCTATTATAAATAAATAAATAAATTTGATGTATTTCTATAGGAAACTAGATATTTAATTTTCCTTTGTCTAATTCAGATAAGAATGAAGTACATGATATGTCCACTGACCTCATTAATTTATTTTCCTTTTCTTTTTATAACCCAATTATGCAGAATGGTAAGTTTCAAAACTTTCCTGGTATATTGCTTTTTATCTGCTTTTTCTCTCTTCTCTTAAAATACTTCTGGCCAATCAACAATATAAAAACTAGAGTCTCTTTATGCTACTGTAATGCCGGAGAAAATGAGGCAAGATAGAAATTAGAGAGTTTTTAATATTTTATTTGGATTTCTGAGAGGGAGAGATTGTGCTAGGGGCATGATGCCCTCAGGGCTGATATCCAAAACATCCAGCAGCCAATGTGAGTTCTCAATGACATATTTAAAGCTCTTAGCTCATGTAGTTAAACAAAGGCAGGGGATGGAGTGTAAACTCTGGTAAGCGGGAATCTCTAGTCAGGGACCATCAATGCGGTAGTGACAGATTGGGGGATAGGTTCATAAATCCTTACAAACTGGGAGTTAAGGATTTAACTTAGAGCCAGGAAGTCTGAAACTTAAGAGTTATAAACAATGCCAATTAGGTATCTGAAATAGGACAGCTGGAGTCTTATCTTCTGGAATGTCAGATCTTCACAGCCTTAAATTATCTCAATTCTACTGGGCAGAAAAGGAGGGTTGCAACCAGGGAAATTGAGGAAGAACAATTCAGGAAAACTAAGGCAGAACAATTTAGGAAAATGGAGGCAGGACAATTAGAGAAACTAAGTCAGGATAATAAAAGGAAACGGTGGCACAACACTACTTAACTGTATTCCTCTATGACCCTTTATGACACTGAGATTTCAAAGAAACCCTTGTCTCTTCTCCCCTTTTAAAAATGTAAGACTTCATAATTTAGCCCTTCCCCAAAACTCAAAGATATTTAACTTTAAAGTTAATATTAAAGCCAATGGAAGCAGCTCAGCCCAACTTAGGAAAACAAATGTACATCCTTCTTTGTGCTAAAAAGACACAGAAAAAGTATTATATTACCTGACATTATCTTAAAGCCTACCAATGAATATGTGCTAAAATAAATGTGACCAACCAAGCCAATTTTTTTTTTTAAGCCATTCCTTAGTTGATAAATGGTGAAAGGATAAAAACAGTTTACAGAAGAAATCAAAGCTATCAATAGCTTTACCAAAAAAAATGCTTGAAATAACTACAAATTATGAAATGCAAATTAAAACAACTCTAAAATAACCACTTTACAATTATCAGATTGGCAAACCTGATAGAAAAGGAAAATGACAAATCTGGGAAGGGATGGAAGGTAAATGGAAAAACAGGGACACCAGAGCACTGCTGGTAGCTGTGAACTAGTCCAACCATTCTGGAAAACAATCTGGAACAATACCCAAAAGGCAAAAAAAACTATGCATACTCTTTAACCAACTATTTCTATACCCACTATATCCACTATTAATTCCATATGCCAAAGATATAAAAGAAAAGGGCAAAGTACCTATATGTACAAAAATATTTATAGTAGCTCTTTTTATGGTAATAAAGAATTAGAAATTGCAAGGACATCCATCAATTGGCATATGGTTGAACAAGTTATGGTATATGATTGTGACAAAATATTATTGTGTTATAAGAAATGACAAGTAGGATGGTTTCAGAAAAATCTGGAAAACTTATATGAATTGATACAAGGTAAAGTGAGCTAAAACAGGAAGACACTTCAGTAAGAGCAATATTGTAATAAAAATCAATTGTGAAAAACATAGCTATTTGGATTAAGACAATGATCTAAAGAACTAAAGGGCACATGATGAAAAATATTATCTGTCTCCAGAGAGAGAAGTGATGAACTTTGAATAGAGATTGAAGCATACTTTCTTCACTTTTGTTAATTTTCTTGCATCTTTTTTTTTTTGCAACATTAAGATGGAAATTTTTTTTTGCATCATTGTACATGTATAATGGGTATCATATTGTTTGCCTTTGCAATGGCTAAGGGAAAGAATAAAGAAGGAAGAGAATTTGGAACTCTAAATTTTTTTTTAAATGAATATTAAATAAATAAAAAGAGTGGAAAGGAAGATAAAATAAAATGAATGTAACCTAAAACTTGGTCTCTAAGTAAATTCCAAAGTTGGGCAATGATAACAATCAGTAAATAATTTAAACCAAACCCTAGTTCATTAATAGTTCTAACAAGAAAAAGGTCATTATCATAAGGAACGATATATAAATTGATGTGTGGATTTTACAAATCAGTTCATAATTATGAACTTCAATCTCTATAATGAGAGAGTTAAACTATGTAATTTCTAAGTTTCCTTCCAATTCTTATATTCTGTTGATCTATGATTCAAAATTTGCTATTCTCAAGCTGGATGGTAAGTCCTTTGAAAACAAGACCTAGTGTTGGATGGAAACCAGTTCTCAATCTGGCTTAAACAATAAAAGGTAAAGAGGTCAGGAGGAAAAAAAACAAATGACTAGTTAAAAGATTATTTATGTCTATCTCTCCCTAATCAACAGCAATAAGATTATCTCTATCTGAATGAAGTCAAGTAAATTCACTTCAGAGTTCTTTACGATTGTCTTACATTTATTTGATAAAAACAATACATTGCTTTAAAAGTAATTATTTGGCACAATAAAACCTCCCAATTTTTTAAATGAAATTAAAATTAAAATCAATTTCAAGTTTCTATTTTCATGACATTATCTAAGATCTAAGCTTTGTTCATCAAAAGTGCTTAATAAATGTTTCTTTAATGAATGAACAAATGATTCAGCACATAGAAATGACATCAATTTGGAGTCAACTGCCTTCTTTTACTTGATGAAATGATATTGTATAATTTTTTTTCCTCCCATCTTTCTACTAAGAAGTTTTCTCCACTAAATAACTGAGCTCTAGAAAGGAAACTAAAAACAATATTGTGGCTTACCTATTTATGTCCAAAGTATTCAGTATTCCCTTGCTTGTCTGAAGCAAAGCCACCCCATTCCTCAACATCCCCGGGAGTATTCATTAAGATTCAGAGCAGAAGGCAAAAAACTTTCAGCAGCACAAGCACCATACAAATGTATAATTTATTAAGTAAGCCAGTAACTAGAATATACAGCACAACATAGAGTAATGGAGGAAAGAAAAATCCCAGTTGAAAAAGATAAAATTTAGTTTGCTCTCCAATATCATCTCAAATATTGTTAGGGAGGCAAAAATTGGTAAAAAATCTAAACAAATCTGCATATCAAACTATATTTTTGCTCTTGAAAGCTTATAATTTGGAATGTTGTAAAATTTAGTTATCACCATCAGAAACTCTGCTCTACTAAGTCAGGTTTCTAATACTTAAAAGAAATATTACACTTTCTCAGCAGCCTCTGATTTCAATTCATACATGTAAACAAGAAGAGCTGTAAATGCTATCAAATATTCAAATGGATCTGTAATCTCAAAGATTTGGAAGTTTCCTCCATTGATGAAAATCAAGACCCCCCTGGTGTCCACCCATCCTGTATAAGTCTTAATTATGTCTTTCATGATTTCACCACAGAGATAAATATACTGGAGCTCTTCCTCATCTGAAGAGGATTAACAATGGTATACATTTACTTTCCATTATCTATCATGCCTTCCCTTTATTATGTGATCAATTCATGCTCTCTTCCTATTATAAGATTCCTTCATGACAATTTTACTCCTATTGTTCCTTGATATTCCCCATTGGAACAGCAAACACACCAGCCTAAATACACCATGCTTCCTTAATCCTCAGTGACACTCAGCATATCACTGCTTCAAGGCCATTGCAGTACACACCTCTCCTCTTGTTCAACTCTGAGGCTAGCTCACTATTTGACTGTGCTGTTTGTCCCCAAAAGACATATATTAGGCATGAACTATAGGTTATCCATCTAAATACATACTGTATGTAACACAGTATAATATCACATACCAGTGGCAGATATTTGTCATCCAATTGGTCTTTTTTATGTGGATAATCAGGCCACACTTCTCTGAGTAGTTAACCTTTAGAGAGATTGCAATATTCTGAGATTTAATTTAAGTTGCATAATGTCATTCACATATAGCCAACAATGAAGAATTTTTTTTCAGTTGGATTTCCTCCATCAGTGGCAAATTCCTTTGGTAAGACATATCTCTTATGTTATGCCTGACTTGATGTATATGATCAAAGGATAAATGAACAGTCATTTCTTTTGTTCTATCTTTGAAGACATCTTAAGTGACTTTTGATATATACCTAGACAAAAATGCTTAAAGGCCACATTTTTTGCTAAGATCGATTTTTTTCATAATTAACATTTTATATTTCTCTATATATTCTGGTCACCTGTAAAATAGTAATAACATGATTCATTTTTGAATTAGCTTTTATAAAAACCTGATTGGGCTCATGACAAATGTGAGAAATACAGAGGAACAAGAAAAATAATACAAAACAAAATACAGGAAAGCAAAATTAAAAAAAAAAAACCACATAATTTGGAAATAAGTATATACCTTGATTATAGTCACATAAATTGTGTATATAAATATGTTCTAATTAATAAATAATTATTATGAGCAAGTTTCTTTTAAATATGGTACTCAAAATTTACAAAGCTCTTTTCTTTCAGCAATACTGTGAAATGAAGAGTATAAATATTATAACCTCCACTTTATAGATAAGGAAAGTTGTAATGTCCAGGCTAATTATGTGGAGGTCCTCTGAAGAGGCCTTGATCTAAGCAGGATAGTCACTTAAAGGAATAGAGTCTAAGTCTTTATTGTCTCCTTCACAGTCTGTTCACACACTGACTGTGTCCCCAGTTCTCTCAGCCCTTAAATACCCTATTACAATTACATCATTAATACTAATGATATTAGTATTCACACATATACTAAATATGTGTGAACTAGAGAACCAATTCATCACCATAGTAAGTACTAAGTATATGTAAAGGGAGAGACCCATTAGTTCATCAATTCCACTAAGTTAACACCTTGTTGTAAGTATTCTTGTTTTAAGTATACTTCTCCAGAGTTCCTGCCCTTTACAGAAAATGAAGGTCAGAGGAACTGTAATTTGTACAAAGTCAGGCAATTATAGCTGGCAGTCAGGATTCAAACTAGCTAAGTAAGAATCAAAGAAATCTAAGAAATCGGTACTAAATAAAAGAGAGAAAAGGCAAAAGTCAAGAAAGACAGGAAAAAAAAAGGTAAAGATGCCCTTTTTTTTCCTGAGGCATTTGGGGTTAAGTGACTTGCCCAGGGTCTTATAGCTATTAAGTGATGTGCTGAAAGTAGAATTTGAACTTAGATCCATCGTCCTGAACTATCCACTGCACCATTTAGCACCCAAATTTAACCAATTACTTACTAAGATTGTGTTACATCTGTTTTGTTTTGTTGTTGTTATTGTTGTTGTTGTTTTTTCAGAGATAATTATAAATTATTTTGCTAGTTTCTGCCTCATCAAAACTTTTCTATATTCATAGTTGTGTTTGGTTTGGGTTTGTTTTTTTTTTCACTAAGAGATGATGTCTACACTCTATACAGTTAAGTTAGAGAGAGGTCATGCTAGAATAAAGCAATTTAATGTATTAACTATAGGAAAAGCTTTAACAAATCCAAGGGTACACAAATAATTCCATGTTGATAAGAATATATGTTTTGAGCCTGGAAGTGAGTGAAATATCTCTACAAAGAAAAAATCCCATAATATGACAAATATGGAAAAAGCTTTATTTAGAACTCAAAAATCATGACAAAGCCCATATTAAATAAAAATGTGTTAACTGTAGGGAAAGTTTCTATTAGAAATTAAATCTTTAGTACAGGATTAAAAATGCAGATTGATCTAATGGAGCAGTAATGAACTGAACCAGCTATACCCAGCAAAAGAACTCTGGGAGATGACTAAGAACCATACATTGAAGTCCCAATCCCTATATTTTTGCCCACCTGCATTTTTTTATTTCCTTCACAGGCTAATTATACAATATTTTAGAGTCCTATTCTTTTTGTACAGCAAAATAACTGTTTGGACATATATATTTATTTTGTATTAAATTTATACTTTAATATATTTAACATGTATTGGTCATCCTGCCATCTAGGGGAGGGGGTAGGGGAAGGAGGGGAAAAATTGGAACAAAAGGTTGGCAATTGTCAATGCTGTAAAATTACCCATGCATATAACTTGTAAATAAAAAGCTATTAAAAATTTTAAAAAAAAAATGCAGACTGATTCACATGCTCTCCAAAGAGGCAATGAAGTAAAGAATATTACAATTTTTTTCTTGATTAAAAGATTAATTTCATTTTAATGTAATAAATAATAACATAAAAATTCTCAATATCATCAAAATGAAAGCTTACTGCATGTCAAGTATACATTGAATTACTTATTTTAAAATTTGTCTATGTAAATTAAATGTTTGGATTACACATTATACTCAAACTTGACTATAGAGAATTTTTGTTTTTGCTTAAACTGTTTTAGGAACACAAACATGGCTATGCTTATTTGTATTTCTTTTGTAACTATATTTTAATGCTACATCTATTTAATAATTATGAAGAAAAATTAGGCATGTTTTCCAAAAGAAAGTATTCAAAAAGCACATTGATTTCCTAAAGTGAAAAAACAAGAAGAACTCACAGGTTGTAAGGCAGAATAAAGCATTCTTTAAAAGAACAGAAGAAATGCTTCAAAAGAATCCCAAATATGAAGAATCTGAGAGGAAAGGAAGAATACCATGCATAAAAGGAAAGGAATACTAAGCACTACTGAACTACTGATGTTATGAAAAAAGTACAAAGCTTTGGAGAGTAGAGCAGAAGTTTCTAAACAAGTTGCAGATAAATGTGCTCCATAAAATGAGAGAAGCAGCACAGGGGCTACCAAGAATGAAAACATCATCTTTGTGGACACACAAAAAAAGAGACAAAGATACATTATAGAGTTCAAAGGAGATCCCCTATTTGACTGGAGCAATCTGAGGTCACTGTTCCATGCATCCAGGATAAGATAAAGAGCACTACAATTGAGTCCTTAGCAGAGCAACTAAAAAGTGATTAAATAAAGACTTCTTTCTAGAAATGTGAAGCATAATCTTTTTTTTGTTGTTGTTTTTTAAAATGGGATCAATGTAAAAGAAATTTAAACAAATGATACACAGGTATAACTAGCAATTCAAATACATTTTCATTTGTTCTAAGTTCCTCAAAGTAGATCTCATTTTAAAAAATGGTTATCCTTGAAAAAGAAATACAAAAAGATCCTAGTTCATCATTTTTTTCCTAATAATTCTACCCTGCTTAAAACATTACTCAAAGGATAAATCTTCAGCTTCTGTAATGGAAATATCAATTCTCTAAGCAGCCTGGAGGAGTAAGTAGAGGAGCAAAGGAGAATTTCAAAGAAACCTGAATTACAAGAAATTGAGCTGAGTAAAGTGAACAAAACTAGAAATAAATGAACACAGTATAATAAAGCCTATACTTAGTCACTGAATGGGTGCAGCCTCAGTCAAAATGAGATCTATTGAAGACCTTAATTTCAAAAGGCGAGTACCTCCCACTGCATCCAGGGTCATCTCCAGTCATCCTGCTCTATATCTGACCTTTGGACCCACATTGCTCTGGAGGGGAAAGTGAGGCCAGTGACTCTGCACAGTCTCCCTCCCTTAAATCCAATTCTTTTCCATGTCATGACATCACCTACCTGATTGTCATGGTCCTCTTCAAGAATGAAGGACAAACAACAATAGGTAAAGTTAAACGACTATGAAAGAATTAGGAAAAGTAGTATAATTTTGGTCATTATGATCCCAAAGGATTGATGATAAAACATGCTACCCAGCTGCTTAAAAAAGAAAGGAAAGAATAGAGAAGGAAACATGTGTTGTTTTGGATGTGGCCAAAGTGGAAATTTGTTTTGTCTATATGTTTTTGCAGTAAGTTTTATTTTTCTTCAGTTTTCAATTGGGAGATAAAGGTAAGGATAAGAAAATAGATTTTACTGACTGAAAAATATTAAATATAATTTTTGGAAAGCAATAGAATCAGTGACAATGAAACCCAAAGAAAAATTAAAGTTGAAGCTAAGAACTGACAAAATATTGCTTAAAAGAAAAAAAAAAGCTAAATCAATGCTTGGAAAACAACTTCTGAGGAAACTGGAAGCTAAAGCGTGCAGGAGAATTGTTGCGGAGGAACAGGGAACCTTTTTTCTTCTAAGGAAATTTTGGATACTTATAATATTTGCAGACTATATAAAATTATTAATTTATAGAACTCAAGCAATGGGAGGTTGTCGTACCTGGCTTTCAGTTCATCATCACCTGCAATTGGTGTGTGTGTGGTGTTACACCAGCACCTCCAGTGTAAGGGAGTAACTTTCCAAGGCTGTTTTTCCACCTTTGGTATCTATTTGTCACCCAACTCTAAACAATGGCTCCAAAAAGCTATATAGTATATACAGCAGCCATATCCTTAGTAAAATTTTGCAGGAAGATGGGCTTCACTAGGTTTGGGGTAACTAACTAGGTGAGTTTAGTTTCTCATACCAATGAGAACAATTTGTTCCAGACATGAAGGTAGAGTAAACAGGCACACTGTGGAGTGCTTAGAACTTGGTCAAACAGCGAAGACACCAAGATCATCCCCTGCATTCCAGGCCAATGCCAATCATCTTCACTTTTGCCAAGGGACTTTGATGATTTTGGAAGAGAGAGAGGCTGACAACTCAGCACCTCTGCTTCACCTACATCCAGCTCATTTGAAAGTCAAGACATAGTCCTATGATGTCACTGCTCCTCTTCAAAAAAGAAGAATCAATAACAGAATGGCATATGATTCTTGAAATGTAAAGATTAGCAAGAAGACCAGAGGCAAAAAAAAAAAAACAAAAACAACTCAGCTCCCTAACTTACTATGAAGGGAGAGGAGAGGAAGCTTATCATGGGCAAGAAAAAAGAAAAACTGTAAAGAAAAGTAAGAAAAGGTCATTTTTCTTTTTCTTTTTTTTAATTATAGCTTTTTATTTACAAGATGGGTAATTTTTCAGCACTGACCCTTGCAAAATGTTCTGTTACAACTTTTCCCTTCCTTCCCCCACACCCTCCCCAGATGGCAGGTAGACCAATACATGTTAAATATGTTAAAGTATATGTTAAATACAATGTATGTATACATATCCATACAGTTATTTTGCTGCATAAGAAAAATTGGACTTTGAAATAAGGTAAAATTAACTTGAGAAGGAAATAAAAAATCCAAGTGGACAAAAACAGAGGGAGTGGAAATGCTATGTTGTGGTTCACATTCATTTCCCAGAGTTCTTTTGCTGGGTGGAGCTGGTTCTCTTCATTGTTGAACAAATGGAAATGATTTGGTTCATCTAATTGTTGAAGAGAGCCATGTCCATCAGAATTGATCATCATATAGTGTTACTGTTAAAGTATATAATGATGTCCTGGGCCTGCTCATTTCACCCAGCATCAGTTGATGTAAGTTTCTCCAGGCCTTTCTGAAATCATCCTGATGGTCATTTCTTACAAAACAATAATATTCCATAATATTCATATACCACAATTTATTCAGCCATTCTCCAATTGATGGGCATCTATTCAATTTCCAGTTTCTAGCCACAATAAAAAGGGCTCCCGCAAACATTTTTGCACAAATAGGTCCCTTTCCCTTCTTTAAGATCTCTTTGGGATATAAGCCCAGTAGTAACACTGCTGGATCAAAGGGTATGCACAGTTTGGTAACTTTTTAAGCATAGTTCCAAATTGCTCTGCAGAATGGCTGGATATGTTCACAATTCTACTAACAATGTCCCAGTTTTTCCACATCCCCTCCAACATTCAGCATTATTTTTTCCTATTATCCTAGCCAATCTCAGAGTTTTCTCAATCTGCATTTCTTTGATTAACAATGACTTAACATATTTAGATATGGCTAGAAAGTTTCCATTTCTTCATATAAAAATTGTTCATATCCTTTGATCATTTATCAATTGGAGAATGGCTTGGTTTCTTATAAATCAGAGTCAATTTCCTATATATTTTGGAATTGAGGCCTTTTCCAGAACCTTTGCCTGTAAAAATGTTTTTCCAGTTTATTGCTTCCCTTCTAATCTTGTCTGCATTAGTTTTGTTGGAACAAAAGTTTTCAATTTGATATAATTAAAATTTTCTATTTTGTGGTCAATAGTGATCTCTAGTTCTTCTTTGGTCATAAATTCCTTCCTCTTCCACAGGTCTGAGAGGTAAACTATCCTATGCTCTTCCAATTTATTTATAATCTCATTCTTTATGCCTAGGTCATGAACCCATTTTGACCTTATCTTGGTGCACAGTGTTAAGTGTAGGTCAATGCCTAGTTTCTGCCATACTGATTTCCAATTTTCCCACCAATTTTTGTCAAATAATGCGTTCTTATTCCAAAAACTGGGGTCTTTGGGTTTGTCAAACACTAGATTATTAAAGTTATTGGCTGTTTTGTCCTTTGAACCTAAACTATTCCATTGATCAACTAGTCTATTTCTTAGCCAATACCAGATGGTTTTAGTAAACCGCTGCTTTATAATATAATTTTAGATCTGGTACAGCTAGGTCACCTTCATTTGATTTTTTTTTTTCATTAATTCCCTTGAAATTCTTGACCTTTTGTTTTTCCATATGAACTTTGTTGTTATTTTTTCTAGGTCATCAAAATAGTTTTTTGGGAGTCTGATTGGTATAGCGCTAAATAAATAGATTACTTTAGGTAGTACTGTCATCTTTATTATATTTGCTCACCCAATCCAAGAGCATTTAATATTTTTCCAGTTGGTTAGATCAGATTTAATTTGTGTGGAAAGTGTTTTGTAGTTTTGCTCATAAAGTTTCTGATTTTCCTTTGGCAGATAGATTCCTAAATATTTTATATTATTGGTAGTTATTTTAAATGGAATTTCTCTTTGTAACTCTAACTGTTGGGTTTTGGTAGTGATATATAAGAATGCTGATGACTTATGTGGGTTTATTTTGTATCCTGCAACTTTGCTAAAGGTGTGGATTGTTTCTAATAACTTTTTAGTAGAATCTCTGGGGTTCTCTAAATATACCATCATAGTATCAGCAAAGAGTGATAATTTGGTTTCCTCATTGCCCATTCTTATTCCTTTAATCTCTTTCTCAACTCTTATTGCCAAAGTTAGCATTTCTAATACACTATTAAATAATAAGGTGATAGTGGGCAACCTTGTTTCACTCCTGATCTTATTGGGAATGATTGCAGCTTGTCCCTGTTATATATGATGCTTACTGCTCAGCCTATATTTTTGAAGGCAGTCATCCATTTCACTTAAGTTATCAAATTTATTGGCATAAAGTTGGGCAAAGTAATTCCTAACTGTTGCTCTAATTTCCTCTTCATGGGTAGAAAGTTCTCCATTTTAATTTTTAAGACTAACAATTTGATTTTTCTCTTTCCTTTTTCTAATCAAATTTACCAAAGGTTTGTCTATTTTGTTGGGGTTTTTTATAAAACCAACTCTTAGTTTTACTTATTAATTCAAGTTTTTTTTTTTTAAACTTTCAACTTTATTAATTTCTCCTTTCAATTTTAGAATTTCAAGTTTAGTATTTGTTTGGGGGTTTTTAATTTGCTCTTTTTCTAGCTTTTTAAGGTGCAACCCCAATTCATTGATCTTTCTCTATTTTATAGATATATAGTAAGCCGCTAGAGATATAAAATTTCCCCTTATTACCTCTTTGGCTGCATCCCACAAATTTTGGTATGTTGTCTCATTGTTGTCATTATCTTGGATGAAATTATTAATTGTGTTTATGATTTGCTGTTTCACCCATTCATTCTTTAGGATGAGATTATTTAGTTTCCAATTACTTTTTGGTCTATTTACCCCTAGCTTTTTGTTGAATGCAGTTTTTATTGCATTGTGATCTGAAAAAAATACATTTACTATTTCTGCCTTTTTGCATTTAATTTTGACATCTTTATGTCCTAATATATGGTCAATTTTTATGTAGGTTTCATGAACTGCCGAGAAGAAAGTGTACTCCTTTCTATCTCCATTCAGTTTTCTCCAAAGAACTATAATATCTAACTTTTCTAATATTCTATTTACCTCTTTATCTTCTTTCTTATTTGTTTTGTGGTTTGATTTCTCTAATTCTGAAAATGCAAGGTTGAGATCTCCAACAATTTTGCTGTCTATTTCTTCTTGCCAATCTCTTAACTTCTCCTTTAGGAATTCAGATGCTATACCACTTGATACATATATGTTTAGTATTGATATTGCTTCATTGTCTATGTTACCCTTTAGCAAGATATATTTTCCTTCCTTATCTCTTTTAATTAGATCAATTTTTACTTTTGCTTGATCTGATAAGGATGGCTACCCCTGCATTTTTTACTTCACCTGAAGCATAATAGATTCTGCTCCAGCCTTTTACCTTTACTCTTTATGTATCACCTTGCTTTAAATGTGTTTCCTGTAAAAAACATATTGTAGAATTCTGGCTTTTGATCCAGTCTGCTATCCATTTACACTTTATGGGAGAGTTCATCCCATTCACATTTACGGTTTAAACTACTAATTCTGTATTGCCTGCCAACTTATTATTCCCAGATTATGCTTTTCTTTTTCTTTTCCCCTCACTCCCATCCCCAGTATTAAACTTATGGGCACCATTTGCCTCACACAGCTCTCCCTCTTTAGAATCCCTCCCACCCCTTCAACTACTTTCCCCTTTCTTATACCTTTCCCTTTTTTTTTTTCTGTATTCTCTTCTATTTAGCCTACTTTTTTCCTTTTCCCTTTTCCTCTCCCACTTTTTAATGAGGTGAGAGAAGTTTTTCTGTAAATCAAATATGTCTAATATTTTCTCTTTGAGCCAAATCTGATGAGAGTAAGACTCAGACAGTGTTCCTCCCCCTCTCTAAGTTCCCTCAGATATGGTAGGTTTCCTTTGCCTCTTCGTGGGATGTAATTTCTCTCTTTTTATCTCCCTTTTTCTGATATAATCCCCTTTCCCCTTTAATTCCCCTTTTTTGGGGTATTATAAACAGTAAAATCAAGTTATACAGATGTTCTTTATGTATGCCCATAACAGAAATACAGTTCCCAAGAATTCTTTTTATCTTTTATCTTCTCTTGAGTCCTATATTTGAGTTGTAATGAGTTATATGTCTTTTCCATACTCTCTTCCAGAGCTTCTCTTTCCTTTCCCCATTTTTCTCCTAGCTTTTTTTAAAGATCTTTTATAATTTCTTCCAGGAGAGCCTTATGTGATGGGGACCAGGCTATATCTTCCTTTGGGGTTTTGTCTGGTACTGTCTGCTGTTAGTCTCCTCAGGGTTGGAAATCTACTCTCTTTCTGTATAGAAGCTATCTATACTTAGAGCTCACTTTTGTATTCATTTTCTTTAAATGTTCTTGGGGATCTGCCTTCAGGACAAGGAGGTTCTCAGCTTCCTCTACAGAACAGAGACAGATGGACAGTAGCTGTCCTGCGAATAGGCTGAAAAGAGCAGCTGAGCTGCAGAAGTGTGACTGCGTTGGAAAGAGCCCAGCTATGGTGGAAGTGTGACTGCCCTGGGAAGAGCCCCACCCAGCAGAAGTGCCAGTGCCCTGGGGAGAGCTCCTCTGTGCAGAAGTGTGACTGCCCTGGGCAGAGGCCCCTTTCCCCCACACTGTGTGGAAGTGTGACTGCCCTGGGAAAAGCCCCCAGCTTTAGGATGCGGTTGTGCAGCTGTGCTGTGGTCTGTGCTGAGTCACTCCTGGTGCTTGTCCAGGTCCTATTAAATTCTGGCGTTTTGGGGTACTGTTGGAATCTTTACAAACTGCTAACTCATTAGAGTTGATAGATTATTGATCTGATCTTACAAGAAGATGTTTTGGGCCAGAACCTGAAACAAGGTACTAAGTAGAACTAATTAGTACAATGCTTGTGTTTACACCTTTACTCCTTGGAGTTCACACGTTTGGGAAATTTCAGGGTTTAGTATGAGATATCTGAATTCACAACTCCCTTAAAGCTCTTGGGGCCAGGGAGCACTCTGGGAAGAAACCCATAATTCCTCTCTCTCATATCCCACAATTCCTCTCTCTCGTATAAAAGAAACAGACAGAGGCTCTCGGACAGATTTCAGCAGAATTACGCCAGAAGCCCTCTCTCCGAGGCAAGAAGAAATATTTTCCACTTGGTTGGCTGGTGGCAGAAGAAGAGTTTTCAGAGGAAGAAGCTACAAGTCGAGAGTGGAGCAGGAGATTGAGAAGGCTCTCTGTGGTGGCTGGGCTCCTGCACTTCCCCCACTGAGACCAAGCTGGTCTGAAAGACTCTCCAGAAAGCTAGCTGAGCCCCAAGTGAAGGAGACAAGAGATTCATTCCATCTTTGTGCTGGCTGGAGGCTGAAGAAAGCAGAGGTAGAGGCAGAGGCAGAGGCTGAAGGACAAAACCTTTGGATTTGGAGACATTCGGAGGGCTCTAAGCTAACCAGGCTATATTAGAGACAATAAAAGATCTGAACTTTTATCACCTGGCTGCGTTTTGGGTGATTATTACTTTCAACTGGAACTAAGACTGCCTCCAAGAAAACCTCCCTCAAGAAACCTACACTCTCCCCCAGAGAGAACCATCATCTTATATTATACATTTTAAAGAAGAAAAAAGACCACCACAGGGTACACTCTACCTTTGGCTTTTGTGTAACTTCTTTATTGATCTCCTGGTTTGCAATCAAAGCAGAGCTACCAACCTGTGGTAGAGTCCTCCCTGTAAATTCTCCACCTACAGAGACCGTACCCCACTCCAGTCTCCTCATCGTGAACTAGCCTCCATGTTCTGCTTCCCTGCCTGTGCTGGCCTCCTCCCGCCCAATCAGGACAGACCTTTTCTGGCAAGCTTCCAGATTATCTTGTGCTGGTAATTTGTTGTACTCCTAATATTTGTGGATCCTACCAGTCAAGCACTATTGTGGAGGCTGAATTTGGTAATCAGTAAATGACAGTAGAAGGGAGCTCAGAATAAAGGATGTATCCTCTCTGCTATCTTAGCTCCGCCCCTCCCGAAAAGATCATTTTTTTAATGTCAAAATTTATTTTTTCATTCAAGACAAGACTGCTATCAGAAGAAAGCCAAGTATATTTAAGATCTAGGAATCCTGATCAGACTACAACAAAATGTTTTGGGGATTTTTTTTTTCACTTGTAGTTTGCCTAGTCCTTCTGAGGACTGCTTTAATGAGGTAATTATGAATTCTGATAAATACACTAGCAAAATTAGAAGCCGAATTGTTCCCAAATTACAGAAATTTCCCAATGGAAAGAAAATATTGTAGTACAACCTCAGAACAGGTCCCATTATCACAAAATGTAAAAAAATATATAAAAGATAAAAGTAAACATACTTAACAAATTGGGAATTTGCCTAATTTAAACCCTATTAAAAATCCATAGAATTACAATTATAGATTACAATTGCTTGCATTGGAAAACAATCAAAGGTATATGCTTAATATCCAATGTAATAAAAGTGATGATAATTAGGAATTGCAGAGCATCAAATCCTTTTGAACTAAATGCCACATCACATAAAATCAGTGACTATAGTCAAAAACAAAAATACATTTCATATAGTGTTGTAAAAATGTAAAAAGTTATAAGATTTATTGTATAAATTGTCAATTTAATTATTTTATTTTGCTTCTAGTTAATTCACACTTCTGCACAACTACTTTTTTGTATTTATGTCAAAATTTCCTTAGCCTAAGTCACAGCACTCCTGAGTGTTCCTTCCAGACTTCATAGAGTTCTTCAGGATGCTACAATTAAAAATAGATGGACTAGAGTCTGATGATGGATGAAAGAATGATCCAACAGATAAATGTGACTCAATCAAAGTCCCACATTAAAAACAAACAAACAAACAAACCAAGGTTCCCATGAAAGAGACATAATCAAAGTAATGTTTTAGAAAGACTTATCTTGGGAAAAGAAATAACAATAACTACAGTTGGTAGAAAATGGGAAGAGATCAATGAAAAACATAATTAACATATGTGTTTATTTAAAAGACAACTGATAGTTGGGATACTCTTGTAAAAGAAAGAATCAAGAGTACTTGGGGAGTTTGAAATAGTTGATGGAAAAACATTAAAGATGATTCAAAAGCATTAAGCCTAGCTTTTTAGAAAAATTCTTCCAAAATTTCTTCTAAAATTTAAAAGACTATTTGTAGAAAAAATACTAAAAAATTAGTAATGTAAATTTCAATCTGCTACAACTTTAAAAGCACATTCCAAACTGCTACCATCCATCCCACTGAAAAACTGTTGATTCTTCCAAATCAGAGTAGTGTGAAAGGAAAGAAGAAAATCATAGAAATTATTTCTCATGTAACAAAATTTTACTGTTTCTCATGAAACAAAAACAGTTTATATTTATGTAGTGTTTTATGAATATAAAATATATATTACCTCTCTGACTCTCACAGGTGTGTAGAGTTCAATTTTTTTTTTCCTATTTTCCTACAGCTTAAGAAATGAGCTCAGAAAAATTTTAAAACCTAGGTACTATCATAGAGCTAACATGAATCTAAGTCTTTTCATTCCAAAACTACTGGTTTTAGTTCAGGTAGGTGGCACAATCAACCAGCCCTGGAGTCAGGAAAACCTGAGTTCAAATCCAGCCTTGGACACTTGCTAATTGTGTGTTCCTTGGCAAATCACTTAATCTCCAAAAACAAACAAAACTAGTGGTTTTTATATTAACCATCATGAATATTTCCTAGCCTCAATATACAAAATATTTTGAACTAACATGTGGATATCATGCAAAGACCATATTTTCAAGAGACATTTCCCCTAAGTATAACTAAAAACAAAACAAACAAACAAAACCCTTTTTAGCTCTGAATACCTACAGAAGGACTAAGCAATGTCACTGGGCTTCTATTCTAGCTCTAAAGTGATATTTTCCACTTCAAATTGCACAAGTTACATAAAATACCTAATTATCTACCAAACTCCTCCAATCTCTATAGTCTCATGCCAATGAATACATAAGCTCCTACTAATGGTCCAAGTGATGAGGTTTGGCTCCCTTCAACTCCCCATCAGGGAACCAAAAATGATGAGGTTTGGCACAGGGCAGGGAATTGTAGGAACCCCCTTCTGGTTGGCAAAGGTCTTTCGTAAATGAATTTACAAACCAAAAAGTTACACTGGCAAAAGAAGTTTATTATTAGGACTGGGAAGTCAGCTTTTGCGGGCTGACTTCCTTAGTGGCAGATCCCGACAAAGAAGTAAAGATATAGCAGAGAAATTCTCTAGCAGAGAAATGCTGAAAGAGAGGTGAATATGGTCCTGTTAGGGAAAGAGATGAGAGAAATAAAGAGGGAGTAATGCTGAAAAGAGAACGTCTTTTCAGAGGGCAGAGGGTCGCAGCTATGCCAAGGGGAGAGAGAGATTTCTTAGCATGATTCCTGCTTTTGGCCCTCTGCAAGGAATTGAGCTAAAGGAAGCTTGTTTTATGGGCAGCTCTTGGTGGGAGCTGGGAGCAGTTTGAGCTGGAATCAGAATAGAGAATCTTGGAGTTGAATGAGTGTTCCTGGACTAATCTCCAATTCAATAGAATTGGATAGAAATCTTGATCTCCAGCTCAGGCTAAGTAGGACTAGTCCCACCCAGATAACAGAATGAAAACCACTTAATCTTAATTCCCTGGGGGCGTATCTCTCAGAGGAGAGTTTCTCTGAGTGGGGGGAGGAGAGGGGAGAGCAAAATTATTACATATGTTGGCAAGTAAACTACTGTATTGGCTGCTTTTAATTGTTTTTCTTTCTAACAAAAGAGGTTTCAATGGGAATGAAAGTGGAAGATAAAAGAAATTTCCAGGACTTAGTATTATATATAAACAGGAGTGTGTGGGAAAAGATGAAGAACTTTACAGATTAAGCACATATTGATCAGAGACTTAGCTAAAGTAGATCAAGCCTATAGGCCTCAGCTTTGTCTTCTCTGGAGTCACGTGATTTTAGATAAGGCCCGGACTACATTCCATTGTCCTACAAAGGGAGCAGCCAAAGAAGCTGTATATCACCTTGTCTACTACTACCTTCCACTGACCAACTAGCAGAACAGTAGACTTATGTGACCAATCACAACATATAGAGAGTAGGATTTTGGAGGTTCTTTGTCTGAAATGTATAAAAGCTGTAAGCATTTTCAAGGCTTTGGCCCTATCCTGCTATAAAATTTGGTTCAAAGACCAGGATGGGGTCCGCTTCTCGAGATTCTAATAAATAATTCTGCTTTCTATGAGTGATCTCTGTAGTAGTCAATTTGGGTAGGCCTTTTTGTCCCAAACAGGAGGGATCAATGAAATTTATCTTCCCAAATGTTTTAAAGAAAAAAAGAATTTAGAAGTGGGAATATAAAGAGTAAGAAAAATGGTTTTTCTTTTCTTTTTTTTTAAGTTGAATTCTCAAAAGTAAAAATTTTATAAAGTGGGGGGAGGGGGAAAATTGCTTTCCTATATGCTTCTCTGATTGCCAATACCCTGGTGCCAACCTTCTCCACCTCACACCTGGATCACTACAACAGGATCCATAGTCTCTTTGCTTCAAGTCTTTTCCCATACTACCTTCCATTTAGCTGACAAAGTGATTTTCTTAAAGTACAAGTCAAATCATGTCATCCTCTTCTCCTATTAAATAAATTCAAAGTTAGATTCAATTTTCACTAGGTCTCTCCTGACTTTTTCAATTTTTTTTTTAATACCTTGCTCCTCTCCACATAATCTAAGATCAAAGACCCATTTCCCGTCTGTGCATTTTCACTAGCTATCTTCCAAACCTAGAATTCTACTGTCCCAAATCTTACTAAACCTTCATTGCTGTTTTCAGTCATCTCCCTCCTCATATTCTGACTTCCCTGGCTTCCCAAACCTCCTTCAAGACCCAGATGAAAATCTACCTTCCACAAGAAGCTTTTCCAGTGACTTATTAATGCTGGTAACTTCCTTCCGAAATTCAACTCCAATTTATTATTTATTTATCTTGTCTTTATGTAGTGCTTTGCATGTAATCTCAGTGAGTTCCTTGTTAAGGAGGGTTTTGCCTTTCTTTGTATTCCCAGTGTTTAGGACAGTGTACAGAGCACACATAGTATACAATAAATGCTTGATGACTTAATCAGCATGTAGGTATGGGTGACATCTAAAGAACAGATGAGAAGGAAAAAATGGGGGAAGGGTAAGAGGAAGCAAAGTAAAACAAACAGGAAAACAGAAAAGGAAAGAGACGATGAGAGCCATATACAATGGCAAATAATAAAGAGCAACCAAGTATCACAAGGAAAGCATAGAGGATGATCTAACCACAGTTTTAAATGATTCTCTTGGGCAAAAGTGACAGCGATTGTTTGTTTAACCTAAATAAAATCATCCAAAATGTACACCTAATTGTTCAAATGAACTTTCAATAAAGAAGGGCTGCAAGGCAGGGACAATAAGCAAGGAAGAATGAGGAAAAGAAATATGAAATGAAGAAATTCCAATTCCTTCTAAGCCGGGATGATCAAAGTGATAGTAAATACACATTTCCCTTGGGGAATAGTGGACTACTTAACAAATTGAACAACAAAACATAGGACACAATACAGAAAGTGCAAAGGTGCATTAACAAAATGCATTATAGCAAGGAATTTCATCACTGATTTCAAAACATAGGAACAGCTAGAACTATGTGTGAGTGAGTGAGTGAGTGTGTGTGTGTGTGTGTGTGTCTTCCTCAATATTTTTGCAAGTGAGGGTCTTAAAAATATTATTGTTTGCCTAGACCACGTAATTTGTCTTCTCTTTATACTATGAAGACTATCCAAAACACAGATGAATGTTAAGGAAAAAAAAACAATGTTGTGTTTTGTCCTCATCAGAACTAAACAACAACATTATCATCATAGCCTTGGAAATTTCCTATGCTTTTTTTCAGATAGCTAAGGAAGTACAAGACAAGTGAGTTTCTATTGGATATACAATAGCAGCTAATGTTTTCATCCAGTAGTTGGCAGATTTTTACAGCAAAAAGCACTAATCTACATGTAATGTTATCACAGAATTATCTTGATCTGTTAATAATTTCAAAGAAAAATCCCACACATAATCTTCAAAACCCCTTAGTAACAAGCCCTTTTCTAAGCAAGTACAGGCTTTAAAAAAATAAAATAAAGAAACTCAGTGGTAAAGAAAGAACTTACTCCACACCACAGCAGTATCTTCAATAACAGCCCTCTCCAAATACAATAATAAGAAATTCAATATTCTCCTATGGTGCAGTGTCAGAAAATCCACTTAATGTAGACACTAGAACTCAACAATACCTGGTTAAGAAATGAAAGCTCTGATGGAAATTTTGTAACCTTTACACCACAACCCATCTAGAACATGTACCTTGGCTCCAATTTTAATATTAGCTCAAAAAATCTTTTCAAAAGTCCCATTTGTTAAGTGATGGATTATCAACTGTACCTATTTCATTTCACCTTAAAATGACTGCATATAAATAGTTATAATGCATAGCTATAAAATATAAATGAATATGAAAATAATATAAAGTCTCATTTCAGACTGTAGGATATGAGAGTTTTGGATTTGGGTTGATGTGGGGGGTTTTCTCGCTTGTAGTTTCAGGGTTATATGACCCTAATTTTTAAATGAGTCATACTGTGAAACTATGAAACTAAAAGTAATAAACACTGTGTAATGTGTTACATTGAGTGCCATCTAAAGCCAAAACTATAAAGTTATTCAATGACCATCTAACAAATATCACTTCGTTTGTCATACAAGAGTTAGATTTAAAAAAAAAAAACTCATAAAAAATTTAATTCAGCTGTTCACTGATGGAGAACTTTTTTCCAGGTCCAAAACTAGTAATAGCAAGTATCAAGCAAGAAGGGAAAATTCTATTTTTTTTTTATTACCTGAAATTGTTGTCTTGGTAATAAAATGTTATTTAGCTTTCTGAAAAGGAAGACTTCTGAGTCATTTAACAGAACATTAGTCCCTCTCCAAAGCAAAGCGGACAAGAAATACAAGTGTACAGCAATATTCAAAAATTAATATTATTTTCACAATGACCAGCAGCTCAGTGAATAATATAACAGTGCCTTCAATAAAACATTCATTATTTGCCTATTATAGGCAAAAGGGAAAGACCATATTCTAAGGGATAGGACAATTAATGTTAGTTATTGTCTTTTGATTATTACATCTTTTGTAGCCTGCTATGATATAAAATTCACTTACATATTGCTGATTTTCCTAAAGCAAAGGTCCTGACCATGTCACTCCTCTACTCAAAAAACTCTAATGAATCCTTATTACCTCCACAATCAAATATAAAATTCAGTGCTTGTTTTTAAAGCTTTTTATAATCTGTTCCTTCCTACCTTTTCCAGTTTTCTTATACTTTACTCCCTTCAATGTACTCTGATCTATCAACAATGGAATCTTCATTCTTTCTTACAAATAATTCTTGTGATTTTTCTACTAGCTATCCTCCATGTCTGGAATGCTCTCCTGGAGCTAAGTGGCACAATGAGTTCTACTCTAGGCCTGGAGTTAGAGTTACTTACATATAGTTACTTATCATTAACTAAGAGCTCATAAAAGCTCTTTAAAAAAAACCATGGTTTTGCTTTTCTTTGTATTCTCAGAGCTTTGCACATAGTAAAGCTTGAATAAATGCTTGCTGGATAAAAACTGCTATTGTAGCAAATTCTCACAGTGGAGAAAAGCTAAACTATTATTACTTGATAACCATGAAAGGAATTATTCTGGCATGTTTCCAACAGACCATAAGGCATTCTACCCTTCTCACAAAAAGAAATTTAGTGTTTGCCACATTGAAGCCAAGCCAATTAATATTATCATTCTAACCCTGTTTTACCATGCCAATGAGATGGCAAGCAGCATTACAACCTAATTATTTTTAAATTACCATACAAGTAAATTGCAACTTATTGGTTCCTTCTTACTAACAGAAAGTTAACAGTCCTAATTCAGGCTTGCATATGTTAATGAGCTATAGTAATTGACTATAATGGCATTTACATGCAATTATAAGAACAAAATTTCAGCAATGCTTTTCTGTACACATTCTCTTTAAGTTATAAAACAGCAGTTCTCTGGAAAGCAGCTCTCCTTAACTACAGGGAAAGAAATGTTACCCAACAGGGCTCTCACTGAAGCAAGGCAATCCTTTTTTCCCTCCTCATTTAATTCATATTTCCCTCTACACCAAAGATTTCTCTTTCCTCCTTAATCTTCCCATACTTCCTCCTCTCCATTTAAGAAAGCTGAAGATTTTGTCTCTTACACTGCTGAGAAAACTGAAGCCATTACTTGAGTTCTCTCTTCCATTCTCTTCATCACAATATACCTTGATGTATCTCCCCTTCTTTCTCTGTTCCCACTCTCTAACAAAGAAATGGCCCTTCTATTAGAGCACTTGACTCATTTCCTTCCCAAACTATCCAGTAGACCAGACCCTTGATCATTCCTCCTCTCTTTTCAATCTTAAACTTCTCCCTATTCACTGGTTCCTTCCTTATTGGCTTCAAATATGCCCAAGATTTCTACATTCAAATCTTCACTTAGACTTATCATCCTATATTTTTATATTCTTTTCTCAAATAAACTCCTTAAAACGTTATCTACCTTCTCTTTCTCTCTAAGTGCACCACAGTGCCTGCTTTAGTCACTTTCACAACTTTTAGAACAGTGTTCACATCCTCATTACCCTCACCCAGATTTAGCCCATCTGCTAAGATGATGTGACCACTGTGCATGCTACAACTTCTTGGAGCCACAACTAAGATTGGAGTGCCAGCCGAACACCAATGTGGTAACCCTGAAAGGGGCTCAAGCAAGCCTTCGTATCAGAGGTGCTAGTCCTCTTAAACATCCCATATACCTTTACTTTCTCTTCTCCTCTCCCCTCTCATTCTTTCCTCAACTTTCCTCAATAATAACCAGCCCCGGATAAATCACTACCTTCATATCTCTTGAATCCAACCTCTTCTCTCCAGATTTCTATCACCTCTCCCAGAGATTTTTGCAACAGTCTCCCTTACTTCACGTCTCTTCCGACTCTCATCTATCCTCATGCTGCTAGCAAAATTATTTTTCCTTAAGTGCAAATATAATCATATAATCCTCTATTCAATCAACTTCAGTGGCTCCTTATTTCCTCTAGAATAAAATATAAAGTTCCATTTAGTTTTTAAAGACCTTCTCAGACTCACTGGGCAACCTCCAAAAGTTTGATATCCAGACAAGCTGGCTTTCTTTCACTTCCTGATACATGACACTCCAAAACCTGTCTCCATATCTTTGTATGGTCACCTTGCCCCCTTTACATAAAGGTGACTCCATCCTTACTTCCGTATAACAGAGTCTCTTCCTGTAAGAGCAGCTCTAGTTTACAAGGTTTCCTAAGCCCCAACCCACTAGTTCCCTCCTCAAACTATCATGTATTTAAATATTTTGTGTATATTTAAATTTGTCTTTATATGTATATTGATGTATATATGTATGTTCATTGTTTTACAAATTAGAATGGTAACTTTTTGCCAGCACAAATTGTTTCAATATCCCCAATAATCATAAGTAAATGTTAAACTGATTGACTATAATTTTTACTAATGAAGTCCTTGTGGGTATAATCAAACATATACTTAAAAAAAAAAAAAGAAAGCAGATAATCGAAAAGGAAAACAAGCTTATTAAGGTTACTGCAAACACCTAAACATGAAAAAAAAAAAATGCAATGCTTTTCTAAGACATTATTATTTATGCTTCCAAATGTATATGTTTGTTTAATGTGTCCATTCTCAACATACTCTTACTCAGTTCCATGAATTTCACTGTTGAAAAACTGGCTACCTTCAGGAAATAACAGAGATCAAAAGTGAAATAGTGCAGAAATACATAAAAATGTAGATCATGTACAATTCCAGTGTTGTTAAATTAGTTGTATTTTATAGCACTAATCATTTTTTATTTTAAAATTTCATTGTTACAATCATAATGTCACATTGCCTCACAATAACTTCCTTTTTAAACTAATTCTTTCTATACAATGTCCCTTAAAATACACATACACATTATTTCCCAGTATAAAGCTCTAACTGGCTCTTCCTACAGAAAAGCTTCAAATGCCTTTAGTCCTAAATAACTTACATTAATGTGAAGTCTACTCTTCTCCAGAAGATAGACTTTCCACTAAAACTGAAACATTAAACTAATTACTGTATTTCTAGGGCTGAATTTTTCCTTTCAGCAACAGCCCCTCAAAATACAAATTCACAATCTCTGAAAAATCTTCTGTTCTGCTCAAATTACAAAATTATATATTTAAAAGATACTAGTACTAAAAATGTCAAATACAGCTCATTTAATCGGGTTACTCTCACCATGAAAAAGCATTACAGAGTAGTCAAATTTACTTAATAATGTGTAAGGCCTTCCTGTAATGGGCTGAGGCTTGAGTTGATGCACTGAGGCCCCAAGCACGTGAGGCTAAATAGTAATTGGACCATACTCTATTAATATATAAGCTTGGAGAAAGAATGGCCCCCGCCCACTCTTTGTGCATTTTTTGGTGGGTGGAGGCAGGGGAATGGAAAAGGGAGGGGAAGGAGAGACTGCTGGCTGGCGTTTTGACACAGTTGCTCACATTGCCATTGCAAAGGCTTTTCAGCTCAGATCTCTCTCTGCTAGCTGGCTTCCTGTCGCAGCTGCCCATATTGCTATCACAATCCTTCTTGTCCATATTGCTATCGCAATCTTTTTTCACCTCTTCACTTCAATAAAGATTGAAGATTTTTCCCTCAACCTGAATTCCTGACTCTGGCTGATTTTAAATACGCGGTCATTACACCTTCCCCCCAAAATTAATCAAAATTTGATCCCTCAATATATCAAGGACTCCACTGAAATTCTTGAAATGTTCACAACTGGGTGCCTAGATATATTTCATATATTATGCTAACCTGGACAAAAGAGGTTTCACCCTGAAACTCTCCCCCTTCACTTTTGGGAGGAAGCAATGGGGGTGAACTCTGAAACATTCCTCTGATAGAGATCCACCCTTCAGGGCAGTTAAGTGGTTTCATTCTGTTGGAAATCTTGGCAGGGAGTAGCTACACCCTCTATTGACCAGCTGCAACCTCTATTGAGTTGAAGATTAGCCCAGGACCACTTCTAGTAGCTCGAACTTAAGTGGTCTTATTCAGTTGGAGATCTGGGCCTGATATTCCTATTGAGTGGCTAGAAACTCCAAGATAAGTATTCTCTTTTCAACTAGAAATCTAGGCCTGGGAGCATTAACTAGAAGCCTCAGTCTCAGACGTCTTATAAAAAGAAAATTCTGAACTCCAAATCTCTGCAGAAGTAGGATTATGCTTTGCCAAGGGACCTTTCTTCCTGGCACACCTGCCTGCCAGGATTCTTGCCTGCTGTGAAGATACCCTCTTCTCAGTGATAACCTCTATTTCTCTGGCAAAGCTGGCTTCTCAGTACCAATAAAAATCCCTTTTGCCATTCAGACTTTTTGGGTTCGTGAATTCTTTCATATTGGACCTGTATGCCGACCAGAGGAGATGCTAACACCCCAATTCTCTACCACTAGAACTGCAGCAATTATATTAACAACAACAATATAAAAGTATTTCATATTTCCAAGGAACTTTTCTTAAAGAACTTTCAGATACTTAAGGAAAAATCTTCCAATATACCAATGAAAAAGAAAAGGTAATAAATCATAATATGTCACTGCTAATCAAGCAACCGATGTTCATTTAAATCAACAAATTAATAGATTCTGTATATTTCTATATTCAACCTAGTGATATTATCAAAAGACTCAGTGGAACTCAGCAGGATTGGAGAGTAAGCAACGTACTTTTAGAGTGATAGAAGAATTCTTTATTCAGCAATTCTCAAGAGAAGCAGGTGTGCTTATTGGAAAGATACACACACCAAATGCAAACACAGGAGCAAGCTTTATGCTATTAGACTCTTCAAGGTTTCGACTGATTGGTCAGATTTATAATCAGAGTTACAATTGACTGGATTGACAATCCTCCTTATTCACCTATTCCATAAATCAAAAGGTCCATGTCCTTTTACTGACCCTAGCCGTTCTGGGCCAACCTGAGCACCTTTGTCAGGACCTTTCTTGTTTAGCCAGTTCCTTGATTCACAAGATGATTGATTGGAGATATCTTAACAAGATACTTCACCCCTCCCTTCATTCTGTTTTGACAATATCTGTGGAAACCTAACTTCTTATATTCCTCATATTAGCAAACAAAAGGAATGGTTTCAAAAAGGTTAAAAGGGAAATGGCATAATTCTTCTTTAGGTTCAAAGAACCCTCTTTTGGTATGTTAACTATCCCTGAAAAGAGAAGAGTCCTACCAGTTTAATCACTATGTTAGGAACACCAATTTCTACGAAGGGATACTTTATGCTATGAATTACCAAACAATCTCCAAAGACTCAAAATTACAGATGTGCCAAAAGCATATTGCCAATGATGATATATACACACAAGTGATATAAAAGCTATCCAGAAAATAGGACTGGCAAAGTATGTGGGTGAATCATGTATTTCGAATTAGGAATAACAAATAGATAGCCCAAGGGCTTCACTAGTATGGAAGTAAGCATAAGAGACCTTTTCCAGAGGAAGGCTCCAGGGCCTTATATGAAAGACACCAACAAGAATTACAAAGGATGAGAAAGTGTGGTTTGGGTTACAATTTTAACAAGGAAGAGAATACCTACAAAGATCTATAAGTTGAGAACTAAAATATTTCACAGCTAGGTTGAAGGAAGGAGAAAAAAAAGATTGAGGGGAAAGAAAAGGGGTGTGTATGCTTTTTTTTCCCCAAGGTCAAAAAGTAGGTGGAAAATACTAACACGAGTCCCAATCTCCTGTCTACCAATCAGGCAAGCCTGTCTGAGATAATTCTGGATGTTACTATGTAGTTTTATAGTGAATATGAAGACAGAACTCAATTCAGAAAACTTTGGTCAAGGATAACACAATAATTCTTTTTTCTGGCACAAAAAGTGCAAATATTCCTTCCTTGAGTGTCAAAACTAAACAACACACTAAAATTTAAAATAAGTACAAACAGTAAGCTATGAGATTCTCCAAAGAAGAACACATTGATAACTGTACCAATTTTGTCACAAAATACCAAAGATTTACAGAAGCCCACAGGTAATAAAGGAAAGGAGAGTGCTGGCAAACCTATGGTTCAAGCAAACAAGGTGGCAGCCTCCAGGACAGAAGAAAAGGGTCAGAGTGGCACGTAGCCTCATAGCATGGCTCTGCATCAAGACCCTTCCCCTATAACCCTTTAAGCCTAAAGAGATCATAAAGCTTCAGGGTAGGGACATAAGAGACCCTGGAAAGTCTAAGAGAAAGCCCAGGGTCCTGAATATAGGCCTGGGATACAACAGAAGATCCAGAAAATTCAGAGCTCTAATTTTTAAATATCCAAGATGGTTATCTAACTTCAAAAGAAAGCAATCAGTGCAGAAATCCAGTACTAGCAAAATGAAGGAGGATAGGATAGATACAACATACTTTTAAGCTTAATTTGCATTGTTAATATTTTCTCCACCACTTTTTGAGGTGTAAATGCTCACTGAAAATTTAACAACTGCCAGTTTGGCATTCCTGTACCTGATGATCCACAGAAAGACAAAAAAGGTCAATCACCTCATCCAAAAATACAAGGACCAGTCAGACAAATCTCCAATTTAGAAACGAAAGATGGTAAATAAAACAAAATGAGATACTTACAAATTTATACTTGTATACAATTATCATAGAAACAGAAAATCCCAAAAGTTTTAAACTGAAACAGATAAGCAATGGAGAAGACAAAACACACACACACTCTCTCTTTCTCTCTCTCTCTCTCTCTCTCTCTCTCTCTCTCTCTCTCTCTCTCTCTCTCTCTCTTCCCTTCCTTCTATCCCCTCCTGACCACAGGGAATGTCATAGAGAGTAGATACAAAGAAGAAGAATAACTAAGATACTCAGAACTTCACAAAGGGGGAAAAAAAATCTATAAAAGGAGCCAGTAGTAAGAGTCTTGGATTCAAACACATTATAAATAATCACAAAGTTTAGACAACAAAGTCCTAACACCAAAAAAAAGACAAATTTGAGATAATAGTATTGATGAGCCTTAACATAAAACATGTCAGGACCACAGCTCTAGTTGGACACAGTTTATTCAAAAAAATATGATAGGCAAAGGAGACTGGATATGAGGGGATGGAGAGAAATATATATTAGGAAGCTATATTCAACATAAGAAAATTCAGAACTGGGATGGAAGGAGAGCAGCAGAAAATAATCAGATAAAGATCAATGGAGAGAGAAACATGATTTTTTTCATTGGAGTATATTAGACAGATACCTCCCCCTCATTATGCAATTGACAAAAAGATGTAGAGAATGCAATATCCTACTGTTCTTATTTTTAAAAAAAAATGTTTGATTCATCTGACCAAACTGCCACCTTAAATTCTTTCAACAAGGAAATTTCTAATGAAAATCAAAATTGCATAAGATTTCTAGAAAAATATAACAGAAAACACTGGCAACCCTCTAAAAAGAGATATTAGATTCTCAAGGTATAAAATAGGGAAACACAAAAAGTTCACTACTGTCATGGAAGAAATTTGCATCAAAGTTCAAGTAAAAGAAGTGTCACCTCTGGATGTTCCAGTTAGCATACAATATTGTGCTGAATGTATCAAGACCCAAAAAAACTAAAGGATGAAGAATACCTATTTCCAGATTATAATATGCAGTTGAATGAACTAATATCAGGGTCTTGGAAAGATGCTGAAAATGGACAATGAGTTGGAACCACAATTAAAGATGTTTTTCTATATTATAAGATAGACACTATGATGATAGGGAAGAAGAAGGGAGGAGAAGGGGGAGAGAAGGGAGGAGAGGAGTGAAAAAGAAAGAGGGGAACAATGAAATAAAAACAAACAGTATCCAGAAAACTTCTCAGAGAGAAAAAAAATGCATGAGCTAAAAAGAGGTGGAGAAAAAAAAGATAAACTGACAATCTATATTCTCCATGGACATCCTCTTGGTGCCTTAAAAAAAGGAAAAAAAAAAAAAAGACAGGTAGGCAGGCAGGCTTCTATCATGTTAGATGAACCATAAGTACACTTTATAAGAGGACAAGGACTGGAACTACACAGGATGGTTAACTGATTTTTATTTGGATCACTGGAGAAGATTTCCATGGCAATATCTTGAATATTTAAATGTTTGAGGTTGTCAAACATATATTACAAAATACATTCCCAAAAATTTTCCCAATTTGGAAAATAATAGAAAAAAAAATCAAATGCAGAACTAGCTCTAGAAAGAAAATTCTATCACATTTCTAATATGTTGAGAGCATATAAATTGAGACCCTATAGATTCCATTTTTAGTGATCATTAAGTAACCTACAAAACTTCTGTTAAAATAAAAATCCCCAGAAATTTTCATATTTTTGAAACTCTAAGGGATTGCTGTAGAGTGGGAGTAGAAGACAGCACATTTTATTTCTAATGTTTTATTTTTAATTATAGATCACATAACTGACATTCTTTGGGGAGCAGGGAATATTTGTTCCCTCCTAGGTAGAACTAGTTCACTAACATCTTTACAACAATAATATACACTATATAATTAGAGTCTCATAGCAATCTATGAAATCATTACCCTGATTTTAAAGCTGAAAATACTGAGATCCAAAGGTGTGATGGAAACACAAACAGGGTAGAAAAGGGAACGAAACCATTAGTATAGGATATGATCTTTATAAGTGATTTCTAAATTTCCTCTCTTCCTTATGCTTTTGTCTAGGGCCAAGTGACTAGAATCTCAAAAAACAAAGCTATACATTTATACAATGTGGAAATCCCATATCTCTCCCTACTTTCCTGGCTAAACTTTTTGGGAAAGCCCTCTACAATAGGAGCATCCATTTACTTCAAGTAGTATCTTGAATTATTATAAATCTAACTCCATAACAAATAGAACTAGAAACTTGAAGGGAAAAAAAGGATTTTCCACAAGGAGTACGTAAATGCCTAGAAGAAATGAAATAAAAGATAGAGATAAAGGATGAAATGAAAGCTCGTGAGGAAAGAAATGGAAGGAAAATAAGTAGTAAAAGAGAGAGTGGTACAACTTATTCAAAAATGGATTCTTAGAAATGCAAATTAAAACAACTTCTAGGTATCATCTCACATCTATCAAGATTGGCTATGATGACAGAAAAAAAAAAGATAAATGTTGGAGGCGATGTGTGAAAACTGGAACACTAATGCATTTCTGGTGGAACAGTGAACTGATCCAGCTATTCTGAAGAGCAATTTGGAACTACACTCAAAGGGCTATCAAACTACACACTCTTTGATATCCCAAAGAGATCAAAAAAGAGCCAAAAGGATTCAAGCAAAAATGTTTGCACCAGCTCTTTTCGTGGTGACAAGGAATTGGAAATTGAGGGGATGTTCATCAATTGGAGAATGGCTAAAGAAGGTATAATATATGAATATAATGGAATATTATTGTTCTGTAAGAAATGATGAGCAGGCTGATTTTCAGAAAAGCCTAGAAAGACTTAGATGAACTGATAGTGAGTGAAGTGAGCAGAACCAGATTATTGTACACAGTGTCAGCAAGATTATATGATAATCAACTATGATAAACTTAACTCTTCTCAGCAACATGAGATTCAACACAAGTCTATTGACTTGGTATAGAAAATGCTATCCACATCCAGAAAGAGAACGAAGGAAACTTCTGAATGTGGATTGAGGCATCCTATTTTCACCTATTTTATTTGCTTCTTTTCCTCATGGTTTTTTCCTTTTGTTCCGATTTTTCTTTCACAACATGACTAATATGGAAATATATGGAAATATGTTTAAAATAATTGTGTGTGTGTGTGTGTGTATATATATATATATGTATATAT
The DNA here is from genome assembly GCF_016432865.1 of Antechinus flavipes. Taxonomy (NCBI): domain Eukaryota; kingdom Metazoa; phylum Chordata; class Mammalia; order Dasyuromorphia; family Dasyuridae; genus Antechinus; species Antechinus flavipes. The sequence goes on from NC_067401.1 coordinate 166,930,037, forward strand.
ATATAAAACTTGTATCAGAATGCTTAGTGTCTTGGGATGAGGGGAGGGAAAGAAAGAAGGGAGGAAAAAAATTTGGAACTCAAAATCTTACAAAAATAAATGTTATAAACTGTCTTTCCATGTAATTGGAAAAAGAAAATACTATAGCAAATTGCTCTACAGAATGACTGGATCCATTCACAGTTTCACCAATAATGTATCAATGTCCCAGTTTTCCTACATCCCCTCCAACATTGGTCATTATCTTTATCTGTCATCTTAGCCAATCTGAGAGGTCTCTCAGAGTTGTCTTAATTTGCATTTCTCTGACCAATAGCGATTGAGAGCGCTTTTTCAGATGACTAGAAATAGTTTCAATTTCTTCATCTGAAAATTGTCTGTTCACATCCTTTGACCATTTATCAATTGGAGAATGACTTGATGTCTTATAAATTTGATGCTTGCTGATGGTTTTAAATAGATGTTACTGATCATTTTAAGCAAAAGTCCATTTATTCCTATACTCTGGTGTTTTTAATAGAAATGGATGTTGGATGTTATCAAATGCTTTTTCTACATCTATTGAGATAATCATATGGTTTTTGTTATAGAAATAGTCAATTATGCTAATAGTTTTCCTAATATTGAACCAGCCCTGCATTGCTGTTAAAAATCCTATTTGGTCATGGTATATTATCCTGGGGATGACTCTCTGTAATCTCTTTGCTAATATTTTATTTAAAGTTTTTACATCAATATTCGTTAGGGAAATTGATCTATTGTAGAGAGCAACAGATAGTGGGGGAATTTTTGGGTGAGCTATAAGACCCTTCATCCCAGAGCAAACTTGCTGACAATGTCTGGCCCAGTTCTCCATGTCCCCTTGGGGCATCTCCCCCTTTCTGAGAAGTCAAGGGATGTGTGACCATCTGTGTTCTACTTGAAGCAAGGGAAACTTACAGTAAAGATGCATTTACATATCAATAGCAAGGTGCTTATAGTTAGCACTTGAGCAGTGTCTGTGGTGATGTAATGGTTCTATAGATGGTAGTTGCTTAGTGTGCTGTGGCGATGTAATCACACTATAGTTAGCACATGCTCAGTGTTCTGTAGTGATATAATTATACTAAGGTATTTAGGGGCTGAGAGGATTTGAAATAAAGGGACTCCATCTTTGAACATCCTCATGGGTTCCAGCTTTATCACTCTTCTACTAAGACCAAGGACTTGAGCAGGTCCTGAGATCCTCCAAAGAGCTAGTCCAGATGGTATATTTTGGCACCTCAGCGTGGGGATTCTAGAAAGCATAGTACATTTTGGCACCCCAATTTGGTTATTCTAGAAAGAACGCTACAATCTATAATTTTCTTTGTTTTCATCCTACCTGGTTTAAGTATGATGTTAGTTTTATATTCATTTTTTTTACTAAGTCCTCTAACAGATTATGTTATTGGATTACCTAGAGGAAAGATTGATCAATGTAATTTTTTTTTTTTTTTTGCTAAAGCATCTAAGAACAAACAAAAAGATCTGTAGTAGCAATACCTACTTTCCTAAGAAAAAGTAAACAACCAGGAGAGCCACCAGAATGTATAGAATAGATAATCTCCTTATATGGAGAGTTCTCAGACACTTTAATACAATTCAATATATTTTTATTAGGTACCATGAACCCCTCTGGTGATATGATGAAGCCTGTGGACTCCTCAGAATGATATTTTTTTAAACATATAAAATAAAATACATTGGATTACAAAAGAAATTAATTATGTTGAAATACATCGATAAAAACAGAAAGAAATAAAAAGCCAAAATCACAGACAACTGTATTTAAGAACTCCCAAAATGATTTTTGAGATTTCTTCCAGGAAGTTTCAAATTCTATGATACATCAATGGATTCATAAATGGAAATTTTTGTTCGTTTGTTTGTTTTTTTGCTGAAGCAATTGGGGTCACACAATTGCCCAGGGTCACATAGCTAGGAAGTGTTAAGTGTCTAAGACCACATTTGAACTCAGATCCTCCTGACTTCAGGGCTGGTGCTCTACCTAGCCTTGCACCACTTAGCTACCTCAATAAATAGAAGTTTCTTACTATTAACTCCAATCTCTCCATTTACTTAAATAAAACAAACTAAGAAACTTAATGATTAAAAACAAATACACACACACACATTCTTAATTTCTGCAAAGGCTTAGCATTTTTCCATAATCCAATAAAAATGCTTTCTGTGACTATGGAAACAAAGTTCTGGTTTCCTTTCAGAAGTTCTTGCCCCATCCCCCCTTTTTTAACCTTTGTGTTTTGTACTTCTGGCAGAAAATAGCTTAGAAGCACATTAGTTCCAAGATTCTTCCTATTTTTAAAGTTTTACTAAATGAAAGCAACTACTGAAAAAAGTTCAAGGACAATCAGTAATGCAAGCTTAGTTCTTTCTAATAAAATGGATTTTTAATGGATGGATTGCATTTTTCCTTAATGGCTATTGTGGATTCCTCTGAAAGCTACATTAGGGTTACATCAATCGTTTTATCATACAAACACAATCTTCATTTACTTCTCTGAGTAGAAGCACTTCTTCCAAATGTATAAAAGGACAGTTTTAACAGTGGACATAAAGTCAAACACTGAATTTAAATATTAAGAAAGAACTTCCAGAAATCTGGACTAACTGGCAGAACTATCTTTAACAAGATATTGTTAATAACAACTAACTATATAACACTTATATAATGTTTTGTATACATTATCCTATTTCAACTTTGTAAAAATCTTGGAAAGTGACGGCTACAAATATTATCCTTAATTCTCTCCTCAAGCATGCTCCTATTTTACAAATAAAAGGCCATTTTCCATGAGCAATATTCTCTTCTACTTTATTCTACTTAGCAAAAAAAAAGCCTATTGTCTTTTTCTTTATTCAACTGAAGAAGTAGCCCTCTCTTTGATAACTCCTCTATAAATATTTTTGATATCATCCCTCTACAGCGATTCCTTTATTTTCTGAACTTCAAGCTCTTCCCATCTGCTGACTTTCTTTGCTGCCTATAAACAAGTCTAGATCTTCCCAAACTTGAAAATACCTTGACTTGATTCTATGATATTCTCAAGTAGACATTCTATTGAATGAAGAATCATGATTATATCTTCCTTCTTAGAATCAAACTCTACACATTCTTTCCTCTCTATTTTCAGACTTTTGTTTGCAATCTGACACCTAATACCTTATCACTCAACTAAAACTGCTCTCTCCAATTTTATTGATGGTTTGTTAATGACAAATCTGAAGGACTTTTCTCAATCTCCACTCATCTTTTTTTTTTCTTTTTTACTTCTAGGAAGCACTCAGCATTCTTATATAAACTATTTGATAGGATATCCTCTCCTCTCTGAGTTTTCATAACATTCCTTTATCTTCCTACCTATGTGTCTATTCCAGTCTCTTTTTGCTTATCTATGTCCCATCCCCTATGTATTGGTGTGTCCTGAAATTCTAAATCTATTATTTCTATAGAGAGTACCCAATCTTGAATTCTTCCCTAAGTCCTCTTTTCTTCACATTACCTCCCACTTATTAGCTGTTTGGGCAGATATCTCAGAAGGATGTGTGGTATGTGCAATGTGTATACTTATCTCATTCTTCACCTCCACATCTCATAAGTTAGTCAATAAACACTTATCAAGTGCTTACCAGATACTAGATACTGTGCTAAGGTCTAGGGACAAAAAGACAGACTTTTAGGTCATATGAGCCAACAAGATAGTGGAATAGACGTTTGCTCCACTTCCCACATTGTCTCAAACATCTCCAAAGTAAAAATTACATGACAAAGATAAAGCAATCTCATCTGTTTCCATGATCTAAGACACCCAGAATCCAAAAGAAGATTAAAAAAAAAAAAAACCAGGAATGAATAGTCACTGACCCTTCACTAACTCAGTACTCCTTCCTCTCTCCTCGCCCCCATCTCTGACACTACCAGCAGCAAAACATCATTAAGCAGACCTGCAAACACAACTCAAGCATACACTTTTATACACAGCAAAGCCTAAAGGCTTTGGAAGTTTGTTCAGGGACAACCATCTTTGCCAGGCTTTAAGGAGCAAAAGCCTGCTGAGATTGCAACACCTTAGCACCAGCACTACAAAACTCTGAAGAGCACTACCAGGGATAGCAAATTCTGCCAATGCCAGGAAAAGCAGCTGCCGATACCCAGCCACAAAACTCAGGAAAAGAGGAAATGGATAAGTCACCAAGACAGGGATATATGCAGCATTCCACCAGACCTAAAGGAGAAAGTACAGCATCAAGCTAAGACCAATTCTGATCATCCATAAAACAGTTGGGGCAGACTTTTAGTAAGCTATGAATTTTCCAGTGTGTGAGGAGATTGAGACATATTTTGACATTCAGCTATCAAGAAAACCACAATCAGAGGGGAAGGAATTAATAAATTATTAATAAGAAAATATGCAAGGGGAAGAAAATATGCAGGGGAAGAAAAGAAGACGGGGTTAAGGGTCTGAAAGTACCAGATTTTAGGAAAAAGAAATCTCAAAAGACTTTGAATATAAACAAATGAATCAACTGGGAAAAAAAAAAAAGGAAATGAGTTCTCCAAAGCTAGTAAATGAATTCAGGCTTCAATAAATAAATATCTAAAATAAAAGGAAATGGGCCTAGATAAGGGAATAAGGTAAGGAACTCACTTGAACTCTTTCAAATCTACCTCCAAACAACTATAAAATTAAAACTCAAAAGAGGATAACAATGTCAAAATGTCTACATGCAATGGTCAAATAAAAATGTGAAATGGTCTCAGACCCAAAAAGAACTCTTGGAAGTGCATAATAAGGATTTTTGGCAAACAGACAGAAAGAACTAATTTAAAAACTGAGAAGTCACAAGTCAAAATTACACAGATTTTAGCAGCTTCTTCATGTCAGAATTAGAGATCTTGGAGTATGATATCAGGAAAGGCAAAAGAGCTAAAATTACAACCAAGAATCACCTACTCCAGTGAAAATAAGCATTATATTTCGAGGGGGGGGGGGAGGGAGAGGGGAAAATGGGTCTTCAACGAAATAGAAGACTTTCAAACAATCCTGATGAAAAACCAGAACTGAACAGAAAATCTTGATTTTTAAAAATAAGGCTCAAGAGGTGCATAAAAAGGTAAAAAAGAAAAGAGAAAGCATAAAGGATTCACTTTATTGAATTATTCTGACATTATTGAAAGCATAAAGGATTCAATAAAGTGAAACTGTTTACATTCCTACACAGAAAATTGATCCTTATAAATTCTAAGAACTTTATTACTATTAAGACAGTGAAGAAGTTACATAAACAGAAGATATTGACTATCATAGGACTGACCATGAATTAGGTCATAAAAACCTCACAATCAAATGCAAAAAAGCAGAAATAACAAATTAATCCTTTGCAGATCATGTGGCAATAAAAAGTATAGTCAATAAAAAGCATTGGAAAGATACATTAAAAATTAACTGATAACTAAATAGTCTAATCAAAAAGAAAAATCATAGAAATAATAATTTCACTGAAGAGAATGACATCAATGAGACAACATACCAAAATTTATGGATTGAAGCCAAAGCAGTACTTAGGAGAAATTTTATTTCTTTAATTCTTACATCAATAAAATACAGAAAGAGCAGATCAATGAATTGAGCAAGTAACTTAAAAAAAAAAAACTAGAAAAAGAACAAATTAAAAATTAAAAAAAAAAAAAAACCTTAGTAATCTAGTATTAGATAAATCTAAAAAATCCAAAATTTTTAGACAAAAACCGTTAGGAAAATTGGAAAACTAGCAAAAATGAAGCATAGAACAAAACCTTAAACTGTATACCAAGATATGGTCAAAATGGGTACATGATTTAGACAAAAAGGGTGATATCATAAGCAAATTAGGGGAACATGGAATAGTTTATTGGTCAGATCTATGGAGAAAGGAAACATTAACAATTAAATAATATAGAGAACATTACAAGATATAAAATAGGTAATGTTCATTATATTAAATTTTAAAGGATTTACATAAACAAAATCTAATGCAACCAAGGTTAAAAGGAAGGGAGAAAGCTAGACAACAATTTTACAGCAAGTATCTTTGTTAAAGGCCTCATTTCTCAATATATGGAAAACTGGGGCAAAAATTATTTTGTATGTTTATTTTTTATAGTTGCAGATATTATATTTGTATCTCTTTATATGGGTCTCTATTATTTCTCCCAAAAGAATGCACACTCTTGAAGGCATGAACCATTTGGATTTTGCTTTTATGTGAAATGTACATATTATTTGCTTTTTAAATGACTGCTTTATTGAATTTGGAAGAGAAGCTTGTCTGAGTATGGGAATCAAAGAGGAATATAGTTAAAAACAAATGTGATATTAAAATGAAAGGCTTCTCTTAGGTGTTTTTCTTTAAAAAAAAAAAAAAAATTCTCAAAGAATGCTAAAGGAATTTCCCCAGATGAATTGATCATTTTTCTACCTTTGGATCCAATTTGAACAGGGAATAATTATTTTGTTCAGATCAAATCACATCTCACATATTTTAGATGTTGCCGTCAAAAGTGTCTTTAAAAAAAAACAAAATCAGCAAACAAAAGAACATCCATAGAATGGCAAATTAGATGAGGAAATATCTTTTTTAAAAATATATTGAAAATATTTAATTAGGAGATGGGTATATTAAAAAGAGATATGATAGCTATCTTCAATATGTGATAGCTGATTATGTAAATGAGGAAATAGCTTTATATTATATAGTTTCATAGGACAAAACTAGGACAATGTATAGAAATTACAAAGTAATATTCAATAGAAGAAAGAATTTTCTAACAAAAAGAGCTATTCAAAAATTGGAATAACCTATTTTTTGAGGTCATGAATTGACCATGATTGGGAATGTTCAAACAGAATACACATACATCAAGGACTGTTAGAGAAGCTATTTTTCACTGACCGGAGGGGTTAAACTAGATTAAAAAAAAAAAAATCATAGTTTCTGCTAACTTTTGTTTTCTAAGAATCTGTAGTATGGGTATGAAGTCTATTCTCAAGCATGAAACAGAAAGTTCTTTCCTTAAAATGAAATCTAATACTGAAAGAAAATGTAAAACAAATTACTAAGTAAATTGCTTCTGGTATAAATATTTTTTATCTCAAATATGTTCTTCTTCAGTACACTTCTAAATTAAAAAGCTCTTTCAATTTCACATGTAAAGGCTACTATTTAAAATATTATTCAGTTTTAAGTAATATATAAAGTGGTGTGGTACAGTGGAAGGAAAGCTGGCTTTTGATTCAAAGAAAGAAAGAGTTAAGGCTACGTTCTGCCATTTATTATATCTGTACAGGATAAGCAAGTCATTTAAACTTACTGGGCTAGAGGTTACTCATCGATAAAATGAGGAGATTGAGTTAGATAGCTTTTAAGGTCCCTTCTAACGCTAAATTTATGATGCTATGAATACTTAGAAACAGTAAGAACCGATAAATCTAATTATAGCTACTGGAATCCATCCAAAAAAAAATAATAATAATAAGCCATTTCAACTGGTACCTCTGCAGGGGCCCAGCTACTCTTGGAGTTCGATTCTGTCAATTTTTTTTTTTTTCAGTTACGTCTGACACTGTGATCCCATTTGGTGTTTTCTAGGCAAAGACACTGGAATGACTTGCCATTTCCTTTTCCAGCTATTTTACAGATGAGAAAATGAAGGTAAATAGAGTTAAATTGACTTGCCCAGAGTCACACTGCTAGTAAGTGTCTGAAATCAGTTTTGAACTCAGGAAGACAGGCTTCTTGACCAGGCATAGTATGTTACTCGCTAGGAGCCACCCTAGAAGCCTATAATAAACTTCAATAATAACAAGAGACAAAAAAAGCAGGGCCAACTTGCTACAACACAAAAATATTTCTAAGACGTATCCAGAAAACATTGAACAAAAATCCAAACATGTTGATATTATTGCAAAAACAATATAATATTCCAACCTAGACCCTTTAAAATAAAACAAATGTATAAAGATTAAAAACAATTTTTTCAGATAAGATACTGTGTAACTCAGTAAACTTTTGTTTTTTAAGTAATTTTTTTAAAAGATAGTGCAGCCTATATAGTATCTAGAAATATGGAATACCTGGTTTCAAATTGTGCCTCTGGGATTCTAGGCAAATCATTTAATCTTTTTCAGTTCTCTACGCAACTCCCTAGAAATAAGAATAGCTAATCTGACTTAGAAGGAGGAAAGGCTGGAGAGGGGAAGAAAAAAGAAAAAAAAAGAGAGACAGACACAAACATAGATATAAGAGAGCTCATGGCTTTCATTAAATATCTGGTGCCTACCAAGGGTCAAGCACAATACTAAATACTAAGTATAGAAACAAGGTAATCTCTACAGGGGGGAAACGACAACTAAGGGAAAAGAAAAGAGAAAAGTATCCATTAGAGAGCAAGACAGCTGACCAAACCAATTTTAAAACTGGAAACCTGTTTAAAAAAACAACAAACTCAATCAGAGAAGCATGATAAGCCTTAAAGGAAATGATAGAGTGCAGTAAATTGAACCAGAAAAACAACATATACATCAATTATAACAATGAAAATAAAAATTACAAAAACAAAGCATTACATAAGCATAATGACACAGCTTGTCCCTAAAAAAGAAATTATACTTTTTTCCTTTCCTTCTTCGCAAAGGTAGGGGATTAAGGGTGTGAAACACTGTCAGCTTGAAGTGGCCTTTTGGCTAGTATTGCTGAACTCCTTTAACTTTTTTTTTTATTCCCCTTCTTTTAATCTAATTACAAAAGATGTCATGCTAAGTAGGGTAGGAGAAGATATATTAATGGGAAGGGAGTGAGGAAGGGGAGGGGTGAGAAAGGGGGAAAAGATATTTTTTAAAATAAGCAGCTAAAAAAAAAAGGCAGCTAAATTGTGCAGTAGATAGCACTGAGCTTAGAATCAGGAAGACTCCTAAATTCAAATCCAGCTTCACATATTTACTAACCTATGTGACCCTGGGCAAATCACTTAACCTTGTCTCCATCTACTGATCAGTAAAATGAGCTAACAAAGAAAGTACAAAACACCTCAGTATCTTTGCCAAAAAAACCTCAGAGGCACTAATGAAAAACAATTTTAAAAAATCAGAAATAGTTTTTAATTTAAAAAAACAAAAGTTTTACAGTACCCCTCCTTTGAGTCCTTTTTCAAAGAGTCACCACGTAAAATCAATTAAACAATCAGTAAGTATTTGTTAAGAACCTAATAGATAGTACTATGCTAAGTGTTGAGTATAAAAAGAAAATCCCTTTTCTAGCAGATCTCACAGTCTAAAAGGGGAAAACAGCACTTAAACAACTATGTACAAACTAAATAAAAAATAATTAACAAGGGGGAGATACTAGAATTAAAGGCGATTGAGAAAAGCTTCTCATTGAAGATGGGATTTTTTGCTGGAACTTGAAGAAAGCCAGAAACTCAAGGTAACAGAGTATTCAAGGCGCAGGTGACCACTAAGGAAAATGACCAGAGTCAAGATGAATTGTTCTATACAATGAGCCATTGTTACAAGATTGAAAACTACATAGAGAGACAGTACATGGTACCTACACAAAAATTGACCATGTATTAAAACATAAAAACCTCACAATCAAATGCAGAAAGGCAGAAATAGTAAATGCTTCTTTTTCAGACCAAAAATGCATGAAAAATTATATTCAATAAAAGGGTAGGGAAAGATAGACTAAAAAATAATTGAAAAGTAAATAATTTAATTCTAAAAAAGGAATGGGTCAAATAACAAATCATAGAAACAATACAAAATTTCATCCAAGAGAATGACAATAATGAGATAACATACCAAAATCTATGGGATGGAGTCAAGGCAGTTCTTAGGGGAAATTGTATATATCTAAATAGCTACATGAATAAAAAGGAGATCAACGAATTGGGCATACAACTAAAAAAGCTAGAAAAAGAACAATTTTTAAACCCCCAATTATATATCAAATTAGAAATTCTGAAACTCAAAGAAAAGATTAATAAAATTGAAACTAAGAAAACTATTGAAGTAATAAATAAAACTAAAAGTTGGGGGTTTTTTTCTTTTTTTTTTTTAAATAACTTTTTATTGATAGAACGCATGCCAGGGTAACTTTTTTACAGCATTATCCCTTGCATTCCCTTCTGTTCCAATTTTTCCCCTCTCTTCACCCCCTCCCCCAGATGGCAAGCAGTCCTTTACATGTTGAATGGGTTACAGTATATCCTAGATACAATATATGTGTGCAGAACCGAACAGTTTTCTTGTTGCACAGGGAGAATTGAATTCAGAAGGTATAAATAACCCAGGAAGAAAAACAAAAATGCAAGCAGTTTATATTCATTTCCCAGTGTTCTTTCTTTGGGTGTAGCTGCTTCTGTCCATCTTTGATCAATTAAAGCTCTCTAAAAGTTGGTTTTATGAAAAAAACAACACAATAGATAAACCTTTGGTTAATTTGATCAGAAAAAGGAAAGAAAAACTAACATAATGCTGGAGAAAGTGAAACAAGATAGAGATTAGAGTTTTTAATATTTTTTTGAAAGGGAGAGATTGTACTGGAGACATACTGCCCCCAGGGCTGATGTCCAAAGCATCAAGCAGAGTATGTGAGTTCTCAATGACATATTTTTACACAGTAGCTAAACAAAAGCGCGGGGAGGAGGGGGGGATAGAGAGAGGTAGGGGGATGGAAGGGAAGGGGTCCAAACTCTGGTGAGTGGGAATCTCCAGGCAGGAACAGATTGGGGTGGAAGGGGGGTGGGGGAAGAGGAGGTCAGGACCATAAATTCTAACAAACTGGGAATATGCAGCTTAGAGTCAGAAAGTCTGGACTCTCCCTTATCTTGAGTTTGCACATTGACAATTTATAACTTTAGAGTAAATAGCCCTGAGTTATATCAGTCTTAATGAACCATAGAAGGAATTTGCAAGGGGTGTTTGCAACTAAGGGGATTAAGGCAGAACAATTGGGGAAACCAAGACAGGACAATTAGGGAAACTGAGGCAGGACAGTTTAGGGAAACTGAGTCAGACTAACATTTAAACATCACAACACTAACATCAAAAAAGAAATTAAAGTAATAATTAGGAGCTATTTTGCTTAACTATAAAATCTGACAATCTAACTAAAGTGGATGAATATTTACAAAAATATAAATATAAATAAAATATAAAATTTACAAAAATATAAAAATAAAAATACAATATTTACAAAAATATATAAAATGTAAATGCCCAGGTTAAAAGAAGAGGAAATAAATTACTTAAATACTCTTATTTTAGAAAAAGAAATTGAACAAGTCATTAATGAGCTCCCTAAAAAAATCTCCAGGCCTAGATGGATTCATAAGAGAATTCTACAAAACATTTAAAGAAGAATTAATTCTAATATCATGTAAACTATTTGGAAAAACAGGTAAAGAAGGAGTACTGCCAAATTCCTTCTATGACACAAATATGGCACTGATACTTAAACCAGAAAGAGGCAAAACAGAGAAAGAAAATTACAGACCACTCTCCCTAATGAATATTGATGCAAAAATTTTAAATAAAATATTAGCAAAGATATTACAGCAATTTATCAACAGGATAGTACACTATGACCAAGTAGGCTTTATATCAGGAATGCAAGGCTGATGTAATATCAGGATAACTATTACCATAATTAACCATATTAATAACAAAAACCAACAGAAATCATATAATCTCAATAATCAAAAAAGGCTTTGGACAAAATACAACAACAGCAGTACCTATCTAAAACCAACAACCAGCATTATTTGCAATGGAGAGAAGCTGGACACATTTCCAATAAGAGCAGGGATGAAACAAGGATGTACATTATCACCACTATTATTTAATATTGTACAAGAAATATTGGCTTTAGCAATAAAAAAAGAAAAAGAAATTAATGGAATTATAATAAGCAATGAGGAAATAAAACTATCAAGTTTTGCAAATGATATGATGAGATAATTACAGAATCCTAGAAAATTATCCAATAACCTGCTGGAAACAATTAACAACTATAACAAAATTGTGGAATATAAAATAAAACCACACAGCATCAGCATTTCTAGACATTACTGACAAAGTCCATCAGCAGGAGATAAAAAGAAAAATTCCAATGAAAATTACTAGAACCATATGAACCCAAGTACTATATGAACATAATTACAAAACACTTCTCACAAAGTCAAAGCTAAACAATTGGAAAAATATCAATTTCTCATGGGTAGGCCAAGCTAATATAATAAAAATGATAATTTTGCCTAAATTGGCCTACTTGTTCAGTAACATACCAATCAAACTGCCAAAAATTTATTTTATAGAAATAGAAAAAATAATAACAAAATTCATCTGCAAGAACAAAATACCAAGAATATCAAAAGAATTAATGAAAAAAAAATTACCAAGGATGTTGGCTTAGCAGTACTAAACCCAAAACTATATTATAAAGTAACAGTCATGAAAATCATTGTAATGCTGGAGAAAATGAGGCAAGAAAGAGATTAGAGTTTTTCATAATTTATTTATTGGAGAGCTTAATTGATTGATTGGATCAGACTCTCATCTCAAAGTATCCAGTACTGAATAAGAGACTCCAAGGATTTTTATAGGAAAGTGAAGAGAGGAGAAGAGAAGAAAAGAGGGGAAGAGAGAGGAGAGGAAGGGAGAAGGGGAGAGAAAGGGAGGAGAAAAGGAGAGAGAAGAGGAAAAGAGAGGGGAAGGAGGGAAGAAGAGAGGAGAGGAGAGAAACAAAGGCAGATAGCAGAGAGGAGACCATAAATTCGGTCCTGACAGATTGGGGGTGAGAACTATATATTCTTACAAATTGGTACTTAAGGAGGTAGTCAAACTAAAGACAGGAAGTTTAGAGAGACAGGGGTAGAGGATGCCAATTAGGTATATGAGATAAAGCATCTGGAGTCTTATCTTTTGGAATGCCAGAATGGCCAGATCTCTACAATCCTAATTATCTCAGCCTTAATGAACAGAAAAGGGGGGGGAGGGGGCATAGCATCTTAACTCAGGGAAACTAAGGTAAAACAATTCAAGGAGACTGTGGCATAACATCATTTGGTACTGGCTAAGAAACAGTGTGGTGGATCAGTGGAATAGATTAGATACAGACAGTACAATGATCAAGGCCTATAGCAATCTAGTATTTGATAAATCCCCAAACTCCAGCTTTTGGAATAAAAACTCACTACAAAAATTGCTGAGAAAACTAGAAAATAATATGTCAGAAAGTCAACATAGACCTCCATCTCATACCCCATACCAAAATAATGTCAAAATGAGTACATGGTTTGGACATAAAGGATGATACCATAAACAAATTAGGAGAGCAAGGGGTAATTTATCTATCAGATCTTTGGAGAAGGGAGGAATTTATGACCAAAGAAGAACTAGAGAACATTATGAAAGGCAAAATGGACAACTTTGATTACATTAAATTAAAAAGCTTTTGCACAAACAAAATCAACAGAAGCAAGATTAAAAGGGAAGTACAAAACTGGGGAAAAAATCTTTACACACAGTGTTTCTGATAAAGGTCTCATTTCTAAAATATATAAAGAACTGTGTCAAATTTATAAGAATACAAGGCATTCTCCAATTGATAAAGCATAGGAACAATTTTCAGGTGACAATGACAACTTTAAAGCTGTCTATTGTTATATGAAAATATGCTCTAAAGCCCTATTGAGCAGAGAAATGCAAATTAAAACAACCCTGAGGTACCACCTCACAATTCTCAGATTGCCTAAGATGACAGGAAAAGTAATGATAAATGTTGAAAAACTGGGACACTGATGCATTGTTAGTGGAGTTGTGAAATGATCCAATTGCTCTGGAGAGCAATTTGGAGCTATGCTCAAAGAGCTACAAAACTGTGCATACCCTTTAAACCATCAGCACCCCTATTGTATCTGTATCCCAAAGAAATCATATAGGAGGGAAAAGGATCCACATGTGCTAAAATGTTTGTAGCAGCTCTTCTTATGGTAGCAAAGAATTAGAAAATTAATAGATGCCCATCAATTAGGGAATGGCTGAACAAGTTGTGATATATGAAGGTAATGGAGTATTACTGTTCTGTAAAAAATGATGAACAAGTTGATTTTAGAAAGGCTTGGAAAGATTTACACAAACTGATACTGAGTAAAACAAGCAGAACCAGGAATACATTGTACACAATAACAATAAGAATGTGCTGATTGATTATGAAAGACTTGATTCTTCTCAATGGTTCAGTGATCCAAAGCACCCCCAATAGACTTTGGATAGAAAATGCCATCTGTGTCCAGATGCTATGTTCACTTCTTTTTTCTGTTTTGTTTTTTTTAATCTCTTCCCTGGTTTTCCCCTTTTGCTGATTTTGCTCTCCCAATATGATTCATAAAACAATGTATATTAAAACAAATAAATTTACTAGAAAACTACATGGAGTAAAGGGGGAGAATTGTAAGGTGTGATAAGACTAGAAAAATAGAAACAAAGGACCAAGTTATCAAGAGCTTTGAATGCTAAACAAAAAGTTTTACATTTGATCTTAAAGCTATTAGAAAATCAGCAGAGTTTACTCAATAGAGAGAAGCTTTTAGATTAATTTAATGGTTGAGTAGAAGATGGAATAAGGTAGGGAGCAGTTTGTAGTAGGAACACTAACTAGCAGACTACAGTAATATTCCAAGTGTGAGCTGATCAGAGTCTTCCACAGACAGGGTTGGAGCTTAGCACCAGCCTAAGCTCCTCACTCAGTTCAAATATACAGTTTGCCAAAATACAAAACAGAAGAGATCCATAACCAAACTTTCTGAACACAATTTCTTTAATTAATAAAAACACAAATGAACTAAGAATAAAGCTATAAAGCTGTATAATGGATCAGTTTTGGGGAGTCTGTAGTTTTACTCAACTTAAATGGTTATCTAAAAAAAAATCCAGTTTAAAAACAATAGTAAAAAATAAAAGATTAATAACTGTCTCCCAAGTCACTCCTTTGTATGCTTATTTTTGGCTGTGCCAAGTGAGGTATTTACTGTATCTTTCTAAAATGTTCAAATAACCTTCCTGTCTTCAACTTCTGAAATATACATGATGCCAAAATAATGCAGTGATAGTTGTCAAAGGAACAGATGTTGCCGTTTTCTCTCCAAGAGCTTTATATGAAGCAGCCCACTACCATCTGGCTATTTACCACTGCACTAGAGTGCAACCACTATTTATTAACGTTTGCAATACTTGAGAAATCAAGAGAAAAGAAGAGTCACACTGTGATGGATATTTTTAATTAAAATATTCAATTTCCAGTAATGGATAACTTCATCTCTTTCAATTTCAAGAAGCTTTATTCTTACTTTGTGCCTGAAAGCTTAAGCAAAGCTTTCTACTGTCATACACAGAGGGGCATCAAGAGCTTTTTTTTCACAAGACAGCCTTGATTTAAGTAGCAATAGGAAAATACTGCAACAGTGGGTGGTTCTCATGCTGGTTTTATTTGGCCAAGGTGACTAATTCTACCCAAAAGAAAGCAGCTTCTCTTAACACATTACCTCATACATTAACATAGAAAGGAGACAATCTTGGAGGGTGGGGCAAGAAATAATGTTTTTGTTTTCTTTGGTCCAAGTTAAGAACAAAAGCTAAAATTTTCAGTGATTTTTACTACATTTCCTTGAATGTAAAGGATGTGATTTTCCATTCTTGACACTACTGAATTTTTTCCACTTATTTTTCATATTATAAGAACACTTAAAAAGCAAGTATTCTTGGAAGGTTTCTGGATGTAAGATTTTTTGGTTCTGTTAGTACACAAAATTATCACAGTAGTAAATTAAAAATCACAAAACATTTCATTGAAATCTATGTGGCCAAATAAGTGACACTGATGAGTTTAAGATATCTATAAAACATTCAACTCAACATGTCCAATAGGCAAGTGGAGATAGGAGATTAGAAATCAGACAACAGGTAAAAATGAAAATTATCAGCATAAAGATTATAACTGAATCTATAGAAGCATATGAAATTATTGGGGCTCAGGGGGACCTCAAAAATATTGGGTTTCCAGACCAGTTGCTCAGACTCATCTCCAAGTCAAGGGGCAAAATTTATTATAATCATAATACTATTGATAATGAGCTAAGTTCCAAAAACGCGCTAGCAAATAAGCAGGGGGCAAATAGCTACTTTTACAGGAAAAAGTGAAAAACCAGATGTTTCATGTCACTTATGTGCTAATTTTATGGCTTAGAGATGGAGTTGAGGAATTATCAGATTCTTAAAGGAACATGCTAGTTTTGACACTTTGTGCCCTGGCACCTAAACCATAGTTCACCCATGGGGGTGGAGGGAAGGCTATTTTTAGACCTAAAACATCACTAGGGCAAGTGGTGGGCATCCAATTTTGTACTGCTTGTATAACTTTAGGCACTTCCCTTTCCCCTTATTATTCCCTTTTCCCTTATTCTTTTCCCTATTTCCCTTATTTCCCTTAGCTGATTATATCCTAACTTTTGATCTCATCATTCAAATGAAAACCACTTCCTCTAAAAGTTACTGAAGATCTCAATTACCCTATCAGTCTTCATCCTTTTTGACCTCTAGCATTTGGCACTATTGATCATGATAGCATTCATTTAAAAACTTTCAGTTTCAAATTCTCTCCTCCTACCCCTCCCTCACTCATTGAGGGGATTCAACATCCAGATGACATAAGATAAACTAAAGCAAGATAGCCTAAGGGAAAAAATACATCATTCCTAAGTCAAGATAGCCTAGGATCTGTACTATCTAAGGCCAGGTAGTTTGGGAGTAATTACAACATTCCTAAAGACTACACCATATCAAGATTATCAAGCAGAGGAGGTCCAGGACAAAGTCCTTGGGAAAGCCAAGCTAAGTGGGCATGACTTGTTTCAAGATTCAGCAAATAAGAACAGTTAGAAAGGAGGAGAACCAGGAAAAAGCTGTGTAATTAAAATAAGAGAGAAAATACTTAATAAGAGGGTGATCATAGTAATAATGATATTGTTACAATAATCATCTGTGAAAGACTTACTTTTATCAATACAATGATCCAAAGCAAATTCAAAGTACTCATAATTTAAAATCCTGTCTACTTCTAGAAAGAGAGAACTGATGTACTCTGAGTGTAAATTAAAGTATACTTTTTTATTATCTTTATTTTTTTCTCTCTTTTTCTTTTTGCAACATAGTTAATATGGAAATTTTTGCATAACTTCACATGTATAATGGGTATCATATTGCTTGCCTTTTCAATGAGTGGGGGAGGGGTAAGAGGAGAGAATTTGCCTATGGGACTGGCCACTATTTGTATAGGCACCATGGAAGAGCTGGGTGGAGTGTGGATTAAATTTTGGAGTAGAATGATTAAAGGGGATGGAAATAAGGAATTGAGTAGGAGGTGAGAAATGAGGCTTGGAAGATAATCTACAGGAGGAGTTTAGAGTCTCTGGGAAGTAAAGGGTATGATCATTGTGAAAATGTTTCTTATTGAGTGGCAAGTGTCATTTCTTATTGTGTCATGTTGTGTTCTACACTCTGTTCCCACAGTTCTCCTCTGGGTGTAGATGGCTCTCTTCATCACTGAACAAATGGAACTGATTTGAATCATCTCACTGTTGAAGAGAGCCATGTCCATCAGAATTGATTGTTGTGTAGTCTTCTTGTTGCCATGTATAATGATCTCCTGATTCTGCTCATTTCACTTAACATCAGTTCAAGTAGGTCTCTCCAAGCCTCTCTGAAATCATCCTGCTGGTCATTTCTTACAGAACAATAATATTCCATAGCATTCATATACCATAAATTTATTCAGCCATTCTCCAATTGATGGGCATCCACTCAGTTTCCAGTTTCTTGCACTACAAACAGGGCTGCCACAAACATTTTTGCACATGTGGGTCCCTTTCCCTCCTTTAAGATCTCTTTGGGATACAATCCAAGTAGAAACACTGCTGGATCAAAGGGTATGATGTACAGTTTGATAACTTTTTGAGCATAGTTCCAAATTTCTCTCCGGATCCACTCACAGGTCCACCAACAATGTATCAGTGTCCCAGTTTTCCCATATCCTCTCCAACATTGGTCATTATCGTTTCCTGTTGTCTTAGCCAGTCTGACAAGTATGTAGTGGTATATCTGAGTTGTCTTAATTTTCATTTCTCTGATCAGTAGTGATTTGGAGCTTCTTTTCAAGTGACTACAAATAGTTTCAGTTTCTTCATCTGAAAATTGTCTGTTCATATCCTTTGACCATTTATCAATTGGAGAATGGCTTGAACTTGAAAAATAAATTTGAGTCAATTCTCTATATGTTTTAGAAATGAGGCCTTTATCAGATCCTTTGGATGTAAAATGTTTTCCCAATTTATTGCTTCCCTTCTAATTTTGTCTGTATTAGTTTTGTTTGTACAAAAACTTTTCAACTTAATATAATCAAAATTATCTATTTTGTAATCAATAATCTCTAATTCTTCTTTGGTTACAAGTTCCTTCCTCCTCCACAAATCTGAGAGGTAAACTATTCTATGTTCTTCTAATTTGTTTCTAATATCATTCTTTATGTCTAGATCATGAACCCATTTTGACATGATCTTGATATACAGTGTTAGGTGTACATGTCTACTTTCTGCCATGTTAGTTTCCAATTTTCCCAGCAGTTTTTGTCAAATAGTGAATTCTTATCGCAAAAGCTAGGGTCTTTGGGTTTGCCAAATACTAGATTACTATAGTCAATGACAAATGAATATTGTATGAACAAAATACTGTTCTGTGAACCTAACCTATTGCATTAATTACCTGCTATAATAATGAAACCAGCCTTCTCCTAGATAACACAACCTCCTTGGCCACTCTTTCCAGTATTGGCTGTACCTTCACTCATTCTCAGTTTGCTGAACAAGACAGAAGAACTATAATACTCTTGGCTCCCATTTTCAGGTTTTCCTCTTTCTTTTTCTACTCAGGAACCTCTCTTCCCTATTCATATCATCCACTCAATCAAAATCCTAGTGGTTGTTGTCTGCATATCCCTAGGTCACTCCTCTTCCTTCCTCAATGAATCTCTGGTTTATAATTTTTCTTATAGGTTCAAAAGCATTCCATAGTCCAAAGAAGTTGGAAGAAAATTATCACAAAGTCCCTGAACATCATTTAAAAATGCCTAAAGTTAAAATTAATATCAATAATTAAAAATTTTTATCTCTAACTCCTCAACATTTTTCCTAGTATATTCTTAAATTTATGAAGACTACAAATAAGAAAGCTGGGAATAAGAGAAAGAATACCTTACGACTTTGCAACTGAACCAGATAATGAAATCTATGCCAGAAAGTAAAGACTGATGCCATCACAGATTCTTAAATTACAGCTTCTCCACCCCTTCATCTGTCTAGCTGCTTCTGACCCACAGTATGATATTTAGTAAAAATGTTTCAAATATACAAATGAGAACTAGAGAGTTAAGAACATAGGATCAGAGATTTATAGTTGAAAAAAAACTTAGAACCTGCTAAGTCTAATCACCTTATTTAAAGTTATGAAAACTCAGGATCTGAGAAATTAGGTGACTTTCTCAGGACAGTATGTATGTACTGCATTTTACAACTCTAAACTGATGAATGCTGAGTAGAGTGAGATGCACTTAAAAATATGAAAAAAATTTAGAATACAGATTACTTAAGCATTTCCTTTTAATGATGCTCTCTATAAAGACTTTGCTCTCTGTGCATTAATATTAATTTGATTTAAGGAGAATACATATACACAAAAACCTAATCCACAAAATTAAAGTTCTAGCTTAAACCATATCAGAGCTCCCTATTTGAGGGGATGATTTTCTTATAACACTATCAACAATTCCCATCGTATCTCTGTTTTAATGTTTTTAAAGTCCTTTCCTCACCCTTATCTTCATTTCACTGATGAGAAAGCTGATGTTCAGCAGATAAAGTGATTTACCATGGATCAAAAAAAAGTTTTAAATTTTTAAAAAAACTTATTTATTTTTAATACACATTGCTTTATGAATCATATTGGGAGAGCAAAATCAGCAAAAGGGAAAAACCAGAGAAGAGATTTAAAAAAAACAAAACAGAAAAAAGAAGTGAACATAGCATGTGCTGATTTACATTCAGTCTCCTTAGTTCTTTTTTCTGGACACAGATGGCATTTTCTATCCAAAGTCTATTGGGGGTGCTTTGGATCACTGAACCATTGAGAAGAATCAAGTCTTTCATAATCAATCAGCACATTCTTATTGTTATTGTGTACAATGTATTCCTGGTTCTGCTTGTTTTACTCAGTATCAGTTTGTGTAAATCTTTCCAAGCCTTTCTAAAATCAACTTTTTTCATCATTTTTTACAGAACAGTAATACTCCATTACCTTCATATATCGCAACTTGTTCAGCCATTCCCTAATTGATGGGCATCTATTAATTTTCTAATTCTTTGCTACCACAAGAGCTGCTACAAACATTTTAGCACATGTGGATCCTCTTCCCTCCTTTATGATTTCTTTGGGATACAGATACAATAGAGGTGCTGATGGTTTAAAGGGTATGCACAGTTTTGTAGCTCTTTGGGCATAGCTCCAAATTGCTTTCCAGAGCAATTGGATCATTTCACAACTCCACCAACAATGCATCAGTGTCCCAGTTTTTTAACATTTATCATTACTTTTCCTGTCATCTTAGGCAATCTGAGAAGTGTGAGGTGGTACCTCAGAGTTGTTTTAATTTGCATTTCTCTAATCAATAGGGCTCTAGAGCATTTTTTCATATAACAATAGACTTACCCAACATCATAAAGGTGTCAGTGGCAGAACCAAGATTCAAATCTATCACTCTTCCTATTGTGCCTTGTATTGAAGCCAAATTGAATGGATTCTTGGTTCTACTGAATATTATACTTTCCAATAATCTCAAGATTATACAATTCATCCTTAATCATAGCCAGTCATCTTGACTTTAGTCCTGTCACTGGGTATCAATGACTTAGGAAGAGAAAGTGATTCTAAAGATTGCAACTCTGCCTCACTTAAATCTAGTCTATTCACAAGTTAAAGACATTGCCCATGATGTCACACTGGTCTTCTACCAAAAGGAAATATGAATAACCACAAGAAGACAAACACACAAAATATGTGTGCCAGTATCAGTGTGCAGTCTTCAAAACACTGCATAGAACAAAAATCTAAATTACTGGAAAGTATAATATGCAGTAGAACCAAGAACCCATTCAATATGGCTTCAATACAAGGCACAATAGGAAGAGTAATAGATTTGAATCTTGGTTCTGCCACTGACACCTTTATGATGCTGGGTAAGTCATTTAACTTTTCTGAGTCCATTTGGCAATAGGAAAGAGGGCCTACAAGCAACGTCACAGGATACCAGGATTGGTAGGTCAGATCATCCAAACAGCCTACAAAGCTCTGTGGTTTGAGTCAGTGAAAGCATAACCTTCCCCAGAGAAACCGCTGAGTTTTGGGGGGCTTCTTTGGGTGGGGGTGAGGGACAGAAGGGAAGTGGTACAAGAAGGTACAAGAGGAGCAGAAAGCAACAGGATAGGGACTCTGGAAGCCCCGAGGAGCAATGCACTCAGATCATATCTTAGGAAAAGAATGGAAAAGAAATTATGGAACAGCAAAGTCAAGATATGGCACTGAGAGATGTGGATTGAATGAAAGTAAGGAATCAAAAGTGCTGAAGTTATAACTGAGCCAAAAACAATATAAATATAAAATCTGGCTATAATCTTCTCTTTTGCGTTTCTTGTATTTAAGAAATCAATACAAAATGTTGCTCAATTTAAATGTAAAAACTTCGATAGCAACTTGCAAGTAAAATTTCTACATATCTAAGGTCTTTTTATTTCAATCAAGTTTCATGAGAATGAAAGCTGTGAGAATTAATTCAGAATTCAAAGCATAATTCTTACTTTTTCATGATAAAAAATTTCTCTAAATAAATAATAGATCAAAGTAGTGACACACTTATGGTGCACATATCCTGTACAGTCAACAAAGTAGAAATATTAATGCTATAGACATTCAGTCTTTTGGCCAAAAAGGAAATTACAAAGAAATAATGAAAGAAAAAGGCTTAGAAAAATTGGGAGTATAAAGAGGACTTTTGATTATTGTTTTTTCTTGACACAATAAAAACTACTAAGAACACAAAAACAAAAGCATATTCCCAGTGTCCGTGCCAAGTTGGACTTGAAGAGAAGGTTTCCATATTCTTCACATAAGATTCTTTTTTCTTTTAAAGGAAACCTCAAATTTATATTGTGCAGCATATTTTATCATTCTGCCCTCTCTAGAGGCATTAAATTTCTATGGTTTTTCCTAAATCAAATTAAGTTTAAACTTTTACTTTTCTTGCTGAGGCAATTGGGGGTGGGGGGTAGGGGAGGGGAAGGGAAGCAGCTAGTTGTTGCAGTGGCTAGAGTATCAGCCCTGAAGTCAGGAGTACCTGAGTTCAAATCTGGTTCTTTTTACCTGTGTGACCTAGGCAAGTCACTTAACCTCAACTGCCTCGGGGGAAGGGAGGGGAAGTGACTCTTTCAAAGACTGTTTCTTTGTCTGGGGGACAATAACTTCACCAGATTTTTATAAGGACCAGATGAAAGAAGACATAGAAAGTGCTTTATAAATCTTTATATATACTAGTTGTTATTCTTAATTTATTCCCTCCTCCCTTGTAAAAATAACTTAAAGAAGCATTATATTCAGAAAAAAAGAGATTTTTCTCATTTATGAAGGATTTGATAATATTGCCTTTATTCTAGATCCATAGCTGCAAACATTTTCTCTACTGAGAAACAACCATATTACATATCTCCAGCTACTACATTAACTTCCACTCTCCTGTTGTATGCATTAAATCAACATATTCTTTGTAATGAAAGTAATCCATAACTACTATCTCACATTAAGGGCAAGGAGAAAATGAATGGTTAAGACCTGTGTCTAGTCTTATTAAAATCAATTGGGAATATATGTCAGATTAGATATGATATGAACATGGAATAGTAAAGGAACAAGTTCTAAGGGCCTAGTAAAGAATTTTCTGGTTCCTACTCCCCCCATGTGGAAAGTAGAAACTTAACCTAAGATCTAATCTTCTTCTTCTTAGCAAAAGGTCTTTTGATTCTCCTGTCTATTATCTCCTAATTATATATCTGTGGTGTAATGAGAATCATTAGAGAAGCATATAATAATATCAAGCATTTATATAGCATCTTTTCTCCAATGAATTTATAGCACTTTACAGATAATGTCCAATTATTCCTTACCACATCTTGATTAGAGGTAGATATTATGGTTGCCATTTTACAGATGGAGACTTAAAAACAAAAAAAAGTCAATCAGTTTGCCTAATGTCACAAAAGGTAGAGTCCAGAAGAAAATACCAGATCCCCTCTCAGTTCAACAAACTCCAGACTATAATACTAGTGACCCAGAGTATGATGTATTTCAAAACAAAATGACTAAAAATCTCCAGTTCTTATTTTTTTTAAACTTTACAACTTAACCAGCAACATCCTTCAATTTCACAGAGGACCTTGCTTTTCACAATTAAACAAATGTCTAGAACCAATAATCTTATAGTTAGAAAGAACCTTGGATGTCCTCTTTCATGTAAACAGGAATCCTCTCTATGGCATTCCTGATACATGATTATCCAGCTGCTACTTGAATTCAATTCCAATGATTAAAAACTCACTACTTTGGAGACCAGCAGTTGTACTATTTGGAAGGATCTTGTTTAATAGATGTTACTTCCTTACATAAGCCAGAATTTAGGTGATTCTATTATCAAATGCTTTTATCATTCCTTAGTTGTAAAATTATGAGGGACAAAACATCCCTCCCACTTCAAGAACCATTTTCCCCCTCCCAGGTCTAAAGCTATAATCCTATTAAAGATATACTTAGAGATATACATATAATATACTTGGTATATTGAAGATATATCTAGATCTACCACAATTATAACAAAATTAGTTTGGCAAGGTTCACTCTTAATAAACCCATATTAGATCCTTATTATGAATATGGCTTTCTAAACATTTATGAATCATTTTTTTAGTATCTAAATTTCTAAAATATAAAAGAAGCAACAGCATAAACTATAACTAGTTTTCCATCCTTAGAATCATTGTATCTGAAAACTACAAAGGTTTAGAATCACAATCCAAAACTGAGAAGGTAACGTTTAGTTATCTAATCAAATCTTCCACCAAGGTAGGAATCCCCTCTATCTCATATTTATGATAAATAATGATTCAGAAATAATCTTTTTTTCCCCACAGTTTATCTATACCTTCCAAAATGAGAAACAGAACTTACACATAAACAGAACTTATACAAATAGCAACAGAATAGAGCTATAATAGATACTCTTGGTTTTAACTGTCCAAGAGCAGATTTTTCTGAAGTTATTACTAGAAGTCATATATTCCATGTTTACATTACTAATATTTCTCTTCCAACTATATTTGCATTTCAGCTGATTTTCAATAACTCTTGATGTTAGTCTCAGTTTAAACAAGGCTGACAGCCAAGTTTCTATATATAGATTATAGCATTTCTAAAATTATGTAAAAGAAAGATCAAAGATTGCCTTCACAATATTCTTTGTAATTATTAATTATTCAATATTATTGTTCTGTAAGGAATGACCAGCAGGATGAATACAGAGAGGACTGGGGAGACTTACATGAACTAATGCTAAGTGAAATGAGCAGAACCAGGAGATCATTATATATCTCAACAACGATACTGTTTGAGGATGTATTTTGATGGAAGTGGATCTCTTTGATAAAGAGAGCTAATTCAGTTTCAACTGATCAAGGATGGACAGAAGCAGCTATACCCAAAGAAAGAACACTGGGAAATGAATATAAACTGCTTGCATCTTTGCTTTTCTTCCCAGGTTATTTATACCTTGTGAATCCAATTCTCCCTGTGCAACAAGAAAACTGTTCGGTTCTGCACACATATATTGTATCTAGGATATACTGTAACCTATTCAACATGTAAAGGACTGCTTGCCATCTGGGGGAGGGGGTAAAGAGAGGGAGGGGAAAAATTGGAACAGAAGTGAGTGCAAGGGATAACTCTGTAAAAAATTACCCTGGCATGGGTTCTGTCAATAAAAAGCTATTGGAAAAAAAAAAAAAAAAGAGTTGCTAAATAAAGGATTCTTCTTTCACTCTAAAAAAAAAAAATATTAACTATTCAAAAAGGGCTTACTAATAAGCCAATAGAAAGACTGCCCTTCTCTATCAAGGAGGGAAGAGACAGAACAGGTTCCTTCCTAAGTCCAGAAAAGTCAAAAGAAAGGAAGTTTAAAGAAGCAAAGAGAAGAGACACAGACAGACTGGAAAAAATGTCAAGAAGTCAACAGTCAGAGAAAAAGCCAGCTCAGCCAGTCAAATAAGGAGATCCAGGATCTCATCAATATAGATATATCCTTTAACCATAAAGGTTATAATCTGTCCAGGTCTGGCCACCCTATATAACTTTCATCCCTATCCTCCTATAAATCTACTGGAAAGAATCCTCATTCAATATATGGAAGGTTTTTCTTTCAGATTCTTTAGGTGGGTGAAGTTTCCATAAGTCAGTGGATTTCTGTGAATGATTGACAAAATTTAACTAAGATAGAAACAAAGTCACGTAAAAAGAATTAGATTAAAAGTTTAGAATACATCATGAAGTTAGTTACACATTCTTAAAAACTAAAGCAGAATTCAACATGTAAAGGACTGCTTGCCATCTGGGGGAAGAAGTGGAGGGAGGGAGGAGAAAAATCGGAACAGAAGTGAATGCAAGGGATAATGCTGTAAAAAATTACCCTGGCATGCATTCTATCAATAAAAAGTTATTAAAAAAAAAAAACAAAACACTAAAGCAGAAAATATTTCTGTGGCTAAAAAAAAAAATTAATTACCTGTAATTTCCCAGTAGAAAAATTGGATTTGAGATCCCTAAGAAAATTATTCTCATATGCAAGACATTCAGTAGAGGGGAAAAAAGTACAATTAAAAGATATGATTTGAAAGAGATTAATAAATTAATAATGTACCAAAGAAAGGGAAACACTAAATCAATCCAAAGAGAGATTCAATTCTATGGCTCTCAAAAGAATCAGTTAATCAAAAACTGAAAAAAAAAGAATTTAAGGAAATGAAAGTATGCTTAAATTGGAGCAAAATAATCCTGAATACAATGAGAAACAGCAGTGATGTTCTTAAAAGTAGAAAACATGTGTGACTATGTGGAATTAATTGATTTAGAATTAACTTAAGCCAGTGACTTACATTTTTTTTTCTCAGCCAAAGGAAGATAAAATCAGTGACTTACTTAAACAGAAACCAAAACAAAATCCTCCGTTTTGAGGTTGTTTGTTTTTTTGGTGGGGAGGATTTTTTGGTTTTGTTTTTGTTTTTTTGTAAGAGATACATGGGTGAGCCAGTTGTGACAGTCTCAGGAAGAAGTCCAACTGAAAAGTAAACAGGAGGGCAGAAAAGATTATAGATAAGTTGCAATATAAGTTTAAGAAAGCTTCTAGACCACACTGAAATGAAAATAACAAAATGAAGAGATTGCTATGCCAATAGAGAGAACTCTATTTGAATAAATGACTTATAAATGTGGGATGCCTTATTACAGGGAGAAAGCAATGACTACCAACTATCAAAAAGTTAATACTCAAAGAATTCACAGAGAATTTTAGATTCAAAAGGGCATGAAGAAAATCTAGAACAGATTGGAAAGGAACAGTTCAACCAAAAAAAAAAAAAAAAAAAAAGGAATCTGTTACAGGAACTCTATCTTTTAGAAACAGACTGGGACAGAAGAATGTCTCTGAAATGAGATCCTTCCTGATCCCCACCTCTCAGGATTTGGATTTGAGATTTCTAATGATATCCAAGCTTAATTCTCAATAAGATCAGGGGTAAAACAAGGTTGCCCAGCATCACCATTACTACTCAATATTGTCTTAGAAATGTTAGCTTAGTAATTAGAAAAGAAAAAGAAATTGAGGGAATCACAGTAGGTAATGAGGAAACAAAATTATCACTCTTTGCAAATAATAACATGATGGTATACTTAGAGAAACCTAGAAAATAAACTAAAAAAAAAACTATTAGAAACAATTAACAACTTTAGCAAAGTTGCAATATACAAAGTAAGTCCATATAAATCATTGGTATTCCTATATGTTACCAATAAAGTCCAGCAGCAAGAGAAAGAGAGAGAAATACCATTTAAAATAATTGTAGATAATATAAAATATCTGTGAGTCTATCTGCCAAGACAAAGCCAGGAATGATATAAACATAATTACAAAACATTTTCCACACAAATAGTTACATCTAAACAACTGGAAGAATAGCAAGTGACCATGGTTAAGCCAAGCTAATATAATAAAAGTGACAATTCTACCTAAATTAATCTACTTATTTAGTGTCATACCAATCAAACTGCCAAGAAATTACTTTATAGGGCTATAATTTAAAAAAAATTCATCTGAAAGAACAAAAGGTCAAGAATTTCAAGGGAATTAATGAAAAGAAAAATGCAAAAATGGAGACCCTAAAACAACATTATAAAGCAGATATCAAAACCATTTGGTACTGGATAAGAAACCAAAGCAGAAAATATTTCCTTGACCAAAAAAAAAAAATTAATTCCCTGTAAACCTGTAATTTCCTAGTAGAAAAATTATACAATGGATCATTGGAATAGGTTAGGTTCACACAATAGTCAATGGTGTTTGATAAACCAAAGACATCAACTTCTGGGATAACAACTCATTATTTGACAAAAATTGCTGGGAAAATAGGAAAATAGTATGGCAGAATTTAGCCACTGATCAACATCTAACAACCAACATAAGGTCAAAATAAGTTCTTGATTTAGACATAAAGGATGATACTATAAGCAAATTAGGAGAACAAGGGATAAGCTACCTCTTCTGTAGGGAAAAAAGGAATTTATGGCCAAAGAAGAACTAAAGAACAATATGAAATACAAAATGGATAATTTTTTTTATTAAATTAAAAAGTTTTGATACAAACAAAACCAATACAGCCAAGATTAGAAGGAAAGCAGAAAACCAGGGAAAAAATTTTTTTTACATTACATTTCTCTGATAAAGGCCTCCTTTCTAAAATATAGAGAATTGACTCAAATTTATAATACAAGCCATTCTCCAATTGTTAAATGGTCAAAGGATATGAACAGACAATTTTCAGATGAAGAAATTAAAGCCATTTCTATGCTTATGAAATGCTCTATGAAAAAATGAAAAAAAAAATGCTCTAAATCACTATGGATTAAAGAAATGCAAATTAAGACAACTCTGAGGTACTACTATACACGTCTCAGATTAGCTAAGATGACAGGAAAATAGAAAGATAGAAAGATAGGTTAGACAGACAGACAGACAGATAGATAGATAGATAGATAGATAGATAGATAGATAGATAGATAGATATAAGTGTTTAAGGGGATGTGGAAAAACAGCAATACTATTACATTGTTGGTGGACTTGTGCTCTCCATGCTGGAGAATAATTTGGAACTATGCCCAAAGGGCTATCAAACTGTGCATACACTTTGATCCAGCAGTGTCTCTACTAGGTCTGTACCCCAAAGAGACCATAAAGAAGGGAAAAGTACCCACATGTGCAAAAATGCTTGTAATAGTCTTTTTTGTACTGGCAAGTAAGTGGACACATGAATGGATGCCCATAAGTTGGGGAATGGCTGAATAAGTTATGGTATATAAATGTAATGAAATATTATTGTTTTATATGACCAATCAGCAGAATGATTTCAAAAAGGCCTGGAGGGACTTACATGAACTGATGCTAAGTGAAGTGAGTAGAACCAAGAGAACATTGTACATAGCAACAAGATTATGTGATGATCAACTCTTTCCAATAATGAGGTGATTCAGGCCAATTCCAATAGACTTGTGATGGACAGAACCATCTGCATTCAAAAAGAGGACTAGAGGGACTGAATGTGGATCACAATGTAGTATTTTCATTGTGTTTGTTGTTGGTTACTTGCTTTTTTTCTCTCATTTTTTTCTTTTTTGATTTGATTTTTCTTCTGCAGCATGACAAATATGGAAATATGTTTAGAAGAATTGCACGTTTAATCTATATTGTATTACTTGCTGTCTCGGGGAGGAGAGAAGAGGGAAGGGAGCAAGAAAAATTTGGAACACAAAGTTCTAAATGTTGAACTCTATCTTAGCATGTATTTTAAAAATAAAAAACTATTATTAAAGAATTTTTAAATGATTTCCAAGCTTAATGTGAATTCAAATGCTGGTATATATTTAGATTTAGAAAAATATCTGAAATCATACAGCAAGATTTAGAATTGAGTAATTTTATAATTTGGATTTAAATTCAATTGGAAAGGGGCAGCTAAGTGGCGCAGTAGATAGAGTACCAGTCCCAAAATCAGGAGATCAAATTTGATCTCAGACACTTAACACTTCTTAGCTATGTGACCCTGGGCAAGTCACTTAACTCCAATTGCCTCAGGGGAAAAAATTCAATTGGATAAATTAATTGGGAGCAATTATTATTCATGACATGGTTGATCTATGTTCTGAATAATTATATCACACCTTGGTAGGTATGAGATTAAAAATAACAAAGAATACAACCAGCATAGAATAATATCAAAAATGAGAATTTACTAAGCATTATGCTAGATACTAAGAATGCAAATACAAAGACTGAAATAATCCTTGATCTCAAGAAGCTTACATTATATTAGGGGAGATAAGTATATAGAAAAATGTATACAGCATAAATATAAAGTAAATAAATACAAATATTTACAAAGTAAACATAAAATCATCTGAGAAGGAGGGCACTAGTAATTGGAGGGATTAAGAAAGGCTTTTTGCAGAAAGTGCTTATGAAAAAGTACCATACTCTTAGGAAGACAGGAATTCTTAAGAAGCTAAGAAAAGGAGATAAAGTCCATTCCCAGCACAGGGATTGGAAGCTGTGAGGAGCATCTATAGTGTGAGGAACCTAGAAAAGGCCAATTTGGCAAAATTGCAGAATATGGAAAGGAATGAATTAAGTACTGGAAGCAACAGGAAAACATTGAAGTTGTTGAATATGGTCAGCCCTATGTTTAAGGAAGATTACTTTGGCAGCAATGTGTAGCATTAACTATCCTGAGGAGAGACTAGAAGCAAGAAGCTCAATTGGGAGGCTATTGTAATTCAGACAAGACATAATAACTAGGAAGTAGCCTACAAGCTGCCTAACAAATCAATGGATAAATTAAAGAATAAATTATGTACTACTACAGATAAAACCTTCACCTTGACTATAAATGCTGATGAAGACACTCATATTTAAAATGACATTTTTTATTTTATTAATATTTTCCCCCAGTTACATTCCAAACAAATTTTTTTTTCCACTTGTCTTTAAAATGTTTGAGTTCTAGATTCTGTCTTTTATTCTCTTCCACAATTAAGAAATCACATGTGAAGTTATGCAAAACATTTCCATAAAAGTCAGGTTGTAAAAGAAAACATAGATTTCCCACCATAATGAAAGTAAAAACCCTCAAGAAAATTTAAGTTTTGACACAATCAGACACAATCAGTTCCTTTTCTGGTTATGGATAGGAGTTTTTATCATAAGTACTTCAGAGTATTTGACTCTACTACTGAGAATAGCAGTTATTTACAGCGAATCATCCTAGAACATTGCTATTACTTCATATAAAGTACATTTCATTTTGCTTGAGTTCATGGAGGACTTTCCAGGTGTGTGTTTGTTTGTTTTTTCTGAGAGCATCCTGTTCATCATTTCCCAAAAAACAATAATATTCTACCACAAGCGCAAAGCACAATTTCTTGAGCCATTCCCCAATTGATGGACATCCCCTCAATTTCCAATTTTTTTGCCCTGAAAAGAGAGCTGCAATGAATATTTTTTGTACATGTAGGTATTTTCCTTTTTGTTTTTTCTGAATCTTTTTTGGTATGCATACCTAACAGTGGTATTGTTAGGTCAAAGGATATGCTTGAATTTATAGCTCTTTGGATACAGATCATCTCTTTTGATCACTTACAGATTGGGGCGTGGCTCTTTTTATAAATTTGATTCAGTTCCCTCCACGTTTGAGAAATGAGGCCTTATCAGAGAAAGGCCTTTTTAAATTTTTTAAAATTATTGCTAACTGTAGTTACCCTCCTTTATTCTCTTTACGTTTCTCCTATCCCTCCTCAAAAATGTTTTGCTGATGACCACTCCCTCCCCCATATACCCTCTCTTTTATCACCCTCCTGCCCTTCCCATATCCCTGTTACTTCCTATTTTCCTGCAGGGTAAAATAGATTTCTATACCCCTACTGAGTATGTATATTATTTCTCTCTGAGCCAATTCTGATGAGATTCAGGCTCATCACTCATCCTCTCCTCATCTTCACTATAAAAGTTTTTTCTTGCCTCTTTTTTTTTTTTATAGAAGATAATTTGCATCATTCCCTTTCTCCTAGTACATTCTTCTATCACACCTTCATTTCATCATTTTTAAAAAAGATATTATCCCTTCATATTCAACTCACATCAGTGCCCGCTGTCTTTACATACTCTTCTAACTGCCATAATAATGATAAAGTTCTAATGAATTACAAATATCATTCTCCCATGTAGGAATGTAAAGAAATAAATTATTAAATCCCTTATGCTATCACTTTCCTGATTATCTCCTTATGCTCCTCCAGAGTCCTGTATTTGAAAATCAAACTTTCCATTAAGCTCTGGTCTTTTCATCATGAATGCTTGAAAATCCTCTAATTCACTGAATGACTGTTTTGCTGAATAGATTGTAATCCAAGCTCCACTGTTCTCTGGAAAATCATATTCCAAGCCCTCCTGTCCTTTACTATAGAAACAACGAAATCTTGTGTCTTCCTGATTATGGCTCCACTATACTTGAATTGTTTCTTTCTAGATGTTTACAATATTTTCTTCTGGAATTGGCAGTTCCAGAATTTTGCTATAATATTCTTGGGAGTTTTCATTTTGGGATCTCTTTCATGAGGTGATGGGTGGATTCTTTTAATTTCTATTTCACCCTGTGGTTCTACAATATCAGGATGGTATTCCTTGATAATTTTTTGAAAGATGCTATCCAGGCTCTTTTTTGATCATAACTTTCAGGTAGACCAATGTAAAGAGCTGAAACTCTTGAGTTGATGCACTGAGGTCAGACAACCGAGCACTTAAGGCTAATTACCAATTGGACAATAAGCATATGTTTGGAAAATGACCCTTCCCACTATTCTGTGCTGGCTCGATAATTGGTGTATACAGAGAACTGTAGGAGGGACTAGGGGGGAGTAAGACAGATAATTGGAAACTAGTAGGAGATCAATTATGTGAATACTACAATGATAAAGGTCCTGGTTCAATGTCCAAGGAAACATTCTATATATACATATATACAGCATAATACAATTGGCCTTAAAGAATGCTGCAAGTTATAGAAAAAAGAAAAATTTTAAGAACAGCCAGATGAGGAAGTGTAAGGAAAAAGAGGAAGACAAAGAACAGATTAATGGCTCTATTACTGGAGGTCATGAAGAGTTAAGTGAGGATGAAGGGTGTGGCAAAGGGTGTGGTGATTCTCACTCTCACAAGACAGCTTCAACCTCCCCCAAACCAGAACAGGTTATTGACATGACCCTATCAACTCCACCTTCCGGGATGGAGGGAGGAGGGGCAGAGATATCACCAGCACTTCCCTTCCTCTCCCCCTCCCCCAACAATCACGCCCTCTTATGACTAGATTGCAAAAGGCACTACTTAAAGCCACAGAAGAAGGGCAGAATTTAGCTGATTTGAAAATAGGAATGTATCCTGTGATTCAATAGTCTAACTCTTCAGGTCAAGAAAATAGAAGATACACTCCTTTTGATATAGAAATCCTCAAAGACCTAAAAAAAAAAGGCTTGCACTTGTTATGGGGCTACATCAGCTTATGTTAAGATGTTATTACAGAATTTGGCTTATAAAGTCTTGACCTCTAGGGACTGGAAATCTATAGCAAGGTCATGCTTAGAATCTGGATAAAACTTGTGGTTTTCTGAACACTGTAGGACACAAGTCCAATAAAATAGTCAAAGTGGAGTTAATACTCCAATCACCTATGACCAACTAATAGGTAGGTTCTTATGCAGAAGTTTCAGTACAGATTAATTACCCCATAGCAGCATATGAGCAAATTGCTGCTGCTGCTATCAAAGCATGGGCTTTTCTCCCCAGTAAAAAAGGGTGAGGCCTTCACAAAAATAGCATAAGGGTGAAATGAACCTTTTGCTGATTTTGTGGGACGTTTGTAGACAGTTGTCATACGAACTAATGGTGAAAATGCAGTAACAGATATTATGATAAGGCAACTGGCTAAAGAAAATGCTAATGAGGTTGGTTGAAGAATTATACTAGGACTATGCAAGGATGCTCCTTTAGAGGAGATCATAAGACGCTGTGCCACAGTGAGCACAAATACCTTTTATAGCCAGGTTCCCAGGCTCCAAATGCAGACTTCCCAGGATCCAAACATGGGAAGACAGGGTCCCTTTTGGCAAGGGACTTCCAGAGAGACTCGTCAATGCTTTCAATATGATAAAGTAGGGCATCTGGAAGCTCAATGTTGGCATAGAGACAGAGTGAGAAAACAGGGTAGGAGAACAAGACCCAGAACCCCATGTCCAAAATGCAACAGAGGCTTCCATTGGGCATCAGAATGCAGACTGATTCAGGGAAACGGAATGAGGGGTCCAGTCCCAGGGCCTAAGGCAAAAAATACTTGGGGCACGATGGCAGCCGATGCTATATGCAGAGAGTGCCTAAACATTCAGTACCCAGACATGACCAATCAGCCAGGAAGCAAACTGATGGGAGAAAGGGATTACAATTGGGGAGAATAGAGTTGTATGCAGATGCGACAACTGAGATACCCTCTGGAGAGGTGAAATCCATTCTTCTCCATCCTATGGATCCCTTGCCCCGAGGCACAGTAGGCTTTACCATTTCACTTCCTGAGAGTACTTAGAAAACAGTGTCCATCTACACATTGATGTGGGAAACTGGGGAATGTGTAGATAATATCCCAAGTCACTAATACAGGTAGACAATGTATGACTTATCAACCAGAACAAGTAGTAGCATCAGGTTTACTGATACAGACTCCTAATAAGCAATCTGGTGATAGTCACCCAGATTCTGACTCCAAGCAACAAAATCCAAGAATATACTGGTCAGCAGCTGTGACAGCTGACCGACCTATGATTACAATCTATATAAATGGCATACCAATAGAAGGATTGGTAGACATTGGTGCAGACTGTGCAATCATTAGAGGTGCCAACTGGCCTAGTCACTGGCCAAAGATTAAAGCAGACACCTACATGTCTGGCATAAGAGGATCAATAGCAGCTGAAGTTAGTGCTACTCCTTTGAGATGGATATTTGAAGGTGAAACAGGAGTTTTCACTCCATTTATAGTTGAAAAAAATCCCCATCAATCTATGGGGAAGAGACATTCTATAACAATTAGGATTAAAAATGAGTACGTTGTTTTTTTAGGCAGGGTTGCTGTTGAAGGCCTGCCAACACTTTCACCTGTTCCTATTCAATGGAAAACTAATACACCAGTGTGAATAGAACAGTGGCCCTTATGTAGCAATAAAATTCAGGCCTTATTAGATATAGTACAGGAGCAATTTGACCAAGGACACGTACAACCTTCTCTAAGTCCTTGGAATTTCCCAGTATTTGTTGTAAGAAAAATCTGAAAATGGAGGATGTTGACTGATTTAAGAAAAGTAAATGAACAGATGAAAACTATGGGAACTCTTCAGCCTGGACTTCCATCTCCTACTCACTTCCCTAGAGAATGGCCTCTTTGGGTTATAGACATTAAAGATTATTTCTATTCTATCCCTCTAGATAAGGAGGATATGAAAAGATTTGCCTTTCCAGTGCCCAGTGTTAACTGAACCTTATAAAAGATATGAATGGACAGTTTTGTCACAGGGAATGAAAAACAGCCCTACTATGTGCCAAATGTATGTTGCTGCTGCTCTTACTCCAGTAAGAAAAACATTTCCAAAAGTAATGTTATTACATTACATGGATGATATATTGGGATGTGCACCTGAGGAACAAATGTTAGAAGCCTGTCTACAAAAGACCATGGAAACACTAAGGAACTACAAATTGCATATAGCTCCAGAAAAAATTCAAAGACATGCTCTTTTAAATATTTAGGATATGAAGTATACCCTAAGGTGCTTACAGTACAAAAACTTTCCTTTAGAACAGAGAAGCTAAACACCTTAAATGACTTTCAGAAATTGATAGGAGATATCCAATGGATGCGTCCAGTGTTAGGCTTGACTACCTATCTATCAATTACAACCATTATATGACATTTTAAGGGGAGACAGTGCTTTAAATTTACCACGCCAGCTTACATAAGTAGCTCAAGAGGCTTTGAGAGAAGTTTAACTGGCTTTATCCAATGTGGTTGAAAGAGTCAAAAAAACCCTTGTAAAAATGTTTGTGGCAGTTCTTTTTGTAGTGGCTAGAAACTGGAAACTGAATGGATGCCCATCAACTGGAGAATGGCTGAATAAATTATTGGTATATAAATGTTATGAAATATTTTTGTTCTGTAAGAAATGATCAACCGAATAATTTCAGCGAGGCCTGAAGAGACTTATAGGAACTGACGCTAAGTGAAATGAGAAGAACCAGGAGATCCTTATACACAGTAATAACAAGACTATAAGATGTCAATTCTGATGGTCATGACTCTCTTCAACAATGAGATGATTCAAACCAGTTCCAATTGTTAGTGATAAAGAGAATCATATACACCCATAGAGAAGACTATGGGAACTGAATGTGGACCACAACATAGCATTTTTACTCTTTCTGTTGATGTTTGCTTGCATTGTTTTCTTTCTCAGGTTTTTTTTTCCTTTTTGATTCGATTTTTCTTGTGCAGCAAGATAACTATATAAATATGTATATTTATATTGGATTTAACATATATTTTAACATATTTAACATGTATTGGATTACCTACCATCTATGGGAGGGGATGGCAGGAAGGAAGGAAAAATTTGGAACAGAAAGTTTTCCAAGGGTCAATGTTGAAAAATTATCTATGCATATGTTTTGTAAATAAAAAAACTTTAATAAAATTAAAAAAAAAAAAAGAAGGGCTATCATTAAACAGCAACCCCCCAAAAATGATTATTGCCTCATTTAAAATTTAAAGAATGAACAGGAAGGAAAAAAACAGGCAGTTTTTAGATGAAGTCATACTAAAAAATGCTCTACATCATGATGAATTAGAGAAGTACAAATTAAAACAACTCTGAAATATCATACACAACTATCAGATTGGCTAATATGACAGAAAGGGAAAATAATAAATGATGGAGAAAATGTAGGAAAATTGGAATACTAATACATTGTTGATAGAATTGTGAAGGGATCCAACCATTTTGGAGAGCAATATGAAACTCTGTCCAAATAGCTATAAAACTGTGCTTACATTTTGATCCATCAATACCACTACTAGGTATATCCCAAAAAGATCATAAAAAGGAGGAAAGGACCTACATGTACAAAAATGTTTAAAGCAGTTCTCTTTTCATCAGAAAAGAATTAGAAATTGAGAGAATGCCCAACAATTGGAGAATAGCTGAACAAATCGTGATATGTAAATATAATAGAATACTATTATTCTATACGAAATATTGAGCAGGTTATTTTCAGAAAAACCTGAAAAGACTTACATGAACTGAGGCTGAGTGAAGTGAACAGAACTAGGAGCATATGGTACACAATGACAGCAACATTGTGTGGCACTCAACTATGAATAACTTTTCTCTTCTTAGCAATACAATGATTTAAGACTCACGATGAAAAATGCTATCCACATCCAGAGAAAGAACTATGGAGTCTCAATGCAGATTGAAGCATACTATTTTCATTTTTTAGTTGTTTTTTCTTTCTCGGGATTTTTCCCTTTTGTTTTAATTTTTTCTCACAACTTGATTAATATGGAAATATTTATAATATGATGGTATATGTTAATCACTGTCTTGAGGAAGAGGGAGGGAAAAATAATGGAAATAAAAATATTATAAAAGTAAATGCTGAAAATTAATAAATAAATTTTAAAAACAAAATAAAACAGTATAATTCTGTTGCTGTACAGAAAAACATTAAAATGTTTGTAAATTTCTAATAAGTTCTTTAAAAATTTAAAGACATCATAAAACATCATCATGTTGCTGAGTTAATATTATTAACATGTTTTAGTTATCTATCAGTCAATCATGTAAAAGAGACAGGGTAGCATAAATTCAAGCCAGACACCAATAAATCTTATTTTTACCAACAGTTTCAATTTCTTTCCATCAGACATTTTCTGAGAACTGTTAACAAGTAACAACTTGTTACTTATTAGATCTTTCTTTTCCTGATCTTCTTAGTGAAGATATTGACAAATGGTACAACAAAAAAAGTGAAAATTATTAATTAGCTTCATACTAACTGATGGGCTTACCATGTGAAACAGCTATTTTTTCTACTACTTCAATTGTGCTACAATTCACGAAAACTTAAATGTGACATCCTCAATTTTAACCTAGAATAGATAAATGTAGTAGCTAACAAGTGGAAAAAAGAAAGCAGAACCAGCTTGTTGTAATTTCCCTGGATAATAAAGGAAATGCAATATTTTAATTGACACACAAAATACTTTCAGGCCTTTAAAAGTGTGTACGTTTCAAAAAAAGAGGCCACTGATTGATATAATAGCTTTGACCTCTGAAAATGCAAGTCTGTGGATTGTTATTCAGTAGTATATATATTTATAATATAAAGACCTTCTTAATTTAATTACCAATGTTGTTAGAAGTATTAGAGCATAGGCGAGAGCCAGGGGTCCTCAAACTACGGCCCTCAGGCCAGATGTGACAGCTGAGGATGTTTATCCCACTCACTCAGGGCTATGAAGTTTCTTTATTTAAAGGCCCACAAAACAAAGTTTTTGTTTTTACTATAGTCCGGCCCTCCAACAGTCTGAGGGACAGTGAACTGGCCCCCTATTTAAAAAGTCTGAGGACCCTTGGTACTCAATCATCTGTCAGGGGTTGTCTTGAAGAGACTCCTGAATTAAATAAGAGGGAACTTATATCCTAAAAAGATGACATTAACTCTTAATTCAAGCATACAGCATGAGGAAGATATAGCCTAATGTACCTACATGTTTCCTATACCAAAGAACTAGCTTTTAAAAGATTCTAGAATCCATTCAAAGCTCAAGAGGTAATTTTCACAAGCATGACAATTTTTAAATGAAATATACAAAAAAAATATGCTGACATTACAACAGCTATAAGGAAAGAACTTCTGCACTAAGCACTGAGAATCAATTTAATGATCTCAGAAGTCTTTTCTATATGTTCAATTCTTGGAACTTCAAATAGTCTTCTTTACAATATTACTCAACTGTGTTTTAATAATTATTGTATTACATTTTTACTTAACTTTTCATATGACTATATATTGTCTCTTCAATTTAATTATTTCACTTATCTCTGGCCTGCCTAACAGATTGAAGCAGTCAGTCAACAAGAATTTATCAAGTTTTTACTATGCATCAGTCACTTTGTTCTGCATGTGAGTATTGCAAGTTAAGGATGAAGTATAAGGAAACAGAAAAATTCAATGTTGGGTTTTATTTTGTTTTTTCTGAACGTGATAGTTGAATTCTTAATTCTAAAATTAAGAATATCTGCATTTGGTCAATGATTTTTTTTTATTTTAAAAAAAGAGAACTTCTTTGAGAACTTTTATATTTAGCTCCTGTAAAAAATCATTATCTTCTTTTTTCAGAAAAAAATGTCACTTAAGTTGCAATGTGCATTCCTGTTCTATCTCTAACAGTTCTAAATTCTCTACAAAGGTGCAACTACCAGCATCTGATGTCAGCCAGCTCTTTATCTCTAAAAATAAAATTAAAACATTAACATTATGTCATGCTTTCACAGAAATAGCATTTCCTAAGTATCTAAATCATTCTAAAAGAAGATGTTAAAAGTAACCCCACTGGAACAAGTGCTGTGGATACAAAGTGAATTTTTGTCAATTTAAATAAAAGGTGAACAGAATAAAAAACTGTAGGTTAAGGTGGACAGGCAGCCCAGCAAAGATAACATTTGACACTAATGATCACTGTCTCCCTCAAAGAGATATTTTCTCCTTCCTAGGCTTTTATTATACTACTCTTGGTTCCCCCTTAAGAATAAAAGATGTAAAGAACAAGCTTTTTGGCACAGACAAGAAGAGAACTAGCTCTCAAAAGAGAGGACATGGAAGAAAATTCTGCCTCTAATGCTTACTACTTACTAACAGTAATACTGGGCAAGTCAATTAATGTCCCTGGATCTCAGTTTTTTCCTATGTAAAATGAGGGAAACTGGACTAGAATTTTTTCTAGCTATGATCTCATGATCCATCTATATATAACTACTTGTATTCTTATTAAAATATCAGCCTTAGAATTCTACAAAGTGATAAAGAGAGGGAAAAAATGCTCTCATTCATTTCTGAACTCACAAAGAACACTTGAGCATCAGATTTTCCCATTTTGTTTATGTGACTAGACAAAATACAACCCATGAGAGTATGGTGATAGTGAAAAATTTCTTTTTTTACTGAGGCAATTGGAGTTAAGTGACTTGCCCAGGGTCACATAGCTAGGAGGTATGAAGTATCTGAAGATAGATTTGAACTCAGGTCCTCCTGACTTGAGGGCTGGTACTTTAACCACTACACCACCTCACTGCCCTTGTTCTATTACTTTCATAGTTGTTCTACACAAAGGCATGTCTGTCTGTCAGGGATCTACATCCCACCCTGTACCATGCCATATTACTTTCCTTTCTGGGTCTTGCTGGACTAAACAGACTCTAAGGCTGATACCAACTGTAAATCTGTGATCATATGCACCTGAGTGCAGTTAGGTACTTAATAAGACTCTTTGATGAGTATAATGTTCAATTAACCATAGTGAAAGATACCTTAGAGCACAATGGAATAGTCTGGCCTGTATTCCTGGATTGTTCAAAGTTGTTTCTCTAATGAAACTTATTTAAGTTACATCCTCTCAAGTGGCTGGTGGGAGAGTAGTCATAAACCTGATTTCCTAAGACTTCTTTGAATGGAAAGATATTATTAGATTTTGTAATTACTTCAAAAGGTCAGATATGACAAATTTTCTGTGCATACTATTTTCACAGCCAGTGATCCAAACATGTACTTATCTTCTTCCTAGACTTCCTTATTCTTTTTAGTAAAATATTTAAAACTATGGATTTTTATTCTTCTTCTTGGTATTTAAAAAAGAGCTTATTAAGGAGTTTTGCCTTTTTCATTTAATATTTTAGTTTTAAAAAATCAAAATCAAAAGAAATCACATTATTTTTGGCCAGCTGAAGCAAACTTAAAGCAGTAACTACATTTCACAACAAAACTACTCATTAAGACTTTTTCTATCAAGATGTGATGCTTTTGCAGAAAAGAGCTAGATGCACAAAGATTATGCTTAAGAAATTAGATGGATTTGCTTTACAAAATATTTTTATTGAACAACTCACAGCAATCACAAGAACTATGAAGCCTTTAAATTGCATCAAGGATATACATTAACTCCACAAAATGTCCATAAATTCCTGAGATCTTTTCAGTTATACTTCAAATTATTTTCTGAATCATGCAAGACCTTTTCCACTTATTTCATAAATAAAAAAATAAAATGCCAATATTACCAATGACTAGATAAATGAAAATTTTTCCTATATAGTTTTATACCTATTTGTTGTTGATATGTTTAAGGGAATACTAAAGATTTCACCAATAGGGAAATCAGATTTAAATGAATGAGGAAAAGAAGTTGGAAAATGGGTAGTCCAATTCATCTTCTTTGATTATTATGATGAAAGTTATGAACATATGCAAAGCATATGAATATCATCAGATAGAATAGTACTAGCAAACTAATCAATCTCCTTCCCACTGGCCTCCCAAAGTCACTGCCAATACAAGTAGTTTCTTCTCTCTTCACCAGAAAATATTAGTCTGGCTCTCCAATTCACCATATAAATAAATTCCCTGTATAGAAGTCTTCTCTCCAATTTCCTGTCATGTAAAATATGGAAAATTTGGAGTCTTAACATATTAATTAGAATGTTAAAATAGATTGTCTTGAAAACAAAGAGGCTGCATGGAATGATGAATATAGAGATGCCAGGAATACAGGGGTTCAGGTCTACTACATGCTGGTTAGAGCAAGTCACCTCTCAGTGCTCTATGCAAGTTGCAGAAGTGTAAACTTGCACTGCTATATTGAATTTTCCTCAATTAGGAGTTCCCTATAGCAATAAAATCACAGATCTAATTCTTATCTATCTTGAAAATAAGTTTATCTACTAATCTCTGGCAGTGTTCTATTTTCTATAACTTAAATTTATTTGTGGCCCCATGTGATTAACCACATAATATTGACTTTTTCATTTTAATAATTAGTAAAAGTAAAAAAGTAAACTAGCCATCTAATTATAAGCATTAGTTTATAGTTTGTAATTGATTCTTCTCAGTGTCAGAATGGCATTGAATATGTTGCTTGAGATGTATACAAAATGATAAGCATAAAGTATCTTTCTATATTAATTCAACTTTAGAAAACACTGGTTTTCAGACTGATCTTTCTTTAAAAAAAAAAACAAAAACAAAAACAAAAACCTAGAGCCTGAAATACTACTAAGCAAATAGTAGAGAATATATATGAAATGTGACTGGTAGATAAGACATAATAGCACTAAATCCTGGATATTCCCTGTGACTTTACAAGGACTAAACTGAGTTCCCCAGAGGGAAAAATTATAACATTTAAAAAAGGTGCAATGGACATTTATTTACCCGGTCCTTCATCCTCCAACTCTGGGCCAAGGATTTGGAGCCTTCAATCTTCTCGCAGTGCCTCTTCTTCATGAAAGTCAAAGGCAGATTCCAGTCGGTCAGGTCGGACTCGTCCTCCTCCCCAAGTCCGAGAAGGGGCGACTGCAGCATCTCGGACTCCATGAGGGTGGGAGGAGGTGGGGGAGTCCTGGGGAGCAAACGCTCGAGAACCTCCAGCCTTAAAGAGTTGTGGGCACCAAATGGGATGAAATAGGGGAACGAGGAGTGGATGACGAGGAAAAGGGAGGATCGGTGAGGCCGTCCTAGTATGGAGCGGGGAGTGAGCCAAGTTCCTGATGCTTATCTCCGCGTGGGAATACCGAAAACCCCAGGGCCAGGAGCAAGGGGAGGTGCGCACACTGGGCCCGCGAAGCCCCACACCCCCCAGACTTCAGGTCACTCCGGCTTCTCCGCTGACTGTGGGATCGGGCTCCGAACTGGCTTAGAATAGAGCTGTCAAAAGCGTGGGAGCCCTTGGGCCTTTGGATGACCCTGCTCCAGGCCACCTCGGCCGGATCGGCCTCCAGCCGATCTCTAGAAGGCGGGCAGGAAGGTCGCAAGCTATAGCTGACTGCGGCCCGCCGGCCAGCCGGATGGAAGATACGAGCGGAGACTAGGCGAGGAGAAACGGGGGGCGGGGATCCTCTTCGGGTTGCCTCTCAACCCTGAGGACCCCGCACTCTCCGGAGCAGTTGCAGCTGAAGCCAAGATCGGCCCATAGTGTCCGCCTTCGGGAGGCTTTCCTCAAGTCTAGCCCGGGATCCCGAGGCCTGGTTCGTCTTCGCCCAAGGGCCTACGCCGCTTCCTTAGGCCTGAGCTCAGAAAGGTGGGAAACGCCAGGTACAGGACCCTCCTAGACGACTGGGAAAGTGATCGTTTGGGTTGAGGAATCTCCCCTCCTTGTCCAGAGACAGAGAGATAAACTCCGCTCACCAGCACACCAAGGGGGACGCCATATTGCCAAGGCCCACAATGCATAGCGATCTACGGAGCCCCCAGAGGTCAAAACTTTCTCAGGAAATTCCTGGAGCTGTCCGCCTCCAGCAGTAGGAAGGGAAAGATCTGTACTACTGCCATACATCATCTCAGTGATCAAGGGGAACAGTAGAATAATATTAAGGGATACATTTTCTTTTCTTTTCTCTTTTATTATTCTTTTTCTGTTGTGGGAAGACAGAAATATAGATGAATAGTAGATAGATTTTTATAAAGTATGTATTAGGTACTAAGATGGAAAATTTAGTGACCATCTTTCTACAAAACTCACAAAAAATTTCTTGAACTTAGGTAATACCCAGAATCCCATCTTTAAAGAATTCTACTGTTTGTGACCGTTTTATTTTGGGAAAGTATTAATGAAAGAAAATCAAGATATAAATGTCTATGATGACTTTCTAGTGATGCCAGTAAACCCTGGAACAATTTATTTCACCCTCCTGGAAAATTTCTTCACACACACACACACACACACACACACACACACACACACACACACGGCAGAATAATGTGTTCAAAAAAGTCCTTAATAATACAATCCCCTCTTGCCTACCCTCTCCCCATATAGTCACTATAAAGAAATAGAGTGGTTTATTTGCTTCTAAAAGGATTGGCCACTCAGACTAAGGTCAGAACACTCTTTGACTTGGACTTGGAGGGAAATTTTTTTCATCTTACATTTCAAAACTTTTTGACCTCATCTCTCATTGTCTCCCATATTTCTCCTTATTCAAGCAAGTCTAGAAACATTTGTTAAGCAAGTATGTTGGGGGTGGGGGAAAGGAAGAAGTTCACAAATGGAATACTACAAAAGGCCAAAAAAAATTGTCTCTGAC
This sequence comes from Antechinus flavipes, assembly GCF_016432865.1. Lineage (NCBI taxonomy): Eukaryota > Metazoa > Chordata > Mammalia > Dasyuromorphia > Dasyuridae > Antechinus > Antechinus flavipes. The sequence continues at coordinate 166,974,088 of NC_067401.1, forward strand.
CTTAAGGACAACATACTGAGCCTGAAGTCAGGAAAACTTCTCTTCCTTTAATTCAAATCTGACTTCAGACACTAACTAACTGTCTGACCCTGGGAAAATCACTTAATCCTGTTTGCTTCAGTTCCTCATTTGTAAAATGAGCTGGAGAATCCCTCTATTATCTTGGCCAAGAAAACCCCAAATAGTGTCACAAAGAGTTGTATATGACTGAAAAATTACTGAATAACATATGGGGGAAGGGAAGGATATGATTATATTTGCCCTTTAGTAAAATCACTTTGAAAATGGAGAGAAGGATGGATTGGAGTAGGGAAAACTTGAAGCAGACCAGAAAGCTCTTGCACCAATATATGAATGAGATGATGAGTCTTGCACCAGAGTGGCCAATGATATATATGATATGAAAATAGAAATGTTAGCTAGGTGGCACAGTGGATAGAGTTCCAAGCCTGGAGTCAGAAAAACCTGAGTTTAAATCTGATCTCACATACTTAGGCAAGTCACTTAATACTGTTTGCCTCAGTTCCTCATTTGTCAAATGGATTTGAGAAAGAAATGGCAAACCAAGAAAACCTCATATGGGGTTATAAGAAGTCAGATACGACTGAAAGAACTGGACAATAGAAGTGATAACATTTGGCAACAGACTGAAAAAGTATAGTGAATGCAAGTAAGACAGGTTCAGAACCTAGTCGACTTGGAAAAATGGCAGTGCCCTCAAAATTGATATGAAAGTTGGGAAGAGTTTAAGTACATAATGAGTTCTATTTTGAACATGTTGAGAGGTCTAATAGGTTATTGGGAGATAATTGGGAAAAGAACTTAGAGAGCTGAATAAATGAAGTCATTAGCATAGAGATGATAACTAAATCCATCAGAGATAATATTGCCAAGAGAAATAGTGTAGAAGAAGAAAAAGGACCAGGGCAACACCCAAGTTTAATGGGTATGACCTCAATGAAGATACAACAAAGGGGATAGAGAAGGAGTAGTCAAACAGGTAGGAAGAGAATCAAGAAAATACAGTGTTATGAAACTTTAGAGAGGAGAGAGAATGTAAGAGAATAATAATAAGCTAATATTCTTATAGCACTTTTAGTCTAACATTTTATAATATACAGTTAATGTCTGGGTCAGATAGATGATACAATGGATAGAGTGCTAGACCTGGAATTAGGAAAAGTAATTTGGTCTCAGACATTAGCTATGTGGCTTTGGACAAATCATTTAACATTGTTCACTTCCAATTTTTCACTTGTAAAATGAACTAGAAAAGGAAATAACAAACCACTCCAGTTTCTTTGCCAAAAAATCCCAAATAGGGTCACAAAGAGTAGGATACAATAGAGAAATGACTGAACAATGCTAATGTTTGAGGCAGGCATAGAGTTAAATCTATCCCAGGATCCCAAGGGCCCCTGCTACTTCCTCTGCCTGGGGTCAGAAAAGTGGAAACTCCAAGTACAGGGACCCTCCTGAATGACTGGAAAAGAAATAATTTGAGTTGAGGAATCTCCCCTCCTCCAGAGACAAAGAAATTCTGCTCTTTTTGAGTCCAAATTCAGAACTCTATCTACTGTGCTACTAAGCTATGACTGCTTTCCCCACCCCCACCCCTTGCCAATAAAAGGCAAAAAAGGAGAATATCAAAGGCATTTGAGGAAATATGAGGATTGAGAAAAGGCCATTAGATTTAGGAAGTAAGAGGTCATCGATAATTTTGAAAAGGACAGTTTCAGTTGAATGATACGTTTGTTAGCCAGACTTCAGAGGGATAAAAGAGAATAAGAGGAGAAGAAATGGAGATATTATTCTATTATAGAGAAGAAAGAAAGGACATTGAAACCCTGAAATTTCAGAGCTGTGATTTGCCTTGACCATGTGTTCCCTACACATCTTCCCTACACTTGTATTCCCATATGTTTGCACATTGCACATTGCTTTGTAGTAGTAGGAAAATGCATCCCAAGTTTGTGGGGAAATGCTTCATAGTTTCTGGCCTTACTATGCCATGTAGGTAAATGCTTTTCTTAAGAGGTAATAATAATAACAGCTAACATTCATATAGCATTTACTGTGTTCCAGGCACTGTGCTAAGAACTCATACATTGTTATCTCATCTAATTATCATCTAATTATTATCCCAATAACCTGTGAGGTAGGAGCTATTATTATCAGGAAACTGAGTCAAACAGAGGTCAAGTGGCTTGCTCAGGGTCACACAGACAGTTACTATTTGAGGTTGTAATTGAAGTCAGATCTTCATTGCAAGTCAAGCAATCTATTCACCATACCACCCAACTGCCCCCAGAAGAAAGCTGATAAAGGCTCATGAGTTATTAGTTCTAAATCTTAAAAATACTAATACTGTAGTATTATGAATAGGTGCCAACAAGATAAACCCTAAAACCCAAGGCAGCAGCTACACTCTGAGAATCTAATTTAGTTTTCCTATGCCCAATTTATTTAGGATTCTGGTCTATTATAGCAACTTAACTTTGTGAAATACTTTCTAGGCATGCATTGAATTGAAATTACTATCCAGATTAGTAGAGGGAGTGCCACAGATTGCTAAAGATTCCAGATTTTCCTGTATTTTTATATTCTTATTATTATGTATTATTTTGGTAGCTTTTCTTGTTTTGTGCCAACCTTGCTTTCCAGGAATAAACCACATTTGGTCATGGTGGAGATTTTGGGATATGTTGTACTTTGTGCTAAGATTTAATTTAGTATTTTTGCAACTAAATTCAAAAGAAAAATTGATGTATGGTTTTCATTTCTAGCATCATCTTTGTAAGATTTTCAAATCAAAAACATTTATATCATAAGAAGAATTGGATCATATACCACTGGGGTCTGTAGTCTAGAATAGTTTATATAATATAATGCAAAGGGACCTTAGAGGTCAAGTAGTCGAAGAGGAAGTGCCTTAGCCCTAAGGCACAAAAGGGATAAGTAATTTACTTAAATATTATTTGTTCTTTAAATATTTAGAAACATTCTTCAGTGAGTCATTATGTTTTCTCAAAAAATTATTTGACAATTTCTCTTCTTTCTTTCTTTTTCTTGATCTATAATTTTTTCCATATATCATAGTGGTTTGGACTATTTTAGTCCAATTTTAGACATTTTTGTTAGCCTTATTAAAATCCTAAATATATTAGGTTAGATTTGCTTCAATTGTACTTCATGGTTTCTTTTATAAAGAAGAGAGAAAGGACAATATTTCTTCTAATTTAGTATTGATTTTTATCCAATAAGCCAGTTGTCTGACCAAAGATAATTTGAAAATGATTTCCCAAACACTGATGAGTCATTTTCTTTATATTAAAAATAATTTCTCTTTTGTAATATTCTTCTATAGACTATGATATGTTTGGACAAACAACCCATAAAGTCAGTTCATCAGTTTTGGGGAAGCAATTGGAGTTCAGTGATTTGTCCAAAATTACTTAGCTAGTAAATGCCTGAGGATGGATTTGAACTTAGATCTTCCTGCTTCTAAGGCCAGTGAGCTATGTCTTGTACCATTTAGCTTTCCTAAAGATCTATTTCTATAATGCTGATATTATTTCAGTGATGCTTTATGGCTAGAATCATGCATGTCCTTGAAAAATTAAAATTGTGATTCTTGTAAAGGAAAATGGAAAAGCACACGGTTTTACCAATGAAGACTTGTTCAGAACAAATTGTATAAAAGGTATCATCACAGAAATGTATGAACAGAAGAAAAAAAAAATGCTGGATCAGCTATGTCACAAGTATGAGAGTATAACCAATGATCCAATAGCCAGCAAATGTGTTCTATTGGCATACAAGGTCAAGAAAAAGATTTCCAGCATGTTGGGTAATTCCTTGTAGACGATTAGGGGAAGATAGATGGAAAAGTCATATGGGATGAGAAGGTCAAGTGAGATTTTTATCTGTACCTTTGGAGGGAGTATTTATATTCAATTTTCAAATATTAAAAGTATTTTTTTCAGAAATAATTACAAATTTACCCACTGAATTTATTGCTGAATGTTTACATTTTGTTATAAACAGTTACAAGAAACTAAAATCTAATGAATACTGAGTCTCTTTGGGTTTGATAAGTATAATGATAAGATACAAAGTTTAAAATTCTGATAACAGAAGAAACCATTAATATGATAACAACATATTCCATGGAGCAGTTCTTGCATTTTCTACTCCTTACTGGCAAGTTTGGTCCCTACAGGACAGCTATTATATATACTTCACAAAGGTTCTTGATATTTCCCTGAGGAGCTAAGAGAAACTTTTGTTGTTGTTGCTGTTAAATCTCATAAGCCCCTACTATTTTGTTTCTACAAATGATTACCAGTTGACATCAACTAGGCAGGCAGACTTTAGTAAATACCACCTTTCCAAAAACTAATAAAGTTGTATAATTTAAACCATCCCACTTATATAATCAAAGTATAAAGGAAAATGGGCTCAAGCTTAACATTTGGCAGTGGGATAACACATGTATCCTAGTTGCTAGAAATCCCTTTTTTCTCCTTTGTGGAATACTCATGAAGTTCATTTTAGGTATGTTGTAGCTTTCTTCTAGGTTCCTTGTAGAATCTTTTGTCTGATTTATCCTCAGCTCCTAAGGCTACTTCTAATCACTATTATTCCAGGGATATTGCTACAAAGTTGATGAAGAAATCCAAATCTTCTGGTTTTTCAAAGTTCAAAGTTCACTAGGTCTTCATTTAATCAAAGATATAGGGAGAAGAGCCCAAGGATTTTTTCCTCATCTCTCCCAAGTGATTCCTCAGGGGCTTGACTGGAAGGCTTCTAACATTTTGCTTTCAGATTCTTAAATTCCCAGGTTTCGATTTTAAAATAACTAACTGGTGCAAGAGAGAGAGCACTAGATCTAGAGCCACAAAAGCCTCAATCCAAATCCTGCTTCAGACACATATAAGTTGTGGAATTGTAGGCTTTTAATTTTTGTTTATCTTAGATTACTCATTTAGAAAATGGAAATAATAACAGTACCTACCTCCTAAAGTTGTGGTAAGGATAAAATGAAATAATTTTTGTGAAGTACTTTGCAAATTTTAAACACACTGATCATCATTACTAGCTATTTTGAAGTGGCTTGCTATATGACAACACAATGGATAGAATACTGTGTTCAGGAAGGCCTGACTTCAAATCCAGATCAAACGCTTGTCTGACCCTGACCAAGTCACTTGACCTTTATCTTCCTCAGTTTCTTTAAATGTAAAATGATAATAATAATAGTACCTACCTCCCAGAGTTGCTGTGAAAATCAAATGAAATAATATTTGTAAAGAAAGTGCATTAGTATCTCAATTTCACACATTCCTTCCAATATTGTTAATTTTCCCTTTTTTGTCATATTAGCCAATCTGATAGATGTGGGGTGGTTCTAAGTTGCATTTGTCTAATCAATAGAATATCAGCTATTTCTACTTCTTCTAATGCTTCATTTTATCATCTTAATGTGCTTCAGAAAACTTTAGTTTTGTCCAGATGAAAATAAGGTTTGATAGGCTATCACATGTTAATTAATTCTAGATTTGGTGTAAATGTTGTCAAATATTGACTAATTCTTCTCATATACTGCAGAGAATAAAAACCTCCAAAGCAGCCAAGAAAAAAGAGATCTTTAAATACTGTAGCATGTGGTGTTTGCCACAATGTTACAAGATGTTTTACTTTGAATCTCTGATTCAAAACATGAATTGTCTTTTTTTTTTTTTTTGCTGTTTTTAAATAAGATCTTCCACTTTAATTTTTTTTCTGTGCTTACAGGGGGAAATGTATTATTAGAGAGATGAAGCATCGATGGTGATTATAGATTTCTCCTATAACTGGAAAGATACCCCTTGGAATCAGGAGAACCTGAGTTCAAATCTGAGAAAAACCCTCATGAATAAGCTTGCACTGAGGAAAATAGCTGTCCCCCTTTATCAAATGCAAGAAAAAGAATTGGAAATGGCCACCTTTAGATCAATTTTTTGCCCATTGGCAAAATGGATTATCAATAATAAGGTACTTCCCTCCTGTTCTTTTGGGGAGTTTCTTTGATGAGAAACAATGAATATATTTTCAGCTTTTTTTCCCCAATGTACTGATCAGTTTTGTTGACTTTTTCTCTTCTTCTTTTGATTTCTTTTTAAAATAAAGAGTTTTTTTTTGGTTGGTTTGTTTTAGCTCTCTAGGAGAGGAGAAATGAAGAGATGCACGAGAAAATTTATGCAATATAAAAATGAAAGCTATCAATACATTGTTAGTTTTTTGTTTTTTTTTTTTTTAACATACAGATCAGTTTTGCTGACTTTTTCCTCTTCTTCTTTTTTTTTACCTTGATAATTTTTTTTTCTTTTTTACATCTCTCTGGAAGGGGAAAATGAAAAGATGCAGAGATGAAATTTAGATGATATAAAATCCAAAGATATTACAATGTAAGTTTCTCTGTTATGTTACCTCACTTTCCACTGCCAAACACACATACAAAGTACCCACTTGGAACTCTGAGAGGATTGGTAGTCTCTTTTTTCTTCAAAAAAGGCTACTTTGAATTACATTGTTGACAAATGCACAATACATATGCACATGCATATTCTCATGTTATGCCAGTTCTCTTTAACTGTCCTGACTCAGTTTCCCTGTACGAGTTTCCCTTGTCTCAGTTTCCTTAACTGTTTCTGTCTCAATCTCTTTAGTTGTAAATCCCCCTCTGACCCAGTAAGACTGGGGACTATTTGTTCAAAGGTTATAAATTAGCAAGATAAACAAGAGAGTAGGCCTCCTGACTTTTCTGTCCTCAAGGATTTACAATATCCCTCTAAAATATTCCAAGATATCAATGAGATATTCAGACATCCTGTCTCTGGGTTTTCTAGGATTTATTTTCCCTCACTTCTTACCCCTTCCTTTGTTTAGAGAAAAGGTATTTAAGAAGTTGGGGTTCCTCCATTCATTGCTGGAGGCTGGCAGCTGGCGGCTGGATGCTGGATGCTGGATTCTTTGGGATGACAGTCTCCTCCAGCCCTGGGACTAACATGGATTCCTTGGTCCCAGTATATCTTTATCTCTGTCTGACTGGATAATTTGAGACAAGAGTCCTGTCCAGTCAATCTTACTCTCCCATTAATAAAATATTAAAAACTCTCTAATCTCTCTCCTGCCTCAGTTTCTCCAGCATTACACTCAGTCCCCAAAGGCAGATTCCCAGTATCTTCCACATGAGTTCATCTTAAGTGTTCTGGATTCCTCCAAGCACCCCCATCAAAAATATTAATATCTTCAACATAAATATTATCATAATAGCAATACAATTTGCTTAAAAAAAAAAAAAAAAGAAAATATTTATCAACATGCAGGCAGAATCTTCTGAAAGAATCAGGTTACCATTCCAAAAGGAAAGTACAACTTTGACTGCCAGGCTTGGCAATTCAACAACTAATTAACCATTTCATGTGTGTAGAGGACCCATACTTATTCTTAAGAAGATTCAAAATGGAGATGAAAAAGAATCCTTGCCTTCATGTCGATCATAGTCTTATGAAAAAAGTTGTCTACAATCATCATCTCCAATTTTTCTCACATTACTCAGTCATTTCAGTCATGTCCAACTCTTTGTGACCTCATTTGGGGTTTTCCTGCAAAACATACTGGACTGGTTTGCCATTTTCTTTTCATTTTAGAAATGAGAAAATTGAGACAAAAAGGATGAAGTTATTTACTCAGGGTCCACACAGCTAGTAAATGCCTAAGGCCTAGATCTATCCCTGTACCATCTATGTGTTCTTTCCTGACCCCTTTGCAATCTGACCTTTGAATTTCTCAATTAAATAAAAGTACTATCTCTAAAGTTGTCTTAATTTACAAATCTGAAATCTAATGGTCTTTTCTTAATTTTAATCTTTCTTTACTTATCTTCAACATTGGCACTACTGATATCCCTCTCCTAGATATTTTTCTCTCTTTTTTCATGATATTACTCTCTCCTGGTTCCTTTCTATTTATCTGACCATTCTTCAGTTTCCTTTGTTGTATCATTTTCTGCATCAAATTCTATAACTATGTATTTCTTTCAATGTTCTTTCTTAGTCTGACCTCTTTCCTCTCCCTCTCCCTCTCCTTTTCCCTTTCCCTCCCCCTTTCCCTCTCTGTTTCATTAATCTCATCAGCTTTCATGGGTTTAACTATCACCTCTATGCAAATAACTCCTACATCTACATAATATATAGTCCCAGATTCAATGTTGTTCTTCAGTCCTATATCACCACTTGCTTAGTGGACATTTTAGATTGAATGTCCTAGAAACATTGCAACACATTCAAAACTGAACTCTTTCTGTAATGCCAGAGAAACTGAGGCAGGAGAGAGATTAGAGAGTTTTTTAATATTTTATTAATGGGAGAGTAAGATTGACTGGACAGGACTCTCGTCTCAGATTATCCAGTCAGAGATAAGTATACTGGGACCAAGGAATCCATATTGGTCCCAGGGCTGGAGGACCCAAAGAATCCAGTGTCCAGCATACAGTTGCCAGATGCCATTCTCCAGCAATGAATGGAGGAACCCCAACTTCTTAAATACCTTTTTGGAGACAAAGAGAAAGGGAGGGAAAGTTTTTATCAGGGAGGGGGAGCCACAAAACCCTAAAAAATCCGGAGACAAAGAAGTAAAGATATGGTGGGTTATCTTGGAATATTCTAAAGGAATATTGTAAATCCTTGAGGACACAAAACAGTCAGGAATCTACTCTTTTATCTTGCTAATTTATAACCCGAGAGCGAATAATCCTTAGTTTTACTGGGTCAGAGACAGAACAGTTAAGGAAACTGAGACAGGGAAACTGAGTCAGGACAGTTAAAGAAAACTGTGGCATAACATTCCACACTCTTTCTCTCCTAAATATTCAAACCTTTGAATCTTAGCACCTTCCTCTAGATATCCAGGAGGTCTTTGTCCCACCTTATGTAAAGCAAATGAGCCAAAAATAAAACTAGAAAAATGTAAGGACTCATATGGCAAGAGCAAGTCTCTCCCTGATAACCCCAGAGTTAACAGCTGTACAAAGGCTCCCTTGTTGCAACCATGTCAGGTCCTTTCCAGTTCTGGAGCACCATCTCAGCCAGAGAATCCAGTTTTAGATGGACAGTTAGGTCTGTGGTCATTTGTGCACTTAACTCAGTCTCTGCTTACAAAGCAGCAGGGTCCAAGGCCCATTCAGAGAGGCAGCCCTCTCCATGGGGGAAGGATGAGGCTTGTAGTAGCTCCACCCGTCCCCACCCAGAGAAACAGGACTGCTATTAGAATACAGATTTCTGAGCAGATTATGCAATTAGACCATCAAGGCAGGCAAACTCCAAACTTTTTAGGTGCCTCAAGCCAAACTTCAAGGTCCTTTGAAATGCTGAAATACTTAATGAACTGGGGTTACAGGAATGGAAAAACAGATCAGAGAGACTGCCAGTGTCACAACAGGTGTCTGATTTCTAAAACTTTTCTAAAAAAATAATCCCCAAAACTGAGTCTGCCAGGGAAATTTTAACAAAATAAGGGATTCTAAAACTAAAGCATCCAAATTCAATCTGAACTAAGTGAGATAGAGGGTGGGGCAGAAATGCCTAAGGCAAAGTGAATAGGAAGCTAGGGGTTCCCATTCTTTCAGGTATTTTGAAAAAAATATACCAGTTTCCCCAATGTTCTATCTCTACCTCCCCTTTTTTTTTTCCTCACGGAAAGGAATTATCAAATGACCATTCCCCATATAAATCCCAAGAGCAAATCAAAATCCCTATACATAACAGACTAATACAGTAGCATTTCCTAAAAAGCCCTCAAAACATATCAGCAATAATTACATAGTTTTAACAAATCCATATCAAATCTTAAACACACAGAAATAGATGATCCAGGCAAGGTTTAACAGTCAGTCATCAACCATTCCCAAAGTCCCTCATATCAGTCCAAAGTACACTCGATGCAGGGTCCAATCCATGGTCTCATTTTAAAACTGCTGCTTCAGGCTATGAAATGACAGGAGGCTCTCATTCCTTGCAGAGTGGGTGTGTGCCTTGGTGACAATCAAAGCTGATCAAAGCTGATCAAAGCTGATCCAGGTTCCAGAAGCAAGTCAATATCTGTAATTTGACCAAAATCTAGAACAAAAACACAAATCTAACACATAAAGATTGGATCAGTCTCAGATAGACTCAGTTCACCAGACTGTTGCAAAATACGAGGAGGCCAAAATAAATTGGCCAGCAGTTTCCTATGTGAAGAAATGAGTTTGCTTTATAGGCCAAGCAAATGGCTGCAGTCTTACAGACCCCTGTTAATTGTCCATTTATCATGTAGAAACCTTAAAGGAACAAAACACAAATATCCAGTAACAGACAGATGACCAGGCGAAATAGATCCCCAAGCATTTAGGATACAATGATTACATATAACCAACCAGACTAAAATAGCAAGGCATTGTTGAGGTCTAGCTTTGGGGTACCTAAATGAAATTAGGGTTAAGGTCTAGTGGCAGGTTTGGGGTACAGATTCGACGCAAGGGGGTCTAGTAGCGGCGCGAGTTCCCAATAAAAGCATTTATTGGCCCAGAGAGCTAGATTGATAAAAGAGGTTTATTATTATATAAGCAAAGTTAAAGTATAGGAGAAGGTAGAGATAAGGAGGGCACTGGACAGAGGGTCCTCACATGGTAGCCATGTTTGGAATCTCTGCAAAGAGGGGTTCCCAGCATGGCCTTTTTATAATAGGAGACTTAGCTCGAGGGGCTTTCGGGTGTAGCCCCAAAGTTGGCTCATATCCGGGTGGGGCTGGGAACAGGCCAAATCTTCTATTGGAATTCAAAAGGACCAGGATGTGTGAGTTAAAGAGCAATTTACATTATTAACTAGGAGAGGGTGGGAATCTAGAAAGCAAGCTTTCCCGCATCATTCCCCCCTCAAGCAGTTGGAACTTAAATTCATTTAAGGAAAAAGAAATAGGGCAAAGTCTCTTATTGAGACAGAATTGAAGATTTTCTCCTTCCAGGATTTTCCAAGTTCAGGGGTCCCCTCTTCATCCCCCCCACTCAAGCAGTCACCTCCAAAGGCATGTGGGAAAAGGGGCGCCGATCTCCTCTTAACTGCTTCGAGCTGGCAAGGGTCGTAGAGATTTGGGGGTTCATGCCAGGAGGTGAGGCATGAGGTGTGGGGTTTGGGGATGGCAGGTGTGCATCTAAGGGGTGTGTGTCTCGGTCAGTCATTCCCAGTCAGTTGTCCCATGTTCTCCAGGCTGAAGGGCGGTTGAGAGTCCAAAGGTTGAAGCCCAGATCTTGGGAGCAGGTTAAAACCGGGGTGTCATCCATGGTGGAGATGGAGACAGCAGGAGATGCATCAGGTCCCTTCTGTGGGCTGCCTGTAAAAATGCTAATGGCCCATCTAACAAGGAGAAGTAGGAGAAAATGCTGGGAGCAAAAGATTATTTGTCTATAGTAAAAAGTATTAAGTAGCCTCGAATTTAGCCCTTTCACTCTTAATTTCCAGGAAAGCTAATTTCTCCTGGTGTTGGTCCAGGGTGTAGACTAAGAAGTCAGGGGAAACTGGAGGCCTATAAATCTAATCAAGATAAGAATGCAATTTAAGCTCTTAGAAGTCTTTTAACTGTGCTGCCTTTCTTTAGAGTTGGTTCCTCAATAAGCAAAGATCCTAAGCCTTCCCCCCACTTTCCCCACTCTTATGGGGGAGGGGTGGAAGGGGTCACAGGGAATGCAAAGTATCTCAGCACTGCCGATCCAGCTTACGGGCCCCTGAGGTGTTGGGACTATCCTGGGATAAAAAGGGAAACAGGGCCAGACCCCAATTCCCTACCGGGGAGCAGGACGCCGGGGGCCAATTCAGCCCCTGTGGTGTGACGCAGTTTCTCGTTGTTCCTCCTGCTCGAACTCAGGACAGAGACTGGGGTCTCCTCGGACAGTTTCCAGGGCACCTACAGGCCTAAGTCTGGGAGAGATTTGTATTAAACGGCGCTTCCGCTCCAAATATTTTTCAGGAGGCAGAACTTGTTCTGAGAAAAGAGCTCAGTGTCTCAGGTTAGAGTTAAAGGGAAACCAACAGCTGTTAGCAGCAGAGTGGAAGAAACATTGAGGTTTGGACCCCGAAAAAGTTGGAGGTGGTGGGAGGGTCCTAGGTTTCACTAGGCTGAGTCTTTCAGCTTTAAAAGAGACAAGAGTGCTGGGTGTGTTTTGGCTCGCTGCTTTTGCCTGAGGGCATAAGTGTTAATCAGTCCCTAAAGGATGGACTTGTCCAGAGAGATTGGGAATTCAGCTAATCTATTCAGAGTTCAGGTGTTGAGAATGAGGCATTTTTCTCGAGCCCAGTGTTTGTCTCTGCATTAAGAGACAGCTTAAAATCTCCATAGGGATGGGGTGTAGACAGGTAAAAACTTTTATTCTTCCAAATCCTTGCAGCCTCCCTCATATCTCTTAGAGATAGAGCCGACAAAAGAAGGCCTTTTGTCAATCCGCAGCAATTCTTAAAAGAATTGTGCCAGAGCTTAGAGCTCCCAACGACGACCCAAGCTGGACTGGAGGGCTTTGGGTGTCCACTGCAAGATAAGGAAGGAGAAAAAGTCTTTTACCTTGTCCAGAATTAAGAAAGCTAATTCATGGCAAAACCCCAAAACTTTCGCATTCTATAACGTAACCTTCCTAGACGTCTCTAGAAGGTGTCACAAAGGGCCCTCCCAGAGGACCGTTTGCCAAAACAAAACAGGATTTCGACCTCACAGCGTCCTATGAGCGACAAATCCCCCCAAGACTGCCAAGAGTCTCCCAGCGAGCTCAAATTAGCCCGGGCATTTGAGCTGCCCCCGTTATAGAAGCATGACATGGTGGGTTTGCCTCAGTGGAAACCTCCTAAGAGGGCCACCAACATTGAGGGCAAGGTAGCAAAGGAGAGATGTGGTAGGGGTGGGCGTGTTCTCCTTTCAACAGCTCCTCTCTTAACACTAGACAGTATGCATATTCTATAGCCCTGGGCTCCTGGAGCAGCAAGTCAGGGGCCTAGCTCTGCCTTCCATCAGCATACAGTGTAAAAGGCTCTAGGCCTAAGCCTATTCAGGGCGATGAGATTCCCAGCTTTCTCAAAAGGCAAGGTGGGAGTGGCCCCAAGTACTTGGGCGAAGTAAACCTTAAAGAAACTCTAGCCCCAGGAAGTAAAAAAGCTTAGCAGCAACCATAGTGTGGCCACAAATTACAATAGCTACTTAAGGCAGTTTTACTTCTGGTCTATGCAGTCACACCTGAACTCAAAACTCCCAGCAAATATTAGCTGCAGTCCCAAAGGATTTCATCTTCTACAATCAGTTATCATTAATCAAGGACTTCAGATGAATCTAGTTCAAGAATCACAGTAAAGGGTTTACAGCTTCTACAGCTATCTTTCTTATCTAAGTAGACAGTTTTAAATTTAACATTACACAGATCTTGAAGTTCACAAGTAATTGAACCAAACTTCATATAACTTATAATTGCCCAACAGAGATGACAAATTTTAAGGCATAACTCAGTTACAAATTACCCAATACCTCTAGAAAACACACCATCTAAGTAGGAAAGTAAACGATCCCATCTTAGTCCCTCAGCATCTCAAATGGGGGAGGGAAAACAGGGAACAAGTCTAGAGAACATAGAAAAGCACAAGGGAAAGACAGACTTCTTTCCTAAAGGTATTCACCGAATTCTTAAATGGCTTCAGTTTCTCTCATTAACTCATTTCTTGCTGCAGTCAAGGAATGAGGGGAGAAAAGAAATAAAAAGCCATCTTCCAAAGAATTTAATTTGCCTTGACCTGAAAGTTTCATTCCCAGCCATCATTCCAAAGGTCTTTCTTGAAGCTGCAACCTGGCCAGGGTTGGAGCCCAGGAAAAAACCCTTTGTTGGCAGGGACATAGAATGCCAATCCAGAAAAGAATAGAACCGGGTGTGCTAAGAGCAAAAGGTCTTAGGACTGAGAAAATTAGTAGCAAAAGAGTTCCCACCTGTAGGGTTAGGTAGGAAAGCGTGAGACAGACAGACCTAGCCTGGTTTACCTAGGTTATCTCTCCACAAGCAGCTAAAAAAGTTTTAAGTAGTGCCCTGAGGCTAAGAAAAAAAACCGAGAGCAGTTTAAAATCCCGTCTTTGTAGACAGCCGTGTGAGCATGCGAAAGCGTAATTCTGAGGCTTCTACAGACGCAGGATGACCAAATCAGGGAACTGAGTCCCGTTTAAAATATATGGGATGAGCACACGTCCTGAGGGCTGGAAGCTGTGGCTTTAAGAGCCAGGTAAAGGTCTGGAAGGGGCGCGGCTCACTTGTCCAAATTGCTAGCAAATTTCTATTTTAAAAGACAACCTTTCCGGAGATTTGAGAAGATTAAGATTGAGTCCCTAATCTCCCCACTGTACAGTAACCCCAAGAAGGGGACAGGATAGGAGCATTTAAACGGCAGGTTGCCAAGCCACATGGGAGAGGTCCGAACCAGGCCTCAAGTTCTACACTCCCCACTCCATGGAAGAAGGGGGAGAAAAGGCCAGAACGAGGGTGGGGGAGGAAGAGATGCCATCTTACCCAGCGCAGTGCATCTTGAATGGCGAGGGCTCCTCTGGCAATTCCACGCTGGAACTTGAAGGCGGGGCAGCTCATCTAAGCCCCCAAATCTTGCTGGGAGAGCAAAACCTGAAGGGAAGACCGCTTACCCCTGTCCAGGGAGTAGCTGCCGTGGGCAGAGACATTCTCTAAACTCACTCCAATTTACCCCCTTTCTCCTCGTGGCTACAGCCTGACCATTAGAGACTCCATTGCATTTAACAGTGGAGTGGGAGAAGGGCTCAAACACAGTTCCTCTTATTCTCCGGCTATCTCCCCAGAACAGATCAAAGAGAGCGCTGGCCTGGGACCCCCGAGAGGGGTGGGGTTCCCAGAACAGCCACATGACCACTCTTTGGTCTGGGGTGGTGTTAAAGAGACACTTCCTCTCGTGTCTCAACAGTTCCTGCTGGAGAGCTGGACTATCTGGTGACGGGAAAAAAGATTAGAAATGCATTGAGATGCAAAGGAAGGGCCTTTCTCTCTCCAAAGGATTTGGTCAGTGGGAGTTTCTTCAAGCAAAGCATCTGCTCCAGGAAAAGACTTTAGAGGCAGGGGAGTGTCTAGATCAAAGAAGCCTTTTCACCTGAAATGGAAGTAGAGTGAGACGGAACACAGATATTCTCCCCACTACCTTTAGAGATAGAGTGAGACCAAAGAAAGAATGCAGATTCTTCCCGGAAGAATACTGCCTGAACAGCTCAAAACCCAGATTGGTTCCGAGTGCCCCGAAAAGGTTGGGGTCCAGTTTGATCGCCAAATTATCTAGCTTCCGGTGTTCCTGGTCAGGGAACCAAATGTTGAGGTCTAGCTTTGGGGTACCTAAATGAAATTAGGGTTAAGGTCTAGTGGCAGGTTTGGGGTACAGATTCGACGCAAGGGGGTCTAGTAGCGGCGCGAGTTCCCAATAAAAGCATTTATTGGCCCAGAGAGCTAGATTGATAAAAGAGGTTTATTATTATATAAGCAAAGTTAAAGTATAGGAGAAGGTAGAGATAAGGAGGGCACTGGACAGAGGGTCCAGTGGACAGAGGGTCCTCACATGGTAGCCATGTTTGGAATCTCTGCAAAGAGGGGTTCCCAGCGTGGCCTTTTTATAATAGGAGACTTAGCTCGAGGGGCTTTCGGGTGTAGCCCCAAAGTTGGCTCATATCCAGGTGGGGCTGGGAACAGGCCAAATCTTCTATTGGAATTCAAAAGTACCAGGATGTGTGAGTTAAAGAGCAATTTACATTATTAACTAGGAGAGGGTGGGAATCTAGAAAGCAAGCTTTCCCGCATCAGCATGACATAATTGAATTGCAGTAACAGTTCTATTGACCATTGCTCTGATCAGAGAGAGATCAGTTACAGAAGGAAAAATTCAAGAACATAACTATAATATAACATAAGCAGTTGAGTTTTAACAGCTTATCAATCAATTGCCCCAGTAACTGTCAGAGGGTGGAGCTTTAAAACTCCCAAATAGCATTAACTAATTAACTCTAAGCCCCAAAACTTTTACCTCCAATAACAGATGTCATTAATCAAATTTCTGATAAATCTTAAACAAAGATTTATCATAACTTTACAGTAATAACAGAAAGAAATTTTGTCTCAGTAAGTTCACAACTTAGAACAATTATCATATCTAGGTAGATGTTACATGAGTGAACATTATACATACAAATCATTTTGCTTTTAAAATACCCAATACATAGAAAAACATCCCAAATTGCATATTGTCCATAACAAACATTTTCAAAAGGACAAAGAAAAAAAATTATTATGTTCAGAGGCCCTTTAAATAACCTCAGGATGACCCAATACAATCAATTTAAACTTATACAAAAAACCCAATTCCACATAAAAGAATTCAAGAAGGTTTTTTTTTTTTAACATAGCAATTAAACTAGAAATACTCGGACCAAAGTATGGATCACATTTATGACCATATTCCTCAACCAAGAAAACTTTTATCTATCAAAAAACCAAGTATTCAATCAATTTAACCTAAAAGTAAGTATGTCCTTAAAAATCACACTTTGCTGCACTGCCGCAATCAGATAAGAAAAAAAGCGGCAGGAACATACTTAGAGAGGAGAGGGGAGGAGAGGATTCCACGTGGCCACCCTTCCCCCACTCCTGACCCCCTAGAAAAAAAATTTCCCTCAGCTTCCCCACTCAATTTCCTACATGGGGATCCTTTTCAAGATTTAACCCATCAGTTTCCCAATATCAGGTTTCTTCCCAAATCCACCCATTTCCAACTTTCTCTTTCCCCCTGACTACATACTTAAACAATCTCCTTAAAGAACTTTCCTTCCCAGATGCTCCTTTGGTAAAGTAGCAGAAGGCAGTGGGGGTGGGTGACTCCTTCCCCCACCTCTTCACCTATAGTGAATAACCCAAACCTCCACAAAACCCACACATGTCCAGCAGAGCTGGTTTTAAAGTATAACTTATGTTAACAAATAACTCAATATATTTCAAAAGGTAATAAACTGAATCAAACTAATACAGCTGTTTTTTAAAGTTTTTTTTTTCTACCACATTTCTTCTAAAAGCTATTAGCATCTTATCTCCAGAGCTTTTTATTGCCCAGGCCAGGCTAAGCTTGAATTTTATTGCTCTTTACTCTAGTAGGCTTTTCCTAAAAAAAAAATTTTAAATCACAAGCAAATTTTCCTTAATCATTGTTCTTAAAACTTAACAAAGCTCTTAAATCAGCAAACAGACTAGGGGCTGTTTCCAGGACCTCCACTCCCAGAGAGAGGTATGTTTCACCCTGAATTCCCTTTTCCCATTCCAGAATCCAAAGGGGCTTCTGTGAACTTCCAAGCCCATTTAGTGCTTTTCTCTGCCTTCACAGAGAATGACTAGATATTCCATTCAAATGTCTTTCCTTTAAATGTTAGCATACTGCTGTATATTAACTTTCCAAACTTTCAAATCCCTTTCAATCTATTTTTTTTTTCCTTTTTTTCTTCCTTTCCCTTTTCTCCCTTTTTCTCACAGGCTGCTGCAATCAGCCAGAGACAGAGAGAGAGAGAGAAAGATTTTTCAAACTTCTTGATATTTTCTAAGCCTGCAACACAGAGGCTGAATCCTTATCTCTTACAAGCTTATTTTAACTTTTAACACAGACACACACAAACAAACGTGGAGCTCCAATTTACTATGCACAGTTGCAACGTTGTTTTCCAACCAACAACATAACAGACAAACTACACAGAACATAGAACATATATCACACAGACTACACAGTTACAACATTAAGCAAACATATAACATACCCAGAGGATATTTTCCAGCGTCCCAGAAAATACCCATCTCAAAATTTTTAAACCCGTCGGTATTTATTCTGAGACCACAGGTTGCTAGCAACAGAACAGACCAGAACCAGAACCAGAACCAGATGGTACCCCAAAAGGTACCCAGACAGACTTACTCTCCCGAATGCCGAATCAAATGCCAAATCGATTTCGTTGTCCACTGTAAGCCGGACTGAGGCTGAAGAACTGCTTCCTTTTCCTAGGAGGCTCTGGGGGGTAGCCAGAGTGGTGGTTTTTTTTCTCAAGGAACAGACCCAGGTCCTGAGCCCCCCTCAGGCCTAGATGGAGACCGAGAGGTCTCTAATCTCTAATCCAGTTCTCAGTTTCTATTATCTCGGTAGGACCTCCAAATTATAATGCCGGAGAAACTGAGGCAGGAGAGAGATTAGAGAGTTTTTTAATATTTTATTAATGGGAGAGTAAGATTGACTGGACAGGACTCTCATCTCAGATTATCCAGTCAGAGATAAGTATACTGGGACCAAGGAATCCATATTGGTCCCAGGGCTGGAGGACCTAAAGAATCCAGTGTCCAGCATACAGCTGCCAGATGCCATTCTCCAGCAATGAATGGAGGAACCCCAACTTCTTTTTTTTTTTAAATTTAATTTTATTTAATAATAACTTTGTATTGACAGAATCCATGCCAGGATAATTTTTACACAACATTATCCCTTGCAATCACTTATGTTTCGTTTTTTCCCCTCCCTCCCTCCTCCCCATCCCAAGATGGCAAGCAGTCCTATATATGTTAAATATGTTGCAGTATATCCTAGATACAATACATATTTGCAGAACCGAACAGTTCTCCCGCTGCACAGGGAGAATTGGATTCAGAAGGTAAAAATAACTCGGGAAGAAAATCAAAAATCAAATAGTTCACATTCATTTCCCAGTATTCCTTCTTTGGGTGTAGCTGTTTCTGTCCATCATTTATCCAATGAAACTCAGTTAAGTCTCTTTGTCAGAGAAATCCACTCCCATCAGAATATATCCTCATACAATATCGTTGTCGAAGTGTATAATGATCTCCTGGTTCTGCTCATCTCACTTAGCATCAGTCCATGTAGGAATCTCCAAGCCTCTCTGTATTCATCCTGCTGGTCATTCCTTACAGAGCAATAATATTCCATAACATTCATATACCACAATTTACCCAGCCATTCTCCAATTGATGGGCATCCATTCATTTTCCAGTTTCTAGCCACTACAAACAGGGCTGCTACAAACATTTTGGCACATACAGGTCCCCTTCCCTTTTTTAGTATCTCTTTGGGGTATAAGCCCAATAGAAACACTGCTGGATCAAAGGGTATGCACAGTTTGATAACTTTTTGGGCATAATTCCAGATTGCTCTCCAGAATGGCTGGATTCGTTCACAACTCCACCAACAATGCATCAGTGTCCCCGTTTTCCCGCATCCCCTCCAACATTCATCATTATTTTTTCCTGTCATCTTAGCCAATCTGACAGGTGTGTAGTGATATCTCAGAGTTGTCTTAATTTGCATTTCTCTGATCAATAGTGATTTGGAACACTCTTTCATGTGAGTGGTAATAGTTTCAATTTCTTCATCTGAAAATTGTCTGTTCATATCCTTTGACCATTTATCAATTGGAGAATGGCTTGATTTTTTATAAATTTGAGTCAGTTCTCTATATATTTTGGAAATGAGGCCTTTATCAGAACCTTTAATTGTAAAGATGTTTTCCCAGTTTGTTGCTTCCCTACTAATCTTGTTTGCATTCGTTCTGTTTGTACAAAGGCTTTTTAATTTGATATAATCAAAATTTTCTATTTTGTGATCGGTAATGGTCTCTAGTTCATCTTTGGTCACAAATTTCTTTCTCCTCCACAAGTCTGAGAGATAAACTATCCTATGTTCCTCTAATTTATTTATAATCTCGTTCTTTATGCCTAGGTCATGGACCCATTTTGATCTTATCTTGGTATGTGGTGTTAAGTGTGGGTCCTTGCCTAATTTCTGCCATACTAATTTCCAGTTATCCCAGCAGTTTTTATCAAATAATGAAATCTTATCCCAAAATTTAGAATCTTTGGGTTTGTCAAACACTAGATTGCTATAGTTGACTATTCTGTCTTGTGAACCTAACCTTTTCCACTGATCAACTAATCTATTTCTAAGCCAATACCAAATGGTTTTGGTGACTGCTGCTTTATAATATAATTTTAGATCAGGTACAGCTAGACCACCTTCATTTGATTTTTTTTTTCATTAATTCCCTTGAGATTCTCGACTTTTTATTGTTCCATATGAATGTTGTTGTTATTTTTTCTAAATCATTAAAATATTTTCTTGGAAGTCTGATTGGTATAGCACTAAATAAATAGATTAGTTTAGGGAGTATTGTCATCTTTATTATATTCGCTCGGCCTATCCAAGAGCACTTAATATTTTTCCAATTATTTAAGTCTGACTTTATTTGTGTGAAAACTTTTTTGTAATTTTGCTCATATAATTCCTGACTTTCCTTTGGTAGGTAGATTCCCAAATATTTTATGCTATCAACAGTTATTTTGAATGGAATTTCTCTTTGTACCTCTTGCTCTTGGATTTTGTTGGTGGTGTATAAGAATGCTGAGGATTTATGGGAACCCCAACTTCTTAAATACCTTTTTGGAGACAAAGAGAAAGGGAGGGAAAGTTTTTATCAGGGAGGGGAAGCCACAAAACCCTAAAAAATCCGGAGACAAAGAAGTAAAGATATGGTGGGTTATCTTGGAATATTCTAAAGGAATATTGTAAATCCTTGAGGACACAAAACAGTCAGGAATCTACTCTTTTATCTTGCTAATTTATAACCCGAGAGCGAATAATCCTTAGTTTTACTGGGTCAGAGACAGAACAGTTAAGGAAACTGAGACAGGGAAACTGAGTCAGGACAGTTAAAGAGAACTGTGGCATAACATTTCAAAGTCTTCTCTTGTATTAAAAAAAATTTAAAAATCATTCTTAGTTCTCATGGCTGTACAAAAACATGCAATGGACCTCATTTTGCCCTTGTACTTTACTCTTACCTGGCAGAAAAAAACAGTAAATCAAGGTCTAATTTGTAACAGTTACTGATTTCCATGGTGTAAATGCTCACAGTGAGAATTTAATAATCAGCCTTCCTGAACTAGCTCCAGTACCCCCTCTGGGTAAGAGAATGTAGAGTTGTAGAGGACAGTGAGATTTCCAACTGGGAGACCAGGAGGGTGGTTGTAGCCTCAGCAGTAATAGGAAAATTTAGAAGAGGGAAAGCTGATGCCTTGTGTTAAGGGGAAAAAATACATCAGGCTTGTGTCTGAATCTACAAGAAAGCTGATAAAGTGATTAGGTAGTTTTGTCCCTCAGGGTCATAGTGGTGTATGAAGATAGGGATGAAGGGGGGCAGTCTGCAATTTATTTCTCTCTCTTCTAATCAGAAAAGAGGTATGGCAAAAGCTTCACCTTCTGTATTGCCCTTTCTCTGTCCTCTGGTCCAGTCAGGAAGAGCTTTCTCTTCTAGTCCTTCCCCTTAACTCTACCTCCCTATTAAGCTAGAGATTTGGGTGGAAAGGAAAGTAAGGAATAATGTTTTATATCTGGGTCATCCAGCTTCTTTCTTTCCCAGTGGGGCCCCACCTAGTGCTTACAGACACGAAAAATGAGAGATTGGCATTCTGAGGAACAGATAGAAAACTTAGGCATGGAGCATATAAGATAAATGCTAATAAAACATACACCCAGGTGATCTTCTTGACCACAAAACTCTTAGCTTACATATTCTGTGAAATATAAAACCTTTTCAAAGTTGTCTCCTGCAACCACCCCTTAACATTCAGAGGGCATTTACATTTTTAGTTAGCAAAACAATAACAAACTCTTAATATAAATAAATTAGGTTTTGCAAAATCATTTTGTACAGTGATAGATGCATGTAAACACTATAGAAAGTTCTAGGAGGAAATCTCCCTCTTGACAAAAATAGAAGGGAAGAGAGTAGAAATCCTCAATCCCTTGGCTAAATGAAGTGGACATTTAATCTCTGTAGAACAATCTCTGTCTCTCTCTCTGTGTCTGTGTCTTTTTGTGTTTCTCTCTGTGTGTCTGTGTCTTTTTGTGTTTCTCTTTGTGTGTCTGTGTGTATCTCTGTCTCTGTCTTTCTCTATTTCCCTGTCTCTCTCTGTTAATCTCTCTCTCTCTCTCTCTCTCTCTCTCTCTCTCTCTCTCTCTCTCTCTCTCTCTCTTTCTTCCTATCCCTCACCCATCCCAGTGCCCCTAAAATTTAATGCCACTCCAGGATTATAACTCATCTATCACTATCACAAATTAGAGCCAATAATTATGAGTTTTATTCAGCCTCTAACATTTTCAGTTTTACAAAAAAAGCTAGTCATTCAGATACCTGAAAAAAGTAAGGGCTTTGTTTTTCAACATATTAATAGTAAGAGAGCCTATTTATCAGCTGATCCCTTTTGTTTAATTTCCTTTCTTTTCAGATCTCTACAATATTTTTTTTTTAACATTTAATTATTCTGTTCTTATGCTCCTGTTACTTCCTATATTATGTTAACCTTTTGGCTTTCACTTTCAATTGCAGATTTGAAGTCTCCGGTGACCAGGAACTGAGTGAGTACAACCTTTTTTGGCGAAAATGGGACAGATCCTAGGTAAAGATTCTCCATCCCCCACCCCAACCCCACAAACCCCAGCCCCACCCAGGAGTGGTGCTATAGAAAGCCTGCTTAAGCTGATAGAAGATCAAGGGCTACTTGTAACTTGGGGACAGGCAGCTAGACTTCTGGCTACATTAAAACGCACCTCCCCTTGGTTCTTAGAGGAAGAGCAAATCTCTCTAAAAAACTGGGCATTGGTTGGTCAACAGATCTCTGCATATAACAATGAAAATGGTCCTTGTTCAGTTTCCATTGAAGTATTCTATTTATACAATACGATACAGATGGCCTTAAAATACCGTACTTGTTCTAGGAGAAAAGGAAAAAACTAGGGATAGCCAAAGGGGGAAGCCTGAGATAAAGGAGGAAGACAAAGAACAGATTAATGGCCATATCCCCACAGGGCAGGGAGACTTAAGTGAGGCTCAAGGGTGGGGTGAATCTGAGGCAGCCTCAGCCCCACCTGAGGAGCAGGTAATTGACTCTCTTCCATCAACTCCACCCTCCGGGATGGAGGGAGGAGGGGTAGTGGTGGGGGCAGTGACAGCACCAGCACCTCCCCCCCAGCATCCAGCACCTCCCCCCCAGCATCTAGCACCTCCCCCCCCCAGCATCCAGCACCTCCCCCCCAGCATCCAGCTGCTCCTATGAGTAGATTGCAAAAGGGACTAATTAAGGCCAGAGAAGAAGGGAAAAATGTATCAGAATTTCAACACCACATTTTTCCTGTAATTCAACAGTTTAATTCTTCAGGTCAAGAAAGTAGAAGATACTCACCTTTTGATATAGAAATCCTCAAAGACCTGAAAAAAGCTTGCACTCTTTATGGGGCTACATCAGCTTATGTTAAGATGCTATTACAAAATTTGTCTTTTGAAATCTTGACCCCTAATGACTGGAAATCTATAGCAAGAATATGCCTAGAAACTGGACAGAACTACTTGTGGCTTTCTGAATATAGTGAGCTCTGTAGGATACAAGCCCAACAAAATAGTCAAAGTGGAGTTCATACTGAAATCACCTGTGACCTACTAACAGGTACAGGTCCTTATGCAGATGTCGCAGCACAAATTGGTTATTCTGTAGCAGCATATCAGCAAATTGCTGATAATGCTATCAAAGCGTGGACTTCTCTTCACAATAAAGACGACAAGGGCAGGGCCTTCACAAAAATAACACAAGGGCCAAATGAACCCTTTGCTGACTTTGTGGGACGCTTGCAGACAGCTATCACAAGAACAAATGGAGAAAATGCAATAACAGACATTTTGATAAGGCAACTTGCTAAGGAAAATGCTAATGAGGTTTGCAGAAGAATTATACTAGGACTGCGCAAGGATGCTCCTTTAGAGGAGCTCATAAGACGCTGTGCCACAGTGGGCACAGGTGCCTTTTATAGCCAGGCTATGATGCAGACTTCCCAAAATCCAAACATGAGAAGACAGAGTCCCTCTTGGCAAGGGACTTCCAGAGAGACTCGTAGATGCTTTCAGTGTGGAAAAGTAGGACATCTGAAAGCTCAATGTTGGTATAGAGATAGAATGAGAAAACAAGGTGGGAGAACAAGACCCCAAACCCCATGTCCAAAATGCAACAGAGGCTTCCATTAGGCCTCAGAATGCAGACAGATTCAGGGAAACGGGATGAGGGGCCCAGCCCCAGGGCCCAAGGCAAAAAACACTTGGGGCATGATGGCAGCCAATGGTACACCCAGAGAGTGCCTAGAAGTCCAGTACACAGACATGACCAATCAGCCAGAAAGCCATATGATGGGAGAAGGGGATTATACAGTCAACCAGCCAGGAAGCAACCTGATGGCAGAAGGGAATTACAATTGGGGAGAATAGAGCTGTATGCAGCTGGGACAACTGAGATACCCCCTGGAGAGGTGAAATCTGTTCCTCTCCAGCCTATGGATCCCCTACCTCCAGGCACAGTAGGCTTGACCATTTCACTTCCTTGTATATACAAAACAGTGTCCATCCACACACTGATGTGGGAAACTGGGGAATGTGTAGATAATATCCCAGTCACTAATACAGGTAGACAATGTGTGACTTATCACCCAGGAGACGTAGTAGCATCAGGTTTACTCATACAGAATCCTAATAAGCAGCCTCGTGATAGTCACCCAGGTTCTGACTCCAGACCACAAAATCCAGGAATATACTGGACAGCAGCAGTAACGGCTGACTGACCTATGCTCACTATCTATATAAATGGCCTACCATTGGAAGGATTGGTAGACACAGGTGCGGATCGTACAGTTATTAGAGGTGCCAGTTGGCCCAGTCACTGGCCAAAGATTAAAGCAGATACCTATATGTCTGGAGTAGGAGGATCAATAGCAGCTGAAGTTAGTGCTGCCCCTATGAGATGGACTTTTGAAGGCAAAACAGGAGTTTTTACTCCTTTTATAGTTGAAAAAATCCCCATCAATCTGTGGGGAACAATTGGGGTTAAAAATGAGTACTTCAGTTTTTTAAGCAGGGCTGCTGTTGAAGGCCTGCCAACACTTTCACCTGTTCCTATCCAATGGAAAACTGATACACCAGTGTGGATAGAACAGTGGCCCTTAAGTAGCGATAAAATTCAGCCCTTATTAGATATAGTACAAGAGCAGCTTGAACAAGGGCATTTACAACCTTCTCTAAGTCCTTGGAATTCACCAATGTTCGTTGTAAAAAAGAAATCGGGAAAATGGAGGATGCTCACTGATTTAAGAAAAGTGAACGAACAGATGGAAACTATGGGAACTCTTCAGCCTGGACTTCCATCTCCTACTCAGCTTCCTAGAGAATGGCCTTTTTTGGTTATAGACATCAAGGATTGTTTCTATTCCATTCCTCTGGATGAGGAGGATATGAAGAGATTTGCCTTTTCAGTGCCCAGCATTAACTTAGCTGAGCCTTATAAAAGATATGAATGTATGGTTTTGCCACAGGGAATGAAGAACAGCCCCACTATGTGTCAAATGTATGTTGCTGCTGCTCTTGCTCCAATAAGAAAAGCATTTCCTCCTGACTTCAGAGCTGGTGCTCTACCCACTGAGCCATCTCCTCCCCTTCGAGAAAAGCATTTCCAAAAGTTATGCTATTACATTATATGGATGATATATTGGGATGTGCACCTGAGGAACAAATGCTAGAAGCATGTCTACAAAAAACTATAGAAACACTAAGATACTACAAACTTCATATCGCTACAGAAAAAATTCAAAGGCATGCTCCTTTTCAATATTTAGGATATGAAATATATGCTAAGGCACTTACACTACAAAAACTGTTTTTAAGAACAGAGAGGTTGAACACCTTAAATGATTTCCAAAAATTAATAGGAGATATCCAATGGATGCGTCTAGTATTAGGTTTAACTACCAATCAATTGCAACCCCTATATGACATTTTAAGGGGAGATACTGCTTTAAATTCACCACGCCAGCTTACAAAAGAAGCTCAAGAGGCCTTGAAAGAAGTTGAACTGGCTTTATCCAATGTAGTTGAAAGAGTAACTCAAAAACCCTTGGAAATATCAGTTTTTGCTACGAAAGAAGCACCCACAGCAGTCCTTCATCAAGGAGACAGTGTGATAGAGTGGGTGAACCTCCCAGCACAACCAGAACAAAGCCTTACGCCTTACCCAGTGCTTGTGGCTAGGATTCTTTAAAGGCCATTAAGCGAGCAGTACAATTATCTGGGACAAGACCTGACAAGATATACACCTTATATACAAATGCACAAATTAATGTATGCTGTGAAACCATCCCAGAGTGGCAAATTTTATTAGCCATGGCTCCAAATTTTGCACATGGATCTCCATTAAAGATAACCAGACTACTGCATAATTGGCAATGGATTTTTGAGGAGAAGGTTTCTAAGGTTCCTCTTGAAGGAACAACTATTTTTACAGACGCAGCCAAACAAAATATTTGTGCTGTATACTCTCATGATTTAACCGTAAAAAGAGTAGTCAGAACTCCTTTTCAGTCCACTCAGCAGAACGAATTATATGCGATCATGCTAGCTCTCACTTATTACCCAGGCAACATAAATATAATATCTGATTCAGCCTATTCAGTAGGTGTGGTACAAAGAATTGCCACAGCCCAAATAAAATTTGCAGCCTCTAATATATATCAGCTCTTTAAGGAACTTCAAGAGCAAGTGAGAAAGCATCCAGGAAAGATTTATATCCTGCATGTCCACTCACATAGTGGACTTCCAGGTCCTATTTTTGATGGAAATTCAAAGGCAGATAGCCTTTTAACTATGTTGGCCAGTACGCCTTTATTTCAGGAGGCCCAGGAATCCCATTCTAAATACCATCAGGCTGCTCGAGCTTTGCGTTTACAGTTTGGGATTACAAAAGAAGAAGCTAGGAGCATAATAAAAAGCCGTACAGCTTGCCTTCCCTTCCACGTTCCTACACTGCCTCCAGGGAAGAATCCTTGTGGTTTGAGACCCAATGAAATCTGGCAAATGGATGTGACCCATTATAAATCTTTTGGTCGTCTGTCTTTTATCCACGTTGTGGTAGACACCTTTTCAGGATTCACTTTTGCCATACCAGCAGCAAAAGAGACAGCCTGAGTGGTCACTGAATTCCTCATTCAAGCATTCGCAATTATGGGTGTGCCACAAGAAATAAAAACAGATAATGATCTGGCATATACCTCCAAACATTTTGAACACTTTTGTGCACAGTATAAGATTTTACACACTACTGGCATACCCTTCAATCCTCAAGGTCAAGCAATAGTAGAAAGAAGAAACAGAGACATTAAGACACTCCTCCAAAAACAAAAGAAAGGGGGAGCCACGGGTAACCCTAGAGAACTTCTAAATTTAGTTCTCTATACCATTAATTTTTTAATCTTTGACAAAGATGCACTGGCTCCAGCAGACAGGTTTTATAACCCACCAGAAGAGCAGTGTCCAGTGCGAGCAGCTCCACTATCTTTAAATAATCGCCAGGTGATGTGGAGAGATCCAGAAAGTGGTGAATGGAAGGGACCAGATAGGCTAACTGCTTGGGGGAGAGGATTTGCTTGCATCTCTACATGTGGAGAAGGAATCAGATGGGTGCCGACAAGCAGCATTCGCCTTGTCCATCACAGAGAGATGGAGCAGACCCTTGAAACAAAGGAGAAGACCCAAGAAATATCGGGTGGTTCTGTTGCTGATTGTGCTCACCATTGAAAGAGCATAGCTGACAAAGAGACTGTTAAAAAGACTTAAAATCTTCAGGAATCATTGGATTTCCTAACACAAGATGAAACTGTTTTAGTTCTTGAAAAACCAGCGAGAATCATTGGATTCCTTAAGATGAAAAATTGTTGATGAGACCTTTTGCAGTATTTCAGAGCTTACAAGAATTATTAGATTCCTGGCACATGAACTAATGGACAATTGAATCCTATTGGACTGTTTCTAGGACTTATGGACATGTGTAAATTTTCAGGATGATTCATGTTATTTGTTACATTACTACTAGCCTGTGTTATATTGCTATGTGCTTATGTAAATTATGTATAATGCCTCCCATATTGATGGATTTATGTATACCATGTATATCTGTTACAAAGTTCTGGCCAAAATCTTCTTGTAAGATTAGATCAACTCTAATTAGTTAGCAGTTAGTAAGGATTCCAACACATATTAATAGTAAGAGAGCCTATTTATCAGCTGATCCCTTTTGTTTAATTTCCTTTCTTTTCAGATCTCTACAATATTTTTTTTTTTAACATTTAATTATTCTGTTCTTATGCTCCTGTTACTTCCTATATTATGTTAACCTTTTGGCTTTCACTTTCAATTGCAGATTAAGACTATCTACAGTTTTTTTATTATCCTTATGATTTCTAGATTTCATTTTGTCTGTTTATTTTTTGTTACTTTTAATCTAGCAGTATGGCATTGACGTGTCCTACTGCATTTATATGCTAGATATTGAGATCATCTTCTAAAGTCTTTTCACATATCTTCAGTAGTTCTCTCCTACCTATCTCTTTTATCTTGGTGACATATACCTTTCTTTTGAGTGAATCTATCCCAGGATTGAGCAATAGGCACATTGCAAGTGCTGTGCTTCAGAAATTTTTGATTATAATTAATGTTACTTTGTCATTCTCATCCTTTTGAAAGGAGTTCTGATGGAAATTATTGCAGTAAAAAGTGAAGATCCTGTTTTTATTCCTTTGTGTTGGTGATCTTTGGACTATTTCATAGATTAATAAAATAACTGTTTTTTGTAAGTCAACCAATCAGTTAAGAATATTTATTAAGTACTCACTATGCACCAGTTATGGGGGTAGCTAGTTGGCATGATAGATAGAGCACAGGGCTTAGAGTCAGAAAGATTTGAGTTCAAATCTGGCTTCACACACTTACTAGCTGTGTGACCCTGGGCAAGTCACTTAACCCTGTTTATTTCAGTTTCCTCAATTGTAAAATGAGCTAGAGAAGGAAATGGCAAACCACTCCAGTATCTTTGCCAAGAAAATCCCAAAAGGGATCTCATGAAGAATTGAAAACAACTGAAATGATTCAACAACAACATGTCATATTGTACTATGTGATGACCGCATATTTAAAATCAGCCGGAGTCAGGAATTCAGGTTAAGGGGAAAATCTTCAATCTTTATTGAAGTGAAGAGGTGAAAAAGATTTGCGATAGCAATATGGGCGAGAAGGATTGCGATAACAATATGGGCAGCTGCAACAGGAAGCCAGCTAGAAGAGGGGGATTGGAAATGAAGGGCGTTGCAATGGCAATGCGAGCAGCTGTGTCAAGACGCCAGCCAGCAGTCTCTCCTTCCCCTTCCTTTTCCACTCCCTTGCCTCCACCCACCAAAATCATCATTTCCTATACAACACATCAGGACTTGCACAAAGAGTGGGCGGGGGCCATTCTTTCTCCAAGCTTATATATTAATAGAGTATGGTCCAATTACTATTTAGCCTCATGTGCTTGGGACCTCAGTGAATCAACTCAAGTCTCAGCCCATTACAGTACTAGGCAATGGAAATGGAACACAAATACAAAGAATCAAACAATCCCTACTGGCAAAGAGCTTCTTTTCTTCTTCTTTTTTTTTTAATTTATGGGTAATTTTTCTAACAATGACCCTTGCAAAACCTTTTGTTGGTAAAATTTCCCCTCCTTCCCCCACCCCCTCTCTTAGCTGGCAGGTAATCCAATACATGTTAAATATGTTGAAATATATGTTATATCCAATATATGTATATATATTTATACAGTCATCTTGCTGCACAAGAAAGATCAAGAAGGAAGGAAAAGAAAACAAAATGCAAGCAAGTAACAACAGAGAAAGTGAGAATGCTATGTTGTGTTCCATACTGTTCCCATGGTTCTCTCTGGATGTAGATGGCTCTCTTCATCACTGAACTGGTTCAAATCATTTCATTGTTGAAGGGAGCTATGTCCATCAGAATTGATCATCATATAGTCTTGTTGTTGCTATGTATAATGAACTCCTGGTTCTCCTCATTTCACTTAGCATGAGTTCATGTAAGCCTCTCCAAGCCTCTCTGAAATCATCCTGCTGGTCGTTTCTTACAGAACAATAATATTCCATAACATTCATATACCACAATTTATTCAGCCATTCTCCAATTGATGGGCATTCACTCAGTTTTCAGTTTCTTACCACTATAAAGAGGGCTGCCACAAACATTTTTGCACATGTGGGTCCCTTTCTATCCCCCAAGATAGGAGCTTAAATTCTAATGAGGGAAACAACAAACACATGTAAAAATGTATGCAACATAATTATAAAATGAATAAATACAAATATGTGCAAATTAAATATATTTTAGTTTGAAAGGGAAAGCCTGGACAGTTAGGAAGAAGATGGTGCTTGTGTTATGTCTTGAAAACAGAGAGGAATCCTATAAGGCTGAAGTAAGGTAGGGGCTGCATTCCAGGCATGGAAGATGGGATCGAATGGCTTATATGAAGAACCAAGAAAAAAACCTATTTCGCTGGGTTTGAAATGTGTGGAATGAAGAGAACTTGGAAAGGTAGGTTGAGGTCAAGATATAGACTTTTAAAAGCTTTTATCCTAGAGAGAATGGAAGTCACTGACATCAACTGAGTATAGAAGTCATATATATGGTCAGATGCATGTTTAAGAAAAGTTACTAGGGCAGCTGTGGGTAAGATGGACTATAATGAGGACTATAAAGAGACCAATTAGAAGATTATTAAATATTCTAGGTGAGAATTGGATTCTGTGTGAGTTTGGATGTGAAAGATTTGGATTGAGAGATGCTGTGAAGGGAGAAAAAGCAATATTTGGCAACTGATTAGATACAAAAGGTAAGGGAGAATGAGGACCCAAAAATAATGCCAACATTACTTGCCCAGGAGACTGTAAAGAAGATAATATTTTTAGCAGAAATTTAAAAGTTTGGGAAAGGGGGGTGTTTTGGAGAAATAAATTACATTTGGGACATGTTGAGTTTCAGATATCTCTGGAATACCCAGTTGAAAATATCCACTGGGCATAAATTCAATATAGAGAGGATGTGGATGTCTTACAGATTTGGGAGTCATCTACATAGGCACAGTAGTGAAACCCATAAGACTGATGAAATTTTCAAAGGGGGAAAAAGTATAGCGGGATAAGAAAAGCTAGACTATGACAGATGTTGGGGAACACCCACAGCTAGGTTTTATTAAATAAATGTGTTGGGGTATAAATTTATCTTCTGTAGGCTCACCAGAAGCATATCTAGAAGTATCATGGGAAAGGAAAGGAAAGGAAAGGAAAGGAAAGGAAAGGGAAAGGAAAAGGAAAGGAAAGGAAAGGGAAAGGAAAGAGAAAAGGAAAAGGAAGGGGAAAGGGAAGGAAAATAAAGGAAAGGAAAGGAGAAAGGAAAGAAAAGGAAAGGGAAAGGAGAAGGAAAGGAAAGGAAAGGGAAAGGAAAGAGAAAAGGAAAGGGAAGGGGAAAGGGAAGGAAAATAAAGGAAAGGAAAGGAGAAAGGAAAGAAAAGAAGAAAAAAAAAGGGAAAGGAGAAGAAAAATGAATGGGAAAAGAAAGAAAGAAGAGAGGAAAGAGGAGGAGGGGAAAAGAGAAGAGAGAAGAAAAGAGAGAAGGAGAAGAGAGGGGAGGGAAGGAGAATTGTCCTGTCTATAGTAAACACAGTGATAGAAATGACATTTACTCATGAACTTTGGGTTCCTTTCACTAGATTTCTGTGTTTTGTAAGCTTTGATCCTTCATACATTAATAAATATGAGTATTTGCTATGTTGACTTCTATTAAAAATGTGGTTCTTAAATATTTATAGATCAATATTATGTTTGGCAATTGTGGGCAACAATTCTGTCTGTGATAATGTTCTTTTTTTTTTTTTTTAATAACTTTTTATTGATAGAACCCATACCAGGGTAATTTTTTACAGCATTATCCTTTGCATTCACTTCTGTTCCGATTTTTCCCCTCCCTCCCTCCACCCCCTCCCCAAGATGGCAAGCAGTCCTTTACATGTTGAATAGGTTACAGTATATCCTAGATACAATATATGTGTGCAGAACCGAACAGTTTTCTTATTGCACAGGGAGAATTGAATTCAGAAGGTATAAATAACCCGGGAAGAAAAACAAAAATACAAGCAGTTTACATTCATTTCCCAGTGTTCTTTCTTTGGGTGTAGCTGCTTCTGTCCATTTTGATCTATTGAAACTGAATTAGCTCTCTTTATTGAAGAGATCCACTTCCATCAGAATACATCCTCAAACAATATCATTGTTGAGGTATATAATGATCTCCTGGTTCTGCTCATTTCACTTAGCATCAGTTCATGTAAGTCTCGCCAGTCCTCTCTGTATTCATTCTGCTGGTCATTCCTTACAGAATAGTAATATTCCATAACGTTCATATACTATAATTTACTCAACCATTCTCCAGTTGATGGGCATCCATTCATTTTCCAGCTTCTAGCCACTACAAACAGGGCTGCCACAAACATTTTGGCACATACAGGTCCCTTTCCCTTCTTTAGTATCTCTTTGGGGTATAAGCCCAGTAGAAACACTGCTGGATCAAAGGGTATGCACAGTTGGATAACTTTTTGAGCATAGTTCCAAAGTGCTTTCCAGAATGGCTGGATGTGTTCACAATTCCACCAACAATGTATCAGTGTCCCTGTTTTCCCACATCCCCTCCAATAGTCCACATTATCTTTCCCTGTCACTCTAGCCAATGTGATAATGTTCTAATTCCAATACAATTTATTTGTTGGATTTTCAAGAATGGTTTCGGTGGCTGTATTTGTAACATGAGGTTTGTGATCTACTAGTTTTGGAAGGATAATAAACTTCTGGTATGTAAGTTTGATAGCCTGATAGCCTTGTCTTTCTAAAATTTTGGTAGATGCCAAAATTTTGCATTTGCAATGAAATTTGCATATTATCTACTTGTATACTTGCCGTTGACCAATTAATTCAGACTCCTTACAGATAATCTTTATACATTTTTTTCAGTGGTGATGAGCTGATCCTGAATTGCTATCAAACTCCTACATTGTATCAAAACAAACCATGACAGGAATTTATTTTCCTGCTTCTTTGTCAATATAGTGGTGATCAACTTCATGTGAATATCATTCATGGAGAGCCTTTTGATTCTGCTCTTAAATCTTAGCTGTTA
The DNA here is from genome assembly GCF_016432865.1 of Antechinus flavipes. Taxonomy (NCBI): domain Eukaryota; kingdom Metazoa; phylum Chordata; class Mammalia; order Dasyuromorphia; family Dasyuridae; genus Antechinus; species Antechinus flavipes. Next base: position 167,007,364 of record NC_067401.1, read on the forward strand.
AATAGGTGCCATCCAGAGGTAAACCACTTTTATTTAACTTGGCAAATAACAATGTAACTGCTAAATTACAGGTTGTTGTCAACCTTTGCTATTACCTTTCAAAGTGTGGCTTGTTTGTTCCAAAATAAAATTTTGACCTATTGATAGCATGCTTTGAGAACATATCAGTTCCCTTGCTCCCTTTTTCAGGAGAAATGTCGATTTTTTAAAAAATAGCTGTTTTAGGGTGATTAGTCCTATTTTTCACTCATATTGTCCAGAATTTTGTTAGAACACTTTTTTCCTTTCTTAGGATACTTCATCTCTCAGCTTTGGCAGTGTTCTCTGATTGTCCTCCATGTTCCCTCCTCTGTTCCAATTACTGGTCTCCCTGGCTTCCTTTAAATGTTAACTAAAATCCCATCTTCTACAGGAAGTTCTTTCCAACCTCTCTTAATTACAGTGCCTTTCTGTTGTTAATTATGTATTATTTTATCTTAATAAGCATCAGCATCAACAACATCAACATCATCATTATCATTATCAAAGTAGAAGCATAATTTAATGGATAGTTGACTTCAGAACCAGAAGAACCTGGATTTATCTTTTATCTCTTGCAACTCCCCATGTATGTAAAATCATTCAGGTAGATCGTTTAACCTTTCAATGAGTGGTCTAAGCAATTCTCTAACACCATGTGTTACAGAAAAGGTGCCAACATGCCCTGGTAGAAAGAGTTTCCTTACTGGAGAATTCCCTATAACAATGAACTCACAGGTTTAGTATCTATCCCTACTATCTTTAAATTCAGGGATTGGCACTGGATTTGAAGTTGCATGATCTGCATTAAAATCCTGCCTTAGATATTTACTAGCTTTGTTGAATCATTTTCAATTGTGTCTCACTATTTATGACCCATTTGGGGTTTTCTTGGCAACTATACCAGAGTTTGCCATTTCCTTCTCCAACTCATTTTACAGATGAGGAAACTAAGACAAACAGGGTAAAGTGACTTGCTCAGAATCATACAGCTAGCCAGATTTGAACTCAGGAAGAGAAGTCTTCCAGGCTCAGCATTCAGTGTCTTGCGCCATTTACTAGCTGTGTGATCTCAGGCAAATTATTTCATATAGCCTCAGCTTCTTCATCTGTAAAATGAGGCTAACAATACTTAAAATTTTAAATTTATCTTTCACTTCCCCTAATCATTGTCTTTTCCCTTGTATTAGGTCTTAGATGTGAATAGAAGGGACCATATCTTAGCAGTCATCAGCAACTGAGGAGGAGGGGATAGATATTTTCACCTAAAGTCAACATGATTCTTTACTCCTGCAAAGTCATACTGCAGCATAGCTGCTGGCCAAGACAATTGCTACACCTTCTCTGTTGATTGGCTTTGTTTTATATCTTATCAGTAGTTTAAAAAGCCACCTGTGTGTAGCAAAATTAATTTGGCCTGGAAATGACATTTTAAACCTATTCAACACTAACTTGTATTTCTTTGAGGAAGTCATTTAATCTCTCTGTGCATCAGTTTCCTTCTATATAGAGAGATTAGATTATATGACCTTAAAGGTCAGACTCTGGCCCTATAAGTATGCAAATCTATAATCAATTTTTCCATTTTAGCTCTGTGGTGCTTATTATTAAAAATGGTATTCTTAAAAATGTCATGGGAAAGAAAAATCTCTAATACCCATATAGATATTAGGGAGAGGTATTCACATAAACTGCACAGAATTAATTTTATAGATTTCCTCTTGGGGAAAAAAATGCATGTTCTTTTTTTCAACAACAACAAAAAAATCTATTTTCTCTAGTAGTGAGGTTTTCTTATGGAAACATCCCTTCTTCCTTCTAAGACTTCCATTTTGGGGAATATCCTAGGCCAGCAATGCTTCATCCACCTCCAGGCCCAAGCCTCTTTAACCCTGCAACACCTCTATTAGGCTTTTTCAATTTCTTTTTGTATGCTATTTTCCCCCATTAGAATGGAAGTAAGTTGAAGACAAGGACTTTCTTTTTACTTAGCACTGTGCTTACACAGTGCCTGCCATTTCTTAAATGTCTTAAATCCTGCTTGATTTGCCTTGCCTCTTCTTTCCACTTTTCCCCTCCTCACAATAGAAAAAAGAAAAGAAGGGGGAAAAAAAGGAAAATAGAACCCTACTAACAAATATGCACAGTCATAAAAAACTAATTTCCATATGGATCATGCCCTACTCCCACCCCAAATAGCTCCATTTGCACCAGAGTCCATCACCTTCCTGTCTGGAGGTGGGTTACATGCTTCCTATTATGTCTTCTACAGTCAAGGAGTATATTAACAAATTGATATGATGATAATATAATTGATAACTTCAATAGAGTTTTAATTCTTTCAAAGTTATTTTTCTTTACCATGCTGTTATTATATAAATTGTTCACCTGGTTTTATTTATTTAACTTTATATGAATTTTTATCAATCTTTCTTAGTTCTTATCTAATCAATCTTTCAACGGGATCTAGAATCAGAGACTTGAGTTTAATTCTGACCTTAAATACCAGACATATAACCCAAAGCAAATTACCTCATCTCTGTTTGACTCAGTAAAATTTGACATTTTGACATCTGTAAAATAGGAATAATAATAGCACTGATCTTCCAGAGTTGTCGTGAGGATCAAATGAGATAATTTTATTTTATTTTACTATAGCTTTTTATTTACAAATTATATGCATGAATAATTTTACAGCATTGACAATTGCCAAATCTTTTGTTCCAATTTTTTCCCTCCTTCTCCTCACCCTCTCCCCACAATGATAGGTTGACCAACACATGTTAAATATGTTAAAGGGTAAATTAAATACAATATAAGTATACATGACCATACAGTTATTTTGCTGTACAAAAAGAATTGGACTTTGAAATAGTGTACTATTAACCTGTGAAGGAGATCAAAAATGCAGGCAGACAAAAATATAGGGATTGGGAATTCTATGTAATGGTTCATAGTCATCTCCCAGAGGTCTTTTGCTGGGTGTAACTGGTTCAATTCATTACTGTTCTATTGGAACTGATTTGGTTCATCTCATTGCTGGAGATGGCCATGTCCATCAAAATTGATCATCATATAGTATTGTTGTTGAAGTATATAATGATCTCTTGGTCCTGCTCATTTCACTCAGCATTAGTTCATGTAAGTCTCTCCAGATCTTTCTAAAATCATTCCTCTGGTCATTTCTTACAGAACAATAATATTCTATAATATTCATATACCACAATTTATTCAGCCATTCTCCAATTGATGAGCATCCACTAAGTTTCCAGTTTCTGGCCACTACAAAGAGATTTGCCACAAACATTCGTGCACAGGTCCCTTTCCCTTCTTTAAGATTTCTTTGGGATATAAGCCCAGTAGAAACACTGCTGGATCAAAGGGTATGCACAGTTTGATAACTTTTTGAGTGTAGTTCCAAACTGCTCTCCAGAATGGATGGATCCATTCACAATTCCACCAACAATGTATTAATGTCCCTGTTTTCCCACATCCCCTCTAACATTCCACACTATCTTTCCCTGTCATCCTAGCCAATCTAAAAGGTGTGTATTGGTATCTCAGAGTTGTCTTAATTTGCATTTCTCTGATTAATAATGACTTGGAGCATCTTTTTATATGGCTAGAAATTCTTTTAATTTCTTCATCTGAGAATTGTCTGTTCATATCCTTTGACCATTTATCAATTGGAGAATGGCTTGATTTCTTTTTTTTTTCTTTTTTCAAATCTTCTTTGTTATTTTTCTTTCTTTCTTTTTTTTTTTTTTGAATAATTATAACTTTTTATTGCCTGGGTGATTTTTTATAACATTATCCCTTGCTCTCACTTCTGTTCCAACTTTTCCCCTCCTCCCTCCACCCCCCTCCCCCAGATGGCAAGCAGTCCTATACATGTTAAATATGTCACAGTATATCCTAGATAGAATATATGTGTGCAGAACCGAACAGTTCTCTTGTTGCACAGGACAAATTGGATTCAGAAGGTAAAAATAACCTGGGAAGAAAAACAAAAATGCAAACAGTTTACATTCATTTCCCAGTGTTCTTTCTTTGGGTGTAGCTGCTTCTGTCCATCACTGATCAATTGAAACTGAGTTAGATCTTCTCTTTGTCAAAGAAATCCACTTCCATCAGAATACATCCTCATACAGTATCGTTGTTGAAGTATATAATGATCTCCTGGTTCTGCTCATTTCACTCAGCATCAGTTTATATAAGTCTCTCCAATCCTCTCTATATTCATCCTGCTGGTCATTTCTTACAGAACAATAATATTCCATAACATTCATATACCACAATTTACCCAACCATTCTCCATTGGATGGGCATCCATTCATTTTCCAGTTTCTAGCCACTACAAACATTTTGGCACATATAGGTCCCTTTCCCTTCTTTAGTATCTCTTGGGGGTATAAGCCCAATAGTAGCACTGCTGGATCAAAGGGTATGCACAGTTTGATAGTTTTTTGGGCATAATTCCAGATTGCTCTTCAGAATGGTTGGATTCGTTCACAACTCCACCAAAAATGCATCAGTGTCCCAGTTTTCCAACATCCCCTCCAACATTCATCATTATTTTTTTCTGTCATCATAATGGCTTGATTTCTTATAAATTAGAGTCAATTCTCTATATATTTTGGAAATGGGGCCTTTATCAGAATCTTTGACTGTAAAAATGTTTTCCTAGTTTATTGCTTTCCTTCTAATCTTGTCTGCATTAGTTTTATTTGTACAAAAATTTTCAATTTGATATAATCAAAATTTTCAATTTTATATCAATAATAATCTCTAGTTCTTCTTTGGTCATAAATTCCTTCTTCCTCCACAAGTCTAAAAGGTAAACTATTCTATGTTCTTTCAATTTATTTATAATCTTATTCTTTATGCCTAGGTCATGAACCCATTTTGACCTTATGGTGTATGGTGTTAAGTGTGGGTCAATGCCTAGTTTCTGTCATACCAATTTCCAATTTTCCCAGCAATTTTTGTCAAATTGTGAATTCTTATCCCAAAAACTGGGGTCTATGGGTTTGTCAAACACTAGATTATTAAAGTTATTGGCTGTTTTGTCCTTTGAACTTAACCATTTATCAACTAGTCTATTTCTTAGCCAATACCAAATGGTTTTGGTAACTGCTGCTTTATAATATAATTTTAGATCTGGTACAGCTAGGCCACCTTCATTTGATTTTTTTTTTCATTAATTCCCTTGAAATTCTTGACCTTTTGTTTTTCCATATGAACTTTGTTGTTATTTTTTCTAGGTCATTAAAATAGTTTTTTGGGAGTTTGGTATAGCGCTAAATAAATAGATTAGTTTAGGTAATAGTGTCATCTTTATTATATTTGCTCGCCCTATCCAAGAGCATTTGAAATTTTTCAGTTGGTTAGATCAGACTTAATTTATGTGGAAAGTGTTTTGTAGTTTTGCTCATAAAGTTTCTGATCTTGCCTTGGCAGATAGATTCCTAAATATTTTATATTATTGGTAGTTACTTTAAATGGAATTTCTCTTTGTAACTCTAACTGTTGGATTTTGTTAGTGATATATAAGAATACTAATGACTTATGTGGCTTTATTTTGCATCCTGCAACTTTGCTAAAGGTGTGGATAGTTTCTAATAACTTTTTAGTAGAGTCTCTGGGGTTCTCTAACTATACCATCATATCATCAGCAAAGAGTGATAATTTGGTCTCCTCATTGCCTATTCTTATTCCTTTAATATCTTTCTCAATTCTTATTGCCAAAGTTAGCATTTCTAATACAATATTGAATAATAATGGTGATTCACTCCTGATCTTATTGGGAATGATTGCAGTTTGTCCCCATTACATATGATGCTTACTGATGATTTTAAAATAGATGCTACTGATTATTTTAAGGAAAAATCCATTTATTCCTATACTCGCAAGTGTTTTTAATAGAAATGGATGTTGGATTTTATCAAATGCTTTTTCTGCATCTATTGAGATGATCATATGGTTTTTGTTAATTTGGTTATTAATATGGCCATTTATACTGATAGTTTTCCTAATATTGAACCAGCCCTGCATTCCTGGTATAAATCCTACTTGATCATAGTGTAGGGGATGATTTTCTGTAGTCTTTTGCTAATATCTTCTTTAAGATTTTAGCATCAATATTCATTAGGAAGATTGGTCTATAATTTTCATTCTCTGTTTTCAACCTACCTGGTTTAGGTATCAGTACCACGTCTGTGTCATAAAAGGAATTTGGTAGGACTCCTTCATTCCCTATTTTTTCAAATAGTTTATATAGCATTGGGGCTAATTGTTCTTTAAATGTTTGGTAGAATTCACATGTAAATCCATCTGTTCCTGAGGGTTTTTTCTTAGGGAGTTAATTAATAGCTTGTTCTTTTTCTTTTTCTGAAATGGGACTATTTAAGCAATTTACTTCCTCCTCTGTTAATCTGGGAAGCCTATATTTTTGGAGGTAGTCATCCATTTCACTTAGGTTATCAAATTTGTTGGCATAAAGTTGGGCAAAGTAATTCCTTATTGTTTCTTTAATTTCCTCTTCATTGGTAGAAAGTTCTCCCTTTTCATTTTTAAGAATACTAATTTGATTTTCCTCGCTCCTTTTTCTAATCAGATTTACCAAAGGTTTATCAATTTTATTGGTTTTTTCATAAAACCAACTCTTAGTTTTATTTATTAGTTCAATAGTTTTTTTTTTTTTTTACTTTCAATATTATTAATTTCTCCTTTTAATTTTAGAATTTCAAGTTTAGTAATTGATTGGGGGTTTTTAATTTGGTCTTTTTCTAGCTTTTTAAGTTGCAAGCCCAGTTCATTGATCTTTTCTTTCTCTATTTTATTCAAGTAAGCCTCTAAGGATATAAAATTTCCCCTTATTACCGCTTTGGCTGAATCCCACAAATTTTGGTATGATGTCTCACCGTTGTCATTATCTTGAGTGAAATTATTAATTGTGTTTATAATTTGCTGTTTCACCCAATCATTCTTTAAGATGAGATTATTTAATTTCCAATTACTTTTTGGTCTATTTTTATCGTTAATTTTTTGTTGAATGTAGTTTTTATTGAATTGTGATCTGAAAAGAAAACATTTACTATTTCTGCCTTCCTGCATTTAATTTTGAGGTCTTTATGTCCTAATATATGGTCAATTTTTGTGTAGGTTCCATGAACTACTGAGAAGAAAGTATATTCCTTTCTGTCACCATTCAGTTTTCTCCAAAGATCTATCATGCCTATTTTTTCTAATATTCTATTTACCTCTTTAATTTCTTTCTTATTTGTTTTGTGGTTTGATTTATCTAATTCTGAGAGTGCAAGAGCACCAGTTTTGCTGTCTATTTCTTCTTGCAACTCTCTTAACTTCTCCTTAGGAAGTTAGGTGCTATACGACTTGGTGCATATATGTTGAATATTGATATTGCTTCATTGTCTATAGTACCCTTTAGCAAGATATACTTTCCTTCCTTATCTGTTTTGATTAGATCAATTTTTGCTTTTGCTTCATCTGAGATAAGGATGGCTACCCCTGCTTTTTTCACTTCACCTGAAGCATAATAGATTTTGCTCCAGCCTTTTACCTTTACTCTGTATGTATCTCCCTGTTTTAAATGTGTTTTCTGTAAACAACATATTGTAGGGTTCTGACTTTTGATCCAGTCTACTATCTGCCTCCACTTTATGGGAGAGTTCATCCCATTCACATAGAATTACTAATTCTATATTTGCTGCCATCCAAATATCCCCAGATTATGCTGTTCTTTTCCTTGCCCCCCTTACCCCCTTTCCTAGTATTAACCTTTGGGTCCCACTTGAGTCACTCAGCTCTCCCTCTTTAGGATCCCCCCTCCTCCCTTTGAATCCCTTCCCCTTTCTTGTACTCTTCCCTTATTACTCTTTTTCCTTTTCTTCTCCCACTTTTTAATGAGGTGAGAGAAGATGCTCTGTAAAATAAATATGTCATTTATTTTCTCTTTGAGCCAACTCTAATGAGAGTAAGATTCACACAATGTTCCTCCCCTTTTCTAAGTTCCCTCAGATATGATAGGTTTCCTTTGCCTCATTGTGGGACATAATTTCCCTCTTTTTATCTCCCCTTTTCCCTTTTTCTGACACTGTTCCTTTTCCATTTCTACTTTCCTTTTTTATGTTATATCAGTAAAATCAAATTATACATGTGGCTTTTATGTATATCCACAACAGAAATACAGTACTCAAGAGTTCCTTTTACCTTTTTCTGCTTCTCTTGAGTCCTGTTGTTGGAGATCAAATTTTGTTTAAATCTTGTTTTTTCCTTAGAAACAAATGGAATTCCTCTGTTTCATTAAATGTCCATCTTCTTCCATGGAAAAAAATGCTCAGCTTAGCTGGATAGTTTATTCTTGGCTGCATTCCAAGTTCTTTTGCCTTTTGGAATATCAGATTCCAGGCCCTTTGATCCTTTAATGTTGAGGCAGCCAAATCTTGAGTGACCCTTATTGTGGCACCTCAGTATTTGAATTGTTTTTTTCCTGGCTGCTTGTAATATTTTTTTAGTCTGATATTGGCCACAATATTCCTTGGAGTTTTTATTTTGGGTCTTTTTCAGAAGGTGTTCGATGAATTCTTTCAGCGCCTATTTTACTTTCTGGTTCTATTACTTCTGGGCAGTTCTCTTTGATGTTTTCCTGTAAAATAGTATTTAGGCTCTTTTTTTTCAATCATAATTTTAATAGTCTCTTCTGGGATAGCCTTTTGTGTTGGGGACCAACAATTGTCTGGAGACTGTCTGCTATTAGTCTCCTTGAGGTTGAAAACCTGCTCTCTTTCTGTGTTGAAGCTATGGATAGTCCTTTTGATTTTTTCACTCATTTTGTTAAAGCCTGTAGGGTCTGCCTTCAGGGCCAGGAGGTTATCAGTTTCCTCTGCAGAGCAAGGATAGGTGTAAGGATGGGTAGCTGTCCTGCCAATCAGCTACAAAGAGCAGTGAGGTAAGGGAGTGCTCCGGGAAAGAGTTCACTGGAAGTAACTCAGGTTATCTCTCCTAGATCTAGAAGTAACTCCGGCCTTCACTGCAGAGCTGCAGAAGTGCCTTGCAAAGAACCCCACTGTGCAAGTTAAGGACTGCCCTGGGGCTAGAAGTTGGGCAGTGAAAATGTTACTACCCAAGGCCAAAGCCCAATGTGGGGGTGTGGGAATTAGTGGCTAACCACTGAATAGACCCGCAGGGATCAGAAGTGTCCCTGCCCAGGGAAGCACAATCAGCTGTGAAAGTTCTATTGCTCCAGGCTGAGCCCCCACTGTGCAGATTAGAAGCTGCCCCAGGCTGTGCCCCTCTGCCATGCAGATTTATAACTGCCCCTGCAAGAGCCTCGTACTTCAGGATGTGGCTGCAGGGCTGTGTTATGGTCTGAACTGAGTCACTTCCGGTTTGGGGTGGTTATAGATAGATCTTGTTAGGTTCTGGCATTTTTTAGAGAGTACCCTCTGTTTTTGGCTTTAATTTCTCTGCCAGTTTACTGCTTTATAATTAAGGCAGAGCAGTTAGCCTATGAGAGAGTCGTCTCTAGCCACAGAGGTCACTCCTGCCTGTGGTCTGCTCCAGATGCTAGTCTCCCTGCCTGCACTGGCCTGTTTCTGGCCTCTCAGGACAAACCTCTCCTGGAAATCTTCCAGATTATCTCCAGCTGGTAAATTGTTGTACTTCTAAACTTCATGGGTTTTACCAGTCAAGCACTATTTTTGAGGCTGAATTTAATAGTTGGTCATGAGGGCATGAGAGGAGCATGTGCCTTCTCCACCATCTTGCGAGATAATAATTTTAAAGAGTTTAGCACAGTGTCTGGCATATTTTATTCTTTGAAATAGACCTAATAATGAGTGATATAACTGGGTCAAAGAGTATGCACAATTTAATAACTTTTGGGACATAGTTCCAAATTGCTTTCCAGTATGTCTAGACCAGTATATATACCCACCAATAGTTGCCAATAAGCCTATTTTCCCATAATCCTTCTAGAATTTGTAATTTTTCTTTTTTGTCCACTTTGCCAATCTGATGGGTGAGGTAGAACTTCAGAATTGCTTTAATTTGTATTTGTCTAATTATTAATGATTTGGAGCATTTTTCATATGCCATTTATAGATGGAATTTCTCCTTTGAAAAATGGCCATATCCTTTGGCCATTTATCAACTGGATAACAGTTCTTATTGTTTTAAAAAATATTTACTTAAAAAAATTAATTGCATTTAAAACAATTTTTAAAATTCTTTTAAAAAATTCTTGTGGGGCAGCTAGGTGGTGCAGTGGATAGGGCACCAACCTTGAAGTCAAGAGGACCTGAGTTCAAATCTGGCCTCAGATACTTAACACTTCTAGCTTTGTGACCCTGGGCAAGTCACTTAATCCCAATTACCTCAGGGATAAAAATGCCTGAGTTCCAAATTTTCTTCTTCCTTTCCTCCCTTCTCCTTTCTTGAGAAGTCAAGCAATTCGATAAAGATTATACATGTGAAGTTATGCAAAACATATTTCCATATTAGCCATGTTACAGAAGAAAACACATAAACATACACACACACACACACACACACACATATACACATCCATGAAAAATACAGACAGTTAAAAAAAATGTATGCATCAATTTACTTTCAGATTCCATCAGTTCTTTTTCTGGAGGTAGCATTTTTCATCATGAGTTCTTCAGAGAAGTAGATCATTGTATTGTTAAGATTTAGCTAATCTCATAATCATTCACAGCTAATCATCAAATAATATTGCTATGTACATTGTTTTCTTGGTTCTGCTCACTTCATCTAGCAACAATTCATGTAAATTTTTCCAGGTTTTTCTGAAAGCATCCTGCTCATCATTTCTTATAACACAATGGTATTCTATTACATTCATATGCCACAATTTGTTCGGCTATTCCCTAATTAACAGACATCTCAATTTCCAGTTCTTTGCCACCCTAAATAGAACTGCTATAATTTTTTTTTGTACATATAAGTACTTGCCTTTTTTTTTTTTGGTAAAATTCTTTATTGGATATAATTTTATTATATTATAATAAAGATATGTTTATTATTTCTGCTTTTTATTTTTCCAATTACTTTTTATTTTTTAATTTAATGAAAAATAGAAAGACAGAAAAGAAAAACAAAACAAAACAAAGCAGAACATTATTATGTGTTAGAATCCTAGTGTTAACTCAATGGAATTGATACAATGCTTATTGGTTCACACCTTAGAGCAAATCCTTACAAAGTGATAAGTCAGTTGCCTAATTTAGCATGGTACTTAGCACTAATGTACTTAAGTACTCATTGGAGTTCACAAGTATGGGAGATTCACAAAGTTAACTTTCTAACTTTATGAATTCACCCCTCCCCTAATCCCTCCCTCAGAGGAGGAGTCAATGTTTGGGAGATAAATAAAGAAGCTCTTAGCTTCAGGTTACTCAGTTTGGAACATTGCCAGGAATCGGAGAGGAGCACCCTGGGAGGAAGCCCACAGGCCCTCCCTTGGAGGTGGAGTCAGATTCATTCCATTTTCCACCTTTGTGCTGGCTGGAGGCTGAAGGACAAACCTTTGGATTTGGAGACATTCAGAGGGAGCTCTTAGAACCAAGCAGTTAACCTATCTAGTCCCTTCCATTCACCACTTTCTGGATCTCTTCACATCACCTGGCAATTATCTAAAGATAGTGGAGCTGCTCTCACTGGACACTGCTCTTCTGGTAGGTTATAAAACCTGTCTGCTGGAGCCAGTGCATCTTTATCAAAAATTAAAAAATTAATGGTATAGAGAACTAAATTTAGAAGTTTTCTAGTAACCCATGGGTTATGTGACCAGCAAAATGTCAGGGAGGATCCAAAATATAACAATGAATTTCCAGTTCAAGAAAGGATATATAATAGTAAAATAAATTATTTTCCTGAGTATCCATCTTTTATTTTCTTGTAGGATATTCTTTTATTCTCTCCTGTTCACTTTTTTTTTTAACTTTGTTCTCTTTTTCCTTTTTTGTCCTCTCACCTCCCACAAGAGGCTATAGTTAAGCACAGATATATTGAATAGACACACACATACACATTTACAGACCCCTCCCCACACACACTCCTACACACATACACACACAAACATATTTATACACACATGTATATACACACACATACATAGAGCAACATATTTACATATGTTCAAACATACACACAAATATATATACACACACATTTACCCATATGTAAACATGCATATAAAACAATATTAGTATGCTTGATCTATAATATAAATTTCTCCCTTAAATGAATCTTTAAGCTTGATTGTGTCTAAGATCAATGAATACTAGCTGTACTCTTTTTTCTAATAAATTGGATTCCTGATCTGTCATAGTATTTATGCACATTTCTTCTTTTTCTGCTAAAATTTCTACTTTCAAACGAAAGAGTTTTTTTTGTTGTTGTTGTTGTTTTTTACTAAAACTCTCCTAAGTTTTCTACTTTAATTCTGTTCCTTAACTTGCCTTTCTACTTTAATTCTGTTCCTTAACTTGACTTGCTATTATTTAACCCTCCCCCCACCTATGGATCCCTTCCTTATCTTCTTCCCCTTCCTTTTTATTCCCTTCCCCTTTTCCCTTCCCCCTTATTTTTTATAGGTTTTGGAGGGTGTTATACCCTTCATGATATATTTGTAGTGTTGCCTATTTAAACTATTCCTGATGGGAATAGGTTTTCAGAACTACAAGTCTTCCTCCCCCTTCTTGTTGTGCCACAGTTCTATTTTAATTGTTCTGCATCAGTTTCCCTAATTGGCCCTGCCTCAGTTTCCCTAAATTGTTTTGCTTCAGTTTCCCTAATTGTTCTGCCTCAATCCCCTTAGTTGCAAACCACCCTTCCTCTCCTCCCCCCTATTCATTAAGACTGGTATAACTCAGAGCTATTTACTCTAAAGTTATAAATTGTCAATGTGTAAACTCAAAAAGGGAGAGTCCAGACTTTTCTAAGTTGGACAGCTCCTTAACTCCCAGTTTGTTAGAGTTTATTGTCCTACCTCTCCCTCTTCCCCCTCCCCCCTCCAACCTGTGAGAACTGGATTGATGGTTCCTGCCTGGAGATTCCTTCTCACCAGAGTTTGGACTCTACTCCTTGCCTTTGTTTAGCTACTGTATAAATATGCCATTGAGAACTCATGTTTGCTGCTGGATTCTTGGAGACCATAGTCTCATTCAGCCCTGGGACCAAACCATGGTTCCTTTTAGTCCCAGTAAATGGATCCCTTTCAAATAAAATATTAAAAACTCTCTAATCTCTATCTTGCCTCAGTTTCTCTGGCATTACATTAATGTCTATGTATCTAGTCTTCCTTTGTACCTAATTTACATAAATTATTATTATGGCTGCTGGTAAGTCCCATACAATTCTAATTGTATTTCTAGTATATTTGAATTGTTTTTTGCTTGTTTCTGTAATGGGCTGAAACTGAGTTGATGCACTGAGGTCTGAGCACTTAAGGCTAATTACCAATTGGACAATACTCTATTAGCATTTGCTTGGAGAAAGAATGGCCCTGCCCACTACTCTGTGAAGGCTTGATCTGTTGGCGTACAGAGAGATTGGGTGGAGGATTTAGAAGGTGGAGTAAGAAAGCCAAAATGAAGCCTGGCTGGATTCATGTCACCAAATCTCTCACTTTATATCACCATTGTGTTCACATCCACAAAGAATAAAGATCAAGGACTTTTGCTGATCCTGATTCTGTCTGATTCTAAAGTATCCAGAGTGCTAATGTGGTCATTATATGTTTCTTGCAAAATTTTCTCTTTTATATAGGGGTTTGAAATTTGGCAATAATATCCCAATGTATTTTCCACAAAAGACCTCTTTGAATTGGTGATCAATGATTTTTTTTTTTTTTTATTTCTACTTTCTCTTCATGATTTATCACTTCAGGACAATTTTCTTGGATTATTTTCTTGCATTAATGTGTCAAGTTTCTTTTTCAGTCATAGCTTTCAGGTAGTCCAGTTATTCTTATATTTTCTCTTTTTTTCTGGTGTCTTTTGTCATTTTCTTTTTGTCATTTTCCTTTTCTATTATTTTAATCAATCTGATAAGTGTGAGGTAGTCTGTCAGAATTGTCTTAATTTGCATTTCACTAATCAATAGTGCTTTACAGCTTTTTTATATATGACTATAGATAATTTTGATTTCTTCTTCTGAAAACAATTATTCATATCCTTTGACCATTTAGCAACTAAGGAATGACTTATATTCCTATAGAAATGACTCAGTATATTTGAAAAAATGAGGCCTTTAATATTTATCATTCTCTTTATCAGGGAAACAATGCAGAATCTCTTTCTACTTCATGATGTCATATGTGGATAGGTTTTCTTTTTAAATTTTCTTTTAATTTTAATAGCCTTTTATTTACAGGTTATATGTATGGGTAACTTTACAGCATTGACAATTGCCAAATTTCTTGTTCCAATTTTTCCCTTCCTTCCCCCCAAACCCTCCCCCCGATGGCAGGATGACCAGTAGATGTTAAATATATTAAAGTATAAATTAGATATACAATAAATATACATGACCAAACCATTATTTTGCTGTACAAAAAGAATCAGATTCTGAAATATTATACATTTAGCCTGTGAAGGAAATAAAAAATGCAGGTGGGCAAAAGTACAGGGAATTCAATGTAATGGTTCTTAGTCATCTCCCAGAGATCTTTCACTGGGTGTAGCTGATTCAGCTCCATTGGAACTGATTTGATTCATCTCATTGCTGAGGATGGCCAGGTCCATCAGAATTGTTGTTGAAGTATATAATGATCTCCTGGCCCTGCTTGTTTCGCTCAGCATCAGTTCATGTAAGTCTCTCCAGACCTTTCTGAAATCATCTTGTTGGTCATTTCTTATGGAACAATAATATTCCATATTATTCATATACCACAATTTATTCAGCCATTCTCCAATTGATGGGCATCCACTCCATTGTGGATAGGTTTTCAATGGCCCATTTTCCAACCTGTAAAAAGAATTAGACTGAGAAAAGCATTTACTTACAAAATAAAATTTGTAAACAGCCTAGTTATCACCTTTGATGGTTGCCTTTCCTTTCCTGTCACATATTTACTCAGCAGCAGCTAAGTATCTATATTATCCCTCCCCTTCTTTTCACTCACAAGGGAAAATGAAATTGAGAGAGTTAAGTGATTTGCTCAGGGTCACAAGGCTAGTAAATTTGAGGTAGAATTTGAAATCAAATCTTCCCAAATTCAAGTCTTTTTTATCAATCCACTGTACTAACCAATAGTCTTACATTAAAGCAATCTATAGTTTCTGAACCCATTTTTTTCTTGTGCAACAAGAGAACTGTATGGATTTGTACACATATATTGTATCTAAGATATACTTTAATATGTTTAACATGTATGAGACTGCCTGCCATCTAGGGGAGAAGGTAGAGGGAGAGAAGGGGAAAGTTGGAACAGAAATGAGTGCAAGGGACAATGTTGCAAAAATTACCATGCATATGGTCTGTCAATAAAAAGCTGTTAAAAAAAACAATCTATAGTGACTTCCCAATATCCTCCAAAGGAAGTATAAACTCTTGTTTTAGACATGTCAACTGGAAACCATTTTAAAAATTAATTTAATATTCTAAATTCAATGATTTCCAAAATATCCAAACCAAATAGTCTGCCTCATCCCCTTGGATATCTCTCTACCTTAAGACAATTCTAAGTAGCATTTATAGGAATTTTTAAGGAGGAGAGGTTACAATGTTTAAAATTTGGGGTTTGGGCTTAATATTCCAGAATATTCTTTAACTAGAACTACTAGTTCCTACTAGAATTCTTGACCACTCCCCTCAATGATTAAAAGGAACTTTTATAAAAATGGCTATCTGCGTCCAGAGAAAGAACTAATGAAGGAAAAAAAAAGGATTTTATAAAAATTTTTGTATCTAATATTAGCAGTCTCTAGGATGAAGGAGAGAATTTTTTTTTAAAAAGGAAATCAGTTACTTGATAACTATTATATATTGAAAAGGAATAGCAAGTTGTACATAATCAATTTGCAATTTCATGTTCAAACATCTTTTTTTTTTTTTAATTCTACTTTCTTGTGGAAATGCTTGTTTTATTTCATAAATTAAAAATAAAAAAATATATATTTTTAAAAGAATGAATATCAATATCTTATTAATCCATGAATGGAAAAGAGGATTCCCTTAGGCCAGTCCTAGGATCTATGCTTTTGAGGATAAAGCCATAAACCTTACTGGGCATTTTTTGTTCACCCTTAGTCCATTTTTTCTCCTCAGCCTCTGTCTTTCACCTTTAACACATTTTCCTGAAGGGAAAAATCTGGAAAGAATTTTTAGCTGAAGAAAATATTTCTTAGTATTTTAGTTGAACCAAAACACAGATTTTTAAAGACATTTCCACACTAATGCTCAAAATCCTCCACAGTCTGACCCCAATCTCTCTCTGCAGCCTTTCCTCATATAATTTCCCTTTCCTTTCTTTTTTTTTCCCTTAGCCAAACAGGAAGGCTTCTGATTACTGGTGAGATCTTTTGGGGAGGCATTCTCACCCAAGATCATAGGATTTAAAGCTAGAAAGACAGATCATTTAATCCTGTATAGCTTTACATTCAAATGAAGAAATTAAGGCCTGAGAAATTAAATTACATGTGTGGAGATACAAAGACAGTGCATAACTAGGACTGTTCTTCATTTTCCTGTACATCAGGGAAAAGTTTGAGATAAGCAAGTAGACCAATCAGAAAATAAGTGAAAAATAAGTACAACTAGGGCTTAGTGGTATACTAGAGTCATGCTAAAATAAAGATTAAAAAAATTGTTAAATTTTTAGTGTGAGAATTTTTACACTTCATATATCAGCAAATACTACAAATTAGATTAAGGCAGCTACATGGCTCAGTGGATAGATCACTGGTTCAAATCTGAACTCAGACACTTGCCAGCTATTATGGCCCTAGGCAAGTCATCTCACCATGTTTGCCTCAGTTTCTTCATTTGTAAAGGGAGCTGGAAAAAAAATGACAAAGCATTCCACTATCTTTGTTGAAAAAATCTCAAATAGGGTCATGAAGAGTTGGGAACAACTAAAAAACATGATTGAACAACTGCAGACAATATAGATGCATTAGGCAACATGGTGAAGTGAAAAGCATGCTGGCATGAAGTCAGGGGACTTAAGTTCAACTCCTGACTCTCAGATTTGCTAGTTGTGTGAACAAAACACAAGTGAGGTTGTCAGAACAATCTGTAAAATGAAGACAATAATACTTACATTGCCTATCTCGGATGGCCCTCTGAGCATTATGTAAATTATAAAGTACCATAGAAACATAAATGATCATTTTTAGGTATTTTTCTAAAATTATTCTTTAGGAATCTGTAGAACTGAATCATAAAAGAATATTTCTTTCTTCCTTTCTTCTCTGTCTCTGTCTCTATCTCTGTTTCTGTCTCTCTTTCTCTTTCTTTCTTTCTGTCTGTCTGTCTCTCTTTCCTAAACTCTGAAGAAAGGAAAAAAACATAACAAAACAGTGAAGATCCTGGAGAGCTAAGGAAAAATCCCTCTTTCTTCACAGCAGAGAGCTGAGGATTCCTAGGACAGAATATTATATGCATTGTTAGACAAATCTGTTTGTACTTTCTCATTTTTCTTTATCTCAAAGGGTGGGTTAAATCTGAAGCTAGAAGTTGGAAAGTGACTAAGATTTTTAAAACCATCTATATATGTTTCATATATATAAAATATTGTTTAAAACTTTTTTTTAATTTTTTATTTAATAATTACTTTATATTGACACTCGTTTCTGTTCCGATTTTTTTTCCCCCTCCCTCCCTCCACCCCCTCCCCTAGATGGCAAGCAGTCCTTTATATGTTGGATATGTTGCAGTATATCCTAGATACAATATATGTTTGCAGAACCGAACAGTTCTCTTGTTGCATAGGGAGAATTGGCTTCAGAAGGTATAAATAACCTGGGAAGAAAAACAAAAATGCAGATAGTTCACATTCGTTTCCCTGTTTAAAACTTTTAAAGAAAATTGTGGAATGTTTTATAAAGGCAAAATGCCAGAGGAATGGTTGAAAATAATAATTTCTAATTTTGTGGCATCAAACTATCCTTTTTGATTATGATTATGATAACATATCATATCACAGCATCATAATTTCATATGATACAACCAGCACAGGAACAGAATTTATAAAGGGAGAATGTTATGAGCCAGAAATTGAAACAAGGTGTTAACTCACTAGAGTTGATAGAAACAATGCTTAGGTAATTGGTTCACATATTAGAGCTCACACCTTTAAAAGAGTTTACACACATTAGCTCATACATTGGAGTTCACAAGTCAGGAGATATCCAAGTTGACACCTCCCATAATCCCACTCTTGGAGGAGGAGTCAAC
Source organism: Antechinus flavipes (assembly GCF_016432865.1). Lineage (NCBI taxonomy): Eukaryota > Metazoa > Chordata > Mammalia > Dasyuromorphia > Dasyuridae > Antechinus > Antechinus flavipes. The sequence continues at coordinate 167,025,832 of NC_067401.1, forward strand.
CTTTGAGTTTACACCTCTAAAAGAGGATAAAAGGAGCTGAGTCAGCAGAGGAGATAGTTGCATTAAGGAGATTGAGAAACTAATTTGCAGTAGGGCAGAAGCAAGATACAGAGAGTGCTGGAGGCTGAAGCTAGCAACAAGAGCTCTCGGACCCAAAGAAAGCTAACTGGACTATTTTGGAAGAAACAATAAAAAACTACTTTAACAGCTGACTGCATTTGAAGTGATTATTGATCTGAATTGAAATTAAGGCTGCCTCCAGAAAACCTCCCCAAGAAACCTGCTCCCAGAGAACCATCATATATTATACAAAATAAGAGAAGAATGCCATTTCAAAGGCAAAGTATTGACTGTAATAGGAAAAATTAGAAAGGAACAAAAGGACCCAGAAAAGAAGAGAAAGTTGAACGGGGAGGGAGAAAGGTGGCAAAAATAAAAAAAAACCAAATAAGAAGCTTTTAAAAAGTCTAGTTCAAATAGCACCTTATAGGTCAAATGTCAGGGATAATGAGTCTTCACATCTAGATTATTCAACTAATTCTTTCTTAAACCAAAAGATCATTAAGTCTTATGCATTTTCATTTGCAAGCAAGATAGATTGTTTTCCATCTAGCAGTAGTGCATTTTCTTCACTAAATCAATCAAGGGCATTGAATGTGTTCTTTCATCAAGAACAGGGGATAGACTTGAGGTTAGGCAACTTGAGAAAATCTGCTACCTAGCTAAGCCATTGTTTTCACAAAAGGGAGGTTGGCCACCTCTGGTCTTTTCCAGAGAAATCTCTGCTTAGCTAAAAAGAAACTAGAATTGATTGAGAGTACTTGGCCATCCTTCTTTCTTTGTTTCTTTGTTTTTGTTTTTTTTTTTAAACAAAATCCAAAACTTCTCTCTTCCTCCTCTCCCTTCCTTTCCTCCCTCTTTTTTCCCTCTTCCCCTCTCCCTCTCTCTCCTCCCTCTCCTTCTTCCTCTCCTTTTCTCTCTCTCTCTCACCCTGGTCCTACTTCCCTCCCTCCCTCTCCTTCTGTCTTTCTGTCTAATCTTTTGATCCTGCCTTTCATATTCTCCCCTAAGTGAAACTGAAAACAAACTCCCAGCATGGAGTCTACTACCTAAATTCTCTTAATCCCTTTTCTTCCTCTCTAGGCAATAAGAATTTGTGCTCTGATATTACTTAAAACTATACAAAAATCTTGGGGATACTTTATATTTTGTATATACCTAGTTATTTACATATTGTCTTCTCAATTAGAATTTGAGCTTCTTTAAGTCAGGCATTGTTTTTTTTTTTTTTTTTTTTTTTATTTTTTGTTTTTGTTTTTGATCTTTTTGAGTATGTCCAGCTTGTAGCACAGTGCCTGATACAGAGTTAGTCTTTAAATGTTATTGACTGATCAGAACCTTTCCCACTCAAAGGAAAATTACCAGATTACATAAAAAATTATTATATTGGACTAGATCAGTTCTCAAATTTTTTATCTCCAGACCCCTTCAATGCTCTTGGAAATTATTGAGGATGTCCCTCCTAAAGAGCTTTTATTTTTGTGGGTTCTATTTATCAATATTTACTATATTAGAAATTAAAACATATTAGTATTAGTATGAAAACATAATAAGTCCTTTTAAATGTTTATTGGCTGAATGACTTCATAGATTTCTTTAGTAGGGTCTCAGGGATCCTCAGCAATATCATACATTAAAATCTGCCAGACTAGTTGATCAAGGTAAGTTCTAACTCCACCAGTTGGTTGAGGACTCTGACTGCCAAATTGACTGGTTTGGATATTACTTTGTTGGCAATGGACAGCTGCTGACATTTTCTTTTGTTTTGTTTTTAGAGAAAGGGAATGGTATAAAATAGTATTTTCAATTTCCTTTTCTCCTTCCAGGAAAACAAATCAAGAGGGAAAAAAAATTCATTTATCTACCTTAAGTTCATATTTCCCTTAAAGAAGGCTTTAACAAATCCAGTGACCAAATTTGTTATGCCTAAACCTACAGAAACATCTATAAAGTTTGCATTTTTAAGAATGAATCTTCATCTACCACCACTGATAGTTACAGATTATGTTGAAGGAATAGCAGAAATATGAAACAAATCACTCATGAAACAGATTCATGAAGCCCTGTTAAGTCAGAACAGTGAGGACTTAGTCTAGTCTCAACCAGAGAGAATTATTCATATACTGCATGGGCTTTTGAAAATGTGGTATCTTTCCATAGATAGTCTCTGGTGAATAGCAAAGAATTTGCAAATGTAAATTGCATCTTGCATTTCTGTAATATTTTTGGTCATTATTTTTATATTATTGAATATGAATACTGAACTATTCATAATTTACCCAGATTTTCCCACACCAAGTTTTTAATCAGTTGGATAGGTGAAATCATGAATTTGAAACATCTTGCCTCCTTCATAATGTACTTTGTTGTGGTGGTGAATGCTGTGAAGGAATATATCCTAGGACCTTTGGGAAGAGTTTATGTTTATGATATACTTATTTTTATTGACTTGCTAGTGAAAGTGATTGCTGGAGTTTAGCTCTTTCTTAAATACATATTTTCATTCAATTTCTTTTGAGTATAGTTTGAATTTTTATGAATCTTTCATTTTATGTGTCAAACTTAGGAGAAAAAATAAACCACTCTCCTTTTCTGATCCTGAAGGGCACGACAGTGGGTCTTTTAGGAACCACGGGAAGAAAGAAAACCATTCTTCGCCTGGGGTCAGGAAGATGAATTTTCCCATTCCTTCAAAAAAAATCCTATTGAAGCTTTTTTGCTAGGTTTGTAACATATCCCATCCTCCCCCAATCTCTGGGTAAGAGAATTGGGCTGAAATTTAAACTGGACTGGAAATGGAAAGCACTTCTATTTATCATCAAACTCATTTAAATTGGGTTATAGGGAACTGTTACAGCAAAGACGGGATTGACACTAAAACTAGCTACCAGAGAAGAGATGGAATCTCTCTTCCTCTCTTTCATAGGAAATTTAATGATTAATATGCAGGAATAGAAACATTGAATAGAAATTAAGGGATTTGCCTACAATTCTGTATATTTGGTAGCATAGCTTGTGTCTATAAGCCTTTCCTCCCTTATTGCAAGCTGCTAAAAGATGCCCCTCACCCTTGCTAAACATATATAGCATCAGATATCTCCAATCTAGCCACCTATCAGCTAGGTTAAAGCATGGTATGACTGAGATAAAGGTTGCAGATGTTGGTATTTAGTGAGCTTTTCAAAGAAAGTTTTCTCATGGCTTAGTAGTAAGGGACAATAACTGACATTTATTCATAAATTACTCAACATAGATTAGCTCATTTGATTCTTGCGACTACCATTTAAGATAGGTTAAGTACCACAAATATCATTGTAGCTATTTTGCAGACAAAAAAATGAAGGCTCATAGGGATGAAGTAATTTGTCCACTGCAGAGGCAGTATTCAAACCTTCCTACTCCATCACTTCTAAATCCAACAATTTAGTTGCTGTCTCTAAAGCCAAAAGACTGATAAGAAAGAGGCAATGATAAAAAGAAAGATTAATCCACATTCTCTGTGGTAAAAATAAAATAAAATAAAATGGAAAGAGCTGGAAATTGTATTAATGGGTTAATAGTATTACCTCAGCACATTAAGGAACATGCATTGTAAAAAATATATTCTTATCCTATGAAGCATAGGAACATATATGCAGAGGTTTATGTAATATATTCTCTACATTATATACACATACTCTTATCTTGGCCATTCATTCTAGGTAACTCTTGTTTTGTCCTTCAGAATCTGTCTTGACTACATGCCTGTCACATCCATGCCAGATAAATATAAAATTGGGGCAGCATTGTTTTCCAAAAGATTGCTGGATTCACTTTTTCAATATGTGGGATTGAAAAAGATGAAGCCTTCTTTTGTGCATTGGAAGGAATGAGTTAATTTCCAAATATACAGGCTTCTTAACAGATCTTTTGTTGTATAAATAATCACAATGGCAAAATATTCTTCTTGTTCTTTCTAAATTTCTTATGATGTCATTTCTCTGCTATATATATATATTTCCCCTTGTGGAGATATAGTTATATTCAAATATACAGAGAAATCCTTTGTTATAGTCAAGAGAATACTGACTTAGAATAAGAAACTTATATTCTGGTCTTGATTCTATGATTTCTTATTCGTGTAATTTTGTGCAAATCACTTCAACTTCCCCATCTGGAAATGAGAGTAATAAAGACTAGACTTATGATTTCATTGGTAGAGAAAATTCCCAGGCCATTACAAATGTGCATATCATTTAAAACAAATTCCCACATCAGCCTTGTCCAAGAAAAAAAGAAAAGAAGGAAAGAAAGAAAGATAGGTGAGAAGGAAGGAAGGAAAGAGAAAAAGAATGAAGGAAGAGAGGAGGGAAACAAAATGATAGGAAGGAAAGAAGAAAGGAGGGAAAGAAAAAAGGAAATGATGGAAGAAAGGAAAAAAGGTTGGAAGGAAGGAAGAAAGGAAAGGAAGAAGGAAGAAGAAGGAAAGGAAAGGAATTTTTTTTTATCTGTACTCTAAGTCCATTACTTCTTTATCTAGAGATGAGTAGTATGTTTCATCATGAGCCCTTTGGACTGTGTTTGGTCATAATTATCAAGTCTTTTGAAGCGGATTATTTTTACAATAATATTGTTATCTTATAAATTATTCTCCTGATTCTGCTCATTTCACTCTGTATCAGTTCATATAAATTTTCCAAAGTTTATCTGAAACTATCCTCTTCATTTCTTATCTATCACATTCATATAGTATAACTTGTTCAGCCTAGTTGATGTCTACACCCTCAGTTTTTAATTCTTTGCTACCACCAAAAGAACTGGTATAAATATTTTTATTCATATGATTCCTTTTCTCTTTCTTTGATATATTTGGGGGTATACCTAGTAGTGGTATCATAACATAATGATATTTCAGTAGATCTAGGTAAACCAATTTATTTTACCATTCCCAGTGATGGACTTCTATTTGATTTCCATTTCTTTGCTGGCACAAAAAAAATGCTACTATGAATATTTTGGTGTATTTGGGATCTTTTTTCCCTTCTGTTTTTAGTCTTCATAGTTCTCTTTCTGGATGCAGATGATTTTTTCCATTCAAAGTTTATTGGGATTGCCTTGAATCACTGAACCACTGAGAAGAATCAAGACTGTCTGTCATAGTTGATCATCCCACAATCTTGCTTTTATTGTTAACAATATATTCCTGGTTCTTCTTGTTTTGCTCAGCATCAGTAGTATAAACCTTTCCAGGCCTTTCTAAAAGTAGTTTTTTCATCATTTTTTATAGAATAATAATATTCCATTGTTTTCATATACCATAACTTACTTATTCAGTCATTCCCCAAATGATGAGCATCCATTCATTTTCCAATTTTTTGCCACCACAAAAAAAGCTGCTACAAACATTTTTGCATATGTGGGTCCTCTTTCCTCCTTTATGATTTCTTTGGGATATAGATCCAGTAGTGGTGCTATTGGTTTAAAGGGTATGCACAGTTTTATAGCCCTTTAGGGATAGTTCCAAATTGCCATATGCTTGCTGTAGATTTTAGAGAACAGTTTTATTAAAATGGAATATTGTGAAATTCTTTCCAGAGGATTGGTTGGATCATTTCACAACTCCACTAACAATGCATTCGTGTCTCCATTTTCCCACAGCCCCTCCAATGTTTGTCATTATCTTTTTCTGTCATTTTAGCCGATCTGAGAGATGTGAAGTGATACCTCATAGTTGTTTTAATTTGCATTTCTCTAATCAATAGTGATTTAGAGCATTTTTTGGTATGATCATAGAAGACTTTAATTTCTTCATCTGAAAATTGTCTATTCCTATAATTTGACCATTTATCAATTGGGGAAAACACTTCATTTTTTAGAGGAGAAGAATGGCATGGTAAATAGAGGGCAGGTTTTGCAATCAGGGTCACCTAGAGTCAAGTCTCACCTCTGACAAGCCAGTTATGTGTCTATTTGCTTGTCATTTAACTCCTCAGTAAGGTATAACTTGCAGAGGGACCACCCCATGGAAGGGAGTTTCCACAGAGAAGTTCTCCTTCCTTTCACTAATAAAGTCCAGACCGTTAATGACAGTTATAATCTAAGTTCCAACTTTTTTCTGTGCCACCAAAGGATTTGAAGTACTATGAGTATCCTTTAAATTTTGACACACTGGGGAGAAGCCTTCAACATCCCTGCTTCAGGTAGATCTCTGCCTCTTTTGCCAATTAGTTTAGAAAAACAGTAGTAATTACAGCAAAACCATTAGCCCAGGCAGAGGCAGAAAGAGAACCTATAAATGGTAAAGGGAGTTGTTCCTACATTATGGTATGAATGTGTAAGCAGGTGATTTGGAGGCCAGGGAAGATAATAAAGGAAACAACTAAATGTCCTGGAAAAGAAATCTCCCAGCAATCTTTAAATCACCAGGTTTATATCAGACTATACATTTTTGAACCCAGACTGATTCTTGCCAGAGCTTTACGTTTCAGAGCTCTCTGACTACTTTAACCTTTTGACCACTATAAGATAGAAATATGAGCTATAATGATTAGGCCTTCTAGCATTCACCAACAGATCCCATGCAAATCAATACAAGAGCATTTGTTTCAGTTTCTTGAATCTGATGTACTTCCCCTCAGATAAATGTAATCACTTCTTTGTAATGTGATGTGTGGGATGGTGGCACCTGATGAATTTGTCTTTAGCTTTCTCCAGGGTACCTTTCTTTAGCCCACTTCCAAAATCCAATAAGACCATGATAGCCACAACACACTTCATACAAGCATCCCTTGATAACTTTGGGGAGGATTTCACAATATTCCATTTTAATAAAACTGTTCTTTAAAATCTACAGCAAGCATATGGCATAGACACTCTCTGGCTGCATTTTTTTCCCTCCTGCAAATCTAACCCCTTTCCCTCCCTCACCTAATTTTCACACCAATCTTTGGAGGCATAAATCCTGCTTAGAGACTTATCTTAGAAGGAATTATCAATACATATGTGAAATATGTAAAAACCCAAGATAAACATGCCAGGTATTACCTTGTGAGGATCAGTGCTTGGGATTTTCTTCAGTAATCCCTAGGCTTCACAAGAAAAGCCAAGAGTCAGGGAATCTGCAGCAATATCTGACAAAAGCAATCCATGACAGCAGATCCTAGAGCTTGGAAAATGTCCACAAACCAGCACAACAAACAGACAAGCAACAACAACAACAACTGAATATCATCTCCCTCTCCTAGTTTCCTTCAGGTCCCGAAAAATTCTTTTATAAGAAGCCTTTTCTAATTTCTCTTAATTCTAATGATCTCCCCCCACCCCCAACATTGATTCTTTCCTATTTATACTGTATATGGTTTGCTTGTATCTAGTTGTTTACATGTTGTCTTTTCCAGTGGGCTGTGAGCTCCTCAAGGACAGGGATTGTATTTTGTTTTTCTTTATATCTTCAGTGCTTTAGTTACATACTTAGATGCTTAATAAAAACTTATTTTCTGACTAATAGCACAGGGAAAATTCCAGCAAGCTGCCTTCTACCCTATTTTGCCAATATAGCTAAATTCTGTTTCACAAACAATGCCTGTTTTAGTCTTTCATCTCACATACTTTTGTTATTATCCTTCAGACTCACCATATGTTATTTAATTCAAGCATCAGAGCAACCCTTGGAAAGAGGTATTATTATTATCTCCATTTTACAGGTGAAGAAAATGAGGCAGAGAAAGGGTAAATGACTTGCCCAGGATTAAGATAATTATCTCAGATGGTATTTAAAATCAGGTTTTCTTGATTGAGCCAAATACTCCTACCTACCTAGATGGCTTTTAAGGTTCCTTCAAATATCAAAGTTCTCTGGTCTCTGATTTTTTTATAATACCTTTGATAGTTGGTCATCTAGCACCAAGGCCACAGTGTTGCTATGAGCCTCAAATGAGAAAATATTTATAAAACTAGCATAGTTCCTGGCATACATTAAATGCTTAGTAAATGCTTATTGTTATTGTATGTATATAAAGAGATTGGGCTGCAATATGTTCCTATGGGGAAAGTGGAATGAAACTCACCAGCTTTTTCAGTCTTCTTCAACTGAGAAGAGATATAACTTTCTCCTGTAAAAGAGAATCTTATTAATTGTTATGGTAAAGAATTCTGAACTTGAAACAAGGATTCTTACAAGGTACTAAGTGGAATTGATGAGACAATAGTTATCTAGTTTAGCATAGTGCTTAATAGTTCTCTAGTTCAGTATGATTGATTTAATCTTACAATAAATAATGCTTTCCTAATGATATAATGATTGGTTTATACTCAGCATATAAACTGGGAGCCTCAGCTAGGTTGATAGAGAGAGCTAAGACTCGGATTCATTCATCTTATCTCACAGCACCTTGGTGGCAGGCCTGTCCTCCTCCATTTTCTCCACTGAAACCAAGACTCTGGAAGGCCTTTAAGAAAGCTAACCAGGCCCCAGGAAAGGAGACAAGATTTTGAAAGAGATAATAAAGAATTTGGACTTCAACCTCTGGCTACTCTTGTGGTGATTACTGAACTGAAAAGATGCTGCCCTCAAAACCTCCAAGAAAACCCAACTAAGCACATTACAATTAATCACAGAATTCCTATTGTGTGATGAAAGAGATATTAGTTGACTCTGAAAATAAGTGGATAAATAAAGACCATCTAGAAAATTAGAGTTATGATGTTCTGTAGGGAACAGCAAAGATATCAGACTTGGTGGAGAGCAGCAAAGAAAGAAGTTGGCCCATCAAGAGAGCCATATAATAACATTACTAGCAAATATTGATAATTCTGAAGTATGAGAGGCATGTTATTGCTCTTTGTGGGTGTCCTGCTCACATGTTCCTTGAATGTATTTTTTCCTCTCATGACCCTTATGCATATACATTTTTCATATCAAGGATATATGCATATATGGGACAGAACATTTAAAGATTATGAGTGGAATGTTCTATCATTGTTAGTACTATGCTCTTTCATTAAATGTCTTGCCTTGAACTAAGTGTGTCCTCTGGTTGACTAGCTCATAGGGTGAGGTCTGATGAGGATTCTGACCTTCAAAGAACCTAATACCTGGGGTAACTTCCTGGCAGTACATGAATAAAAGGGTTCTGAACTATTTTATACATACACACACACACACTATACATATGTGTATGTATATATACATATACACACACACACACACACACACACACACACATATATATATATATATATATATATATACAGAGAGACAGAGAGAAAAAATTATGTTAGCATTGTAGCTAAAGGTTCTTTTTATGTACATCTGTAAATAAAGTACAAGATACCTAAGTGCATAAACTGTTTTTATTTCACATAATTACCACAATGCCCTAGACAAACGGTATATTGCATTAAATTGAATTGTTGTTGAGAGTCCAATGGCTATTTATTTGAATCATTAAACTCTTAATGATTAGAAATGTTAGATGTTAGAAGGACTTTAAAGGTCATCTAGCAGCACCTTAGCCCTATTTTGGAAGTGATATTGTATGATAGTCATAGACTCAGGAAAAAAAGTTATTGCCCCTAAAATCCTTGATATTGTCAAATGATACAACATCAGAAATAGATATAATTTTATCAATAGATACAATGCTAAAAATTTGCTTTATCATTTTTCTTGCCCCTGCTTCTTAAAATCATTTTGTCTTTACACCTGTGCTGTAGTAGAATCATCCTTTATATGTTGTTTCTCTCTATTAAATGATGAGATCCTTAAAAGCAGAGACTGTTTTTCATTTCTTTCCATATCAATAGTATGTAGCACAAAACCTTACATATAGCAAAAGTTAAACAAAATAAATGTTTCACTTATTCATTCTCTATAGTTTGTGTTTAATCAGGAGAATTATTCAGAAGAAGGTAGAACTAGAAGCACAAGTAGGATTTGACTCTATAGAGAGAGTAAACTGCACATTTTAGACAGCTTGAGCAAAGGCATAAAAACAGGAATGAATATGGCATATTCTCAGCACAGTGAGGAAGCTGGATCTGGCTGGATCATAGTTGTTTAAAAAATTGCCTCACCATGTCTTCCTTTTTCTTTTCCTATATGAGAGGATGAAATGACTCTCTTCCTAATCAGGAATAACATTTCCATTTGTACTCTTGATTTCATCCCTTTCTGCATCCTCTGGGATTTTATTTCATCAATTATTGCCTCTTCTTTGCCTCCATCAATTTCTCCCACTTTTGTCTGTTTCTTCTTGACCTACAAACATGGTCAAGTATCCTCTATATAAAACAAAACAAAATAAAAGTAACTAACCCAAATCTTCCCTTGATCCAGCTGCTCAAGATCCTCCTCTATATGTATGCTGCCCCCTTTCTAAAGATGAGGTTAATAAGAATAATATACATTTATAAAGCATTTTAAGATGTGAAATAATAGAATATGAGCTCCTGAAAAGTGCAAACTCTTGCTTTTGTCTTTATTCCTCCATGCCTAGGAGAATGTTTGCCTGATAGTAGGTGCTTAATAAATGTTTGTGGACTGATTAATATAAATCACTGAAAGACTTAAAGAATCTTCAGATTTTAGAAAATCAATCCAGCTCAATTTTGTTATCTTTTCTGGTAAGAGTTGAAGAAGAGAAAGAAATAATAATCAATATTTGTAATAATGATAGTTAGCATTTACATAGTACTTTAAGGTTTATAAGAAGTTTCGTGCGTTTTATCATATCTGATTCTCACAATAACCCTGTGGGAGAGGTACTATTATACAGATAAAGAAACTGAGGCAGACAGTGACTTGTCCAAAGTCAAGCAGCTAGGAAGTATTTGAGGGTGGATTTGAATCCAGGTTTTTCTGATTCCAACTCCCCTTATTATCTTTACCACTCCACCTAGCTGCCAATCTGAATCATGGTGCAGTAGAATAAATGATGGATTTAGAGTCAGAGGAGATGGATTAATTTTTTTTCAATAGTATTTTATTTTTCCAAATATATGTGAAGATAGTTTTCAACATTCGTCTTCAAAATTTTTCTCCCTCCTTCTCTTCCTTCCCCCTTCTCCAAAATAGCAAATAATCTGATATAAGTTAAATATGTGCAATTCTTTCAAACATATTTCCATATTTGTCGTGTTGTGTGAGAAAAATCAGAAAAAAAGGGAAAAATTCATGAGAAAGAAAACAAATTAAAAAGTTGAAACTACTATGTTTTGATCCACATTCAGTGTCCCTAGTTCTCTCTCTGTTCCAGCTAGTCAGTACTTGAAGTTCTATTTCAGAGGATAGGGTACTGAACCTGGAGTCAGGAAGCCCTGAATTCAAATCCAGCTTCAGGTACTGACTAGCTGTGTGATCCTCTTGGATAAGTGTCACTTAACCTTTATTTGTCTTAATTCACTGGAGAAGGAAATGACAAACCACTCTAGTAAATTTACCAAGAAAACCCCATGTACAGTTCACAAGGTTATAAAGAGCTGAACATGACTAAACAATAACATTTATATGTGTTATATATGCCATATGAGTCTATATCATCTTCAACTATATCATTTATATTTATATAGCTATATTGCTATACATTGCTAGTTAATTTATCTCCATCCTGAGTGATTTCAGTCCCATTCCCATTGAACAGGATACTTTAGCATGGGAAAACCTACCATTATGTGGTTTTATTCCTTGACTGTTCCCAATATTGCAAACAGAGAGGAAGCCAAACCAGAAATATATAGTTAACATTTATAGAAAATGATTACATGATAATTTTGTTGTATATTTGAAAGGAATAACAAGGTGTTCATAGTAGATTTTCAGTTTCATGAAATCATTTTTTTATGATTCTGTTATAGAAATACTTATTTTATTCTGTAAATATAAAATAAAATAAATGTACCAACCCACAGGGCCACAGAGCTGTTGTGTAGTGAAAAGGACTAAGTTGCTGGGTTGTAATTCTGAATCTTCTACTTGGCGAGATCACCTAGCCACTTTAAAGCAATATCTCAGGTTTCTAGGTCATAAAATTGTTAAAACAACTTGTAATGGAGATTTGGCATGCATTCAGACTAAATAAGATGGCATCATCTATGTGTAAAGCTCCCTGAAATAGGGTCCCTTGAGGACTGGAGCATATGTGGATGTTCTGTATTGGACTACCAGGCTGGTTACGGGGCAGTTTTTCCCCCTTAGTTGCATAGCTGCAACAGTCGGTGTTTATAAAATGGTCTGACAGCATCAGCCTGGGCTTTTGCAAGATTCCTATGATCAAGGAGATCACTCCTTCACTGTACTGTAGAGAGGAGGTTTTTAGCGTTGTCTCCTTCCCTTTCCTGAGAGCTCATGTCCCCAAAAATGGACTGCGTCTTAGGCCTTTTGTTTTGTTCTTTTCTAATCTAGATTCAGAGAAGTAGAATTTGCTCTAGCCTACAAACCTGGAAGGGATCCAGGAATCCAAGAATCTGGGCTAGGTATTTCAGCCTGGTTAGCAGATAGGCTCCTCCCAGGAATCTATTCCAGCAAAAAATAGCAACAATACCACATTTAGCTGTTAATTACCCTGGTTCAAGATGTTTGATGGATCCACACACCAACAATAGCTAATGAACTCCCAAGAAATGACAGGGTACAACTGATTCAAATTCTATGTAGGAAGTGATGTAAGCTAGAATCGCATCTTCCTTTTCCATCCGATCCTACCCAGATGTCCCTGAGATGTTAGGGGAATGTTTGCAGATATTTGTCTTGCCATGTGTCAATGAACAATGACCTGAGCTTAAAAAGACCAAGGTTTCCTATTGCATCCAGGGCCATCTCCAGCTGTTCTGATCTGTATCTGGCTACTGGACCAAATGGACTTTCTGGAGGGGAAGGTGAGGCAGGTGACCTTGCCCAGCCTCCCTCACTTACATTCAATTCACTTGCATGTCCCTGCATCACCTCCCTGATTTCATGGTTCTATTTGAGAACAAAGGACAAAAAAAGGAGAAAAAGAACAAAACAACAATTGTCAAAGTAAATAGTCCTCTGTAAGAAGTGAATCCCATGTTAAAGGATTAATTAAATTGTTATATCAAGTCACTGGGTCCTTAAAATGGAGAGAACATAGCCAGATGGGTTTTGAGTCATTGGTAAAATGGAGTCAATCCTCAACTCCTCAGTGTCTGAGAACCTTAAAGGGAAGGATAAAATGTAATCAATCTGACCCTGAGAAAGTAGGACTGAAGTCAACCATGTTACAGACTCAAACAAGATGATGGATGTAAATGCTTTGATAAACTAAAATGTAGTGCAAATATAGCAGTACTGGTGTTAAGAAAATAAATTGAGTTTCAAACTAACTTTTGAAATCTGCCTCGAACCTATTCACTTGTAGCACCTGGACCACCTCCTTTTATGTATTTTGTTGTTGGGTCATTTTTCAGTCATGTCTGACACTTTGATTCCATTTGGATTTTTTTTGGCAAAGATATTAGAGTTGTTTAGCATTTCTTTCTCCAGCTCATTTAAAAATGAGAAAACTGAAGAAAAGAGGTCTCTGTGACTTGCCCCAGGGGTCATCCAGTTAATAAGTTGTCTGAGGGTGGCTATGAACTCAGGTATTCTTAACTCCAAGCCTAGTGTCTATCTACTGTCCCAACTAGCTACCCCTTTTCCATGTAGGTCTTCTGGAATAGTGAACCTAGATTCAAAGTATTTGGTGGGTCTACAAGCACTGAAAGAAATAGCTAATGAGCTCCTGACTATGTGCTTTCTTTTTCAGGAATCAGCCAGAGAATACAACTGATTCAAAGCAAATACATTTATTTTTTTTTAATTTTCCAATAGTATTTTATTTTTACCAATACATACAAAGATAGTTTTCAGCATTCACCTTTGCAAAACCTTGTGTTCCGAATTTTTTCCTCACTTTCTCTATGGACTCCCCCTTCCCAAGACATCAAGCAATCTGATATAAGTTAAATATGAAAGTAAATGCACTTAATGAAGTACTATTGTACGAAAATTTACAGTGAAACAAGTATCCCTACCCTCATCCCTCTATCCAAAAACCAAATTTAAGACTCACTCTCCCACAAATATACATTAGAGTCAAGAGGGAGCAGACTTAAAGATCATGAATAAATTGTGCAAACATGGGGGCTATAAGAGGAGGGGGAACACAGACTTCCAGTGCTCACCATTGTGCTGTTCCCTCTCCTTTGTATGGTGTCTCCACTGGACTGAGCTCTGCTAGGTTCAAGGTGACAATCTAGCATATAGTCTCTTCTAGAAAGTTGTTTTTCTGATGCTGAGTGAAATGAGCAGAGCCAGGAGAACATTGTACACAGCAATAGCAAGATTTTATGATGATCAACTATGATTGATTTAACACTTTTCAGCAATGGGGTAATGCAGCACAATTCCAGTAGACTTGGGCTGGAAAATGCCATGACATCCAGAGAGAGTATTATGGATGCTGAATGCAGATCAAAACATACTATTTTCACTTCTTTTTTGTTGCTTTTTCTTTCTTGTGATTTTCCCTTTTCTTTCACAACATAACTAATATGAAAATATGTTTAAATGATTGTGCATGTATATAACCTGTATCAGATTGTTTGCAGTTAGGGAGGGAGGGAGAAAAAAAATTTGGAATTTAAAAATTTCTAAAGAATGAATGTTGAAAACTATCTTTACATGTAATTAGAAAAATAAAATATTATTGAATTAAGAAATTTATTCTCATGGTATCTTTAACATGCTTGTCCTATAGTTCTACCTGAGTGTTACTCTGATAATTGTTGGGTCATCATTCTGCTAAGTGCTACTCTCTGCTAATGTCTTCTGGGCTCCTCTCCTTGGAATCATTTAAGGCACCAGGCTATGGAGGCTTTCAGTTGGGCTGTTTAGCTTATCTAAGGAAAATGCTTGTCCTATCACCCCAACCCACTTCAGTTTGCTAGGTTATGGTGCCCAGAACCTCTCCCTGACAATGGTTTTCTACGATTAGCTTCCATACTCAGTTGATAAAAAATAGGCAAGACTTTAATACTGACTATTGTTATTGTTGAGTCATTAAGTCATGTCATACTCTGTGACCCCATTTGGAGTTTTCTTGGCAAAGATATTGGAGTGGTTTGCCATTTCTTTTCTAGATCATTTTACAGATGAGGAAACTGAGGCAAACAGGGTTAAGTGACTTGCTCAGGCTCAGACAGCTAGTAAATATCTGAGGCCAGATTTGAGCTCATTAAGATGAATCTCCCTGGTTTCAGGGATGGCATTCTATCCACTGAGCCACATAACTGTTCAAAGACTGACTAGGTAAGCCACATATACACTTACATATACATAGGCACACATATTTATATGTAATACACACATGTTTACATATATATGTATGTGTATATATATATATACTATATATATATATATATATTTACAAAGCAGAAAACTGAGGTGAAGAAGATTTGGCCAGGATTACACAGTATCAAGGGGAAAGTAAGGGCTATGATGTAAAAGAACAAATCTTGAGCTTGATCTCCACTATTATTGTTAATTATGCAGATCTAGGGGAAGGAAGATAATTCTTCTTCTTTCCAATGGATTTGTTTCAGGATCTTAGATGGAACTTTTTTTTTTTTTTTTTTTTTTTTTTTGCCTACCAAAAAAATTGGGTTTAAGAACTTAGTATTATTGTTCAGGAGCCTTGAACTTGGAATTTCTTTCTTTTAGGAAACTTGGTCCAAGAACTCCTACATTCAATAACTTCTCTTCCAGCTGCTATTTTATATGACTATGACATGGCTTTTCTCAAGACTGATCTCTCTTTCAGTTATCTTCACTGAGCTGTTTATGTGCACTCAGGACAAGGAAACACACTCCCATCTCAAGTATGTTAGGAAGGGTCCCTTTGATGCCTTGTTTAAGAAAAGATCTTCAAAGTCAGAGCAAACGCCTCATCCTCTAACATCGTTAAATTGACTGGACTACTCCTGGTCATTTCCCTTAATGCAAAACTCCTTGAAGTTCTTTCTTTGGGGTTCTTAGTAGACATACTCCTATAGACAACAGGAGCCAACACCTCCTTTTGGAACTGGTTATAAATCATTTGTCCTTCAAATTTGAAACTAGCAAGTTCATTTTGGGCACCTGACCAGAACAGTGACAGTTTAAATTCCTGTTACTTTTTATGCATGACAGCTCTATGAAAAGGGCATAGCATTTACTTTAGCAAATTTGGAAATAGGGATTGGCGAACTGACCAAAGTCTGTAAATATCAAAGGTAAAAAAACTGGTCTCAACATTATTAATCTGGTAACATGTTGCTGAAATGCATATATCAACCTTTACAAAGGATGGGACTGTGGGGCCAGCTTGGATCTAGGTTATAGAAAGATTCCTTATTTTTTGTACTCTGAGAATAAAATGATCAAACACTCCCACACAGCTCCCCCAATCCCCTACTAGCTAGACTCCAGGGACACCTGAAGCATAAAAAATGGCTCTGATATTTTGGGGGACCTTTCAGATAGACACA
Source organism: Antechinus flavipes (assembly GCF_016432865.1). Classification (NCBI taxonomy): domain Eukaryota; kingdom Metazoa; phylum Chordata; class Mammalia; order Dasyuromorphia; family Dasyuridae; genus Antechinus; species Antechinus flavipes. Next base: position 167,042,395 of record NC_067401.1, read on the forward strand.
ATAGGCAGAAATCTATAGATTGAAGATTATAGAATTTAGTCAGAAGGAACTCTAGTCATCTAGTCCAACTCCATTACCTAATGAAGGTATGTTTTCCCAGCCCAATCCTTCCAGAGTAGATTCAACAGATATTGGTGGGAGTGAGCTATTCAAAAAAGGATATTTTTAGACCCTTTGTTTTAGGCACTTATGATGTAGGTGGGGAAGAAAACTAGGAATAGCAGTGCAATGTAGTGAAAGGTGTAAGCTTAGAGCCAAAACCTATAAAACCTGAGTTCTAATCTTGGTTTGGGCTTCTAGGTGATGCAATGGTCAGAGTGCTAATCACAGAGTCAGGAATATTCATCTTCCTGAGTTCAAATCCAGCCTCAGACACTTAACTACCTATGTGACCCTGGACAAGTCACAACCCTGTTTTCCTTAATTTTTTCATATATAAAAATGAGCTGGAGAAGAAAATGGCAAACTTTGTCAAGAAAACTCTAAATAGGTTCATGAAGAGTCAGACCCAGCAACCAACCACAAACTACTTTTTTCTTCCAATGGACTTGGGGAAATGATTTTCTTTCTTGGGGCTTCTGTTTCCTTAATCCACTGAATGAAAGGGTTCAATTTAGTATTTCCAAATTTTCTTATCAACTAATGATTTAATGGTGTATAGCATAAGCCTCACTATCAAAAGGTTAGTTTTATTATCTAGTTCAGTCTCCATAGAATACTCCAGTTCCCTGAGGGAATTAGGAAGTCTCATCTCTATTATCACTTTTTTCTTGTTTTCCCTATTTTAGGGGCCCAGTGACTAACACCCCACTTCTATTTAACCCTTAAAGATCAGATTTGTTTTTATAAGGGGATATTTATTTCAAAGATAATAAAACTAAACATACAAATATTTATCTCAATCCTTCAGGGGCATAATGTCTTCTAGGCTCACAACTCAAACTAGGTTCACAGCTTAATTTAATTCTTATATGGTATTTGTCCCATGAAATTCAAGTCCCTGTTGAACTAATTATTATATGTCTTTGAATCCTAGACTCTTGGATTCTTCTGGGTTGTTTCTGGGTTGATACCACCCCCACACCACCCCATCCCTGCCCCTGCCCCATACCCATACCTGAAAATTGCTTTGTGGAAAAAAAAAAAAAACACCAAAAGAGGGTTCTGGGAAGATCATTGAATAAATCAGAAAATTCCAAGCTCTCCAGATTTCCTCCAAACAAGACAAAATAGAGCCTGGGCGAATATAGAGCAGTAAAAATAAACAAGAGTTGGGGCAGAACAGTAGTCCTCCTGGGAGAACTGGAGATCTGGAGAAAAATACCAGGACAGAAGTTTGCCCCAAGTAAAGTGTATGAACCTCCGGACTAGTTCTGTAGAAACAGCAAGGTTGTGAACCCTGGGGCCTGCTGGATTAGGAGGTATCCTTGGCTCTAGCCACGAATTCTCACTCTTTGCACATTGTGGGGAGTAGGGCATCTGAACCTTTGGCTGCTAAGGAATACTAGGCCCAGCTGTGCTGTAGAGAATTGGTTCTGGATAAAAAATTGAAATGGCACACTCCCAGTGAATGCAGAAGCACTGCAGCAGAGAAGGTGGAGTTCTTGGTTTTGGTTCCAGGCTAGAGGGGAGGATTGAAGGAGGACTTGAGGTTAGAGACAACATCACCCACAACCCAGGTCTAGAGGTGATTATAATAACAAGCATATTATATACATATATGCTTGTTATTATAATCACCTATATATATATATATATATATATATATATGTAAAATGAGTGGTCGAAGGATAAAGAACTCAATCATAACTTCTTATGATACCAGAATAAATACTGGAGTTCATCTTCAGAGATTGGAAGAAAAAAAAAGACCATCCATCTGTCCAAAAAGAATTCATAGAGGAACTTTTAAAATGAAATTAGAGTAATGGAAGAAAAAATTTTAAAAAAAAGAATACTTCAAGAAAAACAAGATTATGAAAAGAGAGTCAACCAACTAGAAAAGGAAATCCAGAATCTTTAAAAAAAACTGGTTAAATTTTTTTAATTGATGAAGATTTTTTTGAGTATTAAAATTAATTTGAGATAAATACAAAATAGAAAAAGCAAAAGCAAATATTTCTATGTGTACAGCAGAACATAAAGATTTAAAATATTAGACAATGAATTTCAATTTCAAGAAAGCCCATAGTATTTATTAAAATACTACACATTATGTTGAGCTATCTATCTTTTTTTCCTTCCTTGTAGGTTTTCTTTTATTTTTTTGCTGTGTATTTTTTACATGAATTCTTTTTTCCTCTTACCTTCCCCCACACCAAAAAACATATGTGTATAAATATATAAATATATATATAGAAATCTATAATTATACACATATTTACACACATACATTATATACATCTATATAAAGTCTTACTATTTGGTTATCCTCTGTTTCTCTAAAGGTGCATCATACTATCTTTCGTAAATCCAAGTCTTTGCATATTTTTCTAAATCTGCCAATTCATCATTTCCTATACCAGAGCATTCTAATCTTATACTGTCTAGTTATTTGAAATAGTTTAAAACAATATTGATCAATGTAGCTGATACGATAATTTCCTTATTTTTCTTTTGATTAAATGTACTTTAGCTTTAATTTTGTCTGAGATCAATTATTACTAGCTCTGTTTTTTTAACCTACTAAATTCTATTCCTCATCATTATTATTGTTTGTGTATATCTCTTATTTCCTATTCTATTTCTAACTTCTACCCATAACTTAACCTATCCTGCATCCAAGGATCTTGCCGTTAATCTCTCCCCTATCCTTTTTCCCTTTTTGTCCCATTTCCATTCATTTACACTCTCTTCCATGATCCTCCATCCTGGACACTCCCCCGCTTATTATTTTATAGACTTAGAAGACTTTCCCTTTTAGAAATGTGTATTGTTCCTTCTTTCCTTCTTAACCTATTCCACATGTAAGGAGGATTCCACAATTCCAAGACCTCTCTCCCCATCTAATTCTTCTGTGTCAGTTATTGCTCTCACACTTCATTCATATAACATAACATAACTCTTTTTACCTTTTCCTACATACTTTCATTTTTAGAGTCATAATGCTCAGTTCTACCCCAATCTTTATTTTGAACTATTAAATTACCAATAAGAATCTTAAACATATGGTTTACTTTTCTACATATAAAACATAAACAGTTGTCCTTATTGAGTCTCTTGATACTACTCTTTGATGTTTACCTGATATTTCTCTTGGATCTTATGTCAAATTTTTAAAAATTAAATTCACTTCTTTTTGCCACAAAATTCTAAAAGTCTGGCAATTCATTGAAAGTCAATTTTGTGTTTCATTCAGGATTTTGTTTAACTTTGCTGGGTGTGATATTTTTAGCCACAACATTTCTCTTGTTCTTTAATATATAGTGTCCCAAGATCTGTGGTCTTTTAATGTCGCTGCTGCTAAGTTTTGTGTGATTCTAGCTGTAGTTCTGTAGTATTTGAAGATTTTTCTTCTTGTTGCTGGTAATATTTTCTCCTTGATCTGGAGGTTTTGGAATTTGAATCCAAAATTTTATTTTTAGATTTCTTTAAAAAAACATTTTTTATTTTCCCCCTAATTACATGTAAAACCCTTTTAACATTTACTTTAAAATTTTTCTTTTTGTTGTGGCCTGCTTTCTAGATGGGATGACAAAACATATTGTGCTTTCCAGAGCCCCCACACTGGGGTGATTAAAATATTGTGTCCTGTTTTCTAGAGCCCCCAAATTGGGGTGACAATACCTACCATGCTTTCTTAGTGGAGAAGTGGTGAGGTGAGACTGCCAAGGGTGGTGGAAAAATGGAGTCCATTTATTCCCAGTTCTTTCCCCTTTTTATACCCTCATACTCTTATGTAACCAAAACAACACTGGGCATGTGCTAAGTATATATTGTGCACATGGGACCTCATAAACAACTTGCTATTGTATGGAGATTGCCACTTGGTATCACTCTTTGCCACCTGATATCACTGCTTCAATCACTACATAAGTTGTCATCACCTCCTGACTTCTCAGGAAAGCCAAGAACCCTTAGAACAGATGGGAAACTGAACCAGACATTGTTAGTAGATTCCCTCTGGGCTGAAGGGTCTAATACCTCATCCAGAGTTCTCCCATTGTCTGTGACCTTCTACACTTTTAGTTCAAAATTCTCTCTTCCTTTCCTCTCCTCCTATATATAAAATGTTCTCCTGGTTCTGGTTGATTCACTTTGTGCCAGTTCATGTAAGTTTTTCCAGCTTTCTCTGAAAGCATTCTGCTTATCATTCTTATAGCACAGTAGCATTTCATTAAAATCATACACCACAATTTGTTCAGTCAATTGGCATCCATTTAGTTTCTAATTCTTTGCCACTACAAAAAGAGCTGGCATAAATTCTTTTTTATAATTTGTCTTCCCTCCCCTGTCCCCCTTTAAAAATTTTTTTGGGATAAAACCCCAGTAGTGGTATTGTTGAATCAGAGAGTACGTATAGTTTGGACAAATTGATTTCTTTCTTTTTTCTTTTTTTGCTGAGGCAATTGGGGTTAAGTGACTTGTTCAGGATCACACAGGTAGGAAGTGTTAAGTGTCTGAGACCAGATTTGAACTCAGGTTCTGCTGACTTCAGGGCTGGTGCTCTATCCACTATACCACCTAGCTGCCCTGGATTAATTGATTTATAAGGTCCCTTTCAGGCTTGACATTCTGTAAGTGTCTTGACTCTCAGAATAAAAAGCTGCTTATTAGATAACTCATCTTTGAGTATAGCTATACAAGGCCTAACAACATTTGTTCACACTCACAAAACTGATAACCTTCAAGTCTATCATTGATTTATTTACCTTGAATACCATCCCATGTAATAGTCTGTGCTTTTTTCTAAAGATTTAGCACTCAGCTTAATTTTTCCAATATACCTTCTATTGATGTAGATACCACCCTAGTATCACTCTTTGGTATGAAACAAATTTATTTTCTAATATTACTATTGTTATTAATGATGGTCATCAATATACCATTTTTTCTTTTTTTCTTTGTCAATAGTATTTCATTTTTCCAATAATATATAAAGACAGTTTTCAACATTCATTTTTAAAAGATTTTGAGTTCTATATTTTTCCCTCCCTTCTTTAATTCTTCCCTCCTCAAAACAGGAAGCAATCTGATACAGGTTATTTATGTACAATAATTTTAAATATATTTTCATATTAGTCATGTTGTGAAAGAAAAATCAGAACAGAAGGGAAAACTTATGGGAAAGAAAAAACAAACCAAAAAAGATGAAAATTATCTGTTTTGTGATCATTAATGGTTTCTAGTTCTTCTTTGGTCATAAATTCCTTCCTCTTCCACAAATCTGAGAGGTAAACTATCCTCTGTTCTTCTAATTTATTTATAATATCATTCTTTATGCCTAGATCATGAACCCATTTTGACCTTCTCTTGGTATATTGTGTTAAGGGTTGGTCAATGCCTAGTTTCTGCCATACCAGTTTCCAATTTTCCCAGCAGTTTTTATCAAATAGTAAATTCTTATCCCCAAAGCTGGGGTCTTTAGGTTTTGTCAAACACTACATTGTTATAGTTATTGACTATTTTGTCTTGTAAACCTAACCTATTCCACTGATCAATTAGTCTATTTCTTAGCCAGTACCAAATAGTTTTGATAACTGTTGCTTTTTAGTTTTAGATTTTTTTTTTCATTAGTTCCCTTGAAATTCTAGACCTTTTGGAGGATTGTGAGAAGCAAGTGGTGCTCACAAGCTTAATCCTGGGGAGGGAGAGAAGGGGGAAGGAAAGGAAAAAAGCATAAGCAGGAGTTAACAAGATGGCAAATAATACAGAATTGATCATTTTGACCATAAATGCAAATGGGGTAAAGTCCCCCATAAAGAGGAACTGGTTAGCAGACTGGATTAAAAAGGCAGAATCCTACAATATGTTGTCAATAAAAAGCCAGGGGAAAATAGACCAAAAAATAATTAGAAACTAAATAATCTCATACTGAAGAATGATTGGGTGAAACAGCAAATCATAGACATAATTAATAACTTCACCCAAGAAAATGAGGATAATGAGATATGTGGGATGCAGCCAAAGTGGTAATAAGGGGAAATTTCATTTCTCTAGAGGCCTACTTGCATAAAAAGAGAGAAAGAGAAAATCAATGAATTGGGCCTGCAACTAAAAATGCTAGAAAAGGAACAAATTTAAAATCCCCAGTCAAACACAAAACTTGAAATTCTAAAAATAAAAGGAGAGATTAATAAAATTGAAAGTAAAAAAAAAAAAAACTATTGAATTAATTAATAAAACTAAGAGTTGGTTCTATGAAAAAACCAACAAAATAGATAAATCCTTAGTAAATCTGATTTAAAAAAAGGAAAGAGGAAAATCAAATCAAAAAAATGAAAAGGGATAACTCGCCACTAATGAAGAGGAAATTAGAGCAATAATTAGAAATTACTTTGCCCAGCCATATGCAAATAAATTCGATAGCTTAAATGAAATGGAAGAATACCTTCAAAAATATAGCTTTCCTAGATGAACAGAGGAAGAAGTAAATTGGTTAAACAGTCCCATCTTAGAAAAAGAAATAGAACAAGCTATTAATCAACTCCCTAAAAAAAAATCCCCAGGACCAGACGGATTTATATGTGAATTCTACCAAACATTTAAAGAACAATTTACTCCAATGTTATATAAACTATTTGAAAAAATAGGGATTGACGGACTCCTACCAAATTCCTTTTATGACATTCATGGTACTGATACCTGAACCAGATAGGTTGAAAACAGAGAAAGAAAATTATAGACCAATCTCCCTAATGAATATTGATGCTAAAAATATTCAATAAAATATTAGCAAAAAAATTACAGAAAATCATGCCCAGGATAATACACTATGACCAAGTAGGATTTATACCAGGAATACAAGGCTGGTTCAATATTAGGAAAACTATCAGTATAATTGGCCATATTAATAACCAAATTAACAAAAATCATACGATCATCTCAATAGATGCAGAAAAAGCATTGATAAAATCCAACATCCACTCCTATTAAAAACAATTGAGAGTATAGGAATAAATGGACTTTTCCTTAAAATAGTCAGGAGCATCTATTTAAAACCATCAGAAAGCATCAAATGTAATGCGGATAAACTGGAATCTTTCCCAGTAAGATCAGGAGTGAAAGAAGGTTGCCCACTATCACACAAATAAAGTCAGATGTAAATAATTGGGAAAATATTAAGTGCTCTTGGATGGGCCGAGCAAATATAATAAAGATGACAATACTCCCTTAACAAATCTATTTATTTAATGCTGTAACAATCAGACTCCCAAGAAACTATTTTAATGACCTAGAAAAAATAACAGCAAAATTCATGTGGAAGAACAAAAGGTCAAGAATTTCAAGGGAATTAATGGAAAAAAAGCAAATAAAGGTGGCCTAACTATACCTGATCTGAAACTATATTATAAAGCAGCAGTCACCAAAATCATTTGGTACTGGCTAAGAAACAGATTAGTTGATCAGTGGAACAGGTTAGGTTCACTGGACAAAATATTAAAAAACTATAGCAATCTAGTGTTTGACAAACTCAAAGATCCCAACTTTTGGGATAAGAATTCATTATTTGACAAAAACTGCTGGGAAAACTGGAAATTAGTATGGCAGAAATTAGGCATAGACCTATACTTAACATTGTAACCAAGATAAGATCAAAATGGGTCCATGATTTAGGCATAAAGAACGAGATTATTAATAAATTAGAACAGAACAGTTTACCTCCCAGACTTGTGGAGGAGGAAGGAATTTGTGACCAAAGAAGAACTAGAGATCATTATTGATCACAAAATAGAAAATTTCAATTATATCAAATTAAAAAGCCTTTGTACAAACAAAACTAATGCATACAAAATTAGAAGGGAAGTAACAAACTGGGAAAATATTTTTACAGTCAAAGGTTCTGATAAAGGCCTCATTTCCAAAATATATAGAGAACTGACTCAAATTTATAAGAAATCAAGCCATTCTCCAGTTGATAAATGGTCAAAGGATATGAACAGACAATTTTCAGATGATGAAATTGAAACTATTTCCACTCATATGAAAGTGTTTCAAATCACTATTCATCAGAGAAATGCAAATTAAGACAACTCTGAGATACCACTACACACCTGCCAGATTGGTTAAGATGACAGGAAAAAATAATGATGAATGTTGGAGGAGATGCGGGGAAACTGGGACACTAATGCATTGTTGGTGGAGTTGTGAACGAATCCAATCATTCTGGAGAGCTATCTGGAATTATGCCCAAAAAGTTATCAAACTGTGCATATCCTTTGATCCATCAGTGTTACTACTGGGGTTATATCCCAAAGAAATATTAAAGAAGGGAAAGGGACTTGTATGTGTCAAAATGTTTGTGGCAGCCCTTTTTGTGATGGCTAGAAACTGGAAAATGAATGGATGCCCATCAATTGGAGAATGGTTGGGTAAATTGTGGTATATGAATGTTATGGAATATTATTGTTCTGTAAGAAGTGACCAGCATGATGAATACAGAGAGGCTTGGAAAGACTTACATGAACTGATGCTGAGGGAAATGAGCAGAACCAGGAGATCATTATATACCTCAACAATGATACTGTATGAGGATGTATTCTGATGGAAGTGGATCTCTTCAATAAAGTGATCTAATTCAGTTTCAATTGATCAAGGATGGACAGAAGCAGCTACACCCAAAAAAAGAACACTGGGAAATGAATATAAACTGCTCATATTTTTATTTTTCTTCCTGGGTTATTTATACCTTCTGAATCCAATTCTTCCTGTGCAACAAGAGAACTGTTCAGTTCTCTGAACTGAACACATATATTGTATCTAGAATATACTATTATATATTTAACATGTATAAGGTTGCTTGCCATCTAGGGGAGAGGGTGGAAGGAGGGAATGGAAAAGTCAGAACAGAAGTGAGTACAAAGGATAATGCTGTAAAAAATTACCCATGCATATGTACTGTTAATAAAAAGTTATATTTAAAAAAAAGAAATTCTAGACCTTTTGTTCTTCCAGATGAAATTTTTTTTGTTATTTTTTCTAGGTTAGTAAAATAGTTTCTTGGGAGTTTGATTGGTGTAGCACTAAATAAATAAACTCCCTTAGTTTAGGGAGTATTGTCATTTATTATATTTGCTCGACACATTCAAGAGCACATGATATTTTTCCATTTGTTTAGATATGACTTTATTTGTGTGGAAAATGTTTTGTAGTTTTGCTCACATAGTTCCTAACTTTCCCTTGGCAGATAGATTCCCAAATATTTTATACTATTGACAGTTATTTTAAATGGAATTTCTTTTAGTATTTCTTGCTGTTGAATTTTGTTAGTGATATATAAAAATGCTGATGATTTATGTGGATTTATTTTGTATCCTGCAACTTTGCTAAAGTTGTGAATTATGGGGTTCATCTGTCAACATACTCTAATTCCTTTCATCTCTTTTTCATCTCTTATTGCCAAAGATAGCATTTCTAATACAATATTGAATAATAATGGTGATAGTGGGCAACCTTGTTTCACTCCTGATCTTATTGGGAATGGTTCCAGTTTATCCCCATTACACATGATGCATACCTGATGGTTTTAAATAGATGCTACTCATCATTTTAAGGAAAAGCCCATTTATTCCTATACTCTTTAGTGTTTTTATTAGGAATGGGTGTTGGATTTTATCAAATGCTTTTTCTGCATCTATTGAAATAATCATATGATTTTTGTTAATTTGGTTATTGATATAATCAGTTTATACCAGGAATGCCTAATTGATTATAATCCTAATTGAACCAGCCCTGCATTCCTGGTATAATTCCTACTTGGTCATGGTGTATTATCTTGGGGATGATTTTCTACAGTCTCTTTGCTAATATTTTATTTAAGATTTTTACATCAGTATTCATTAGGAAGATTGCTCTATAATTTTCTTTCTCTGTTTTTGTCCTACTTGGTTTAGGTATCAGTACCATTTCTGTGTCATAAAAGGAATTTGGTAGGAATTCTTCATTCCCTATTTTTTCAAATAGTTTATATAACATTGGAGTTAATTATTCTTTAAATGTTTGGTAGAATTCACATGTAAATCCATCTGCTCCTGGGGATTTTTCTTTACAGGTTGTTTAATAGTTTGTCCTATTTCTTTTTCTGAAATAGGACTATTTAAGCAATTTATTTCCTCCTCTTAATCTGGGCAATCTATATTTTTGTAGTTATTCCTCCATTTTATTCAGGTTGTCAAATTTATTGGCATAAAGTTGGGCAAAGTAACTCCTAACAATTGCTCTGATTTCCTCTTCATTGTTGGAAAGTTCCCCCTTTTCATTTTTAAGGCTAACAAGTTGATTTTCCTCTTTCCTTATTCTAAACAAATTTACTAAAGATTTATCTATTTTGTTGTTTTTTTCATAAAACCAACTCTTAGTTTTATTTATTAATTCAATACCTTTTTTACTTTCAATTTTATTTTTAGAATTTCAAGTTTGGTATTTGATTGGGAGTTTTTAATTTGCTCTTTTTCTAATTTTTTTAGTTGCAAATTCATTATCTTCTCTTTCTCTATTTTATGCAAGTAAGCATCTAGAGATATAACATCTCCCCTTATTACCACTTTGGCTGCATCCCACATATTTTGGTATGTTGTCTCATCATTGTCACTCTCTTGGATGACATGATTAATTGTGTTTATGATTTGTTGTTTCACCCATTCATTCTTTAGGATGACATTGTTTAGTTTCCAATTACTTTTTGTTCTACCTTCCCCTGGCTTTTTATTGAATATAATTTTTATTGCATCATGATCTGAAAAAAATGCATTTGCTATTTTTGCCTTTCTGCATTTGATTTTGAGGTGTTTATGTCCTAATATATGGTCAATTTTTTTATAACTTCCATGAACTGCCAAGAAGAAAGTGTACTCATTTCTGTCTCCATTCAATTTTCTCCAAAGATCTATTATACCTAACTTTTCTAATATTCTATTTACCTCTTTAACTTCTTTCTTATTTATTTTGTGGTTTGATTAATCTAGTTCTGAGAAAGCAAGTTTGAGATTTTCTGGTACTATAGTTTTGCTGTCTATTTCTTCTTGAAGATTTCTTAACATCTCCTTTAGGAATTTCTATCCTATTCCACTTGGTGCATATATATTTAGTTTTGATATTGCTTCATTATCTATGGTACCCTTTAGCAAGATATAGTTTCCTTCCTTATCTCTTTTAATTAGATCATTTTTTGCTTTTGCGTGTTCTGAGATCAGGATGGCTATCCCTGCTTTTTGTTACTTCACCTGAAGCATAATAGATTGTACTCCAGCCTTTTACCTTTATTCTGTATGTATCACTCTGCTTTTAATGTGTTTCTTATAAACAACATATTGTAGGAATCTAGTTTTTAATCCAGTCTGCTATCTGCTTCTGCTTTATGGGAGAGTTCACCATTTACAGTTAAGACTACTAATTCTGTATTTCCTGCCATCTTATTATTCCCAGATTATATTTTTCTCTTTCCCTTTTCCCTTTCTCTTTTCCCCTAATATTTAACTTATATGAGCACTACTTGCCTCAAGCAGTCCTCTCTTTTTTGAATCCCTCCCATTTAGAGTCCCTCCCCCTTTCTTATGCCTTTCCTCTACTATTTCTGTTTTCCCTTCTATTTAACCTATCTTTTCCCTTTTCACCCTCTCCCCTCCCACTTTTCTATAAGGTGAGAGAAGTTTCTCTGTGAAACATATATGTCTAATATTTTCTCTTTGAGTTAAATCTGATGAGAGTAAGATTCACACAATGTTCCTTCCCCTCTCTTCTTTCCCCCAAATATAATAGATTTCCTTTGCTTCTTCCTGAGATGTAATTTCCCCTCATTTTACCTCCACTTTTCCCTTTTTCTGGTAAAATCCCCTTTCCACCTTTAGTTCTTTTTTATATTATAATAGTAAAATCAAATTATACATGCACTCTCTATGTATGCCCATAATAGAAATACAGTTCTTAAGAGTTGGTTTTTTTTTTTTTTTTAACCATTTTTATGCTTCTCTTGAGTCCTATATTTGGAGGTCAAATTTTTTGTTTAGCTCTGCTCTTTTAATCAGAAATAAATGTAATTCACCTGTTTTACTGAATGTCCACCTTCCCTGGAAGAAAATGCTCAATATAGTGGGATAGTTTATTCTTGGCTGCATTCCAAGTTCCTTTGCTTTTCAGAATATCAGATTCAAGGCCCTTTGATCCTTCAAGGTAGTAGCTGTTAGATCCTGGGTGATCCTTATTGTGGTTCCTTGGTATTTGAATTGTTTCTTTCTGGCTGCTTGTAATATTTTTTCCTTAGTCTGATGGTTCTAAAATTTACCCACAATATTCCTTGGAGTTTTAATTTTGGACTGTCTTTTCAGGAGGTTTATAGTGAATTCTTTCAATGGCTATTTTCTGATTTTATGACTTCAGGACAGTTCTCTTTGTTGATTTCCTGAATCATAGTGTCTAGGCTCTTTTTCCATCATGCTTTTCAGGCAATCCAATAATCCTTAGATTGTCTCTCCTAGACTTACTTTCCAGGTCAGTTGTTTTCCCAATTAGGTATTTTACATTTTTTCTATTTTTTCATTTTTTGGTTTTGCTTGACTGAATCTTGATGTCTCATTGAGTCATTCATTTCCATTTGTTCAGTTTTGATTTTTAGTGAATTATTTTCTTTATTTACTTTTTTTTTTTTTACTTCTTTTTGTATTTGTCCAATTGAGTTTTTAAATGAGATGTTTTGTTCTATAGAATTTTTTTCCATTTCACAAATTGTGTTTTTCAGGGAGTTGCTTTCTTTTTCCATTTTGTCAAATCTATTTTTTAATAAGTTATATGCCTTTTCCAAATCCTCTTGCAAAGTTTTCATTCCCTTCTCTGCCCCCCCCCCTTTTTTTTCTAGCTCTTTTTAAAAATTCTTTTAAATTTCTTCTAGGAGAGCCTTATGTGATGGGGACCAGATTATATCACTTTTTGGGGCTTTATCTGGAGAAATCTACCTTTAGTCTCTTCAGAGTCTGAAATCTGTTCTTTTCTTCTCACCATAAAAGTTGCCTATCTACAAAGTTCTCTTTACTTTTTTACTCTCTCTTTTTTTTAATTTGGGATTTGCTTTTAGGGCCAGGGAAGTTTTCCAAGCTTTTTGTATAAGTGGCTGTGGCTCTGCTGGGTCAATGCTGACTCACTCCTGGTTATGGGTGGACATGGCCAGGTCTTGGAGAGTCTGGCATTTCAGGGTTCACTATTTATTTTTTGTATTTGTGTTGGATGTTTTATAACTTCTCTGCTGACCTACTGGCTTGCAATCAAAGTAGAGTGGCCAACACTGCTGTAGATTCCTCCCCATAGATTCTTTGCCACGTGGAGTTTGCACTGCACTGTGGAGTTCGAATCCCTCCCTGCGTCTGCATTGCCTGTGCTTGTGCTCATGCTTGACTTACTTGCACCTAGTCACCTCCCTCCATGCTGGACCAAAACAGATCTTTTTTGGTGATCTTTGAAATTATTTTCTACTAGTAATTTGCTGCACTCCCAATATTTTGAATTCTGCCACTTTAGAACTAATTCAGAGACTGAATTTGCTAATTAATTGAGGGTTTTAGGAGAAGCTCAGAAAGAAGTGTGTGTTCTCTCCATCATCTTGGCTCCACCCCCATCATAATACAATCTTGCACTTATTGGGTATAATGTTCTCCTGGTTCTGCTCATTTGAATTAGCATCAATTCATGTCAGTCTTTCCAGGCTTTTCTGAAATCAGTCTGCTTTGTTATTGAACAATAATATTCCATTACATTCATATATCATAACTTATTCAACCATTTTCCAACTGATAAAAATCCAATCAATTTCCAGTTCCTTGCCAGCAAAAAAAGCAGCTGAAAGCTTTTTTTTTGCATATCACAGGTCCTTTTCCTTCTTTTATGATCTCTTTGGCATACAGACCCAAAGTGTGACACTGCAGAATCAAAGGATAAGCACAATTTTATAGCCCCTTGGACAAAATGTGGATTTGAAATTTTAAGAAAAAAATGACTCCTTGAAAATTAGAATTGGAAAGGGGAAGCCAGTGAAGTTATTTATTTATTTTTTTAAAGGGCATGGGTACAAGTTTATTATTCCTCAGAATCTTGATTTAAGTAAGACCTAAGGGAAGAGGAAACACATAGCATAAAAGTGATACACGATTAACAAACATGATGGCTGCCATAACAATAAAGACACTATAACAAACAAATAAACGACATACAACATACACAATCACAACTCTGAGGAAGCATCAACATCTGAATTTTTTGGCTGGGAGAATCCATGCTCACAACTATTCAGAGTTTTGAATGGGAGGCATTACTAAGCAAGCTGTACAGTATTTCCTAGTTGAATTCTCAAAGTCCTCTTCCACAAAGGGGTTTTTATAAGCTGAGAACAAAGAAGGCAGTATAATAAATATTCTCATTTGATATGTGATTCTTGAGCTGGAGTAGACTCCCAGGTATAGAATGCTCCATCTCAAGAAGCCCACTAATGAGAATATTTGTTCATTTCTTTAGAAAGACTATGGTTTTTTTTCTGGTAAATTTCTTTATTTTTAATATAAATTACTTTATGAATCATGTTGGGAAAGAAAAATCAGTGCAAAAGGGAAAACCATGGGAAAGATTTTAAAAAAAAAAACAGAAAAAAAGAAGTGAACATAGCATATGTTGATTTCTGGTCATTCTTCTTAGTTCTTTTTTTAGAAACAGATGTCATTTTCTGTCCAAAGTCTCTTGGAATTGCTTTGGATCTCTGAAGCACTGAGAAGAACTAAGTCTTTCATAGCAGATCATCACACATTCTTGCTGTTATTGAGTATGACATATTCCTGGTTCTGCTTGTTTTTCTCAGCATCAGTTCATGTGAATCTTTCCAGGCCTTTCTAAAACCAACTTGTTCATTATTTTTTATAGAACAATAATATTCCATTATCTTCACATAACACAACTTGTTCAACTATTCCCCAATTGATGGACATTTACTCATTTTCCAATTCTTTGCACACACAAAAAGGACTGCTACAAACATTTTTGCACATGTGGATCCTTTTCCCTCCTTTAAGATTTTCTTGGGCTATCGACGCAATAATGGCACTGTTGAGTCAAAGGGTATACACAGTTTTATATCCTTTTGAGAACAGTTCAAAAATGCTCTCCAGAATGGTTGGATCATTTCACAATATTATTCACTAATATATTAGTGTCCCAGTTTTCCTACAATCCCCTCAAACATTTTTCATTATTTTTTCCTTTCATCTTAGCCAACCCTAGAGGTGTAAGGAAGTAACTCAGAGGTGTTTTAATTTGCATTTCTCTAACCAGTAGTGGATGGCTTTATTTTCATCATCTGAAAATTATCTGTTCATATCCTTTGACCATTAATGAATTGGAGAATGCCAGTGAAGTTATAAAAGACCAAGAAGTATTAAAACAAAATAGAAAGAATGAAAAAATAGAAGATAATGTGAAACTTACTAGGAAGCAAAGAAAAAATTGTTTGTTCTGAATACAATGTGTAGTATTTATTAAATAGAATTGCTTGGAATGGAAATTTATTGCTTTGTATTTTGAATCTTCTCTTAGGTTCTACTGTGAACATGGAAATTTTTTTCTTTTTTTTCTTTTGCATGTAAGTTTTAAATGAATTAATTAACTAAAAAACCCCATTAACCCCATTTCTTGGGGCCACACAGTCTAAAGCAAGGGAGAGTAGCTGTTAGCCTATCTTGCATTGTTGAATGGTGTCACCTGTTGTGAGTAAAGAATTCTTTTTCCTTCAGAGATGAATAGAGGAAAATGCCTCTCCCATACTCATTTACCATGTTTCCCCGATAAGACACTGTTTTATTATTATTTTTTTTGGATAGGAAAACACCAGAGGGCTTATTTTCAGGGGAGGGCTTATTTTAATGAACATTGACAACAATTTTAATAAACAGGTAAATGTGAACAAAAAAAAGTACCTTTATTCAATAATGATCATACCATCTTCTTCAAAAACATCGTCATAAGTGTCCATACCCTGAATTCCATCCTGGATGTCTTGCTCCTCTATTTCCTTCAGAAGAAGTGGACCCAATCTGTCATGTCCAGCAATATAGCTCTCTTTAAATGAACATGTCTTGTCCAGGTAAACTGCTCGTAGTGCCTTGGCGACACAGCTGTCAGTAATTTTATCCCATGACTTCTTCACCCAAGTCACGACTTCTTGCAGACAGGGCTTCACAAAGTTTCCACGCTGATTTCTTTCCATTCTATTTTCAATGTAGTCATTGACTTCCATGCGCAAATGGTCCTTGAATGGCCTGTTTATTGCAATATCAAGGGTGTGGAGATAGGCAGTCATTTCTGCAGGAATCATTACTTGATCTATTCTTCTCTCTGCAAGGAAGTTCTTCATTTCTTTAGCGCGGTGAGTGCTGGCTGAATCCCAGATTATCAGACCTCTTTGGTTACCTCGCATAACAAGTGGCAGCATTAAATCAACCCACTTTCTTATAATGGCTTGTGTACACCAGGCTTTTTCGGTTTCAAGAATGTAAATGCCTGATACACGTTCAATCTTATCTTTCTTGCCCTTACTGATGAATAGAGGTGTGGCTTTCTTTCTATCCAAACGAATTGCCAAAACACAGGTGACCCGTGCAGACAGAATAATAAAATTATGACCATCAGTCCTTCTTTTCACTCCATCATGCCCCTCAATAATGTTTTAACCCCATCATGCTCCCTGAGTGCTCTTCTATCCTCCATGATGCCCCCTGAGTTCTTCTTTTATCCTCCATCATGCCCCTTTTATCCTCCATCATGCCCCCTTACTCCTGCTTACATACCAGGAGTTGTCCTGCCTCAGCTCTCCTCTGTGGCACTGCTCTCAATGGCGCCAGCAAGCAAATCACTGCGGAAGAACAGGATGACGTGCTCACTGCTGTAGCTCTGATTGGATGCAGCTCGGAGCGCAGCATGCGTTTCACCCAGTGGGGGAGGGAGACAGTGCATACAGAGGGTACCATAATGTAGCGTGTAGTGCAGGGAATCACCTTCACTACAGTAGCAATCTCAGTAGGGCTTATTTTCGGGGGAGGGCTTATTTTAGAGGAATCTTACACAGTAAGGGGAGGGCTTATTTTCGGGATAGGTCTTACTATCGGGGAAACACGGTAGGTATTTTAAAAAACTCACACAGTTATGGCAATGCAACTAATGGAAAAAGGCTGCTTGCAATCATGTGGTTTTGTTGATGTTCAGTTCTGACTGTGATTCCTTTTGGAGTTTTCTTGGCAAAGATACTAAAGTTCATTTTATAGATGAGGAAACTGAGACAAAGTTGTCCAGGGTAACACAGCTAGGAAGTTTCTGAAACCAGATTTGAACTCCTAACTCCAAGCTCAGCACTCTCTCTACTGTGCCATTTAGTTGCTCTGATTATGGAACAGGACAATGCAAAGTGTTTGTGACATGTTAGTTTCATGGTGTGCTGTTTTCCTGAAGCAGGTCCTCTAGCATTTTCTATGTGAGTGACACCATCTTTTTTTTTCACCTTTATAATATTTTTATTTGTATTTTTCTCACTCCCACTTTCCTTCCCTCTCTCTCTCCTCTCCCAAGATGGCAATCAGATATAAGTTATGTATTTACAATCATATTAAACATATTTCCCCATTACTCATGTTGTGAAAACAGACTCAGAACAAAAGGGAAAAATGACAAGAAAGAAAAAAACAACAAAAAAGTGAAACAATATACTTTGATCTGCATTCAGACTCCATAGTTCTTTCTCTGGATGTGGATAGCAGTTTCTATTATGAGTCTTTTGGAATTGTCTTAGAGAGTACACCATCTTAAGTGATGTGTACCAAACCTTCATTATATGTAAAAAGTTAAATAATAATACAAGACAGGTTTGTTTGTGATTCAAGGTACAAGTACTATGCTCTTCAAAATACAAAAAAGTGGCAACTTCTATAGTCTTTTCGTGATTCTGTAGTTTGTGTCTTCTAAATAGCTCTCCTTTCTCCCAGTTCTTTCCAAGGGCTGTCTCCCTCATCTAATTCTACCAGTCAGGTGCAACAACCTAAGGGCCCTTGCTTTCTTCTCTCTTCCCTTGTGTTTACAAGCCAAAGTCAATATTTGACACTTCTCTGATTAAGTGACTTGGCATAAACACCAGACTGGATAATTCAGACCATGAAAAAAATATATAAATAAGTAAATTTATATGTTGTACAAGCCCTATTATGGATTTTTTTTTTTGCTTGATTTTTTCAAGTCAAATTATATTATAGAATGTTGTGCTATGAAATTTCAGGGCATGACAGTTTAAAATTGAAGAGGAGAGGGAAGATGAAAGCAGGGGAGGAGAGAATAAATGATGCAAAAAGAAGTTATAGTTTGGTCTTTCAGTTAACTAGATGGTATGAAAGGTCAAAACATTTCCATATATGCTCCAGAAATTATGTAAAGAGAAATATTAATTCATTTCATATAATCTAGAACTATACCAAAAGATAGCCAGAAACCTCAATCACTAGAAAACAGATCTGTCAAGGAAATTAGCATGCAGTTAAGACTAAAAGCAAGCAGAACTACCTGACTGAAGATAAAAGACTATAGCAATATCTTGATTGGGACAGCATGACAGGTAAGAAAATCAACAGTAGAACTTGACCATTGACCAAGCAATACCCTAACTGGGAGCAGCTGTCCACAGAGCTCTGAATAGGGAACCTGAGCTTTGTTAGAATGCTACATGCAGACATACAGGGAAAATAGAAGCTAGAGTAGGATCCCAGAAAATTGAGGTCAAATCTCCAACTATATTGTGTACAGAGGACTAGAATCTGGTCTTATTACAAAGTCTCCACTTAGAAATTAAAACAGAAAAATGAGTAAACAGATGAAGTAAACATTATGAAGAAATCTTATGGGTCAAAAAGTGCTCAAGAGGTAAACTCAGAAGAGTGTAATTGTATATCAGAGCAATTTGGAGAACAGAACCTTAGAGGAAAAAATGTCTTGGATACAAAGTCTATAATATAAGCACCTGGCAGAAAAATGAAGCAAATTATTAAAAATGAAATAAGAGCTCAAGAAGAAGGCAGGGACAAGATGGCAGAGAATAGACAAGATTTTGCCTGTGTTCTTCCTGGCTTTTTTCAAAATCAAAAATAGGTCAATCTCTAAATGGGTTTCAGAGTGACAGAACCCATAAATATTTAGAGTGTAACAAATTTCCAGCAGAAGATATCTTGGAAAGACTTCAGGAAAGGTCTGTTTCAGTTAGGCAGAGGGGATGTGGCATAGCACAGGCACAGCACATGAAGGCCCAGGGAAACCCAGGTTTGTAGTCAAAATACAGGCTACTCTGTCTTGGTTCAGAAGGCCAGAGGATCAGCAGACTGGCTGTGAGCCCTCCATTGTAGCTACAGATGGCAAATAGTGAGCCATGAATCCCAGCATAACAGATGGGACTTGGCCAAGCCCACTGAGAGCAGTGGGGAAGCTTGCCACATTGTTCTCCATGGCAGCATGAAACCCCTGTCACCCTTTAGAGGAGAATCAGTACAATCTTCCCCATGCTCTAAGAGTAGATCCCAACCTTTAAAAATAAGCAAAAAAGCAAAAAGAGTTCTGACCATAAATAGGTATTAGGGATAAAAGGAAAAACAGAACACAAACCCTGAGAACACTAAAGGCAAAATACTTCCAGATGAAGCTTCAAAAGGACACATGAACAGGTATTCAACTCAGAAAGCTCTCTTAAAAGAATTAAAAAATGATCTTAAAAAAGAGTTAGAAGAAAAATGGGAAAGGAAATGAAAGCTTTGCAGGAGAGTTTGGAAAAGAAAACAGAGAAACTGGTGAAGAAAACAACTTCTTAAAAATGTATTTGGTAAAAGAGATTTTAAAGAAGGGAAAAGGACCTGTGTATGCAAGAATGTTTGTGGCAGCCCTCTTTGTAGTGGCCAGAAACTGGAACCTGAATAGATGCCCATCAATTGGAGAATGGCTGAATAAATTGTGGTATATGAATATTATGGAATATTATTGTTTGGTAAGAAATGGACCAGCAGGATGATTTCAGAAAGGCCTGGAGAGACTTACATGAACTGATGCTGAGTGAAATGAGCAGGACCAGAAGATCATTATATACTTCAACAACAATAATATATGATGATCAATTCTGATGGACGTGGCCCTCTTCAACAATGAGATGAACCAAATCAACACCAATAGAGCAGTAATAAATTGAACCAGCTATACCCAGCCAAAGAATTTTGGGAGATAACTGTGAACCACTACATAGAATTCCCAATCCCTCTATTTTTGTCCACTTGCATTTTTTATTTCCTTCACAGGCTAATTCAAAGTCCGATTCTTTTTGTACAGCAAAATAACTCTATGATCATGTATACATATATTGTATTTAACTTATATTTAATATGTATTGGTCAACCTGCCATCTGGGGGAAGGGGTGGGGGAAAGAAGGGGGAAAATTGGAATAAAAATTTTGCAATTGTCAATGCTGAAAAATTGCCCATGCATATATCTTATAAATAAAAAGCTATAATAAAAAATGTATTTGGTGAAATGGAAAAAATATAATGAAGAAAATAACTTTAAAAAATAGATTTGGCAAAATGGAAAAAGAAAACAATTCCTTGAAAGATAGAATTGATGAAATGAAAAAAGAGAACAACTATTTAAAAAACAGAATTGGTGAAACGGAAAAAAAAATTAATGAACAAAACAATTCCTTTAAAAGTATAAATGGCCAAATGCAAAAGGAGGTAAAAAAGCTAACTGAAGAAAATAATTCACTAAAAATTAGAATTGGACAAAAGGAGTGACTTACTCAATCAGATATTAAGAATCAGGCAAAAAAAAAAGTAATAGAATGCTTCATTGGAAAAACAACTGGTCTGGAGAATAGATCCAGAAGAAATAATCCAAGAATTATTGGACTTCCTGAAAACAGTGGTGAAAAAGAGATCATTAAAAACATCTTTCAAGAAATTATCAAAGAAAACTTCTCTGATATCCTAAAGGCAGAGGGCAAAATAGACATTAAAAAATACACCAATCACCCCCTGAGACCCCAAAATGAAAACTTCAAGGAATATTATAGCTAACTTTCAGAACTGTTAGATCAAGAAGAAAATACTGCAAGCAGCCAGAAAGATACACTTCAAATATCAAGGAGCCATAATTAGGATTACCCACACCCTAGCAGCTTTCACTTTAAAAGATCAAAGAGTCTGGACTATGATATTAGAGTAGACAAAGGAACTTGGACTACAGCCCAAGAATCAATTACCTAGCAAAAGTAAACATTGCTTTTTCAGGGAAAAGATGGACCTTCAATGAAATAGGGGATTTTCAGTTATTTTTTAATGAAAAGACCAGAACTGAACAAAAAAAAATTGATCTTCAAATACAGAACCCAAGAAGTAGAAATAAAAAGAGAAGGAAAAAATATGTTTTTTAAAGGTTAAAAGGTTTATATGATATGTGTAACTCTTGAGAATTGTATCTTTGTTAGGGCTATACTTAGAGGATGTAGGTATAAATTGATTTAAATGTGATGATATAAAAAAGAAACTAGGAATGGAAAAGATATTGTTCTGGAAGAAGAGGAAAGGGCAGGTAAAATGGGGTAAATTACATCACATGAAAAGGCAAAAAAAAAAAAAAAAAGCCTATTATAGTTGAAAGAAAGAAGGGGAGGGGAGAAGCATTGTTTGACCATTAATTTCATTGGATTTGGCTCAAAAAAGGAATGTTATACATATTTAGTTTGGTATAGAAACTTGTCTCATTCTATAAGGAAGTAAGAGGGGAAAGGGGAAAGAAAAGAGGGAGGCTAATAGAAGGGAGGGAAGAAATAGAAGGGGAAAGGGATAAGAAAATGGGGAGGGGCTAAAAAAAGGAGGATTAATTGAGGGAAGTGATGATCAAAAGCAAAATACTGGTGAAGAGGGGAAAGAGAGAAAAGTATAACTTGGGAAAATAGAATGGTAGGAAACACAGAGTTAGTAATTTTAAATATGAATGTGAATGGGATGAACTCTCCCATAAAACTGAAGTAGTAGTAGAGTGGATTAAAAGTGAGAATCCTACAATACAATGTTTACCAAAACCACATTTGAAGCAGAATGATACATTCAAAATAAAAGTAAAAAAGTGGAGCAGAATCTATTATGCTTCAGCTCAAGTTAAAAAAAAAAGCAGAGGTAGCAATTCTGATCTCAGATCAAGCAAAAGCAAAAATAAATTGAATTAAAAGAAAGAAGGAAGGAAATTACTAGTATAGCATGCAAATTCCAAGAGGAGAAGTTAAGACAGCAAAACTAAACTAGATAAATCTGACCTCAAAAAATGAGAAAAAAGTTAAGGAGATAAATAGAATTTTAGGAAAATTAAATATGATAGACTTTTAGAAAAAAATTGAATGGGTACAGAAAGGAATATACTTTTTTTTTCTCAGCAGTACCTACTAGAAATAATTAACAAGTTAGCAAAGTTGCAGATTATAAAATAAATCCACATAAATCATTG
This sequence comes from Antechinus flavipes, assembly GCF_016432865.1. Lineage (NCBI taxonomy): Eukaryota > Metazoa > Chordata > Mammalia > Dasyuromorphia > Dasyuridae > Antechinus > Antechinus flavipes. The sequence goes on from NC_067401.1 coordinate 167,065,094, forward strand.
GTATTTCTATGTCACCAATAAAGTTCAGCAACAAGAGATAAAAAGAGAAATTCCTCTTAAAATAACTATAAATAACATAAAATAATGAGGAATCTACCTGCCAAGAAAAAGCTAGAAAGTATACAAACACAATTACAAAACACTTTTCAAATAAAGTTAGGTCTAAACAATTGGAAGAATATCAAGTGCTCATGGGTAGGCCAAGCTAATATAATAAAAACGAAAATTCTATGTAAATTAATCTATTTATTCAGTGTCATATGAATCAACCTGTTAAGAAATTACGTTATAAAGCTAGAAAAAAAAATAACAAAATCCATCCATGGAAGAACAAAAAGTCAAGAATTACAAGGGAATTAATGAAAAAAATTCAAAGGAAGGTGGCCTAGACCTAAAACTATTTTATAAAGGTAGTCATTAAAAGTATTTGGTTCTGGCTAAGAAACAGAATAGTGGATCAATGATACAGGTTAGGTTAAGAAGACATAATAGTCAATGACTATAGTTAATGTAGTGTTTGATAAACCCAAAGACTCCAGCTTCTGGGATAAGAACTCACTATTTGACAAAATTTCTGTGTAAATTGGAAAATATTATGGCAGAATATAGGCATTGACCAACATCTAACACCCCATACCAAAATAAGATCAAAATGGGTTCATAATTCAGACATAAAGGATGATACTATAAGCAAATTAGGAAAACAAGGGATAGTCTACCTCTCAGATCTGTGGAGAAGGAAGGAATTTATGACCAAATAAGAATTAGAGAACATAATAAAATGCAAAATAGATAATTTTGATTATGTTAATTTAAGTTGCTTTGTATAGACTAAACCAATGCAGCCAAGATTAGAAGAGAAACAGGAAACTAGGGAAAAATTTTATATCCAAGTTTTCTGATAAAGGCCTTATTTCCAAAACATATAAAGAATTGACTCAAATTTATAAGAATACAAGCCATTCTCCAATTAGTAAATAGTCAAGAAATATGAACAGACAATTTTCAGATGAAATTAAAGCCATTTCTAGTCATATGAAAAAATGCTCTAAATCACGATTGATTAGAAAAATGCAAATTAAGACAACTCTGAGGTACCACTTCACACCTCTCAGATTGGTTAAGATGACAGGAAAAGATAATGATAAATGCTGGAGGGGGATATGGGAAAACTGGGACACTAACATCTTATTGGTGGAGTTGTGAATTGATCTAATCTTTCTGAAGAGCTATTTGGAACTATGTCCAAACGGCTATAAAACTGCATACACTTTGATCCAACAGTGTCTCTACTGGGTTTGTATCCTAAAGAGATCATAAAAGAAGGAAAAAGACTCACATGTGCAAAAATGTTTATATTAGCCTTTTTTCTAGTGGCTAGAAACTGGAAAATAAGCCCATCAGTTGGAAAATGGCTGAATAATTTATGATATATGAATGTTATGGAATACTATTATTCTATAAGAAATGAGCAGCATACTGACTTCAGAAAGGCCTGGAGAGACTTACATGAAGTTATATTAAGTGAAAATAAAGAGAACATTGTACACAGCAATTGCAAGATTATGTGATGATCAATTGTAATAGATGTGACTCTTTTTAATAGTTAGGTGATTCAAGCCAATTCCAATAGATTTGTGATGGAAAGAGTCATGTGCATATAAAGAGAGGACTATGGAGACTGAATGTGTATCACAACATGATATTTTCACCTTTTGTTGTTGTTATTTGCTTGCTTATTTTTTCTTTCTCATTTTTCTTTTTGATCTGATTTTCACACACATGATAAATATGTGCACAGCATGATAAATGTGGAAATATGTGTAGAATTGTACATGTTTAACCTATATTGGATTAGTTGCTGTCTAGGGGAGGGAGGAAGTGGGGAGAGAAGGAGAAAAATTTGGTTTTGCAAGGGTGAATGTTGAAAACCATCTTTGCATGTATTTTGAAAAATAAAAAAGCTATTACTAAAAAAAGAATGAAAGCTCATTGGTAAGGAACCATATTTGAATTTCCATTGCTTAGCACAGTATTTGGCCCATAGTAATTCTGTAATACATGCCTTGCTTGTTAATTGATTAATTAACTCATTTTAATTGATTAATTAACTCATTTTAGAATTAAAGAAACAAATCTTCAAGAAGAAAATTGGAAGGGGGATTAAAAGGCTTGGGAGACAAAGTGAAAAATCTTTACCTAAGTATTTCAGAATTAGAATGAATCAGCTAGAAACCAATGATTGGCAGAGAAAATGAAATTTTAGAACAAAATAAAAATTTTCTTTTAAAAAGAAAATGTAAGCTATTTACTGTTTTTAAAACTTGAACCAATAAACAGATCAAAGAGAGTTAATTTTTAAATTCATTGTGCTTTACATGATAAAAAAAGATTTATATGCCACATTTCAAGAAATCAAAATGAAAATTGCCCTTATTTACTAGAACCAGAGCAAAAGTGAAATCTAAAGGATCTACCAGTTACTTCATAAATTGAATCCTAAAATTAAGGCTCCCAGATAAAATCCAGAACATCAAGATCAAAGATAAAATATTGTACTATGTCAGAAAGAATTAACTTGCCAACTCCTACAGTCTTAAAGATAGGTAAAGAGGAGATAAAACTCACCCTGAATGACATGATGGTATATTTGAAAATTTCTAGGGAATCAACAAAGATACTAATTCAGACAATTAATGACTTCTTCAGAGTTGTAGACCGCAAAATAATCTATCAAAAAATCAACAGCATTTACATAAAAAATAAGAAAACCCAAGAAGATAAAACAGAAATGGAAATTACATTTCTTACCACAAGATGTATAAAATATCTCAGGATTAATCATTCAAAGCACCCAAAAGACTTATATAGGTTCAATTACAAAATATTCCTTGAAAATAAACATCTCAAATAACTGGAGGAATATTCAGTGTTTCTGGAGAGACCATGCCAATAAAATAAAAATTACAATACTTCCAAAGTCAATCTATACTTTTAATGTATAATCAATTTACCAAATTATAAAGAAGTTACTTTATAGAACTTGATAAAAAAAAAACCCAAAAGATATAGAATATTAGGAGAAAGGATGAAAAGAAATAGGAACAAGTGAAAATAACACTTCCAGACCTCAGACTTTAATACAAATATAGTTTGTAGCAGTCATCAAAATCATATTATTTTGGTTAAAAATAGAGACATAAATCAATTAGATGGACTAGACAAGGGACATTAAGAAATAATTCAATAACCTAATGTTTGATAAAGTGGAAAAACATACATTACCTAGAGAAAAACTTTCTTCTTTTGCTGAGATAGGAAAACAATTTAGCAGAAATTAGACTTAGATAAACACCTTAAATCCTACTCCACAACATATTCTAAATAGAAATGTAACCTTGATAGTCAAGATCATAAAAGACTAGGGGAAAAAAACAGATCCTATACCTCTCTCAGAAATGGGTAGGAGGTTTATCCTTAAGCAAACCAGAGACAGAGGCAGTTAAAAAGATAAAATGTATGTGATTATATGAAACTGAAAAGCATCTGCAAAGAAAAGATTAATACACTTAGGATAAGAAGGAACTGTTTGAATAGAGGGAAAAATTCTTATCATTTTTCTCTGATAAGATATTGGTATCTATGTGTGTGTGTGTAAAATAACTGGAATACTTGTATAGAAAGATATATAACTGATAATTAATCCACAGCAAATAAATAATCAAAGGATTTGAACATATATTTCACAAAGAATTGTAAAGTACTTACAATCAATAAAGTACTCACTATTAATTATAAAGAAAATTTAAATCAAAACAGATTTTAAGGTTTTATCTCAGAACCTGCAAATTGGGAAAGGTAGCCAAAAAATGTCAATAGGCTATGAAGGCAGAGCCAATGTGTCTGAGAGAAGCCATATCCTCAGTTTCTCTCAGAAATAATTTTAAATCAAGCCTTTAAAAGAATTCTGGAGTTACAGAATCTTAAAAGAGACAGATTGAAACAATTTTCCAGCTCAGGATACCTTAGAAGGACTTCAAGGTTTGTCTCACTTGAGTAAAAAGGAAGCAGAGCTTAAGGCATGGTGGTATCTGAGAACACAATGGACCACAGACTGAGAAGACAAAAAGGGAAGTAAAAAAAAAAGCTAACTGAAGAAAATAATTCTTTAAAAATTAGAATTGAGAAAGTAGAAACTAATGACCTTATGGGACATCAAGAATCAGTCAAACAAATTCAAAAGAATGAAAAAAAAAATAGAAGAAAATATAAAATGCTCAATTGATTTGGAAAATAGATCTAAGTCCAATAAGAATTATTGGACTACTTGAAAGTCAATGATCAATTTTTTTTTTAAAACCTGAACAGCATCTTTTAAGAAATTATCAAGAAAGACTGCCTTAATATCCTAGAATTATAGGGTAAAAATAGTCATTGAAAGAATCCACTAGTCAACTCCTGAAAGAGATCCCAAAATGAAAGCTGAAGAAATATTATAGCCAAATCCCCAAACTACTAGGTTAAGAATAAAAAACTGCAAGTAGCAAGAAAGAAAAACAATTCAAATCTCAAGAAACTGCAGTCAGGATTACACAGGATTAGCAGCTTCTATAATAAAGGATTAGAGAGTTTGGAATGTGATGTTCTGGAAGGCAAAGGATCTCAGATTATAAATAATCATTAGATTTTACTGAAAGAGGGAATAACATGTATTTAATTTGATATAGAAATTTGCCTTACTCTATAGTGTAGTAGGAGAAAGGAAAGGGGGACCCTAATAGAAAGAAGGGCAGAAATAGAAAAGGAAAGGAATAAAAAAGGGTAGGGCTGATAAAGGAAGTGCAGATTGATGGAAGTGGTGATCAGAAGTAAAACAATGGGAAGGAGAGAAAGAGAGAAAGGAGAGAGAAAAGTATAACTTGGGAAAAATAGGATGGCAGGAAATACAGAGTTCAATAATCTTAATTGTGGATGAGAAAGGAATGAACTCTCTCCTAAAACTGAAGTGGATTAAATGTCAGAATCCTACAATTTTATAAGAAACACATTTGAAGCAAAGAAACACATAAACAGTAAAAGTAAAAGGGTGGAACAGAATATATTATGTTTTAGCTGAAGAGAAGAAGAAGCAGAAGAAGCAGAAGAAGCAGCAGAAGAAGGAGAAGGAGAAGAAGAAGAAGAAGAAGAAGAAGAAGAAGAAGAAGAAGAAGAAGCAGAAGCAGAAGCAGACATAGTGATCCTGACCTCATATCAAACAAAAGCAAAAATCTAACTAAAAAAGATAAGGAACAAAATTGCATCTTGATAAAGGGTACTATAGATAATGAAGTAATATCAAAACTAAACATATATGCACCAAGTGGTATAGCATACAAATTCCAAAAGGAGAAGTTAAGAGAGTTGCAAGAAGATATAGAGAGCAAAACTGTAGTAGAGGAGGATCTCAACCTCCCTCTATTAGAACTAGATAAATCTAACCATAAAATAAACAAGAAAGAAATTAAGGAGATGAATAGATTTTAGAAATGTTCAGTATGATAGACCTTTGAAGAAATTTGAATGGGGATAGGAAGAAATATACCTTTTTTCTCAGTGCTATCTACACAAAAATTCACTATATATTAGTGCATAAAAACCTATCAAATACAGAAAGGTAGAAATAGTAAATATATCCTATTTAGATCATGATGCAATAAAAATTATTTGTAATAAAGGGCCATGAAAAAATAGGCCAAAAATTCACTGGAAACTAAATAATCTAATTCTAAAGAATGTGTGGGTGAAGCAACAAACCATAGAAACCATAATTTCATCTAAGAGGATGTAAATAATGAGACAACATAGCAAAACTTATAGGATGTAGCCAAAACAATTCTTAGGGGAAATTTTATGTCTCTAGAAGTTTACATGAATAAAACAGAGAAAGAGAAGATCAGTTAAACTGCAATGCAACTATAAATGCTAGAAAAAGATCTTTTTCAGGAGGTGATTTTCAGGAGGATTCTTTCAATGACTATTTTACCCTCTGGTTCTAGAATATCAAGGCAGTTCTCCTTGTTAATTTCTTGAAAGATGCTGTTCAAGCTTTTGAAAACATCAACCTACTTACTCAGTGCCATACCAAACTGCCAACAAATTACTTTATAGAAGTAGAAAAAAATAACAACAAAATTCATCTGTAGAAAAAAAGGTCAAGAATTTCAAGAAAATTAATGGAAAAAATGCAAAGGAAAATGTCTTACCTATACCAGACATAAAACAATATTATAAATTGGCAATCATTAATTTGACAATATAAATTAACATTCACCATTTGGTACTGGCTAAAAAATAGAGTAGTGGATCAATGGAATAGGTTAGCTTCACGAGACACAATATTCAGTGATTATTGTAATCTAGTGATTAATAAAGTCAAAAACTCCATCTTCTCAGATAAGAACTCCCAATTCTAAAAAATTGCTGAGAAAACTAGAAAACAGTATGGCAGAAACTAGGCATTGACTAGCATCTAACATCCCATCTCAAGATAATGTTGAAATGGGTTCATAATTTAGATATAAAGGATGATACTATCAGCAAATTAGGAGAACAAGGGATAGTCCACCTCTCAGATCTGTGAAGAAGAGAGGAATTTATGGCCAAAGAAGAACTAGAGAACATTGTGAAAAGCAAAATGGATATTTTTATTACATTAAATTTAAAAGTTTTTGCACAAATAAAAGCAATGCAGTCAAGATTAGAAGGGAAGCAGGAAGGTAGAAAAATTTACACCCAAGTTTTCTGATAAAGGCCTCATTTTAAAAATATATAGAGCACTGATTCAAATTTATAAGAGTACAAGCTATTCCCCAATTGATAAATGGTCAAAGGATATTAGCAGATAATTTTCAGAAAAAAATTAAAAGTTATTTCTATTCCTATAAAAAATGCTTTAAATCATTTTTGATCAGAGAAAGCAAATTAAGACAGTTCTGAGGTAGTGCTTCACTCCTCTCAGATTGGCTAAAGATGACAGGAAAAGATAATGATGAATATTGGAGGGGATGTGGGAAAACTGGAACATGAATGCAGGCTGATTTTTTAAAATCCTGGAAAGATTTACATGAACTGATGCTAAGTGAAGTAAGCAGAAGTAAGAGAACATTGTACGTAATAGCAACAAAATTATATGATGATCAACTGTAACGGACTTGGCTCTTTTCAACAAATGAGATGATTCTAGGCAATTCTACTAGACTTTGAAGGGAAAGTGCATTTTATACAGTGTACATCCAGAGAGAGAACTATGAAGATTGAATGTGGATCAAAGTATAGTATTTTTATTTGTTGTTATCGTTGTCGTAATTTGCTTGGTTTTTTTTTTTTTTTCCTTTTTCATTTTTTTCCTTTTGATCTGATTTTTTTCTCAGTGTGGCAAATATGAAAATGAGGTTAGAAGAAACCCACATGTTTAATCTATATCAGATTGCTTCCTGTCTTGGGAGGGGGACAAGCAAAGAGAGAGAAAAATTTGGAACACATTTTGCAAAAGTAAATGTTAAAAATTATCTTTACATGTATTTGAAGACATAAGATAGCATTTTAAAAAAGAATTATTGGACTAAAGTCATTATTAAATTTTTGAAAAGCCTGAACAACATCTTTTAAGAAATTATCAATAAAAACTGCCCTGATGTCTTGGAATCAGAGGGTAAAATAGTCATTGAATGAATCCACTGATCACCTTTTGAAACAGATTCCAAATTGTGAGCTCCAAGGAATATTGTAGCAAATTCCAGAACTATTAGGTCAAGAAGAAAATATTGCAACTATCAAGAAAGAAACAATTCAAATATCAAGGAGTTGTAGTCATGATTGAAGGATTGAGAGCTTGAAACATGATATTGTAGAAGACAAAGCATCTTGGATTACAACTAAAAATCAACTACCCAGTAAAAACAAGAATAATCTTCCAGGGTAAAAAATGGATACTCAGTGAAATAGGGGACTTTAAAGCTTTCCTAATGAAAATACCCAGAGATGAATAGAAAATTTTACCCTCAAATATAAGACTCAATAGAAGCATAAAAAATAAATAGAAAAGGGAAAAAAACATGATATTCAATAAAATTAAATTGGTTACATCCCTACACGAGAAAATGATACTTTTAACTCTTAAGAACTGTGTCTCTTTTAGGACAGTTAAAAAAAGTATGCTTAGACAAAGTGTAGGGGTATAAATTGACTTTGATGTGATGGTAAAAAAATTATTAAGGGGTGAGAAAAAGAATTGTACTGGGAGATGAGGAAAAGGGGAGGCAGAATGGAGTAAATTATATAACATGAAGAAGCATGAAAGACCTTTTACAATAGAAGAAAAGAATGAAGCATTGTTTGAATTTTACTCTCAATGGATTTGGCTCAAAGAGGGAAAAACATATGCACAAATTTATTTTTCTCTATAAGGAAGTAGGAGGGAAAGGGAAAATATGTATGTGTATGGGGGTGATAAAAGAGTGGGCAGATTGAAGGAGGTGGTGATGAGGAGTGTGAAAGGGGAGAGAGAGAAAAATATAAGCAAAAGGAAAATAGAAGTAAATAGAGTGGATAAAAAATCAAAATCTTTAATATGTTATTTATAGAAAATACATTTGAAGCAGAGACACACAGAATAAAAGTAAAAGGCTGGGGCCAGAATACATTACACTTCAACCGATGTAACAATCCTGATCTGAGACAAAGCTAAAGCAAAAACAGAACTAATTAAAAGAGACAAAGATGTAAACTACATCTTGCTAAGAATTACCATAGTCAATGAAGTAATATCAGTACTAATGGGGTGAAATTAAATGAGGTGCAGGAAGAAATAGACAGCAAAACTATTTTAGTGGGAGACCTCAACTTTCCCTTCTCAGCATTAGATAAATGTAACCACAAAATAAACCAAAAAAAAGTTAAGGAGGTGAATAGAATTTTTTAAAAGTTAGATTTGATAGGCCTCTGAAGAAAATTGAATGGGGATATAAAGAGCATAAAAACCTTACATTCAAATGCAGAAAAGGAGAAATATTAAATGCATCCTTTTCAGATCATGATGAAATAAGTTACATGTAATAAAGAGCCATGGAAAGAAATCTTAAAGAATGAATGATCTGAAGAAAAAAAAATCATAGAAACAACCAATAATTTCATCAAAGAGAATATTGAAATAACAAAATTTATGGAATTGAGTCAAAGAAGTATTTATAGAAAATTTAATATTTCTAAATGTTTACATAAACAAAATAGAGAAAAAGCAGATTGATGAATTGGGCATGTAATTGAAAAAGCTAAAAAAGAAACTAATTAAAAATCTCTACTAATTAGAAACTCTGAAAATAAAAGCAGAGATTAATAAAATTGAAAGTAAGCAAATTATTGAATTAATTAACAAAACTAATAGTTGGTTGATTAGAAAAAGAAAGAAGAAAAACAAATTACCAGTATCAAAAATTAAAAGCATTGAAGAGGAAACTAAAGAATAATTAGGAGGTATTTTGCCCAACCCTATGCCAATTAATTTGGCAATCTAAATGAAATAGATGAATAGTTACAAAAATATAAATTGCCTACATTAACAAAAAAGGAAATAAAATATTAAATAACTCCATCTGAGAAAAAGAAATTGAATAAGCCATCAATGAACTTCTTAAGAAAAAAATCTTCAGAGTCAGATGGATTTACAAAGGAATTCTACCAAACATTTAAAGAACAATTCATTCCAATACTATATAAACTTTTGGGGAAATAGATGAAAAAGGAGTACTATCAAATTTCTTTTATGACACAAATATATTGTCTGATGTCAGGAAATCAGGAAGAGCCAAAACAAACACAAAATTGTAAGCCAACTTCCTTAATGAATATTAATAAAAAATTTAAATAAAATATTAGCAAAGAGCTTACAGCAACTCACCAGGATAATAAACTATAATCAGATGGAATTTATAACAGCAATGCAGAGCTGATTCAATATTAGGAAAACTATTAGCATAATTGACCACATCAATAACAAATTCAACCAAAATCATATAATTATTTTAATTGATGGCCCCCCTAAAGCTTTTGACAAAATGCAGTCCCCCTTCCAATTAAAAACACTAGAGAACATAAGAATAAATGTAACTTTCCTCAAAATTATAAATAGTATCTATCTAAAAGCACCAGCAAGCATTTATCTGTAATTGGAATAAATTTGAAGCCTTCCCAATAAGATCAAGGTTGAAACAAAAATGTCCATTATCACTACTATTATTTAATATTGTAATATAATTGTTAGTTTTAGCAATAAAAGAAGAAAAATAAATTGATGGAATTAGAATAGAATTCTATTAGAATAGAATTAGGAGGAAACAAAATTATCACTCTTTGTAGATGATATGATGGTATACTTAGAGAATCCACTAAAAAACATTTGAAATAATTAACATCTTTAGCAAAGTCAAACTATAAAATAGACTCACAAAATCAACATATTTCTACATATTACCAAAAAAGCACAGCAAGCAAGAATTAGTAAGAAAAATTCCATTTAAAATAATTGTACACAATATAAAATATTTGGGAGTCTATCTGTCAAAACAAACCCAGGTACTATATATGAACACAAGTACAAAATACTTTTCACACAAATGAAGTCAGATATAAACAACTGGAAAAATATCAGTTTCTCATAGGTAAGCTGAGCTAATATAATAAAATGATAATTTTACATTAATTTACTTATTCAATGCTATATCAAACTACTAAAATTGTTTTATAGCGCTAATAAAAATAATAACAAAATTTATCTGGAAGAACAAAAAGTCAAGAATATTAATGGAAAAAATGCAAAGCATGGTGACTTGACTGTAACAGATGTAAAAGTATGTTACAAAGCAGCAATCATCAAATTTGTTTGGTACTAGCAAAAAATATACATTGGTAGATTAGGTACACAAGACACAGTAGTAAACCCAAATACTTTAACTTCTGATATAAGAACTCTCTATTTGACAAAAATTGCTGAGAAAACTAGAAAATAATATGGCAGAAACTAGGAATAGACCAACATCTATACCCTAAACCAAGATAAGGTCAAAACAGGTATGTGGTTTAGATATAAAAGATGATACCATAAGCAAATTAGGAGAGCAAGGAATTGTTTACCTGTCAGATCTATGAAGAAAGGAAGAATTTATAACCAAATAAGAGATAGAAGACATCATAAAATGCAAAATGGATAATTTTGATTACATTAAATTAAAAAGGTTTTGCATAAAAAATGAAATGCAACCAAGTTAGAAGGAAAGAAAAAAGATGGAAAACATTTTTTACAGCCAATGTTCTTAATAAAGACCTTATATCTCAAATATATAGAGAACTGAATCAAATTTATGAAAATACAATTTATTCCCCAATTCATAAATAGACAAGGATATGAATAAGCAGTTTTCAGGTGAAGAAATCAAAACCATCTGCAGACACATAAAAATGTTCTAAATCACTATTAATGAGAGAAATGCAAATTAAAACAATTCTGAGGTACCACTTCATACCTATAAGATTAGTTAATATGACAGAAAAGGAAAATGATAAATGTTGGAGGAGATGTGGGAAAATTGGGACACTAATGTATTGTTAGTGAAGTTGTGAACTGATTCAATCATTCTGGTGAGCAATTTGGAACTATGCCCAAAAGGCAATCAAACTGAGAGAATTCTTTAATCCAAAAGTCTGTAATACAAAGAGATCATAAAAATAATTTTTAAAAAGATGTACAAATATTTATAACAACTCTCATGTGGTGGCAAAGAATTGGAATTGAAGATATGTCCATCAATTGGGGAATGGCTATATTGTTGTGATATATGAATGGAATGGAATATTGTAATTCCATAAGGAACACTATAATGTAGTATAATGTATATATACATGTATATATGCATAGATACTATAGAATATTATAATTCCATAAGAAATGATGAGTAGTTGGATTTCAGAAAAATCTGGAAAGACTGACATGAACTGATGCCGAGTGAAGTGAGCAGAACCATAACACTGTACACAGTGACAGCAACATTGTGCAATAATCAACTATGATTGACTTAGCTCTTCTCAGTCATAAAATGATACAAGACAATTCCAAAAGACTCATGATGGAAAATGCTATTCACATCCAGAGAAAGAATTATGTGGTCTGAATGCAGATCAAAACATTATTTTCACCTTTTTTTTTTTTGCTTTTTGTGCATTTTTCTTTTTGTTATGATTTTTCTTCTACAACATGAATAATATGGAAATACGTTTACGTGATTGCCCATGTATAACCTATATCATATTGCTTGCCATCTTGGGGAGGGGAGATTGGAGGAAAAGATGGAGAAAAATTTTGGAACTCAAAAAAATTTGACAAAATAAAATATCCATCTCTTTTTAAAAACTTATAAAGTATGGGAATATAGGAACCTTTACTTTCTATGAACAATTGTATATCAAGACAAGAACTAGAATAATATTAAATGGCAAACTCTAGAGGCATAATTAATAATATCAAAGGTAAAGCAAAGATGATTATTATCATTTTGTATAGTTCTACTAATAGTGGTTTTAACAAGAAAATATGAAAAAGATATTGAGACAATGGGAATAAGCACAGCCAAAGAAATACAATCATTACTTTTTACAAATACGTTGATAATTTTTTTCTTAAAGAATCATAGAGATTAGACTAAAAAATTAATTAAAAAATAGCTTTAGAAAAGTAACATGATTACTTCACATATTATTAGTTTTTCTGCACATTACCAATAAAACACATCAGAAAGCTAGATAGAGACATTCTACTCAGAAACACTACAGATTGTATAAAATATTTTAGAGCTAAGTCACTTACATGGAGCCAAAGAATTATGTGAATATCACAATAGACCTTGCTTTATAGAATTTCAGACACAAATAATCAGAGATACTTATTGCTTCTGTCTGGGCCAAGCTAATATAATAAAAATGATGTCACCACCTAAATAAATTTACAGATTCAGTGTCATATCAATCAAATTACAAAGAAATTACTTTATAGAGATAGAAAAATTATAATAGGAAAAATAATGGTAAAAGTGGGAAGGAAGGGGATGAGTAGTTTCAGATTTCAAACTACACTAAAAGCAGTAATGAACAAAAACCATTTGATACTGTTTAAAAATTGGAATGTTGATCAGTGGAGAAGATTAGGAACTCAACATCTAAAAGCAAATGCATATAATTGCTATGTAATTATGAATATCTCATTTTTTGTACTCATCATAATTCTAAGAGATATGTTATAATTATACTCATGTTACAGATGTAGAAACTGAGGTTTACAGAGTTTAAATGACATACTTAGGCTCATAAAGATAGGAAGTATATCAGGTTGAATTTGAACTTAGTTTTTCTGACTCCAGGCCTAGTGATTCATGTGGAAGCCTCCATAAACTGAAGGATAGCATAAAAGATATATTAGAAAATTGAATCTTAAATCATGTCATTTCAAGAAATAATCCAGGCTTCATAGTGCAATTCTTGCTACTGGAGCAGGCAAAGGTTTCAGGATTGCTTGATTTATTTAAGATTATTCAGATAGGAAGGGTAAGAGGCTGGATTTGCATTTGATTCTTGCTTACTCCAGGTCCTGAGATCCAACTCAGTAGTAATTGAGATGAAAAGTCATCTGGTATCACTGAAGCAAATGGACACAAATTTGATGGGACTAGTGCTTCACAGAAACTGTTAAATCTGATCTGCTCTCTTCTAAGTATTCTTTTGGATAGAGTATAATCATGAGATGTTGGGGCAAACGTTCATAATTCTATTCTTGCTGTATCTTTGAAGTTTAATATTCCTAAGTAAAAGTTAATTGATGATAATTGGTTAAACAGAACTGGGATAATAGTCACTAGTTGGTTAGCAGTGGGGAAATACATCTAGAGTGAAGACTACAAAAGAGACCATTAAAATAGAAAAGAGATATTCAACCCTTTGAGGATACTCCTATCATTTTAAGGGGTGGATGCAATCAGCATAATTCTAAGAGAATGGGCCCAAAAAAGAGTACTTGCTAGAATGAGAACTTTTTAAAAACCTCAATAAAAATTAACATTAGAAAAATTAAAATAAGCTGTTTATTATTTTCAGTTAAGTCAATGTAATGGATTGCAAGGTAGTTTTGTTTCTGTCTGAGAAAAGAAACTTTTTATGGATTCATTGTAGGTCTATTTCCTTTTAAGTCTTTATTTTTCCTGTCAAGTTGTAGCTTTTGGTTAAAAATTTTGAGTCCAAATCATACTATACTGAAGTTTTTCTGCTATTTAGGAAAAATTGAGATGGAGTAATTTAGTATCTGAGCCCTGGAACAGAGCCAGAAATAGCAGCTTGGTGCCTTGGGCAAGTGATAGGAAATGTACCCTCAATTCAACTTTGTCATTCTGTGATATGAAAATATAAGAAGTAATTAAGACAAATTCAGTTGAGTAGAAGGGGGAATTAGTAACTATAATGACTTAGAGATGGGTACATCTTGTAGCTTTCTATCTTGCTGTTGTTCAATCGCTTCAGTTGGGCCTGAATCTTCATGACCCTATTTGTGGTTTTCTTGGCAAAGATACTGGAATGGTTTGCCATTTTTTTCTGCAACTCATTATATAGATGAGAAAACAGACAAATGAGGGTAAGTGACTCAAAGCTGGTGAGTATCTGAGGCTAGATTTGAATTCAGAAAGGTAAGTCTTCTGGACTCCAGGCCTAGAACTCTATCCACTGTATCACCTAGCTGCTTCTAAGCCTTCTACTTTAAATAATCATTATTGCTCAACTCAGTTGTTTTTTGATTGTTGAAATTATATGTTGAATTTTTGCTCCCTACATGTTTTACCTTACCCTAGTTACAACTCTAAGTGAGAGGCAGAGGGCTTAATGTCATTCATTGATATCATTAGTAAGTCATTTAACTTCCTTTTGCACTAGCTTCCCTGATCCTTGAGTGGACATAATATTTACCCCGTGTTTTCCTCATAGCAACCAAAAAGTATATTTTTTCCTGGGAGAAAATTGAGAAACTTTAGATAATTTCATTAATTTTAAGGCCATTTGCATTTTCTAACTAATAACAAAAAATCCATGACTTCAACTGGCATCCAACGAATCACTGGCACACAGAAAAAAAAAAAAATCTTATTCAATTTTATAATTATCCAATCTGTGAAATCCTTCATGGCCTGTCAGGTTGACTATTTCTGTTCTTACTCCAAGGTGTGTTCTTTCCTTTGGAACAATTTCACTGATTTCATCAAAGGCTGAGAAGGGGAATAAAGAGGAACACAAATCCATCATTTTATCCCCCTTTTTAGCAAGCTAGGAAGAGTCTGGGAATGAATAAGGTTGAAATGATAACTACTACTTCATGAAACTTTCCTGGAATTCCTTTCTCCACAACAGTTAGAAATAATCTTTTCTTTAATAAAGCTAAAAATCTACCTTTCCTACAACTTCTACCAATCATTTCCCTTCTTTCCTTGGCTATTTAGAAGTCTGATCTTTCTTCCTCATGACAGCTCCTCAGAGTTAAATATCTCCATTTCCTTCAATCTGCTTTCACAAAAGATAACCTGAAAGCCTCTTACCAGACTTTTCCCCTGAAAAGTTTGTTTCAATAGAGCACTTGCCATGGATATTTTTTAAAATTGAACTTTTTTGCATATTGATTCATAAATGACATCATTTTTATTCATAAAGTTAAACAACTTTAAAAACATTAGCAATTCTGCCTTTTTAATGACAGGGAAAATGATGGGGTGGGGAGAGAGGGTAAAACTATGTCCCCTTTAATTTGTAAAAAAAGGGAGATTGGGAGTCTTAGGCTTTCCTCTGGGAAAGGATACTTTCCCAGACAAGTTAAGTGGCTTAATTCAATTGGAGATCTTGGTCAAATCACCCTCCATTGATCTTTTGGGGATGGCCTGAATCCCCTTCAGGAAATTCCCAGACTCTGGGAAAAAGCCTTCAAAATGATTTTATTTAATTGGAGATTTCTGTCTGATGACCCTTTATTGATTAGTCCAGACAGCTTCCAGTCCAAAGCCAACATTTTGCTCATAAAATAGGGGTCTGTCAAACACACCTTTGTCAAATTCCTCCTTAGGAATTTGCCTGCTAAGAGAGCTCCTTCTTAGTGAACAATAAACTTTCCTTTTCTGCCATTCAGATTTTTCAGGTTCGGGAATTTTTTCACTTTGAACCTGCACCTAACCAGAGGGGATTCCTCACGCCAATTCTCATAACTCTCTGTACTGCCCACTAACTGCATCAAAGGGGAAGAAGGATGGAAGAGAATTCGGAACGCAAAATTGTAAAAAATTAAGGTTAAAATTGGTTTTAAACATAATTGGAAAAAATAAAATATTAAAAAGGACAAAATTAATAAATTAAGTTTATTTTAAAATGCAAACAAAAATGGCATGTGAAATATCACTTCTTTTTTGCTTCAGAGATGACCAGATATAAATATACAAAGATTCAATTAATTTTCATGATTTTTATCTTTAAATAATAAGCTAACTCAATTTGACCAAAATAGATTAAAACTTCATCATTATCCAAATGTGATGGATTTAAAATTCTCAAGTACATTAATTCAATTAGCTAAGGAAGCCAACTCTTGTTTGTTGAACAAGATCACAAGGGAGTTATAATATTATTGGGAAATTGCACTTCTTTGGTTTTTACATATGATAGTTTTGAAAAGGCTCTTTCACATAGCTAGGAAAAGATAAGAAAAGCATTGAATAGACTTGCAAAAAGCCTGGAGCACAAAATATTTAGGTTATTTCTTTAGTACATCAAGCTGCTCTCTGATGGGGCTTGTATTATTATTAGTTGTAACAGAACCATTAGAAATCTGAAGCAATTGGGCTTCACTTTCAAAATCATACAAACACATTTTAAATTTATTGGCTGTGATTCTAACATTGTCTCTGCCATTGTCTAAACTAAGCATTTTTTCCCCATTACAGTCACAATTTGATATTTCTCTAGTTTAAATTTCTGGTCAATGTGGTAATTCTTTATTCTACAAGTGGGCAAAATGAGGTTATTTTGTACTGCTTTTTTTTTTAATAACAAAGAGTTTTTGGGGCGCAAACACATCATTAATACAAGTAGACATTTTTCTCCTCTTAATTGGTGAGGGATTGCTACAATTTTTTTCTCCACACATTTTCATACTGTCATTGAAATTTTATTGAAAATGCTCTGGAACTCTTTTCATTGCAGTTAAAGAGTGATGCAGCCAAATAGCTCATTGTGTAGAGCACTGAACTTGGAATGAAGAAGATCTGAGTTTAAATTGGGATTCAGACACTAACTAGCTGTCACCTGGGCAAGTCACTTAAGCTCTGTTGCCTTATTCTACTGGAGAAGGAAATGGCAGCCCACTCCAGTATCTTTGGCAAGAAAACATGGGGAGGATTCTGGGAAGATGACAGTGTAAGTTGGTAAATTTCAAGCTCTCCAGATTTCCCCACAAATAGAATAAATTTGTGTCTCAGGGCAAATTTAGACTGGTGAAAAATCAAGAAGACTTGGGGCAGAATAGGGGTCCTTTTGATACAAGAAAAAAGATCTGAAGAGAGACTCGGTACTGGGGATTAAATTGTATGAAGTGCAAACACTTCCAGGTTAGCTTCCTAGAAACATCAACTGGGGACCCCTCAGGCTAGCTGGTTGTGGCTGGAGCCTCAGCAGAAGCCACAGATACTGTCACCTCCTGGACTGTTTGTCAAGTTGGAGTTTTTGTCTAGGAAGATGAAGTGACTCTTGGAAGTGAATCTTGACTGACTGGGAATGCCAGACCCAGCTGTGTTGTTGAGACCTTGTCCTGGGCGAGAAGGAACCAAGACCCAGGGTGAGTGCAGAAGGACTAAGGCAGGGAAGCTGCTGGCTGTAGGCACTTGCAAGAGGGGGGAGCTCTTGGTTTGGAGTTCCTGGTCAGAGTGGAGAGCTAAAGGGAAATTTGAGGCACCATCTCCCCACCCCACGATTAGAGGTACTTATACTAATACCTCTTATTTTAAAAAAATGAATAGACAAAGAAGAAAGAATCCCATTATTGAAACATATTATGGGAACAGGGAAGATCAGGGTTCATCTTCAGAGGAGTTCACTTTAGTAAAAAAAAAAAAAAAAAAAAGCTTCTGCCCTAAAGAGTAATGTGAAATTTGCCTAGAAAGAATTCTATCTAGAAAGAATTTATAGAGGAACTCAAGAAAGAATTCAAAAATTAAATAAGAGACATTGAGGGAAAAAATTAAAACCACCCAAGAAAAACAAGAAACTTATGAAAAAAAATTAACCAACTAGAAAAAAATAGAGTCTCAAAGATGAAAATAATACTTTGAAAAATAGAATTTTTATTAAAAATTAGAGAATTAACCCCAATTGCCTCAGAAGAAAGAAAGAAAGAGAGAAAATAGAAAGAAAAAAAGAAAGAAAGAAAGGAAGGAAGGAAGGAAGGAAGAAGGAAGGAAGGAAGGAAGGGAGAAAGAAAGAAAGAAAGAAAGAAAGAAAGAAAGAGAATAAAGAAAATTAGAATTGGGCAAGGGGAAGCCAGTGAAGCTATGAGAAATCAAGAAATAATAAAACAAATTATAAAGAATAAGAAAATAGAACACAGAATGTGAAACATCTTATTAAAAAAAATGACAAATCTGGAGAACAGATCAAGAAGAGAAAACATAAGAATAATAGGACTGCCAGAAAGTTGTGACCAAAAAGAGAACCTTGACACAAAAATGCATGAAATAATCCAAGAAAATTGTCCTGGAGTGATAGAACAGAATTTAATTAAAGAGACAGCAGGGATAAGAAAGACTTGTATACATTGTGTGTGTGTGTGTGTGTGTGTGTGTGTGTGTGTGTGTATGTATATATTCTCATACTTATACATAAATATCTTTTCTTATTCTCTCACTTCTGGGGATGGAGCCAAGATGGTGGAGCCAACATATTTCTCTCCAACCTTCATCTACAGCCCTCAGACCAATTAAGTAAATCCTATCTCTGAATTAGTTCTAGATCAGCAGAACTCACAGATATTGGGAGTACAACAAATAACCAGCAGAAGATAATTTCAAAGATTGCCAGAAAAGGTCTGTTTCACTTGGAAATGGGAGGGAGGCAGCCAGTACAAGCAGCTGAGCACAAACGCCAGCTCAGACAGTGTAGAGTCCTCTGGGGCAGTATAGACTTTGAGGGCTGGAAGTCACAGACTCCAAATGGTAGAGAATCTACAGGGAGGAAAACAGACCAGAAAAGATCTGTTTCAATTGGAAATGGGACAGAGGCAGCCAAGTATAACCAGCTGAGCATAAACGCTAGTGCAGAAATTCCCGAATCCTATTTTGCAGGGAATCAACAAAGAGAACTGCCTTGATGTCATAGAATCAGAAGGTAAAATAACCATTGAAAGAATTCACTGAACACCTTCTGAAAGAAACCCCAAAATTAAAACTCCAAGAAATATTGTGGCTAAATTTCAGAACTATCTGACCAAGGAAAAAAATATTACAAGCAACCAGAAAGAAACAATTCAAATACTGAGGAACCACAATAAGGATTACTCAGGATCTAGCAGCTTCCACTTTAAAGGATTAAAGGGCCTGGAATCTGATATTCCAGGTGAATATCAGATATAGGGAAGGAACTTGGAATGCAGCTAAGAATAAATTACCCTGCTAAACTGAGCATTTTCTTTCAGGGTAGAAGATGGACATTCAATGAAACTGATGAATTCCATTTATTTTTGATGAAAAGACCAGAGCTAAACAAAAAATTTGATCTCCAAATATAGAACTCAAGAGAAGCATAAAAGTAAAAAAAAAATAAAACAAAAAAAAAAAAAACAAAAACAAAAAACAAACAAACCTTGAGTACTATTTCTATTATGGATATACATAGAGAATACATATATGATCTGATTTTACTGTTATAATATAAAAAAGAAACTAGAGGTGGAAAGGGGATTGTAACAGAAAAAAAAGGGGGAAAGTGGAGGTAAAATGGGGGAAATTACATCTCAGAAAAAGGCAAAGAAAAACTATTATAATTGAGGGAAAGAAGGAAGGGTGACAGATACAATGTGAATCTTATTCTTATAAGATTTGGCTTTAAAAAAAAAGAATATTAGATATATTTGGTTTCACTGAGAAACTTCTCTCACCTGATAGAAAAGTGGGAAAGGCAAAAAGGGAATGGGTAGCCTAAATAGAAGGGAAAACAGAAAGAGTAGGAAAAAGGTATAAGAAAGGGGGAGGGTCTCTAAAGGGGGAGGACTGCTTGAGGCAAGTAGTATTCATAAGTAAAATACTGGGGAGGAGGGAAAGGGGAAAAAGAAAGAGAAAAGTAAAATACACCTGTGCCTACCAATCCTTCTAATAGTGTGCCATTTTATAGATAGTGAACATGGGATGGTCAGCTGTCACAGGTGCTATCCAGAATGTGCCTATATTCTGTTGCTTGGAGTCAGAATCTGGGCAACTATTACCAAATTGCCTATTAGAAGTATGTATCAGTAAACCTGATGCTACTACTTCTCCTGGTTGATAAGTCACACATTGTCTACTTGTATTAGTGACTGGGATATTATCTACTTATTCCCCAGTTTCTCACATCAGTGTATAAATGAACACTGTTTTGTAAGTACTCTCAGGAGGTGAAATGGTGAAGCCTACTGTGCCTGGAGACAAGGGATCCATAGGCTGGAGAGGAACAGATTTCATCTCTCCAGGAAATATCTCAGTAGTCCTAGCTGCATGCAATTCTATTCTCTCCAGTTGTAATCCCTTTCTCCCATCAGGTTGTTTCCTGGCTGATTGATTATATAAATTCTTTTCTCCCATCAGATTGCTTCTTGGCTGATTGGTCATGTCTGAGAACTGAATTTCTAAAGACTCTCTGGGTGTAGCATTGGCTATCATGTCCCAAGTATTTTTTGTTTTGGGTCCTGGGGCTGGGCCCCCCATCCCGTTTCCCTGAATCAATCCACATTCTGATGCCCAATGGAAGCCTCTGTTGCATTTTGAACATGGGATTTTGGGTCATGTTCTCCTACCCTGTTTTCTCACTCTGTCTCTATGCCAATATTGAGCTTTCACATACCCTACTTTATCATATTGAAAGCATTGACGAATGTCTCTGGAAGTCGCTTGCCAAAAGGGACCTTGTCTTCTAGGAAGTCTGCATCATAACCTGTGGCACAGTGTCTTATGATCTCCTCTAAAGGAGCATCATTGTGTAGCCTAGTATAATTCTTCTACAATCCTTATTAGCATTTTCTTTAGCAAGTTGTCTTATCATTTCTGTTGCTGTATTTTCACCAATAATTCATATGACAGCTGTCTGCAGACATCCCACAAAATCAGCAAAAGGTTCTCCTCTATTTCCACGAAGGCTTCTCCTCTGTCCTGTTTACCTAGAAGATAGCCCCATGCTTTGATAGCAGCAGAAGCAATTTGCTCATATGCTGCTATGGGGTAATTAATGTGGGCTGAAGTGTCTGCATAACAACCTATACCTGTTAGTTGCTCACAGATGATTGGTGTATTAATTCCAGTTTGCCTATTTTGTTGGGCTTGTATCCTACAGAGTTCACTATATTCAGAAAGCCACAACAAGTTTTGTCCAGGTTCTCAGCATGTCCTTGCTATAGATTTTCAGTTACTACAGGTTAAAATTTTATAAGACAAATTCTGTAATAACATCTTAACATAAGATAATGTAGACTTGTAAAGAGTGCAAGACTTTTTTAGGACTTTGATAATTTCTAGATTAAAAGGAGTGTATCTTTTCCTTTCTTGACCTGAAGAGTTAAGCTGTTCAATCACAGGATACATTTCTATTCTGCCCTTCCTCTTTGGCTTTAAGTAGTGTCTTTTGCAATGGAGTCATGGAGGGGGTGGTCGCTGGGGGGGTAGGTGCTGGTGATATCACTGCCCCTCCCACTCCTCCTCCTCCCTTCACCTAGGAAGGTGAAGTTGATGGGGGAGTGTCAAGAGCCTGCTTAGATGTAGGTGGAGTTGAAGCTGGGCCGTGAGAGTGAGAATCACCATGTCCTTTAAGTTCACTTAACTTCCCATGCCTTTTGGCAATATTTTCATTACTCTCTCTCTTCTCTTCCTCTTTCTCCACAGGATTCTTTGTTTGACTGTTCTCCTTAGAGCTTTTCTTTTTTCTAGAACTTGAGGGATTCTTTAAGGCCAATTGTATTATGTTGTATATATAGAATGTTTCCTTAGAAATTGAATCAAGACCTTTATCATTGTAGTGTTCACATAGTTGATCTCCTACTAGTTTCCAATTATCTGCCTCTATTTCTTCTTCCTTGAAGAACCAAGGGGACGTGCATTCTAATGTTTCCAAGAGTCCATCCATCTGCTCCCAAGCAAACCTTGCCTCTTTATTAATCTAAGTATGCTTTCTATAGTGCTCCCTTGGGTTAGGGATGGGGAAGGGTGGGGGAGAATCTCTTCCTAATATCTGCCCCATTTCAGCTAGAAAAGGAAAGTTACTAGTTTAGTCCTTAACAAAGTAAGTTCCCTGTTTGTTTATTTTAATACTCACTGTATTTCCTGGTCACTGGAACTTCTTCATTGATATTAGGGTCCTTGGTGCATGTTATATGCCAAATGTAAAGTATGGGCTAGCTCCCTGGAGGGCCTCAGGGTCAGTCAGAGTCAGGATAAATCAAAGTTCTTGGTCTTTAGGAGGAGAAGTGAAGGAGGCAGGCAAGCTGCCACGAGGCTTGCCAAAGATGTATCCTGGATTCTGGAGTCTGGAGTCTTCAGTCTCTCTCCTTCTCATCCTGACGCCACGGTGCCTCTCACTTCTCTCCCTCTACCCTCCAATCCTTGCCTACGATTATCTTACTATCAAACATTCAGCAAGCACCAAGGGTGAGGAGAGATATCATTCATATATATATATGCTAATAGAGCCATTGTCTCACATTGAATAGGTAGCCTTAAATGCTATCTTGCCTGATTCAGAGTTTCAGTCCTCTATATAGCAGTGTTTTTACAAGGCTTATATCCCAAAGAGATCTTAAAGGAGGGAAAGGGACCCGTATGTGCAAAAATGTTTGTGGCAGTCCTTTTTATAGTGGCAAGAAACTGGAAACTGCGTGGATGTCCAACAGTTGGAGAATGGCTGAATAAATTATAGTATATGAATGCTATGGACTATTATTGTTCTGTAAGAAATGATCAGCAGAATGATTTCAGAGAAGCCTGTAGAAACTTACATGAACTAATGCTGAGTGAAATGAGCAGAACCAGGAAATCATTATACACAGCAATAGCAAGACTATACAATGATCAATTCTGATCGACATGGCTCTCTTAAACAATGAGAGGATTCAAACCAGTTCCAGTTGTTCAGCGATGAAGAGAGCCATCTACACCCAGAAAGAGAACAATGGGAACAGAGTGTGGAGCACAACATAGCATTCTCACTCTCTCTGTTGTTATTTGCTTGCATTTTGTTTTCTTTCATAGTTTTTTTCTTTTTCTTCTTTCTTGATCTGATGCAGCAAGATAACTATATAAATACGTATATATATGTTACATATATATATATATGTATATATAGGATTTAACATGTATTTTAACATATTTAACATGTATTGAACTACCTGCCAGCTAGGGGATGGAGTTGGGGAAAGGAGGGGAATATTTGGAATAACAGGTTTTGCAAGGGTCAATGTTGGAAAAATTGCCCATGCATATGCTTCACCAATAATTAAATAAATAAGCGAATGGACAAATGAAAGAATAAATAAATAAATAAATCTTTTCTTAACTTTAGCTTGCTTGGGAGTGAGGGAGATTGAAATGGGGGAAAAGGAATAAAGTAAACAAAATGAGCATTAGAGAACAAAAGAACAATTGACAAGAAAGTAAAGAAAAATTGATATTCATGAATACAATTTCTTCTAATATATATTATCTTGAACTGGTAATTTGTTGTTATATATTTTGAATCCTCGATGCACTCTATTTTGGTTTTTATTTCTTTTCTATTTTTCTGTTTTTCTTACTCTTTTTCAAATAAAATAAATTTTTAAAATTACAAAATACAAATAAAAAAAGTGTTGAATATGACTGAACAATAACAAAGAATAATGCAAAGTTTTCATTCTGTCTTTTATGGAAGAAGATTGAACACTGGAGAGAAGAGAAGCTTATTCATTTTTATCATCATCTCTTGAACAGAGTGTATCACCTAAAGATAGACCACTTATTAAGTGTTTACTATGTGATGATAATAGTATTAATTCTTAGCATTTATATAGTACCTACTATATTAAGCACTTTGCAAATATTATTTCATTTAATCCTTGCAACAACCCTATGAGGCAAGCTCTATTATTTTTCCCATTTTATAGTTGAGGAAATCGAGGCAGACAGAAATTAAGTGACTTGTCTAGGGTTATACTAGGTGATGCTAGATTTAAATTCATGTTTTTTGACTCTATCTCTACTGTTCTACCCACTGCTCTACACAGCTATGTTAGCCACTGTGCTGAGCATTGGAAATATTTGTTGTTCAGTTGTTTCAGCTGTATCTGACTCTTTGTGAACCCACTTGGGGTTTTCTTGGCAAAGATATTAGAGTCATTCACCATCTCCTGGTCTCTTTTTTCTTTTAAACAAATGAAATGAGGCAAATAGGATTAAGTGGCTAGTTAGGGTCTGAGGCCAGATTTGAACTCATGAAGATGAGTCTTTCTAATTCCAAGCCTAGTGTTCTATTTTCTACATCACTTAGCTGCGGAGAATTGGAAACATAACTACAATCAAGATGGTTCCTATCCTTGAGTTTACCTTCTAGTAAAGAAATTCAACATGTAAAAGAGAACTGGAAAATAAAAGAGAAGGGTAGGGAATGGATAGCTTGATTTGGAGTTGGCAGCTGTAAAGTAGGAAGCCTAGTTCTGGATAATTTATGGAAAACTGCTGAGTTTAAGGGGCTGAGTCTAAGGTTCTTATGGGGAACAGGTTGGAATGATAGCTGGATAGGAGGTGGCTTTATATGCAAAGCAGAGGGGTAGCTAGGTGGCGCAGTGGATAGAGCACCCCTCCTGAAGTCAAGAGGACCTGAGTTTAAATCTGGTCTCAGACACTTAACATGACCTAGTTGTGTGTCCCTGGGCAAGTCACTTAACCCCAATTGCCTGAGCAAAAAAAAAAAAAAAATGCTAAGCAGAAAAGTTGATAATAAGCCACTGGAATTTATAGAGTAGTGGGATAAAATATTAGACATGCAACTTGGGTAAATAATTTAGTGTCTGTATGGAGAATTGATTGGAATGGGAAGAGGATAGAAGCAGAGAGAACCAATCAGAAGCCATTATAAAGAAAAAGGTGAAGAGGGCCTCAATTAGGGTAATGGTTGCATGTGTAGAGAAAGAAATAGAAATAAGACATCTTGGAGATAGAAATGATGAATTTGAAATCTAATTGGAAATAAAGAATAAGGGAGAATGAAGTTTCAAAGTAGACATTAAGATTGTGACTAGAAAGATGCCAGTGCACCCAACAGTAAAAAAACAAGCCTTGTATAAAGGCAGGACTTGGAATGGAAAGGAAAACTGAACTCAGTGAGAAGGGAATGAGAATGTCCTAGGAGTTTTTAAGTAACAACTGGCAGTATTTAGGGTGAACTACAAAAAAAAAAAAAAAAAAAAAAAAAAAAAAGCATTGGTGAGTGAAGGCAACAGGGAGAGAGTATGGTAATGGCAGTGGGATGAATGGAGTATTCCTACTCCCCCTCCAATCTCAATGAGTCAAGGTGTATAAAAACTGGTGCAAAAAATACTTGAAAGGATACAGTATCATCTGAGAGAACTGGATTCTAATAAGACTGATCTAAAATGAAGAGAAGATAGAAGTCACACATTATAGCATTTCCTCATTTATAACTTCACAAACAGAGATGCTGAGACTGGGAAGGGCAGCAACATTGAACACAGATTATTAACCTCTTCCAAGAATGCAGAAAAAGATGGAGCTTAGTCTTGGCATATAATTCTTATTTAGAAATTGAAACCAGAGATATTATAAAACAAAAGAAAACTATTACAGAGAATGAATATAATAGGTTAAATAGATATGATAAACAGATAGAAAGATAAGTAAAGATCAGAAGAGATAAATAATAGGAGTGATAATATAATTATGAGTAGAGAAAAGAATGGATTCCAAGAGTAGCTAGAAGAAAGGAAGCATAAAATAAAATTAGATATGAAATCAGAACTCTTGAGAAAAACAACCGAAACAAGAATGAATAGCTTATTGTAGAAGGTAGAAAATTTTGCTCAAATAGTAAGCTTCCTGGGGAAAAAACCAAAATAAAGTAAATGATCTCAATATTTTGTGAGATGTCAAAAAATTCTAAAGCTATAATATATCTACCAAAAAATACAACTGATCTGGAAGAAAGATAAAGGAGACTCATCTGACTCCCTAAAACTTTGATCAGCCCTCCTGTTTTCCTCTTCTGGATGCTATATATCGAACAATCCTAAATGAAAACTGTCCAGAAACATTAGAATCAGAAGCAAAGTAAAAATTAAAATAATCCATTATCACCACTTAAATCAGAAATCAAAAATATCTAGGAAAGATATAGCCCAAATCCAAAATATTGTTGAACAGACTTAAACTTCAGTCCAACAATTTTCATTCAAGTTTCAAAATTCAATAATGCACTGTGACTTATAAATTTTAATTAAAACAAACTTTATTAATAGATTAAAAAAATTGAGGATGATGCTAAATCAAGATAAAATAGTCACCTTCTCTTTCAGAATCAGCACAGGAAATAATGAACTAGATAAAGAAAATATTCCTTAGAGAGTCAAAAGAGCTGAGGTGAATCTATTTATTTAGCGCTATACCAATCAGACTCCCAACAAACTATTTTAATGACCTAGAAAAAAATAACAACAAAGTTCATATGGAAAAACAAAAGGTCAAGAATTTCAAGGGAATTAATGAAAAAAAATCAAATGAAGGTGGCCTAGCTGTACCAGATCTAAAACTATATTATAAAACAGTGGTTGCCAAAATTATTTGGTATTGGCTAAGAAATAGACTAGTTGATTAGTGGAATAGGTTAGGTTCAAAGGACAAAACAGTCAATAACCTTAATATGCTAGTATTTGACAAACCCCAAGACCCCAGCTTTTGGGATAAGAACCCACTGTTTGATAAAAATTGCTGGGAAAACTGGAAAGTAGTATGGCAGAAACTAGGTATTGACCCACACAACACCATACACCAAGATAAGGTCAAAATGGATTCATGACCTAGGCATAAAGAATGAGATTACAAATAAATTAGAGGAACACAGGATAGTTTACCTCTCAGGCCTGCGGAAGAGGAAGGAATTTATGACCAAAGAAGAACTAGAGATCATTACTGATCACAAAATAGAAAATTTTGATTATATCAAATTGAAAAGGTTTTGTACAAACAAAACTAATGCAGACAAGATTAGAAGGGAAACAATAAACTGGGAAAACATTTTTATAGTCAAAGGTTCTGATAAAGGCCTCATTTCCAAAATATATAGAGAATTGACTCTAATTTATAAGAAATCAAGCCATTCTCCAATTGATAAATGGTCAAAGGATATGAACAGACAATTCTCAGATGAAGAAATTGAAACTATGTCTAGACATATAAAAAGATGCTCCAAGTCATTATTAATTAGAGAAATGCAAATTAAGACAACTCTGAGATACCACTACACACCTGTCAGATTGGCTAGAGTGACAAGGAAAGATAATGTGGAATGTTAGAGGGGATGTGAGAAAACAGGGACACTGATACATTGTTGGTGGAATTGTGAATACATCCAGACATTCTGGAGAGCAATTTGAAACTATGCTCAAACAGTTACCAAACTGTGCATACCCTTTGATCCAGCAGTGTTACTATTGGGCTTATATACCAAAGAGATCTTAAAGAAGGGAAAGGGACTATATGTGGAAAAAATGTTTGTGGCAGCCCTGTTTGTAGTGGCCAGAAATTGGAAACTGAGTGGAGGCCCATCAATTGGAGAATGCCTGAATAAACTGTGATATATGAATGTTATGGAATATTATTGTTCAGTAAGAAATGATCAACAGGATGATTTAAAGAAAGGCCTGGAGAGACTTACATGAACTGATGCTGAATGAAATGAGCAGGACTAGGAGGTCATTATATACTTCAACAACAATACTATATGATGATCAATTCTGATGGATGTGGCCCTCTTCAGCAATGAGATGAACCAAATCAGTTCCAATGGAGCAGTAATGAATTGAACCAGCTACACCCAGTGAAAGAACTCTGGGAGATGACTGAGAACCATTACATAGAATTCCCAATCCCTATATTTTTGTCTGCCTGCATTTTTTATTTCCTTCACAAGCTAATTGTACACTATTTCAGAGTCTGATTATTTTTGTACAACAAAATAACTATTTGGACATGTATACTTATTTTGTATTTAATTTATATTTTAACATGTTTAACATGTATTGGTCAACCTGCCATCTGGGGAGGGGGTGGGGGTAAGGAGGGGAAAAATTGGAACAAAAGGTTTGGCGATTGTCAATTCTGTAAAATTACCTATGCATGTAACTTGTAAAAAAAAAAAAAAAAAAGCTATTTTTAAAAAAAAGAGCTGAAGTGAGACTTGTGATACAATTTTCCCCTAGGCTGATCCACTTACATTTCAAGGAGCAGGGGAAAAACAAAAATAAATAGCCTCCTTTTCCTTTGAAGGATCAGCCTAATTCACAAGAGTGATTGTCCATTGTCCATCTAGTTTACAGAGGACTAAGGAGGGCTACTCTTAAGAAAAAAGATAAGAAATAAGGATGAGATGAAAGGGAAAATGAGGAAGAAAAGGATCCAGCCAAAGCTAAGATGAGTTGTAAACAGGACTCCCGTCTCAGTAATAACTAGGCACAGCAGACTGTTCTCTTTTCCCCAGTGAGAGCTCTCAACACTTGATTCTGTTTATACAAATCCAGTACAACCTATTAAAGATTTCAGGTCAAAGGAAAACAAAAATATAGTAAGCATCAAGAAAGAAAGGAACCATTATGAAGATCACAAAAGACCATGTTGCAAACATAATAAAGGAGAGGAAATCTTAAAATATGACCCCAAAAAGGCTTATAACCAAAATAACTCATTCTGCAAAATTGAATATAATCTATAGGGCAAAACCAAAAAAATTTTTTTTACATTTTTTTTTATTATAGCTTTTATATACAAAACATATGCATGGGTAATTTTTCAACACTAACCCTTGCAAAAACTTTTGTTTCAACTTTTCCCCTCCTTTCCTCCATCCCCTCCCCTAGATGACAGGTAGTTCCATATATGTTAAATATGTTAAAGCATATATTAAATAAAATACATGTATACATATTTATACAATTATCTTGCTGCACAAGAAAGATCAGATTTAGGAAGAAGGTAAAAATAACCTGAGAAGAAAAAACAAAAATCCAAGCAAGTTATAACAGAAAGAGTGGAAATGCTATGTTGTGGTCCACATTCATTTCCCAGTATTCTTTCTCTGGGTGTAGCTGGTTCTGTTCATTATAGATCAATTGGAACTGATTTGGATCCTCTCGTAGTTGAAGAAAGCCATGTACATCAGAATTGATCATCGTATAATCTTGTTATTGCCATATATAATGCTCTCCTGGTTCTGCTCATTTCATTTAACATCAGTTCATGTAAGTCTCTCCAAGCCTCTATGTATTCACCCTGCTGGTCATTTCTTTTAGAACAATATTCCATATCATTCATAGATCATACTTTATTCACAAAACCAAAATTTTAATAGAATAGAGCAGAGGTGTCAAACTTGTGACTCCAAAATTGCTAAGGGAATCCCAAATCCCATTATAATATAATTTGGAAATGTTAAAATAAATAAGAATACAAGTAGATAATGTTAATTTATGTTTTTCTAAGTCAAGATGGTGTCAACAGAGATTCATTTCTATTTGAGTTTGACACATTTGAAATAGAGAACTTTCAACTATTTCTGATAAAAAGATCACAGTTGAATAGTATCTTTGAAATGAAAAGATAGGAGAAAATATATTTGAGCAATGGAGAGTAAAAGAAATATGTTAGGAGGAAATCTAGGAGAGGAAGAAAAAGCTATTTTTTATAATTGGGATGGATGACAAACAGTTTACAACATGGAGGAAGATGTACAGGAAACAAGCATCTTCTGAATTTCACTCTTTTCTGAACTGGGCAAAACAGATGAGGAGAGAATCGTCAGAAGCAATACAAACCAACTTCAGAGGACAAATCATAAAGGGAAAATTAAAAGGAGAGAAAGAAGGTGTAACAACTATTGATGAGATCTGAGTCTGGTAGAGAGAAAAGGCAGAGGAGTAATATTTACCTAATTTAATAATGAAGTTTTCACATTGCTTTGCTTTTTAAAAATGTTCTTTTATTATCAGGAACTTAATGACCATCAATAGACATGAACATTTCCAAATACAAAAATCAAAAAAAGATCATAATATACAAATCCATGGATTCCAATTTCATACAGCTTTAAAAAAATTTTAATTTAATTTAATTTTTAATTTATGAAATATAACAAGAATTTTCATGACATAGTATAATAAAATGATAACTGAACATGAAATTACAAATCTATTATGAACATCTTGTTATTCTTTTTAAATATATAATAATATTATTATATTATTAACATAAATTAAGTTGTCCTTTGCATTTCTTTGTTTTTTCTTTGTTTCTCTTTTTCTCTTTCCTCCCTTTTCCTGCCCTAGATATGGCTATTATTAGACACAAATATGTATGCATATACTTGCTTCTATTTCTTAGTTCTGATGCAGATAGCATCTTCCTTGATGTGTCCTTTGTAGTCACTTTTTAAAAAGGATATAAAAAAATTAATGTAATAGTATTAATGTGGTCACAATCCTTTTCTTGGAAGTTCTCAAAACCTCTATTTTTTTTTTAATTTTTATTTTTTTCTGAGGCAATCGGAGTTAAGTGACTTGCCCAGGGTCACACAGCTAGGAAGTGTAAAGTGTCTGAGGCCAGATTTAACTCAGGTCCTCCTGACCTTAGGGCTCTTGCTCTATCTACTTTGCCACCTAGCTGCTCCCCAAATCTCTATTTTGGGGAAAGACTCACTCCAACCATTCTTCATTCCCTGGGGGATGCTACAATACCTCTGAGCAGATACATTATCTTCTCACCTTTTTCATCCTCCATTTTATTTGTTATCTGCCCCCATTAGAACATAACTTTCTTGAAGTCAGGAATTATCTTTCTTTTTTTACTTGTATTTGTATTCCTAGTGTTTATCATAGTTCCTGACATTAAGACATCACTCAAAAAAAGCTTATTGATGGAAAGGCTCAATAAAGACAAAGATAGGAACAATTATAAGAGGATATAATGAAGGGAACAAAACAATTAATAATTATAGCCATGAATATGAATGGCATGAACTTATTAATAATAACAACAACAACAGCTCACATTTGCATAATGTTTCCTATGTGCCAGGCACTATGCTAAGCCCTTTATAATTATTATCTCATTTAACTTTCACAACCACCTTGAAAGGTAAATTCCATTATTATCCCATTTTTACAATTGAGAGAATTAGACAGGTAGAAGCTACATGTTTTGTCACGGGTCACATAACTAGTGAGTATCTGAAGCAGAATTTAAAATTATATTATTTCAAGAAATTTCCCAGTCTTAGTGGCATGATTCCTACTAGTGGAATAGGCTGAAGCTGATAGATCAATTGAATTTAGGAGTTCTGAGTTGCAGTTGGATTAAAACCATAACTTATTCAGCCATTCTCCTGATGGCATCCATTCAGTTTCCAGTTTCTAGCCAAAAAGGGCTGCCACAAACATTTCTGCACATGTGGGTCTCTTCCTCTCCTTTAAAATCTCTTTGGGATATAATCCCAGTAGTAAAACTGCTGGATCAAAGGGTATGCACAGTTTGATAACTTTTTGAACATAGTTCCAAATTGCTCTCCATATTCGCCAGATCCATTCACAACTCCACCAACTATGTATTAGTGTCCCAGTTTTCACATATCTTCTCCAACATTCGTCCTTATCTTTTCCTGTCATCTTAGCTGGTCTGAGAGGTGTGTTGTGGTATCTCAGAGTTGTCTTAGTTTGCATTTCTCTGATTAATAGTGATTTAGAGAACCTTCTCATATAATTAGAAATAGTTTTAATTTCTTTATATGAAAATTGTTCATATTTTTTGATCATTTATCAATTGGAGAATGGCTTGGATTCTTATAAATTCTCTATTATTTTTAAAATGAAGCCTTTATCAGAACCCTTAAATGTAAAAATGATTTCCCAATTTATTGCTTCCCTTCTGATCTTGTCTGCATTAGTTTTGTTTGTACAAAAACTTTATAACTTAATATAATCAAAACTATCTATCTAGTGTTCAATTATGAGTTCCAGTTCTTCTTTGGATACAAATTCTTTTTTTCTTCACAGATCTGAGAGAGAAACTATCCTATGTTCTTCTAATTTGCTTATAATATCATACTTTATGACTAAATCATGAACCCATTTAGATCTTATCTTGATATGCTCATCTACAGTTTAAATAATACAAACGCATTAAAATTTATGTATTATGTAACATATTAAGTAAATATATTCCATTGACCAAAGCTATTTGGGTACCCACACCAAGTTTGGCAAGGAGTCACCAGACTAACTAAAGAGGGAGAAAAGGCAGACTAGGTCAGAAATCAGTTTCTATGATGATGAGCAATGGGAATAGGCTGGCAAGTGGACACTATAATTTCAACCTGGGCAAGACAGGAAAAGTCAATCTCCACAAACAAAAAATAATAAGAAAGATACTTTTAATATAAAAAATTTGAACTCTGCCTTTTAGACCCTCTTTTCTTATATGTGAGTTTTGACCTTATCTTTCCTGGAACCAGATCCCTACACTAATTTCCTATCCCCTTCCTAGGTTTTTCCAAACCATGCCACAGTATGTATACCCTCATTCTACCCCTTTCCAATTCTAGCTTCCCTTTTAATGTTAACTTCCCCTATTAGAATGTCAGCTTTTTGAAGGGAAGGACTATCATTTTTATTTATTTTGCTCTCTCTAACTATTAGCACAATGCCTAGAATATAGTAAATACTTAACAATTTCATTCATTCATAAAAAAAAAAAACCCTCATAAACAAATGCAGGAAAGTCATTTAGTTACTTCAATTTCACAAAAATTGTAATCAAAGGGCATTTGGAGAAAGAATTCAAACTTTAATAGGACAAAAATATAATTCTTAAAAATATATAGATCAAAGAACAAATATAACAAGAACAAAATTTCATCAAAGAAAATGATAGTAATGACACAATCAAGACGCCAACATTTTTGGAATGTAGTCAAAGTAGTCATTAGAGGGAAAATGTGTATTTCAAAACACTTTCATCAACAAAATATAGAAAGCACAGATCAATAACTAAGGTATACAACCAAAAAGACTTAAATATTAAAAATAGAAATTAAAATCAGAAATTAAAAACAAATAACCATTGAACTGAAAAATGAAACTAGAAACTTTAAAAAGCATCTAATAAAAAAGACAAATTGTTTGCTAATTTGACTTTTGAAAAGCAAGGATTCATACCACATACTAAGATAAGGTCAAAATGGGGTCATGATTTAAGCATAAAATGTGATTTCATAAACTAATTAGGGGAGCAGGTAATAGTTTACTTTTCAGATCTACAAATGTGGAAAGAATTTATGACCAAATAATAGATAGAGAACATTACAGGATATAAAACAGATGATTTTTATTACATCAAATTAAAGAATTTTTGCAAAAGAAAACAAATGCAGTCAAGATTATTTTTTTTTCTGGTTATCCAAATGTTCTTCTTTTTTTTAAATAGCTTTTTATTTACAAGTTATACGCATGGGTAATTTTACAGCATTGACAATTGCCAAACCTTTTGTTCCATTTTTTCCCTTCCTTCCCTTCCCCCCCCCCCTCCCCTAGATGGCAGGATGACCGGTAGATGTTAAATATATTAAAGTATAAATTAAATACAAAATAAGTATATGTGACCAAACCATTATTTTGCTGTACAAAAAGAATCGGACTCTAAAATATTGTACAATTAGCTGTGAAGGAAATCCAAAATGCAGGCAGGCAAAAATATAGGGATTGGGAATTCAATGTAATGGTTTTTAGTCATCTCCCAGTGTTCTTTCGCTGGATGTAGCTGGTTCAGTTCATTATTGCTCCATTGGAACAGATTTGGTTCATCTCATAGCTGAAGATGGCCAGGTCCATTAGAATTGATCATCATGTAGTATTGTTGTTGAAGTATATAATGATCTCCTGGCCCTGCTCGTTTCACTTAGCATCAGTTCGTGTAAGTCTCTCCAGGCCTTTCTGAAATCATCTTGTTGGTCATTTCTTACCGAACAATAATATTCCATAATATTCATATACCACAATTTATTCAGCCATTCTCCAATTGATGGGCATCGACTCAGGTTCCAGTTTCTGGCCACTAAAAGAGGGTGCAGTCAAGATTATAAGGAAAGAAAACTGGGGGAGATTTTGATATCAAGTTTCTCTATTAAAAGTCTTTCTTTCTCAAATATATTAAGAACCAAGACAAATTTATAAGAATACAAGTAACGGGATAGATAGGTGGTGCAATGGATAGTTACTAGTCCTGGAGTCAGTAGACCTGAGTTCAATTCTAGCCTCAGGCACTTGGCAGTTATGGGTAGTGTGTCCCCCAGCAAATCATTTAATTCCTTGCAAAACTAAGAAACAAGAATATATCATTCCCCAATTGATAAATAATTAGAGGATATGAACAGAGAATTTTCAAAAGGAATCAAAACTATTTATTGACATGAAAAAAATCTCTGAAACACTATTGATTAGGAAAGCAAATTAAAACAACTGGGAGGTTAATACTTTACACCTAGCAAATAGGCTAATTTAACAGAAAAGGAAATAACAAATGTTGGAGAAAATGTGGAAGAATTAGGACACTAATGCATTGTTGATGGAGTTGTGAACTAAAATAATCATTCTGGAGAACAATTGGGAATCATGCCCAAAAGGCTATAAAACTATGTATATGTCCTTTGACCCAACAATAGCAATACTAGGTCTTATCCCAAAGAGGTCAAAGAAAAAGGAAAAGGACCTATATGTGGAAAAATATAGCAACTCTTTTTGGATGGCAAAGAATCAGAAATTGAGTCAATTAGGGAATAGCTGAACAAATTGTGGTATATGACAGTGATGGAATACTGTTATGCTATAAGAAATGATGAGCAAGATGCTTTTAGAAAAACCTAGAGAGACATGAACTGATATAAAGTGAGATGAATAGAATCAGGAGAACATTGAACACAGTAGTAGCAATATGGTATAATGATCAGCTTAGTTATTCTTAGCAATAGAATTATTAAAGACAATTCTAAAGGACCCATGATAAATAATGCTATCCTCCAAAGAGCTGATAGAGTTTGATTGCAGATTAATTTTACACTTTATTTTTCATGGAGGGATTTTTGTTTATAAAAACCTATATCAAATTTCTTGCTTTCTCAGTGAAGAGGGAATGGAAGAAGGAAGGGAGAGAATTTGGAACCCACACTTTTTTTTTAATTTAAAAAAATGCTATTAATTTTAAATTTAAATACTAAAAACAAAAAACAAAAAGGAGAACATTTCTGTGTGTACAGCATTACATAAAAGATAATCCAATATAAAACCAGGAATTACCACTTCACATTGTTTATCTAAAAAACCCAGCCCCATGTAAGAAATACTAAGTATCACTTTCAAAGGTATACTGCTTTTCTGTTTTCTTATGAGTTTTTCTTTTCTTCTCTGTTATGCACTTATTTTTCTTCCTCTCTCCTCATTTCAGCCTAGAGAAGGCTACCACTAGACACAAATTTTGTGTGTGTGTGTGTGTGTGTGTGTGTGTGTATAAAACCATATTATACAGAATGGGATAAAGACAGAGGGAAAGGGCGGGATGGAGGGAGAAGATAAGAGAGAGATCCTTGGTGTAGTTGTGGGGTGAGTGTAGATGTTGAGTAATAACTAGGCAATATGTCAGTCATATTAATACTATTTTAGATGTATGTGTATGTCTGTATATGCATAGGTATATATGTGTATATGTATATATATATGCAGGTGCAGATGAATGTGTATACATATGCACACACATAAATATATCTGTGCTTAACTGTAGCCTGCCTGGAGGGGGCGGGCGGGGAAGAATCAGGAGAATGTAAAAAAATATATATATATATATATATATAAAGTAATAAGTGAACAGCAGAGAAAAAAAGAAAACCTGCAAGAGAGCAAAGAAAATTTCTGAATATATCTTTTATTATTACATATGCTTTCTTAAAATGGAAATTTATTGTTATATACTATGAATCCTCCTTTATATTCTGCTGTGCACAAGACAATATTTTTTTCTTTTTCTGCCTTTTTTTCTTTTTTCTATTTTGTATTTGTTTTAAATAAATAGATGTTTTTTAAAAAATCACATTGCACCTATTTTTATTTATCAGTTCTATCTTTGGAAATGGATAGCATTTTACTTCATATGCTATTTGTAATTGATTTGAGTATTTATAATACTAAAAATGATTTAATTTTTTAAAATTGTTCTTAGAACAATATTGCTACTGCATACAACTTAGTTTTAGTTCAGATCATTTCATTCTTCATTATTTCATGCAAGTCATTACATGTTTTTCTAAAATCAACCAGCTCATCCTTTCTTATAGCACACTAATATTCCATTACAAGCATGTACCATAACTTGTTCAGCTATTTCCCAATTGACTAGCATCTCAATTTCCTGTTCTTTGCTGCCACAAAGACAACTGTCATAAATATTTTAGAACATATAAGTTCTTTTCCTTTTCCCCTAATCCCTTTGGGAAACAGACCTAGTTAGTGGCATTGCAGCTCAAAGGGTAGAGCGGTTTAATAACTCTTTGGGCATAATTCCAGATTGCTCTCCAAAATGGCTGGATCAGTTCACAGTTCCACCAACAATGAATTAATGTCACAAGTTTTCCACATCTCTTCTAATACTTGTTGCTTTCTCCTATCAATTTATTTATTTTGATAAGTGTAAGATGATATCTTGATATAGTTTTAATTTGCATTTCTCTAATTAATAGTGATTTAGAACATTTTTATATGACTGTAGTTTTTATTTCTTTATTGAAAATTGCCTGTTCATATTCTTTGACTATCAATTGGGAAGTGGCTTGTATTTTTATAAATTCTTATAAATATATATAAAATATATAACTTCTTTATATATCTGAAACATAAGATCATCATTTGAGAAACTTTCTATGATTTTTAACCAATTTTCTGTGTTTTTTTTCCAATTTTTGGCTATATTGGTTTTATTTTTACAAAGATGTTTTAATTTCATTTAATCAAAATTACCTATTTTATACCCCACAATGCTCTCTATAACTTGTTTATTCATAAATTGTTTTTCCTATCTTTAAGTCTTATAGATGATATATTCAATGTTCTAATCTTCTTATGTTATTCTTTTTACATATGGGTCATATTTCCATTCTGACCTTATTTTTGTAAATGGTATAAACTATTAGTCTATGTCCAATTTCTCCCAGCTTTCCCAACAATTTTTTTTTACCAAATAATGAATTTTTATCCCAAATTTAAATTTTTACATTTGTCAAATACAAAGTTGCCATAATCAATTGCTTCTGTAAATTGTACATCTACTCTATTCATTGATCTATCTTTCTTAGATAGTACCCAGATAGTTTTGATAATTACTGACATAGTATAGTTTAAGATCTGGTACTACCCAACTTGCTTCCTTTTCATTGTTTTGCATTAATTATTTTGCTTTTCTTGATATTTTGTTCTTCCAAATGAATTTTGTTATTTTTCTAGCTCAGTAAATAATTTTTCTGATAACTTAATTGGCTTAGTATTAATAAATAGATTGGTTTAGATTATATTGTATTTTTTTATTATTTGGCTCTGCTCATTCATGAACAACTAATATTTCTCCAGTTATCTAAATCCAGCTTAATTTGTATAAAAGTATTTTATAATTATATTTATATTAGTTCCTAAGTTTGTTTTGGTAGGTATACTTCAAGGTATTTTTTACTGTTTACAATTATTTTTCTCCTTGCAGGGGTATGGTGATGATATATAGAAAATTATGTGGGCAATTTATTTGGTAATTTATGTGGGTTTATTTTTTATATCCTGCTATTTTGCTAAAATTATTGTTTCCATCAACTTTTTAGTTGAATCTTTAGGATTTTCCAAGTCTGTTATTAAATTGTCTGCAAAAAAGAGATAGTTTTAATTACTTCATTGTCCATTCTGATTCCTTCAGTTTCTTTTTTTCTCTTAGCACTATTGCTAATATTTCTAATACAATATTGAATAATATTAATGACAATGTGCATTCTTATTTCATTCCTGATTGTAATTGGAAGATTTTTTAGCTTGTTTGCTAAACACAATGTTTACTGATGACTTTAGGAAGATGTTTCTGATCATTTTAAGGGAAAATTCTTTTATACCTATATTTTCAAGTAT
Organism: Antechinus flavipes; assembly: GCF_016432865.1. NCBI lineage: Eukaryota > Metazoa > Chordata > Mammalia > Dasyuromorphia > Dasyuridae > Antechinus > Antechinus flavipes. The sequence continues at coordinate 167,103,879 of NC_067401.1, forward strand.
TTTTAATAGGAAAAGTGTACTTTATCAGAAGATTTTTTTCTGCATCTATTGGGAGAATCATAAAATTTTTGTTACTTTTGTTATTGGTATAATCAATAATCACTAAAAAATTAGTGATTTTTCTTATGTTAAACCATCCCTGCATTCCTGGCATAGATCTCAGTTGGTCATAATGTATAATCTTTTTAATACATAGTTGTAGTTTCATAGCTAACATTTTACTTAAGACTTTTGTATCCATATTCATTAATGTAATTGAGCTATGATTATCTTTCTCTGATTGTGCTCTTCCTGGTTCAGGTATCAGTATTGAATTAATTTGTTTCTGAACTGAATTGTACTGATTTTTATTTTTTTCATAAAGGAGTTTTGTAGAAGTCCTTCTTTGTTTATTATTCCAAATAATTTATTTAATATTATAATTAATTGATCATTAAATGTTTGATAGAATTCACTTGTAAATCCATCTGGTCCTGATATTTTTTCTTAGGAAGTTCATTCATGATCTATTCAGTTTCTTTTTCTAAACTAGGTTTATTTAGCTATTCTGTTTTCTTTTTTCTTAATCTATGCTGTTTGGTTTGCATTTTTTGAGGATATTTTTCTATTTCACTTATATAAGTGAAGTTTATTGACATTTAATTGGGCAAAATAATCCTTTGATTTCATCTTCATCAGTGACATAGTCATCCTTTAAATTTTTCCTTTTTTGTAAGGTAACTGGGTTTAAGTGACTTAACGAGGGTCACACAATAAGTGTTAAGTATGAGATGAAAGATTTGAATTATCATGTTCCTGACGCCAAGGCTGGTGCTCTATTTACTCATTGGACCATCTAATTGCCCCTACCCTTTTCATTTTTAATACTAGTGATGTGATTTTCTTCTCTCTTTTTAAAAATTGTAGAGCGCTGGAACTCTGGAGAAGTATACTTGAAACAAAGTGTTAACTCAGTGGAATTGATGAGATAATGGTTTTCCAGTTCACATATGTACTTAGTACTTAGTATGGTGATGTAATGGTTCTCTAGTTCACATATATTCCGTATACTGTAATGATGTAATTATAATAGGGTATTTAAAATGGGAACAAGGTCAGACTCCAGGGGAAACTGGTTGAGACTGTCAGACTGTCAGACTGCTGGATGAGACTGGGTTAGACTGAGACTGAGTCAGACTATGACAGACACAGACTGTGTAAAAAACAATAAAGACTTTAGACTCTATTCTTGTCCATTCTCTTAGTGTCTATCCTGCTGAGACCAAGGCCCTTCCAGAGGACCTCCACAAAGCTAGCCCAAACATTACAAAAAAGGGTATTTATTAACCAGTGGTTTATCTATTTATTTTATTGTTTTTTTCACAAACCACTTCCTAGTTTTATTGATTAATTCAATGGTTTTCTACATTCAATTTAATTGATCACATCTTTAATTTTTAAGATTTCCAAGTTGATGTTTAGTTAGAGATTTAAAATGTGTTCCTTTTCTAGTTTTTTAAAAATTGTATAGGCAATTTATTGAACTATTCTTTTTCAATTTTATTGATATAAGCATTTAGAGATATACTTTTTCTTCTGATTACTGCTTTAGTAGCATCCCATAGGTATTGATATATTGTGTTATTATTGTCATTCTCTCTAATGAAATTATTGATTATTTCTTTGATGTATTCTTTAATTCACTAATTTGTTTAGTTTCCAATTTGTTTTTAATTTGTGTTTCCCTGGTCCATTTTTAATTTAATTTTTATTGCGTTGTGATCTGAAGAGGGTGCATTTAATTTTTTCTGTTTTTCTGCATCTAACTACAAAGGTTTTATGCCACTTTGTCCATGCTTTGTCATGATGCTTTTTACATAAGAAATTCTTACGTGATTCCAAGTATATAGATATGTAAAAAACAAACTGAACATTTACTGATAATCAATCATAATTTTGCAACTCCCAATTCAGTTATAAAACCCCATGGGGTCATGAATCCACACATATTTATTTACCCATATTCAAGAAGCTAGGCCCTAATACATAGTTAGTTTTTGTAAAGATATCAAATACCACTGAGAAAAAGGTATATCCCTTTTTATTCCCATTCGGTTCTCTCCAAATATCCATCTTATCAGGGTTATCTATGATTTTATTCACCTTCTGGACTCTTTTCTTCTTTTTGCGGGGTTAGATTTATCTAATTCTGAGAGGTAAAGGCTAAAGTACTACTCACTATTATAGTACAACTTATTTCCACATGTAAAATATATTATTTGGTATAAGTTTAGCATTGATATTGTTTCATTTTCCATGGTACCTTTTATCACAATGTAGTTTTCCTATTTATCTCTTTTAATTAAATCTATTTTATCTTCAATTTAGTCTGAGATAATGATTGATTGATACCCTTGTTTTTTTTTAACCTCATCATCTACTCCGCCCTTTATTTTAACTCCATGTATATCTCCCATTTAAAATGTTTTATAAACAATATACTGTTCAATTCTGATTTTAATCCATTCTATCTATGTCTGTTTTATAGACAAATTCATCCTATTCACATTCAAAGTTACAATTACTTGTTGTGTATTTCCACTCATCCTATTTTTTTCTGTTTATTCTTTTCATCCTCTTGTTTAATCCTAACTCCCTATAGTCTGATTTACTTCTAACCGTTTTTTCTTTTACCTTCCTAATCTGAATCATTTTAAAAATCCTTCTTCTTTATCCTCTGTTAAACATGTGTACTTCTGTTTAGAAGAACACTTTATACATTTGTAGTTGTATATGTTTTTCCCCTTTTTAACCAAGTTCTGATGAGAATAGGGTTCTAGCACTACCAGTCCTCCAACTCACCTGTTTTCATTATAACAATTCTTCCATCCATGCCTCATTTGTATGAGCAATTGCTCCACTTCTGTCTATCCAATTTTATTTCCATTATACACAACTCAATCCCAAGCCTTCTATTTATATATGTTCCTTCAAACTACTCAAGAATGATAATATTCTTAAGCATATGGGTGACATTTTCCCCATATATGAAGTAAACATTTTGATTTTATTGAGTCCCTTATAATTGAGGTTTAATGATTATCTTATTTTTCTTCTAAATCTTATGTATATCAAATTTTCCATTGAGTGCTAATATTTTTGTCACAAATATCTGAAAATGTTTCAATTTATTAAATATCTTTTTCCCCCCATTTAGGATTATACTCAACTTATTTGGTTAAGTTATTTTTGGTTGCAAACCCAGTAACTTTGCTCTTTGAAATATAATGTTTTACAGGGCAGGAAGGTGGCACAGTGAATAGAGCATTGGCCTCTGGGGACAGAAGGAACTGAGTTCAAATCTGCCCTGAGATACTTGACATTTACTAGCTGTGTGACCCTAGACAAGTCACTTGACTCTGATCGCCTCAGGAACATATCTCTTTCTATATATATATATTCCAAACCTTTCTGTGTTTTATATAGGAGCAGCTAGATCTTGTCTTATACTGACTTTAGTTTCACAATTTTTTTTTTTCTTGTTGCTTATACCATTTAACTCTTAACTGGGAACTTCAAAACTTGGCTATGATGTTCCTGTGAGTTTTCATCTTGAGATTTTCTTCAGATTGTGATCAACATTTTTTCCTACTTCTAGAATTTGTTTTAGAACTTCAGAGCAATTTTCTTTGATGATTTCTTGCAATATCATATCTAGATTCTTTTTAAAAATCATAACTTTCAGGTAGTTCAGCAATTCTTATATTGTTTCTCCTTGATCTGTTCTCTAGAGTTTTTTTAAAATTTTTTTTATTTTACTCCAGTTACATTTAAAACATGTTTTTACATTTGTTCTTAAAACTTTCAGTTTCAGATTCTCTCCCTAATCCTCATCCCCAATTCCCATTAAGAAAGTACATGTGAAGTTATGTAAAACATTTTCATTAAAGTCATGTTGTGAAAAAAAACAAATCTCCCCCCGAAAAAAAATACTTTCAAGTCTGTCTGTCTCTCTGTCTGTCTGTCTGTCTCTCTCTCTCTCCTCTCCATAATAATAACAAAGGGACCCTCAGGGAATGGGATAAAGAACCGATCATGCAACAAAGTCTGCAGAGGTGACATTAAACACTTCAAATTCAGCTTTTATCAGAAGAATAAAACCCAACATTAACCCTAAATATAGAAGAAGAAATTGTTAGGAGGAGGACAAAGCTTGGAGGACATTTAATAGGAAGGTATATTAATAGGAAAGAATGACATTTTGGTCATAAAGGAAATTACTGGATTCCTTAGACTTGTTTTACTGTATTCTTCCTACTTCATTTTTTACTATAATAAATAGCATACTTGGAATTACCACTATCATTACTTTGATGATGATAATAACTACTACTATTCCCATTACTACTACTAGAATTTACATAGTACTCTGGGATTTGAAAAATGTTTTGCCTATTATTTGTCTTTTAGTTTTCATCCTTGAATGTCCTTTGAATGACTTTAATTAGTTGGATAACTTGCCAAATTTTCTTTAAACAGGTTTTGTCCTCCACTGCTTTACTTTAGGAGTTAATAGTGATTGTTCATCAGCTTCTCTTCATAAGATTTTACAAACAAGATTATGCTACAACCCAATGTTGCCTTTGTCAATAAGCCAGATGTTTGGTGACTAAAATGATTTATGGATTCTTTTGATCTCCTTATGAAAATTAACATTAGCTTAACTTCTTGATAAAATTATTATAAGTGGTATTGATATGATTTTTTATTTCATTGTTGTGATATGAATAATTATGGGAGTTATATGATATATAATTTAAACTATTTAAGCCTGAATCATTGAATAAGTTATTAAAAATTAAAAATTGACAATTGACAATAGACATAAAGGAATCACAAAGAAATGTAAAAAGGCAAGCATAATAAAAAGCACTCTTTAAAAACCATAGGTAAATACTATAAGATATTTAAAAGGAAATTAAAAACTATGCTATGAAAATTAATCTTTAAAATTAGACACAATGGATTTCATCCTTTTAGGAGAAAAATATGATCATAGTATTCAAACTTCAGAAGAAAAAGAAAAAAAAAGAGAAAGATACAGACCAATATCACTAAATATATATATATATATATATGTATATATATATATATATACATATATATATATATATACATATATATATATATATTATATATATATATATGTATATATATATATATATATATATATATATATATATATATATATATATATATATATATATATATATTTGAGATAATTGGGGTTAAGTGACTTGCCCAGGATCATACAGCTAGGAAGTGTTAAGTTTCTGAGACCAGATTTGAACTCAGTTCCTCCTGCTCCCAGGGATCAGTGCTCTATTCACTGCAAGCAGCATATATTTTTTAAAATTCCCTAAAAACAACTTGAATTTGTACCAAGGATACAAGGATGATTCAACATTGGAAAAATTATTATTATAATTGATCACATAAACAGTTTCAATTAAATATTGGAGACAGATTACAAAGAATTGAGAAATGACTGATAGGGTAAGAAGTTGAGGCAGCAAATGCAGATAATTTATTCTAGGATTTGGCCAGATAATTTAGCTGAAAAAGGATGACATGCATATATATATGTTTATATATTTATATATGCAAATATATGCCATTCTTTCTCAAATTCCTGAAATAAATGTGTGTATATATGTATGTATAATATAAATAAAACTGTATATAGTATGTATTATATATGTGTATACACATATATGTGATAGTTTGACAAGGTGGTAGAATCTTGTAAAAGTTGTTTTTTTCTTTTTTTTGGTTAAGATTGAGGAATCTTAGGTGAATTTTTAGGTATCAGGGAAGGAACCAGTAGATAGGAAGAGATGAAGATTAAAGAAAGGGAAGGATGATTGTGAGACAATCTACTGAATCCTCTGAAATCAGCACAATTTTCAAAGTTAATTTAATAAAATGTTTATCTTAAAGAGGGAAAAATGAAGAATGGAAAAAATCAGAGATAGTAATATAAAAAAGGAAGGCAATCTTTATCCATATATTTGTTTTTCAATATTCAAAAATGAATATGCTCTCTGTACATATCAAGAGAATTTGAACTCAGGTCTTCCTAATTTCAAGTCCAGTGCTCTATATACTGTCCTGCCTATCTTAAATGAGATAACACATATAAATCACTTTGAAAATCCAAAAGCAGCATGCAAATGTTAGATATTTGTTTTAGCTAATTTTCTAAGCAATTTACCACAAAACAAAACAAAATCTTTTTCATTTCATAGAGCAAAAGATTATCAAAATGTTACCATAAACATTCTCCCCCAGGAAGATGCTTTTCATGTATGATCATCCCACAAAATTCTTTTTCAGATCATATACAAAAATATCATTGTTTAGTAAATGATGACTTGGTTATCAATATAAAATCAGGATATGTATAAAATAGGCATAAAATAATAAAGATGATAATACTCCCTAAACTAATCTATTTATTTAGTGCTATACCAATCAAACTCCTGAGAAACTATTTTACTGAACTAGAAAAAATAACAAAATTCATCTGGAAAAACAAAAGGTCAAAAATTTCAAAGGAATTAATGAAGAGGAAAGCAAATGAAGGTGGTCTAACTGTACCAGATCTAAAACTATACTATAAAGCAGTGGTCATCAAAACCATTTGATACTGGCTAAGAAATAGACTAATTGATCAGTGGAATAGGTTAAGTTCACAGAACAAAATAGCCAATAACAATCTAATTTTTGGCAAACCAAAAAACCCTACTTTTTGGGATAAGAATTCACTATTTGACAAAAACTGCTGAGAAAATTGGAAACTAGGATGGCAGAAAGTAGGCATAGACCCATACCTAACACCATATACCAAGATAATGTTGAAAGGGTTCATTGTCTAGATATAAAGAATGATACTATAAACAAATTAGAAGAACATAGGATAATTTACCTTTCAGATTTGTGGAGGAGGAAGGAATTTATGACCAAAGAAGAACTAGAGATCATTACTGATCATAAAATAAATAATTTTGATTATATTAAGTTAAAAAGTTTTTGTACAAACAAAACTAATGCAGACAGATTAGAAGGGAAGCAATAAACTGGGAAAACATTTTTACATTCATAGTTTCTGATAAAGGTATCATTTCTAAAATATATAAAGAATTAACTGAAATTTATAAGAATCCAAGCCATTCTCTAAATGATAAATAGTCAAAGGATATTTTCAGATATTTTTCAGAAAATTTCAGACAATTTTCAGATAAAGAACTGAAACTATTACTAGTTATATGAAAAAGTGCTCCAAATCACTATTGATCAGACACACGCAAATTAAGACAATTCTGAGATACCCCTACATACCTGTCAGATTGGCTAAAATGACAGGAAAAAATAATGACGAATGTTGGAGGGGATATGCAGGGGTCAATGTTGGAAAAATTACCCATGCATTTGCTTTGTGAATAGAAAACTTTAATAAAAAAAAAAAAAGAGAGAGAGAGAAATAAGGATTGAGAAAAAGCTGTTAGACTTTGCACTTAAGAGATCAGTTAGATGGACAGAAGCAACTACACCCAAAGAAAGAACACTGGGAAATGAATGCAAACTGCTTGCATTTTTGTTTTTCTTCCCGGATTATTTATACCTTCTGAATCCAATTCTCCCTGTGCAACAAGAGAACTGTTCGATTCTGCAGACATATATTATATCTAGGATATACTGTAATCTATTTAACATGTAAAGGACTGTTTGCCATCTGGGGGAGGGGGTGGAAGGAGGGAGGGGAAAAATCAGAACAGAAGTGAGTGCAAGGGATAATGCTGTAAAAAATTACTCTGGCATGGGTTCTGTCAATAAAAAGTTATTTTAAAAAATTAAAAAAAAAAAGAGATCAGTTAGAATAATTATTTGAAGGAATTTGGAAAGGTTTGGGGAAGAGCTCAGGTTTTAACCCCACCATCTTGGCTCTGCCTCCCCCACTTAAAAGATCATTGGCAACTGTGGAAAAAGCTATTTCAGTGAATGAAATCAGAAGCCAGACTAAAAAGAGAATGAAAGGGAAGCAAGTGAAGAAACCAATCGTAGACAACCCTTTCAAGATTATGAACCTTAAAAGGGAACAGAGATGGGACATAATTATAGCTAGCAGAGATGGACTGATCAAGGAATGGTTTTTTTAGGACGAGTGAGCCATGGATATTAGTGAGACAATTAGACATTGATTAGTGAAGGAAGCAGACAATAGATAGGGAGAGATGAAAGATGATGTAAAGGGAAATCTACTGGTGAAGACAAGATGGAATGAGATCACTTGTGTATGTAGAATTGTTAACCTTGGCAAGGAAAAAAATCTACCTCTTCCTGTGAGACAGGGATGAAGGAGAAAGTATTCAAGAATGATATGATATGAAAAAGAGGAGAGAAGAGAAACCTCTTAGAAAATGACCTCAATTTTTTTCAATACAAGGTTCTCTGCTGAGAGAATGGGGGAGGGGAAGGATCTATGAGAGGACTGAGGAAGAATGAAAAGGTTTGGGAAAGCTGCTCTGGTGAATAGGATTGTAAATTGATCTGAGAAGAATTGCCTTCCTGTAGTAAAAGCCCAGTTGATATTAATAGGATAAATTTGTAGAGGACCAAGTTAGTATGGTTTTTAAAAATTTACCCCCTGTTTCTTTTAGTAAATATGATAGGAACAAATGCAGCAGATGGTAGAATTAATCCTTGGCTGAGCCTTGGCAAGGCAAGATCAGTAGTAAGATAAGGGGGCAAGGGATTCAAGGGAATAGGATATTGTAGAGTTGAACCAGTTCACTACAGGGTCAAGATGAGGAAGAGAGAAGGATATAGCCAATGCAGGCAGGGGTGGTGATCTGGAAAAGTTGGGTCATGGAGGGATTGGAGATCATGGTGAGAATGAAGGATTAGTGGTTGTAAGACAAAGGGAAAACTGAAATGATAACACATTATGATTTTAAAAATTTTAGAGTTTGTGAACATGGATGTAGAACATCTGAGAGTGATAGAACAATCAAAGGTATGAATATTTTGTGTAAGTAGGTGGAGTGGAGGAGTAGGCCATTAGGACATTAGGATACTTATGTCTACATAGACATAAATGGATAGATGTGTGTGTGTGTGTGTGTGTGTGTGTGTGTGTGTGTGTATCCTAGCATGAGGATAAGTGAGACATGAGCAATTTGTGAGCAAGAAAGCAGCCAATTGATAGGGAGGGATGAAAAATGATGTAATGGGAAATCTGTTGCAGAAGACAAGATGGAATGAGGTCACTTGTGGAGGGGGAAGGAAGGAATGGGAAAAGGATTTATTAAATACCTACTATCTATCAGGCATATTATTAAGCACTTTAAAAATATTATCTCATTGAATACTCACAACAACAGGTAAATCCTGTTATTATCCCATTTTACATTTGGCCTAATGACTTGCCAAGGACTATAGAGCCTTTAAGTATCTGAGTCTATATTTAAATTCAGGTTTTTCTGACTTAAAGCCCAGAGTTTTAGCAATCAACAAGCAATGTTAAGCACCTAAGATGTTCCAGGCATTGGGCTAAGCACTACAGATAATAGAAAAGAGGTAAAAAACCAGTCTCCACCCTTAAGGATTTCATATTATAATGGAAGATACAAATATGTAAGCAAACAAATATATACAAACATACAATCTATGGGATAAGTAGGAAATAAGGAAATAAGAGAGGGAAGATGCTTGAATTAAGGGGAGTAGGAAAAGGTTTCCTAAAGAACAGATTTTAATTGGGATTTAAACCAAATGGAGCAGGTAGGTGACCCAATGGATAGAACACTGGAGTCAGGAGGACCTGAGATCAAATCTAATCTCGGACACTTGACAATTACTAACTATATGACCTTGGGCTCTCCCCCTCACTATCCAAAAAAAAAAAAAAAAAAAAAAAAAAAAAAAAGGCAATAGATGAAGTGAGTAGGTAAGTAGTCCAGGCATGGGGAACAGTCAGAGAAAATGACTGGAGCCTCTATGAAGTATCTTATTTTTGGAACAACAAGGAGGCCATTGTTACTAGATCCAAGAGGATATGGCAGGAAATCAAGTGTAAAAAGACTTGAAAAGTAGGAGGGAGCTAAGTTAAGAAAGGCTTCGAATGCCCACAAAGAATTTTGTATTTAATCCTGGAGGTGTTTGGGAACCACTGGAGTTTAAGTGAATTGGGAAGAAGATGACATTGGTGGATCTGTGCTTTAGGGAAATCCTTTTATTTGTTGAATAAAAAGTGGATTGAAGTGGGGGAGAGACTTGAGGCAGGAAGACCCACCAGAAGGCTATTATAATAAACAAGACATGAGTTATTGAGCACCTGCACTAGAGGAGTGGCAGTGTTAGAGCTGAGAAAGGGGAACATTTAAAAGATGTTGCAAAGATGAAATTAAGAGATCTTGGCAACAAATTGGATATTTGGGATGGTGGTGAGAGACAGTGGAGAGTCTAGGATGATTCTTAGGTTGTGAGCTTGAAAGATTGGGAGGATAATGTTGCCCTCTTCAGTAGTTGGGAAGTTAGGAGGGTAAAGGATTTTGGGGAAAAATAATTAAGTTCTTTTTTAGATAGGTTTAGTTTAAGATTTCTACTAGACATTCCATTGGAAGGAAGGAAGGCAATTGGATATGTAAGACTGGAGGTTAGCAAATGTAGATTTGAGAATCATCAACTAAAAATGGTAATTAAATCTATGGAACTTAATAAGATCATCAAGTGAAGTAGTATAGTGAGAGAAGAGAAGAGGATTCAGGGCAGAAGCCTGAGAGACATCTATAATTAGAGGGAATAATCGGAAAGAGTATTCAGCAAAAGAGACTGAAGAGTGGCTAGATAGGTAGGAGGAAAGTCAGGAGGGAGTGACTCCCAGTGTCCTACAGTGAAGAGCATCTCAATGAAGTGTCAAAGGCTGCAGAGAGAATGAAGACTGAACAAAGGCCATTGGATTTGCCAGCTAAGAGATCATTATAGTAACTTTAGAATGAGAAATTTCAGCGAAATGATAAAGTTTAAGACAGACTATAAAGGGTTAACAAGTTGTAGATAGACTTTTCAAGGAGTCACAGAGGGCAGAGGAGATATAAGATATTAGTGGAGATAGAATGATCAAATGAGAGTATTTTTCCCAATGAGGGAGACATGGGCATGTTTGTAAGCAATAGAGAATGAGTCAGTAGACAGAAGGGATTGAAAATAAATAATAGAGTGGGGATGATAGAGGGAGCAATCTGTAGGAGGAGACAAGATGAAATCTCTCTAGAAAGATTGTGAGTAGGTTCTATACTCATTGAGGAAGGATAGTGCCCTGGAGAAAGGTATATTCTGGCTATCAGAATGTTGATTAGGTGATAAATATGGAATAAGAATCAAAAGAAGAGAGGAAGTGGCTTTTCCATCCCCTCACTATGACTGATTGGGGGCTAAGAATGAAAGTGTTGGAGAGGCTGACCAGGAAAGTTTTGTCATCAGAAGAGAGCTGTTTTATTGAGTGCAAGAAATGGGAAAAGGAAGAAAGGGAAAGGTTTGCTATGGATGCAAATATGTTACCTATAGAGCAAGCATTCCAGAGAGTATGGTGGAAAACGTGGGTAATTTTGATTTAGAACGGTATGGATCTCTGTGTGTATGTGTGTGTGTGTGTGTGTGTGTGTGTGTGTGTGTGTGTGTGTGTGTTGGGTGGGGAGAGAGTCTGCTTGAAGGGGATGGAAACACAGGTGTGAGCAGTGAGCTACAGGCGTCAGTATTTATACAATAAAGGTAAGGAGTCCAGAATCATGGCATGGGGAAGTTATAGCAAGGAGTGAGTGAGCTAATCATCGAGAAGTAAGTTCAGGCAGGTTGTTATTATCTCCAGGGGTCAGACAGGTAAATGTATAGCAGGTGGATAGAAAAGAGTGAACACTGAAGCTAGGTTTTCTCAGGATATGGAAGTCTCAGGTAAGAAATTACCAATTATTGAGTCAGTCTCAAGAGTCCTTCCAAGGTGAGAGCAGTGGTATAAGGAAAGGAGACCATTTTTCTTCCCCTGCCATGGGTGCAAGGCAGTTGGTGTGAAGTAATAGCAGACCAAAAAGGATGTCAAGCAAATCAGTGGATCAGTGATCCAGGCAAGGACCAGGATGTTACTTTTATTTTTTTTCTTAAACACAAATTACCTGGTATAATGAAAAGAGCACTGAGTTTAAATCCTGGCTTTCATATCCTTACAGGGTGAACTTGAATAAGTCTCTTAGTTTCTCTGCCTCTCACTTTTCTCATATGTAAAATGTAAATAATATTATCTTCCACAATTGCTTTACAATTGTTGTGAGGAATAAATAAAGTACTTTGTAAACCTTATGGTGTTATCAACAGCTATGTGTAGGTTTTTTTTTTTTTTTTTTTTTTTTTGCTTGGGTTTGTTTTTTGGGGGGAGGGAAGGCAATCAGAGTTAAGTGACTTTCTCAGGGTCACACAACTAGTAAATGAAACTACTAATAATTTGAATTCAGATTCTCCTGATTCCAGGGCTAATGCTCTATCCACTGTGCTCCCCTACTATCCAAATTTAGTGTGTGTGTGGGGTTGTTTTGTTTTGTTTTGCTGAAGCAGTTGGGGGTAAGTGACTTGCCCAGGGTCCCACAGCCAGGAAATGTTAAGTGTCTGAGGCCAAATTTGAATTCAGATCCTCCTACCTTCAGGGCTAGTGCTCCATCCATGACACCAACTAGCTGTGCCATTTTAGCGCAATTTTAAATATGAAACTGCTCTAAGATTTTTGTAACACTTTGAACAAATGTTAGCTATCATTACTTATTGTTGGGAGAACGGGAACAAATAAAATAATAAGGGCACCAATAGTTAACATTCACATAGCATTTCAAAAGATGTACAAAATGCTTTTACATAGATTAGCTCATTTGATCCTTACAATAACCTAAAAGTATTAGATTGGCTAAAAGTTGTTTATTGAAAGCGGTCAATTGACAAGTTCTTCAGATCTTCTATCAAGATCTTCTGTCTGTTTTTTTTTAATGTGGGTTACTTACTCAGCAGGGAGTTCAGTATTAACCCTGAGAAGATAAAATGTTCATCACATGGCTTGAAGAATTATAGTGAAAGGAAGACATTTCTGGGATTTGATGCTTGTCTCTGGAGATCTGTGAAGAATTGTACCCATCCTTGAAAAGCTTTTCAATAATCTCCCTCATGGATATATAGTTGAGAAGCATAAAAGCAGAAAGGGGGAAACCTGATCTGGATCTCTGGATATTTTTGAGAAAAGAAATGTAAGATTTTGTTTAGCTGTCTTACACATGGCTTTTACCTTTCCAAACATCCGTTTGTGCTGCACATTGACAGTCCACCTCCTCCTCCCCACCCCAACCCCTAGGCGGCTTGGGAACAATTTTGTACCACAAGAGTAATGATCACCAGAATCTTATTGCATTTGCCAGTAGGGGACTCACTGACAATGATTAATCCCACATATAAACTATATTTCTTAGCCTTCGAGTGAGTGGGCTGTCACTGAAAGTTCTGAAACTATGTTCATGGAGCATGATTCCAAGTATGGATGAACAATAACCTCTTGCCTCATATCCTACAAAGAACAAAGAACTATCCAGAGATGAATTACAGTTTTAGCCAATATCAATTACTAGTCAAAAAGAGCCAACATAGATGCTAATACCTTATCTTCTAGGTTCTATGCACCTGAAACCACAATAATCCCCATGAGAAAGGTGAGGGAGAACTTAGATATTCAGGGAGCTGGAATCAAGAAAGCACATAGTTGTGAATTATGAACTGATCCAACCATTTTGGAGAGTAATATGGAATTACATACAAAAAGCTGTTAATGTGTCTATACTCTTTGATCCACAGGAAGACCACTACAGAATCTATTTCCAAAGATGATTAGGGAAAAAGGAGAAGAACCTATATGTTCTAGAATATTTATAGCAGCGCTCTTTATGGTAGTAAAGAATTGAATGTCGCATGGATGTCAAATGGGAAATGGCTGAACAAGTTGTCGTATATGACTGTGATAGAATACTACTTTGCTACAAGAATTGATGAACTCAATAATTATATTAAAACATGGATAGACTTACATGAAATAATGAAGAGCAAAATGGGCAAAACCAAGAGAATGTTGTATGTAGTAATAGCAGCATTATTTTTTTTCCTACGTATATTTTTTATTATTATAGCTTTTTATATACCAAACATATACATGGGTAATTTTTCAACATTGACCCTTGCAAAAACTTCTGTTTCAACTTTTCCCCTCCTTCCGTTCACCCCCTTCCCTAGATGGCAGGTAGTCCCATATATGTTAAATATGTTAAAGTATATGTTAAGTACAATATATGTATACATATTTATATAGTTATCTTGTTGCACAAGAAAGATTGGATTTAGAAAGAAGGTAAAAATAAACTGAGAAGAAAAAACAAAAATGCAAGCAAACAATAATAGAAAGAGTGGAAATGTTAACAGCAATATTATTTTAACAACAACTTTGACAAAGTCATTTTGACTGTTGTAAATATTCAAATTAACAAATTAATAAAAAAAAAATAAAGAAAAATGCTATGTACTTCCAGAGAAATAATTGATAAATTAAAGTATAAATAAATTGATTTTACATAGATACAATATACATTAAGGGGAGTATAACACCTCCCTGGGAGGTACCTTCAAAGGCCTCTGATCTATATATTGTGAACATGTTGGGAGATATGATTTTTGATTGACTGAGAGAAAGCTGAGTTTAAAGTTTTATCCTTGTGAAGGAGGAAGACCCTTTAAAAGTTGAGGAATTTTGAGAGAAGATTTCAAGGGAAGTGATGAAGAAAGAGATGAGATATTGATTGCTGACTGGCATATTGAGCCATGTACATCTATAAGAAGTTAGACTCATCATGTCCCTTCATCTCTAGAGTTTGGATGGGAGTGGAATTCCTTTAGGTGAAAAAGTTCTATCTCTATTTGTATGAATTGAGATCTTTTCTTGCTCCCCAGTCAAATAGAGTAGTGGAAAGAGCATTAGTCAAGAAGATCTGAGTTAAAAACTGGCTTCAAATATTGAAGATCTGTGTAAACCAGGGACAGCTAGATAGCACAGTGGATAGAGCACCAGCTCTGAAATCAGGAGGACCTGAGTTCAAATGCAGCCTCAGACACTTAAACTGTGTGACCCTGGGCAAGTCACTTAGCCCCAATTGCCTCAGCAAAAATAAATAAATTACTTAGCCTCTACATGCCTCAGTTTCCTCAACTGTGAAATGGATATACTAATAACACCTATTTTACAAAGTTTCTATGAGAACGAAATGAGATTATATTTGTGAAATATTTTATACACAGTGCCTAATATTTTAAAATGCTTATTCTTTTCTTTACTGTCTTGTCTATTCTTTGGTATATCCAATTTCTATTTGGGTTTTACTTAGGTAAATGAATTTTCTTACTATTTATTCCTTGTAATAGCCTTTTGTGGAATTAGTGTTTGGTGGGAAGGGCCTAAACTGGCAAACAAAGAGTTACCCTCCCTATTAAGAGTGATCCGGGGAAGCAGCTTTCATTCTGAATCCAAAATTGAGGTGCTAGACTAGAGATATTTGAAGGAGTTGGCAGTTGGCATTCTAGTCTGATACCCTTCTTAGAGAATAAAAGATAGGCTCTTGACAGCTCTGGATTCTACCTGCCCCTCCCTGGGAGACCAGTACTCTTAAGTATTCTAAGGAAGATGTTATAGCCAGGAACTGCTTCTCTCCAGAATATAATCAGCAACAAAGTTTTGGAGCTAGTGAACATAAATTCTTGGCTCTGGCAGGGAACAGGAAAAAGAGATGTATCATTCTAATGGTGATGGACCCCTTCACCTGGGACACATGGACCTATCCAATCAGGAACTAGCATTCTTCCACAGCAGCCAAGTTGTTAAGGGAAAGGAATTTTTCAGTCTATAGATTTCCTGCCAGAATGCATTCTAGCCGAATTCAATGTTTTGAGAGCAAGCTACTCAAAGTTGTTTTTGGTCTGGCAAGAATAAAGAAATCTAAGGCTTCTCCATGCCATCTTTAAAGAGACTGAACATTTGAATGATGCTCTTTAAAAAAAAAAAAAATTTCTCAACATGCAAAGACAACTTTAATATTCTAAAAAAAAGTGGGTTTTTTTGAGTTTCTCATTTTTTCCCTTCCTCTGTTATCTCTCCTTTCGTTGAGACAGAAAGCAATTTGGTACAGATTATATATGTGCAATCCCGCAAAGCATATTTCCATATTAGATTGTGAAAGAAGACACAGACCAAAAGAAAAAAATAAACATGAACAAAAGAACGAAGATTTTTAAGTGTGGTTTGATTTTCATTCAGGTTCTATCAGTTATTTTTCTGAATGTGGATTGTGTAATAATAGCAGAATTACATAAATTCATGGAATATTTAGGCAAGCCTCATTTGCATTAATCTATGTTTCTGAATCTTTGAAAATGGAGAAAATCACAACTGCTATGCTACTTGACTGAGCAGTCATTTGAAGGAGGTCTACCTAGTCATGAACTCATCTCAGAAGAATATAAAGAGTCAAGTAATATAGAGTTTGGCTATATAATAGTATGCTGGGAAAAGACAGGATAAAAATTGAACAGGTAAAAAGTTATCAGATACCAACTAATAATAACATGCCCATTTATAAAATAATTATAGATCAGGGACCATGGGAAAGAATATAGAGATTTATGCTGGGAGCTTGGGAAGGGACGGAGCAGTGGAGTTTGCTATGGGTAGCCATCTCCAACAATAGCTGACAGCTATAGGGTTGGCTGAAAACTCTCATCTGCCCTAAGAGAATAGCTTAGTTTTCATAGGACGTTAGACTCTACAATTGAAAAGAAATGTAGAGATTACCAATCAACTATTTAATTAAATGATCAAATTCCTCCTCCATTTATAGAGGAGCAAACTGAGGCTCAGAAATATGAAGGGAATGCCTAAAGTCACTCAGGAAACTCAGATTCTTTAGGTCTAAATTCAGAGATGTTTCCATTTCAACACACCTCTTTCCTTTTCTGTGCCTCTGCTTTTTCCTTGTAAAATAATGGGGATAGACTAGAGGTTCTTTTTTTTTTTAAATTTTTATTTAATAATTACTTTATATTGACACTCGGTTCTGTTCCGATTTTTTTTTTCCCTCCCTCCCTCCACCCCCTCCCCTAGATGGCAAGCAGTCCTTTATATGTTGGATATGTTGCAGTATATCCTAGATACAATATATGTTTGCAGAACCGAACAGTTCTCTTGTTGCATAGGGAGAATTGGATTCAGAAGGTATAAATAACCCGGGAAGAAAAACAAAAATGCAGATAGTTCACATTCGTTTCCCAGTGTTCTTTCTTTGGGTGTAGCTGCTTTTGTCCGTCATTTATCAATTGAAACTCAGGTCTCTTTGTCAAAGAAGTCCACTTCCATCAAAATATGTCCTCATACAATATCGTTGTTGAAGTGTATAATGATCTCCTGGTTCTGCTCATTTCACTTAGCATCAGTTCATGTAAGTCTCGCCAGTCCTCTCTGTATTCATCCTGCTGGTCATTTCTTACAGAACAATAATATTCTATAACATTCATATACCACAATTTACCCAGCCATTCTCCAATTGATGGGCATCCATTCATTTTCCAGTTTCTAGCCACTACAAACAGGGCTGCTACAAACATTTTGGCACATACAGGTCCCTTTCCCTTCTTTAGTATTTCTTTGGGATATAAGCCCAATAGAAACACTGCTGGATCAAAGGGTATGCACAATTTGATAATTTTTTGGGCATAATTCCAGATTGCTCTCCAGAATGGTTGGATTTGTTCACAACTCCACCAACAATGCATTAGTGTCCCAGTTTTCCCACATCCCCTCCAACATTCATCATTATTTTTTCCTGTCATCTTAGCCAATCTGACAGGTGTGTAGTGGTATCTCAGAGTTGTCTTAATTTGCATTTCTCTGATCAATAATGATTTGGAACACCCTTTCATATGGGTGGTAATAGTTTCAATTTCATCCTCTGAAAATTGTCTGTTCATATCCTTTGACCATTTATCAATTGGAGAATGGCTTGATTTCTTATAAATTTGAGTCAGTTTTCTATATATTTTGGAAATGAGGCCTTTATCAGAACCTTTAACTGTGAAGATGTTTTCCCAGTTTGTTGCTTCCCTTCTAATCTTGTTTGCATTAGTTTTATTTGTACAAAGGCTTTTTAATTTGATGTAATCAAAATTTTCTATTTTGTGATCAGTAATGGTCTCTAGTTCATCTTTGGTCACAAATTTCTTTCTCCTCCACAAGTCTGAGAGATAAACTATTCTATGTTCCTCTAATTTATTTATAATCTCGTTCTTTATGCCTAGGTCATGGACCCATTTTGATCTTATCTTGGTATATGGTGTTAAGTGTGGGTCCATGCCTAATTTCTGCCATACTAATTTCCAATTATCCCAGCAGTTTTTATCAAATAATGAATTCTTTTCCCAGAAGTTAGGGGCTTTGGGTTTGTCAAACACTAGATTGCTATAGTTGACTATTCTGTCTTATGAACCTAGCCTTTTCCACTGATCCACTAATCTATTTCTTAGCCAATACCAAATGGTTTTGGTGACTGCTGCTTTATAATATAATTTTAGATCAGGTACAGCTAGGCCACCTTCATTTGATTTTTTTTTCATTAATTCCCTTGAGATTCTCGACTTTTTATTGTTCCATATGAATTTTGTTGTTATTTTTTCTAGGTCATTAAAATATTTTCTTGGAAGTCTGATTGGTATAGCACTAAATAAATAGATTAGTTTAGGGAGTATTGTCATCTTTATTATGTTCGCTCGGCTGATCCAAGAGCACTTAATATTTTTCCAATTATTTAAGTCTGACTTTATTTGTGTGGAAACTTTTTTGTAATTTTGCTCATATAATTCCTGACTTTCCTTTGGTAGATAGATTCCCAAGTATTTTATGGTATCAACAGTTATTCTGAATGGAATTTCTCTTTGTATCTCTTGCTGTTGGGTTTTGTTGGTGATGTATAAAAATGCTGAGGATTTATGGGGATTTATTTTGTAGCCAGCTACTTTGCTAAAATTATGAATTATTTCCAATAGCTTTTTAGTAGAATCTCTGGGGTTCTCTAGGTATACCATCATATCATCTGCAAAGAGTGATAGTTTGGTTTCCTCATTGCCTACTCTAATTCCTTTAATATCTTTCTCGACTCTTATTGCCGAGGCTAGTGTTTCTAATACGATATTAAATAATAATGGTGATAGAGGGCAACCTTGCTTCACTCCAGATCTTACTGGGAAAGGTTCCAGTTTTTCCCCATTGCATATGATGCTTACTGATGGTTTTAAATATATGCTCCTGACTATTTTAAGGAAAAGTCCATTTATTCCTATGCTCTCAAGTGTTTTTATTAGGAATGGATGTTGGATTTTATCAAATGCTTTTTCTGCATCTATTGAGATGGTCATATGGTTTTTGTTTGTTTGGTTATTGATATAGTCAATTATGCTAATAGTTTTCCTAATATTGAACCAGCCCTGCATTCCTGGTATAAATCCTACTTGGTCATAGTGTATTATCCTGGTGATGATTTTCTGTAATCTTTTTGCTAATATTTTATTTAAGATTTTAGCATCAATATTCATTAGGGAGATTGGTCTATAATTTTCTTTCTCTGTTTTCAGCCTACCTGGTTTAGGTATCAGTACCATGTCTGTGTCATAAAAGGAGTTTGGTAGGACTCCTTCAATCCCTATTTTTTCAAATAGTTTATATAACATTGGAGTTAATTGTTCTTTAAATGTTTGGTAGAATTTACATGTAAATCCATCTGGTCCTGGGGATTTTTTCTTAGGGAGTTGATTGATAGTTTGTTCTATTTCTTTTTCTGAGATGGGACTGTTTAGGATATTTACTTCTTCCTCTGTTAGTTTGGGCAAGCTATATTTTTGGAGGTATTTTTCTATTTCTTTTAAGTTGTCGAATTTATTGGCATAAAGTTGGGCAAAGTAACTCCTAATTGTTGCTCTAATTTCCTCTTCGTTCGTGGCGAGTTCTCCCTTTTCATTTTTAAGACTAACAATTTGATTATCCTCTTTCCTTTTTTAAAATCAGATTTACTAAGGGTTTGTCTATTTTGTTGGTTTTTTCATAGAACCAACTCTTAGTTTTATTAATTAATTCAATAGTTTTTTTACTTTCAATTTTATTGATCTCTCCTTTTATTTTTAGAATTTCAAGTTTAGTGTTTGACTGGGGGTTTTTAATTTGTTCCTTTTCTAGCATTTTTAGTTGCAAACCCAATTCATTGACCTTCTCTTTCTCTATTTTATACAAATAGGCCTCTAGAGATATGAAATTTCCCCTTATTACCGCTTTGGCTGCATCCCATACATTTTGGTATGATGTCTCATTATGATGTCTCATTATTATCGTTTTCTTGAGTGAAGTTATTAATTATGTCTATGATTTGCTGTTTCACCCAATCATTCTTTAGTATGAGATTATTTAGTTTCCAATTATTTTTTGGTCTACTTCCCCCTGGTTTTTTGTTGAATGTAATTTTCATTGCATCGTGGTCTGAAAAGGATGCATTTACTATTTCTGCCTTACTGCATTTGAGTTTGAGGTTTTTATGTCCTAATATATGGTCAATTTTTGTATAGGTTCCATGAACTGCTGAAAAGAAAGTGTATTCCTTTCTGTCTCCATTACATTTTCTCCAGAGATCTATCATATCTAACTTTTCTAATATTCTATTTACCTCTTTGACTTCTTTCTTATTTATTTTGTGGTTTGATTTATCTAATTCTGAGAGTGCAAGGTTAAGATCTCCCACTATTATAGTTTTACTGTCTATTTCTTCTTGCAGCTCTCTTAATTTCTCTTTTAAGAATTTAGATGCTACACCACTTGGTGCATATATATTTAATATAGATAGTGCTTCATTATCCATGCTACCCTTTAGCAAGATATAGTGCCCTTCCTTATCTCTTTTAATTAGATCAATTTTTGCTTTAGCTTGATCTGAGATCAGGATGGCTACCCCTGCTTTTTTGACTTCACCTGAAGCATAGTAGATTTTCCTCCAACCTTTTACCTTTAACCTGCATGTATCTCCCCGCTTCAGGTGTGTTTCCTGTAAACAACATATTGTAGGATTCTGGCTTTTAATCCATTCTGCTAACCTCTTCCTCTTTATGGGGGAGTTTACCCCATTCACATTTATGGTTAGAATGACCAATTCTGTATTACTTGCCATCTTGTTAACCCCGGTTTACACTTTTCTCCCTTCTTTCCCCTTTCCCCCCTTCCCAGTATTAAGCTTGTGAGCACCACTTGCTTCTCACAGCTCTCCCTTTTTAGTATCCCTCCCCCCCGCCTTAGAGTTCCTCCCCCTATCTTACCCCTTTCCCTCCCAGTTTCCGTATTCCCTTCCGCTTAGCTTATTCCTTCCCTTTTCACTTTTCCCTTCTCACTTTTCAATGAGGTGGGAGAAGTTTCACCATAGATTGAATATGTCTTAAGATTTTTCACTTAAAGACAATTCTGAAGGCAATAAGATACCCACTATATTCATCCCCCTCCATTCTTTCTCTCAGATATAATAGATTTCCTATGCCTCTTCATGAAATGTAGTACCCCCACTTTACCCTTTTTCTGGTACAATGTCCTTTCCACATCAATTTCTAGAACAAGGTATACATGTATTCTTTATACATCTATATAGTCAAAATATAGTTCCCAAGATTAATCTTTACCTTTTTAGATTTCTCTTGAGTTCTATATTTGTAGATCAAACCTTTTGTTAAGTTCTGGCTTTTTCATCAGAAATAGATGAAATTCGCTTACTTCATTGAATGTCCATCTTCTTCCCTGGAAAAAGATGCTCATTCTCGCTGGGTAAGTTATTTTTGGTTGCATACCAAGTTCCTTAGCCTTTCGGAATATCATATTCCAGGCCCTTTGATCTTTTAATGTGGATGCTGCCAGATCCTGGGTGATCCTTATTGTGGCTCCTTGATACTTGAATTGGGTTTTTCTAGCCGCTTGCAATATTTTTTCCTTCATCTGAGGGTTCTGGCATTTGGCCACTATATTCCTTGGTGTTTTGATTTTAGGATCCCTTTCAGTGGGTGATCGATGAATCCTTTCAATGTTTATTTTTTCCTCTGTTCCTATGACTTCTGGGCAGTTCTCTTTGATAATTTCCTGGAAAATAGTGTCCAGGCTCTTTTTTTCATCATGTTTTTCTGGAAGTCCAATGATTCTCAGATTGTCTCTCCTGGATCTGTTTTCCAGGTCTGTTGTCTTCCCCAGAAGGTATTTCACATTCTTTTCCATTGTTTGATTTTTTTGGATTTGCTTGACTGATTCTTCTTGTCTCCTCGAGTCATTCAATTCCACTTGTTCAATTCTGATTTTCAGTGAAGTATTTTCTTCACTCACTTTTTAAAAATCTTTTACTAATTGTCCCATTGAGTTCTTTTGTTCTGTGGAATTTTTTTCCATTTCGCCAATTTTGTTTTCCAGTTCACCAATCCTATTTTTCAAGGATTTTACTTCTTTATCCACTCTCTCTTTAACTTTCTCCAGGCTCTTTTGCCAAGCCTCCCTCTCCTTTTCCCAAGCTTCCCTCTCCTTTTGCCAAGCCTCCCTCTCCTTTTCCCAAGCTTCCCTCTCCTTTTGCCAAGCCTCACTCTGCTTTTCCCATTTTTCTTCTAGCTCCCTTGTGAGAGCTTTTTTAATTACTTCTATGAGGTTCATCTGTGCTGAGGAACAGATGATCTCCTCCTTTGGGGATTCACCTGGAGACTGTCTGTTTTTAGTCTCCTCAGGATTTAGAGTCTGCTCTCTATCTGTATAGAAGCTGTCAGGGGTTAAAGTCCTCTTCAGTTTCTTGCTCATTCTGTCTAATAATCAGAGACAAACTAGCAAAGAAAAACAGAAAAAACTGGAGTCTTTCTTTGGGGGAGGGGCTGGGTGTGTTATCGAGCTTCCTCTCCAGACTGCAGGGGGCAGCAGTGAGGCACTAGCAGGACTGTGCTGCGCCTGCGCTCTGAGATCCCAGAGCTGTTGAGTCACTGTGGGGGGGGAGGGGGAAGGAGGGGGCGGCCAGGTCCCGAGAGACTCCAGCTGTTTAGGGTTGTATTCTTCATCCCCGGTGTTTTTAGCTTCTCTGCTGGGCTGCTGACTTGCTGCCTGGGCAAAGTATCCAATCCTGTAGCGACGCTCTCCCCGCAGAGACGGCTGCGATCACTCCCCACCCTCTCTCCAGTCTGCTCCCATGCTCTCACTGCCGCTGCCCTCAGCCTGCGCCCGATCTAAAACCGTCCCAGCCCTCCAGTAAAGACAGACCTTTCTTGGCGAATCTCAAGGATGGCTTCTCTTTGTAACTATTTGTGGGGTTTTTTTCAGTCAAGCATTAATTCAGAGGCTTGTAATGAAATGGATAGTGAGAGAAAGCGCGGAGCTTATGCAGCTGTGAGCCTTCTCTCCGCCATCTTAACCGGAAGTCTCTAGAGGTTCTTTTTAAAAATAATTTAAAATAAATATCTTATTTTTCCAAATATATGCAACAATTTCAACATTCATCTCTGCAAAACCTTGTGTTTTGACAATAATTTGACAATAAGCAAAAAAAAATAGGTTAAATATGTGCAATTCTTTTAAAATATGATTCCACATTCATCATGGTGTGCAAGAGAAATCAGATCAAAAGGGGAAAAACATGAGAAAGAAAACAAAAGCAAATAAACAATAACACAACAACAAAAAGGTGAAAATACTATGCTTTGATCCATATTCAATTTCCATAATTCTCTCTGAATGCGGGTGACATTTTCCATCACAATAGACTAGAGGATCATAAAGTTCTTAACAGTACTGAACACTAGGGTTCTAAGAGAGTGGGAAGCTCTATTCTCACTCCCCTTCCACCTAACCCTGACAGAGTCTTTTCATATTGAAAGGGTAGTCTCCTTTCTAGAATGTCTGTTACTAAATCTTTTGCCTTGTGCCAAGTGAAGAGTGTGTGTATAGGGATGGTGGTGAAAGCAGTAGCACCTCGTCCCACAGCAGGTCTTAGCCCTCTCTCTCATAAGCCCTCCATATCTTCTCTCAGCATGTAGCTCAGTCAAGGATTGATTAG
Source organism: Antechinus flavipes (assembly GCF_016432865.1). NCBI lineage: Eukaryota > Metazoa > Chordata > Mammalia > Dasyuromorphia > Dasyuridae > Antechinus > Antechinus flavipes. The sequence goes on from NC_067401.1 coordinate 167,128,127, forward strand.
AACCTTGACAGGTTCACACTTGTTTTTTCCAAAACCCTTTCAGCAAGTGGACTGAGGGAGAAACAGATACCAATCAGTAAAAAAGACTACTTACCCAAAGGTTCCTGGAACTCTGATGTCTTTGCTGGTCAGAATGAGGATACTAGATCATGCAGTATGAGAATGACCACAGCACAGCTAATATTACATCTAGAATAATTTTCTTTTAAACAGGAATATGTCGGAGCAGAGATTTTTTTTAAAAATTCATTTTTACGGATACCTTTTGCTTTTTTTTTGACATCACTAGAATTTCTCAAAATAGCTTTCTTCTTTTCTACAAGTCAACCTATGTAACAAGTAAGGATTTTATTTTTCCTTTTATTTATTTTAAAAAATAAAAATAGCATCTTCTTTTTCAAAATACTTGCAAAGCTAGTTTTAAATAGTCACCTCTGCAAAATCCTGTGTTCCAAACTTTTCTCCTTCCCTCCCCATTTTACCTCTTTCTTAGACAGCAAGTAATTCAATATAGGTTAACCATGTACAATTCTTCTAAACATATTTCCACATTTATCATGCTGCACAAGAAAAACCAAAAGGGGGAAATGAGGAAGAAAAAAAGAGCAAGAAAGAAAACAACAATAAAAAAGTGAAAATACAATGTTGTTATCCACATTCAGTCCTCATAATTGTCTCTTTGAATGCAGATAGATCTTTCCATCACAAGTCTGTTGGAATTGCCCCGAATCATCTCATTGTTGAAAAGAGCCAAGTCCATCACATTTGATCATCACATAATCTTGTTGCTACTGTGTACAATGTTCCCTTGATTCTCCTCACTTCACTTAGTATCAGTTCATGTAAGTCTTTCCAGGATTTTCTGAAACCAGCATGCTGAGCATTTCTTATAAAACAATAATATTCCATTACATTCATATGCCATAACTTATCTAATCAGTTTCCAATTCATAGGTCTCTACACAATTTCTTGTTCTTAGTCACTACAAAAGGGCTGCTACAAACAATTTTGCACATGTGGGTTCTTTTCCCTTTTTTATGATCTGTTTATGACCTAGTAGAAACACTAGTGGAATCAGCAATTTTATATAGGCCTTTGGGCATAATTCCAAATTGCTCTTCAAAATGGTTGGATCAGTTCACAACTTTACTAACAATGTATTAGTATCCTAGTTTTGTCATATCCCCTCCAACATCCATCACTATCTTTTCCTGTCATCTTAGCAAATTTGGGAGGTGTGAAATAGTATCTGAGCATTGTCTTATAATGATTTTTAAAGAAAAAGAATTTTAAAATCCACAGAAACCATCAATATGTTGAAAAAAATCTGAAAATGCTTCCTATCTGTGCACTTTCTACTGCTCTTCTAGCTCTTCTTTGGAGACATACTTAGTCTTTATAATTTTGTAGCATTCACTTATTATTGCTTTATGGTGGATCTTTTTTTTTTACTTATTTCTTTTTAAAATGTTTATTTATTTAAGAAATAAAAAAACAAAGTAGAAAAAGAAAAATAAATAAGGAAAAGAAAGTTAAAAAGAAAAGAAAAATTAATAAAGGAAAATTAAAAAACAAAAAAAAGACAAAGAAGAAAAATTAAAAAGCAAAACAAAACCTTGTCATGTGCCCAACAGAACATCAGGGAGGATTCAAAATATGTAACAATAAATTTCCATTTTGACAAAGTGTATATAATAATAGAAGAGATTATATGTTCACAACTGTCCATCTTTTCTTTGCTTCATTGTAACTTATTATACTGTTCTCTGCTGTGCACTTTTAACTTTATTCTTTTTTTCTCCCTTTCATCTTTCCCACCTCCCCCAACCTGGCTACAGTAAGTATGGGTATATTTGTATATACATACATACATATACGCACATATCTATAGAAATACACATACACTTACATGCATACATGCACACACACATATATAATATGCATTAACACGTATGTAGACAGGCATTTAAACAATAGTAATGTGGCTGATATATAATGTATATTTTCTTTCATGCTTAAATCTTTAAGCTTGACTTTTTCTGAGATCAATGATTACTAACTCTATTTTTTCCCTAATAAATTCTGCTCTTGATTCTTATTATAGTATATAATTGTGTATAATTCTTATTTCCTATACCTGCTAACTCTTCTACTTTAATTCTAATCCTTGCCTTGTGTTATTTAGCCTTCCCCATCCCTAGATCCTTTTCTTGTCTTCTCCACAAATCTTTTTGCTCCCTCTTTATTCCATTCCCATTAATCTACAGATTTTATTCCACTCCTTTAATTTAAACACCCTTCTATGCCACACCTTATCCTATGCTACCTTTTCCTTCCCTCTTTATCTCTTTTGCATTAATCTACACACCTTCTCCCATTACCATAAATCTACACAGCTTTCTATACACTTCCTTATCTTATGTGGTTCTTTTTTTGTGTGTGTTTGGTTTTCTTGTCTCTCCTTACTTCATTCTCCAAAATGAAGGTCTTGTAAAACATTCTGTGCTTCTTTGTAGTCATCACAGAGATAATTTCTTGTCTTTTGTTTTTAATTAAAATTTTTTAATTTTCAAAACATATGCATAGATAATTTTCAACATTTACCTTTGCAAAATCTTGTGTTCCATTTTTTTTCCTTCGCTTCCCCTCACTGTTTGCCCTAATATGTGAAACATGCAATTCTATTCATATTACTACTATTATCATGGTTCTGTATGTGCCAAAATGTTTGTGGCAACCCTGTTTGTAGTGGCTAGAAAATGGAAATTGAATGGATGCCCATCAATTGGAGAATGGCTGGGTAAATTGTGGTATATGAATGTTATGGAATATTATTGTTCTGTAAGGAATGACCAGCAGGATGAATACAGAGAGAATTGGTGAGACTTACATGAACTGATGCTAAGTGAAATGAGCAGAACCAGGAGATCATTATACACTTCGACAACACTATTGTATGAAGATGTATTCTGATGGAAGTGGATTTCTTTGATAAAGAGACCTAACTGAGTTTCAATTGATAAATGATGGACAGAAGCAGCTACATCCAAAGAAAAAACACTGGGAAACGAATGTGAACTATCTGCATTTTTGTTTTTCTTCCCGGGTTATTTTTACCTTCTGAATCCAATTCTCCCTGTGCAACAAGAGAACTGTTCAGTTCTGCAAACATATATTGTATCTAGGATATACTGCAACATATCTAACATATATAGGACTGCTTGCCATCTAGGGGAGGGGGTGGAGGGAGAGAGGGGAAAAATTGGAACAGAAACGAGTGCAAGGGATAATGTTGTAAAAAAAATTACCCTGGCATGGATTCTGTCAATATAAAGTTATTATTAAATAAAATAAAATAAAATATTAAAAAAAACAATTATCATGGTTCAAAAGAAAAACCATAAAGAAAAGGAAAAAAATGAGAAAGAAAACAAAATGCAAGCAAACAGCAATAAAAAAAAAGGTGAAAATATTATGTTGTGATCCACACTAAGTTCCCATCGTTCTCTCTCTGAGTGCAGATGGCTCTTTTCATCACATCTTCATCACTGGAACTGGCCTGAATCATTTTGCTGTTGAAAAGAGCCATGTCTTTCAGAATTGATCATCATATAATCTTCTTGTTGCTGTATACAATGTTCCCCTGGTTTTACTCACTTCATTTAGCATTAGTCCATGTAGTCTCCTCAGGCCTCTCTGAAATCATCCTGCTGATCATTTCTTATAGAAAAATAATATTCCATAACACATATACTATAACTCATTCAGCCATTCTCCAACTGATGGGCATCCACTCATTTTCCAGTTTCTTGCCACTACAAAAAGGGCTGCTACAAATATTTTTGTACCCATAGATCCCTTTCCCTTTTTATGATCTTTTGGGATACAGATTCAATAGAGACACTGCTGGATCAAAGGGTATGCACAGTTTGATAGCCCTTTGGATATAGTTCCAATTGTTCTCCAGAATTGTTGGATCAGTTCACATTCTCCACCAACAATGTATTAGTGTTTCAGTTTTTCCACATCCCCTCCAATATTCATCATGATATTTTTCTGTCATCTTAGCCAATCTGAGAGGTATGTAATGGTATCTTAGAGTGGTCTTAATTTGCATTTATTTGATAATAATGATTTAGGGCATTTTTTCATATGACTATAAATGATTTTAATCTTTTCATTTGAAAATTGTCTGTTCATATCCTTTGGCCATTTATTAACTGGAGGATGGCTTGAATTCTTATAAACTTGAGTCAATTCTCTATATTTTTTAGAAATGAGGCCTTTATCAGAACCCTTGGATGTAAATTTTTTTCCCAATGTATTGCTTCTCTTCTAATCTTGTCTGCATTGGTCTTGTTTGTACAAAAACTTTTTAATGTAATGTAATCAAAATTATATACTTTGCATTCCATAATGTACTTTGGTTCTTCTTTGGCCACAAATTCCTTCCTTCTCCACAGATTTGAGAGGAAGATTCTCCTTTGTTCTTCTAATTTGCTTATAATATCACTCTTTATGTTTAAATCATGAACCCATTTCAATCTTATCTTAGTATAGGGTGTTAGGTGTGGATCAATGCTTAGTTTTTGCCATACTAATTTCCAATTTTCCCAACAATTTTTGTTAAATAGTGAATTCTTATTCCAGAAGTTAGGGTCTTTGGATGTATCAAACACTATATTACTATAGTCATTGACTATATTGTATCTTTTGAACTTAACCTATTCCACTGATGGACTACTCTATTTCTTAGCCAGGACCAAATGGTTTTGATGACCACTGCTTTATAATATAGTTTTAGGTCTGGTGCAACTAAGTCACCTTCATTTATGCATTTTTCATCATTTCTCTTGAAATTCTTGACTTTTTGTTTTTCCAGATGAACTTTGTTATTTTTTTTCCTAGTTCTGTAAAATAATTTCTTGGGAGTTTGATTGGTATGGCACTGAATAAGTAGATTAATTTAGGTAGTATCGTCATTTTTATAAAATTAGTCATGAGCTACTTGATGAGCCTACCCATGAGCACTTGATATTTTTCCAATTTATTAGAACAGAGATAATTTCTTACATAACAGCTACATTCACGTACCATAAAATTTTCAATTATTTCTCAATTGATGGCATCTATTTTGTTAGTGTAAGTGCTATTGTAAATATAAGGAGATTTATTTCTTATCTGTGACCTATTTGGGGTATCAACCTAATAGAGGAATTTCTGCATCAAAGGGAATAGACATTTTAGTCATTCTATCCGCAAATTTTGAAATTGCTTTCCAAAATAGTTATATTGATTCACAGATGCATCAAAAATGTTCTAGTTTACCTATCTTCTCAGAACCCCTCCATTATGGATAATTTCATTTTTTGTCATCTTTGACAATTTTCATGGTATGGGATGAAATTACAGAATTGTTTCATTAGCTTTTCTCTTATTAATTAGTTATTTGGAGTTTTCTTTCATGTGGTTACAAATGCTTGGCAATTCTTCTTTTCAGAACTTTTGTCCAAAGGTTGTGCCCTTTGATCTCTTATCTCTTAGAGAATGATTTTTGGTCATATATTTACATTTTTAATTTTAATACCCATATATAGATATATCACTTAGACACTGAATCTTTATCTGAGAAATTTGATGCAAAAAATGTTTTTCCTTTTTGACCATTTCCATTCTTATCCCAAATGTATTAATTTTGTTTTAGCAGAAGCCTTTCAGTTTCATGTTATCAAAGTTATTTATTTTATCTTGTGCAGTTGCCTTTATCCCTTGTTTGGCTAAGAATATATTCCTTATCCTAGTTGTGAAAGATATAGCATCTGCTTCTCTTTCATTTTTTATGGCATGATCTTTAATGGTCAAACATCCATTTTGTTTTTGTTCATTTTTCATAGTAAAAGATATTAGTCCAAGCCTAAATTTGAGACAGAACCTTCCGTGGGGATATAACAAATTCACTTTGTCTCAGGAAGAATTATTACTATACTGGAGTCCTGCATTCAGTCAGTTAGTAAACATTTATTAAGTACCTATTATATGCCAAGCACTCTGTTAAGCATTAGAGATATAAATATAGGGGGAGGGAGACATTATTTGCTCTTAAAGAGCTTACAATCTAATGGGGGAAGATAACACACAAAAAGGAGATAAAGAAATATGGAGGAGTTTGGAAGAGAAGGATGCTGGGAAAGGACAAAGTAGAAAGGTTAGAGAAGTTCCAAAGTTATTCAACTAGAAAAGAAATGAAAAGTGAATTAGTCACTTTTCTTAAATGGAGGCTTTGGAGTGTATAACTCCACCCTCCAATCAGAGGGACTGAGATGAAGGAACAAGAGTTATGGGATCTCACAGGATCATGAGTTTTTCCCAATAATGAGCTTCCTGATGAAAAATTCTGAGAAGTCTTCTTTGGGATCCAGTCTTAGTTCTTTGACTTACTAATCATTTTATCTTGAGTAAATCACTTTATTTTGCAGAGCTTTTGACTCTTCATCTCTATCTGATGATGCCATGTCATATAGAACAGGAATTGTCATATAGAAGAAGAATTAGATTTGTTTCATTTTTCACTCAGAGCATAGAACTGGGAGAAAAAAATATAATGGATTTATAAAGGCTCTACATTAACTTCCTAAAATTATAGTTCTCCAAAAGTGGGATGAGAAAGGTACTATCAAATTCCCCCTTACTTTTAGTCTTCAAGTCAATGAATCAATCAACAAGTATTTATGATTTTTTTTTTTTTTTTTGCTGAGGCAATTGGGGTTAAGTGACTTGCCCAGAGTCACATAGCTAGGAAATGTTAAGTGTCTAATACCAGATTTGAACTCAGGTCCTCTTGACTTCAGGGCTAGTGCTCTAAGCAATAAATATTTATTAAACTCTTAATATACATATGGGGTGTCAGGGAAGACTAGCTCTTCTGGTATTTGCTGAGCCTGCTTTCCACTTTTTGTGTCCACCTGATCCTCCCAACTCTCACCTGTGGCTCCAAGAAGCTCTAGCATGTACAGTAGCCACACTATGATAAAACTCTCTCAGCAGACTAGTTAAACCAGATTGAGGGCAACCAATAGTCTTCAAACTCATCAGCGAGTTAAGAGGATGTCTACTTCAAGCATATGAAGATTTCCCCTGATAGAATGGGTGGATGGGAACAATTTGTTCTAACAGCCATGAAAGCAGCTGAATCAAGTGTTGTAAGATGCTTAGAGCTTAGTCATACATCAGAGATGCAAAGGCCTTCACAACAACATCATTTGTCTTGACTTCTGTCTTGCCACTGAACTTTGATGACTTTGGAAGAGAGATTTAAGCTTTGTGCAATTCTTCCTCACCTAAATCCACTTCACATGCAAGTCAAAAACATCACCTTGTGATGTATTGGTTCTCTTCAAAATGAAGGAAAACAACATCTATGTGCCAGCACTGTGTTGGACACTGCCAGAAAGTAAAAAAAGAGAGTCCTGGTCCTATAAGATATATTCAATATGACCTATATTCAAGATGGCAGGTAGGTGGTACATTGGATAGAGTGCTGGGCCAGGAGTCAGGAAAACATGGATTCAAATTTGTTCTCAAACACTTACTAGCTGTGTGACTCGTGGCAAATTGCTTTACTCTGTTTGCCTCAGTTCCTCATTTGTAAAATGAACTGGTGAATCACTCCAGTATTTTTGTTAAGAAAACCTCAAATGGGATCATAAAGAATCAAAATGGAACTCAATAACAACAGAATAGATGAAAGACAATAAGAGATAAAATATTGGCAGTGAATGTTGTCATTTGAGCCAATCTTTAAGGAAGCCAGGGAATCCAAAAGATAGAGGTGAAGAAGGTGAGCTTTTCAGGGATAAAAGACAGTCATTGAAAAGTCAGTGAAACTGGGAGATGGAAGTGCCCTGTGTGAGCAACAGCAAGGAAGTCAATGTCATTAGATGGTAAAGTACATGGAGGGGAAAATAGAGATTAGACTTGAAGCAGATTATAAAGGTATGATGGCAACAAGTTGTGAGGGACTTTTAAAGTCAAGCAGAAATTTTTATTTCATGCTGGAAGTAACAGGGAGTTGCTGATTTTTATTGAATGGAGAAGGGTGGGATGACATGACTAGACTTGCACTTTAAAGAAAATTACTTTGGCAGTTGAGTGGAGGATGAGAGAGAAGTAAAGATTGAATGACCATTTATTGAGCATGTTGCAGAATGAATTATTCTTGGGGATCCCTTTGGACCAATGATCTCATTGAGGTCCCTTCCAGTTTTGAAATTATAAGCTTCTATAAAAATAAGATGGTTGGTCTATATTGTCTTTTTAAATCTTTTTTGATTCTGGGTTTCATCAAATTGTTTGACTTGTGAAAACTACGTAGACAGGAGTGCATTGGGAAAGTCATTTTTTATTTGTTATCTCCTCAGCCACCCCTCCTGCCCAAAGTTCTGATCTCTAATTCCAAAACCACCTTTGCTCTGTCCCATATCTACCCCAGGCAGATCAGTCTCTGTACTGTAGCTACATAAATAATAGAACTGAAATCATCCTTAGTTAAAAATAGATATTCTTCTTAATGAATATTTTACTTTCTGTCTTTAGGATATAAAATTCCCTTGGCTGAAATGTTAAAGCAAACCCTGTTATTGGACCCAAAGAATTCAGAACCAGCTCAGGTCTGGTTCTACAAATATAACTGGTGTGGCCCAGAGTTTTCCTTTGATATATTCCCATTTGTAGGAGAAATCTGATGCAAACTCTTGGCCAATTATAGCAGCTCTCTGTTGCCTAAAGGCAGTTTGGAAGTTCCTGAGTATGTTAGTCACCTTTTAATTTAATTGAAGCAAATTAATTATAAAATGCCCCTTGGATGTTTATAAATAATTCCCTTCTCTAGGTCTTTCCATTACTGGATCAGCAAAACCAAAAGCAGCTGTTTCTTTGGTCTTGTATAAGGGGTTCTGCTAGAGATGGAGGCACTATGGTACAGTGAAAAGACCACTACCTGAAGTCTAGAAGACATGGTTCAAATCCCATTTCTTACACATAACTGATGTAAAGTTAGCAAGTCATTTCACCTTCACACTTTTCTCATCTGTAAATAAAGGCATTTGGACTAGATGTCCTCTGAAGACCTTTCTACTTTTGAATCTTGTGTCAGGGAATAGAGGTAAATTCCAATATACCATAAAGTTGAAAAGGTAACTTCTATTGTTCAAATTTTTTCAGTCATTATGACAACAAAGTAGTAGTAACTTGGAGAAGTTCTCTTGGGAGCTAGGAAAGCCAAAAATTAACTTCATATATGACCTTCTTCGGCCTCCATTTTCTCATTTATGAAAAGATAATCTGTCAATTTTAATAGACTTGTAATGGAAAGAGCCATTTGTATCTGGAGAGAAAAACATGGAAACTGAATGTGGATAAAAATGTAATATTTTCATCTTTGTTGTTGTTTGTTTGCTTACATTTTTTCCTGTCTTGATGTTTTGTTTTGTTTTTCCCTTTTGATCTGATTTTTTTTGTGTGTGCAGCATAACAAATATGGAAATATGTTTTGAAGAATTGCACTTGTTTAACCTATATGGAATTGCTTGCTCTCTTGGGGAGAGGAGAGAAGCGAGGGAGGGAGAAAAAATTGGAACCCAAGGTTTTGCAAAAGTGAATGTTGAAAACTATTTTTGCATGTATTTGGAGAAATAAAAAGCTATTTTAAAAATTGTTTTAGTCATGTCCAACTTTACATGATTTCATTTGGGGTTTCCTTTGCAAAGATACAGAAATGGTTCACCATTTACTTCTTCAGTTCATTGGAAAGATGAGGAAATAGAGGCAAATAAGGTTAATTGACTCTCCGCCCCCAGTGTGGGGGAAAGTATCTGAGGCTGGATTTGAATTCAGGTCTCTGAGCACCCTGTCCATTGAACCACCTAGCTGCCTAAAAAGGGAATTTTGAAAAGGTCAAATTAGGGAGCAGAACTAGATAATCTCTAAGGGTTTATCTTGCTCTAATGTCTAAATGTACCTCCTTTAAAATCACACTCTGGGGGCAGCTAGATGGCACAGTGGATAGAGTACCAGCCATGAAATCAGGAGGACCTGAGTTCAAATTTGACCTCAGACACTTAACAGTTCCTGGCTGTGTGACCCTGGGCAAGGCTTCCATTGTGTCCCTGTGATAGTTTGAGGACCAGTCTAACTAAATTCAGAAAATCTTGTCACCAGTTTGGCTTTAACAAGTCCACTCATGAATGACATTAAGTAAAAAACAACCTGCCTCAGTAGAAGAAGTACACCTACCAAGGAAAGTCAATTTTCATTGAAATATTAATATGATGCTTCAATTTGCTCTCGGTCCTTTCATTTTATAGATAAAGAAACTGAAGTCTGGAGAGGAAAGTACCTTGCTTCAGGCTATACACTAAGCTAATGATAGTGAGGGATGGGGGAATGAATAGGGGTTTCTAAATTGCCTCAGAGGAAAGCTATTATGAAAGAGAAATCACCAGACTAGGGCAATGGATGAAAGGACTTAGATCAGGACTATTTAGGAAGATTTTAAATATACAATGGAGGCATGTTGGAAAGAAAGAAATATATTTCTCATGAGAATTTAAACTTCAAGGACAAGCTGATTGAAATTCCTAGGACTTCAGTTCCCATAAAGCCATATGCTAACTTTAGTAAAAATCAGGAGGTCTAGAACTACACTATTCGAACAGCAAGGAGGTTTGCAGATAGTATATTTTAGTAATATTTATGCATGTCTTGGAAAACTAGTGGAGTTGACATGTTGTCCATGTGGCACTTATGCATGTAAATTTGTATATGACACTAATAATTTTTTAAAATTATAACTTTTTATTTTTCTAAGCACATGCAAAGATAGTTTTCAGCATTCACCCTTGTGTACCAAATTTTTTTCTCTCCCTCCCCTCCCCTAGATAGCAAGTAATCCAATATAGGTTAAATGTGCAATTCTTCTAAACATATTTCCACATTTATTATGCTGTGCAAGAAAAATCAGATCAAAGGGGGGGGGTTGTGGGTAAATGAGAAAGAAAAACAAGCAAGTAAGCAAGCAACAACAAAAACAACAAAAAGGTGAAAATACTATATTGTGATCTAGTCAGTCCCCATAGTCCTCTCTTTAGACGCATATGACTTTCTCTATCACAAGTCTACTGGAATTGCCTTGAATCACCTCATTGTTGAAAAGAGCCATGTCTATCACATTTGATCATAACATAATCTTGTTGTTGCTGTGTACAATGTTCACTTCGCTTAGCATCAGTTCATGCAAGTCTCTGTATGCCTTTCTGTAAATAGTCTGCTGATCATTTCTTATAAAACAATAATATTCCATTACATTCCTCTACCATAACTTATTCAGCCATTCTCCAACTGATGGGCATCCATTCAGTTTCCAGTTCCTTGCCATTATAAAAAGAGCTGCTACAAACATTTTTGTCCAGGTGGGTCCTTTTCCCATTTTTATGACTTTTTTGGGATACAGATCCAGTAGAGACACTGCTGGATCAGAAAGTATGCACAATTTGGTAGCCCTTTGGGCATAATTCCAAATTGCCCTCCATAATGGTTGGATCAGTTCACAATTCCACCCACAATATATTAGCACACTAAGAATTTCACAAGTTTTATTCCATTTGCCTTCTATTGTTTGGTCAAGAGTCACAGGTGCCCATTGTTCTGTGTTTTAGAGTTTGCAATGATAGGGAAAATGTGTCCATCATTCTCAAAAGAGTTTGATTGAAGGGGATAGTAAGTTCCAAGATCTGATTCTACCTCTCTTGATCCTATTCATGCCAAGCACAAAATTGGTCCTGGTCTAAATTGGATATTTTTTTGGACCCTTACTTATTACCTTCTTGGTGTCCCAACTCCAAAGCATCCCCATGCTATGTATGTATCCCAGGATACCAAATGCCCCCAACAACATAAAAATCCTGTCCTGCTACACAGTGGACAATATCCTGTGTTCTGGAACTATTCTTGTCCCATCTCCTTTATTAATCAATCAACAAATATTTGTTAAGTGTGCCTATTATGAGCCAGTCACGGGGATATAAAGAGAGAAATGAAATAGGTCCTGCCTTCACACTGCCTACATTCTATCAGAGAAGATAATAAATACACATTTAAGTATATAATTTCTTGTTCAGAAATTCAGTTAAGGTTTTCTTAGCAAAGATATTGGAGTGGTTTGCCATTTCCTTTACCCACTTTTTTTTTTTTTTTTTTTTAAACAGATGAGGAACTGTTGCAAACAGGGTAAGTGCCTTACTTAGGATCACACAGCTAGTATATCTGAGTCTGGGTTTGAACTCTTTCTGACTCTAGGTTAACACGTTATCCACTGCACCACCTAGAAATATAAAAATCAACTCAAGGCAATTTCTTGGTGAGCTGGGGTGGGGAGGAAAATGTTAGCTTCTGGTTGGAAGAAGACACAGAAAGTCTTCATTGTAATAGGTGGTACTGGGGCTGAGCTTTGAAGAAATCAAAACTCTTCTGAGTCAGTCTTTTGGCAGCGAGGTGGTGTAATGGATTGAATGCTAGATCTTGAATCAAGAAGACCTGAATTCAAATGCAGTCTCAGACATTTCCTAGCTGTGTCACTCTGTCTCAATTCCCTCAAATGTGAAATGGAAATCATCATAGTAGCTACATTACATTACAGGGCTGTTTGCAAGATCAAAGGAGGTAACATTTGTAAAAGCATTTAATGCAATACTGGGCACATAGTACATACTTAGTAAATGTGTATTTCCTTTCTTTTTCATGCTGCAACATCCACAATTCCTTCCCAGATCACCTTAGACTAATATACTCTTTTTTTCCTCTGACCTCCTGTGGACCTGAACATCTGTTTCCCTTGTTTGGCAATAATGTCCTGCCTTGTGACAGCCCTTCTATTGCATTCTTGAGCAGTTATGACAAGAATAATTCATAGAGATACTGCAGCTAGGCTCATTTTCACAGACTGCATTACTGAGTGAACAGAGAGATGGCCTTCAAGCTGAGAAGATCTGGATTCAAATTATACCTCTGACACATACTAGCCATTTAATCTTGGGCAAGTCATTCAACCCCTTAGTGCTCTGGGTATCTCTAAGACTGGAAGTTGTGGAAAAGCTCTGCACTGGTAGAGGGATTTCTTCATCCAGGAGTTCCTATGCCAATGACATCATAGGTTCAATCTCTGTTCCTGGAGACCTATAAAATGTTAAAATGTTATCAATGTTATAATATAATATTTATATAATTATATAGATAATTATTCTAATGATGTAAGATATGGTATTATTATTGCTTATTATATATTAATACTACATTATAATTATATTGTGTGCCATATTATGCTGTCATTTCAGTCATATCTGACTTTTTGTGACCCCATTTGGGATTTTTGTGGCAAAGATATTGCAATTATTTGCTATTTCTTTTTCCAGCTCATTTTATAGAGGAGGAAACTGAGACAAACAGGATTGTGCAGGGTCATACTATCAGTTAAGTGTCCAAGGCTGGATTTGAACTCATGAAAATGAGTCTTCCTGATTCCAAGCTCAGCATTTTATCTATTGTGCCATGTAGTTGTACCATTTAAATATATCATATTATTTAATACCAATAATAATTTATTATATTAAATTGTGCATATCATGTTAGATATATAATATACATATATTATACCATATTAATAATAATAGCTGACATTTATATAGCTCTTTAAGATTTTACAAAATACATTTTCTTATTTGATCCTTACAATAACACTGTGAGGGGGCTACTACAGCTGTTATTATTCCTGATGAAGATGAGACTTTTAAGAGATACTTTGCCTATGATTACCTAACTAAGAATTAGAGCCACTCACTCTAAATGCGATGCTCTTTCCACTCCTTCATTTTGTTATGTCTTCTTAGCTAAATGGTAAATTCCTTGAGAGCTGATTGTTGCTTCTGATCTCTCTCTCTCACCCTCCTCACCCTTTCTTTTTTCCCTCCTTTCTTTCTTCCCCTTTTCTCTCCCTTCCTCTTCCTTCCTTTTCTCTCTCTCTCTCTTTTTCTCTCTTTCTCTCTCTCTTCTCTCCCCCTCTCTCTCCACCCCCATTCTCACACACACATGTACACACATACTTAAGAATATATTGTACAGCACTTAACAAAAATCACTTGTATTTTTAGTACCCTCATATTGAAAAAATGCTTTCCTTATAGCAACCCAATATTGTATGTTATTATCTCCATGTATAGGTAAGAAAAACTGAAAATCAGAAAAATTTCCACTTGCTGGTAGACACCCAGCTAAGAAATATCAGCACTGAGTTCCAGACCTGAACAAGAGCAGTCTGACTCCAAATCCATTGCATTTTTCTATGGCTTCATATTCCTTCTCTTAACACAAAATAAATGATTAGCAATATTTACAAATGGGATTGAATAATCACTAGGATGCCCATTTCTTAGGAAGCTAAAGAAATGCTCTCTAATGGAGATTGTCCATCTATATATGGCAAGTCTGAGTGGAACTCAGAATGTATTTCCCCTAAAGCTGTCAGGTACAACGAGAAGCCAAGAGCTGCCATAATGAGGAAATTGAGAACTTTGGGGCTCAGGAAGCACTCTCTGTTGCTTTAGTTCATTCACATCTGTTGGCCTTGAGGCTGACTTCTCAATTGAGTGGTGCAGGTGCTTTAGAATATCTCCCTGCAGAGTAACCACCATCACTGGCATGTCAAACTAAGCAATATAGCTTCACAGAGCCATGGAATGTGGGAGCTGGAAAAGGATTTAGAGATGGAAGCCAGGAAATGGGAGTTCCAGCTGTCCTTCTCATCACAGAGGCAACACAATAACACCAGCATTAGCATAGTGCCTCAGAACAAGAACTAGATGTGAAGTAGGGAGATCTGGATGAAAATCCTAGTTCCAATACTTCCTAGGGAAAGGAGAAGAAGCATTCATTAAGTGCCTAATATGTGCCAAGTCCTTTACAAATATTACCTCATCTGATCCTCACAACAACACTGGAAGTTAGGTACTATTATTATTCCCATTTTGCAGTTGAGGAAACTGAGAAAGGCAAAGGTTAAGTAACTTGCCCAGGTTGATATACCTAAGAACTGGGAAGTTGGATTTGAATTCAAATTTTCCTGACTTCAGTCTCAGTGCTCTATTTACTGCACCACTTACCTGCCTCTAAACTAGCCTCTTACTATCAGGCTTGAATAAATCACTTAACCACTGTCAGAGCTTCAGTTTCCTCATTTATAAAATGGGTCTGATAATAAATAATTCTTATATTATCTATCTAATATAGCTGTGGCAGGTAAAATGATTTTTAAACCTTAAAGCCTGACTAAATATAAATCGTCTTCATCTTTCCTCTCTCCCTTCCTATCTCCTTTCCTTCTTATTTAAGATTTTAGCATCAATATTCATTAGGGTCCTTTCCTTCTTCATTCCCTCCTTTCCTTCTTTCCTTCCTCTTTCCTTTCCTTCTTTTCTTCTTCCTTTTCTTTTTCTCTCCTTTGTTTCCTTCTTTGTTCCCTTCCTTCCTTCTTTCCTCCCTCACTCCCTTCCTTTCTCTGTAGCCTCATAATTCAGTGTCTCATGATGTCGTAACTTCAAAAAAGGCAAATAGTTCTTAGTGTTTCCACAAACTTGAATGAATTCCTAGGTAGTTTCTCCAGCCAGAGGGAGCTAAAAGGCCTTATGATCTTAAAGAGACATTGCCAAATGGGTGACTGGTCCCCATAGAGATTCATTTAAATTAATTATTTAGTGATTACTTAATATTTTAAGAGTTAGTACAATCAGAGAAATGGAAGCATTTTTATAAATTTCTTCTTTGCTTTAATGAAAGCATTTTTTAGGGTGATGATGGTTATTTATAGCTTATAAACTTGACCCTCTGGGTATTAACTTAAAGATAAATTCAGGGAATGTATCGGAAAGTCATGTTTTGCCTTTTGTTAACTACAAATAAACCAGTTCTCCCCCAGCAGAGATTACTCTAACTCTATTTGCTGCTAAGAGTTGCAGTCTAAACCAAACAGCATGGGACAACAGCTCATGCATGTGATTTAAAAACACAGAAGATGTTCATATAGCTCATTTGATCCTCACAGTTATTCCCATTTTACAGATAACGGAAATGAATTTGAGGTAGGTTGAGTGACTGCTGAGAACATATAACTAGCACACATCTTAAGGATTATTTGAATTCAAATCCTCCTTACTGTTTGTGGGGTTTTCTTCAGTTAGATCCAGTTGTTCTGAGTTGCTTTCTGCTTTGGTTTCAGTGATCTATACCTAAATGCATGACTTTGAATCATACATAGCCCATACTTTTTGCCTCCTACATTGCTTTCTGTCTATAATCTTTGTCTTTATTTTTCTGATCGATAAAATCAGTTCTGTATCAGAGGATAGGATTGTTTCTGCTGTTCCCAAAGCCACAGATTCACCAATAGCCATCATCTATATTCCCCTTGAGTACACGAATCTGCTTTATGTAGTTCCACATAACCACTCAGAGATAATTGTCTTTTTGACAAGTCTTTCCAACCTCAGAACAAAGTAAGAGAGCTTCTGTCTCTCCCCTAGAGAAACAGTTAAGAATTTCACCTATTTTCTGAGCTCTCAGAGCCAGGGTCAGTATTGCAATACTGTCACCTTGAGGCATTACATCTTCAAAAGCATGTATAATGTCAAAAGTGAGCCCCACTGAGGCACTCTAATAACTACCTGCCTTTCTGTAATGTGTCTATGGTAAGTTCTAAACTAGGTACAAAAGGCTTTTTTTGACAAGCCACTTTGCAAACGGTCATATTTATCTATAGTGGTCTCCTTGTTCTGTACTATTTGAATGACAAATAATCTCTTCATAGGGATAAGTCCAGTCTCTCTTGGTTTAAAGTTACTGGCAATACTAGGAGGATCTCAGTATATAGCACACACTGTACTCTGCTTTGTTTATAAAAGACTTTTTTCATTTAACCATTCCTAGTCAGAAATAGTATTGATTTCATCCTCAAATATTCCCCTTTCATAGTATCTTTTTGGGGAAACTTTTGAAAGCTCTGGGGTTTCAAGCAGGTTATATAAGACATTAGTTTACATTGAGACCCTTTATGAATACTGTAATATTTTATATGCTGCACCCTGCCCAAAGAGTTCTCAGCATTGTATAGTCTTTTTAATTATGTCCTTAATACAATTCATAGGCAGCTCCAAAAATCAACACTCCTTTTTTTGCGGGTGAGCTGTACTTAATAATGTATATCAGTTTCCACAGAGTAACCACTGCTTGTTAAATGGAATCTTTCCCATACTGTTGCTGTCTCTAAGGAAGAAAGAGGAAACAGTATGAAGGGATGGACAAAAGTGTCAAAAACTAGAAGACAGGGGCAAGAAAGAAGAGCACTTAGAAAAAGGAATTTAGATTTATCAGTTAAGATATCATCAGCAAAATGATGAAGCATGTTATTCACTTCCAATAGAAAGATAATGGACTAAATATGCAGAATGTGACACAATTTTTTTGACTTGGCAGATATGAGGATTTCTTAACTTGACTAACCATGTTAGTTTGCAGGTCTCTCCAGATTGAGAGAAAGAAGAAAATAAATGCTTAATAATTGCCAAAAAAAAATTTTAGTTGACTATCTCTAGCAACTTTTGAGAAAGCAGTTTTAGTAGAATTGTGATATAAAAACCAATAGTTGAGGGGTAGATGACATAAAAATTTAGACAGGAAGGACAGATGCCTCTTTCTAGAAGTTTGACAGTGAAATGAAGGGGAAGAATGGACAAATAGCTTAAGGGGATATCAGGTTCAACTGAAACCTAAAAATGTTTGGCAGTTAAGAAGAAAGTGATGGTAAATAGGTTAGATGACAGAGTGAAGGGCCTAGCTAAGATGTGATTAGTTGATTTAGAGGAGGGCTTTTTAAATTTTTTCCACTCACAACCCTTTTTCTCCTGAGAAATTTTTATACAAACCTGATATAGAAGTATATAAAATAGATATACAAATCAAACATTTACTGATAATAGGTCATAAAGAAATTTATTTTAAAACAATTCTTTGGTATAGATATAATTTTACCATTTATTAAAAACAAAAGTAAATTTTCACACTAATGAAATGGTTGTTCTTTTTTATTTTTGCTTTGAATTAAATCTTGAAAGAATATTTGATACCTTTTATTGTTGCCAAATTTTTTGCAACCCCCACATTCAGTTATGTGACCCCACAAGGATTTGCAACCCACAGTTTAAGAAGCACTGATTTAGAAAATATGCATTTAATAGTGAACCAAGGAGCGGGTAGATTGCATAGTGGAGAGTTCTTGACCTAGTTAGACTCATCTTCCTGTGTTTAAATCTGGCCTCAGATACTTACTAGTTTTTTGACCTAGCCAAGTTACCAAATCCTGTTTGCCTCAGTTTCCTTATCTGTCAAACAGGCTAAAGAAGGAAAATGGCAGATCACTCCAGTGTCTTTGCCAAGAAAACTCCATATAGAGTCATAAAGAGTTGGACATGTCTGAAACAACTGAACAACAACAGTGAGGTTCAATGACTTTTGTGGAACAAAGAAACCAGAGTAGTGGCAACTGAGGGTTGAGCTCGAATGATTTAAGACCAATGAAACAAGGTTCAAATGTGGAGGACAATTTGCATGGTTTATTGGTTAATTACTTGGTCAAGACTATAAAAGGAGGATAATAAGATCAGAAGAGGGTGATAGACTGGAAAAATAGAGAAGAATAAAAGGATGAAAGGTCATGGTGAGAGCAAAGGACAGAATTAAGAAGAGATAGAGATGAAAGGATAAGGGAATTAATGTTAGAGAAAAGAATTTCATAGTTCAAGATTAATTTTAGATGATGATAGGTTTTAAGATATGACCACCCTATGATGCAGGAATTTTGGCTAGCAAGGTGGAAATAGAAGTTAGGGAACTGAGAAGATTGAAGAACTAGGAGTTTAAGATGTTTGTGGGAGGAAACCGTAAATATTTATATTCTCAAGTTGGTAGGAGTTGGGGTGGAGAAGAATTCTGTGGGTCAGCTACTTAAATCCTGAGAAAGGATAAAAAGTGATCTGGAGATTGGTAGATGATTAACAAAGAGTTTGATTGGAAAAAATAGAGAAAGGAATAGTAATTGCTGAAAACAAAGTGGATGAAATAGAATCTGGAAACGGCAGTGTTTATTATTATTATGTTTATAAGGCATGTTTATTTTTCCTCTTGGTTTGGTGTGTGGTGATTTGCAAGGAAAGGAAAAACCATTACTGGAGGAGATGATCAAGGATAAGATGTCAGTCCCAGAAAACTAGGAATGATAGAATATGAAAAGACTATAGTTGGAAGAGACTCTAGAATGAAGAGGAATTTACTAATAATACACTGGGTATTCCAGAAAACAGAGTGGAGATAAGAATAGACTAGGAACTGGAGAGAAGTAAGAGTTGATCAGGATAGAAATGAGAGCAAAGAAGTTATTTTTTCACTTATTTCACAACTATTTTATTAAATCTGTAATATGTTCCAGACATTGCCCTTGACACTGAGGATACAATAACAAAAATTAAATAGTACCTGCTCTCAAGGAGTTTATTTCATTAGGGGAAAAACATGAGTATGTGGTACAGCAAATATATCCAAAGCAAATGCAAAGTAACTTCCATCTCTTTCTAGACTCTTCAAGATCAAGAACCATGAAGTTTTTTTTTTTTTTAATTTGGTAATAACCTCTCAGATAACCTATTATTCTCTAATCCTCACCATGAATTATAATCCCTCTGACCTCTCAGTACTATCCCTCTCCATTTCTTCATTTTCTTCCATTCTTGATCACAATCCTTTAATTGACTAGTTCAAATCTATGATATTCCCTATAGTTGAATTCGTTCTTCCTTCTCCTACTATTAATCTTTTCTTGCTAAACCTCAACCATGGATTATTCCCACTATCCAATTCCTCTGCATCTACTGATGGGCAATTGAATAAATTTGAGGAAAGTCATACAACCATGCTGCCTGGATCCACTATGAATCTAACCTTATTTGGACCCTAGCTATAGTAAGCAATTATTTTACTCAGTACTAATTTAAACATTCTTTTCTACTCTTAAACTTCCATACTACCTTTCTTTCCACCCTCATAGATGAAGATCTTTCTTTATATTTAAACAAGAAAATAGAGGCCATTCATCATGAGCTACCTCTTTTCCCCTTCACTTCACAATTCTTTACATCACATTCCATTCTCTCCTTCTTTGCTTCAGATTCTGAAAAAGAGATGGTCTTTCTCCCTGCCAAGGCAAACTCTTCTGTATGATCGCCTCTCTTCCTAATCTCCCTGACAGATTGCCCCCACAATCATCCTTTCCACTTTAATTTTCAATTCCTCCCCATCTATTGCCTATAAACACTCCCAAGTCTCTCCCAAGTCTCACTAGGCCCTACCATCACCTCAAACTAACTTTCATTAGCTCTACTTCTTCTCAGTGCCAGGTTGGGGAGTGAAAGGGGAAAGCTCTTTATACTTATTGTGATTATTTACTCTTCTCTAATTTCCTTCTAATCCCAATACAATTTGACTCTGGATCTTAATCTCTCTAATGAAATTGTCCTTTCCAAATTGACTGGTGATCTTGTTCATTTAAGATCATATATAAGGCACCTATTTATTTCCTCCACTAAAAAAAAAAATGATACTTAAAACAAAAGACTCAGATAAGTGTTTACTGACAAAGACTGAAAAATGAAATAACTTATAACTTTTAATATTCACTTTCAGGAGGTTGAGATTTAAAATATCAAAGCATGAGACATGTCTTCTAAATTTCCTTATCTCTATCAAAGGTGCCACTTAAGTGTTCTTGATTCCTCATCCTCTTTCATCCCCTATATCAAATTGCTGGCTGAATTTTGTTGATTTTTCCTGCCCAATCTTTCTCACATTTGCCCCCTTTCCCCATTTATTCTATAATTAGCTTAGTTCAGGCCTTTATCTTCTCTTACCTAGGCTATTGTGATAGTCTTTTAGTTGGTATTTCTGCCTCTAGTCTCTTGTCACTCGAACAGATTTTCCATTCATCTTTCAAAAGGATATTCCTAAAGTACAGGTCTGACCATTTACTTTCCTGCTCAATAAAGTCCAGTAGCTCCCTATTAATTCTAGAAACAAATATAAATCCCTTTCGCCTTTAAAGTCTTTTAGAATTTGTTTAAAAAATACCTTTAAAGTAATTTTATACTTTATTCTCCCACATACACTGTTAAGTCTGACTTTATTGTCGCTCCTTAGAAAAGACAATCCATCTCCTATTCCCATACTTTTATACAAACTGTCCCTGTTCCCAAATTGTAATCCTTTCTCATCTTCACCCTTTTAGAATTCCTAGTTTCTGTTAAAGCGCAGTTTAAAAGTTACCTTCTATATGATCAAATTCCTTTTTGTTTTTAATATTTTATTTTTTCCAATTACATATAAAATTTTCTAATAAAAAATGAATTTTAAATTCTCTCCCTCATTTGCTTCCTCACTGAGAAGGCAAGCAATTTGATATTTTATACATGTGCAGTCATGTAAAATGTATTTCCATATTAGTCATGGGAAAGAAAACACAAACTAAAAAAATAAAAACACCAAAAAAAATTAAAAAGTATACTTCAATCTATATTTAGATTTAATTAGTTCTTTCTCTGGAGGTGAATAGCACTCACAACTCATCATACTTATTGCTGCTACTGTCTCCAGTGTTCTCCTGATTCTGCTCACTTCAGTTAGCATCACTTCATCTAAGTCTTCTCAGATTCATAAGCTCTTGATTCTCTCAGTTACCTTGTATTTATTTGACATATACTTATATGTGTATGTATTATACATTTTACAGTACCCCTAAATAAAGAATATAAGTTCCCAAGAAGGCAGGAATTGTTTAATTTTCACCATTGTATCTCTTACATAATGTGGCACAATGACTGGTACATAGTAAGTGCTTAATAAATAAGCACTTTCTGACTGATTGATGGAGTAATTGAGTAAAAAGACTTATTCTTGAAAAGATCCCCACTATTGTTTGGTCAGTTCCAATTTGTGGTGACTTAGTATTGTTTTAACCTCTGACTTCTTAGAACAGTTAAAAGAGATGGGAGCAATAGTTCCATATCCTCAGTATTGTGAACCATTACGCTCTCATCTTAAAAAGAAAAAAAATCTTAGTTTCCCCTCCCCCCCACTCCCCAAACCCACATTGTCCTCTGAATAGTAAAGAGGGAAATAATAAAAGGTGAAGGAAAGGATGAAAAAAATTGAAGCCCATAAATGTATAAGAATAAAAGGAAGTAAGGGAAAAAATAAAAAATAGATATGAATAGAGAAAGGAAGGGGCATAAATATTTAGTTTAATCCCAAAGGGTCTTTGGATAAAAACTTAGGAGTCACTGGAATAAGAAGGATTCTTTCAGCCAGGGGGAAGAATTTAAGGTCGCTTGTACTCCCAGGCAGAGTTGTTGGAATGCTTTAGCTTCAGAGATTGACAGGCAGCTCTCACTGGCTCAGATCATTTGGCACAGATGGCCAGTAGCAGCAAGGGGCATCCTGACCTTGTAGTGGGCAATGGTGGCTGATTTCAGCAGCTGTCTATTCAAGATGGATTCATTCTGTCTGTTAAGGATGGAAAAGACAAGAGTGTTGCCCCAGGCTGTCCTGGTCCTGGTAGTTTGTAGTTTACCATGGCAACCATTAAAAGTTAAGAGAAAAATGAAAAGCCAGAAAAAAAAAATTAAGATCCTTGATGCCAGAACTCCATACTTGGGAAGGAGTTGGGTCATGATTTAAGATACTCTGATATGGAACCTACAGCATCCCCCAATAAACCAGACTATCCCAAGGTCACAAGGCACTGGAATTCCTCCTACTGACTGAATTCCACAACTACCTTAAAGAAATGATCCTATATTCAGAAAACACCAGTCACCTAAGTATATGAAAATGACATCTCTATTTCATGGAATTATGGTTCTTTAAGTCCTAAAAGGACCTGACTTACAGGTATGTTAGATTTGAGATGATTTGAAGAAGAAATGTTAGTTTATATTCTATTCATACCCTTCTCTCTAATTTAGCCAACCACCAACCTAGATCACTCCTTTATCACTTTTTACCTGGATTATATAATATCCTTTTAATTGAACTTTATGCCAAAAAGAAAGAAGGAAACCTCTTTGAATTAAAGTTCTCAGAAAAATGTGCATGGAAATAACAGAGGAAGGAATTGTGGAAATCCAAGTTATTAAAGATCCTGTTGGATTGAGAATGGGTAATAGTGAGTCTGGGTGATGACCCAGAACTGGCAGATAAAACCTTGGTCAATCAGGCTGATATCAAAATGAATCCCCATTGTAAGTCAAAAGTTTGGCCAGACAGATAGGAATCAAGACAGATTATTCAGACCAGTTAGTTTTGAGCCAAATCTGTTCAGCACCAAGGAGAACTCTTTGTGAGACTGGTTCCAGTCTCTTCTTTTTCCAAACCATCCTAGGTAGAGTTGCCAAAATTATCTTCCTAAGGCACAGACCTGACCATGTCATACCCATACTAAAAAACCTCCAGAGTCTCCTTATTTGGCATTTAGTATCTCTCACATTCTGGCTCCAACCATCCTTTTCAGTTTTATTTCATATTACTTCTCTTTATACACTTTTTGTGCCAGCTGAACTGGAATACTAGTTGTTTCTTGAACATGAGTTCCATCTTCTGCTTGTATATATTTGTACAAATGGTTTCCCTTTCCTAGTTTGCACTCTCTCCCCAATCTTACCTTTCAGAAGCCCTTTTTTCCTTTAAGATTCAGCTATGAAATCTTCCCTGGATTCAGTCATTAAAAGACTCTTCATTCTCAAACCACCTTGTACTCAACTGTATACATACCACATCCCCTCAGGAAAATGCAAACTCCTTGAAGTAAGAGAATATTTTGTTTTTGTTTTTGTACTTCCAGTATCTAGTACAGCCTAGATAGTTAATGAGTATTTATTGAATAGAAATGACTTGAAATTGCCTAAAGATTTTTAGTCAAATAATAAAATTTTAGGAAGTTGTTGATATTGGACAATCCTGGCTCAAATCTAACTTGTCTGAATGATCTGTGTTGATTCCTATCTATCTGGCCAAGCCTTTAACTTACAATGAGGATTCATGTTGATACCAGCCTGCTTGACTAAGTCCTGGGTCATCACCTGGGCTCACTGTTACCCAGTCCCAAACCAGCAGAATCACTAATAACTTTTGGGTTTCCATAATTCCTTCCTCTGTTATTTCCATGCACATTTCCCTAATAACTATAATTCAGAGACAGGCTTTCTTATTTCTTTTCTATAAGCATCTCCAGGCTTTTACATAGGTGTCTCTTATGCCTGAGATACACATCTTCCTCATATCCACTTTTCAGAATTCTTAGTTTCTTTTAAAGGTCAGTTTAAACCCTGAGTCCTGAGCTAAGACTATATAAAAATAAAAATACAGAGGGGAGATACAATGGTCAATGTTATAGAAGGTAAGATTTGGAATGAACTTCAAAGGCAACCTGTACCTTCTAAAACAATAGCCCTGATCATTGCTTAAAGGATAATGTTATATATAAACTATTTCAGGATGCTTACCATTTCAAGGAGAGGAGGGAGGGAGAAGTAGAATTTGAAATTCAAAACTTTAAAAAGTTTTTAAAAATTGACAACATGTAATTTTGAGAAATAGAACATTGTGTTTTTCTAAAAGAGTAATATAAACTTTTGGTCAGCTCTAATTCAGTGTGATCCAATGGAAAGAACAATGAATTTTTATTTGGAAGACCTAGGTCCAGGCTTTGCTACTTTCTACCTATGCGAAAGTAGGGGGAAATCATTTAAAATTCTTTGGATCTTTATTTCTTCATCTGTAAAATGACTTGGTTGGATTAAAAGACCTCGAATGTAATTTCTATCTCTGAATTTATGATTTTATGTGTTGTTAGGCCATTTTCCCCTTGATCAAGCCAAATCTCCATATGCTATCTTTACCCATTAGTTTGTGTTCAGTTTTCTGAGGCCAGGCAGAGGAAATTTTATTTTTCTTCCACATATAAAGGGGTGAAATATCCCATCAAAATTTCAGAAAAGTCTAAAAGACAAAGATATAGAAAAGAGGAAGATTTCAGCTACAAAATAAATAGTCCCCTTCATAGAAAATTTGGAAATATAAATGGAAAGGACAGAAAGAAAATCCGTGTATCACCAGGGTATAGATTATATTAACAACCTTGTCTTTACCTATTCATCTCTATAAAATTTCTACCTCCACCTACATAGAAATATGTGAGGTACAAATGACTGCCTTAAAGCTACTACCCTAGTGCAACGTAGAGTGCCTAGTCGAGGGAAGGAACTTCCTATCCCTAAGTAAAACTGCTGAAAAGAATACAGTACCCACACTTCCCTTTTCCCCCCACCCCCAGCTCAGCCAGTGTTAAAGATGGAAAATAATTACAGCTGTCCATTGAAGAACAAGTCCAGGAGATCAGCAGATTGACTGTCCAGCTGTGACATTGCAGCCTGTGAAGAACACGCAGTTGAGCACCTGCCTGACCTAGGAAGCAGCAGCAGAGACACGATACCGGCAAAGAGCCAGCCCAGCTGCATGAAGACCCTCTGGAAAAAGGAAGGGCACTGGAATACAGGAACTTCATTACCATAATACTTTAACTCTCTTCCCAGATTCCCCTCTTCTGGAATCTTGAAGTATTTTGGGGAGAGTTTATCCTTGATAGTTGGTAGAAATGTTTTGTGGCTATTCTCCTTAAATGCCTTTGCTAAAGAACTGATTCTACTGGCTGATTAAGGGGAAGCACACTAGTGGGGGCACGTGACTTAGCATTAGAATGGAACCTGAGAGTAGTGATTAGCCACCCTTCAGTGGACCTAATTTGTAAGTGGTAGCACAAGTTGAGCCATTCAGCCTCAAAGGGGAGGATAAACATAGGATGTAGCCCTTCAAATACTTTCCCAAGCCTTCTCTTTTCTAGATTAACTATCCCTAGTACCGCCAAATTTTCTTTTAATGTGCTAAGATAAGCCTTTTCCCCATTCTTATCAGTTCTATATCTATTTAAATTTACCAATGTTCTTCCTAAGATTCTAAAGTGCACACAATATTCCAAATGTAGCTTGGAACTTTCACCTTTATTCTTCTGGATACTATTTCTTTATTAATTTCAATTGATAGCGCATTAACCTTTTGTTTCTTTGTTTATTGTTGCCCTATTGATTTATGTTTCTAGGGATGATTTATGATTATACTAATCTAAACATCCATTGACTGACATATAGAGTCTAACATAAATTGGTAGCAGAGGGGGAAAAGAATAAAGATAAGCATAGGTAATAATGACAGGGGGAATGAAGAAACTTCAGTTCCCCACAACTAGCTGAATAAAAAAATCCTTAGTCCTTTATGTTCTTCTTCCAATATAATTCTCAGCTTTATCTCCATGCATTTTATATTACAGAGAAACTCATCATCCACCAGTATTATTCTGCCTTCTCTTGTTACATTCTTTTGGGAGTACAGTGGAAAAAATGCTAAATTTGGAGTCAGAGAACCTAGATTTAAATCTTGGCTCTGCTGCTAGCAAATTGTATGACCTTGGCCCAGTCACATAATCTCTGGGGGTATTAGTTTTCTCATCTATAAAATAATGGGATTGAACTAGATGACTTCTTATTACCTTTCCACATCTAAATTGATTATCCTAAGTATCCTGTGATTCTTATATTATTCACCCTGGCTGTAAATAGTGCTTTTCACATCACCTCCTCTTCACTGCTCCTAATCTTTGCCAATTAAAATTCTCATTCCCTTTGAGGATCAACTAATTTTTCATTCCCAGCACAGAAATATTCCCTGATCCTTGCAACTGGGAGTGAGTGCTCCCATATTGGATCCCCCATGGCTCTTTGTTTGGATCTCTCTGCAACATTTATCCCATTTTAATTTATATTTTCCTTATTTGTGTTCATATTCTTTCATCTTTGTGAACCCCTTGATACTTCAAATTGCAAAACTTTCATCTTTGTATGCTCTGCTCCTGGGAGTCATCTTTCTATTTAGATTCAACTTTCTTCTTCTTCTTTTTTTTTTATTGTAAGAAATTGCAGCTAAATGGAAGCAAGGTTTATAGGTGCTCCTTGAAGTCCAAAAAAGTTGGCATGTGGTCTTACCTTACTTCAAAGTCAACAAGAAATATTATTTCGTGGTACTTTTACCACTATGTATTGTGATATATTGAGGATAAGTATTTGCAAAAAGATTACCATGAAAATAATTCCAGCTCATAGCGTAACATCCATTATTAAGGATAAAGAGGTAGAAAAATCCATGCTCAGACCAGTTCCAATGATCTTGTGATGAAGAAAGCCATCTGCACCTAGAGAGAGGACTGAGTATGGATCACAACATAGTATTTCACTCCTTTTGTTATTATTTGCTTGAATTTTGTTTTCTTTCTCATTTTTTTTCCTTTTTGATCTGATTTTTCTTGTGCTACATGATAATTGTGGAAATTATATATAAAAAAAATTGTACATATTTAAAATATATTGGATTACTTGCCATCTAAGGGAGGGGAAGGAAATTTGGGACACAAGGTTTTGCAAGGGTGAATGTTGAAAATTATCCATGTATATATTTTAAAAATAAAAAGCTTTAATAAAAAATAAAATTGCATTAAAAAGGAAAAACTCCAGAAAGAACTTAACAAGACTCTTCAAATTAAATCAGCAAACTGTCACTTGGTGACTTCAATGCAAGGATAAGGAGAAGCATTTAGGAAAGCATAGTGCAGAAAGACAGACAGAGGCCAAAGACTTATAGGAAACACTGAAATATCACGCCTTTATATTATATATATTTCCTTTGAGAAAAGATTTGGTAGGTGCCAGACATGGTGAGCACCAAATAACATTGAAGAAATTTAACAGAGAGAAAAAGACTTGTTATTGATTTTTATCCCTGTCTAGTTTGTATTGAGAGACATTTGGCTGAACCCACAGTAGATGGGGTATTCATCTCCCTGTTCTTTACCCACTCATGTATTTAGAATTCAGTAGAGGAAAGGCTTAAATTCCAATTAGAACCCCCATTCTCACATTCATTAGCTAATTAATAAACTCTTTTTCTTGATTGGATGCAAGTAAATAGGGAATTAGTACAACTTGAAAGGTAAGGGTTCCTTTCAAGAAAAATAGTATCTATAAGAAGTCAAAGAAAAACAGTGGCCTTGGTTATTCAAGAAACCAGTTGTCTGCAAGTTTTCAAGTTTCACATAAGAAGAGATTTCTTTTTCTTCAACCAAAAAACAGGTCAGATTCCTTTTTTTATTTCTAATACAGAAAACATCTTTGTGCATGGACTATGCTTAGCACAGAGAACATAAATAGCATGAGAAAGCAGTTTAAGCACAGAAAATTAATCATTTTTCTTCTATGATAATAAATTGCTCAGATCATAATGTGAATTTGGATGGATAACCTAGAGAGCTTGTCAATCAAGTATCATGTACCTGTAAAATACATATAGATGTATCTATGTATGCATATATGTGTATATATCTAATCAAATCTACTTTGAGCCATCTTCTCAGAACCAGGCTACCACTCAGGGTTCTTTTTTTGAAATTTATTTTGTTTTTATTTATGGAATAGAAACATTTCCATAACATAGTACAATAAAAAGATGATTGCACATGAAATTGCAAATTCACTATGTATAACTAGTGATTCCTTTAAAATATACAACAAAATTATCATGTAGATTTTTTTACTCTTTTTTTCTTCCCACTTTTACTCTAGACATGGCTATCATTAGACACAAATAGGAATATACATATACAAATGTATGTATACAAACATACATGTAAATTATATTTGTACTTCCATTTATCAATTCTTTCTCTGGATGATAGTGTCTTTCTTCATACATCTTAGAGTTAATTTGGGTATTTATGATAGACCACATCACTTATCTGATCAGTTATTTTTTAATAGTATTTCATTTTTCAATTCTGATGGACATGGCCCTCTTCAACAATGAGATGAACCAAATCAATTCAAACAGAGCAGTTATGAATTGAACCAGCTACACTTAATGAAAGAACTCTGGTAGATGACTATGAACCATTACATAGAATTCCCAATCCCTCTATTTTTGTCTGCCTGACTTTTTGATTTCCTTCACAGGCTAATTGTACACTATTTCAAAGTCCAATTCTTTTTGTACAGTGAAATAACTGTATGGACATGTATACATATATCATATTTAACATACTTTAACATATTTAATATATATTGGTGAATAGGGAATCTCCATTTTATTAGTAAGTTCATTTCAAATCATTGTAAGAACGTGACTTTCCCCATGTGAACCTAATCTCCATCTGAACCATGTGAACCCAATCTCTATGTGAACCTAATTCCCATGTGAACCATGTGAACCTAACCGAGGTAGGACATGACTCCCCCTATGGGAACTTGACCATTCCCAACCCATCACAACAGATGTTTTAGCCTTTACTCCCATGAGAACTTGACCATTTTTTAACCTATAAGATAGGCACGTACCACCTGTGTTTTAGCTCCAAATACGTAATTCCAGGAACTTGCCACTCCTTGGAACCGTTGCTGTTGATAAGGACTGGCCCCCTTGTCAATACAACATTTGACTAAAACCACCTGGAGCCCTCGTCGGTATGTCCTTGTCTTACATGAGGTCTTCATTTGGCCCAAAGCCTTCTTTGTCCTGATTCCTATAAAAAGCGGGGCTAAGCATTCTCCATTTTGGAGCCTCACCCACGGAGATATTCATCTGCCTGGGACCCACTTTTCCCGATCGAGTTGAAGGCTGCAGAATGGGGCCCCCAGCCACTCTAATGTTTCTTCGAATCAGTGAAGTATTCTCTATCTCTTTCCTCTATCCTAATCATAATCCTCATCATTCTTTGTCTATTATGTGTTATTTGCTGTATTAGTTGTTATTGCAAGCAATCTATTCAGTGTATTGTATAATTAAATTTTACTTTCACTTTAATTGAGTCTGAGAGCATCATTTTGTAGGAGCAAATCTGAACCTATCCCTAAAATCACAAAACAATTGGTCAACCTGACATCTGGGGGAAGGGGAAGAAGGGGAAAAGTTGGAACAAAAGGTGTTGCAATTATCAGTGCTGAAAAATTACTCACACATATATCTTGTAAATAAAAAGCTATAATAAAAAAAGTTTTAAAAAAAGAGATAAAAAATAGTATTTCATTTTTCCAAATACATGCAAACATAGTTTTTAACATTCATCTTTGCAAAACTTTTGTGTTCCAAAATTTTCTCTCTCTTCTCTTCCCTCCCCTCTTACCAAGACAGAAAACAATCCAAAATAGGCTAAACGTGTGCGATTATTTTAAACATATTTCCATATTCTTCATGCTGAGCAAAAAAAAAAAAAAAAATCAAAAGGGGAAAAAAAAACCACAAGAAAGAAAAAAAAAGCAAATTAATAACAACAGCAAAAAAAGGTGAAAATACTATGCTTTGATCCAAATTCAGTTTTCATAATCTCTCTCTGGATATGAATGACACTTTTCATCACAAATTTATTGAAATTACCTTGAATCACCTCATTTTTTGAAAAGAGCCAATTCTATCATAGTGATCAAAGTAATTCTTAAAAAAAATTTCTGTTACTGTACACAATGCTCTCTTGGTTCTGCTCATTTCACTCTCCATTATTTTGTGTAGGTCTTTTTCTGTTTTCCTAAAATCATTGAGCTCATCATTTCTTATAGTGGTATTCCATCACTCTGATTCAGCCGCTCTGATTTTTGTAGACTGTCTCTGCACTGCTATTGGCTCCAGCCCTCACTGATTGGTCCCCTTTTTTGTTGTGGACCAGTGACGGGTGCTCTGTTTCATTTAATCACAAGTCATTATAAGAATCAAATGAGATAACGTGTGAAGTATTTTGCACACCTTTATGTAAATTCTAGATATTATTATAAAGCACAAAGCTCAGAACTTTTTCTTCTAATATTCCACTGCATAGTCCATCTATGGTGTGAAGGAGAATTTGTATTTACCCCAGAAAATGGAGGGAAAAGAGGCTTCCCTTACCACTCCATGCCTTCCTGTCTGTCTGGCAAAATATGGCCATTCAGTGTGTCAGGGTAATCTTGGGCTGAAACTCCACATTTCTTAATGGCAAAGTGATTGCTTTTATTTATGACCCTCCATGGTGATATATGAAGCTCTTCAGAAGCAAAAAATATATGAGACAATAAATAAAAGTCAGGATTCTGGTCATAGAAAACTCCACAGAGGAAAGAAAATGAGAAGAGGTGAGCCTTAGGTCTCTGGACAAGATTGGACAGGAAGCTTAGGGGAAGCCACTTTCCAGGAGACTTCTTTAGAGAGTGTTGACATTAAAGAGAGGGCAGCCACAAAGAACAGAAAAGAAGCAATTGAGGGCAAAGGCTAGGATGGAGTTCAAGGAGAGGGTCAAGGTCTGCAATGTGATGTATCTCCCCAGGTCTCCAATATTACGCCTAGAGCTCATCCTCAGCAAAATTTTTAAGTAGATAAATATTCCGTTAGTGCCCCTTCCTCTCCCCTGCTATTTTAGGCTTTTCTCTTCTTCCTTCTGCCCTGCCTATGCCCTCCAACTCCCTTAACATTGCTCTTGTATTCCCTTCTCCAGACTTTGTTTTCAACTGATCCAACTTATTCCTGGTAAGATGCAAATTGAGAACAATTTAAAGTATTATCTCTCCCAGTGGTGTTTGATTTTTAATAAGGCATTAGAAGATTAAGCAGCTTTCCAAATCCAAAGGACTTATTTTAGTTGAGAGTTACCTCCTTGGAAACAGAGTCAGATTTTCTCTTGGTTTTTCTAAAATACTAGCCCAATGTTCTGTACAACATAAATGTTCAATACTAATACTGTGACACAGCCTCCTCACTGTAACTCATGTAAGAAACTCCATCTCACAGCTCTTGACATTTTCACTGGCTGTTTCCCATTAACTGAAATTTTCTACATTTTCATCTCTGTCTCTTGTCTTCCCCAGCTTGCTTCAAATCCCAATTAAAATCCCAGTTTCTATAGGAAACCTTTCCTATATAAGTCCTTCTCGATGTTGATTATTTTCTATTTATCCTGAATCCACCTTGCTTGTACATAATTATTTGCAAGTTACTTCTTCCATTAAACTGTTAGCTTCTTGAGAATAAGGGATTTTGAGGGGGCTTTCTTCATATCTCCACTGCTTAGCACAATTCTTAGTACATAGTAAATACTTAATAAATGCTGGTTGACTTGATTTGACTTAAAATTTTTTTTTTAAAAATTAAACTTTTAGTTCTAGCTTTTTCCTTATACTTAGCCCACAGTCATTCTGGCTGCATCTTCAGCTCTCCCCACTCTGTATTGATTCAACCCTGTCAATGAAACATCTAAGAGGAAGAGAGTTATTAGAAGGGTACAATGGCATTAGATTAGTTAGAAATGTTTTCAATCCTCATGGCTCTGAGGTCTATCACTAGTAAGAAAATAAGAATTGTGTCTTTTTTATTTGATTTCTCCCTTTTATCTCATTCAATCAACTTTCTTCTTGTCTCACTTTCATTCTTATTCAGGTTTGACCCTAAGATCAGTTACTTCAATAATGCCTTGTTTTCTATCATTGACTTCCTTGCTCCCTCATTGTTTCTCTGTTCCTACTCTACTAACCCTCAACCCTGGCTAATGTCTACCATCTGCTGCCTTCACTTCTTCCTGAACAGGCTATCATGCTGGAAGAAATCAGGAAATCTTGTTGAATGAATCCTCCAAAAACTTATGCTCAACAAATTTATGTAACCTCATCTGAGCCCTCATTTTTGAAATATTTATTCATGTTAGATAGAATATTACATTCTCCAAACCATCTTCCAGAGAGAGAAGGAGAGAGGAAAGGAGAGGAAGGCCAACAGACAGAGATAGAAATAGAGAAAGAGAGACAAAGACACAGAGAAATACAAAGATACTGAAACATAAAGAAACAGAGATATAATAAGAACAAAGATGGAGCTAGAGGGAGGAGGAGGAAAGAAAAGGGAAAGCGAAATTGAGATACAGACACATAAAGAGAGAGAGAGGGGCCAAGAGAAGAAAAAGAGGTACATGTCCTAATTATCATAAGATATATAAATCTGAAAGAGATATTGACAAGCCAAATTCTCTCGATTTATCGATGAGAAAATCTGAAGCTTAGGTGACATGACTTACTTAAGACCCCAAAGGTAATAAGAGAAGAGTTGGTATTCTAGTTTAAACTCTGTAAATATACATCCTATACCATAAATTGTCAGCTTCTAAACTGAAATTCTTGTAGGGCATAACTTGGGATACATGGAGAGTTTATGAAAAATTCAGTGAATATTAGAAGTTAATAAGCTGAGATCTATTTAAACCTTGACAATTATCTATCCCTATCTGACTGACATGCCTAATTTCTTTTCTAGAGTTCTCTCTCTGTCTTGTCTTTGTCTTTGTCTCTGGCTTTCTGACTATAGCTCTATATACATAAATATACATATACAAATTCTATATGTACACACATGTATATGCAGTCACATGTATAGTAATTTTTATAGTATGGAGCAAAGGCAGAACTTTTATTGTTCAACCATTTGCATTGTGGACCACTCTTTGTGACCTGATTTGGAGTTTTCTTGGCAAAGGTACTGGAATGGTTTGCCATTTCCTTCTCCAGTTTATTTTATAGATGACAAAACTGAGAAAACACAATTAATTCCAGGGTCATACAATAATACCTGAGCCAGATTTGAATTCATGAAAATGGGTCTTCCTGACTCCAGGTCTAGCACTCTATCTATTGTACTACCTAGCTGCCCCAATATATATAGCATAGGGTAAAAGCAAGGCTAAATCTCAGGTATTATGATTCTGAATTCAGTGCTTTTTATTTTAAACAACACTGCATCCTTTGTCCTGCTCTGTCTCACATAGTATTTTTTTTTAATTTTTTGCATCTCTCCAATAATGTAATCAAAATCTACAGAGAATCTGTCATCTTGATGGGCAGGGGCAACAATCCCTCCAGTGACATAGATTGTCAATTCATACTCCTTTCTTATCCTCAAATACTTGTCCCTGTCCTGTTGTAAATCTGCTTCAGGGATGATCTGTTTATCTGCTTATCTGTTTTGACTTTATCTTGGTATGTGGTGTTAGGTGTGGGTCAATGCCTAGTTACTTCCATATTAGTTTCCAATTTTACCAACAGTTTTTATGAAATAGTGAGTTCTTATCCCAAAAGCTGGGGTCTTTGTAAACCATCTTTTTCAAGTCAAAGATTTCTCTGCTGACGTCCTTTACATATTTAATGTGCTTTTCATGTAACATTGTATTATTGTAACAATGAAAAGGATTTTAAGGATTATCTAGTTCTATCCTTTCATTCAATAAATTAAGAAATTGAAAGGTCCTTGCCCAAAGGTATGCAAACAAATAACATGGCAGGGATTTGAACCTCGGGTTCCTTAACTGCAAAGTTAGTGCTCTTTTCATTGAACAATATTGCTTTGGAGGAAGTTACTTGTGCAAGGTCATACATGTGGCAAGTAGCAAAAATTGATGCAAAGTTTTGTACCCTTTTAACTGCACTGTATTGCCTTTCAGTTGAGGGGTTCAGATTACCCCATCAGTGGTTTTGACCTCTGTCTCTGCTCTCTGAGATGAAGAGATGTTTGTTTCTTCCAAAAAGTTTTTAAGATGCAGAATTGTCTTTAAATATAAGGGCAACTCTTCCTTAGGCTGGTCCTGATATTGTGTGGATGATTAGAAATTTAGTTTGTGTTTCTATTGATGGCTTTCTCAACATCAGATATGTATACATATATATATGGGCAGTTAGGAATAAGAAAAGATAAAGAAATTAAAAGAATTAGAATAAGCACTGAAGAGATAAAACTATCACTTTTTGCAGATAACAAGACAGTATACTTAGAGAATCCTAGAGAATCAACCAAAACTTACTTGAAATAATAGCTTTAGCAAAATTGCAGGACATAAAATAAACTCAGACAAAATTATCAGCATTTCTATATATTATTAACAAAGCCCAGCAGCAAGGGATAGAAAGAGAAATTCCATTTAAAATAACTGTAGACAAAATAAAGTTTTTGGGTGTTTACCTGCCAAGACAAACTCAAGAACTAAACATAAACACTTCATACACATAAAGGCAGATCCAAACAATTGGAAAAATATCAATTGCTCATGGATATTATAATAAAAATGACAATTCTACCTAAATTTGTCTACTTTTTCAATGCCATACCAATAAAATTGCCAAAAAAATATTTTATAGAGCTAGAAAAAATAATAATAAAATTCATTCGGAAGAACAAAAACTCAAGAATTTCAAGAGAATTAATGAAAAAAAATTCAAAGTATATTGGCCTAGCTGTATCAGATGTAAAACTCTGTTATATAAAGCATCAAGCATCAATCATGAAAAACATGAGGTACTGACTAAGATAGAGTGGTGGATCAGTGGAATAGGTTAGATACACATGTCACAAAAATCAATAATTGTAATAATCTAGTATTTGATAAATCCCCAAATTCCAACTCTGGGATAAGAACTCACTATTTCACAAAAATTGCTGGGGAAATTAGAAAATGATATTTCAGAAATTCAGCATAAACCTACATCTCACAACCCATTCCAAAATAAGGTAAAAAATGGATACATGATTTAGATGTAAGGGTGACACTATAAACAAATTAGAAAAGCATGGCATAGTTTACCAATTTTATCTTTGGAAAAGAGAGGAATTTATGGCCAAAGAAGAATTAAAGAATATTATGAAATACAAAATGGACAACTTTGATTACATTCAATTAAAAAGTTTTTGCACAAACAAAACCATCACAGCCAAGATTAGAAGGAAAGTATAAAGCTGGGGAAAAATTTTTTATAACAAATGATTCTGATAAAGGCCTCATTTCTAAAATATATAAAGAAGTAAGTCAAATTTATAAGAATACAAGTCATTCTTAAATTGATAAATGATGAAAGGATATGTATGAACAGACAATTTTCAGATAAAGAAATTAAAACCATCTATAGTCATTTTTAGAAATGCTCTCAATCACTATTGATTAGAGAAATGCAAATTAAAACAGCTCTAAGGTACCACCTCACACCTCTCAGATTGGCTAAAATGACAGGAAAAGATAACGATAAATGTTGGAAGGGATGTGGGAAAACTGGATACTAATACATTGTTGGTGGAGTTGTGAACTGATCCAACCATTCTGGAGAGCAATCTAGAACTATGCTCAAGGGACTATAAAACTGTGCATACCCTTTGACCCCAGCAGTACCATTACTGTGTCTGTATCCCAAGGAAAAGGATCCACATGTGTAAAAATGTTTGTAGCAGCTATTTTCTGGTAGCAAAGAACTGGAAAATGAATGTAGATGTGTATCAATTGAAGAATGACTGAACAAGTCGTGGTATATGAAGATAATGAAATCTTATTGTTTTATTAAAAATTGATAAACAAGCTGATTTTAGAAAGGCCTGGAAAGATTTACATGAAGTAATGCTGAACCAAATAAGCAGAACCAGGAATACATTATACACAATTACAAGAAGAATGTGCAATGATCAACTATGAAAGACTTGGTTCTTCCCAGTGGGTCAGTGATCCAAAGCAATCTCAATAGATTTCAAATAGAAAGTGCCATCTGCATCCAGAAAAAGAAATGAAAAATGGCATTAATTTTGCAAGAAAAGTCCAAATAGGGTCACAAAGAGTCAGACTAACATATAATACACATATAAGCCCTCTCTTATCCCCTTTGGTAAGTTCTCTTTTGTTTCTCTTGTATTTGAATAATGAAACACATAGATCAGCAATGCAATAGTTAATTTCCTTTATCTCAAAATTAACTTAAAAGAAAAGCTGAATAGGAAAGCAAATAAACTTTAAGGAAACAAATATAAGAATTAGAAGTAGCATATAACTTCTCAGGACAGACAGAAGGTAAGGGGAGGAGAGGAAGGAAGATTTGCCTACTCTAGTCTCAGCAACTCAAATGGTTCCAACAATTTAGCATTGCTTTGCATAGTTTGCAGATAGTCTAATCTCATAGCTCCCCTCCTAAAGTCTCTTTCTGAGATCTTATGGTTGGTGCTTCATCACCAATATCCCCTATTCCTTAGAATGGGAGAATTAGCTGATTAGTTATTGGGTCAAAGCCAGACGATTAAGGAAAGAAGAAATACTGGTCAGGATTTTTGCCTAGTCTGTAAATTTTTCTTTCTAGGACTATTATGTCTTTGACAGTGCCAAAAGCAAGTCTACATTTCTTTAAGCAATTTAGGTATCTACATTTATGTTTTATCAATCCTTCCTACACCCCCTCCCCAACTATGCCTTAGCCCCACCCTGATTTACCACTTTAAAGTCTTAAGACTGGGAACCCTACTTTTATATAAACTGATGAATATTTGGTAAACTTTTTCTGTAGTATTATAGAATGATAAATATGTGGGATTTTGTGGGCCAGGAAACAAAATCAAGGATGTTATATAGGTACTTATATAATAAGAGAAAAAAATTTTCACACATTTTTTATTGACAAAAATCAAAATATGATGAGAATAATTATAACCTTATTCTAATAAGGTCTAATAAGAAGGTCTAATAAGAAGAATGGAATACTGTTTTGGGGAATAACATTTCATTTAATTGTGATTCAAAATTAGTCTTGCCTATATAATCAAAATTAATTGCAAATGTTCTTTTGTTAATGTTGATCTGTATTGAGATTTTATGTATTTTATCTTTGAAAATGTCTTTTCATAAAGATTGGTATTACTAAATACTGATATTAATCCTTGAACATATGATTCTAATTGAGCATATTCATTGCTTGGAAGGCATTTATAGAATTCTATTAGATTCTCCTCTTGAAATTTGCCTTTTAGCATTGCTGATTAATCACTTACAATGGAAGGTTAGGTAAAGGCTCCATAATTATACAGTTAAATGGATTTTGAAATTGGAAATTTCTTTTGCACTTGTTTCAAGGCCCAAAAAACTCAGCTGAAACTATAGTTTGAGCTGAGAATATACATCTACTTCTTGTTTTAGCTTTTGACAGCACAGGATATACATAAAGCAAATTCACAATACAAATTGACTTCACTGCGGTATAAATTTCATATCTAAGTGCTATTTTGCCTTAAATTTTTAGGTTGAATTCATTAAGAAATATTATCAAGTCTACAGCAAAACCTAATTTCCAGAGTTATTCAATGTTTAATAAAAGTGGTTGGGGACTGGTTCTTATTTTTTAAAAATTCAATCATAACCTCAAGCTCAACTAATCTCAATAAAATTGTTTTGTAAAACAAAACAACAAAACTTCTTTTCTTTTTTCTACATGATGGGTATGTCCAGGCAATTTAAAAAAATAAAATGTTGAGATATAGCAATATACAGGACAATCAAAATACTGTCAAATTATAAATGTCACTGTGATTTGTGGTGTGTTGAGTAGCGGTGCACAGTGATGAGAATGCCACATTAAAAAAAAAAAAATGCCAGAGCTATTCAGCTCTGCTGTTATAGATGGAAACAGGCACAGATATGTGTAAACTAATGAGCATAGTTGAGTTCCAATAAAACTTTATTTAAAAATATAAAAAACCATTCTTAGCTCATGGGCCATACAAAAAAAAATAGTGAACTAAATTCAGCCTGTAGGTCTTAGTTTGTCAACCCTTGATCTACACTTTGTATTTCCTCAAGCATCCAACAGTATTGAATTTATGTAAAACAACTAATAAAGGTTTTTAAGCTAACTTTGCAGGAGAAAATTTGGTTCTGCAGCCCATGATTATTCTATCTCTAAACATGGAGAAACTGATCCTAAGTAGCTTGCTCTAAGTTCCAGATTTTTAAACTGTGGTCTCCTTACAAAATGTGGGGGCTGTCAAATTATGATTTCTTATCAATAAATATTTGATTTGTATACCTGTTTTATATACCTAAATTCTCAGGGACACATAAAAATTTCTTGGGCAAAAATAGGTCATGAGTGGAAAAAGTTTAAGAAGCCCTGTTCTAGGTTACTTTCAAATCTAATTAATAAAAAGTTAGTCAATTGTCCTCCCTCAATGGAAAATGAATTCAAAGTATGTCAGTGTATCTGTATGCATTGTCCTTAACATACTGGACTCCACACATTGAGTCCACATATTGAATTGTAATCTCAAAATATAGGAGCCTTTCATGTTTCCCTTATCATAATACATCCAGCCTTTTATCACCCTTGTTGATTGGTGAAGTTCAGCACCTACCAGGCTTTAATTTGTAAAAAAAACCTAATCTCCACTGATGAAAATCAGTGAAATATGTATTATATCTTTTTAAGTCTAGCAAAAGCAGTATAAAGGAGTTGGCCTTTTGTAAACCTAATCATAGAAGAGGCTGAATAATGAGGTATTAAACTGTGAAGATTCAGCCTCACTCTAAGTGATCCCTTTATGAAACAGAAATGAATCTCCTGAATGAATCAGAAAGGAAGTAAGACCTAAGATAAAGAATGACAAGTCACAACTCTAGATGACTTTAAAAGTTAGTTCAGGAAATCCAGGAAAAAGACTCAAAGAACAAAAGTACTAGAGTAGCAAGTAAAAGACATATGGAATTAAAGATAAGCTGTAAGAGACCATGAGTTGGGAAAAAGGTCTAGGTAGAGACAATTTTACAACAAAGGGACTAAAAATCTTGTAATGAGGTTACTTGGGTCAATCAAGCATGAAAGACATCACTGTAGAAGCCCACTGCTAGACTCTAGATGATAATCTAGTATCTCATTTCTTCCCTTGAGTCTTTCATTGTAGCTTGAATAACTCTATTTTTTTGGGGGGGGGGAGAGGAGGGGAAGGTAAAATCTTTTTATTTTTTATTTTTTATTTTTGTTTTAAATGTTTACTTTGATTTAAATCCAATTCATGTGTAAGGCAAGACATCATCCTGTGACATCGGTTTTCTTCAAAAATAAAGGATTAATAATGATCAAATGCACCTTCCCAGAAAAAGAAACTAGACCAATTATCCTACTTGTCCAGAATTCAGTTAATTAATTAAGAATTTAATATTTAGAAAGGAACTTTTATCTGTGACTTGAACAGTGCTTGATCTTGCAAATCTACACTAAGAAAATTTATGGAACATGAGAGGGACTGTAATCTAGCTCAAAGCTTTAAAATCTCAGTTTTCTGTCTTTGATTCTCATAATAGCTCCCTAAGTAAATCTGTTCCCTTCCATTCATATCACCTAAACCACCTTCCTTGGAGGTGAGTTCTTCAAAGCCCATCATCTTAGGGATTTCTTTGATGAAATAGAAATGCATTGATTTAGAAAGACACAGTCTTATAACAGCAAAGTACCTTGAAGTGTCTAGTCTGTCCCCATCGATAGAACCTTAATATAGTCAGCTAAGCACATCACCAATACTGATTGTAAATGATGCTTCTAAAAGTCTATGACCAAAGGCATAAATGTTTTATAGGGTACTTCCAGGATGGTCTCTTTTCTTCATAGGACATCTGCTTTGTGGTGTTTTTCTTCTTTAAAATAATGGTTCTCTCTGGGAAAAAGCAGGTTTCTTGGGGAGGTTTTCTGGAGGCAGCCTTAGTTGCAGTTGAAAGTAATAATTACCCAAATACAGCCAGGTGATAAAATGCAAATGTTTATTTTCTCCTTCCAAAATAGCCCGGTTAGTTGAGGCCTATCTCTCTGCTTGGTTCCAAGAACTCTTGCAGCTTTGTCCTTTGCTTCTGCCTCTGCTTTCTTCAGCCTCCAGCCAATACCAAGTTGAATCTGTCTTGCCTCCAAGAGAGGGCTTGTGGCTAAACTCACTTGACGGTCCTCTCAATCTAATTCAGCTGAACTCCCTTGACTGGCTCACTGAAGCTCCATTTATGCTCCTTCTCCAAGAGTGGGATTGTGGGATACGAGAGTAGGATTATGGATTTCCTGCCAGAGTGCTCTCTGGCCCTAAGAGTTTCAAGGGAGGTGTGAATTCACAAAGTTACAAAGTTAACTTTGTGAATCTCCCATACTTGTGAACTCCAATGAGTACTGGTGTGAACACAAGCATTGTATCAATTAGTTATACTTAGTAACTTGTTTCAGGTTCTGGCCCAAAACATCTCCTTGTAAGATCAGATCAATGATACTGAACCATGCTAAATTAGATAATTATTGTCTCTATCAACTCTAATGACTTAACAATTTGTAAAGATTCCAACACTACTTATTTTCTAATTAATCAAGACTAATTTTGAAATTTACATTACACTTTACATTTTATTTTATATTTTAGGTAATGCCTAGTACACGGTAAATTCTGACTAAAGGATATCTATTGGTGAATCAAAGAAAGAAGGGTCAGAAAAGACATACTTCTACTATTGGATTAATGTTTAATCCCCAGGATACTGTCTTTCTCCTGAAGGAATGTAAGTCTATGAAAATTACTTGGTGGTAGTACTTGGAGAAATTCAGTAAAATCTGGTGACTATAAGCCTCTTAAGGAAAAGGAATCATTATCTTATTTTCCTTCTATTTTCTTCTCCATATTTCTATTGGAACTATGTTAGTACCAACCAGAGACAGAACTAGGAACTTGAGTACAAGTTGAGGGGCTTCCAAGTGGGGACATATTATAAATATATTTTTCCTGCCATAAAATCTTAGTCTTCAAGGTCCATAGTTATTTATGACAAATCAATTCTGAGCCTCAGTTTCTTCATCTATTAAATGAAGGCATAAGACTAGTTGTTTTCTGAGTTAGTTTCCAATTCTAGACTATGTGTAACATATGTGCGGGTATAATACACACACATATATACAGCAATCTAAACACACGCAATACATATATACATATTTATATAACATATATATAATTTATATATATTTATATATATGTGATATATGTTTATATCACATATATAAAAATATATATCAATCTATTTATCTACCTATCTATCTCAGAAGAGTATGTATATACAAAACCAGCTTTAGGCAATATTGTGAAATAGAGAGTCTTTCTTTTCTTTCCACTTTTCCCCACTTCCAAAGAACCCTCCTTTCCCTATCTCTGGCTCCATGTCCCCATTTCTTTCAGGCTATCACTATTTCAGGCCACCAAGTCAACTAATAAACTAATTCACATCTTGGCATTAGGGACTTATTGCGTTGCATTTTAATGGGGAGATGTACATTTCAAAATAGGATACACACAGTGAGATTAAGCTTTAGCTATGATTATCCTTCTATTTCTTCATCTATCTCAGTCTCATCCCTTCCTTGCCAAGGATAACCCCTTCACTTGTACCTGAAATCCTTTTCCCATCTCCCTCCCCTGGATTCTCTCTCATACATCTTCTGTCTCTCCTTTTTCACTGACTCTTTCCCTATTGTCTACAGACTTGCCCATACTTCCTCTAGCCTATCTTCCATTAGGCTATGCTGTCTCCTTAAGTTATCGTTTTAAACATTGTCTCTTCTTCATGACAGACTTCTAGGAAGAATATTTATGGTTGTTTTGCTCCATTTCCTCTCTACTCACCAACTCTTAATTCCTTATAATGGCTTATGACCCCATGATCCTGATCTCCCTAATTGTTTCCTGACTCCTTTTTCTGAACCTTTTTTTTCTGACACTTCTTTCTCTGGCTCTTCTTTCTGTCTCAATATCCCAGGCTACATATTCCTGTCTTCTTTTCAGTCTCTGGTTTTTTCCCTTGGTGTTCATATCTATTTCCATGTTCTCAATGATTATTTCTATGATAATAACTTCTGAATCTAGATTTCTGTCTGTATCCAGTTATCAAATTTCTGATAAGAAAAAGAATAAACTTGCTTTTGAATCACCAAAATCTTTATTAGGGATTCAAAAATATATAACAATTCCTGTAATGGGCAGAAAGAAAAACTCCATATTTACCAGGGTATTCAATTATTATAGTAGCAAATAAAATAAAATTTTTTTAAAAAACAAGAAAAATGGATTGGGGAATGGTTGAACAAATTGTACCCTATGAATGTCAGTCATTCTTAGTCAATAAGCATTTATTAAGCACCTATCATGTGGCAGGCACTGTGCTAAGTGTTAGAGATGTGAAGAAAGACAAAAGATGGTCTCTGTCCTTAGGGAGGACACAGTCTAATGGGACAACAAACAAACAAATATATATGGATAAATAGAAAATAATTAGTAGAGAGAGTAATTGATAGAATTAAGAGGGGTTGGAAAGGCTTCCTATAGAAGATAAAATTTTTGTTGAGGAAGTCAGGACAAAGAGAATCTAAAAAGCTGGAGTCTTTGAATATCTTTTAATCAATCCAACCCCTAAGTGAAGCACACAATCCCCTCTCTGTCCCACAAATGGTCCTCCAGACTTACTATGTATCTATATTCAGGAGTAACTTATTCCATTTTGAAAAATTCTTATTGTTGAAAGTTTTTATTTATATAGTAAATTACCCTTAATCTGTTTCTCCATTGATTCTAGCTCTGTCGCCTGAGTCCAAGTAAAGCAAATTGAATCCCCCTGTCATGGATTAGATATAAAAATATGGATTTATTCCCCCTCTTAGCTGATCTTGTCCCA
This sequence comes from Antechinus flavipes, assembly GCF_016432865.1. Lineage (NCBI taxonomy): Eukaryota > Metazoa > Chordata > Mammalia > Dasyuromorphia > Dasyuridae > Antechinus > Antechinus flavipes. The sequence continues at coordinate 167,171,953 of NC_067401.1, forward strand.
GAAACAGAGAAGATACATGAGGTAATGAAGTATAAATGTGTTATACTTTTATAAGTGTGAACTTCTTTCTCTGACTGACTAAGAAGGAACAATGTGATTGGTTGGGCTGAAAATGGGACATGACCCTGGGGGTTTTAAATTGCTAAGCAGTTTCAGGAAGTACAGGTCAGGAGCTGTCTACAGGAGATCCCATTATTAAGGAAAAAGAGGATTTGTTAAATTGATCAATTGTTTTGGGGAGTATGTAAAGGGTAGAATCAGGAGCTCTGACTCATAGGATACTGAACAAGCTAAGGAAGTGGAAGCTGATGTCTGGAAGCTCACCCCTCAAGTGTAAGGCCAAACTGGAAGAGTAGCCCAGAAAGAGTGATATACTTATCCCTTCATATCACAGGGGTTAAAGACCTTATGATTTGGGAAATCCATGTAAAATTTTTGGCTCTTTAGAAGAAATCTTAATTATTATGGTATGAAAAGATAATATATGTTGGTATTATACAATATTATGCACATTTTTCTGTATTTCTTAGTTTCTAAACTTTTTCTGTGTTGTCTACCAGCCTTCATATGCTGTCTGCAGATTCTGAAAAACTCCCCCTAAAATTTCTTATTTAATTTCTTATGCTGATCCATGATATATTTATATATATAGGGATAACTTTACATATACATGTATACTTCATATCTATTTAATTCATATATATGTAAAAATACACACATATATTTATCTATATAGATATATAATAATAATATACACTTTAAAATTAGCCAGGTATTTTCCTCATAATAACTCTGGACTGGGCATAATAGGTATGAATTCTAGAGAGTAAAATTATTTACCTACAAATGTAATGCTTTACTTTTTTATATTGATGAAATTAGTTTTATCTTATAACATAGTTATTTTGTGATATACTATTCCTAGGATTCATCAAAACCTCATATAAGAAAGGAAAAATTAAGCATGACTGAGGAAAAGGAAAAGGAATCATATTTGACAATGAATGTATGCTACTTTCCTCACCTTTCTTTCAAGAAGAAGAATATGTGTAACATCCTCAATTTTCTGTAACTGAGAATGTTCATTATAATTAATTTTAATTGCCTTCCTTATTTCCTTCTATCTACATTGCTTTTAGACTTTTTTGGACTTCTCCATCATGCTTTTCTTCCCCCAGGAAATGCATCATTGGGACATCTCATTATCCTGCAAGATTGAATTTCCTTGAGCAATCATATCTCATCCATAACCTTTGCCCCTTTAATTGAACTCTGACTGGAGGATGCTCCTCTTTTAGCTCCCCTAAGCTTCTTAAGGGCAGGGACTCCCTTTGTTTTTATTTATATTTGCCTCCTCCATACTTAATACAGTGCCTGGCACATGGTAGGAGCTTAATAAATATTTATTGACTGACTGACCTTTAGCATTGTTTTCATTTATTGCAGTTATTTTGTATATTATTTTCTTGATTTTGACTTTCTTCACTATGCATTAATTCATTTGTCTTTTCATGTTTCTCTGAATTCTTCAGATTTGTTCTTTCTTATAGTGCAATAATATCCCATTTTTTATATCATAAAGAGAGTGACTATTTATCTATTATTTATTATTTGTGCTCCTGTCCCTGAGTTCCTCCCTTAACTGGTTGGAAATGGTGGAGGGTGGATATTAGGGAACTCCTCTTTGATCATCCACCATTTAAGGAAGACTGAGAATTCACTTCATCATTTCTCACTGGGTTATGTTCTTGGACTTCATGATCTCCAGAAAACCCTCATTTTGCAAGATGAAATCAAGTCTGAAATTCTCATCTCCTCAGATCATTCCCTTCCCCTGCTTCAGGACTTCATCATGTAATGATGCATAATGCATTTACCCTGAAAATGTGTAGTCTCCCTCCCTCCCTCCTTGTCTCTCCTCTCAAACCTTCTATTTTTCTGCTTTTTAAATGTTGCCTTCCTCCATTAAATTGTGAGCTCCTTATCCGCAGAAATTGTCTTTTACCTTTCCTTGTATCTCCAGCACATAGCATAGTGCTTGGCACATAGTGGTATTTAATAAATGCTTTTTGATTCTGATTCTACCACTCAATGGCAATCATTTATTAAGCATCCACTATATGCCTAAGGCTGCTAGGTGACACTATAGATAGAGAGCCAGACTTGGAGTCAGACACTTGCTCTCAGATACTTACTAGCAGTGTAACCCTGAACAAGTCACTTAATCCTATTTACCTCAGTTTCCTCGTCTGTAAAATGAGTTGGAGAAGGAAATAGCAAACCACAATACAGTGAATTTGTCAAGAAAACCCAAAAGGGGATCACAAAGAGTTGGACACAACTGAAAACAGCAAAATAACATGTGCCAGGAACTCTGCTTGGTGCTGGAGATATATATCCATATATATATATATATAGAGAGAGAGAGAGAGAGAGAGAGAGAGAAAGAGAGAGAGAGAGAGAGAGAGAGAGAGAGAGAGAGAGAGAGAGAGAGATCATCCATATATATATATATGGAGATAGCATCCTCTTAACCAGGGCATCTGGTCTGGATGCCTGTGAAATGGGACAGAAATTCCCAGTGTGTTCTGAGAAGCTGAAATCTCCAGGGAAGCATGAAGCATGCAAGTGTATCAAGGATGGGAGGAATGTATTCAAAATTATTAGAAGATAATTTGTGGAGGGGGATTTTAGAGGTTGGGGAAATCAGAAAAGGCTTCATTTAGAATGTGGTATTTGATATGTGTCTCCAAGGAGTCAAGGAATTTTAAGGAATGAGATTGAAGAGGATGAGCCTAAGGGATAGCCAGGGCAAACATGTGGAGATAGAAGGAGTTGAACTCGGTATAGGTAGAGAAAAGAAATGTATAATAAGACTGGAAAGATATGTTGTGGTCAGATTGTGCAAAGCTTTAAATGTCAAACAGGAGAAGTTATATCTTATTTTAGCAATCACAGGAGCCACTAGAGTTTTTAAAGTAGGGTTCAAACTATGTCTTAAGGAAAATCACTTTAGTAGTTATGAGGAGGTTGGATTGTGGAGAGGAGATATGTGAGGTGGGGAAACCAAAGAGGAGGTTATTATTGTAACAGTGCTAGAGAGAGGTGTGGAGGGTCTGACAAGTGAGTGCTGGAGCCAGTTTCTACTGGCTCCCAAAAAGCTAATTGTTAAAATTTCAATGTGAGTATTCACACTTCAGAAATTAGCAAATGCTACAAATCACAGCTTGATTGTTTTATTGACTCAAGAAAGTGACAAAGAAAATGTTAATAATGAAAGATAAGGGGCAACTAAGAGGTACAGTGGATAGAGAGCCAGTGCTGGAGTCAGGAGGACCTGAATTGAAATCTGATCTCAGACACTTAATACTTACTAGCTGTGCGACCCTGGTCAAGTCAGTTAACCCCAAATGCCTTGCTAAAATAATATTATTATTAATAATAATGAAGGATAAACCTAAAAGTTTGCAAATATTACAGTATTGCTGTTGTTTTGGAGAGCAGTTTGTTTACATTTATGTTTACATTTATGAGCACACTACTATCCTGAACTAGTATGGTGATAAAATAGAAAGAAGGAATAGCAGCAGTGTCTCTAATGGGCTTATATCCCAAAGAGATCTTAACAGAGGGAAGGAAAGAGACCCACATGTGCAAAAATGTTTGTGGCTGCTCTTTTTATAGTGGTTAGAAACTGGAAATTGAATGGATGCCCATCACAGGGGTCCTCAAACTACAGCCAGCGGGCCAGATGCCGCATTTGAAGACGTTTATCCCCCTCACCCAGGGCTATGAAGTTTCTTTATTTAAAGGCCCACAAAACAAAGTTTTTGTTTTTACTATAGTCCAGCCCTCCAACAGTCTGAGGGACAGTGAACTGGCCCCCTATTTAAAAAGTTTGAGGACTCCTGAATTAGAGAATGGTTGAGTAAATTGGTATATAAATGTTATGGAATGTTATTGTTCTATAAGAAATAAGAATAAGAAAGCAGGATGATTTCAGAGAGGTTTGGAGAAACTTACATGAACTGATGCTGAGTGAAGCAAGAAGAACCAAAAGAACATTGTACACGGTAACAAGATGATTATGTAATGATCAACTCTTTTCCAAAATGAGATGATTCAGGGCAATTCCAATAGACTTGGGATATAAAATGCCAAATATATCCAGAGAGAGAACTACAGAGACTGAATGTGGATCTAAGCATAGTGTTTTCACTTTTTTTTTTTTTTGCTGCCTTTGTTTCCTTGTTTCCCCCCCCCCCCCCCGTTTTGATCTGATTTTGCTTTCACAATATGACAAAAATGGAAATATGTTTAAAAGAATTGCATGTTTTTAATTTATATCAGTTTGCTTGCTGTCTTGGGAGAGGGAAGGAAATTAAGGAGGGAGGGAGAAAAATTTGTAATATAAAGTGTTACAAAGATGAGTATTGAAAACTATCTTCACAAGTATTTGGAAAAATGAAATACTATTTAAAAAAAAAAAGAAAGAATAAGATGTGAGAGACAACAAAAAGATAGAAAAGATAAAATTTTGCACCTGAGCAGATATGTGGATTGAAGGATAATAAGTAGTCATGGAAAACATGGAAGACAAAAAGGCTCAGTAGAGAGACCACTGGATTGTAGAGCATTAACAGTTGTGTGATTTCTCTTGCAAAATTCTGAACTACCTTCCAAACTAGTTGGACCAATTTACAACTCTGTCAACAGTATAATAGTCCTCCACATGAAATAAAAATAAAACGAATTTACTATTAGGTGATAGGGACTTCCCAGAATATTATAAAAAAATACCAAGAATATTTTTGCAATTTAAAAAAACAATAAAGTTTAGGGGTCTGGAGTCAGACCCATCTTTTTGAGTTTAAATCTGGCTTAAAGCACTTATTAGCTATGCATCCATGGAAAATTACTTAGTCCTGTTTACCTCAGTTTCCTCAACTATAATATAATCTGGAGAAGGAAATGGCAATATACTTTGCCAAGAAAACCCTATATGAGGTCATAAAGAATCTGACAGACCTGAAAAGATTGAACAACAAAACAACAACAGTAAAGGTTAAGAAACAGTGTTTAACACAAAGAAATGAGTAGAAAATGGTAGAATTTCAAGCAAAATGTCAAAGGTATCGGCATTCCCTGCGTTTGGATGAGTGTGTATAAAATCAAATCACCCCATATATAAATAACCATGATTCCTAATGTTCGTTGGTTGCTGGCCCTCTTCTACTGTGTCCACTATAACCTCACCAATTCCCTTCCTTTCTTGGAGAAATTTATACTGTGGGCAACATCTTGACTCAATGATGACTCCTTCTCTTGGATTTCTACTTCTAGAAATTTCTCAGCCATGCTTTACCTAATCTCCCTGACATTTCCTTCAGTCTTCCTCCTTTAAGGCTATCCTTTCCTCATCCTCATCCTCAATTTTCCATTTATATCCGTGACTCAGGATCAAATTTTGCCATTTTTCCTAGATGGTATGTGTCAATCTACTTCATTACAGCTCTATTCATCATCCTCATAACTTTCTGGATCAAATAATCCTTCACAAGACATCATTTCCCTTTCTGTGTTATTCTGCCTGTTAAAATGCAAGCTTTTTGAAGAGACAGACTATCTTAGTTTTTTGCATCTGTTTCTCAAGTACTTAACACCTTAAGTGGCACAAAGTAAGTATTTAACAAATGCTTTTTAAAAAAAAATTCACAACTCCCCCCCCCCCCCCAATCCCTTTACTAAATGGATGAAAATCCTATTTTAAAATAGCTCATGTCCTGGACCCACCCAGGTTTTTGGGACTTCTAATCTGAAAAGGAGGAGCTACTTGAAGCCACAGAAATTGGGAAGTTCCTTCTCTCCCTCACTTCAGAGATGTATAACTGAAATCCTTCCACTTCCTTTCCAGTCTACCCCTCCTCCAGCTATGCTTTTAAGGGAACACTGCAGATTTAAACCATGAATTAAATTTTTAATGAAGCTGCATAACAGTAGTGCCCAAATGTGATGCAATATTGATAAGCTCAGAGTGTCCAGCCGGCAGGAGATCACCCCAGAAAGCTTTTTAGAATGTTATGCAATATGTAGCTAAATTAATTATTTGCAACACAGGGATCCGTCTCCCTATGGCATTGCTGAGGCCCACAGAGTGTAAAAAGGACTCCTTTCATTATTCCCAGCGATAAATGTCATTTGGTAGAAGGTGTATGTGTATATAGGGAAGGTGATGACTTCTGGGACCCAGAGACAATGTGTATGAATGAGGAGAATCTCTATGAAAGTGTGTGTGTGTGTGTGTGTGTGTGTGTGTGTGTGTGTGTGTAAGAGAGACATAGACATAGAGATAGAGACAGAGAGACTGAAAGACAGAGAGAGAGAACTGAGGAAGAAAGAAAGAAATGAGATGAGGCAAAGAAAAAGCAAAGAGGGAAAAAAAGAGGGGGAAGGAGGGAGAAAAAGAATGAAAAAGGCAAAGGAAGAGAAATAAAAATAAGAAAGATGGGGGGGTGATAGAGAGACAGAGAAAGAGACTGAGACAGACAGAGGCACAGAGAGACACAGAAATGAGAAAAAATGAGGGAGATGAGAGAGAGAAAGAGCAAAAAGAGAAAGAGGGGAAAGAAAAAGAGGGAGAAAGAGAAAGGGAGAGAAAGAAAGAAATGAGAAATGAGAAGGAAAGACAGAGAGAAAGAAAGAAAGAAATGAGAGAGATAAGAGAGAGAAAGAGAAAGAAAGAGATGAAGAAGAAAGAGAAAGAGAGGAAGGGAAAGAGAAAGAGAGAGGGAAGGAAGGAGGGAAGGAGAAGGAGAAATAGAGAGAAACAGAGAAAGAAAGAGACAGAGAGAGAGAAAGGGAGGAGAAAGAGAGAGACAGAGAGACAGAGAGGGGGAGAAGCAGCAGAAGCAGCAAAATGCAGGAAATATCTGCTCCCGGGAGGGACATTGCCTCATGGCCTCCTGCTTCCTGCTCAGTTTTCAATGAGGCAGCAAGCAGTGTATTGGAAACCCTTAGCCCCAACCGTCATTCTGCCATTCTGTGGTTTTTGCCTTGCCTTTCAGTCTCTAGCTGGAAAGAGGATTTACGAGAAACAGGAGACTTCTCTGACTAACCTCTCTCTGCCAGCTCATCATTCAGTTCATTGTTGCAAGTTTGGCCCTTGGTCACTGATGGTAGCTTGCAGTCTATTTTTTGGCTTCCCTTCCTAGATCTCTTTGCAAGTATTTCCTCATCTCCCTTATTAGTCTAGACACTCTTACATGGTAGGAAATGAGCCTTCCTTGCCTTTGCAGCCTTCCTCAGTGCTTAGCACAGTAAGCTGTACCTCGGAGCATTGATCAATATGTTGACTAGTTGACTCACCTCCTGGAGCTCAGTGAAGGCCAGGGGACCACTGACTGGAAGGATGGTGCCCTTTTCTAATTCAGAAACACTCTCTGTTTCTGGGCTGGGGGCTGGGCTGGCTTCTTTCTGGATCACATCAACTTAAACAACCCATCCCTGTACACTAGCTATGGCAGCATTTTGATTGACCTCATTCACCCTTCTACTCCCAGATCAGCTTGTGAAGTTCACATGAGATGATGTATAGAAAATACTTTACAAGTGTTAAATGTCAGTGATTATTATGGTGGTGTAGCTATTTTTGAAGACAAGACTCTTGCTACTGATAGGGTCTTATATTCTTTCTTTTTCTGACCAAGATCAGATCAAAGGAAAATATGTGCCTTGATTTCTAGTAATGGGGATGAATTGTGCTGAGCCCCCTCTCCCTTGGTGCCTTTTGTGGTCTAAGGTAAGAAATTATTTAATTTCATCTCTGAAATTTAGTTTCCTCATCCATAACATAGAGATGATCAAAGATCTTCTGTCTTCCCTACCCCCATTGGTGGAGGTTCAAATAAGGTAATGAATATGAAGCTACTTTATAAACTGTCAAGTGCTATATAAATGTAAGCTATTAGGAGAAGGCCCTGGAAGGCAGCCTGTAGCCTTGGAACACAGCAAAGCTAACCACCCATATTTTAAATAAAGGCAGCCAGGAAAAGACTAGAGAGAATTGCCTTAGAAAGTTGTTTTGGCAATTTAGAGTGGTGAAGAGGGGAAAAGGAAAGGGAGGGAATAGCCAGACTTCAACAGGTCTGAAAATGAGACAGGTTAAGGTATTTGATCAGAGTGCAAATAGCACCTGGTCCAGATGGCTTCTGGAGGTGTCTGAAAAGTAAAATCCAAACTCTTTTTTCTGGTTTTCAGGCTCCTTAATCATCCTCATTCCTCCACCCAATCCAAATTTATCTAATCTCCCAAAGTTCCCCAGGATTCATCTTCTGCTACAGATAGACTGATTTCCTCACTGTCTGCATCCTGATCTCCTATGCTTTGCTGCTCTGAGACAGTTAGGTACACAGAGGATAGAGCACTTGGGCTGGAATCAGGAAGACTTAAGTTCGAATCTAGGCTTAGATACATCAGCTGTGTGACCCTCAGCAAATGACTTAATCTCTGCCTCAGTTTTCTCAAATGTAAAATGGAGATAATAACATCACCTAACTCAGAGTTGTTGTAAGGAACAAATAATCTAATATTTGTAAAAAGTGTTTTGCATGTATCAGGCATGCAGTAAGCACCATATAAATGTTTATTTCTTTACTCTTTCTCTTCCCCCCATGTCTATTCTTTCTCCCCATTGGCTTTCCCAACTTTAAATACTCTTCCAAGATGCAATTTAGGTCTTACCTTCTTTAGGAAGCTTACTCTAGATATCCCAGTGTCCTCTAATCTGTCTCTTGACCTCGTGTAACTCTGTAGCCTATTCTGTAGTACCCAATAGTAACAACACAATAATCTGTTAAATTATATTAAATGTCATTTAATATAGTAATTAGTTACATTATATTCATCATATGGAGATTTATTTAGGGCTATAGAATTTAGAGGAGGAAAGAAAGAAGAAAGGGAGGGAAGGAGTGAAGAAGAGAGGAAGGAAGGAAAGAAGAAGAGGAAGGAAGGAAGGAAGGAAGAAAGAAGAGAAATAAGGGAGGAAGAGAGAGAAGAAGAAAAGGAGGGAGAAAAAGAGAAGGAAGGAGGCAAGGAGGGAGAGGAGAGAGGAAAGGCAGAAGGGAGAGAAACTGTTTTAAAAAGTGAATGTTAAAAATAAACCAAATTTTTAAAAGGTCTTTTTGAAGCTATCTTGAATCCTTCCTAAAGAGATGACTGAAATTTCTTCTAATTTTGTTAGTGGACTAGCACTAGTTACAGAATGTCCTGTGCATGCTCTCAAGTCTCTCCAATGTACACCCTCTGCATATCATCATGTCTGTCCTAGAAATTGGCTCCTTGGCTCCTCTTCATGGAGAAATATTGTCCCAGGATTTCTCAGCAAGCATTAGATCCCTCCTGTGCTTCATTTCTTCTATCTACTCAAGGAGTTCTTATGGTAACTTCATGATATTTTTTTTAGGTTTTAATTGTAGTTATCTGCAATTTCTTTCATTTAAGCTTTTATTGTAGTTTGTTCATGTATTTAACTTCAATTCTTAAATTAAAAATTTAGAACAGATTTAAGATCTTTGACCTCCTATATTATTGGGTGGGTTAGGTAGACTTAGGTCATACTTAATATTGTGGTCTGAAAACCACTGTCCTACTTCATTCCTGAATGAGGTGGCTGGGTTTTGGTCCTACTTCCCTCATGGTGGCCCCTGAGTAGGAAGAGTCTTAGCCTAGGAGCTGGAATTAGTTGCTATTTGGGGACCGAGTTCTTCCTACTGCCACAGTTCATAGCTTCCATCTGTCATCTGGGATGTCATAAGACCCTGGTCACCTTGAGCTTATCTGTTGGTGCAAGTCACAGATCTTCAGCTTCATGCCAAAGATGGGGCTGCCTTTAGGCTAGTCTTCTAGGACACAATCAGACCCTTATTCCCATTGTCCTTGGCCTAATTTCTTTGCATCATCATTTACTAGAAGACTTGGACTCCTGGAGCAGTCTTTGCCGCAGTCTCTTTGTGTAATCTTTTATAAGGATGGAGGAACTCAATGATGTTTTTCTTTGGTTCAGTCATCCCATATGGTGCTTCTTTTCATTGTTAGTAGGTGTTTCTCAAGGGAGCTAGGCTTGGCTGGCATTTTTCATGCTGTAATATTAGCCAGAATTCTCTGTCTTTGCATCTCTCATCTTCCTCTAGGGCAGCCAAAACTGACTTACAAATTATCTTAGGGTTGCTTCTTGGAAAGATCTCTAAAAGGGAGAGGGGAAGTGAAGAGCTGGAAATTCCCAATAGCTGCTGCCAAATGAGTGCTTGTAACTCAAAGAGAGAGAGAAAGAAAGAGAGAGAGATCTATATTCTTATTTCATAATTTTCTAAGTTCTGGTCAGAAGATCTATCTAGAAGACCAGATCTCCAAAACCAAGAAGCTACTTCAGTACAGCTAAAGACTCCTAGGAAATTGAATCAAGGGAAGCACAGGGACTTATCAGGTTTTGGGACAGCTTTGTTTGTCCTTTAGGGAAACTAAATTCCATCCATGTGGAGAAGGGGAGAAGCAGTGAGGGAAACCCTGAGAGATATTAGTCTTCATATATACATATATATATATAATATATATAAAGATAATAATCATTTACATTTAATATTCTATGTTATATTGCATAGGTGGAAAGAATAACTGCCTTTTATAATTGATAATCTAATCTAATATAAAAATAAATCATTAGTATTTATCTTCCATGGACTCTCTGAAAGAATCCTTAGTACATCTTTACTAGCAAAAGAACAGAAACAATATGTCTAAAGTTAATCTCATGTAATTTTGATCCTCTTTGCTAGAATTCTATATTTTGAAAGCAGCTCAGCTGATGTAGCTTGACAATCATGAGTATTTGGCTTGGCAATATCTATTAAAATGGCATTCTCAAGTTTCTGGAAATCAATGTTATATCCAAGTAATTGTGGGCAACACTGATAATGGTGCAAATCTAATGTAGTTTGTGATCTTTCCAAAGCTCAGGTCTCCGTGTCATACATATGCACACATTCAACAAACTCTGACTCCCTATCACCCCTAGAATCAAATATGAAATCCTCTCTTTGGCTTTCAAAGCTATTCATAACCAATCCTATGTTCATTCCCACCCACCTGCTATTTCCAGCCTTCTTATACCTTACAGTACAATGGATTCCAAATTTGAAATCCACTAATACTATCTTCCTTGGTCAAAAAAAGACACTCCATCTTAACTGGGCATTTTCACTTGCTTTCTTCCATGCCTAGAATTTTTTCTTTCCTCTTATCTTCCTGTCTTCCCTGGTTTTCTTCAGGTCTCTATTAAAATTCCATCTTCTACAGGAAAGCTTTCCTGATCCCTCTTAACTCTACTGCCTTCATTCTATTAATTATTTCCAATTTATCTTGTTGTGTTTTTTCATTAAATTGCAAGGTCCTCAAAAGCAAGGTCCTTCCTTTGCTTCCACAGAACCTTTCTATTTATTTATTTTTGACTAGATAAAAGAGGCCACTCTTTGCCTCATGTCTTACCTAGTTTTAATCACTGATTGAGCATTGTCTCCATCAAAGTGAGACCTGTTAAAGACCTAACTTTAAAAATGCCACTGTTTCCCACTCCAATCCATCTTTAGTCATCCTCATCTATAGCTTGCCATTGGACCAGAGGACTCTGGAGGAGGTGTTTGCTTGCATTTTATTTTTTTCTCACTTTTTTCCTTTTTGATCTGATTTTTCATGTGCAGCAAGATAATTGTATGTATATATACATATTATATTTAACATATTATACATATATTGGATTACTCACCATCTAGAGGAGGGAATGGGGGGAAGGAAGGAAAAACTGGAAAAAAAATTTTGCAAGGGTCAATGTTGAAAAATTATCCATGCATATGTTTTGAAAATAAAAAAGCTTTAATAAGAAAAGAGTAATCTTTCTGTAATTTCTGGTGGTGATGACCTTGCATTGAACTGCCATCATAAATTCTTCCATTTCCACAAAAACAATCTGCATTACTCAGTCACTTGTTTAATACTTTTTTTTTGTCAACATAATGTTGTCTGAGTTTATGCAAATCTTACTCAGGTTGGGATTTTTTATTCCATTCTTGGTTTTTAACCTTTTCATCTAAAAATATCAGAGTCAGTTACATTTGTCTTGTGGACCTACTGTTATCAACCATTACTATTGCTTGATGAGGGGATTTCTGATTATTCCAAAAGTATTTCTGTTGATTCTTTATCTGCTTATTAGGTACTCTAAGAATTCTTATCAATTATCTTCTTTTTTTTTTTTTAATGAGGAAATGTTAATTATTTCTATTGTTGTCTTAGGGTGATAAGCCTTGTGTTTTGTTAATATTACAGGAGTTTTTATTATAATGGCTCTTAATTCCTTTATGGTTCCTTTTATATTTAGTAAAAGCATGTGTAAAACTAAAACTACATAGTTATTAATTGCTTGAAATACATTTTTCCTATTTAATTTTGATTTGAGAATAACTTGTGGCTCTTTTAGTGTATTCAGTGTTGGTCAAATAGAAACCCAGAACTAAAGAAAGTTTTAGAAGAAATTTAATTGTCTGGCAAAGGAGAGAGCCAGAGCAAGTGGCCCATTTTCCACAAACTTCTGTAAGTTTTACATGACACAGAGTTCATTAAAGGAGCAAAGAAACAGTGATCTGGTCAGTCTAGAGGCAATTTCCAGATAAGGTACATAGATTAGAAATGTATAATGGGAAGAAATTTCTTACATTCCTTGCACCAGTCTGGGAAGATTTTTGGGTCAGCATAACCTGGGTTCCTCAGTTAAATATTGTGTAAGTCGGGTCTCAAAGCAACAGGTCTGCTCTCAGTTACATAGGGTTGGGTTCAAACAATTAATGAAGTTTCTCCTTTTTGTTTTGAAAATATATTATTTTTACACTTTTACCATTTAAAAGAATTTTGAATGCCAAATTCTCTCCCTCTTATTCCCCCCCCCCCACTGAAAAGGCAAGTAATAGAATATCAATTATCTGCGTGATGTCATGCCCAACATTTTCATATTTGCCATATTGAAAAACATCAAAAAAAACTTAGAAAGTTCTCTTGTGTTATTTCATTGATCATAATAGTCATATCTGTCACAGATGATCATCATTAAAATATTGCTGTTACTAGACAATGATATCCTTATATTTCTCACTTAATTTTTGCTTCAATTAATGTAAGTCTAAAAAGTCACAGATTCCAAGAAGTATCTCTGAAAACAGCTGCACAAAACCCCTGAAGCTTGGGACAGTATAACTAATCTCCAACCTAGAATCAGAGTTCTACTTTTACAAATGGTTAAAAGTCAAATAATAGTCTAAGAAAAAGATTCTAAACATAGAAAGTTACTATAGTGACAAAGATCAAAACAAACATTCAGAAGATAGCAAAGTCAAAGCTTCTAAATCCAAAACTTCCAAGAAAAATATAATTGTTTCTAGTCTATGGAAGAGCTCAAAAAGGATTTTGAAAATCAAATGAGAGAGAGGAAAAAATTGGAATAGAAATGAGAGTGATGCAAGAAAATCATGAAAAAGAGGTCAATAGCTTGATGGAGACACAAAAACAAACTAGGCCAAATGGGAAAGGAATTACAAAAAGTTAGTGATGAAAAGAATGCTTTAAAAGCTAGAACTGGCCAAATTGGGAGAGAGGGGAGAGGAGGAGAAATCCAGATAAGAAAATAACTCCTTTAAAAGTAGAATTGGATAAATTGAAAAGAAGATACAAAAGCTCACTGAAAAAATAATTCCTTAAAAATTAGAATTGAGTGATGAATTTACAAGTGACTTCTACCAAACATTTAAAGAACAATTAATTCCAGTATTATATAGATTATATCGGAAAAATAGTAAAGAAGGAGTTCTGCCAAATTCCTTCTATGACACAAATATGGTACTGATACTTAAACTTAGAAGAGTCAAAACAGAGAAAGAAAATTACAGACCAATCTCCCCAATGAATATCAATACAAAAATTTTAAATAAAATATTAGCAAAGAGATTACAACTTATCAGCAGTATAATACACTATGACCAAGTGGAATTTATACCAGGAATGCAAGGCTGGTTCAATATCAGGATAACTATTGACATAATTGACCATATCAATAACAAAACTAACAGAAATAATATGATAATCTCAATAGTAACAGAAAAAGCGTTTGACAAAACACAACACCCATTCCTATTAAAAATACTAGAGAGCATAGGAATAAAGAGATTTTTCCTTATAATAATAAGCAGCATCTATCTAAAACCATCAACAAGCATTATTTGCTGTCTTGGGGAGGGGGAGAAAAGGGAAGGTAGGAGAAAATTTTGGAATCCAAAATCTTACAAAAATGAATGTTGAAAATTATCTTTACATATTTGGAAAGATAAAATACTATTGAAAAAATTTTAAGGGCTAAAATATCTTCTTTCAAGAAATTATCAAGGAAAACTGGTCTGGCATTCTAGATAAAATAGAAATTGAAGGAATCCATCAATAACCTCCTGAAAGAGATCTCAAATAAAAAAATCCTGTGGGTACACCTTCATCCTGATGTTACAGATCTATCCTGTGGACCTCCTAAGTTTTCTTAGTTTAATTAAGTCTCTACCTGAACTTTTGTTGGCTCTGTCACTCCAAAATTTTATTTGCAACATTATTTTAAAATTGTTTGGAAGGGAATATTGAGAGAGTTCACCTGGTTTGTTGCCTCTAATCTTGTTCCCTATAGTTCCGTATTTTTAGCCTTTTTTAAAACCAACCATTCTTGTATTAATGGAAGTACAATTATAGAAGCAGACAACTAGGTTAAAGTTTCAAAATAAGTTCATTAAAACAACCTAAATTGATGGAGGCATTTTCTTCCTGGTTATCCCATTAAGAACTTGATAGAATTTCTTCAAACCATTCTCCAATTGATAAATGGTCAAAGGATATGAACAGACAATTCTCAGATGAAGAAATTGAAATTCATAGACATATTTATAGACATATGAAAATATGCTCCAAATCATTATTAATCAGAGAAATGCAAATTAAGACAACTCTGAGATACCACTACACACCTGTCAGATTGGCTAAGATGACAGGAAAAAATAATGATGAATGTTGGAGGGGATGTGGGAAAACAGGGACACTGATACATTGTTGGTGGAATTGTGAACACATCCAGCCATTCTGGAGAGCAATTTGGAACTATGCTCAAAAAGTTATCAAACTGTGCATACCCTTTGATCCAGCAGTGTTTCTACTGGGCTTATACCCCAAAGAGATACTAAAGAAAGGAAAGGGACCTGTATGTGCCAAAATGTTTGTGGCAGCCCTGTTTGTAGTGGCTAGAAACTGGAAAATGAATGGATGCCCATCAATTGGAGAATGGTTGGGTAAATTGTGGTATATGAATGTTATGGAATATTATTGTTCTGTAAGGAATGACCAGCAGGATGAATACAGAGAGGACTGGCGAGACTTACATGAACTGATGCTGAGTGAAATGAGCAGAACCAGGAGATCATTATACACTTTGACAACGATACTGTTTGAGGATATATTCTGATGGAAGTGGATCTCTTCGATAAAGAGAGCCTTAATTGATCAAAGATGGACAGAAGTAGCTACACCCAGAGGAAGAACACTGGGAAATGAATAAAAACTGCTTGCATTTTTGTTTTTCTTCCCGGGTTATTTATACCTTCTGAATTCAATTCTCCCTGTGCAACAAGAAAACTGTTCGGTTCTGCACACATATATTGTATCTAGGATATACTGCAACCCATTCAACATGTAAAGGACTCTTGCCATCTGGGGGAAGAGGTGGAGGGAGGGAGGGGAAAAATCGGAACAGAAGTGAATGCAAGGGATAATGCTGTAAAAAATTACCCTGTCATGCGTTCTATCAATAAAAAGTTATTTTAAAATTTAAAAAAAAAAAGAACTTGATAGAATTTCTTTAAGGAGTAATAGAGTACGGATTGGTGAACACTTGTAGTCATGAGCAACAGGACTTCTATCAGGAACAAGTGCACTACACAATATAGAACATTTCCCGCATATTTGACCAAAAGTTTTTAAAAAGACAGATTCATAATCTCGTACTTCTTTCAAAGTCATAAAAATTGAGCACACTTAGTTAAGCAGTATCATAATATGCACATACTCTAAAGATTAAAAAGTTAAACAGACTTTACAGATAAAGTAAGTCAGATTCTGGATTAAATTACAATTAATCAACTTATTTCATCGTGGATCTTAAATGTCTCATGCAACTATTTAATCCTTGAAAAATTTCCTTGGAAACCCAGAAGAAATTTCTTACATTCTTTACAATCCAGAAATTCCCAGGCATATCCAGAAGGGTTTTACTCTTAAATATGGTTCATAGGTAAAAACTGATCCAAACCTTATGGAACTAACTTTATATTTTTGTCATTAATGATAGAAAGAAAAAAAATTGTCTTAATAGAAACATTTGAAAGCCAATTACATACCTATACCTTAATTCTTGGAAAAAATTATCTAGTTGTTTTCTCAAAGTAAAGTGTATACTTCATATACTACATAAAATTTGAAAGTTAAAATGTTTGGATTTTCATTACATTACATATTTTTCCTACTTCTCCTTTGACTGTAATATATTTGATAATATAAAAATATTCAGAATGATATTCTTTAATAATCTAATATTAATGCATATTAAAATATTACATATTAGTATATAAGTATTACTGACCACAAATTCAGAAGAGTAAAATGAAAAAGAGTAGGGTCTTTCATATTTACATTCCATTATAGTAACTCAGAGATGTTTTGAGTATTATAACAAGGTATATGTATGCATGTATATACATATGTGTATTTATATATATTATATATATAAATATATGTATTATATACATGCATATATGTATGCATGTATATGTACATATGTTTATGTGTGTGTATCTCCA
The DNA here is from genome assembly GCF_016432865.1 of Antechinus flavipes. NCBI lineage: Eukaryota > Metazoa > Chordata > Mammalia > Dasyuromorphia > Dasyuridae > Antechinus > Antechinus flavipes. The sequence goes on from NC_067401.1 coordinate 167,188,935, forward strand.
TATCTCATTTACAATTCACTCTCTCTAATTATAGAAAATTATGAAACATAAAAGGGAAGATATGGTTAGAACAATATTAAGATCATCCCTTCAGGGGTCCAAACTAACCTGATATGAGCACAAAAAGATAAAGTTTCTTCACTCTGTTTGATTTTAGGTTTGGATCATTGTTAACCTTTGTTTTAGGACAACAATCATGTAACAAAGTTTCACATTATTCACAAGGTATAATAGGCTTAGAATTAACCATGTGGTAAAAATTTTCTGTTCAGAAAGGAAATAACCAAAAGGTGAAACTGAGTCATAAGAATCTTACCATTACATTTTTAAAGTCATTCTATTAATCTTCTTAGGCATAGACATCTCCCTGTAGCACTTCTCAGATCACACCATCTTTGAGCAGCATATACAATTTCTGTTAAATGGTGAATAATTGGCTTACTGACAATTCAGACAATCATACCTGAATTTAAAATTAAATTACAGTCCAAGAGATTTTATTTCAAATAGCAAGTTTAGTTTAGTGCTAGATAGTTATCATTATTAGTTTTATTGTATTATTACAATAACAGTTAACAATAAACACATATACCTTATATAAGGCTATACAGCCTTATCCTATTCATTTTTTCTAGTTTCAATTGATCCTAGAGCAGAAATCAGTCATTAAAAATTAAGAACATAATCATGTTTTAGAGTTTCATACATAAGATGAATGAATGAATGATAGTTCACTCCAAATCTAGAAAAAAATCTGTCTACTTACTGTATAAGCTTCTAAGCTGACATATCTTTATTGGAAGGTATTGCATATTAACCCTTAGGGTAAAAATTAAATCTTTAAATCTGGAATTTCTTGAAATTAAATTGGCTCAAAGATACAACTTCAATACATACTATTCCAGGTGCACCTTCATAATTTTCTATTAGATAAAAATCACTCTTTATAAAGTAAACTTGCTAGCTTCTTTACTTCAGCTGTGAGAAATCCTAGTTTTTCATTAAACAGCTTCATTATTTTACAACTTCACAGTATTCTTTCAAAAAGACTGATAAGATTTTCTGATGTGGCCCAAATAGAAAGTCCATAGGAATCTGATAAATCCCTGAAGAACATATATATTTACACATATATTTACAAAATCTTTAGTGTTTTCCTAAACTCTAAGTAATTATTACTATTAATTATAAAGCAAAATATACCCAGTTTAATCACAACAAAAACATTTTCTATCATAAGATGAGTTAATTTTCTTTTTTATAAAGCTTTTTATTTTCAAGACATATGCATAGTTTTCAACATTCACTCTTGCAAAACTTTGTGTTCCAAATTTTTTTCTCCCTCTCTTTCCCTCCCTCCTCCCCTAGACAGCAAGTAATCGAATATATATGTTAAACATGTACAATTCTTCTACACATAGTTTCACAATTATCATGCTGCACAAGAAAAATCAGATCAAAAAAGAAAAAAATGAGAAAGAAAACAAAATGCAAGCAAGTAACAACAACAAAAGTGAAAATATTATGTTGGGATCCACACTCAGTCCTCTCAGTCCTCTTTCTGGGTACAGATATTGGCTCTTTCCATCATAAGATCACTAGAATTAGCCTGATTCAAGAGGAGTTAATTTTCCAATAATATAGTTGCATAACTCCTAGGGTATCATTTTTCAAATGAATTGCATTTCTTATACAATCATTTCCCAAAAATCATAATGTAAGTAAAACGAGAAGCCTAAACCATAATGCAAACTATCTTATGGATTTAAAAACATAACAAAACTTATTGCCAGTCAAATAACATCAATTCAATTGAATACATTTCTGGAAATGCATAGAAAATAATTTTACCCATTTGTCAATTTGACATTTTTTTTAGTAATCACATTCAAAAACAGGATTGGCAGTTGAAATTTTAATTCTTATTCATGTGATTTCTAAATCTATGATCTTAATTTGTTGCCGACTCTTCATGACCCCACAGACCATACTATTCATGAGATTTTCTTCAAAAAGATACTAGAATGATTTTCCTTTTCCAGTGATTAATTGAAATTAAGTGACTTGTCCAAGGTCACAAACCTAGTAAGTGTCTGAGCCTAGATTTGAGTGCAGGACTTCTTGACTCCAGGCTCACTGTTCTAGCCTCTGAGCCATCTAGGTGCCTCTAGACATTGTTTACAACATACTTAACATTACACAAATAAAACACTTAGCACTTCAAGTTCAAAAGTCCTGGTCACACTTCCTTCTAAATACTTATTCCAGTCAGAACTGAGCTTTATCACTTAAGTTTTGGACATTCTTGGTTAAGAATTTTCCCCTTGTCCCAAGCTTTTAACAACTTGCCTAAATAGGAGTCAGCAGAAGTTTATTCTGTGCCAGTATTATATGGATCCCCTTACTTTATGATAATCTAATATTGGGCAAGACCATTTTCTTGCCTTATGGAAACCTAGTGCATTTAATGTTGGACTAGACCATTTACTCATCACCAACCCCTTTCTGCATGCTCTGCTCCTTTTCTTCAGGTACAAATGAGAAAGAACTCATTTGGGGCTTAGAATCTAGTTATCCTTATCCTTCCTTACTTTGAGGAGTTGAATTCTTTGACCACTTCTTGACTGACTACCACTGACAGAGTCTACTCTGACTTGTGATCAAACTCATGCAGTGATAATGTGGGAGGGGGAAAAAGGTACTTTCATGGTTGCCAAGATTGTTTTTTTTAAATCTTGATTTGAGACTCACTTTGATTTATTAAAGGCAAACTCAGGAAATAAGACAAAAAGAGTTTATTGGAATCAGCCAATTGTAAAAGGACTAGCCGTTCCATTCACTGCATTCCAAAGGAACAGAATGTTGTTGTTCTTCAGTCATGTTCAATGCTTCATGATCTCTTGGACTAGTCTATGGGGTTTTCTTAGCAAGGATACTAGAGTAGTTTGCCATTTCCTTCTTTAGTGAGTCTCCATTTTATAACTGAAAAACTGAGCAAATAGGGACTTCCCTAGGGCCACATAGTAAGTATCTAAAGTGGAATTTGAACTGAAATCTTCCTGACTCTAGTCCCCAGCCTCTATCCACTGCACACTTGGCTGATTTGTCACCTTAATGCCAAATGTCAAATATATTTTGTATTAAGATCTGCTCTACTTTTAGAGGGTCAAACAACACAAATATATCACTTTGAATGAGACTAATTATAATTTACTTTTAGGACAAATTCAATCAAGTCAACTCTGGATTTATAATAACAAATGGTATTGTTCAAAATCTAAATTTTCCCAAGGGCCATTTGCTGCCAGCTCCTCAAATTATGGAATCTGCTGCTTTCAATTAGCTTAGTTCCAAAGATTTATAGTGGTATTTTCATATTCTCATTTCCTTAAATTATTTCAAGATTTACAAAAAAATTTTAAACGATAATTTGGAAACTTACCACAAAGATCTACAAACCAAGAAATCATTTTCTTGCTTGTTTGACTTTATTTCTGCAACCCCAATCTGACCAGCACTGAAATGATAAAAAGTATCTTGTGAATTTTTTTCTTCTATGTATATTCTAAAACTTTAACTTCTGCTGAAAGTCTGATCAAGTTGATCAGTGTAAGTCCTATTTATCAAGAAGGAAAGCCAGAACAGCTGTTTTAAGTATAAAACTTCATTAATCTTCTGTTCTCTTTCTGCAATTTTTTTTTGGTTTTGATTTTTACAACAGTATTTATGGTTCATCTCAGTTTTCCCCTCAGAAATTTCTAAGGAAGCAGAATGTATGAACAATACTAGACACAACAAGGGACAAAGGTTTTCTTGAGAAGCTTGTAAGGAAGAAGAGGCAGATAAAAATGGATTTCCTACTCTTAGGTTATGAGTATTTGACTTATAAAGCCCAATTCTAGATAATAATTTATTTGACTTCCCTCATTAACCTGGGGTGTCATTCTAAGTAAAATGGTACAGGTCTGATGTTAGGGAATTGGCTCATTGAGGTCACTCAATCAATTAAATATTACAAAGTATGACACAACACAAATAGCTAGTAAAGAATTCCCTTCCAGCAGTTCATACAATAGATTGGTAGTCCTTGTATTTGAATCCTAGATCAAAGTACCATATTCATTAGAATATGGCTGCCACCAGGAGTTATAGAACTATTGAGGAAGGAGGAAGGAGGGAGATGGCAAAAGTGAGAGCAGACACACACAGAAACAGAAAGAGAGAGAGAGAGAGAGAGAGAGAGAGAGAGAGAGAGAGAGAGAGAGAGAGAAAGAGAGAGAGAGAGAGAGAGAGAGAGAGAGAGAGAGAGAGAGAGAGAGAGAGAGAGAGAGAGAGAGAGAGAGAGAAATACAGAAACACAGGGAGAAAAACACAAACATACAAAGAGAAAATCTTTCAGACAATGGGCTAAATTTCTCAGTCTAAGAGGCCTACTAAGATAAGGGTACCTATACCAGTTCTAACCTAGCTTAAATAATTCCCTAGGTCAATGTATCACACTGATCCTAGCTTTGACTATATTCCTCTCAAACTCTAAGGTTACTCATGGGGTTATTTCTTGGCAGGAAGAGTGATTCTGTATAGCTTAGTTATATTCTCCTTCAACCCTAAGATCATGGAGACTTAGTAAACATTTATAGTCCAGATAAGCATTCAGGCTTCTCAGGTCAACCATCAGAGATTCCACTTTTAACATCAAAATTGTTGGTTGAGAACAAACCCAAAGGTGAAAAAAAAAATTACGGTTTATTTAATCATCTGGCAAAGGGGAAAGTAAAAAAAAAAAGTTTTCTTCCAAGTCTTAGTAAGTTTTATATTATATAGATTTCATAAAGAGGAGCAAAGAAAGTCATCTGAATGGCCAGCATAAAATCAATTTCCATGGAAGACATTTACAATATTTTGAGATGTATAATGGGAGGAAACACTTTCCATGCCTATCATCAATGATTGCATCCTCTGGAAGATTTGGGAAGGTCAACATAGCCTGGAGGTCCTGAGTTAGGCATTAATTGGTCTCAAAGCAACAAGTCTAGTCTCTCAGCCATGCAGGGGTAGGTCCAAACAGTGCAATAAAGTTTTTTTTTTCACAATAGCCATAGACTTCTCCTCGACATCTTTATGCTTAATGTATTTGCATGAGTAGACAATGGTATCTGTGAATAACCTTTTTATTCATCTTTTCAATTTGACCTCCAGCTTCAAGATCAAATCATTCAGCCTCTATTTTTCCTTAGCATATTTTTTATTCTTATTGTATCCAAATGACATTTTGATATCATTGTAGAAAGATTCCACTAGATGAAGGAATTGTTTATTATGTTTTGGGAAAGTAATGTAACTTGTCACCCTTGCATATGGAGTAATTAATATTAAAGTCATGATACACATCCCTCTTTAATTTGGAAGCCATATTTAGTTCTACTTAGGACATATGATCATGAATTTGGAAAAGAACCATAATGGACTTGAACTGCCTCCTATAAAAATGCCATATTTTATATCAATTGTACTTGTTATTATGTTAGTGGCATATTTTAAATAAAAGAACAGTTTTCCATTTGGACATCAAATACTCTAGCATTCTCACTAGTCTTGGGGCTATTTTATATCAGTTCAAGAACAAATCATGAATACAGGATAGAGTCCAAGATTTTTCATTAATCAATAAACTGACGGTAGATATAGCAGTACTTCTGGTATTTTTCCCCAATAATTAACAAATCAATAATATTGTTCTTTATATCCCTGATACTTTTTTGGCACATCTTTTTTGTTGCTCCTCCAAAATATTATTTTGTTTGTAATGAAAGCTGTGAATTCTTCATAAAAAGATATATAAACACACAAATGACCTAAATTTGGAGAGATTATTTGGTGTTCTCATCTTTTAGTAGTAAATATGTCATGATTTCTGTAAAAAAAAAAAAAAGAAAGAAAGAAAGAAACAAAAACAATGGGATCAGGTTTGCTGTCTGCAAGAAAGGTAGCAGAATGTTTTCCTGATAATTCTTGCTCTATTGTATAGCATTTGAGCCAAAACTATGAATCTTATCCAGTCTGATTATTTACCAGTTTTTCAGAGAGACTAGCAGTTCAATCACCTCTCTTGACATAATTCTGTTGTCCATTATATTAATGGTCTGCAAGCTTTTCATTTCTTATTTGATCCAACTTGCCTTTTTATTATGTTAGGTTTCTTGTGACCATATGGAAGATAAGGAATTTTCCACCTTCTTCCTTCAGAGGTTTTCTCTCTTATGTAATTTCTTTGCTTCTTAAGCTCCTGCAGTAATATTTTTGTTTGATGTTGAATTGCTTATTTTGTTCTCTGAGCTTCTTGTATTATTGTAACCTTTTGACTTTTGATTCTAGGATTTCTGTTATGCATTTTCCCCTTGGATTCTGTTCCACATTTTTCTTTTTTGTTGTCTTTAATTGAGCAATATGGCATTTCAGCTTTTTACTGTGTATACTAGCTGGTGATTGATATAATCTTCTAAAGTCTTTCCACAGATCTTCAACAGTTCTTTCACTATCATTCTGCTATAATGCCGTTTGATTCCTGATCTTAAAAGCATTTCTTGATGGCACTTGCCCTCATTTTTATTGTAGCAACAGTTGCCTCACATACTGTTTGGTACAAATCCTGAAATAGCTGTGGGTTATTTTTTTCATTTCTTTCAAATATTGTGGGAGAATACATTGGTTTCTGTTAGTGGTAACAAATGCTAAACTTTATTGAATTCTATTTTGATATATTAATGCTAGTTATATCCATGTCAATAATATTTTGTAAAAAACTTCCAAAATTCTATTCTAAATATGTCCTTTTTTTTCAAAAACAAAAACAAAAACTTGAGATATCATTATTGTTTTATCATCAGTTTCATTTTTTTTAAAATTTGTAATAGCTTTTTATTTACAACTTATATGCATGGGTAATTTTACAGCATTGACAAATGTCAAACCTTTTATTCCAATTTTTCCCCTCCTTCCCCCCACACCTCCTCCCCTAGATGGCAGGATGACCAATACATGTTAAATATGTCAAAGTATAAATTAAATACAAAATAAGTATATATGTCTAAACTGTTATTTTGCTGTACAAAAAGAATTGGACTCTGAAATATTGTATAATTAGTCTGTGAAGGAAATAAAAAATGCAGGCGGGCAAAAATATAGGGATTGGGAATTCTATGTAATAGTTCTCAGTCATCTCCCAGAGTTCTTTCGCTGGGTGTAGCTGGTTCAATTCATTACTGCTCCATTGGAACTGATTTGGTTCATCTCATTGCTGAAGATGGCCACGTCCATCAGAATTGATCATCATATAGTATTGTTGAAGTATATAATGATCTTCTGCTCCTGCTCATTTCACTCAGCATCAGTTCATCAAAGTCATTCCAGGCCTTTCTGAAATCATCCTGTTGGTCATTTCTTATCGAACAATAATATTACATAACATTCATATACCACAATTTATTCAGCCATTCCCCAATTGATGGGCATCCACTTAGTTTCCAGTTTCTGGCCACTACAAAAAGGGTTGCCACAAACATTCTTGCAAATACAGGTCCCTTTCCCTTCTTTAGGATCTCTTTGGGATATAAGCCCAGTAGTAACACTGCTGGATCAAAGGGTATGCAGAGTTTGATAACTTTTTGAGCATAATTCCAAATTGCTCTCCAGAATGGTTGGATGTATTCACAATTCCAACAACAATGTATTAATGTCTCTGTTTTCCCACATCCCCTTCGACATTCCACATTATTTTTCCCTGTCATTCTAGCCAGTCTGACAGGTGTGTAGTGGTATCTCAGAGTTGTCTTAATTTGCATTTCTCTGATTAATAATGACTTGGAGCATCTTTTCATATGGCTAGAAATAGTTTCAATTTCTTTGTCTGAGAATTGTCCATCAGTTTCATTTTTATGTATAATTTCTGGAGTTTGCATCAAGTGATAATTTTCGATAACCTTATTTTTCTTTAACTTTTCCCTTTTTAGTTGGATCTCATCTCTAATTCCATCTAATTTGGAGGAGAAATTATTAAAAATAATTTCATAGAAAAAATTATCTTTTATTATTTCTATGCATTTGTCAGTTTTACATTTTTGTATATATTGGATGACTGACAAAAAGTAGTATGAATTCTTTATGTATAACCGATAAAATTTTGTTTCTAATTTATGATATACTACTGTTGCATGTTGAAAGTACCTTTTCTTTAGTATATTTTATGTGCACATGTGGTCTGTTCACTTTGGTGGTTAGTTCCATAGCATTAAACCATTTATAGTAATGAATGGTATTTCCTATTTGTTCCAGTTTACTTCATACCAAAATGATCATAATGAGTTTCAAGTAGGATGAATATGCAATTCTACATCATCCAACCTATATTTTAATCTCTAAGGAACTGTTGTATCACATTGGCTGAAATACTAACCCAATCAATAGTATCACCAGAATCTACTTCACTAAAGTCTCTGGTTCTTGCCAAACTCTAAAAGTTAACATTTCATTGACAATAACCACAGTGGCTAAAAAGGATCACAATGATATATACCTTAATCTATTTTCCCATGATTTCACTCTGTTCTGCTAGGTTTCTATGTCTGATAGAATTTTAGTCTATATATTTTGGAGATTATGAGTATTTGTATGATGACATCTATTAAATATATTGGTTTTATATTGTTTAGCTTGATTTTATGTTTGAGCAATTGTGAGCAAGAGTTTGGTCTGTGATGTAATAATCCAGGCTCCTTATAGTTTATTGGTTTATTGGTTCTCCAGGATATTTTGATGCCTATATTTATGATCATGGGGATTTATTGTTTTCTAGTCCACAAAAATAACAAGATTCGTGTGTGTGTGTGTGTGTGTGGGTGTGTGTATGTGTGTGTATGTACAATTTTAGATGTCTGAAATTCTGATGTATAATTCTAGCTCTCAGATCATATCTTGCTAGATATTTGGTAGGTACTAAAATTTTATACCATGAAGTCAAGCACTACAGAGTTTCTTCTGTTTCTTTGAATTATGAATTAATCATTTGCTCAATGATTTTCTGTTAAAATATTGTTAACTGAGCTCATGAGAATGTCATCCATGATTGGTCTTTTAATTCCATTCTTGGATATTTGCTCCATCCAGAGAATTACCTTTTCTTTTCTTTTTTATTTATTATCCTTTTTCTTATATATACAACTTTTATTTGCATAGTATTCATCTGTAAGGAACTTCATGACATCTAATCCATCTCTACAATATCCATGAGAAGAGATTAATTACTGAATGCATTCATTTTCCAGAGGCAGAAAAAATGAAGTTTAAGGTGGGAGTAGAGAGAAGGTTGTGAACTACTCAATATTATCTAAGTAATCTTTTGGGATATAACTGAGATACATGAATCAATATAATCTAGGTATCTGATTTTCATTTGGAAACCTAATCCAAGCAGCCATAGTCTTTCTTTCCTATGGAATAAACTTCATACTCCTAAGCTTGGAATGCAAAACTCTATAATTTGCGCTTATTCTTACCTCCAGGTATTCTTTGATTTGTACCTTTTGCTCCAATGAAGCTTATATAATAGTCATAGAATCAAAGGATTGAAAGCAACAAGGGATTTTAGAGATTATCCCCCTTCAATTCCTTAATTTCTCTTTCCCATCTCCTACTTTTTACTCATCTCTCCTTCCTGCTATTAGTGTATCCCAAATTTTCCTATTCTCCAATATCCAGAGTAAGTCTCATATTGCCTATGTAGGCTTTGCTAACCATTTCACCTCTCATTAATCTGTCCTTTCTGTGATCTCACATTTTATCTATGACATATGCCATCATACTGTGGTATCTTGAGGTATACTTGAGGAGTCTTGTGTTATTTTTTGTTTTATATGTTTTTATCTTATCTCTTCCCACTACAGACTGTAATTTCATTGAGAAAAGAAATCTTGAATTTTTTTTTATATATTCCATTGTATGAAGCACAAAATTAGTAGTCAATAATCTTTTTAAAAATTTGAGTCCAAAATGACAATTCTACCTAAATTGGTCTACTTGTTCAGGCCATAACAATCAAAAATTATTTTATGGAGTTGGAAAAAATGACAAAATTCCTCTAGAAGAAGAAAAGATCAAGAATATCAAAGGAATTAATGAGGGGAAAAAACAAAGGATAGTGGCCTAACAGTACCAGACCTAAAACTATATTATAAAGCATCAGTCATTAAAAGCATTTGGTACTGACTAAGGTACACATGACATAATAATCAATTACTTTAGTAATCTAGTATTTGATAAACCCCAAAACTCTATCTTTTGGGATAAGACCTCACTATTTCACAAAAATTGCTTGGAAACTGGAAAATAATATATCAGAAACTCAGCATAGCAATTTGGAACTATGCCCAAAGGATAATAAAACTGTACTTACTTTTTGATCCAGCAGTGCTACTACTAGGTCTATATCCCAAGGAAATCATTTTTTTAAAAAAATGGAAAAGGACGATGATATGAAAAAATGTAGCAGCTCCTTTTGTGATGGCAAAAAATTGAAAAATGAATACATGCCCATCATTTAAAGAATGAATAAATTATGGCATTTGAAAGTAATGGAGTATTATTGTTCTATAGAAAAATGATGAACAAGCTGATTTTAGAAAGATCTGGAAGGATTTGCATGAATTGATGTGGAACAAAACAAGCAGAACCAGGAATACATTGTTCTTAGTAACAGCAAGATTATGTAATTATCAACGATGACAGACTTGGTTCTTCTAAGTAGTTCAATGATCTAAGGCAATCTCAATAAACTTTTATAGAAAATGCCATCTGCATCTAGAGAGAGCACCATGGAAACTGCATGTAAATCAAAAGATGCTATGTTTATTTATTTTTTATTTTTCTTATGTCTTTTTTCTCTTGTGATTTTTTTCCTTTTGTTCTGATTATTCTCTCCCAATAGGATTCATAAATTTTTTATAAATTCATATTTATATGGATTATAAATTATATATTTATATATCATATATCATATTGTATCTAAATCATAAATTTATATGAATTACAAATTCATAGATATTTTTTAAATTAATGTACATGTGTAACAAGAAAAAACAAAAAGAAAGAAAAAAGTAAAATTTTTTATTCCTTTTGAACTTAAATAAAATCCAAAAGAAAGTCTATATACACAATACAAAACAGTATTCAATATAAAACCATGAATTACCATTTCATAGTCTACTTTTTTGAAAAACTATGTAACAAATACTATACATCATTCAAAGCTACTCTACTTACCTGTGCTTCATTCTAAATTTTCTTTTGTTTTCTGCTATGCATTTTTTCTCCCTCCTCTGCCAGAGAGAAGGCTATTATTAAACACAATGTGTATATGTGTGGTGTGTGAAATCATACCATATATACTTCTCTTTATCAGTTATTTTTTTGGATGTGGAGAGTATCTTCCCTCATAGGTTCTTTGTAATTGATTTGAGTATTTATATGACAGTCATTAAAAGTTGTTCTTAGAACAATACTGCTGTTTCTATATACAGGTTCTCTTGGTTCTGTTCATTTCACTCTTCATTATTTCATGCAAGTTTTTCCATGTTTTTCATAATCAATCAGTTTGTCATTTCTTATAGAACAGTTAGGATTTTATCACAATCATATGCCATAACTTATTTAGCCATTCCCCAATTAACAAGTAGGCCCCCAATTTCCAGTTCTTTGCCATCACAAAAAGACCTACTATAAATATTTTAGAATATGAGTTTTTTTCTTTTTCTCTAATTACCTTGGACAACAGACATAACAGTGTTATTGCTGGGTCAAAGGATACACACAGTTTTATAACACTTTTGGCATAGTTCCAGATTGCTTCAAAATGGTTGAATCAGTTCAGAGTTGCACCAATAGTGAATTAGTGTTACAGTTTTTCCATACCCCTGTTGGAGTTCAAATGTTGTCGTTCTTGTTCTTCTTTAAAATATTATAAAAGTTCTCTCTGGGTGCCTTCCCTGGAATCAGGATTTTGTCGGTCCCTGTTCGGGCGCCAAAATGTGGTGATCTTGTTCTCAAAACACAGCCAGGTGATAAAAGTTCAGATCTTTTATTATCTCCAATATAGCCCGGTTAGCTTAGAGGTCTATCTCCCTGCTTGGTTCCAAGAGCTCCTTCCGAATGTCACCAAATCCAAGGATTCTGTCCTTCAGCCTCTGCCTCTGCTTTCTTCAGCCTCCAGCCAGCTTCACTCTTCATGTCATTCCGGTAAAATCTCCCAAAGTGCTCTGTGTCTGCACCAGAGTGCTCCTCTCCAATGCAGCTGAACTCTCTTCTGCGACCAGCCAGCCAAGTGGAATATATTCTCTCTTGCCTTGCCTCGGAGAGAGGGCTTCTGGTGTAATTCCGCTGAAATCTGACCGAGAGCCTCTGTCTGTTTCTTTTATACAAGAGGGATGAATTGTGGGATACGAGAGAGAGGGATTATGGGTTTTCTCCCATAGTGCTCTCTGGCCCAAAGAGCTTTAAGGGAGGTGTGAATTCCCAAAGGTACAAAGTTTACTTTGTGAAGCTGGCATACTTGTGAACTCCAATGAGTAAAGGTGCAAACACAAGCATTGTACTAATTAGTTCTACTAGTACCTTGTTTCAGGTTCTGCCCAAAACATCTTCTTGTAAGATTAGATCAACTCTAATGAGTTAGCAGTTTGTAAGGATTCCAACATACCCCCTCCAATATTTGCTGCTTTCTCCTTATATCATTTTAGCCACTCTGACAGTTATAAGAAAATATCTCAAAGTTGTTTTAATTTGCATTTCTCTAATCAATAGTGATGTAGATCATTTTTAATGACTATATTTAGTTTTGATTTCTTCATTTAAAAGTTGACTATTCATATTTTTTGATCATTTGTCAATGGGGGAATGATTTGTCTCATTATTAATTGGACAAAGTTATTTATATGTTTGAGATGTAAGATATACTGAAAAACTGTAAAAATTTTCTTCTAATTTTTGTTTTCCTTTTAATCTATTTGTACAAAACCTTTTTAATTTAATGTAATGAAAACTAGCCATTGTACATCTCACAATCTAGTCAATAAATCTCGAGGGAGCTTATGATAGTATTGCCTAGTAGGATAAGTAGATGCTCATTTGCATAGTATTGCCTCCATCAAATGTGATGGGAAAAGATTGCAGAAGGAAGCATATTGTTGCCAGGTCACTGTGCTCCCTTTCCTTCATTAGCTATTTGCTCTATCTGCCAGAGGATTGGGGCAAAAATGCTGGTTCAATGAAAACAAAATCACATATGTTTCTGGCACATTGTTTGGTAGAAGTCTGTCACTCTGAGTTACACCACTTGCCCTTCTGTTTCTCAGTTTTTTTCAACTATATACACATGAATGAGACCATTTAATAATATAGCAGGGGAATATGATAAATTATTACCAAATTCTAAAGAAGTCCTTTAATTTGAGAAAATTGGCAATTTTCTCTAGCTGATCTGATACTTTTATTAGTCTTCTCTACTATCTTCCCAGTGTCTTTCTAAAGTTCTAAAGTTTAGTTTCTAAAGTTGTCTAGGTATATATAACTATTACCTCCATCAGCCTTTGAAAAAATGTCCCTGAGATGCCTTGAGTCATGTACTCAAACTGGTAAAGTTCAGTTGAGTAAATAAGAGAATTTTTTTTCCCTTGTCTTCCTTGATCTTCAGAATTTGAATTCTTAATTCAAATTCAGCTGTCATCCAAAACCAGAAATGCAAGCATGATGGAATCAACCCCATGGAAAAGACCTATGGAAAAGATGGGTCTCATAACAGCAGTACTAAAGAAAGAGCATGAAGTGTTTGTCAAGGTGAATTATATGGACAAGATTCACATTAGAAACTATGAGATACTTCACCCCATCTCCAGAAGATTATGGGAAATAGCTCAAGCTCTTGCTCTGTGAATACTGCCTGAAGTACATGAAGCTTGAGCTACTATTTCCATTTGGGGCAATGCCATGGAGGCAAGGAAATCTACTGAAAGAATAATGTCTTGATGGATGAAATGGATGGCAAAGACTATAAGATTTAATTCTAGAACCTCTGCCTATTTATTAAGTTTTTCCTGGACCAAAACCTTGTACTTTGATGTGGAACTTCTTTTGCATTTTGACCAAGGTGGACAGACAGGGGAACTATACAGTGAACTACTTCTCTAAGAAGAAGAAGATGAGAATAATGTGGCCTGTATGCCGATTCTCCCCATCCCCATTGGTACTGAGGCTATAGCAAATTTCTCATTGACTTCAGTCATATGAATTGTAGAAAGTGGAGAACATAGTGCTTTCTCCAGAGAAGCCTCTGTAAGATCTTGTCCAAATAAGCTATTATAGTCACTGCTCTTAGGTACTACTGGAGATCCTTAAGGACTTCTGGAGAACATTATCCATCAAAGACTTTAGCTAGATGACTTGCAGTATCACATAAAATGTATCATCTACACTCTGCAGTCACTCAATATGGTGAAGTACTGGAAAAGGTAGCATATCATTTATTTCACTTCTAAGTTAGTAAAAGAATAAATGGTATAATAAGTCACTTATAATGGTGAACTCCATTTGTCTCAAGTGGGTACCATCCTAGCATTAATAAGTAAAACTGTCCAAAAAGCAAGCAATGCTCAAGCCAATTGACTTTTTCCCTCCCTTCCTCCACTGTTCTGCATCCTTATCCAAAAGTAGTCTTAGGTCTGTAACGATGCCTCTTTTCTCAATTTGTAAATATGTACAGACTTGTCTACTTTCCTACGAGCCTCAAAAAATTTTTTTAAATAAAGAAACTTTAGTTTGTTAGTGTAAAAAAAAAAAAAAAAAAAAAAAAAAAAAAAAAACCTCTCAATCTGAATACTCCAATTCAAAACCAAGAACCACTAGCTACCTTGCAGAAAGTCTAGGTCATCTTGAACCTGAGGTATATTCACTTCTTTTATGTTATTCAGCATATTCAGTAGTTTACTCATACTTGTATCCATTATTTTTGATACTACTTTTAAAAGTAGTTTATATGGTCTGCTAGACTCTATAGGTTGTTCCTTGGGTACATCTCACATCTCACTCTTGCAATGTAAATATATGTCTTTTTCTGAGCTTTTGCCTCAGTCAGTCCTTCTATTCTTCTGGTAGTAAGGAATGACCCAAATCAAGTACTTCAGTGTTGGAATCTTTATAAATTGTTAAGTCATTAGAGTTGATAGAGACAATAATTATCTAATTTAGCATGGTTCAGTATCCTTGATCTGATCTTACAAGGAGATGTTTTGGGCCAGAATCTGAAACAAGGTACTAAGTAGAACTAATTGATACAATGCTTGTGTTCACACTTTTACTCATTGGAGATCACACATTTGGGAGATTTCAGGGTTTAGTATGAGATATCCGAATTTACACCTCCCTTGAAGCTCTTAGGGCCAGAGAGCACACTGGGAGATATCTCATAATCCTACTCTCTCATATATAAGAAACAGACAGAGGCTCTCAAAGAGAGTTCAGCTGAATTAGATTGAGAGGGGAGCGTCAAGTGAATTCAGCCAGAAGCCCTCTCTCGGAAGTTAGTTACTTCCGAACATTGACTGCCCCATCAGAGAGGAGCACTCTGGGAAGAAGCCCACAAGCCCTCTCTCCGAAGCAAGAGAGATTCATTCCATTTTCCACTTGCCTGGCTGGAGGCTGAAGAAAGCAGAGGCAGAAGCAAAGGACAAAGCTGCAAGATCTCTTAGAACCAAGCAGAGAGATAGGCCTCAACTAACCAGGATATTTTGGAAGGAGAAAATAAACATTTGCATTTTTATCAGCTGGCTGCATTTTGGGTGATTATTACTTTTAAATGAAAAACCAAGGCGGCCTCCAGAAAACCTCCCTGAGAAACAAACTCACTCCCAGAAAGAACCATTCTTATATATATTTTAAAGAACAAGAATACCACACTTCAGAACTCTTCCCTGAGTTTGAAAGCCACAATTTGTGTCTGTTCTCCTGATAACTTCAGCACAGAATACATGGATGGTCAAGGAGCATTTGGGTGACAGTACTGGGTGACATATTATTGCTTGTAGCATTCTGATAATATTTTAGTAGAATTTAATTGGTTCCATTCAGTCTTGACACTTCAGTGAAATTAGAAGTCTAAATATACCAAAGCTATATTGTCTACTTTTCTATTGACACCAAAAAACTTATTTAAGTAACTTCAGACTTATCTTGATAAATCCCAAATAAGGATAGTCTTTATCACTCAGTCCATCAACTCTTAGTCTATTTGTGGGCTTTAAAGGAACTTTCCTCAAATATCTAATTACTGATAAGTTATAGTAATTTGAAATGCACTATCTAAGACATCCCATATTCTTTCTTAACAATTGTCTCTTCATGAAATCCTATGAGTCCAGGCAGAATAAACCTATAAAGGATTAGAAAATAAAGTCAATATCACTGTTACTGGGGTCTAGGCTGATTTCCTTCCATGGCCCCACTTCTTTCTTCTGATGCTGGCACAAGAAATGTCATCTTCTATATAATCAATACTTCCTCCTTTTCTCTAGTATATGGAGAAATAAAGAGGCAGGGGGTGGGAGGGAGGAAGAGAGAGATTTGATCCACAATTGTAGCAAAAAAATTTTTTTTTATGATTATCTTTATGAAGTCTTTTTTGTTCAGGCCCTTTACTATTCTAAAGAGAACATTTTTTGTCTGTTCTTTATCTCTCAGCCAATTCTCTGTGGGCTTCTGCCTTTCACTCTGCATCTGCAGTATGGTTCTCTTACATGGTTCCCACTTAAGATAGTCCTGAACTTGAGCCATTATTTGCAGAGGTATTGTGATTTTCCATGTTTTTACTTCTTCTTGGATAACTACAATGGTGACAGATCCATTTATGCATATAAAGCTCAGGCTTTTGTATCTTTATTGAAGTCTTATTTTATCTACTTTATCAGGTTCTACTACACCTCTCTATATTAGTCTCTGCAATTAAATATTCATTCTGACTATAAACACTAAAAAGTAGAATTGATACATAAAGTATGTGATTTTGAGGTAATCTCCCCCATGTTACACAGTTGGTTTTACAAATGGGTCTGTCATAAGATTCTAAACTTTATTGCATTAAGGGCCTTCACAAAGCCAAGAGCAGTCCCTCTAAGAATCTCCATCTATTCTTTTCTGACTCTGTTGACTTCCAGTACTATAATATATACAAGATTTAGCTAATCTAAGTCTCCCAATATTGTTTTCCAGAGAGATAGAATTCCTGTCCTGGAAGTGTCACTATTTTGGTTCTGCAGTATCTTTCTCTAGCACAGGAGGACTGGCCTCTCAACTTTATATGTAAGAGAAATGTCTTTTTCAGACTTGGAAGTGACCAGGAGTATGCTAGTGAATGTTTAATAAATGTCTTGAGGTGAGAGTGCAGAATGTGCAAACAAAATTTAAATTAAATCTGATTATTAACATTTCTATCATTATCTTCTTAGGTTTAGATAATTAAGAAAACAATAAAGCAAGCACTAATTTGCAGTATTTGCCAACGTCTTCAATGTAAATGCTCATGCCAAAAAATTTAGATAAGTTCTTGACTATATAACAGTACATTCCTAGATATAATTTTCATTTTTTTGTGGGAACATCTCAAACATGTTTGAATTATTGAGCACATCATTCAGAATGCTTCTTTTATGTTATTATTATTCTACAATTTTAAAAATCTTTAGTGTTTCTTTGCAATATTTTACAATAACATAGCAATCTTATATAAAGAATATAATATAATAAATATAAAACATGAATAATATATTATATAAATATAATCTATAATGAATATAATAGTATGTAAATAATACGATGCGTAATTAACATTATGCATAATATCTAATTATTGATAATGATATCTAAATATCATATAAATAATATTATAATAGTCATAATCTGAGCTTACTCCTAATATTAGTAGGCTTCTATGACTTTCAATAACTACAACACAACAATAAATTTCAATCATTTCAGTACCTATTTTTAAAAGAGATTTTTCCATGTTTAAGAAATTTAACGAGAATGGTAATGTTAGCAAGCTATAAATATGCAAGGTTGTACCAAAAATAGTACTTATGTGGCATATGACAAGGGCATACACAATTAATCATGTTACATAAACAATAAATAAGTATGCAAATCTATATCAAGGCAACAGGAATAAACTCAAAACCATTAAAATCAGTATGAACTTTTTCATATACCTACATATTGAGCCAAAACCTGCTTCTAGGCATATGATACATCAACTAAAAGTATCAATTGCACATTTTGCATAACAATGTTATCATGATAGCCACAGTTAGATAGTGAGAGAAGGGGTTGTCTGGGTGAAGCTTTGAGACTAGTCTTTCAATAATGGAAAATCAAATTAGAAATAAATAGAACTTTCCTAAAATAAACCTCATCAAAATTACAATAGAGAACCAGGAAGTATAATTTTTTAAAATCCTGAAAACCAAGGAAATTGAAAAAATACATTCAAAAATATTAGCGATAAAACAAAAGAGAGTATAAAAAGACAGAATCCAAGCAGGATTTTGTACAAACACACACACACAAACACACACAATAACAAATAGATCAAATGATATTTAAATTTAAACTAAAGCATAAAAGCATGAGGAAGATGAATAAAAGAAGATTCTAGCCAACAACAACAAACCCTGAGCCAGGGAACAGCTCAAACCATCCCATACACAATAGAAGATTAAAATGACCTTCAAAAAAATAACAAAAATGGAAATTCCAATAATGGCTGAGGGAAAAAAAAAAACTTTCATACTCAATTCTCATAGACAGAGTTCTCACATGTAAAGTTGAATATTCATAGTAACACATATACCCCTTCCTTGGTCTTGGTTCACTTATACCTAAAATGTTTTACCAGCTCTAGGGATTAATTTATATTCATGTTATTCACCTCTCTCTGCTTATAAACTCTCCTATTTATGATACTTAGGTTGGCTTAAGGGTACTATCTCAAAATATCTCTATTGCATTATGATTTCTAAGTGGAGACACTATTTGCTTCTCCTATCCCAGTGCCTCAGGCTGAAGCTGGTATGTTTCTCTATATATCCAGTCTAAGTCTCCCCCGCCTCCCTCCCCCCTCCTCCTCCTCCTTCCTTCCCCCCCCCCCCCAATCTCTCAATCTTTACTTTCCATCATTAATCACATAACAATGATTCACATGAATGTAACATCCTCTTCTGTGCATGTGGGATGGGCAGTTCTTTGAAGGATGCTGTGGGCTGCATATGTCTAAGTGATTCCTGATTGGTTGAAAAGTTTCTAACCATTAACTAAGCAGATTTGTGTAAATGAGAAGACGTGCTTTGGAGGAGGAGGTTGAGAAAGCTGGACTCCTGGACTCCACATCATCAGGTACTTCTCGAAGTTGAGTCAACAAATACATATGCTTTCAGGACTGGGTCTTCATTATCTAGTCCCTATATATATATATATATATATATATATATATACATATATATATACACACACACACATATATATATATATATACACATACACACATACACTGATACAGAGATGTGTGTGTATGTGTGTAGAAATATATAAATCTGTATGTGATATGTTAAGTGTCTGTATTTGTTATTGTTGTTCAAACATTTTAGCTGTATCTGATTTAGCTGATCTAACTCTTTGTTAACCCCATTTGGAGTTTTTGGCAAAGATACTTGAGTGATTTGCCATTTCCTTCTCCGGCTCATTTTGCAGATGAGGAAACTGAGGTACACAAGGTTAAGTGCCATGTCCAGAGTCACATAGCTAGAAAGTGTCTGAAGACAGGTTTGAATTCAGGATGATGAGTCTTCCTGACTTCAGAAGGTCCGGTATCACTGTGCCACCTAGTTGCTCCTGTGTATGTATACACCTGTGTATATACATATATGTGTTTATATATAATATATATGTTAATATATATTATATAAACATAAATATATAAAAACATATACATATATACACAAATGTATATATATATATATCACATCAAAGAAAGAAAAATGAATAATTGGAGAGGCATGAATAATTTGGCTAGAAAGCAATCAGTTTCAGCAGACAAATAATAAGGAAGTCAAGTATGATGATCATGAATGGGATATATAGTATATTGCCATCTGAAAGAGGAAATGTCTTTGTTATATGGCTCTTTACATTTAAGAATCTTTATAGATTTTACTTAACTATTGTGATTTTATTGATTTCCTTTCAACATCTGGCTTTTCTTCAGTAGTTTCCATAATTAAAAAAAAAACCTAAATAAACTATTATAATGAGTTTGTGTATGTTTTTTTAATAAGCTATGTGAAGCTTAAAAAGTTACAATTTTCTGAATGAAATACTCAGATCTTCACAGCCACACAATTGACTGATGATTTTACTGCAATACTACTTTTACTATGCAATGGAGACCTGGCCATAGGAGCACTAACTCTTTCTGTTGGTAGCCCATGGAGAAGAGGCTGTGCTTCCAGAAAGGCTTGAAGATACCTAATATATAAATTCCTGCTGCATGATTCAGATGTGAGTCTCTGGACCATTTCCTGTTCCCTTATCAATTTAAAGAAGAAGAGCCATTTGAAGATCTGAGTCAGAAATGAGAATCCATTCAAATGCATTTTCTCTTTTCTGTCTTGTCTATGTTCCATTGAGATGTTGAACCTCCAGATGAAAAGAGGCCAGCTTCTCTCACCTGAGGTCAATAGATAGCTCTTGAATAAGGCTCTTTTTCTTTATCTTTTTTTGGTTCTTTATTGTTTTAAGGTGAAAAATATCAGAGATAGTTTAAAACCTTGTGAGCTTCTGAAAGATTGGAATTTGAGTACCAGAATTCTGAGAGCTAAAGCCTATGCTTGCATTTGCTAAAGGTGATTTATCATAGATCTATTTATAGATAGATAAAGAGACACTAAGGTCCTAAAGAGTGACCTTCGACCCAGCCCAGTAGTAGGAAGGGAGATCAATTTATATATCACCATATCCCATTCAGAACTTAAGTCAGTAGGCAAATGCTTTGTAGAAATAATTATAAGTCTGAGCTCATTGTCTTCAGCGACTGAGATATTTTAGAAAGGGAAAAGAATGTCCTCCAGGATTTGGAGGAAAATGTTTATATTTCTGTTCTAGCTGTATCTTTGAAGCAAAAAATCCCTTTGTGAAAGCTAATTAATATTGTCTCAATGATTCTGGGGTATAAAATGCCAAACCACTCAAAATTTGCCAAGAAATCCCCAAATAGGAAAATAAAGAGTCAAATCTTAACTGAAAAGTGACTGAACAGTAATTGGAGAGAACATCCTGGAATGGGAGCTCAAGCCAGTTATGTTAGAAAAACTTTCTAGGAACCCCTAGAACTTTTAAAGAGAGATGTAGCCAACTTCATTCTAGAAACTGAATCTTCTAGAAGGTCTTTGTATAGAGGTGGGAGGGACAGGGAATTTAGAGAATAAGTCCATAATTTCAATATAATTGATTACAAAAAAAAAAGAATCAGTGTTAATTATTTCCCTGAAATAACATAACTTTCATGCATATGATACATTTATATAAGATTTCTTCATAGATGCAATTATTGAGATAACTGTTTAATAATCATAACAGTGAAAATGTTTGGATAAAGAACAAAACTTTCTCTTCTGGTTCCTTGACCTCCTCACTTGTGTAGACGGAGCCATTTTCCCAATTTTCCCCTCAGATATCCCCATGGATGTGACCATTCTCCTAGTTACTGTTCTTGATTCCCCTCCCTGGGATGAGGAAGGAAAAAGGTGAGACTCTAAACCTGCTCCAAGACAAGGGTCCTATTAATATAGTGCCAAGAGCACTGTAGTTTGGCTATTGCCATGACTTTGAGCTTACAAGAGAAAAATACCCAGAATAAGAGGGTCCAACTTTCCTGGTCAAGTATGGACTGTATTAATGAAACTATTTTTCCCTCCTTCAACTTCATATTGATTCTCCCACTGGGGCTATTTCCCATTACTTACATCTTTTGAAAAGTCTGGTCACTTTCTATATTGGTCAAGTGTTCTCAAAAAGAAACTAGTTTTTCTAAAATATAATTTAGTGTATGGAAAAGGACGGAAGCAGTATCTTTGTGGGCATTAAAAGAAAGCATCTAGCGACTCAACACAAACAAAACAGATATTTGCTGAAAGTTACTGAAAGCATACTCTGAAATTAAATTAAAGCATATTCTGAAAGCATTCTGTTATACATTCTAATATCTATAGTTGCATGTGTGTATATACAAATATATCAGAATATATATATCTCTATATAGCCTAATACATGTGTATATCAATATATTCTCATTATGTTGTATATATTAATATATATATAGAAAGACAGAGTTAGAAGATGATCAGTGAGTTGGGCTCAGAATTGAAAAGGGAAAAGAAATGGTTTGCTTTTGGGAAATTGTTCAGACCTTCCAGTGATTCCAAACTATTCCCTAACATTCATATAAGCCATCTTTTTAACATCAGTATCTTTCCGTGATGTTTTACGGCTATAAATCACAGTACTCCATGATCTCAGAGGACTCCAAATTGCAGGTAATTCAAAAAGCAATGGAAAGGAAAAGGGTGGTACAAGGACGAGGCTGTTACAATGATGATGCTTGTATGGAAAATGGCACAAAATACATCACCAAGGAAGCCAGAAAAACAAGTGGGTTGGCCATGTAGCAAGAGTGGAAATTAAAATGGATAGTTCAGTGTTTTCATGGTATCCTTGAAATATTAAAAGACCCAGAGACAGATTCATAGTAAACTTGGGAGAACTTCTGTGGAGTGTTTATGTCTAATGTGGGGGAGAGGGTTCTTGATTAGAGTAGAGCCTGTAAGAAACAAAAGCCCTCTGGGGAGGGTGGGTGCAAGGGACTTTAATACTTGAATTGGCTAATAGTAACCATAGCAACCTAAGCTGTTTCAGTGCCAAGGTACCCTCAAACGAAAATTATGCCAACTCCCTGAAACCACATGAGTTTGGGGCTCATTTTCTTATAAATTTCCCCAATTTAGAAAAACAAAGGTCTGGAATGTGACCTGAACATATGTAAACTTTGGAAAATTATTACTAATAGTAAACACATTCACTCATCAGCTCCACATATATCTAGATTACTCTGGAAAAGAAAAATATTTTTCCCTATGGAATCTGTCTTCCTCGCCCTTAATTCTTCTTTGTATTTATAGTCAGAAAAACTCATATTCATTAGCCATCTAATATTTCAATGATAGCTTCAAATAACATAGAAATGGGAACAACCAATTAAAGGAATAATGTTTCCAAATTCCTTCTGCATTTGTTTCCATAGGGAACAAATTACTTTCTCCCTTTACAACCTCCCTCTTAACTGGTTGGAAGAAAAGAAGAAAAATGGAAAATCAGTGATACAGACAGGAAGTGAATAAGGTAAGGAAAGTAGTTATTTGCACTTTCAAGATGGAAGGGAAGAAATAAGTACTGTGAACTATGCTTGAGTACCTCAATGGCTCCCAAAGTCTGCTAGTTCCACTTGTAACCAGCCTCTAGTCACTTTCTCAACTCTACCCTATCCTTACCTTGTGCCTTGTCACATATTTTCTTCATATTTTATCTCAGCCTCTTCAGCTTTCCTGCATTTTGCTCCTCTCTGCCACACCCCCTGGCCATTAGGGATGGTCATCAAGGAACATGAATGAGAGCTGATATGGACTCCCCAAGCAGAGCTCTTTCTGTTTCTGTCTGTCCACCTGAATACCCAGGATTCTCTCTTGAAGTTTTTTCAAATAAAAAAATTCACAGGAACCCAAAAAATCCTGGGTAATGTCTGATCATTCTCAAACTGATTTTTCCAGCCTATCAAGTCTCCAGTTCTTACAATGCTAGAGTTGGTCAGCATGAGACAAAGATTATAGAAAGAAATGTACGAAAATTGCACAGGATGAGAAGGCATTTTGGGTGGCAATCTATTCTAGTGGAAGGAGATACATAATGATGAAATCATGGCTCCATTGATGTACTAAATGGATTATACACACACACACACACACACACACACACACACACACACACACACATATACACATAGGTATGTATACTCACACACATATACCCCTATTCTAATGCTGCCTTGGAAGCCAGATGTCTTTCTCTAGAATGCTAGATCTTGATTTAGGGAGCATTCAGTCTCGCCTCAGATACTTATAGTTGTGTCATTCTGGGCAAATCAGTTAAACCAGTCTTCTAAGAGTTGCTATAGCAAACAAACCAACAAACCCATCACTGGGTATCAATCCTGGCATAATGATTCCCACTGAACTTAGTGAAACTGGTCCTCAGACAGTAAACGTATAGGTCTAGTAACTAAAGACTGGGATGTTGCAATTATGCATTTATATCTCCAGTGCTAGTATTTGTCACATCTTAAGATCTTAATGAATTCTTTTTGAATGACTGGCAGAAGGATTATCCAGTCAGAAGAAATCGTTGAGGTCTTGAAGCTTTGATGTGTAATATGTTGTCAAATCTGCAAACAAATGACAATCCTGACAATGTAAATAATACTTTTGTTCCAAAACCTTTTTATAACTCATCTCATTTGATCCTTACAATTTTTCTTTGAAGTAAGAAGGCAGAAGAATAGTTAAAGGACAATAGATTTAAAGATTCATAGAATTCTCCCTCTTCCTTCAAAATGACACTCAAGCACTGCCTTCTATATAAAATCTTTCAAGGTCCCCCTGAAATTGCTAATGGCCTGCTCCTTCCCAACTAATTTGTAACTAATTATTTTGTATTTATTTACATAGATTCTCTCTATATACAAATACTTGATGTCTCCTACATTGAAAAATGGACATCATGAAAGTAGGAATTGTTCATTGTATTTACATTCCCAATACTTGCACTGTGGCTAGCACATGTTAGATGCTTAATAAATAGTTGCTGGCTGATTGAAGAGACTTAGATTTGAAATTTGCTTCTCTTAGTTTTGTCATCTGAAAAAAAGGGCCAGGCTAAAATAAATTCAATTCAACAAAAACAAACCAAAAAAAATTGTGTGACAGTTATGTACCAGGTGAGAGTCACATGCATGGCAGAGTAAAGAAAGAGTAGGTCATAGTGATGAGGTTAGTGGCAGTCAAAGAGCTGTTAAAATCCCCTTTTGGTTGGCACAGAGGTTCAATGTGAAGGAATTCATGAACCTGAAGAGTTTTAGGTGGCAAAAATGGAAGTTTATTGTTGGATAGGAAGCTAGACTTGCTAAGACACTAACTTCTTTAGCGGAAAAGTCCAATTAGGGAAACGGAGGCTGGTATTGAGAAGAGAATGCCTTCTCAGCCAGTAGGGTCCTAGAAGCAGAGCGAGCTGTTTTGGACCTTCTGCAAAGAGTGAGTTCAGAAATTGCCCTTTTAAAAGGAGTTTAAGGCTTCAGGTTTCAGGATGAAAAGAAAGCCAAAGTTCCCAGGCCTAGATGCTTACTGGAGGTCCACATCTCCATTTGGAATTCAAGGGGTCTGGCATTCCCAAAAGATCAAAGGGGTGCTTTTTGACCAAGATTTCTAATTGAATAATGACACAACTTATCTGGGGAGATATACCTTCCCCAGGAGGGCCTGAGACTCACAGATCAAAAGGGAACACAGTTTCAGAGTGATAATTTTAAAGGGACTACAGTTTCACTTCCCCGTCAATAGAATCAGAAAGATCCATGTTCAAGAATGGCTTCTGGACGCATGTAGCTGTGTAAGTGTGGGCACAGACAAGTCCCAGACATGCTTCTTTATGCTTAGAAGTTACATGCAGTTGCAGTTCTGTATCAGCAGAAGATATTTCCATATTAGGGAGTAGGTACCTTAGCCTGTACAACTAATAACATAGTTCTAGGCCAAAACAAACAAACAAAACTAATTAGCTCATGTACTAGGAGGGAGCTGAGAATTGGTCCACTCTTTTTGCAAAACAATTTGGGACTTTTTCCATTACTAATCTGTATGTACCCTTTGATACAACAAAATGCCACTTCTAGGCCTGATAGCTCAAATAGAGAAGTCACTATAAATATAAATATATCATAATGGTTTTTTATTTTTTTGGTAGCAACAACAAATGTGAAATTTATGTCCATCAATTGTAGAATGGTTGGACAAATTATCTGTATATGAAAGTAATAGAATACTGTTGTATTGGGCAACATGACAAGAAGATTCAGAGTAAAGTGAGGAGGAATAGGAAAACAAATTATTCAGTAACAACATAGAAAAAGCAAACAACTAGGAAAGTCGTAAGAACCTAAATCAATACAATGATCAATCATAATTTCAGAAGACTAATGATACAGCATACTACCTACATCTTGACAAAGGTGATAGACTCAAGTTGTAGAATGAGCACATTTTTGGACATGGCCATTTGCTTTGCTTGACAGAGCATATTTCTTATAAGGGCTATGTTTTTCTTTCTTCTTCAGTGAAGTAGGGAGAAGGATGGAGGAAAATGAGAGAGAAAATGGATCTTTGTTCATTTTTTAAAAATTAATTTTTTTAAAAAAGAAAATGGCAATTTGCTTCACAAGATATACATTCTACTGTGATTCCCAGATAAATAAATACACAATATATGCAAAGTAATGTAGGGGCTGGAATGACTTGATAATGACTTCTTGGTTCTCTTCCAATTCTACATACTATGATCCTAAGGAGAGAAAGGTCTTATTACCATTTGAAAAATGGAGAAATTGAGGAAACACAGAAAAAAATTAAATAACATTTCTAAGGTTACCTAAGTCAATAGCATTTCAATAGAAGTTGGCCAGTGGGACTCCATTCTGCCAGTCTCTTTCCAACTGCTTTAGGTAAATGTGAACAATGAATCAAATTGAGTTTAGGATTAATCCTAAACTTCTCCAAATTCAGGGTTTCAACATAGAAGCTGGGATTGGAAGTAGACAAAGCAGACAAAGCTTCCTAAAGTAAAATGTCTGGGTGGAGGAGGGGAAGTACAATGAGGTACACTTTGAATATTTTCTTTTTGTAAATGCAAATATTTTTAATGCCAGAAAAAAATTCTAATCTCCACTACATATAGGTATTTTTACCTTGTGATCATCCAAAATTTATGTGTTAAAGTGAGGTCTCAGAGCCTCAGCTGGATAACAACACAGAGTGGTATAATTTTCAAACTTATCCAGGAAGCAAAATGTCTTGCCCTGGCTTTGCTTCCATGACAAATCCATTGTGGGTGGACATACTAAGCTTGTGCTCTGTCTGACATTTCCAGGACATTAAATGCACAAGAATCTATGACTTGCAATGAAATCCCTGCTTGGAGAGACATAAGTGTGCCCAGCCAGAGAGCAGCATGGATTCCAATCTTTGCCTGGAAATTCTGACACTGCAAAAGCTATATCGATCAGTGACCCTATGAAATGGAATTCCACAGGCAGCCAACTTCAATCTCTAGCTAGGCTTGGCTTAATGCAGGAGTCCTGAGGTTTTTCGATGAGTTAGATGTCAAGGATGAAAATCAATCAACTAATCAATTGACCAGCATTTGTTAAGTGACTATTAAGTGCTCAGTATTGTGAATGCAAAGGCAAAAATGAAAGTTCTTGCCCTGAGGGAGCTTCCATTCTATAGGTTGGAGACAACATAAAGGTAGCTAGGTGGTCCAGTGGATATAATTCTGTGCCTGAAGTCAGGAAGACTTGTATCCAGTCTCAAAAAAGTATTACCTGTGTGATTCTGGCAAAGTCACTTAACTCCAATCTCTCTGTTTCCTCAACTATAAAATGAGGATGTTTGTCTCTCAGGGTTGTTATAAAGATGAAGTTTGATATTTGTAAAGTGTTAAGCACAATTTTTGACAGATGCATAGTAAATACTTCTTACCCTCCTTACCCCTCCCCACATAAATACAAATTAATTTGAAATGGAGGAGGTGAATATTAATAGCTGAAAAGGTATTCGAAATATACCTTTCTATTAGCTGTATAAAGTATATAAGGTGTCACAGTGGATAAAGTGCTGGACCTGGAGTCAAGGAAATTCATCTTCTTAAATTCCAATCTGGCCTCAGATACTTACTAGCTATGCCAACCGAGGCAAGTCATTTACCCCATTTACTTCAATTTGAATGAAAATGTCAAACTACTCCAGTGTCTTTGCCATGAAAACTCAGATAGGGTCATGAAGAGTTGGACACAATTGAATGATAATAGATGGGGGCACTTATTAAACTTTTTGAAAGAAACAGATTTTTAAGGAGGTTGAGCATGGGGGAAAGCCAGAGCAATGCATGGCAATAGGAAGTGGAGTGCCAGTGTGTGAGAAAGGAATAGCAAGACTAATTTGACCTGACTGTAGACTAATGAAGAAGAGTAATGTGTAAAAAATCTTGAAAAAGGAGTTTGGGACCAGACTAGGAAGGACTTTGAAAAGCCAAGTGTTCTGTTCCCCCTCATTGGCTGGAAGGAAGCCCAACCACTGACCTGGCTTTTCCTATAGAGAAAGAAATTTTCAGGGAAAGAAGAAAATGTGTTATTGGTTTTGAAGCTACTGGCTGTGCTTTCCTTCTGGTAAGCCAAGAAATCTGGAGGCTCAGAGTGAAGCCCAGCTGTCAGTTGCTAATTACCTGCTGCAAACTTGTTAGAATCACCCAATCTGTGGGTTCAGCTCCATTCACACAATGGACACTAATTTGTAAAAACAAACAAACAAACAAAAAACCTGTAGCTAAATAAAGCAGCTGAAAACAAACCAAAGAAATGCTTAAATATAAAGGGACATCCTGCCAAGAAAAACACAGAGGAGACCCCAGACTTAGGTTGCTATTATTTTCCAAACACAAAGAGGAAAGGGTTGTACAAAGGGGACATCTTCTCTGGATTTCTCTCTTTTTTTTTTACCCTAATTATGCATGAACATTTAAGCCAGAGCATGCTGATTTCATAGCCAAGAGTGGTAGGTCCTAAATCACTTCTCTAGGCTTCAATTTTATAACTAAAAATGGAAGTGGGGATGGAGTAAGGATTTGTAATAGATGATTTCTGAGGTCCATTCCAACTATGACATTTAAGGTTAGCCAGCTGAACATAGTTACAATTACTTTTCCTTTCTCTTGGTCAGGGGAGTCCTAAACTTCCTTTTCAGAATTTTGTAGACTATATAGCACTATAAAAATATGAGTGGGGTGAAGGGAGAGAGTGAAGAAGATTATAGCGTCACAGGTTGATGCCCAGCTTAGAGGATTGCTTCCATCTTAATAATAATGGCATCTGGCTAAGAAAAACTTTTAAAAATCATTTTGATAAAAGAAATTAGGCATTCAGTGTAAGGTAAGCTAAATCTTGCAAAAATTGAAAAATTGTTTCCAAATGATTAAGAATGATAATGTACAGGTCATTGCTTTCTTGGTGGAATGGAGGGAAAAATAATAGTAATAATAGCTAACATTTGCACCACAGACTGCTTTAAGATTTGCTTTAAAGTTCACCTAATTCCCTTGGAATGACAAATCTTACTTTGACTAGCCTCTGTCTAGTACTTCACAGCAGGTTAAAACCTCATTTCCTCTTTAATGTATTGTAACTTGTGGTTGGGGCCTGATCAAGAGATTTATCCACCAACACAGCCGACAGAGCTGGCCAGAAGATTGACTGATATCAGCCTTTCTGAGTGGCCCTGGAACTACCAGGATGAGATAGGGGGCAGCAGTGACTGCAGCTGTCAAACACACTTGCGAAAGTTGTGTGTGGAATGGAGAGATAAAGTAAAGAACTTACAGGAATGTGTGAATTCTTTTTCTATGTTTTATTTTCATTATTTCTGTGTCTCTGTGACCTGCATAAGTACAATATGTGCAGGCCCATACTTACTTGAGCCTTGTCCAGCTATAAACATATTTATTTAACCTGAGCTGATGACATTTATCGATATTTAGACTATTAGTTTAAACATTGTCTGTTTGATTATCTAAAGCCTGATTTTCTATTTCCTAGAAATCAGGTGATTTCAGGGAAATAGAAACCTTTCATTCCAATCTCTCAGGATAGCAAGAACTAATTAGATGCCTCCCCCTCCCCTTCTCAGTGCTCTCTTACTTGTGATATAATTTCTTGTATAAAAGCTGTGTATCTTTACTACTTCTTTAGCCCTCCTACTGTGAGCTTTCTCTTTCCCTTGTCTTGTGGTGGGACTGCTCATCCTCATGAGGATTTAATAAATAATCTTTTTGTTTTCTACTTTGAGTGATCTCTGAGTAGTTCTATGGGGTAAGGGTCTTTTTACGTCTCACACAATTGCCAGATCAGCTGCAAGCCTACATATAAGGTCTCAGTTATGCATACCAAGGTGAGTCACAGTGAACCTTTCCAGATGGGGATGGGGTGTGAATGTTGGCATATGGTCTTGCCATTGACCTACGGAGTCTTATTGCATAGATGTTTAATAATATTGGCCATTTTCAGCTTTAACTCTAGCTTGCAGACCCAATCACACATGCCCTGGTGAAAGAACAATGTGAATTTTTATCTTATCGCCTAGATTATTTCTCCCTTCTGTTTTGAGAAGGGGCCAATGTTTAACATACATTTGACAGCACATCTAAGAAGGATAAAGCTGAAGAAAGTGTGCGAGAGTCCCTTGTAGGCCATCTACTAATTGGCTTCCTCTAATAACCCTGTATTTCAATATCCACCTTGGTGCTTCCACAGATACCCTAAACTTACAATTTTTCAGCCCCTTCAAATCCCATCACCTGTTCTTTTTCTACTTTGTTAACATAGAGACAATCCAACACTGTATCTCATCATTAACCACAAGGGTGAGGAATTTTTTCTTAGAGATTCTAACTCTCCACTATCTGACCATAATGTCCTAATGTTTCATCTCTGACTTTGCCTTCCTCCACTTCTTTACAAACCCATTTGGGGTTTTCTTGGCTAAGATACTTTGATGTTTGAGGCCGTATTTGAACTCAGAAAGATGAGTCTTGCTTACTTCAGAACTGGTACTCTCTCACTGCTCTTTCCATAGTCTATTCACCTTCACTATGACTTCCAAGCCCTATACCAATCCTTTAATTGTTCTGTCATCATTTCTTTTTCAAGTCTCTAGCCTGTAGTTAACCAATTCAATTCTATACTATCCTCTGTTCTCAAATCCCTAACTCCCCATCCCTTCGCAACCCCAGTCCTAGGACAGTCCTACAGAATAGACAGCCCACTCATAGGCCACTAACTGGAGCCAGAAAACCACATACCCATGTTGACTAGAGACATTATACATTCATCATATTCAACCTCTTCTGGGCTCTCACTGCCATAAAGCAATCTCTTTATTCCCTACTAATCATGTCTCTATTTTATTTCCCTAAGAATTTATACCAATCTTTCCCTTCCTTCTTCAGGCCTCCCATAATCTGCTCCACATGACACTCTTCAGCTGAGGACTTTGCTTTTTATTTTACTAAAGAAATTGAAACCATATATGGCCTCATCAAACAGCTCCATCTTCTGCCCTTCTCTATGTCTCAAAACCTTGACATCATCCCACACTTGCATCTCCTTTCCCCTTAAAAAAGAAGTGGGCTTCTTTGTTGTCAAAGCTAACTCCTCTTCATTTGCCCTTGATGACATTCTTCCTCTTCTCTGAAAGTTTGAAATCTATCTCCCACTGCTTTCAAATATGAGAGCAAATGTCTTTAAGGAAAAAAAAACTTCCCTAGATTCACTGGATTCTAAAATTCCCTCTCTGTCTTGCTTAGCCAAACTCCCAGAAAAAGCTATCTACATTTGCTGCCTCTCCATTCATTCATCTCTGAAATCTTTGTAATCTGACTTCCAAACTCAAAAATATGCAGCTGAAATTTCCCTTTACAAAATTAACATTGATCTCTTAATTTCCAGATCTGAGGATCTTTTCTTAGTTCTCACTTTTTTTTTTTTTTTTTTTACTTTTTCTAATGTGTTAGAAATCATTAACCATCTTTTCTTCATGGACACTCTGGATTTTTATGACCTACCTTGTCTACCATTCTTTCCCAGTTTCCTTTGCTGGTTTATCATCCATATGTCCTCTATTGTAAGTGGGTTCCAAGCTTCTTTCATAGGTCTTCCCTTCTCCCTCTGCATTTTTTCAGTGACTCCCATTGTTTTCATGATAATTTTTGTGAATATAGCTTATGGATTTATATATACTTTTACTTGAGCTTCAGATCCATATCACAAGTTGCCTATTGCACATTTCAAACTGTCTCAACAATATCTCAGATATATATCCAAAGTCAAACTTATTACCTTTACTTCTAAATCCCCCCTCTTCAAACTTTCTGTAGAAGGTGCTACCAACCTTCCAATTTCCCAGATTTGTAACTACATTATCCCCAACTTCTTTTCCTTACACATCCAGTTTTTATGACCTACCTGTCTATCATTCTTTTGCCAAATATTGCCATTTCTAACTCCAAAACATTTTTCATATTCAATCTCTTCTTTCTGCACACACAGATTAATCACAGCTTCTCATCTGGTCTCTCTCTACTCCAGGCCATCCTCCACACTACACCAAAATTATTTTCCTTTAGCATAGATCTGATTAAATCACTCCCCTAGTCAATCAACCTCAATAGCTCCTGATTGCCCTTAGAATAAAATGTAAATTCACCAACTTGTCTTTTAAAGTCCTTCCCAACCTTGCCCCAACATATCTTCCATTCTCATTGTACATTATTTCATTCCCCTATATTTCCATCCCAACAAATTGACCTTCTCTCTATTCTTCACATAAGACATTCCATCTCTTGACCTTATATAAGGTCAGTATATACTGGCCAGCCCCCAAGGTTAGAATGAAGTGTTCCTCACCCTATCCTTTTTTGGACTCTTCTCTTTCTCAGGGTAAATCTCAAGCCCAATTTTAGTATAAAGACTTTCCTTATCCCTCAGTCTATCAATGCCTTTTTTTCCCATCCTAACTACCTTGCATTTATTTTCTCTGAATTTATTATGAGCAGCACATAGAGCACTTGAATTCAGAACATCATGAGTTCAAATCTTGCTAGATACTTCTGCATCTAGCTGTACGAATGTGGACAAGTCACTTACTCTCTCAAACTCAATTTTTTCATCTGTAAAATTTGGATAATAATACTTCTTCAGAGGATCATTGTGATGTTCAAATGAGAAAAACACTCAAAAACCTTAAATTCATATATAGATGCCAGCCATCACTATATATATGTATATATATCATTATTGTCTTCCCCATTGTAATATAGGTGTCTTGAGAATGTACTATTTCACTCTGTGTTTTTATCCCAACCAGCTAGCACACTGCCTGGGATACTGCATATTGCTGAATACATTATTGTTGATTGATTGATTGTTAATATAGCTCCCTTGTTCCCCTAGCAGAAGTGGGAGGTAGAAGTGGGACTATGACTTGGAAGGCAGAGAGAAAAGTGGAAAATGGAAAAGGAAAAAGGAAATCAAATAATAGTGATAGGGTCTGAGGACAGGGTAGTGTTAGGAAATTTCTCAGTCTAGCTTCACAACGAGCTCACAAAGAATTTTGCCCATCAGTGCATCCAAAGACAGGAGGTCAAATAAGGAAAATAGTCAAAATGAAAGGAAAAGAGATTTATCAGCATGCTAAGGAAGATCACTGGCTAGTTGTAGCTTCAGACTCTAAAATTTCAGTCTTGGTTTCTATAACCTGTCTGGTCCTTTTACAGTACACAGGCAATCAGCAGCATTCTGTGGCAATTATTGCAGCAATGGAGTTTTGTTCTTCCCTACAAAAAACTGAATTATTGGACTCCCGTTATGGAAACTTCATCTGTTTGTAGGGGTCATCTGTTTATCCTACCAGATTATCACTGCTCGAGTCCTGTTTTGAGATTTTCACAGATGGTTGGTAAGAACAAGATTGAAATTTTAGACACAGAACATTTTTTTTCAAAATTATATGTCTTTTTTTTCTTTCCATAGAGGTAAGGAGTTAAGAAGATAAAAGGAAAAAAGGACATATTTATTGTGGACCATGGGAAAATGACCTAAACAGATTTTCAGGTTCCTATCTTAGAAGATTAAGAAATTAAAGGGACTTTACTATCATTATGTTTCACTAATTTCCTAATTACCTCCATAGGCTGACAACCAATCATATTCTTATCTATCTCATGGTTTAAAAGTCATACTCAAAATTCCTTATTCTGCTAATCTACTATGGTGATGGGTCATCATGCCTTATCCTTTCATCCCCAGCAGGATCTGTTTGCATGAATAGCCCTGCTTGCTAATAGCTGCTGGGACTGCCCCATTTTTCTACTCATACTTCACCAATTGATCTACCCAGACATGTAAGGTGGTCTGGTGGTGAAAATCTATAGTCTACATGATATGTTTTTTTTTTTTTTTTTTTTTTTTGGTGGGGCAGGATCTATGCTCAGAAGACATGATCTAATTAAATCTAATTAATCATAAAGGCTTAGAAAGAGATAGGGTAAGGTTAATGGAAGGGAAAATAAATCCAAATCATCAAACCTATCTCTTAAAATTTTTACTTTTTTCTTTGCCAGCCTCCATCAGGGAAATGACCCAGAGAGAAATATTTCTGGAACTAAACGTGCAGATTTCCCCACATTATCCATCTGAAAGGGCATAAAGGGTGTTCTCTATGTGAAATCTCCAATTGATTCAAATGATTTTGCAGGAGCAAATCATCTGTAGGCTCTCTCAGTCCACGGAATTCTGCAGCACTAAATCCTCCAAATCACCCCCATCAGGCCATACCCTCATTAGCCAGTGTTCTAAAGTTTTCCTGCCTGTTAAAAATTTCCCTTTCAACCACCCAAGTTCCTTAAAAGGTTGTCTACTCTCTAACTCCTCCATATCAAACCTTCCCTGAGAAATAGAATGGGGAGGATAGTAATAAGATAAGGTTGAATCTCTTTTACCACCTGCTCTGATTCCCAATTATGTTTACCCTTATTAGCCTGTTTTATAGACCTCAATTTCATAGGCTCAAAAGCATTCTCCAGAGAAACCTCTGAGTCAGAAAGCCTGCTTTTCTCCAATAGCCTAATTTGTTCCTGCCTCCCTTATCATTGACCTCTTTATCTGTTTAATCAGCAAATCCATTAGACTAGCCCTCTGACTTCAGAACATTTTTTAAAATTAAAAGCTTATTTACTTCTGTCTCTATTTTCTTAATCCTTAAAGACAACTTATATTCTTTTTCCTTGCACTTGCAATATATTTCAATAGATGTCAATAGGAGACAAACATTTTTCTGGCATTTTTGCTTTCCTCTAATATAACAATTCTGTGGAATTTAGAGAACTTTTCTCAGTACATCTAAAAGGAAATTCTTCATACCTGTTTCTAACCAGCCCATCACCCAGGACTCCCATTCTCCCACATCTTTCCCGCATTTAAAAATGAAATTAACCAAGAGGTCACTGTAAAAAAAGAAAACAAACCAAAAACCCTCTGCTCACGTATGATATACTGTGAGATAATGCTTAAATTTGCCATGGACCAGCAGATAAATTCAAGATTTTTTTAAAAAGCTACAAATCCTCATGAACCATAAAATTTAATTAAAATTCACTTTATAATCAAACATCAGAAGCACATAATTCAAGAATAAAAAAGAATATTAAAATAGAGTCTCCAAATCAAGAACTCAAAGAAGTGACCTGAAGGCAATAAGAGCTCAGGAAAAGATTTCTGAAAACCTTTCCATCCATGTCACTCAATTGGGGAAATGGTTGTGTTGGAATACTATTGTGCTATTAAAAAGGACAAGCAGGATGCTTTCAGAAAAACCTGAAAAGACTTACATACACTGATGAAAAGTGAAGTGAGCAGTCCCAGGAAAACACTGTAAAAAAACAGTAACAGCAATATTGCATGATGATCAACTGTGAACGACTTTGCTATTCTCAGCAATACAATGATCCAAAGCAATTCTGAAAGACTCTTAATGAAAATTCTATCTACTTCCAGAGAAAGAACTGCTAGAGTCTAATGCAAATTGCAATATACTTTTAAAATTCCTTTATTATTGGGGGTGGAGAGTGGGGAGGAGAAGTGTTCTGTTTTCCTTGACAACATGTCTATGGAAATATTTTGCTTGACTGCACATGTAGAATCTATATCAATTTTCTTGTCTTCTCAAAGAGAAGAGGAAGAGAGGAAGGGAATGAATTAGGAACTCAAATTTTTTTGCTAAATGAATGCAAATATTTTTGTTTACCTCTAATTCAGAAAAAATAAAAAGTAAATGTTAAAGAAAAGAAAAGCTTCCTCTCCAGTCTAATCATTCTATGGTTCAGATTATCATATGTGTATGGCACAATGGGACAGAATAAGTTAAGCAATGGAGTTGAGTCAAGGAGCATCTGGCCACAACAGCTGCAACAGCCCCAGGAACCTGCCCAAGCTCCCCTCACATGTGAAGTCCCTTTATACAACTTTCCCTTTATTCAACAACCCTGTGAGGGCCATATGACAGATAAGGAAATTGGAGTTCAGAAGTTAGTTGACTTGATCAAGTTAACACAGTAAGTGTCTGAGGCAACATTAGAATTCCCAGTCCAGCCCTCTGTTTACTCCTTCTCCTCTGCTTTCTAGAAGGGAAATTCTTATAGGCAAGAATTTCCCAGATATGAAAAGATTTAACAAGGGTAGAGAGAGGCCAGGTAGAGAGAGGCCACCTGGAGGACCTGGATTCCGAATCAGAAAGAGCTCGATTCAAATGCTGCTACTCTCCATACTGGTTTTGTGTGTGTGATCCTGGGAAAGTTAAGTTTCCTACAACATTGTAATCAAGGGTCCAAACCAAAAAATATACACAAGGGTAGCAAGGTTCAAGTGGACTCCCTGATGGCAGTCCCTTCCTTCCCAGCCCATTTGGATAATAAAAATAGTGACTTAAGGTTTTGCAAAGCATTTTTACAAATATTATCTCATTTTATTCTTATAACATCCCCAAGAAGAAGGTGCTATTCTTATGCCC
Source organism: Antechinus flavipes (assembly GCF_016432865.1). Lineage (NCBI taxonomy): Eukaryota > Metazoa > Chordata > Mammalia > Dasyuromorphia > Dasyuridae > Antechinus > Antechinus flavipes. The sequence goes on from NC_067401.1 coordinate 167,226,065, forward strand.
ATTATACAAATAAGGAAACTGAAGCAATTAAATGATTTGCTTAGGTCTATTTAGTTAAGTATTTGAGGATAGAATTCAGGTCTTCCTGACTCTAGGTCCATCAATCTATATTACTGTACTACCTAGGGCAGGGGGTTGTACAATGTTTAGATAAGAAACAATTTCTAATTTCAAGGAAGTCCTAATGTATAGTACAGGATACCATTAGGTATCAGGGATACACATTAAACACATCACCAGCATGAGAAAAAATTCACAGAATACATATGAATATGTGTGTATATATGCATATACATACATATATTTATATCTTATACTATATATACACACTTATATACATACATGTGTATATACTCTCATAGATATGATTCTATATATTATATATGCTGTTCATTCTTTTTTTTAAAGGACCAATGACATCACAGAGTAATGTCTTGATTTGCACATGAATTGGATTTAAGTGAGGCAGAGTTACACAAAATTATCAGCTTTACCCATTCTTCCAGAGTCATCAAAATCTAGTGGTCAGATAAAAGTCAAGATACCTGGCAATAGCCCAGGATACAGTGGATGCCCTTGGTGTCTTTGAGATCTGACCAAATTCTAAGTGCTTCAACCATCTTCATGGTCCTCAGAACAAATTGTTCTTATGTATCTGTTCTGTAGAGGGGAAAGGAGGCGTCTTCTTATACTTGGAGTAGACATCCCCCTAACTCATTGACAGGCTTGAGGTCTCTTCACCTGATTTAATCCATCTATTGAGATACTTTAAGTGGAGTGTGGTTGCTATACATGGCTATAGTTTCTTAGTACAAGTAAGAATTGGGTGGCAGGTGAACACCAAAGGTAGATGAGAAGCCTTGAAAGGGGCTTAGCAAGCCTTCATACTAGAGTCCTCCCTAAACATCTCTATATACATTTATGAAGGATGATAAATTTAATATTCTATCAGAGCATAATTATTTTGATCTCATCTTTTAACTATATGCAAGTAACTTTTTAATAGGGTCATTCTAAGTTTTGTTTTATTATTTTTATATCATAGACAGATGTCAACTTTATGTGTATATATAGAGTCTGTTGGTTATTTATCTTGCATCATTATTTATTTAGAAGGAAATTTTTAGATGGAATCATTGAAGTGATAAAGCTTGGTTATTTGTTGCAGCTTTAAAAATATTAATTAAATAAATTCAAAGTATTCTTTGGATAATATCTATTCACCTCCTCTGCAGGATGTAATGACCTCTTCATATAATAAAAAAAAAAAAAAAAAACCATGATATTTGGAACTGAAAGATGGCTCAGCACTCACCATCTTGGATAACTGAAGTAAAGATGGGTTAATTCAATTTAATTCAAATCAAATCAATTATAAGTATTTTTTCTGTGCCTCCCTAGTAGAAAATACTGAGAACAGAAAAATAAGAATAAAACAATGCTGATTTCAAAGAGTTTTCATTTTAGTAGGAGTGCAAGATATAATACTGAGGCAGTAGATAGAGCACTGATAACCAGAGAAATCCAGAGAGGCTGCAGAGAGTAAGTCCTAGTGGGACTGGGACATAATAGAAGGCTAGGATTCTGAAGAAGTGTTTCCAGGCATGGAGAATGGCTTATGTAAAAGCAATGAGATGGTAGATGGAAAGAGTCACACAAACTCTCTGAACCTCAAAAAATTAATGTGAAGAAAGTGTTAAGTATTTATATTTAATTAGCTTTAAGGGAGTGAACATTTTAAAGCACAGGCCAGATAGTAGAGATTTCATAGATAAAAAATACATAGTTATGACTGTGCAATTTAGTTACATTGTAGCACTTTCTTCCTGTTTCCTCCTCCATTCACTATCAACAGAGAATAGAAACCTATGGTTTAAAGCTAGAAGGAACCTCTGGGAGCATTTTGACAATACTCTCATTCTAGAGATACAGAAGTAAGACAGAATGTGATGAAATGATTCATCTAAAGTCAACTAAGTAGAACAAAACTGGTCCAAGACTTGAATTTAGGTCTTTTTATCTTCCCCCAAAAAACCCTCCCATCCTCCACCTTTTCTATTTCTATAGAGAGCAACAGCAATCCTAGTTTCTCAATCTCACAACCTAGATCTTATCATACTCCCCTGACTCAATAAATTCTAGTAGCTCTCCATCACCACCAGGATCAAAGGCAAAATTCTCTGACATTCAAAACCTACCCCACCTCCTACCTTTCTAGTTATATCTTATTTCCCAACTCTTCCATCCAATGTCACTAGTCTCCTTGCTACAAACAAGATCCTCCTTCTTCCTGGGGATTTTTCCTGGAAAATTCCATTTTTGGAATGCTCTCCCTCCTCAAGTCCACCTACTGCCTTCCCAGGGCCTCATTTGAGTCCCAACTAAAACCCCATCTCTTCTTGGAATACCTTCCCAAATCCTTTTAATTCTAGCACATCTCCTCTCTTAATTATTTTTTTAGTTATCCTGCATATAACTTGTTTCTTGTACATATTTTTTATTTGTTGTCTCCCCCATTAGACTGTAGCTCCTCAAAGACAGAAGCTATTTTTTTTTTTTTTTTTTTTAGTTTTTCTGTATCCCCAATGCTTAGCACCATGCTTGGCACATAATAGGTCACTAATAATGTTTATTGACTGTTTATTGGCACATAGTAGGTCAATAATAAATGTTTATTGACTTCTGACTCAAAATTCAGTACTCTCTCTGCTACTCTTGATAAAGACAACGCCAAGATTGAGAGGAATTGCAATAAGGAAATTCTGAGGTAAAGAGATATCACTTTCTAGAAAGGCTTGCCAGAAGGAGGTGCCAGATACACCTTGAAGGAAGGGAAGAGTTTGCGATAGAAAGGGTAGGCATTTGAGATGCAGTTTTTCATTAATGCAGAGAGGAGCAACGGGGCAAGGTGAAAAGTTAGATAGTTGATTGACTAGATTATTATAGTGTATGAAATAAGATCGGAATGATAGATTGGGATCAGATTTTGGAAGGCCTTAAATTCTAAGCAATGAGGAATCACTGACATTATTAGAAATTTTTTTCTTCATTTTTCAGGCATGTCTGGCTCATCATGACCCCATTTAGGGTTTTCTTTTTCCATTTTCTTCTCCGGCTCATTTTACAGATGAGGAAACAAGGTTAACTGACTTTTCCAGGATCACACAACTAGAAAGGATCTGCAGCCACATTTGATTTTAGAAAGATGAGTCTTTCTGTCTTCAGGCCCACACACTATCCACTTCATCACTTAGTTGCCCCATTAGAAGTTTAGAAATATTAATCTAACAGCACAATATGATATTTTCTGTGGGCTAAAGAGAATCATTGAAAGTTTTTGAGGAGAGTACTAGCCAGAGATAGACATAGACATTACTTTCATGTCTCCTACTCTTAAACCTCTAGTCCTTTCATTGTCTCTGCACAACCAATCCCTAGCCCTCGCTCACTATCATTTGCTTTCTGCGCTCCTTCTCTTGAGGACTGGGGGAGGATGTCAGAAAAAGATATTGAATGCATTCATTCATTCATGTGAAAAATGGTTTTGAGAAAGAAGTTAATGCTAGCTAAGGAAATCAGATAAAATGCTAGTAATAAAAATCTGAGAGAGAAGTTAGGGAACTAGGATCATAGAAGTGTGAGAAGTGATTAGGGCTATGAGGTAGCTCATGCAATGTAGAGCAGACATGGATAATTAATTGGATGTTCAAGATGAAGGTAACTAATGTTTGATCCTGCTTCTTAGTTTGAAAGTGACTAGAAGGGGCAGCTAAGTGGCATAATAGATACAAGGCCATGCTTGGAGTCAGGAGAAACTACAGTCAAATCGGCCCTCGGACACTAGTTGTGTGACCCTAGGCAAATTCCTTAACCCTGTTTCTTAATTCCTGATTTGTAAAATGAGATGAAGATGGTATCTTTGCCAAGCAAACTCTAACTGGATTCATGATGAGTTGAGAATGACTGAAACAGCTTAACAATAAGAAGGAGGGGTTGAATTTGAGAGAGAAATGATGGGTTCAGTTTTGGATATGTTGAGTTTGAAGTACTATTAAGATCTTTTAGTAAAGATAATAATAGCTAACATTTATATAAAACTTATTATGCTATTTTCAGGCACTGTGCTAAGTGCTTTACAATCATTTCCTGATCATAATAACCAAGAGAGGCAAGTAGTATTGATACCCCATTTTACAGATGAGGAAGGCAAGTAAAAGTTAAGTGGCTTCCCTAAGGCTACTCAGCTAGTGTCTGAGGTCAGATTTGAATTCATAATTTCCTGAGTGCAGATATAACACTTTATCTTAGTTGCCCCATAGCCCCTTAGAAATGTGGGACTAGACAAAAGTTAATATTTGGGGATTATTTGTAAGAAAATGATCTTTGAAGTTTAGGAAAAGGTATAGAGAAAGAAGACTGCTATAAGGGATACTCATACTTAGGGGGCATGAGGGTGGTAGGATACCATAAAAGGAAACAATTTTGAGGCTTGAAGGAAAAGAGATGAAAAAAAAATTCACAGTGGATGACCTAAGCTGGAGTTATTAGCTGAGACAGAAGTAGCGTTTGGGGCTTAAGAGGTAAGCTGTAGGACACAACTACTGGTAAAAATAGTTAAAAGAATTGCTGTGGGATCAGTAATGGTGGGGAGGGGTTATAATAAATAGAACACTAATCCTGAAATCAAGAGGAACTGAATTCAAATATGACTTCAGCTCTGACTAGCTGGGTCATCCCGGGCAAGTCACTTAACCCTGATTGCCTCAAAAAAAAAAAAAAAAAATTTTTTTTTTGCTGTGTAGCCATGAGGGCCCAATTAAGGTTAGATAATGAACGCATTCAACATCTTTTTCTGACATCCTCCCCCAGTCCTCAAGAGAAGGAGCACAGAAAGCAAATGATAGTGAGCAAGGGCTAGGGATTGGCTGTGCAGAGACAATGAAAGGACTAGAGATTTAAGCGTAGGAGACAATGCTGACCATAAGGCCAAAAGTGAAAAGACTAAAAGGAGATGAGAACAGAAGTAATGAACTGGAGAAAAAAGAACAGTTTGAGGATGATTACGTTTGAAGGTATAGATGACTGAAATAAAATGGAGGTAGAAGTTACTGGAGTTGAGGAAGTTGATGAACTGAGAGATCACCAATAACAGTGTGGTCAGATAGTGAAGTTGGGGAAATGGTGTATGAATGTGAGGGAATATTATTGTGCCATAAAAAGTCACAAATATAATGCATTGAGAAAAACCTGGGAAGACTTGAATAGACTGATTTAAAAAGAAATAAGAAGAACCAGAAAAATCATATTGTAAAGGAAAACAACTTTGACAGTCCCAGAATTCTCATCAACCAAATGACTAGTCACTATTCCAAAAGACTGATGATGCATCATCCTTCCCATCTCTTGGCAGAGAGGTAATGAACTAGAGATATAGAATAAGAATACATTGCAGGCAGGGCCTCTGTGTTGGTTTATTTTATTTGGCAATACTTATTTGTTATGATAGAAGACTTTTGGGAGGAAGGAGAGAAGAGTTATTGGGTAAGGAGTGGGAAGAGTACTAATTGTGATGCAGGCAGAGAGAGAGAGAGAGAAAGAGAGAGAGAGAGAGAGAGAGAGAATATAATATTATCCAGGAAACATTTAAAAATACACAGAAGAGAACAGAAGGAAGTTCAGAAGCAGATATAGACAAGAAATGAAGTGTCAGTATTATAGCGTAAAATTTTTGATATACTTTAAAATAACCCAGTATATAATAAAGATCTTCAGTTTCATATATCATCATCTTTTTTTCTAAACATACTCATGTTTATTGATGTTTGTCAAGTTCCTAATAGAAAAGAAAATTAATTTTAAAAATAAGAAAATGATAGTGAGCTATCTGCTTGAGTTATTGAAGAAAGCAGAAAATTTACCTGGGTAGAGTCAGTGACATGAATAGAGTAGGTAGTGAAATGAATCTTGATAGAGATTAGGAATGAGAGTTAATTCTAGAAGTTATTTTAAAAGGGGGGAGAGAAGAGTCAAATCCCCAAAATATTCTGATATTCCATGTGTGACCTTGAGCAAAACACTTTTAACTTTCCTATGCCTCAGTTTCCTCATCTGTAAAATGAGAGGATTGGTCTAATCAGGGCCCGTGGGCCAGATGCGGCAGCTGAGGACATTTATCCCCCTCACCCAGGGCTATGAAGTTTCTTTATTTAAAGGCCCACAGAACAAAGTTTTTGTTTTTGCTGTAGTCCGGCCCTCCAGCAGTCTGAGGGACAGTGAACTGGACCCCTATTTTAAAAGTTTGAGGACCCCTGGACTCTAAATGGTCTCCTTCCAGATCTATGTCTTTAATCCTATGGGATTCTTTAAGCCAATTAAACTGAGAGTCTAGAGATGCTACTGCCCAAATAATAAAATTATTATTTTAATAAAGCTTTTTATTTTCAAAACATATGCATAGATAGCTTTCACCATTCACCTTGCGAAACTTTGTGTTCCAAATTTTTTTCTCCCTCTCTCCCCCCACTCCCTCCCCTAGGTGGCAAGTAATCCAATATATGTTAAACATGTGCAGTTCTTCTATACCTATTTCCACAATTATCATGCTACATAAGAAAAGTCAGATCAAAAAGGGAAAAAATGAGAGAGAAAAAAAATGCAAGCAAACAACAATAAAAAAAGGTGAAAATACTATGTTGTAATCCACATTCAGTCCTACAGTCTTTTGTTGGATGCAGATGTCTCTCTCCCTCACAAGAGTACTGGAAGTGACCTGAATCACCTCACTGTTGAAAACAGCCACATCTGTCAGAATTGATCATCATACAATCTTCTTGTTGCTGGGTACCAGGTTCTCTAGGTTCTGCTCACTTCACTTAGCATCAGTTCATGTAAGTCTCTCCAGGCTTTCTTAAATCAACCTTCAGATCATTTCTTATAAAACAATAATATTCCTTGACATTCATTTACCATAACGTATTCAGCCATTCCCCAACTAGTGGGCATTCACTCAGGTTCCAGTTCCTTACCACTACAAAAAGGGATGCTACAAATATTTTTGCACATGTGAGTCCTTTTCCCTTTTTTAGGACTTTTTTTAGAATACAGACCCAGCAGAGACATGCTGGATCAAAGGATATGCTTAGTTTAATAGTTCTTTGGGTATAGTTCCATATTGCTCTCTAGAATGATTAGATAAGTTCATAATTCCACTTACAATGCATTAACGTCCCAGTTTTCCAACATCCCCTCCATTTATTATTGTATTTTCCTGTCATCTTAACCAATCTGAGAAGTGTGAAGTGGTACCTAAAAGTTGTCTTAATTTGCATTTCTCTAACCAATAGTGATTTAGAACATTTTTTATATGACTAAAAATGGTTTTAATTTCTTCAGCTGAAAATTGTCTGTTCATATCCTTTGACCACTAATCAATTGGAGAATGATTTGTATTCTTATAAATTTGAGTCAATTCCCTATATATTTTAGAAATGAGGTTCTTTATCAGAACCTTTGGATGTAATTTTTTTCCCTAGTTTTCTGCTTCCCTTCTAATCTTATCTGCACTGGTTTTGTTTGTACAAAACCTTTTTAACTTAACATAATCAAAATTATTCATTTAAGAAAATATTTTAAATGCTAGTCACCTAGCCCCTACCCTTACCAGACCTTTGTAGGAGGCTTAATACCTCTTTGAACTCAAAATAAGGATTAAAGGTATTTTAAACTAACCTACTCTCTGGAGACTTCTGGATTCTTTTCCTATGATCCATCCCCCAACCAACCTAGTTTTTAAAAATAATAATAGCTTTTGATTTTTTAAAATACATTCAAATATAGTTTCCAACATTTACCTTGTATTCCAAATTTTTCTCTCTCTTTACTCACTTCTCCCCTCCCCTAGACAGCAAGTAATTAAATATAAATTAAACATGTGCAATTCTTCTAAATATTTTTCCAATTTATCATGCTGCACAAGAAAAATCAGATCTAAAGAGGAAAAAATGGAGAAAAAACAAGCAAACAACAAAAAAAAAGATGAAAATATTATCTTGGGATTCAAATTCAGTCCCTCTTTCTGGATGCAGATAATTTTCTCCATCACAGGTCTATTCAACCAAGCTCTTTTTTAAAAACAATCTTTATTTTTTAATTTATGGAATGAAAGAAGCATTTATATAACATAGTATAAAAAAAGATGACTGCACATAAATCCACAAATCCACTATAAATAGCTTGCTATTCCTTTTAAATATACAACAAAGTTATCATGTAAATTTCCTTTTCTCCAGCTTTTTCCCCATTTCTTTCAAGAAATGGCTGCTATTAAATAAAATATGCATATATTTGCTTTATCACCTCTCTGCTAAAAAGTGGAAAGTATGTTGCGTTATCAGTCCTTTGAAATAGTGACTAGTCATTTGGCTTATGAGAGTTCTGAGTCTATCAAAATTGTTTTTCTTTATATTAAGATTTTCCTGGTTCTCACTTTTTTATGAATCAGTCCATACAAGTCTTCCTAGGTTTTTCTAAATCCATCATTTTATACACACACACACACACACACACACACACACACACACGTATATATACACATATGCATAAATATATACACATGTGTGTAAAATTATTCTATACATACTTCTTTTGGTTGGTTCTCTTTGCATGCAGATAGTTTCTTATTTCATATGTCCTTTGTATTTAATTTGTATATTTATAATAGTCAAAATAGATTGTTTTCTCAAAGTCATTCTTAAAATAACATTGCTGTTACTCTATATAATTTTCTCTTGGTTCTGCTCATTTTTTTTCTTCACTATTTCCTCTAAGTCTTTCCATGTTTTTCTAAGATCATTGAAATCATCATTTCTTATATCACAATAAGAATTCTATCATAATCACATACCACAACTTGTTTAGCCATTCCCCAATTGATGGGCATACCTGCAATTTCCAGTTCTTTGGCACCACAAAGTGCAATGTTATAAACAATTTAGCATTTTTTCTATCTCTGACTCTTCACCTATGATTTAAAGATCAAAACCCTTAACATGTGTGATCATTACTGAACATCCACTTTGTTATAGAGCCGTAGGGAGGAAAGGGGGGATCCAAAGAATACAAAGATTCTGGGTTAGAATTTTGATTAAAGGGAATGAGAGAGTTTCTACAAGTTGATTTGAATTCTTGGGTAAAACCTGTACCTACCTCCCTTTCTGCACCAGTGAAGTTGACAGCCTGGGCTTTTCTCCAACTGGCCATAATAACCCCAAAACTGAATTGTTCAGCCTGGGGGATTCTCAGAGGCTAGATCCAGCTGCAGCAGGCAACTGAGCAAAAACCTTAGTACCCCCAATATCGTTTCCTTTTTAAAAATCTGTCCTTCTTTTACTTTGAAGACTGGAAAGAAGAAGATCTGGATGAAGGGATCAGATACAACATCCAAGAATCAGAAGATATTTCTATCTTCATAGATGATGATTTTGGCCAGCTGGAAAAAAAGTTCAATGAACTTGTTGTCAGTAGACAAGAGGTCAGCATCTCATAGCCTCAAAGTAGAAATGCAGAAAAATCAAAGAGGATGGGAAAGGCAACTTACAGGAACAGAGAAAGGAGTTCTTCTGCCACCAGGAGGCAGAACTTGCAGAAGCAATTTTTTTTCCTGAAGTACCACGAGATAGGAGTATGGGGGTCAAGCCCTGAGTTCTAATTCTTTTGCTAGGATGGGGATGGGAAAGGGAAGTTAAGGTTACAGAAAAGTGACAGAGGACTGTAGTTTCCTTTTAGATAGATTTAAACTGAAAATGCCATCACTTCTATGAAATGTTATCTCTGCTCAAGTTTGGGTCTGCATTATCAATATTTCTATGCTTAAGGAGAGGGATTAACTGAAACATCCTGCTAATATACTAGAAAGTTGGATCTATTTTTGACATTGCTACGGAATAACTCTATGACTTTGAGCTTTGCTTATGAGACATAGTTTCTTCATTTGTCAAATGGGGATAATGAGTATAATGAAGGTAATTGAAGGAACTCTCCACCCTTAATTGCTGGGCATGGTTCCAGAGAAACACATTTTCAGCCTCAATACTGAAGAATTTGTGCTTTAGGATGATAAAGCAATCCCCTTATTGGTCCCTAGATACTCATGGAGGAGGGAAAAGGAAAGAGTTGATACATCAATGAGGACTGGGCATTTAGGAGGAAGAGTTACCCACTAAGTAAGTAGTCTTTAAAAGAAAAAGCAACTTCACTTATCATCCTCTGTCTTCATATATGTTGGATATATAGAACTTCTTGAACCTTTTTTTTCTGACTTTCATCTAGATAGAAGGAGATATTTCTTCTCTCCCCTTTCCAGCAATGTTGATTGCTCATAAAAAATATCAAGGAATAGTTGCTCAGGTAAGCTTGGTGTGGACCTCAAATCTCAAATTGTCTCTTCTTTGTTTTTCTTTCCTTGAGTACAAGTGACTCCATCAGTCCTGAAATGGAGGTTTCTAATCCCTTGAATGAAGTTGAAGAAGTCAAGGACTGTTAGATACTACTTAATATGGTAGTAGAAATGTTCACTATACCTCTTTGAACTCAAAATAAGGGTTAAAGGTATTTTAAACTAACCTACTTAACTATAGAAATAAGAAAAAAAAAAGAAATTGAGGGAATAACCGGGTAAGAATGAGAAAAATAGGATTTTTTGCATATTATATGATGATTTACTTAGAGAATCCTAGTGAAACAATTGAAAAACTGAATGAAATTATTAGTAACTTCTTCAAAGTTGTAAAATATGAAATAAACCCACATAAATCTTCAGCACTTCATTATATTGCCAACAAAATCCATCATAAAGGGATAAAAAGAAAAAATTCTATGTAAAATATCTACAGAAAGAATGAAATACTCAGAAGTTTGCCAAAACACACATAGGAACTATATGAATACAACAACCAGAGATGTAAGCAAAGAAATAGAAAAATTACTTAGTTTTTGAACTAGCCCCAAACCTCACAATTTCTTATGAAAATTAGTGACTGGAAGCATATTCCTACAAATGGACACCCACATGTGAAGCGAGGATTCACATATTTCGTGAAGGCTTCATTATGTGGTTCAGAGGGAGATGGAACAGATATCTCTTGCCTCTTCTCTTCCCCTGCTCCCATCACTCTTTTCCAAGGAAGATTTTAATTCCTGCCAGGAGGCCAGAAGTCTGGTCACTCTGATCTTACAGAAAAGATATTTTGTTGTTGTTCAGTTATCCCTTAATGGAGATGGATCTCAAGCTTTATATCCAAGAATTGACTCCCTTCTCACCAAATACTAGTTCTACAATGAACGTATACATGGCAAAATATTAAAGAAACTCATTTAAGTCAATAGTAAAATAGAAATCAGAGAAAGGATACATATGATAATATATGCCAAAAAATAGAAAAAGAAGGGACTCTTCCTTTGGACAACTCAGAGGAGGGGGGAGGGAGAGAAAGAGATTCAGAGTCCCAGATTTCACTTAAATGTCTCCAGTGCAGCAAGTTATTAACAGAGATATGATAGATACTGCCAGGTCCTCTCATTTCAGTTTCTTACAAGGGTCTTAGCCTAGAATTTCATACACCCTTAAATCCCAGTTATTGGAATAAGAATTCATTATTGGACAAAAACAGTTGGAAAAACTAGAAAGCAGTCTGGCCTAAGACAGACATCTTAGACAACATCTCACATCATATACCAAGAGAAGCTTCAAAAGTTATGTTACACCATAACAAAAATTAGAAGAGCAAGAAAAACAAATTACCTATCAGATCTTTGGTTGGGTGGAAGTTCATAACCAGAGAAGAAAGAGATAAATATAGACTAGAGAAGGTAGAGAGGATTACAGAAGATAGAATGGACAATTTCAGTAGTATGAAATTTTAAAACTTTTGCACATATAAAATGAAGGCAGTTGAAAAGAGAAGAGAAATAGGTGTATTGATTCCCTTTCTCCTCATTTACCTATTTCTCTTCTCAGAAGAGATCCATAATTGGGAAATGGTTGAATAAGTTACATCATATGAATGTGATGGAATACTATTGTGTTACAAGAACATCATTTCAAAAATCCTGGAAAGATTTGTATGAACTAATGCAGAGTGAAGTGAGCAGAATCAGGAGAATAATTTATACAGTAGCAATTATATTACACAACAATTGTACAGATGCAACAATAAGGCAATGACAAATGACATTGAAAGATCTAAGAATTTTAATCAATGCAATAATCAGTCAGGATTCTGGAAGACTCATATTGAAATATGCTACCCAATGAACCCAATAAAATATTTTTACAGTTAAAAGTTCTGATAAAGGCCTCATTTCCAACTCTATAAGAAATCAAGCCATTCTCCAACTGATAAATGGTCAAAGGATATGAACAGAAAATTTTCAGATGATGAAATTGAAACTATGTCTACTCATATGAAAAGGTGTTCCAAGTCATTATTGATCAGAGAAATGCAAATTAAGACAACTCTACCACTACATACCTGTCAGACTGGCTAAGATGACCGGAAAAGATAATGACGAATGTTGGAGGGGATATGGGAAAACTGGACCACTAATGCATTGTTGGTGAAGTTGTGAATAGATCCAACCATTCTGGAGAGCAAATTGGAACTATACTCAAAAAGTTATCAAACTGTGCATACCCTTTGATGCAGAAATGTTACTACTGGGCTTATATCCCAAAGAGATATTAAAGAAAGGAAAGGGACCTGTATGTGCCAAAATGTTTGTGGCAGCCCTTTTCATATGGCTAGAAACTGGAAATTGAATAGATGCCCATCAATTGGAGAATGGTTGAGTAAATTAGTATATATGAATATTATAGAATATTATTGTTCTGTAAGAAATGACCAGCAGGATTTATAGAGAGGTTGGAGAGACTTTACATGAACTGATACTAAATGAAATGAGCAGAACCAGGTGATCATTTTACACTTCAACAACAGTACAATATGAGGATCAATTCTGATGGAAGTGGCTATCTTTGGCAATGAGAGGATCCAATTCAATTCCAATTGAATTGATGAACAGAACCTGCTACACCCAGGGAAAGAACCCTGGGAAATAAGTATGGACCACAACATAACATTTACATTCTTTCTGTTGTTGTTTGCTTGCATTTTTGTTTTTCTTCCCAGGTTATTTTTTACCTTTTTAAATCCGATTTTTCTTGTGCAACAAGAGAACTGTATAAATATGTATACATATATTGTATTTAAGGTATACTTTAACATATTTAACATGTATGAGACTGCCTGCCATCTAGGGGAGGAGGTAGAGGGAAGGAAGGGAAAAGTTGGAACAAGTGTTTGCAAGGGTCAGTGTTGAAAAATTACCCATGTATATGTTCTGTCAATAAAAAGCTATAATAAAAAAAAAGAAATATGCTACCCAACTCCTGATAAATGATAAACACAGAATGCTGATTGAGACTTTTTTTAAGTGTAGTCAATGACAGAATTTATTTTCCTTCATCTGTTTGTAACAGGAGTTTTGTTCACTTGCTTGGGAATTATGAAGAGAGAGAAGTGAGAAAGAAAAAAGACATTTTCATTTTTTAAAAAGACCTCATTTTATTGCACTTTGCAAAAATTGCATTTTCTATAAGCTGAAGGTTTGTGGCAAACCTGTGTTGATCAATTCTCAGCATCATTTATCCAAGAGCATCTGCTCACATAGTGTTTCTGTGTCACATTTTGGTAATTGTAGCAACATTTCAAACTTTTTCATTATTGTTATATTTGTTATGATAATTTGCAATCAGTGATTGTTGGATGTTATAATTATAATTGTTTTAGGGCTCCTATGATTCACACCCATATAAGACCACAAAATTAATCAATAATTATTGTGTGTATTCTGAGTGTTCCACTGAACTTTTCTTCTCTTTTTTTCTCCTCTAACTTCCCTGTTCTCCCGATGTTGAAATCAGGCCACTTAGAATGTTCTATAAATGTTCAAGTGGAGTTAAGTCAATCAATGTGGCAAACTTCTCTATTGTCTTATTTCAAGAAATTGCCACAGGTTCCTGAACTTTCAGCAGCCACCATTCTGATCTATCAGTAGTCATCAACATTGGGGCAAGACTCTCCACCAGCAAAAATATTAAAACTCTCTGATGGCTCAACTGATAGCACTTTTTAACAATAAAACATTTTTAAATTACAGTGTGCACATTATGGTTTTTTAGATATAATAAAACTGCACTTAACAGACTACAATATAACTTTTCTATGCATTGGAAAACCAAAAAATTCATGTGACTTATTTTATTGTAATATCTGCTTTATTGTAGTAATCTGGAACTGAACCTTCACTCTCTTTGGGATATGTCTGTACAGAGCCAAAGTGAAGGAAAAATGTCTATTCAGCAGTCCTCCAAAGTCTTTCGTGTTTTAAGTATCAGTCTTCTGGGAGAGTATAATAGAAGTTATGAGTTACTGTGTCATGTTTTAATTATTCTGTCACTGCATGCCTTTGCATTTTAAAGATTTCTTTTATTAATAATCAACAAACATTTATCAGGAGCCTTCTATGTGAGGCACTATACCAAGTACTGGGGATACAAAGAAGAAAAAAAAAATGAATCCCAATCTCAAACAACTCATATTCTAATGGGGAAGAAATGTTCAGTTAGTCATCCAGTAATAAATTATTTAGTGCTAAATCCTAGTCACTATACTAAGAACTGGGAATACAATACAAGCCAAAAAGAAAAAAGAAAAAAGCTCTTGTCCTCAAAGAGCCTACATTCTAATAGAAGACAACATTGAAAATAAATATGATAGAAGGAAAAGGAAAAATAGGACCAGGGGAATGATAGTGGAAGTCAGAGTACAGCCTGGAGATAAATGAGAAATATGATTGACTTGGCTGCCTTCCTTAAATGAAAATTCTTGGAGGAGCCATCCCATCAGAGGGAGAGGCCATATCAAATACTTTTTCTAAGGTATGACTACTAAGCTTAAGAGGTTTCTGCAGTATGATAGAGAAAGTTTTGAGTGCAGCAGAATAATATATGACCATGCAAACAATCATATACATATAAGATATATACAGTGTAAATAAAAGGTAATCTGAAAAGGAAGTCACTAAATTGGTGGTGGAAATGGTGGTGGTGGTGGTAGTGGGAATGCATCAAGAAAGGGCTTCTGAAGAAGGTAGGATTTGAACTGATTCTTGAAAGAAGCCAAGAAAGACAAGTGCTGAAGGAGAGGGAGACCTTTTCAGATAGAAGGATAGCCAAGGAAAAGGCATTGTTATGTGCCAAAAAAAAAAAAAGATTGTTATGTGCAAAAAGTGGTACTGTAGCATAGAGTCGGTGGAGAGTTGTAGCACCTCTGGAGTTTATTAAATGAGGGGAGAGGATAACATGAGCAGGACTAAGCATTAGGAAAATCCCTTTGGCAGCTGAATAGAAAATTGGGGAAAGACCAAACAGGAAGGCCAACAACCATCAAGCTGACAGTAGTCCTTTTGTGTGGTAAAAACCTGGCAATATCAGAGAAGAGAGGGAAATATATATATATACCAAAGGTGTTGTACAACAGAAAGTAAAAATGACATTACTTAACAATAGACTAAATATGTGAGACAAGGAATCAGGGATGATATTTGGGTTATAAGCTTAAGTGACTAGGAGGAAAGTGGTGAACTCAACAGTAATAAAGAGGTCTGGAAGAGGTAATATTTGAGAGGAAAGATAATGAATTCTGTTTTGAACATGTTGAGTTTAAAATGCCTATAAGATATCCAGTTTAAGATGTGCATTAGATAGTTGGTGATGTGAGAGATCCAGAAAAAGGTTAGAACTAGATAAATAGAGCAAGAATCATTTGCATAGATGTGATGCAGGAAATAAAGAACTATTCTCTACCTGATCTACTTTGTACACTGAATACCTTTTTAGAAAAGACTGTTAATGCCTTTGGGGGATATTTTAGACATGAGCCATTTTAAAATTTTAAGAAATTTTTCCTGAAATTCTCAAAGTAGGAGCACAAAGAGTGAAGGATCGACCCTGATCTTTGTGACTGGGATCCTTCAGAACTAAATCCAGTCCATATGGGTTCAGATATGGAGTCTAGTGGGTGCAATCTAGTCTGTAGGATTTTATATAGTCTTTATGCTATCTCCCTCATTAGGTTTTTTCTTAAACTGTGAATTAAGCAAATGTTGTCAAACATGAACATTTCAGAAGAAACTGTGAATGTCCATTATATATAGTTTGTTTTTAAATATATATTAAAATTTAAGTGAATATTAAATTAAATATGGTAATAACAGAATCACCCTGTTTCTCTGTATCACTTTCTGAACTTTCTTGTGATGTCTTACATGTTTTAAATGTTTTATTGATGTTCATTTCCTTTCCTCTTTTTTTTTTTTTTTTAACTCTATCACCTATCAACACTCTACTCCCCAGATATAAGCCCTTCCTCATTCCAAGACTAGTCAAGCAAAACAAATTATCCCATTTGGCCATGTCTGAAATTTTGTTTTCATTCTGCTCTAACCTATCACCTCCTTGTCAAAGTAGTATTAAGCATGTTTCATAAGCATTCTTTTGCAGTCATGTTTGATCATTACATTGATCAGAGTTATGAATTCTTTCAAAGTTGTTCTTTACTAATGTAATTGCATTGTGTTTTTATATTGTATTGTGGTAATTATACAAATTGCTCTCATTCTGCTCACTTTACTTTGCAACTGTTCATATAACTTGGCAAAAATAGTAGTTCTTTATGTTAATATATTACAGTGTGTCCAGCCTTTCCTCAATTGATGGGCAGCCACTTTTCTTATTTTTTTGCTACAGTGAAAAGCATTGCTACAAAAAATTGTGTTCATATTACTTCTCTATTTGACCTCTTTTCACTGGCCATCTTGTAGGGGAATGGTTGCGTCAAAGAGTTTCCACAGTATGGTGACTTTTGGAGAGTAGTTCCAAATTGTTCTCCTTGATGGTTTAATAGATTCATAGGTTCAACAACAAGAATTAATCTTTCTTCTTATAGTGCCTCCAACAGTTGTCATTTTATTTTTGTCATCTTTGTCGATTGGATGAGTATAATGTGGAAATCTTTATCTCTCTCCCCTATAAGATTTTTTCCAGGGAAAATCTAAAGTTCCGCTTCCCCCTCCCTCCCCCCAGCCATCTCCTGTCAGAGTAACTGAAATTCTAGAATGAACAAAAGCTTTTTGTTGGACCTGGTTACATAAAAAAGATAACACTCAGTTGTGGCTTTGTGATGTATTTTTCTTTATCTGCTTGCTTTGCTAACAGCTAGGTGATTCTTAACCTTTTACTCAAGTAATAAAATTTCCTATTTTTTTTTAAAGTTCTAATCTGTAATTCTCTTATTATTGATGATTTAGAGAATTTTTTATGTGGCTATTGAACCACCTATTCATATCCTTCAACCATTTATCCATTGAAGAATGGCTCTTGTTCTTTTTTTTTTTAAATAAATTTTATTGATATAGTTTGTCTTTTATATCAAAAGCATTTCTGCCAAGCACCTCTTTCAGAAAAACAAACTCATATAACAAATAACATTTTTGAAGGAAAAAATAAAGAGAGGGAGAAGAGATAAAATGTCGGTAAAATTGATTAATATATTGAAAAAAATCTGAAAACTCTACATCCATGGACCTTTTTTCTCTGGAAAGGAGTGTGTTGAGTGTTTTCTCACATGTCTCCTTGCAACCATACCTGTTCTTTGAAATTTTGAAATATTCACTTTTGATTGTTTTGTGGTTTTCTTTCCATTTATATTGTTGCAGTCATTATTTCTATTGTTTTCTTGACTCTGTTTTGAGGTCCAGAGGTCTAGGACCCCATTCTGAAGTGTGTGCTGACTTGAATACAGGGAAGTATTATGTGCAGTTCCCCTGATAAACATGAGACCCGGAGCATGCTGAGGTTGTTGTGATGGGGACAAACAGTCACAGTGACCCGAAATAAGTATGTTCCAAGAATTGGCTCTGTTATCAGGAAGTGAGCTCCATGACTTTCCTGATCAACTCACATCAGTATAAAGTACTTCCTTAGGTTTGACATGCAGGGTTGGGGGATAAAAAGAGGGAGCTGGAGAAGAAGGGAGAGAGATAGGGATGTGGTTGTGATGGAACAAGCCACAATAAAGAGCACCTTGATTTCATCTCTTCTGGCTTGTGACTCTCTTTGGTGAACACACTGGTTGGTGTCCAGATGCTCACTGAGAATTGTGGGAAAGTAAAACCCAGCTGCCCCAGGTGTAGCATCTGGCATCTATGGATATTGTTTTATATGTTTATATCAATTCTTTAAATATCTTATATATAAGATAAATTTAATACAGATATATTTTCCCAATCATCAGCTTTTCTTATAATTCTCATGCATTGATTTTGTTTATGCAAAAATCTTTTCAAACAACTTTAAAAGATGTTAGAATTGATTAATGAAATGACAAACTACAATTCCACTGGACCAAAGATGAAGCATAACACTCTTGCACATGAGTGACTCAAAATGCATAATGAGATATGCTTTTGGAAATAATGAGAGAGGTTACTTTGTCTGACTATGCATGTTTGTTATGAGGGTCTTCTTTTTATTTTCTTTTATTTTTTGTTACAATTAGGAAGAGAGAGAAAAAACAAATACTTTTACATCAAAAACATGAAATTAAATAAAAAATAAGATGTTTCAGTTTTATATAATCTAAACTGCCCATTTTATGTTCTAAAATCACCTCTATCCCTTGTTTAATTAAGAATTCTCCACCACCACCACCACTCATTATAGTGAAAGGTAAGGAAATATCTTTGATTGCTTCTGGATCTGTGTACCTGACCTGTATTTAGGAGATAAAATTTTTCTTTTTATTTCTTGTGATCATCTCTATTCTTTGTTCAAGAAATCTTTCCTTTCCATGTCATTGTAAGATATAGTTCTTTCTCTTCTAATTTGCATATTGTAGTCATGCATCCTATCCATTTAGAGGAGTGTATATGAAGTAATTATTGATATAAATTCCCTTTCTGCCAAATTATTTTCTAATATTCACAGTTGTTTTTGTTGAATAAGAAATCCCTACCATAGTAATTGGTGTCCTTAGATTTATTGAACACTATGCTACAGTGTTTCATTTCTTCTGTGTCTTTTGTACCTAATCTGTTCCAGTGATTGGCTTTTATATATTTTTAAACAATACTAATCATTTTGATGACTACTGCTTTGTTGTATCTGCTACCATTTGTTATATCTGCTACCATTAGATTTTCTTCTTTCCCACAGTCTTGGTTAGGATGCCTGAGCTCAGATTTTGTTCTTGGGTAAGTCCTAATGCCAATATAGTTGTCATAGTTTTTCATGAGAAAGCTGGGTCCTATTACCCTTCTATTCTTATTTCTGCAGCCCTTGTGCTGAAGTTCCTTGGGGACCTAGGCCCAGAGATGGCTTTTGTCTCTATCTCTTGTCTCTCCGCCTCTGGGTTGACCTCTTGTATGTGTTCTTTTTGCATTCTTGCACAGTCATCGACTCTTGGGACTATGCTTTTAGGCAGGTTTTGGCTTATCTTCCCAAAGTGTGAATAAGCTTACACTTATTGGAGCTCCTTCTCCTGCTTATCTACTAGGAGGTTTATATTTTTGGCTTCTTGGGAGTGTAGACTTTAATCTGTCTCAGTCTGAGATCACACTAACTTACTTCACAGATTGTTACAATAAAAGCATTTTTGTAAGCCTTAAAGGATTATGGATGGGTGCTATTATTATAGTTATTCGTAAAATGAAGTTAGCCTAAAATGGAGACTCCAAGGTCTCTTCCAGATTTGCTGTGATTGATGCTTTCAATCTCATGTAAATAAGGGTAGTTTTAGATGGGACAATGTGTGTGGATTTGAGGGATCCCATTAGTATAGCTCTGTGTGATGATTTATGTGAATTACATGTGTAACTCCAGTTTTACATCTTACACTGACATGCAGATTTTGTGGATAATTTGCCCATTTCCCCCAACTCCAAGAGACCATATAAAAAAGACAAGAGAAACTAAGCTTAACCTTTAATCTTAACTTTAACCTTAATAGTCTATTGTCTGAGTAGCAGGTAAAGTTCCAGTTGAAGACCATGGAACCCCAAATAACCTATAACAGTTTAGGGCTGACAAGACTTGTGATAGGAAATCAGGAGCAATTATAGTAAGCAACAACAGCTTGTGGGAATTAGCCAAGAAACAGAGCACTGGACCATTTCCCCTAAATGCTGAAGGTCACTAGCCAGTATATTTGTGTGTATCTGTCAGATGTGTGAATGATGACAGTGTGGTACCCCATTTATCGCTTGGATTTGTATTTTTCAAAGCTTTTTTTCTCCACCCTAGTCTACCTGATCTATCCCATTATCCTCTAGCAAGTCAAATGTATACCTCTAAATCCTGCAGCTTCAGAGAAGCAAAGTGCTGAACTGGAAAGATGGGAAGCTAGGTGGTGCAGTGGATAGAGCACCAGCCCTGAAGTCAGGAGGACCTGAGTTCAAATCTAGCCTCAGAATTTAGCACTTCCCAACTGTATGACCATGGGCAGGTCACTTAACCCCAATTGCCTCAGCTAAAATGAAATGATGAAAAAAAAAGATGAGGAATTCTTAGATCCTCTTAGAGGATCCATGTCTGTCACTTAATACCTATGTGATGTTAAAACAACCCAATTTCTGCCTGCCTCAGTTTCTCATCTGTAATGTGATGGAACAACTATGAGGCCTCTTACAATTCTAAATCTGAGAGCCCTTTAATATGCCCCACCCCTAGACTTGGTGATGTGGTTGGAAGCTTGATGGCTCATTCAGGTATAAGCAATATAAGTGTCTGTACACGCAAACAGTCTATCAGCACCTCATCCACTGAGTTACTCATAGTCCTTAACACGATTCCCCTGCCTCCCCTCCACCTACACACACACACACACACACCACACACACACACACACACACTCATATTCATCCTACAGCAACCCCACCTTATTTCCCTCCCTCCTCATCCTTTAGTGGGAAATAGCTTTGTGAATTGGAAATGGCTTCATTAAGCCGCAAGACTATTAAACCAGGAAGAGGAAATGAGCCGTTTCTAATCTCCGCGTTCATCCTTAGCGCTCAGGGACTTCTACTACGCTGCTGAAAACCCGCGCTGATTCCAGCTACCCGGAACTCGAGCCCCAGAGATCTGCTCTATTTGCTGGAAAGGCAAACTGTTTGAATTCCGGCTCTGATAAGTTTCATAGAGCTCATCCCGGACCATCCTTTCCACTCCATCACTCCCCAACCCTCCTTTCTTCCCCCCACCCCTTCCCGCCCCAAGACACTCATACCCTCACACCTTCATCCTTGCTGGCAGGACTAGCGGTTCTCCAGAGTTCATATTTTTCCCTGCTCACTGGTTTAAAGAAGTGGCCCTGGGGGGTCGAGGTGAGGGAGAAGGGACTAAAATAATTCTCAAACCTTGGAACCCGGGATTTATTTCAACGACCCCCACCCAACCCTCATCCCTTATGACTATCCGGAATAAAACTGGCAGGGGTGTGTGTGTGTGTGTGTGTGTGTGTGTGTGTGTGTGTGTGTGTTCTCCTCATCCCCTGATCTAGAGACAAGTTAGGGGAGGAAAGATAGGAAAAAGAAACTCAGCAAGAGTATCGGGAGCGAGGCAATGGAAATGGGGGGGGGGGCACCTGTGCATTTTGTTTTGTTAACAATGTTGTTAACAATTAAACACCTATTAAATGCAGAGGCATCCCCATCTCCTACTCCCACCCTCACCTCGAGCCTCACTTGAACAGAGCCTAAATAATTTCCTGGTACCTTTTCACTTCCCATGCCCCGATGGAAATTCTGGGAAAGCACATTAGCTTTTAAATCCTAATGGTTTAAATCACAGGGAAAGAGGATTTGGGTCTGAAGCATATGGGTCCACCTTCAGCCATTTCTTACCCTATCTGAGCCTAAGTTTTTTTTCATCTGTATACTAGGTATCATCAAACCTACATTAACTTGAACCTAACCTGTATGTATATAGGAGATATACCTCCTCTCAGGGTTAGTGGCAAAAATCAAATGTTATGTTGTCTCTGGAAGCTCTTTGTGAGCAGGAAAGCATCGTGTAGACATGAAGTCCACTTGCCTTGTTCCCCTGTCCCAAGCAATTCATAGTTGGGTGGGTGGGAGGAGTGGGAGGAGAGAACGAAGGGCCAGGTTCAACAGATGGGGAAATAACTGGGGCGGAAGGGAGGAGCTAGGAGAGAGGAGGAGGAGGTGAGGGAGAGGAGGAGAGTGAAGGGGGTTGTAAGGACGTTTGGGAAAGAAGGGAGAGACCCAGAGCATCTCTTGGGGATGGGATGAGGCGGGCGGAAGAAAAACCCCTTTTTTCACCCCCGTTCTTGACAGATCCCCTTCCTCTGGCATGGAATGGGTCACTAGACAATTAAAATGGGATTCCTGCCTTGATGACGTCCGCACGGTGAAGGCCCCTCCCGCAGCAGCATAAAAGGCTGTGAGGTTCCGCAGTCTGCTCGGCAGTTAGGGGGTGGACTGACAGCTCCACGGCTCTGAACTCCCAGGCACCGCAGCACGCAGACTACTGCGGGAGACTCCGGGAGTAGGGAGGACTTGTTCAGTCCCGGGAACACTGGGACCCTTCCAACCATGCCGGGCGGTATCCCGTGGTGCTTCGTGGTCCTCTTCGCTGTGTGCCTGGAATGCCTGGCCCAGAATTTCGGGCAGACCCGTTTTATCTGCACTTCGGTGCCGGTAGATATGGACATGTGTACCTCGGTTCAGAGCAGCGGCAGCGCTGAGGACCTCAAGACCAATGTGTTACAGCTTCGTGAGACGGTGCTGCAACAGAAGGAAACCATTATGAACCAGAAGGAGACTATTAGGGAACTGACCACCAAACTGGGCAGGTGTGAAAGCCAGAGTTTGCTGGAGAGCGGACCCAATGAAGCCAAGTCTGGAGCGGGCAGAAAACAGACAGGCTCCGGGAAAAATACTATGGGGGATCTGTCCAGAACCCCTGCTGCGGAGACTCTCAGTCAACTCGGGCAAACTTTGCAGTCCCTTAAAACCAGGCTAGAGAACCTTGAGGTAAGTGCTCCATCTTCTCATAATGTGGAGATGGCTATTCTCTGGCTGACTTCTACAATTTTTTTTCTCCTCTTGCTGAACCCCTTTCAGCAGGTCTCTCCTCGACACACGCGCGCGGGCTCGCACACACCACACACCCAAACATACACACACACACACACACACACACACACACACGCCTGTGTTGTCCTTTATTAGGTGTTGTCTGGGTAATTCCACAAGGTTTGCATGAAGTTTCTTTGTGGGCTCCTAAGTGCAGAAGCTCAGATCGATTCTCTAGAAGACTGTCTCGTCAATTAGCTTCCAGGGAAGCCTAGATACTGGACAGCTCCATCTCGCCTTTTAGCTCCGCTTTCTCCCCAAGCGTTCTTTACTGTACAGCTAATCATTTTTGTTGTTCGTTCCCCCACCCCACCTCCCTTCTACTCTGTGTCTCTGCAGCAGTACAGTAGACTCAATTCTTCAAGCCAGACCAACAGCCTTAAGGACATGTTGCAGAACAAGATCGATGACCTAGAGAAGCAAGTTTTGTCTCGGGTGAATAGTCTGGAGGAAGGGAAGTTGAATCCCAAGAATGAGACTGAGGAGAGGGTCAAGATAGAGAGCACTCTAACATCCCTCCATCAAAGGATCAGTGATCTGGAGAAAGGTAAACACTACTTGGGACAGTAGATGTGGGTTATAGACTCGTCTTTGGATTGATGATCTCGATGCAAAATTATACTGCAGAAATGCCCCTTCACCTAGATAGATACCTGCTGCAACCATCCTCTCCTCAACCCCACCACCTTCATTTTTACTTTCCTTCCTTCACTGAAGTTCTTAATCTTTTCTTTTCTCCATAATGCCAGACCCTAAAATTATCCAGGTCTTAGCACTAATTGCTGTTGACAGCAGTAAGGGAGAGTAAACCTTCTCTGGATCAACTGATTTTTTTTTAATATCCTGAACTCTTAAAACTTATCAAACCTTTATTTGGTTGATTTAGTCCAATCTGTCCTGGGAAACCCCACCCAGTATGTTCTGTTCTTGACACATTTTATCGGGATTATATATGGGCTCTACCAACATTCTAACCTAGTCCTCCCCCTCAATAAGATTCCATCTAGGCTATATAATAGCATTTTATCTGAGTTTCCTTGATGTCCTCATGGGATTCTATTGGCACTTCCCATCCATTCACAGTGCCTTAATGCTCTCACAGACACAATCTGCAGTTTTTCACTCTGTGTAACATAATCCCGGGTATATTTTGCTCTCCCAAAAGATTCTGTTTCTCAAACTTCAACAAGCTGGGTGATTATTACTCTCATTCACTCAGTGCTCCAACATACCACGCCTTGGGCATATTGATTAGCAGGAGCAACTCTGTGCTTGATGTCAGAAATCAAATAAGGTTGTAAAAGAGAGAGAGCTGATTCCCAGAGCTCGTGACACGTGATAAGGATTAGACTGCAAAATGTGCTGGAGGGATTTAAACACTGCCATCTTAAGGCCTGTTATGTAACTGGAGGGGGGGGGGGGTGAAATAGATCATTAGAAAGAGAGAAATCAGAATAGGGAGGTAGGAGGGAAAATGCAGAGAATGTGCTGGGGGTGAGGGGGAAATGAAACAACAAAACAAGAAAAGCTAGAGACTTGGAGTCAGCCAAACAAAGTGGGAATCTGCAGACCTAGAGAGAAGGATGCTTGAATGAGGGAGGAAGTACAGATGGCCGAGAGATAGATGGAAGTAGGGGGTGAAGAAGGGTTAGGAAAGCCACTCAACTGAGTAGAGTGGCCTTGCTCACGTCCTTCAAGCTTGCTGGGAGGTAGGAGGAGGGATGCGGAGGCGGGATGTCCTCAGATCTTGCTCTGCCTGCTATGCCTCCCTCAGGGAAGTCATCAGGCTTTTCCCAGTTTTCTTAGTCCAGAGTGATCCAGCCTCCTTTCTCTTTCCCTTGTGTAGGAGTACAAAAATCTGAGTCCCTATTGTATACAGCATGTAGCCTGCAATTTGAACCCTGCTCCTGTGTG
The DNA here is from genome assembly GCF_016432865.1 of Antechinus flavipes. NCBI lineage: Eukaryota > Metazoa > Chordata > Mammalia > Dasyuromorphia > Dasyuridae > Antechinus > Antechinus flavipes. The sequence continues at coordinate 167,251,247 of NC_067401.1, forward strand.
TGTATATGTCAAGGCTCATCTGTTTATACACAGAGTGGAAGTGGTTGTGATCAGTCACTATATGCACACACTAGGACGTATTGATACAGGGAACTATGCTTATATGTAAGGATCCCTAGGTTCACATATCTGGGAGTGATGCTATGTTTGTTCAGAGTCTGACTATAAAATATTGTGATTCATTAAAAAAAAATCAACTTATACATCTAAATAAGTCTTATTCCTTCCAAGTAGTTTCCAAAAAATTATATAAAATGCTGCTCAAAACATTTTGGATACTCCTCTTTGGTACTGTCTTCACAGTTTGACATACATTTTGGGAATATTTTCAATGCTGGAAAATGGAATTTCTTTGAAGGGGAAATTGAATTTTTTTATTTACTTATTTTGTAAATAGTCAAGAGTTCTCCACAGTTATATCTGATGAATAAGGTGATTGATAAGGATGGGAAATGTTCTTTCGGATAATAAAATTGCTACAAAGTTGTGAGACTGATTTGCTTCTAAACTAGCACTGAAGATGATTTTCAAAGAAGCATTTTGATTTGCACTAGTATCCCTGGAAGTAGCTGTCTAGCCTTCTGATCCAGTGCTCTGGAAGGGAACAATCTTCTTTGGACTAACTAGAAACTCTGGTTTATTTGATTACAAATCATTCTCATTCCTTAGTATTCCTTTCCACTCAAACTTTGCACAAAACAAGCAGTTATAGGTATTTTATCCCATGTGTTTTCATGTCTATGAATGAATTCTAGGCATATAAGTTGTTCCACCTGCTTGTCTGTAGAGTACATACATACATACATAGCTCAGCTCTTCTCTATTTTTTCCCCAGGTCAGAAAGACAACAGGCCTGGGGACAAGTTCCAGCTCACATTCCCACTTCGAACCAACTATATGTATGCCAAGGTGAAAAAAAGTCTTCCAGAAATGTATGCCTTCACTATCTGCATGTGGCTAAAATCAAATGCTTCCCCTGGAGTAGGGACTCCATTTTCCTATGCTGTACCAGGCCAGGCTAATGAACTAGTCCTGATTGAATGGGGGAATAACCCAATGGAGATCCTCATAAATGACAAGGTAAGAGTCCCTGTACCTCCCACCCCTCCCCCCTTACAGACACTGGACTTATTAAAAAAAAATTCATAGAATGCTTTTACAGGTCTAGGAAGTGCAATGATTCAAGGTCCCACAATTAATAAATAATAAAAAGAGAAGGAAACTTCGGTATGCTAGGCAGATCATTCAGTTTAAGGATCTTCCAGGTGAGCTGACAATTCTAGAACCAGGTACTAAACTGAGAGGGTTCTATGCCTTGCATTGTTACTGGAATAACTGAGTTTCAAAGAAACATGAAGGGGGAAGACTACTCTTTCTCTTTAAATAAAATTCCCTCCCTCTTTAATTAGACTTCTTAGAACAAAGTGGAATTGAAAACACCAAATGGAAGCTTCTTAAAAGTGGGATATGTGCTGTATATGCTACTTAACATAAAGAAATAAAAGTCTTTGTAGAGCTTAGTTAAGGATGTGAAAGAAACCAAAAAGAGATGGATTTGTTTAAAATCCCTTCATCACCTTAAGGTCAATATGATTCTGGGCCAATCTTGGGCTAGAATCCAAACTCAAATAATTCCAGGCCAGTCATTGGACATTACCAATACTAAATATCCTGGGTCATTTCCAGAGCTGTGCTAGGAAAGAGAAAAAGGCCCAGACAAATGGATTCCTCATCCTTTCCCAAAGCAATCCCAAGATTGATAAGATTGCCCCTTGAATCTTCTAGCCTAGAGATGTCCAAGAAGTATACTGGATTCCTTGGAAATTCTAGATACCCCACCCTGACCCCTTGTTTTTTTCACTCTTCCAACCTCAGTTTTCTAAGGGAGACTGACCCCTCATTGTCAGTGCAGTGGTTATACTAATAGACTTGGAGATAGAAGATCAGGCTTAAAGCTTGGTACTGATACTTATTAGCAGTCGGACTACAGGAAAGCCATAATCTCTCTGTAAAATAAGAATAATATTGTGTGTACCATCTCCTTTTTACACCTTACAGCTTTTTATACCTTAAAGCAGTTTATAAATGAGAATTGTTATTCTTCACGAATTCTTCTATGACAGTCACCAATAAGTTCTTGAGTTAATTTATCAATCATTAAATATCCACCTTATCCAGTGCCTAAGATTGATATTAAATGCAGCTTAGGCTGGGAATCTTAGGACACATTAGAATTTATCCCTACACTTTTCCTGATTGTAAGATCTTAAACCAATTGTTTGTCACCTCTGGACCACCATTTAATCCTAAATATGAAGAATACACTTAATAATAAATTTGTGTTATCATAATATCCTTCCCTCTCCTCTCACTCTAGAGGAAAGTTGGAGGATTAATGAGATCACAGATGGAAAAAGGGTCTGCGCGTTTAGACTGCAGTGCCATCTATGTTGATGCGCTGATTTCTTTAGCACCTTTTCTGCAGAAGCTTAGGACTCGGAGAGCACTAAACCTGGGATATCTAATAATTAAAAAACAAAAAATCCTCAGAGAGAGGCAATCCAGGAAGAGAAATATAGAATAAAGAAGGCATTGGTGAATTCCAGCCCCAGCCCCATGATTAGCCAAAGCCTTTGTTTTTCCAAGTTGCTGCTGTCAACATTCTTTTTAGAATGATGTACTTTTGAGAACAAATGGACCTAGGCTAGCTCTTACTAGGTTCTCCTACTAGGGATATTTTGATAGTAAGAATTAGGGTGTTGAACAAAAGATGAAGAAAGGAGACATATCAGAAGGCCTATCAGATGCATCTCTCTAACCCTTACTCCTCTCCTTTTCTTCTCCCCATCCCAACTCACTCATTTGCCTTGTCAACCAATTTAAAGGGTTTATTATTTGGCAATGGATATTTTGTATATACTGTATCCTAGGACTGATATGTATCTTAATATCTGGGTTAATATTTCCAGGCTTCAATGATGAGTCAAATACAACATTTGGCCACTTAATAAATTTTTTTGTAACTGACTTAATAATAATAATTGATATTTCCACAGTGCTTTAAATTTAACAAAGCACTTTACTTATATGTATCATAACAACCTTGTGAAGTATGGGCATTAGCATCCCCATTTTATAGATGAGGTTATTAAGGCTTAGAAAGCTTAAGTGATTTGCCTGTGTATCTACCACTGACAAGTAAACATTAAGGGCAGAATGTGGGACCCAAATCTTCTTGATTCTATATCCATCACTCTTCCCATTATACCACACTGTCTCTTTTGATAGAACTAAAAATAATCAGTATGAATAACAAGGCAAATGAAAGCACAGTGCCTTGTTTTTGGAAGGGAAATGGTTAATCAATGTTTGCTGAATTAATGATTCAAACAGAAGTGTCAAAGTTGTGCATACTGTTATAATAAGCTAAGACCAAATGGATTTAAATTGTGAAAAGGAATAATAAAATAACTATTTTCCTTTTCTGCCTCAGGTGGCCAAGCTACCCTTTGTTATCAATGATGGTAAATGGCATCACATCTGTATCACATGGACTACTCGGGATGGTGTCTGGGAGGCCTACCAGGATGGTACACAAGGAGGCAATGGAGAGAACCTGGCGCCCTATCATCCAATCAAACCACAGGGCGTGCTTGTGTTGGGCCAAGAGCAGGTACTGGTCAAATGGGCACTGGGCTAACTGGAAGGGCACACCTAGGGAGGAACCCTAGCTGTCCATGGATGATCAAAAATTAGAGCTCTAGGCTAGAAGGAAAGAATGATGAAACAGGAACCATTTTCTTCTGGGAACCAAGAGTCACACAATCCTCCTCTTTCCTTCCCTCCCCTTTCCCCCTTTCTCCTCCTCCCCCTCTTTCTCTCACTTCCTCCTCCTTTTCTTCCCTCCTTTTTTTCCTTCCCTCCTTCCCTTCCCCTCTCTCTGTCTCTCTATTCTTCCCCTCTCTCTTTGTATGTGTCTGTCAATCTGTCTGTCTCTTTCTCATATATATATATTTCATATTTATGTAGAATTTTAACACTCAAAAATACTTTAAGTTGCTAAAGGTGAAAAGAGATTTTAATAGGGATAATAATATTCCCAATAATTCACCCTTCAATAGAATTTTCAGGTTTACAAAATACCTTTCTCATAACAATCCTATGAATAAAATAGTGTAAATATTATTTCTCCTTTAGAGATGAGGTAACAATGTCAAAGAGTGACTTGATTTGGCAAAACTCCTGATTTTGTTGGCATTATAGGGAACTCAAGTACAAGTAGACTGTGGACTCAGTGCTCCTGATAATCACTGTTATTGTCATTATTATTATCATGATTGAATCAGGAAGGAAAAAAAATTCTGTTTTTGATATATAGTAGTTGTGTGATTTGAATCTTGAAACCTCAGTTGCTTTAAGTTAAAGATATATAGATGAGTCACTAATCTCCATAAGTGTGGAAGGAATTTCCACATTGAAAGTTCCCCATACTTATGTAATCACAGGTCTGAACTAACAAAAATTATTATTATTACTTTGATTTAGAAATAAACAAACTTCTAATTCATAATATCAATTTAGTTCCACATAGAAAAATGTTTCATAAAATCACATTTTAGTCTTTCTTTTTTCACACTTGAGTGAAAATTTCCTAGTGTAAAGATAGGAAGATGCAAAAATGCAGAGACCATAAGTAGGAATGAATTAAGCCAAGATATAAAACAAAATACTTTACTATGAAATACTGAAAAAAAGTTTATATTTTTTCATTAGCTATTCTAATTATAAAATTACTAGCTTGAGGCTTCATTTTATTTGGTTTTGATACTGAAAACTGATCTGGCTATTATCTTATAAATTAAAATAAAAAATAAAATAATTTTCCTTTCTCTTTGTCTCTCTGTCTCTGTCTTTTTCTGGTGGCATCGAGAGTTCCTAGGATTATAAACTCTTTTCTGCTAGTTCCATGTAGCAAGACTCAAAACATTCATTCCTGGATTGAGAAATTACAGTGGCAGAGACAAAAAGAAATAACATAGGAAATGATAATCAAGGAAAATAGCTTGAATGGCCCTTGTTCTTGTTAGATCAGCCCGTACACCAAGTTACTGGCTCTAAGCTCCAGCTATAGAAAAGCTAAATTCTATTATATGTCCTCCCCATAGGATAATACATCAGGAACAGGGAAAAGACTAGAGACATTTCTATCCCCTGTGATCCCTGTGGAATAAATAGAGGAAGACCCACACAGAGAACAGTAACAAAGATAGAGGCAGATCATATAGCCAGTCAAAGTTAAACTCACAGATAGACTCCAGACAGAGACAAAGTAGACAGTTCTTTTCCCCACCCCCTTCTTTCTGTATGTCTTTCCTTCTTTCTCTGTCTCTCTCTGTGTGTCTCTGTCTCTCTGCCTCTATCTGTCTGTCTGTCTCTCTCTGTCTGTTTCTCCCTCTCTGTCTCTGTCTGTATCTCTGTTTTTCTACCTCACATATAATATAGTTTATATAGAATTTTAACATTCAAAATATCTTAAGTTGCTAAATAGAGAAATGTGGATAAATAGGAAAAAATACACAATGTATCTATAGACATCCACATTCACACAGAAAGACATTTTTCACAATTAAACAGAGAGAAAGATAATAAGCAGAAATAGAAAGGCACATGGAAGGACAAACAACATTAGGATGACAACATTCCTAATGACGCAGCAAGCCAGAACTGAAATTTCTCAGGGCCACCCACTTCTCCAGCCTTCATCTTAATTATTATCCTCCATTACTATGTTCTCTCTTTCTTTGAAAGGATACTTTGGGTGGTGGGTTCGATGCCACACAAGCTTTTGTTGGTGAACTGGCTCATTTCAACATCTGGGATCGAAAACTCACTTCTGGGGAGATCTATAACCTGGCCACCTGCAGCACCAAAGCTCTGTCTGGGAACGTCATTGCCTGGGCTGAGACCAACATTGACATCTATGGCGGGGCCACCAAGTGGACATTTGAAGCTTGTCGTCAGATCAACTAATTGCTTTGAAGCTGCCTCTCTCCCTTCTTCCTGCCTGCCCTTCCCTCCCATTCCCACTATCCTCCCTGCTTAAGCAGTTCTGACCCAGTTGTCTTTTCCACTCCTCCTTCCTGAAAACTTAATTAAGGACATTTCCACCTCCTCCCCAAAAACACTTCTCCTTGTTTTGTTTGTTTCTCTCCTGAAGCAGAGTCACTTGTCTTGTCAGTCCCCAAAGAACTACTCATTTCTCTCTAGGAGCCTTGGACTCAGTTCCTCAGGCATCCCCTCTCCACGGTAAAAGCAACGGCATCAAACTTTTGAACCATGCAAAAGTAGGTGAAAAGTTTTTTGATTTTTTTTTTTTTGGTCAGGGGAAAGGGGCTTTTCTTTTGGAATGAGGCTTTCTGTTTTTCCTACCTTCTCTTTTTTTTGTGGCTTTGGGAAATTTCACAACTGGTCGAATTCCTATATTTGCCAACTTTGTTAGATGCCTGAGTGCCTTTGGGCTGGTGCAACTTCTTGAGCACATACATTTGTCTTCATTTGCAATCCTTTTTAAGAAGGACATATCTCTATATTGATATAATAAATGTCTTTTACGCAGTTTGTTAAAGGCCAGGACACCTCACCATAGACAATTTTTATTTTGTATTAAAAATGAATTCTCTTTAAATGACTCCTTACTCACATGGCACTTTGATTGACTCTGCCTGCTCCCATTGGGAGAGGAAGAGATAACTCTGGTGGAGGAGAAAGAAGGATACTATTGGCTTCAGCATTCTAACTAACTCTGTTGGCAACCATCAGCCCCTAACCTGTTCCTCAGCTATTTGCTTCTGGGGATACACCAAAACTAGGGAAGCCAAAATACTCACTTGTTTTTTTGTGTGTCAGGCTCTTTCCCAGGACTAGAAAAGTATTGTGCCCCTTTTGGGTAACACTACGGAAGTCCTATAGAAAAAGCCTTATTCTTTTCACTTCACTGTGCTGTACGAGGCTGTGGCTTGCTCCATGCCATTTAGCTGCCATGTGGGTCCCAAGTGCAATGTTCCAAACCTGGTAACCCACAAGAGAGGAATACTCCATCTCATGTCCCAGGGGGGCCACATCTCTACTTCCTCCCCCTCCTTCATACTTGGTTGGGTCTTAGGATCATAGTATTTGGAAGTAAAAAAAAAAAAAAGACCTTAGATATGACCTAGTCCAACCATTTCATTTTATAGATGAGATAACTGAAGCTCACAGAAGTGAAGTAATTAAGCCCAAGGTCACTCAGCTAGTGAGCAGCAAAGCTAGAATTCAAATCCAGATACTCAGACTCAAATTATGGTGTTCTTGCCACTACACCATGCTATTTGGAGAGTAAAAGGTCTGAGTAGATTAGTTTAATGGGAATCTCCCCCTCTTTCCCATTTTATAAGAAAATTTATATATGGCTAAGATCCAGCCCCTTTCTAATGGGGCTCAAAACCCAACCAGGCAACCCAGGAAGGCTTTTTATTTTTTCTCTTGCCTTCCATTATTTGTAGATCTAACCTGCAGGAGTTAAACAAGCCTTCACAAAGCAAGGATGATCTGGGTTAGGTTTCTATTGAGGAGATAGGGGTTCAAGTATATCCTCTATGGGACAAGTTTCAGCAGCTTGGTCCCTTCATTCCCACTTTAGTTTTGTGGAACCAAGTCCAACAAAGCTAATCTTCCTTTGGTTGTGTGGCTCTTTGAGCTGCTATCTGAATAACCAGAAGGCCTTTCTCCCCACTTTTTGATGTTATCTAAAAATTCTCCCCTTGACCTTCCAAATAGAAGGGGAAACTGTGTGTGTGAGTGCGTGCATGCATGTATATGTGTGTGAATGTTAGTGTGTGTATGCATATGTGTGCAAGAGTTAGAAGAACCATGCCCATGTTTAGTGTGAGCTCTGCTTTTTCAGCATCTGGAAGTTATATACCCTGAGGGCACTTCCCAATGCTGTCACCAGAGTCTAATGAAAAATGGGCTTGTACATCTTTCTAGAAATTCAAGTATTACCACCTGGCTCTTCTGCAGCTCCGGACATTTCTGCAGCAGATACAGGTGTCTAAGTCTTATGTTCCCTAATAAGGTCACCTGTATCCTTAAACACAGGTTCATTTCATGTTTAAAAATGAGTATGTGAGGGTGTGTGTATGTATGCATGCACACACTTTGTGTATATGTATGTACTTATGTATGTCTGCTCAGCACATAGCCATTGGTTCTGAGATACATTTCTCTTATTTAAAGGGCATGGATTGAATGACAAGATGTATGTTGTTACAAATGTTGATTGACATTCTTCCATGGTTATGTTTCCTCAAAACCTTGTGGCTTGTGACACCCTTGGATTTAAAGATGGCTTCTGTGTTTGCATGTTTTTCTGGATGTTGTGTTCCTTGCTGCCTTGGTCTGATGTGTTCATTCCTTTGTCTGCATGGGTTCTTGCAGAGTTGTGTTGTTTGCTGAGCTCCCTCTCAAATGTTCTGTGATCTATGTGTAGCAATCAGAAATGGCTGTATAATCCAGGCTAAGGGATAGATAAAATCTTCTCCCCAACACACACTCACACACACACACAAACATACACAAAACACATACATATGCACACAAACACAGAAATGAAGGTAAGACCAAGCTCAAATGATACCCAAAGCAGGGAGAGAGAGCTTGGGATTGTCCCTCTAGTCCAAGAAGGCCCTGCTCCCTCACTTCTCTCTTTGTGGAGCTGTTGTATAATGTTGGTGAAGGACCCAAAGTGTACTCGGTGCTGTCCTACCTGCACCTACCACCAGCCCCAGCCCCTACCTACTGGACCCCAGACCACCCTCTGCCCCTAACCAGGCAAGGTGGGAGCTGTCCATTCAGGACCACAAGCCATTCTCTGTCTCTAACTAGATAGTCAGACAGAGCTTATCCCTTATGCTTATGCCTTTCCATCATCTCAATTCATTCTCTTCACACCTTTACCTATATTTCTCCTCCTCACCCCCAACTCCCACCCACCCCAAAGCTTTGGAGCTGTTCAAAATGGTTCTAAAACATCTTCTCACCCATCTTCCTTTCCTTCAAGCTCTCCTAGAGATACACAGGATGGCCGGGACTGAGTCCTCAGCACCCTTCCTCATCCCCTAATTGGGGTCAGTGCCAAGCTCCTCAGCTCCCTCACTGTGTTTGTACTTGGCATGCTGCTTGCCCTAGGTAAGGCAGATGACAAAGCCACCAATCTAATCCACTCAGTTTCCATATACTCCTTAATCCGATTGATGTTCCCTCTTGCACTGAATAATACATGCCTCTCTCAGGTAATGCCATTTTATAAAATAAGGAGATAAAAAAAAAAAAACACTGTTGAGACAGTGTTTGTTTTTGCCTAGCCAGTGTCCGACAGCTCCCAGAGGCATCTGAAGTGGGAGAACTGTTGAAATAGCCTTTCTGGTCTCTTGGGAGCTAAGATCCCACTTGGATTTTAAGCCTTCTTGCTTTTGATAACACAGTATTATCTCTCTTATTGTAGAAGAAAAAAGTTTATTACCAAACAAAAGTATTTTTATGAGAAAAAAAGACAAACATATAAATTAACATATAATTTCTCCCTTGAAAATATTTTTCAGGCTCTACCAAAACTTAGACTGGTATGTGTGTATTTTGGAAGAAAGATAGTAGATTTTGTATGTTTCCCTCCCTTTCGCAGACTCCCTATTTATTTTCTAGGACTGCAAAGGTTATCAGCCCTGGGACCTGAGGCCAAGGGATTAGGATTATTGGGGGGGGGGGCAGAGAGGAAAATGGGTGGTAGGATGTTTTAGAGTCATTTTGAACAGCTCCAAAGAAGTTCTGCCTGTTTATCAAGAGTAGGGGGGACCAAGACAAAGAAGAATTTAAGGTGAACCCTTTGTCCCAGAGCTGTTTCCATTTAAGTGGAATGAGTTGGACATTTGAATGTCTATTTCATCCCCTTAAAAAAATAAAGTAAATAAATTGGGGCTATTGTTTTAAACAACAGCAACAAAAGACAAAAACTCATAAATATAAAAGAAAAACAAAATAAAATAGAAGTTAATCTTTAAAACTTGCCATGACCAAAATAGTTAACTGGAAGCCCTAGTAATTTGATCTATTGAAATATTTTACAATTTACATTTGATCAATAAAGGACTGGAAATATATTGCTTCAATAAGCAGTGAACTTTAAGTATAATTTGATGAAGGGGGAACAAATCATTGAGGAGAAAACAATTTCAACTCAAATAGTCCCAATTTTGTCTGACTTGCAAAAAAAAACCCTCAAAAAACCAACAACAGCAGTCCCACAAAATAGCTAAAAACTCCCCAACCCTTCAATGGTTGCTCTTGATACAATGTAAATACTGTATAGTGTTAAAGAGAATCTGTGTATCTTACTTTTTCATTATTTGCTAACCAAAGCTGTACATTTTTTCATATATGATCTGCAGCCGTTTGGGTTTCAAATAGGTCAGAGTCATGGGACCTGCCACCTCCCATCAGCAGTTCTGGAAATGCATTGTTTCTATTGGTATTTTTGCTTTCTTTTTTTTTCATTTTCTTGCAGAAACTACATGAATTGTTGAGTTTATTTTTACACAGTAAAGAGTGATGAAAGACGGTGGTCTTCTTTCTGGAGTATTATTTCACTTTTCTAATGAACTTGTACATAATCCCTGATAACCTTACTTCAAATCAGGTTACAAAACCTTTATATACATTATTTCATCTGACCTCCATCACATCCCTATGAGATACTCAGGGAAGATATTACTCTTTGTTTACAGGATTGTAGAATTTATAGCTAAAAGAAACTCTGGAGATCAGCTAATTCAACATCTTTATTTGACAGATTAAGAAAATGAAATCCCGAAAAAAGTGATTTATATGTAATATTCAGTTTCATTCAACAAACATTTATTAAGCACCTATTATGTGCCAGGTAACGAATTAAGAGATGAAGGTGTTTTCTGGTTGTTGTTTTTTGTTTGTTTGTTTTTAAAGCACGACTTTATTGATGAAGAACTCTTAGTAAAGAGACTTCTTTTATCAGTACAAGTCAGCAACTGTTCTGCTTTTTAAAGTACCTCCTAGAGGCATTTAGTGGTTATACAACTTTCCCAGGGTCACATTGTAAGTATACCAGAGAGAGCACTTGAAATTCTGTTTGTTCTTCCTGACGTTGAGTCTGATTCTCTATTGACTTTACTGCTTCTTTACTGCAGATACAAAAACAAAATAAAATAGTCCCTACCCTCAGAGAGCTTACCTTCTGTTAGAGAAAATAAAAGTTATATAAATATGCACAAATATATGTTTGTGTGTATATACATACACACACAGTGAAAATACAATGTAAGTGTCATTGACTAATTTTACAAATGGGAGTGAGTTGTACTAAGTCATCCAGTAAGAGTTAGAGCTCCATTCTTTTAAGTATTTTTCACTATTCACATGGAAGTAATGAAAGAACAATTCCCCTTATTTCTAAACCTTTTTTATTTTGCATAAAGCTCATTGCTGCTAGCTTCACAAAAATCCTATTAAGCAGAGAATGGCAATTCTATATATAAAGAAATTGAGTCCCAGAAAGATGGAACAATCTACTCAAAAATGCACAACAAATTAATGGAACATCTAGGTGCTAAGACTCAGGTTTTCTCATTCCCAATGAGTACTCTTCTGATCATTTCTTATCTTTGGACATCTACAGTAATGGCAGCAGGGCTAGCATGATTCACCCAAGACCCTTGGATTAATTATTTTAATAACCCCTTTTACTTTTCTCCTTTGATCCAAGGATAAATGATTTTTAGTTAATGTTCTGATGTCTCTTACTCTTGGTATTATCCTTACTTGGTTCTCTATATTTATATAGAGAAGCCCAGTATTTTCTACATTTAGGTCAGAAAAAAGGAAGTCATTTTCTTGGGGGAATCTAGATATTCTATGATCCTACATAGTCTATGATTTTTCATTATATCATTGCCAAGCAGACAATATCTAGGGTCTTAAAGCCTTTCTCCTAGAGCTAAAGAATAGCAAAATTATATGGAACCTTAGGGACTATTTACTCTTATCCATATAAATACTTTCAAATTTATAAAGTACTATCTTCAATGCAACCCTGTGTAGTAGGTATTATTAGCGCCATGATTCCTGTTTTATAGATGAAGAAATTGTATCCAAAGAGAATGTCAAGCCTTTTACACAAGTCATACAAACTATTGCATTCAAACAAAAAAGGTCAAAGACTCACAGAATTCCCTAATACATTTAGGAAAACTCATCAGAAGATGATTAATTCAGCAATCTCTGAAACTCGGAATCTAATGAAACAGTCATATAGTTTTGAGGAGATTAAAGGTTTCAGAATTCTAGTAACTTAGTCCTTCCTTCTCCCCTTTCTCCTCCCCACTCCACCCTCTGATAGTGATCATGTCTTTTAGTGAGTTTCAGTCTGGCTATGCCTGGAAACAAAAACAAGGAATTGGAAAATATAAATTATATAAAAGAATAGTCGATTTGAAAATGGTTAAATGACTAGATTCAAAGGCTAGTTATTAATAATACTTTGAAATCAACTAGGAAGGTGATCTCTAGTGAAGTGTCTCGGAGATCTATGCTTTTGAGTAGTTTCATCAGTAAATTAGATACAGGCTTAAATCATATGGTTCCCAAATCTGCTTATGACATAAACCTGAGAGGGATAGCTTGTGCATAGAGGGACCAACATAGGTTCCAAAGATACTGGGCCAAATCTATTAAGATGAAAGTTATCAAGTGTTATAGGTTACACCTAACTTAGGCCAGTCTAATGGTTCAGGTTCAGAACTAGAACAGAATAAGACATTTTTAGATTATCTACCAGTTGACAAAAGAATATTAACTTAGCACTAGCATAGAAAAAATATTCAGTAAGAATACAGAATTGGTTCAGTTGGGCATAGACTTCCTGTGTTTGAATTTGTCGTGGTGGTACACCAGTATGCAGGGAAGAATTCCTGCCTCCTTTTGTGCACTGACTTTTGAACTCAGAACACTAAGAACCTACATCAGTAGTTAAGGATTAGCTCCTTGGTCTAGCTAATTTTCAGGATGGTTTCAAAGCATTTGGAAGAAAAACAAGCCTACTCTTATCAAACAGCAGGACCTTCGGAAAAAAATATCCCTGCTTATATGGCAGAGCCTTAGGAAATACTAAGGACCCTAGTAGATATTGCCCTTACTAAAATGGGGATCAGTGTAAAGTTTTACAGTTGGGTTCAAATAATCATCATCACATAATTAAGACAGAGAAGATGTGATTAGACAGAAGTTTTCTGGAAAAGAGTTGTCTTTAGTGAACTCCAAGGTCAATATGAATCATAATTTTGGTATGGTAGCTATAAAAGCTAACATGACTTGTAACTGCATGAAGAAAAATATAATATCTAAGGTTAAGGAAGTTATCCCTCTGAAATCTTCCCTAGTCAGACACCATCTAAATTATAATGTTCCATTCAGGACACTAAAGGATTAGGAAGGACATCAACAAACTAGAGAATAGTCAGGATCAATCAAGCAAGCAAGCATTTATTGATTGCCTACTATGTTTCAGACAAAAAGCATCACTAGGATGGTGAAGGACTTCAAGTTCATGCCATTTAACAATATAACAAAAAAATTTATATAGTCTATTAAATATCAATCACTTTCATTATATTCTCACAATAGGTGTGGGGTAAGTTTTATTATCAAACACCTTTTTACAGATCTGGTTACGAGAGGTTAAGTCACTTGCCCAGGATCACCCGGCTAATAAGTATCTGAGGCTGGAACTGAACTCAAGTCTTGCTGATTCCAGACCCAGCATTCTATCTATTGCACCATCTAGATGTTTGATAATACTAAGGATGTTTAGTTTGGAGAAGAGAAGACACATTCATTGTCTTCACTTATCTAAAGGATTACCATATAGAAGAGTATATGTTCTGCTTGGCTCCAAAGGGCAGAAGTAAAAGCAATGGATAGATGTTGCAAGAAGGTAAATTTATGCTTGATGTAAGGAATAAATTCCGAGTGATTAGAGTAGTTCAAGAGTTGATGGGCTATCTTAGGAGTTATTGAGTCCATCTTCACTGGACACTTTCAAGCAGAGGCTGACAATAATTATCAAAGGAAGTCTTTTTTAGCCCTGGGTTTAGCCTCTGAGGTCCCTTGCTTAAAATGGTGCTACTCACCTGTAATTTTTGTTATTGGGGAAATGGATCATTAATAGCTCTGTTCAAAGTTCTTATCTCCAGTATAACTAAAACTAATGGATATCTTCACTAAGTCTGGAACCAAATGGTAAGCCTGTAGGAGTGGTTGCCCAAGGAGGTTGTAATGACCCAATTAAGAAAAATGGAGCAATTTGAAGCTTCCATGCTGATCAGTAATAAGATAGGGTCACTACATTTCAATCTGAATAAAATAGGGAGATCGAGTCTCACAAAACATTAGTTATTATTATAAGAGATGCAGCATGTGCAATGAATGGTAAGCATGCCCCATTAGGAATTAGGAAACATCTGGATTTTGAAATCCAGCTCCACAACTGAATAGTTATATGACCTGGGAAGCCAAAGGAACTGAACTTCAGTTCCTGAAAAAATAGGACTAATACTATTTCCTCTATCTTCTTCAGAGAATTATTGTGAGGAAAATGTTTTATAAACCTTAAAGTAGTAGATAAATAAATAATAATGGGTATTTATATGATGCTTCACTGTTTACAATAAAGAAACAGAGATTCTGAGGTGAGTTTCCCAAAGATACACCTGGTAATGGACAAAACTGGAACCTAAACTTGGGTCTTCTTGAACTCCTTCTCTTGACTCACAAAATGGTACATGAATCTTACCAGATTTCTAAGACTTAAAAACCATGAGCAACAGAGGAAGAAGGAAAGACTACAACTTAGCAGCAGACCTAGCCTTGAGTAGTTTCAGAGGTCCAAAAAGCCTTGACATCCTTAGTGAGAATGGAGTTTTAGTCATACTGCATTGCTTGTTATGGTTGACCTCTACCCACCTCTGCAATGCCATCCCATCGCTACTCTTGTAGAACTGAATTATAGGAATCTCAGACCTAAAAAATCTGGGGGCATTGAGGCTGAGGAAGATAGCCTCTCTTTGTTTTCTCTACTTGATCTGCTTGAGGCTGAGCTCCTCCTTTCTATATTTCCCAATTCTACTTCTCAAAAGCAGTTGCTGGATCAGAATCTTTCTTTCCCCATGTCGAAATAATTAGATCTCCTGTTTTCCCTGGTGGCAAATGCCCTGGGCAGTGTCCAGGTTCATGGTGCTCTTCTTCAACATCAAACATTACTCTCCTTGTCACTGGTGAAGTACCTTCTCAATGAATTTTGCAGTCTGGCAGACAGGTCAATTTTCCCCAAACTCAATTGTCACACATTCTTCTCAGAATGGACACTTCAAATAAATTGTTTCTAACAACAGTATTCTTAAAAGCTGAGAATCATCTCATTTCTCAGTTCCTCCAAAGAAGAAAATTTGCATTTTGAGGAAGCGAATCCTAGTTTCATTGTTCAGCCTCCTATTCTTTTGGATATATGAACACAAGTAGCATCCCCCAACTGAAGAGAGTTGGAGGGTGAAAACCCACACTATATAAGGGCACAGTTTTAGCTCCTTAACCTAATAGGAGAACTGAGATCACTTAACCTAGCTGGTCAGATTTAGATGTGTTCAATATTAGTGTTCTGGGGGAAGGATAGTTAGGCAGTGCAGGCAATAAGTATTTGCCAAGTACTTAATATGTGCCAGGCACTGTGCTAATCACAAAGGATACAAATACAAGCAAAAATAGTCCCTGATTTCAAAGATCTTACATTCTAATACTGATAAAACAATACATAAAAGGCAACTAAAAGGAGATGAGGGGAAGGAAGAATTATGGTGATGAAAGTCCAAAGTCAGAAGCATAGCTAGGAGGGTTATGAAGCATGGTGAGACTGGGCCCATCTATAAAATGAAGACCGTGGAAGGAACCCAACAATGGGAGAAGGAGCTCAGCTAATGGAGAGATGTTACAGGTTAAAGGCAACTGTGTTATGGTAGTGAAATCTGAAGAATTGGCAATACAACTAAAAGGGGAATGAGAATGTTTCTTGGACCAGAGACTGAGGTAGAGGAGGGACTGACTTTTTTTTTTATTAAAGCTTTTTATTTTTAAAACATATGCATAATTTTTAGCATTCACCTTTACAAAACTCCAAATTTTTTCTCCCTCTTTTCCCCTACCCCCCTAGATGGCAATTAATTCAATATATTAAATATGTGCAATTCTTTTGTGGAAATATTTCCACATTTATCATGCTGCACAAGAAAAATCAGATCAAAAAGGAAAAAAAAAATGAAGCAAGCAAACAACAACAAAAAAAGTGAAAATACTATGTTGTGGTCCACATTCAGTTCCCACTTTCCTCTCTCTAGATACAGATGACTTTTCATCACAAGACCATTGGAACTGGCCTGAATCATCTCATTGTTGACAAGAGCTATGTCCATCAAAATTGATCATCATATAATCTTGCTGTTTGTCGTGTTGGAGTTCTTGTTCTTCTTTAAAATAATATAAGAATGGTTCTCTCTGGGGGAGAAAGCAGGTTTCTTGGGAGGTTTTCTGGAGGCAGCTTTAGTATCAGTTCAGATCAATAATTACCCCAAATGCAGCCAGGTGATAAAAGTTCAGATCTTTTATTGTCTCCAATATAGCCCGGTTAGCTTAGAGGCCTATCTCTCTGCTTGGTTCCAAGAGCTCCCTCCGAATGTCTCCAAATCCAAAGGTTTGTCCTTCAGTCCTCCAGCCAACCAAGTGGAAAATGGAATGGATTTCTCTTGCCTCGGAGAGAAGGCTTTGTCCTTTGCTTCTGCCTCTGCTTTCTTCAGCCTCCAATCCAGCTCCAAGTTGAATCTGCCTTGCCTCCAAGAGAGAGTTTTTGGCTCTCAGTCTCCGAAAGTGCTCTGTGTCTGCACCAGAGTGCTCCTCTCCAATCCAGCTGAACTCTCTTCCGCCACCAGCCAGCCAAGTGGGAAATATGGGAATGAATCTCTCTTCACTGGGCTTATATATGACTCTTCTGAGAGAATGGGATTATGGGTTTTCTCCTATAGTGCTCTCTGGCCCTAAAAGCTTCAATGGAGGTGTGAATTCACAAAGTTACAAAGTTTTCTTTGTGAATCTCCCATATTTGTGAACTCCAATGAGTAAAGGTGTAAACACAAGCATTGTACTAATTAGTTCTACTTAATACCTTGTTTCAGGTTCTGGCCCAAAAGATCAACTCTAATGAGTTAGCAGTTTGTAAAGATTCCAATAGTTGTGTATAACGATCTCCTGATTCTGCTCATTTCATTTAGCATCAGTTCATGTAAATCTCTCTATGCCTTTCTGAAAACATCCTGCTGATGGCTTCTTAAGGAACATTAATATTCCATAAAATTCATATACCATAACTTATTCAGCCATTCTCCAACTGATGGGCATCCACTCAGTTTCCAGTTCCTTGCCACTACAAAAAAGGGCTGCCACAAACATTTTTGCATGTCCCTTTTCCTCTTTTAGATCTCTTTAGGATATAGGCCCAATAGAGACACTGCTGGTTCAAAGGGTATGCACAGTTTGATAGCCCTTTGGGCATAATTCCAAATTGTTCTCTAGAATGGTTGAATCAGTTTACAACTCCACCAACAATTATTAATGTCCCAGTTTTCTCACATCCGAGAGGGGACTTCTTAATGAGTTCTCAGAAGACTTCTGAAAGAGTCTCTGTAGATTTCAGGGATATAAAGGCAGGTAAGGATCAGAAGAAGGAGCAAGATCATCAGATCCATCCTCCTACCTCTAAGCTGGGGAAATATCTTTACCTGTCTAATGGGATTTAAGAGTAGGGTCATCAATATCATTGAGACTGCCTCCTATCAGTTAAATTCAACTATCATTACAAAATCCTTCAGGGAATAGGAAAATTGTTGCCTTCCCCAGGCAACCCATTCCACTTGTGAACAGCTTAAATGGCTAGTAATCAAATAAAACTGTTTCTCTGTCATGTTTCCGCCCATCTCTCTTACTAGGAGATAAAGTACAGGAACTGTAATTAGAAGGGCCTGGGTTTAAAGGCTGCCTCATATACTTATTAGGTGTGATATTCTTGGCAAGTCATTACCTTCTATAAATTTAATTTTTCTAATCTGCAAAATGGAGATAATAGCACTTACCTCACCTGATTGTTATGAGATAACATTTATGAAGTACTTTGCAAACCTTAAAGCTATATAAATGTTGTTGTTCAGACATATCCAACTTTTCATAATTTCTTTAGGGGTTTTCTTTCCAAAGATACTGTAGTGGTTTGCCATTCCTTCTCCACTTCATTTTACAGATGAAGAAAGAGGCAAACAAGGTTAAATGCCTTGCCCAGAATCACACAGAAAACACAGAGTATTCGAGGCTGGATTTGAACTCTAGAAGATGAATCTTCTACTCTATGTACTTTGCCATCTAGTTTCCCTAATATTATTATTAACTCTCCTAGTTCTATCCTTCAGGTCCAAGTGAAACAAGTGAAAATCACCTTCCATATGATATACAATCAGTTCATACTGCCTCTCCCAATCCAGGGTGCTCTTCTCCAAACTAGGAACCATATCCCTACTTGAATAAATCCATTTATGGACTATTTTTCATTTCCCCACCATCCTAGCTGCTCTCTTCTGCACATGCCCAGAGAGGAGACACGAATACACTCTAAATCAGACCGCTTCTTGATCTCAAAAGGAGAAATATCAACAAACATTTGAAACTGACCCACACTTATTAAATTCAAGTTTATTTATTGTTCTGTGACTAGAACTATGCCTTCTTATGGAAAAGATATATGAAATATGGTACCCACCCTTAAAGACAGATAAATAATTACACATTAGAAAAAGTAAGATTATGTATAGCATGTATTCAAATAATAAAAAAGGGGGTCTAAAGTTTTAAGTGCTTTTAGATACAGGGTAGGGATAGTCAATATGAAGCAAGTGAGGGGGAAGGTGAACTGAAAGGGGTGAAGGTTTTGAGTTGATGGGTGGGGGATCTGAAAGCATTCTAGACTAAAAGAATAACAAAAGCTCAGAGGGGAGAATGAGTCTAATGTGTTTGTGGGAAAACAGTAAGTAGATTGGTTTGACTGATATATGGAGAACCATAATGAAAAAATGTTGGAAAAGTAGAATGGGCTCTATCTTTGGACATATAATGAAACCTTGGAGGTGATAAAGTATTTAAGTGCTTGTACAGTACTATGTATTTAGGATACGAGGCAAAAAATAGTCCTCAGGTACTGTATATTCTAATGGGGAAGGCATCTTATGTATTGGGTCACAGTGAAATAAATACAGATTAGAAAGAGGAAAGTTATTTGTAAGAGGAAACTAGCAGGTGGGAGAACTGCTTTGTTTTTTGTTTTTTTGGTTTTTTTTTCCATTTCAGTCTATATTCTACTCATAGATTTAAAATAATCAAATAATCTTCAAATTAGTCTGATCTGATCATGTCATCCTCCTATTCAAGAAATTCCACTTGTGGCTTCTTATCACCCTGAGAATCAAATATAAAATCCTCTGGTTAGCATTCAAAGCCTTTCGTAATCTGGCCTCCTCCTACCTGTCCAGTCTTATCATAATTTATTCTCCAACCCAACTACTAAGTACTCTGGCGTACAGAGTTACCTCTTGGATATTCCTCACACAAAACACTCCATCTCCAGACCCTGGGTATTTTCATTGACTGTCTCTTATACTTGGAATACTTTCCCTCTGCCTCCTAGCTTGTGTTCCTTTCAATCATAGCTAAACATATATTATTTTTTCAAAATGCTTACCATTTTAGGAAAGAAAGAAGGGAGAGAAAAAAGGGAGAAAAATTTGCAACTCAAAATTTTGTAAAAAATAGTGCAAAAATTTGCACAGAGTTGCAAAACTTAGAGAAATGAAATTCAAATTCAGAGAATTAAAACTAAAACCTAAAGGTTAGGCTGACATGGAACAAAGGAAATAAAACTTATAGAGGGAAGCCATAAAATGGAATAAGAAATATACTATGAGATGTAATTAGGGGTAGAGATTCACCACAGAGGAATTAGGATCTCCAAATAGGTTGTAATTCTGTAGTAACCAGTCAAAATAGAATGGGAGGGTGGGACTTACATTTTGGGAACAGGGTATAAAGTCATGTTTTAGTGGTTTGACTGCCAGTTTCCAAACATTTGGTCTTACAAGATCATAAATAAAAATCATTTCTTGGTTTTATTAGTGGGTCTATAGAGTTCTTGGTAAAACATTTGTTTCTTATAGACTATGAGCTCCTTGAGAGCTTTTTTGTATCCCCAGATCTTAGCACAGTGACTGGAAGTTGATAGTCAATGTTTAATAATCATGTATTTACTGGCTATTTAGGATCAATTGTTTCATCAGAGCTCTCTTAACAGTGGTGAAATAAAAAACTATGTCCTTTACCCAGCTACTCAGTTTTGGAGACCAATTCCTGGAACATTACAATTACCCATGAAAATAGTTTGCTATCAAACTGGCAGGCAAACAGGAATGGCAAGTGACTCACTAGCTTTCTGGTGGTGAAACTGATTGAAGTTGACCTTTGAGTCAATAAGCTTCTAAACAGAACATCAGAGAGTGAAACCCCCAAACCCAAGAGAAGTTGGTCATATGGGGATGTATATTACTCTTATATCAAACAGGTTTTTAATGACCATGAGAATATAAATACTGGTCAGGAAAGGGAGTGAGATATCTGAAATCAATCAGGGAGAGACTTGTCAGTCAACCCAGTCAAATAAGCATTTATCAAGCTTTTACTGTGTACCAGACACACTGCTAAGCAATGGGGATACAAAGAAAGGCAAACTTAGTTCCTGCTTTCAAGAAGCTCATACTTTAAAGAGAAAAATAATGTGAACACAGCTACATATGCAATAGATAGTTGTTGTTTAGATATATGTGTGTGTGTGTGTGTGTATACATATACATATACATATATATATATGTATATATATATTATGAATGGCATCAGATTTCTAATTATAATGGGATAACTTCCATGAAACAGATTGGGAAAATTCCCCAAAGACCTGCTACAGTTGCTCTGTCCCACTCTCAAGAAGTACATCTTCCCAATGTTCCTGTCAGAATTATTAATTTTCACTTGTTTCAGTCATGTTTAACTTTTTTTAACCACTTTCAGGAATTTTTGCCAAAGATACTTAGAGTGCCATTTCCCTCTCCAATTTATTCTACAGTTGAGGAACTGAGGCAAATAGGTTTAAGCCCAAGGTCACCTAGCTTGTGTCTTGAGGTCAAATTTGAACTCAGGTCTTCCTAATTCCAGACCTGGAGTTCTAATCCATTGAACCACCTAGTTGTCCTCCTGTCAGCGTTAGGATTTAGATTTATGGTCATACTAAATTTTCTTAACTGTGTAAGAAAGAGTTGCCCCATAAAGGAAATACCTGATGTTTCAACATCTCTTATACCTTCATGGTTACCTCCTGATTTTAAAGTAAAAATTTAAATTTGAAAAAGCACTTTATGAAGGGATGGAGCTAAGATGGTGGAGAATAGACAAGTCTTTATCTGAGTTCTCCCAGGAGTTCCTCAGATCAACATCAGATCAAGCCTCTGAACTGGTTTTGAAGTGACAGAATCCACAAATATTTGGAGTGTAGCAAATTTGCAACAGAAAACATTTTGGAAAAACTTCAGAAAAGATCTATTTCAATCAGACATGGGGATAGTGGAGAAGGTGGCCAAGTGCAAGCACAGTGCAGAGTCCCAGGGCAGTGTGGCATCTACCAAGAGGTTCTTAGCCAAAATACAGCAGTGCTGGCTACTCTATCCTGGTTCAGAAGTCAGTGGATCAGCAGATTAGCTGTGAAACATCCAACACAACTACAAAAGGCAAATAGTGAGCTCCTGAGCCCCAGAATACAGGGGACTTGGCCTCATTGAAAAAACAACTGACCTGCAATGAATTGGGCTTGCAACTAAAAATGCTAGAAAAGGAACAAATTAAAAACCCCCAGTCAAATACTAAGCTTGAAATTCTAAAAATAAAAGGAGAGATCAATAAAACTGAAAGTAAAAAAAACTATTGAATTAATTAATAAAACTAAGAGTTGGTTCTATGAAAAAAACCAACAAAATAGACAAACCCTTAGTAAATCTGATTAAAAAAAGGAAAGAGGAAAATCAAATTGTTAGTCTTAAAAATGAAAAGGGAAAACTCGTCACTAACAAAGAGGAAATTAGAGCAATAATTAGGATTACTTTGCCCAACTTTATGCCAATAAATTTGACAACTTAAATGAAATAGAAGAATACCTCCAAAAATATAGCTTGCCCAAACTAACAGAGGAAGAAGTAAATATCCTAAACAGTCCCATCTCAGAAAAAGAAATAGAACAAACTATCAACCAACTCCCTAAGAAAAAATCCCCAGGACCAGATGGATTTACATGTGAATTCTACCAAACATTTAAAGAACAATTAACTCCAATGCTAAATAAACTATTTGAAAAAATAGGGATTGAAGGAGTTCTACCAAACTCCTTTTATGACACAGACATGGTACTGATACCTAAACCAGGTAGGTTGAAAACAGAGAAAGAAAATTATAGACCAATCTCCCTAATGAATATTGATGCTAAAATCTTAAATAAAATATTAGCAAAAAGATTACAGAAAATCATCCCCAGGATAATACACTGACCAAGTAGGATTTATACCAGGAATGCAGGGCTGGTTCAATATTAGGAAAACTATTAGCATAATTGACTATATCAATAACCAAACAAACAAAAACCATATGATCATCTCAATAGATGGAGAAAAAGCATTTGATAAAATCCAACATCCATTCCTAATAAAAACACTTTATAGCATAGGAATAAATGGACTTTTCCTTAAAATAGTCAGGAGCATATATTTAAAACCATCAGTAAGCATCATATGCAATGGGGAAAAACTGGAAC
Organism: Antechinus flavipes; assembly: GCF_016432865.1. Taxonomy (NCBI): domain Eukaryota; kingdom Metazoa; phylum Chordata; class Mammalia; order Dasyuromorphia; family Dasyuridae; genus Antechinus; species Antechinus flavipes. Next base: position 167,274,354 of record NC_067401.1, read on the forward strand.
CTTTCCCAGTAAGATCTGGAATGAAGCAAGGTTGCCCACTATCACCATTATTATTCAATATTGTATTAGAAACACTAGCCTCTGCAATAAGAGTCGAGAAAGATATTAAAGGAATTAGAGTAGGCAATGAGGAAACCAAACTATCACTCTTTGCAGATGATATGATGGTATACCTAGAGAACCCCAGAGATTCTACTAAAAAGCTATTAGAAATAATTCACAATTTTAGCAAAGTAGATGGATTCAAAATAAATCCCCATAAATCCTCAGCATTTTTATACATCACCAACAAAAACCAACAGCAAGAGATACAAAGAGAAATTCCATTCAAAATAACTGTTGATAGCATAAAATATTTGGGAATCTATTTAACAAAGAAAAGTCAGGAATTATATGAGCAAAATTACAAAAAAGTTTCCACACAAATGAAGTCAGACTTAAATAATTGGAAAAATATTAAGTGCTCTTGGATAGGCCAAGCAAATATAATAAAGATGACAATACTCCCTAAACTAATCTATTTATTTAGTGCTATACCAATCAGACTTCCAAGAAAATATTTTAATGATCTAGAAAAAATAACAACAAAATTCATATGGAACAATAAAAAGTTGAGAATCTCAAGGGAATTAATGAAAAAAAAAAATCAAATGAAGGTGGCCTAGCTGTACCTGATCTAAAATTATACTATAAAGCAGCAGTCACCAAAACCATTTGGTATTGGCTAAGAAATAGATTAGTGGATCAGTGGAAAAGGTTAGGTTCACAAGACAGAATAGTCAACCCAATCTAGTGTTTGACAAACCCAAAAATCCTAACTTTTGGGATAAGAATTCATTATTTGATTAAAAACTGCTGGGATAACTGGAAATTAGTATGGCAGAAATTAGGCATAGACCCACACTTAACACCATATACCAAGATAAGATCAAAATGGGTCCATGACCTAGGCATAAAGAACGAGATTATAAATAAATTAGAGGAACATAGGATAGTTTATCTCTCAGACTTGTGGAGAAGAAAGAAATTTGTGACCAAAGATGAACTAGAGACCATTACTGATCACAAAATAGAAAATTTTGATTATATCAAATTAAAAAGCCTTTGTACAAACAAAACTAATGCAAACAAGATTAGAAGGGAAGCAACAAACTGGGAAAACATCTTCACAGTTAAAGCTTCTGATAAAGACCTCATTTCCAAAATATATAGAGAACTGACTCAAATTTATAAGAAATCAAGCCATTCTCCAATTGATAAATGGTCAAAGGATATGAACAGACAATTTTCAGATGATGAAATTGGAACTATTACCACTCATATGAAAGAGTGTTCCAAGTCATTATTGATCAGAGAAATGCAAATTAAGACAACTCTGAGATACCACTACACACCTGTCAGATTGGCTAGGATGACAGGAAAAAATAATGATGAATGTTGGAGGGGATGCGGGAAAACGGGGATGCGGGAAAACTGGGACACTGATGCATTATTGGTGGAGTTGTGAATGAATCCAACCATTCTGGAGAGCAATCTGGAATTATGCCCAAAAGGTTATCAAATTGTGCATACCCTTTGATCCAGCAGTGTTTCTATTGGGCTTATATCTCAAAGAAATACTAAAGAAGGGAAAGGGACCTGTATGTGCCAAAGTGTTTGTGGCAGCCCTGTTTGTAGTGGCTAGAAACTGGAAATTGAATGGATGTCCATCAATTTGAGAATGGCTGGGTAAATTGTGGTATATGAATGTTATGGAATATTATTGTTCTTTAAGAAATTACCAGCAGGATGAATACAGAGAGGCTTGGAGAGACTTACATGAACTGATGCTAAGTGAAATGAGCAGAACCAAGAGATCATTATACACTTCCACAACGATATTGTATTCTGATGGAAGTGGATTTCTTTGACAAAGAGACCTAACTGAGTTTCAATTGATAAATGATGGACAGAAGCAGCTACATCCAAAGAAAGAACACTGGGAAAGGAATGTGAACTATTTGCATTTTTGTTTTTCTTCCTGGGTTATTTTTACCTTCTGAATCCAATTCTCCCTGTGCAACAAGAGAACTGTTCAGTTCTGCAAACATATATTGTATCTAGGATATATCACATATCTAGCATATATAGGACTGCTTGCCATCTGGGGGAGGGGGTGGAGGGAGGGAGGGGAAAAGTTGGAACAGAAGCGAGTACAAGGGATAATGTTGTAAAAAAAATTACCCTGGCATGGATTCTGTCAATATAAAGTTATTATAAAATAAAATAAAATATTTAAAATCAAAAAAGAAAAAACAACTGACCTGTAAAGTAGATCCAAGAGAGACAATCTAAGAATTATGGGACTAAAAAAAATAAAAAGGAAAAAAAAAAGAATTATGGGATTACCTGAAAATCATGCTTAAAAAAAAAAAAAGCCTACACATCATCTTTCAGAAAACCACCAAAGAAAACTGACCTGATGTCCTACAACCAGGGGATAAAATGGTCTTTGAAAGAATTCATTGATCACTTCCTGAATTCAAATATCACAGAATCACAACCAAGATTACCCAGGACCTAGCAGCTTCCACTTTAAAAGACTATAGGACACAGTTCAAAGGAACTTGGATTTCAGCCAAAAATCAACAATCCAGCAAAATTAAGCAGTCTTTCAGAGAAAAACATAAACATTCAATGAAACAGTTCTATTTTATTTATTTCTGATGAAAAGACCAGAGCTGAACAGAAAATTTGATCTTTAAATACAGAACTAAAAAGAAAGATAAAAAAGGTAAAAAAAAGAAAGAAAAATAACTTTCTTTTAAAAGTTAAAAAGTTTACATCCCTATATGGGAAAATGATATGTTTAAATCTTGAAATTTGTATCTCTGTTGTGGGTATACTTACAAGGTGCAGGTATAATTTGATTTTATTGTGATGATATAAAAAGAAATTAGAGATGAAAAGGAGATTCTGCTGTAAAAAAAAATGCAATTAAAATGGGGGGAGGGGAATCTCATGAAGAAGTCAAAAAAATCTATTACAATTGAGGGAAAGAAGTGGAGAAGATGACATCACATTGTGTGAATTTTAATCGTATCAGATTTGGCTCAAAGAGGGAATATCAGAATATCAGACATATTTAGCTTCACAGAGAAATTTATCTCATCCTATAGAGAAGTAGGTGGGGAAAGGGGAAAGGAATGGGGCAGGCTAATAAAAGGAAGAACAGAAGTAGAAGAGAAAAAGTCAAAGAAAGGGGAAAGGGCTGTGAAAAGGGAGGGCTGTTTGAGAGAAGTAGTAGTCAGAAGCAAAATACTGGGGAGGAGGGAAAGGAGGAAAGGAAAGAGAAAAGCATAACTTGAGGGAAATAAGATGACAGTTAAGTAGTTTTAATTGTGAATGTGAATGGGATGAACTCTCCCAAAAAACAGAAGTGGATAGCAGACTGGATTAAACGTGAGAATCCTACAATATGTTGTTTATAAGAAATACATTTAGAGCATAGTGATACAAAAAGAGTTAAGGTAAAAGGCTGGAGCAGAATCTATATTATGCTTTAGCTGAAACAGATCTAGTTAAAAGACATAAGGAAGGAAACTACATCTTGCTAAAGGATACCATAGATAATGAAGTAATATCAATACTGAGCATATAGGCACCAAGTGGTATAGCACCAAATTCCTAGAGGAGAAGTTAAGATTGCTGCAAAAAGAATTAGAAAGCAAAATTATTCTGGTGGGGGATCTCAACCTTGCTCTCTCAGACCTAGATAAACCAAACCACAAAATAAATAAGAAAGAAGTTAAGGAGGTAAATCAAATTTTTAAAAAAGTTAGGTGTGATAAAACTTTGGACAAAACTGAATGGAAACAAAAAGTAATATACTTTTTTCTCAACAATGCAGGTAACTTACACAAAAATTGAGCATTCATTATGGTAAAAAAAAAAAACCCTCAAAATCAAAAGCAGAAAGGCAGAAATAATAAATGCATTTTTTTCAGATCATGATATGATAAAAATTACATGTAATAAAAGGTCAGGGGAAAATAGACCAAAAATTAATTGGAATCTAGATAATCTAATCCAAAAGAATGAGTACACGAAACAACAAATTATAGAGACAATTGATAATTTCATGCAAGGGAATGACAATAATGAGATAACATACCAAAATTTAAAGTATACAGCTAAAATAGTTCTTAGGGAAAGCTCCAGATGCTTACTTGCATAAAACAGAGAAAGAAAAGATTAATGAATTGGACACGCAACTAAAAAATTTAGAAAAAGAACAAATTTTTAAAAACCAATTAAATACCAAATTTGAAATTCTGAAGATAAAAAGGGAGATTAATAAAATTGAAAATGATAAAACTATTGAATTGATTAAAAAAAAAAAACAAGAATTGGTTTTATTTAAAAAAAAATAGATAAACCTTAAGTTAATTTGATTAGAAAAAGGAAAGAAAAAAATCAAATTGTTAGTATCAAAAATGAAATGGAAGAACTTTCCACTAATTAAGAGGAAATTAGAACTATAATTAGGAGTTATTTTGCCCAACTATATGCCAATAAATCTGATCATCTAAGTGAAATGGATTAATACTTATAAAAATATAGATTGCCCAGATTAACAGAAGAGGAAATACATTAACTAAATAGTCCCATATTAATAAAAGAAATTGAACAAGCTTTTAATCAACTCCCTTAGAAAAAATCTCCAGGATCAGATAGATTCACATGTAAATTCTACCAAACATTTAAAAAAACAAATAATTCCAATATTATGCAAACTATTTGGGAAAAGAGGGAAAGAAGGAGTCCTACCAAATTCTTTTTATGACACAGACATGGTGCTGATATCTAAACTAGGTAGAATCAAAACAGAGAAATAAAATTACCAATTTCCCTAATGAATATTGATGTAAAAATATTAAATAAAATGCTAGCAAAGAGATTACAGTAATAGCACACCAATACAGAATAATATACCATGACCAAGTAGGATTTATACCAGCAATGCAGGACTGGTTGAATATTAGGACAATTATTAGCATGATTGATTTTATCAATAACCAAACAAACAAATCATATGATTATCTCAATAGATGCAGAAAAAGCATTCGACAAAATCCAAAACCCATTCCTATTAAAAATACCAGAAAGTATAGGAATAAATGGAGTTTTCCTTAAAATGAGCAATAGCATCCATTTTAAATTATCAGTAAGCATCATATGTAATAGGGATAAGTTAGAACCATTCCCAATAAGATGAGGGGTAAAATAAGTCTGCCCACTATTATTCAATATTGTATAATAAGTGTTAGCTTTGGCAATGAGAAGAAAAATAAAGGAAATAGAGTAGATAATGAGGAAACTAAATTAATACTCTTTGCAGATGATATGTTGGTATACTTAGAGAATCCTACAGAATCACCTAAAAACTATTAGAAACAATTCACAAATTTAGCAAAGTTGTAGGACACAAAATAAATTCACACAAATCATAATCATTTTTTATATATTACCAACAAAGTCCAGCAGCAAGAGAAAAAAGAGAAGTTCCATTTACAATAAAGGTAGATAATATAAAATATTGAAAGTTTACATACCAAGGGAAAGTCAGGAACCTCATGAACATAATTACAAAACACTTTATACACAAATAAAGTCAGATCTAATCATTTGGAAAAATATCAAGTGCTCATGGGTAGGAAGAATGAAGATAATAAAAATAATACTACCCAAATTAGTCTACTTATTCAGTGACATACCAATCAAACTCCCAAGAAATGCAGAGCTAGAAAAAAATAATAACAAAATTCATCTGGAAGAATAAAAGATCAAAAATGTCAAGGGCATTAATGGAAAAAAATGCAAATGAAGGTGGCCTAGCTGTATCTGACCTAAAACTATATTGTAAAGCAGTGGTTATTAAAATCATTTGTTACTGGCTAAGAAATAGAGTAGTCGATCATGGAATAATTAGGTTCACAAGACACAATAGACAATGACTATAGTAATCTAGTGTTTGATAAACCCAAAGACCCCAGCTTCTGGGATAAGAACTCACTATTTGACAAAAACTGCTGGGAATTTTTTTTTTTTATTGGAAATTAGTGTGTCAGAAACTAGGCATTGACCCACACCTAACACCATATACCAAGATAAGGTTGAATTGGATTCATGATTTAAATATAAAAAGTGATATTATAAGCAAATTAGAAGAACCAAGGAAAGTTTACCTCATATCTGTGGAGAAGGAATTTGTAGCCAAAGAAGAACTGAAGTACATTATTTAATACAAAATGGATAATTTTTATTATATAACATAATAAATTTTAAAATGAAATATATTATGTTAATTATTAGTAATATTAATATAATTGACTTAATGTTAAAAAGTTTTTATACAAACAAAACCAAGGCAGATAAGATTAAAAAAGAAGCAATAAATGGGGGGAGGGGTAGAATTTACATTCAAGGGTTCTGATAAAGGCCTCATTTCTAAAATGTCTAGAGAATTGATTCAAATTTATAAGCATTCAAGTCATTCTTCAATTGATAAAGGGTTAAATGTTAAGAACAGACAATTTTCAGATGAAGAAATCAAAACCATTTCTAGTCGTATTAAAAATGCTCTAAATTACTATTGATCAGAGAAATACAAATTAAGTCAATTCTGAAGTATCATTACACCTTTCAAATTGGCCAAGGTGACAGGAAAAGATAATGACGAATGTTGAGGGGATGTGGGAAAAGTGGGATATTAATACATTATTGGTGGAATTGTGAACTGATTCAATCATTTTAGAGAGCAATTTGGAACTATGCCCAAAGGGCTATCAAACTGTGTATACTCTTTGATCTAGCAGTGTTTCTGCTGGGGTTGTGTCTCAAAGAGATCATAAAGGAGGAAAAGGGACTTGTGTGCAAAATGTTTGTGGCAGCCCTTTTTGTAAAAAACTGGAAAGTTTGTCAGAAACTTTGGCAAGAAATTGGAAACTGAATAGATGCCCATTAATTGGAGAATGGTTGAATAAGTTATGGTATATGAATGTTATGGAATATTATTGTTCTATAAGAAACTATTAGCAGGATGATTTCAAAGAGGCCTGAAGAGCTTACATGAACTGCTTAGTGAAGTGAGCAGAACCAAGAGATCATAGTACATGGCAACAGCAAGATCATATGATGATCAATTCTGATGGATGTGGCTCTTTTTAACAATGAGATGATGCAAGCCAGTTCCAATGGTCTTGTGATGAAAGAGCCATTTATACTCAGAGAGAGGACTGTGGGAACTGAGTATAGATCACAGCATAGTATATTCACGCTTTTTGGTTTTGTTTGCTTGCATTTGTTTCCTTTCTCATTTTTTTCCTTTTTTGATCTGATTTTTCTTGTAGCATAATTGTAGAAATATGTCTAAACGAATTGCACATGTTTAACATATATTGGATTACCTATTATCTAGAGGAGTTTGGAAGAAGGGAGAAAAAAATTTGGAACACAAAGTTTTTCAAGGGTGAATTCTGAAAATTATCTATGCATATTTTAAAAATAAAAAGCTTTAATAAAAAGATTAAAAATTTAAAAAGCATTTTAAGTTATATTTCAAGTATCATAACAACCCTATGAGTTAGTCTCTAACTCCATTTTAATAGATGAGAAAACTGAGAGATTTATAGACTTGTTCATGGTCCCACAGCAGAGATGAACTCAGAACTCAGGTCTTCCTGACCCTTCTAGTACTAAATAATTCTGCCTCCTTCTTATACAATCCTAGATCCTCTGGGGGAAGTGTAACATATGTTGGACTTCCATTCCTAATCTTTCCCTCAGCTGACATGTTCCCAGTCCTATTTATCCTTTCCCCCTCTCCCATTCCTATCCAGAGGGAGAGAATCTGGAGCTGAAGGTCACAGATTATGAAGAAAGAAGAGAGGATGAGGGAATGTGATTTCAGATCCAGAACTTTGGACTCCATCTTCTCAGTCTTTTGATACAATCAAGGAAGGACATAAGGACTCTGCTGATTTCAGACTTGTGCTATTTTAGGGACACATCCCTGCATGGGGACTTAGGATTTGAGGTTCAGAGGCAAATGATGAGAAATCCTAGGTTAAAGTTCTAAAGCTACCACTTACCAGCTGTGTGAATTGGAAGATGTTTTTAACCTCTCTTAAATCTCAGCCTTTTTATCTGGAAAATGAGGGAAATAACAACAGGCTAGTTATGAGGATCAAGTGGGTTAGCATGTGGAAGTACTATACAAAATTATTATTGTTGTTGCTGCTGATCCTATAAAACAGAATTGTATGTGAAAATACTACACAAAATTGTTGTTGTTATTGCTGATCCTATAACAGGATTGTTTTTCACAGCTCTTCCCACTCCTTGACCACCCACGCTTCCTCCAGCTTCCATGCTTGTTACATACTGTCCTTCTCTTCACTCCTCAGCAATCATCCTCTGTGGAATTTGGCTTAAGGTGATGAGATGAGACCAGGGCAGTGACAGCTCCATTAGTAGCCCTGAAAGAAACAGAAAGTGAAAGAAACAGAGAAAAAGAGAAAGAGTGGTGTCAAATTCAAGTAGAAAAGAACTGAACTACAGGCAGAATATTGACTTAGAAATTGACTACATATTAAAATTATCCATGTTCTGTTATATTTTTATTTTTTCATTAAATATTTCCAAATTATACTTCAATTTGGTTTTAGGGAGTATGGCATAGTTTCACATCTCTGGAATAATGGATAAAGTGCTAGCTGAGAGTCAGGAAGTCCTAAATTTGAATCCTGCCACAGGTACTTACTAGCTGTGTTTTTCTGGTAAGTCACTTAACTTTACTAATCTCAGTTTCCTCATCTGAAAATGGGAATAATAGTAGCAACTAATGTGTAGAGAACTGGGTCTGAAGTCAGGAAAACCTGAATTCAAATCTTACCTCAGATATTTACTAATTATATGACCCTCGAAAGTCTTCTTCAGTTTCCTCAGCTGAATAAGAGGGATAATAATAGAAGCTATCTCCTATGGTGGTTGTAAAGACAGAATGAGAGAGACTTGATATAATAGGTACTTAATACATGCTTATTCCTTTATTCCTTTTATTCATGGGGAAATCCAGGTTCAACAAAATAAATGACTTTTCCAGGGTCACCCCAGGTAAAAAGGATCAAAGGCAGGATTAAAACCAAATACACTGATTCCAAGTTCAGTGTTCTTTTTGTTGGCCCATACAAATGAGATGATGTATCTAAAGTGTTTAAAGTCCTACATAAATGTCAATAATTATTATTATCATGACCTTCCCAAGGCCTTTAACTTAGGCAGAGAAAGAAAAATGTTAAAATGTCTCCCCCAATAATGATGAAATAGATACCTTTGCCAATTCCCACTTTGATTTATAGAGACCTGAGGTCAAATTATTACTTCTCAGGATGTGACTTTAACATTGTTTAAGTCAATACCTTAAAAATCTCACTGGTGAGAATACTCTCTCCATTAATGCAGTTCTTTAGGACTCTTGTCTTTATCTTTCCATTAATCTTCCATAGGGGACCCACTCAGGATTGTGGGATAGTCTTTCTTTCATTTTCTTGACATTGCAATGGGGAACCTAAGATGTCTATGTCTAATGTGGATCTTCTTTAAAATGCCTTTTTGGTGGCACTTAGTCTTTGTTTTAAAATATGTTTCACAGTACTCCCTCCAATTATTTCTTCTTTTTTACTTCAAGTTACCATGATTTCATCTAGTAGACTTTAAAACCTTCTTGAAGGCAGAATTCAGTTTTCACTTTTCTATCTCTAGTGCCTAATATTGTATCTTGTACATAATAGGTACTTAATAAATGTTTGTTAAAGTAAAATTAAGTTTATGGGGAATCCTTCCACCATATATGGAAGTTCCATCCCTCTATGCTTTAATAAGATGTCTTTATGAATTATTGTGACTCTAATTATCTGATGGCCACTCAGAGTCTATTCCACATATAATGAAGCCTCAGGAGCACTTCAAGGAGACATATCAAAGGTTTGAAAATAGCTCAACTTTAGGTTATGGCTCCTTTTTCATTTCCCTTCCCTCCCAGGGCAGGAGCCCAAGCCTAAAGTCATCAACAGTCAGCATAGTTTCCCAGTGAAAGATCTTAATTTAGTACATTCAAGGTCATCTTGATTCCCTCCTATTCTTCTGTAGGTGATCTGTAGTTCATAGACTCAAAGGGGAGGGAAGCAAGATAGTTTCAAGGTTTCTGTAATCTGATTTCAGTTAAGCCACTTTTCTTTTCTTGTCCCCAGCTGATTTTGCCAAAAGGCAGGAGAAACCCAGAGGTGGACAGAAAAAAAGCATTGAGCAGTCATCAGAGAAAGGTCCACAAGGATGCAGAAGGGGAGGATGAGTTATTAATTTTTCTCTGGAGAGTCTTCTAGGTCTGTCTCAAATTTGAGACAAGGAGAAAATAAGAAATCTTTACTGGGGGCCCCAAGAAATAATTATGTATGAGTGTCTGAGGATATTTAGGACCAGAAAAGCAGGAAGGAAATAGAGTCAAGTGTTAAGACCCCAGTTAAGTTGATGAAATCACATGATATGATATTAATGTGTTAATGCGGTATTACTATCTTATCATTCTTTTTTGAAGTATGAATGGCCTGATTGAATTGAAAAGGACAGTACCATAGACTAGGCTGAAAATTGACTCTACCTATGGAGATTTTAAATAGCTAAAGCTGCCAACAGTTAATGAAATCAAGCAGCTTGAATCAGTTCAGATCAGGAATGCTTTGTAGAATTCGACCCTGCTGCAGCAGGCAGGCCAAGAGAATTTCTCTCTCTTCCTCCCCCTCTCTAGTCCTCCTCACACCACCCCACAAACCATTCTGCAAAACAGCAGAACAACTTGCCCAGAGGAGAACCCCTTCCAGCATTTGAAGTTATTTCTAGAGAGGATTAAAGGCACAGCTGAGGGAGCAGAGACACACACTCTCCTGACAGTCATGGATGCAGAAATGGATGTAGTCATTCCAGGCAGATTCTAGGAGCTTTTATGCCTCCAGTCTCTTCTCTCCCAAAACACATCTACCATCCTACATTACATTATCTGACCATTCCCCATCCCAAACATAAGCTTTGGTGTCCTCCGGCTGCTATTGAATTTTCCTTCACATAGAATGATAAGGCAGGAGGGGGGGTTGAGGGAAAGTATTTTGGAGTGATTTCTGGCTTTTGCTGGGCCTTCTCCCAAGGGTCTTTGGAATCACCTTCTAGCAAATAAATTGCTCCCAAACCAAGTGAATGCCATCTGAGCTCCCATATTCGTTGTAGATATTGGAAAAATAGATGGGCGAACCTCTAGACAAAGGTGATAGAGAATAGAAGGGCAGAATGAAATACACTTTGGGACACAAACAGTATTATGGATCTGCTTTGCATGACTATGCAAAGTTGTTACAAGAGAGGTGGTTTTTGTTTTTGTTTTTTTAATGGGGGAGGGTGATAGCAACGTAAGAATAAATAAACCTTGGACTGAAAGAAAGGAGAGAAAAAAAGGGGAAAAAGAAGAAAAAAAGAGCAAAGTGAAGAAAGAAGAAAAAAGAACATTAATGTCAGCTTAGAGAGAAACACAGACAAGCAGGACAGTTTTTGGACCACACTGAATTCCATCCAAAACAAAAAGTAATGTAATGAGATTCATGGTTTCTTATACAATACTCATTTTCTGTTCTTCTTAGTTTTGGGAAATGTTCATATTTGTTGCTATCTGTCAAGTTCAGGATAATGAAAAAAATATGTAAATTAAATGGAATATGGGAGAGTGGGGCCAGGATGTCAGCATCTGGAGATTTGATAAAATCTTAAAAGGATAAAATGTGTGTGGGTGTGGGTGTGAGTGTGTGTGTGTGGCCTCTGCCTGCAGCAGATAGAAGCACAATGTATTATGCTTATTAAAATGGTCTTATTCCCAAGGAAAGATTTTAAGGACTGGGGAAGTATAAGAGAACATTGTTATTCTGGAAAGGGGGGGTGTGATTTGGAGGAAGAGTGAGGGGAGGGTGAAGAGGAAGTGTTTATAGGGGAAGGAGGGCTAGGGTTGCCATAACAACAAAGTAGAGGAAGAGCAATTGGTTGGGGGCTGGGGAATGCACTTTTTTTTTTTTTTTTTTTTTTTTTTATAATAAATTTTATTTTATTTAATAATAACTTCGCATTGACAGAATCCATGCCAGGATAATTCTACACGACATTATCCCTTGCAATCACTTATGTTTCGTTTTTTCCCCCTCCCTCCCTCCTCCCCCCCCCCAGGATGGCAAGCAGTCCTATATATGCTAAACATGTTGCAGTATATCCTAGATACAATACATATTTGCAGAACCAAACAGTTCTCTTGTTGCACAGGGAGAATTGGATTCAGAAGGTAAAAATAACTCGGGAAGAAAATCAAAAATGCAAATAGTTCACATTCATTTCCCAGTATTCCTTCTTTGGGTGTAGCTGTTTCTGTCCATCATTTCTCCAATGAAACTCAGTTAAGTCTCTTTGTCAGAGAAATCCACTTCCATCAGAATACATCTTCATACAATATCGTTGTCGAAGTGTATAATGATCTCCTTGTTCTGCTCATCTCACTTAGCATCAGTCCATGTAGGTCTCTCCAAGCCTCTCTGTATTCATCCTGCTGGTCATTCCTTACAGAGCAATAATATTCCATAACATTCATATACCACAATTTACCCAGCCATTCTCCAATTGATGGGCATCCATTCATTTTCCAGTTTCTAGCCGCTACAAACAGGGCTGCTACAAACATTTTGGCACATACAGGTCCCCTTCCCTTTTTTAGTATCTCTTTGGGGTATAAGCCCAATAGAAACACTGTTGGATCAAAGGGTATGCACAGTTTGATAACTTTTTGGGCATAATTCCAGATCGCTCTCCAGAATGGCTGGATTCGTTCACAACTCCACCAACAATGCATCAATGTCCCCGTTTTCCCGCATCCCCTCCAACATTCATCATTGTTTTTTCCTGTCATCTTAGCCAATCTGACAGGAGTGTAGTGATATCTCAGAGTTGTCTTAATTTGCATTTCTCTGATCAATAGTGATTTGGAACACTCTTTCATGTGAGTGGTAATAGTTTCAATTTCTTCATCTGAAAATTGTCTGTTCATATCCTTTGACCATTTATCAATTGGAGAATGGCTTGATTTTTTATAAATTTGAGTCAGTTCTCTATATATTTTGGAAATGAGGCCTTTATCAGAACCTTTAATTGTAAAGATGTTTTCCCAGTTAGTTACTTCCCTACTAATCTTGTTTGCATTCGTTCTGTTTGTACAAAGGCTTTTTAATTTGATATAATCAAAATTTTCTATTTTGTGATTGGTAATGGTCTCTAGTTCATCTTTGGTCACAAATTTCTTTCTCCTCCACAAGTCTGAGAGATAAACTATCCTATGTTCCTCTAATTTATTTATAGTCTCGTTCTTTATGCCTAGGTCATGGACCCATTTTGATCTTATCTTGGTATGTGGTGTTAAGTGTGGGTCCTTGCCTAATTTCTGCCATACTAATTTCCAGTTATCCCAGCAGTTTTTATCAAATAATGAAATCTTATCCCAAAATTTAGAATCTTTGGGTTTGTCAAACACTAGATTGCTATAGTTGACTATTCTGTCTTGTGAACCTAACCTTTTCCACTGATCAACTAATCTATTTCTAAGCCAATACCAGATGGTTTTGGTGACTGCTGCTTTATAATATAATTTTAGATCAGGTACAGCTAGACCACCTTCATTTGATTTTTTTTTCATTAATTCCCTTGAGATTCTCGACTTTTTATTGTTCCATATGAATTTTGTTGTTATTTTTTCTAAATCATTAAAATATTTTCTTGGAAGTCTGATTGGTATAGCACTAAATAAATAGATTAGTTTAGGGAGTATTGTCATCTTTATTATATTTGCTCGGCCTATCCAAGAGCACTTAATATTTTTCCAATTATTTAAGTCTGACTTTATTTGTGTGAAAACTTTTTTGTAATTTTGCTCATATAATTCCTGACTTTCCTTTGGTAGGTAGATTCCCAAATATTTTATGCTATCAACAGTTATTTTGAATGGAATTTCTCTTTGTATCTCTTGCTCTTGGATTTTGTTGGTGGTGTATAAGAATGCTGAGGATTTATGGGGATTTATTTTGTATCCTGCTACTTTGCTAAAATTATGAATTATTTCTAATAGCTTTTTAGTAGAATCTCTGGGGTTTTCTAGGTATACCATCATATCATCTGCAAAGAGTGATAGTTTGGTTTCCTCATTGCCTACTCTAATTCCTTTAATCTCTTTCTCGACTCTTATTGCAGAGGCCAGTGTTTCTAATACAATATTGAATAATAATGGTGATAGTGGGCAACCTTGCTTCACTCCAGATCTTACCGGGAAAGGTTCCAGTTTTTCCCCATTGCATATGATGCTTACTGAAGGTTTAAAATATATGCTCCTAACTATTTTAAGGAAAAGTCCTTTTATTCCTATGCTCTCAAGTGTTTTTATTAGGAATGGCTGTTGGATTTTATCAAATGCTTTTTCTGCATCTATTGAAATGATCATATGGTTTTTGTTTGGTTGGTTGTTGATATAGTCAATTATGTTAATAGTTTTCCTAATATTGAACCAGCCCTGCATTCCTGGTATAAATCCTACTTGGTCATAGTGTATTAACCTGGGGATGATTTTCTGTAATCTTTTTGCTAATATTTTATTTAAGATTTTAGCATCAATATTCATTAGGGAGATTGGTCTATAATTTTCTTTCTCTGTTTTCAGCCTACCTGGTTTATGTATCAGTACCATATCTGTGTCATAAAAGGAGTTTGGTAGGACTCCTTCAATCCCTACTTCTTCAAATAGTTTATTTAGCATTGGAGTTAATTGATCTTTAAATGTTTGATAGAATTCAGATGTAAATCCATCTGGTCCTGGGGTTTTTTTCTTAGGGAGTTGATTGATAGTTTGTTCTATTTCTTTTTCTGAGATAGGAGTGTTTAGGATATTTACTTCTTCCTCTGTTAGTTTAGGTAAGCTATATTTTTGGAGGTATTCTTCTATTTCATTTAAGTTGTCGAATTTATTGGCGTAAAGTTGGGCAAAGTAACTCCTAATTATTGCTCTAATTTCCTCTTCGTTAGTGGTGAGTTCTCCCTTTTCATTTTTAAGACTAACAATTTGATTTTCCTCTTTCCTTTTTTTAATCAGATTTACTAAGGGTTTGTCTATTTTGTTGGTTTTTTCATAGAACCAACTCTTAGTTTTATTAATCAATTCAATAGTTTTTTTACTTTCAATTTTATTGATCTCTCCTTTTATTTTTTGAATTTCAAGTTTAGTGTTTGATTGGGGGTTTTTAATTTGTTCCTTTTCTAGCATTTTTAGTTGCAAGCCCAATTCATTGACCTTCTCTTTCTCTATTTTATACAAATAGGCCTCTAGAGATATGAGATTTCCCCTTATTACCGCTTTGGCTGCATCCCATACATTTTGGTATGATGTCTCATTATTATCATTTTCTTGGATGAAGTTATTAATTATGTCTATAATTTGCTGTTTCACCCAATCATTCTTTAGTATGAGATTATTTAGTTTCCAATTATTTTTTGGTCTACTTTCCTGTGGCTTTTTATTGAATGTAATTTTCAATGCATCATGGTCTGAAAAGGATGCATTCACTATTTCTGCCTTACTGCATTTGAGTTTGAGGTTTTTATGTCCTAATATATGATCAATTTTTGTATAAGTTCCATGAACTGCTGAAAAGAAGGTGTACTCCTTTCTGTCCCCATTACATTTTCTCCAGAGATCTATCATATCTAATTTTTCTAGTATTCTATTTATCTCTTTGACTTCTTTCTTATTTATTTTGTGGTTTGATTTATCTAATTCTGAGAGTGCAAGGTTGAGATCTCCCACTATTAAAGTTTTACTGTCTATTTCTTCTTGCAGCTCTCTTAATTTCTCTTTTAGGAATTTAGATGCTACACTACTTGGTGCATATATATTTAATATAGATACTTCTTCATTATTCATTCTACCCTTTAGCAAGATATAGTGCCCTTCCTTATCTCTTTTGATTAGATCAATTTTTGCTTTAGCTTGATCTGAGATCAGGATGGCTACCCCTGCTTTTTTGGCTTCACCTGAAGCATAGTAGATTTTGCTCCAACCTTTTACCTTTAACCTGCATGTATCACCCCGCTTCAGGTGTGTTTCCTGTATACAACATATTGTAGGATTCTGGCTTTTAATCCATTCTGCTAACCGCTTCCTCTTTATAGAGGAGTTTACCCCGTTCACATTTATGGTTAAAATGACCAATTCTGTATTACTTGCCATCTTGTTAACCCCGGTTTATGCTTTTCTCCCTTCTTACTCCCTTACCCCCTCCCTTACCCCCCTTCCCAGTATTAAGCTTGTGAGCTCCCCTTGCTTCTCACAGCCCTCCCTTTTTCAGTATCCCTCCCCCCCCTTAGAGTTCCCCCCCCCAACTTACCCCTTTCCCTCCCAGTTACCGTATTCCCTTCCACTTAGCTTATTCCTTCCTTTTTCACTTCTCCCTTCTCACTTTTCAATGAGGTGGGAGAAGTTTCACCATAGAATGAATATGTCTAAAATTCTTCTCTTACTGCCAATTCTGAAAGCAGTAAAATACTCACTATTTTCATTTCTCTCCATTCTTTCTCTCAGATTTACTAGGTTTTCTTTGCCTCTTCATGAAATGTAGTACCCCCACTTTCCCTTTTTTCTAGTACAATGTCCTTTCCACAACTAGTTTCTAGAACAAGGTATACATGTATTCTTTATACATCTTTACAGCCGAAATATAGTTCCCAAGATTAATCTTTACCTTTTTAGATTTCTCTTGAGTTCTGTGCTTGTAGATCAAATTTTTTGTTAAGTTCTGGCTTTTTCATCAGAAATAGATGAAATTCGCTTATTTCGTTGAATGTCCATCTTCTTCCCTGGAAAAAGATGCTCAATCTCGCTGGGTAAGTTATTTTTGGTTGCATACCAAGTTCCTTAGCCTTTCGGAATATCATATTCCAGGCCCTTCGATCCTTTAATGTGGATGCTGCCAGATCCTGGGTGATCCTTATTGTGGCTCCTTGATACTTGAATTGGGTTTTTCTAGCCGCTTGCAGTATTTTTTCCTTTGCCTGAGGGTTCTGGCATTTGGCCACTATATTCCTTGGTGTTTTGATTTTAGGATCCCTTTCAGTAGGGGATCGATGAATTCTTTCAATGTCTATTTTACCTTCTGTTTCTATGACTTCTGGGCAGTTCTCTTTGATAATTTCCTGGAAGATAGTGTTCAGGCTTTTTTTTTCATCATACTTTTCTGGAAGTCCGATGATTCTCAGGTTGTCTCTCCTGGATCTGTTTTCCAGGTCTGTTGTCTTCCCCAGAAGGTATTTCACATCCTTTTCCATTGTTTGATTTTTTTGGATTTGCTTGACTGATTCTTCTTGTCTCCTCGAGTCATTCAATTCCAATTGTTCGACCCTGATTTTCAGTGAGGTATTTTCTTCACTCACTTTTTTAAGATCTTTTTCTAATTGTCCAATTGAGTTCTTTTGTTCTGTGGAATTTTTTTCCATTTCGCCAATTTTGTTTTTTAGAGAGCTGTTTTCTGTTTCCAGTTCACTAATCCTATTTTTCAAGGATTTGGTTTCTTTATCCACTCTCTCTTTAACTGACTTCTCCAGGCTCTTTTGCCAAGCCTCCCTCTCCTTTTGCAGAGCCTCCCTCTCCTTTTCCCATTTTTCTTCTAGCTCCCTTGTGAGAGCCTTTTTAATTTCCTCCATGAGATTCATCTGTGCTGAGGGACATAAGGTCTCTTCCTTCGGGGATTCACCTGGGGACTGTTTGTTTTTAGTCTCCTCAGGGTTTGGAGTCTGCTCTTTATCTGTATAAAAGCTGTCCAGGGTTAAATTCTTTTTCAGTTTCTTGCTCATTCTGTCTATTTATCAAAGACAAACTATCAAAGAAACAGAAGGAAAAAAAACCCCTTGAATGGAGGCTGCTTTCTTTGGGGGAGGGGCAGGGTATTTGTGAGGCACAGGTCCTACTGTGCTATGGCGCCTGCGCACTGAGATCCGAGCGCTCTGAGATCCGAGCGGGTTAAGACACTGTGGGGGAGGGGTGGCCAGGTCCCGAGAAACTCCAGCTGTCCGGGATTGTATTCTTCACCCCCGGTGTTTTTAGCTTCTCTGCTGGGCTGCTGACTTGCTCCTATAGCAAAGCTCTCACCGCAGAGACGGCTGCGATCGCGTCCTACCGCCTCTCCGCTCCACCCGGTTCTGAGCTGCTATCTGTGCTTTGGTTGCCGCTGCTGCCCGCAGACTGCTTCCAAATACCGTCCCCGCCCTCGCGCAAAAACAGACCTTTCTTGACGAGTCTCAAGGATGGTTTCTCTTGGTAAGTAATTGTATGGTTTTTTTTCAGTCGAGCATTAATTCAGAGGCATGAAATGAAATGAATAGTGAGAGAAAAACACGGAGATTACACAGAAGTGTATTTCCTCTCCGCCATCTTGGCCGGAAGTCTGGGGAATGCACTTAAGAGCCTTACCCAGCAGGAGCATATGGTCAGAGCAGCGTGAGGAGAGCTCCATAGTACCTGACTAGTCTTAACTCAGGGATGCCCAGTTCTTGCATTTTCCTAAGCACTGAAATGATCACTGCTCTTCCTTGGGGGCTGGGACAAAGTCCACAATTTCTGCCCTATAAAAGAGAGGCGGGGAGGAAAAAGAGGGAGACAGAGATAGAGAGAGAAGAAAGAGAATGGGACGGAGACACACACACACACACACACACACACACCACACACAGAAAGAGACAGAGGGAGAGAGAGAGGAGAGAAAGAAGAGACAGAGACAAAGATAGAGACAGAAAGAGCACTCATAGGAAGATTCAGGGCTAGATCTTAACCTATTACAATTCTTTCATTTTATAGGTGAGGAACTGGGAACTGAACTGGCTCAATTATTACCCCAAGGTCAAATAGGTAATAAATGTCAGAGCTAATCAGATCCTCCCATTCCAAATCCAGCATGCTTTCCCCTGCACCACAGTATTCCTTGGCAAAAAGGGATCATCACTTTTCTGCACCAAAACTTGGTGTTTCATTATCTTGCCATGGTTTATTATTATTATTACTTATGAAAGAATCTGAAAAACTCACATTTATATAGTACTTCACAATTTACACTAGTATAGCAAAGGAACCAGGCCTAGGCTGAAAACACGTTGTATTTTATTGAAGATAAGTTCACACTGCATTCAATGTTTGGTGCACAATTGCAAAATTAGTGCAGCTTGTGAGAGAGCGTGGGAGTTTGTGGCCAGGCAATTCAATACAGTTTAATACATCATTAATGCCTACTCTATTCAAGTCAACAGTAAGATTAGGAAGCTTGCAGCAGCAAACTGTATTGGTCTAGGGTTACTTTCTCATTGTGTCTGGTTGCTTCTGGCTGCTGACTCTCTAGGGAAGACAGTCTCTTGTAGCAGTAGCCTGGTGTACCTATAGATGGTCAGAAAAGAAACAGTTAAATGTAGGAGTAAGGGCACTGGAATTAAAGTCTTAAAGCCTGAACTCTGCTTTATAACCTTAGACTATCCTCTCTGGATTTTTTGATCTGCAAAATCAAAGGGATAGACTAGATTTAACCATTAAGGTCTCTTTCATTTTTGAATTCTGTGATTCTGTGAGCCTAACTCTAATTTTCCTCAGTCTCTCAGAAACAATGTCTAGTGATTGATCTCACATATGAAAATAAGTGGTGAAAGTGGGAGAGCTTGCTTATTTTTTGATTAAATCTTATTTTTTCAGTTCTAAATTCTTTCCCTCCCCATCCCATCTTTCACCCTTTCAAAACATTTCAAAATTGTTTATCTTTACAAAATTATTGTTATTGTATAAATTGTTCTCCTGATTCTGCTTGCTTCACTTTAGATCAATTCACAAAGTCTTCCTAGGTTTTTCTGAAATCATTGCCTTCATCACTTCTTACAAAACAATAGTATTCCATCACATTCATATACCAGAACTAATGCAGCCATATGCCAATCGATGGGCATTCCTTCCATTTCCACAAGAACTGCTATAAATATTTTTGTACACATAGATCTTTCTCCTCTTTCTTTGATCTCTTTGAGGCATAGATTCCAGTATCACTGAATCAAAGGGTATGCACAATTTAATAGCTTTTGGGGCATAGTTCCAAAACACTTTTCAGAATAATCAGAATTACAGTTCATAGCTCAACCAATAGTGTATTAAAATACCTGCCTCTCCATCATTTGTCATTTCTCTTTTTTTGTCAATTTTATCAATCTGATGGGCATAAGATGGTACCTCAGAGTTGTTTTAATTTGAATTTCTCTAATTATTAGTGATTTAGAGCATTTTGTGTAGCTGTTTATAGCTTATATTTCTTTCTTCCTTTAGAAACTGCTTATTCATATTCTTTGACCATTTAACATTTGGGGACTAGGAAAGTTGACTTATTTAAAAGTCAGCTGCTTTGGTTAAAGTATATGAACCAAATTTTTCAAGAGAATTTCAAGCTAATAACAATCATAGCAAAGAACATTTCAAATCATTAATAAAAAGAGAAATGAAAATTAAAACAATTCTGAGTTTCCCTTCACATCCAGCAAATTGACAGAAATGACAAAAGACAGTAATAATCAATGCTGAGGGGGTTGTAGAGAGATGGGAATATTAATGAACTGTGAATTGGTCCATCCATTCTGAAAAACAATTTGGAATTGTGCAAATTAAATGACATCAGTGTACATTTTACTTTCATATCTTCTGACCCAGAGATACCATTATAAGGCACACATGTCCTCAAAGAGGGTCAATTAAAAAGCAAGATTTAGTAGAACAAAATATTTATATCAGTACTTTTTGTGGTAACAAAGAACTAGAAAACAAGTAAGATGGATGGAGAAATGGCTAAACAAATTATGGTACATTAATGTAATGGCATACTGCTTCTGCAAGAAGCCTTTCACAGTCCTCCTTATTTTTAGTGCCTTCCCTCTGAGACCACCTCCAATTTATCCTGTATATAACTTGCTATATGTAGTTGTTTGCATATTGACTATGAGCTCTTTGAGAGCAGGGACTATTTGGGGAATTTTGCTTCTGTTTTTGTCTTTCCAGTGCTTAGTCCAGTACCTAGTACATAAAATACAATTAATAAATGGCAGTTGACTGACTACTATGTTTTAAGAAACAAGGAACATAATGAATATAGAGAAATATAAACAGAGGCAGAAAAACTATATACAAAATGACCATAATAATGCAAGGGCATCTAAGTGGCACTATAGTGCAGAGACCACAGGGGAGCCATCTTCCTGAGTTCAAATCTGGTTTCAGATACTTACTAGTGTGACTCTGGGCAAGTCACTTAACCCTGCCTACCTGTTTCCTTATCTGTAAAATGAGTTGGAGAAGGAAATGGCAAACTACTTCAGTCTCTTTGCCAAGAAAACCCTAAATGGATCCCAAAGAGTCAGACATGACTGGAAAAAAAAGACAAAATAGAGATAGAAATGCAAATGGTAAGGGATCACAGTATCAAAGGGAATGCAGAGAGACAGAGCCAAGATGGAGTAAAAGTAGGAACTTGCCCAACTTCTCCCCCTAACCTCTCCAAATTCTTTTAAATAATGACTCTAAATATATTGTAGAGCAAGATCTGTGACATCAGGATAGAAGTCTGGTGTGCAAAATCTGGTGCAGGCCAGGCCAGCACAGCTCCTACCTGGCTCCAGCCTAGGTCCCAGTGTTAGCATGGTGGGACTTCTGAATCAGCAGCTAGAGACTTCTGGACCTCCCAGCCCTGGGGGACATCAGGAAGGACTTGGTGGAAGACACCAGTGGAGATGGGATGATAGTTCTGCCTGTAGTTCTAATGTAGGCTATGTCAGCACTGCTTCAGCTCCAATTCTGGCCCTGGTATCAGCAAAGTAGGATTATATTCCTTTTAGCAAACTAGAATTTACAGCCACAGAGGAGTGGGGACACTCCTAACAATTCCAAAAGAGTGCTTTTGGTCAGGTCCCTAGGAGGATCTCTGAAAATGGCTGCACAAAATCCCTAAAGCATGGGATAGTGCAGCTTCCACCTTGCAAACAGAGTTCCACTTTAACAAAGTTAAAAGTTGAGTAACAGGCTAGGAAAATAAGCAGACAACAGAAAAAACTTCTGACCATTGAAAGTTGCTATCGCGACAAAATGGATCAAAATACACACTCAGTAGATGATAACAAAGTCAAAGCTCCCATATCCAAAGCCTCCAAAACAACAACAACAACAACAACAATTGGTCTCAGGGTATGAAAGAGCTCAAAAGGGACTTTGAAAATCAAGTAAGAAACTCTGACTCTTTTTATACAGCAAAATAACTGTTTGGACATGTATACATATATTGTATTTAACTTAGACTTTAACATATTTAACATGTATTGATCAACTTGCCATCTGGGGGAAGGGGAGGGAGAAGGAGGGAAAAAGTTGGAAAAAAAGGATTTGCAACTGTCAATGCTGAAAAATTACCTATGCATACATCTTGTAAATAAAAAGCTATAATAAAAAAAAGAAAATCAAGTAAGAGAGATAGAGGAAAAATTCAGAAAAGGATTTAGAGTGGTGCAAAAGGAAATATAAAAAGCTAATGAGAAGAATGCCTTAAGAAGCAAAATTGGTCAGTTGGGAAAGTAGTACAAAAGTTCAGTAAGGAAAATAATTCCTTAAAAATTAGAATGGAGCAAATGGAAGCTAATGAGTGTATGAAAAATCTAGATGCAATAAAGTAAAACCAAAAAAATAAAAAACAGAAAAGATGTGAAATATCTCATTGGAAAAACAACTGATCTGGAAAATAGATCCAGGAGATATAATTTAAAAATTAATTGGTTGGGGCAACTAGGTGGTATAGTGGATAGGGCACCAGCCCTGACGTCAGGAGGAGCCCTGAGTTCAAATCTGGTCTCAGACACTTAAGACTTTCTAGGTGTGTGACCCTGGGCAAGTCACTTGACCCCAATTGCCTCAGCAAAATAAATAAATAAATAAATGATTGATGAACTTGAAAGTCATGATCAAAAAAAAAAGGAGTTTGGACATCATCTCTCAAGAAATTATCAACTTTCCTGTGAAACAAGATAACTGTATAAATATGTATACATATATTGTATTTAACATATACTTTAACATATTTGACATCTATGGGACTACCTGCCATCTGGGGAAGGGGTGGGGGGGAAGGAGGGTAAAAGTTGAAACAGAAGATTTTGAAGGGTCAGTGTTGAAAAATTACCCATGCATATATTTTATATATAAAAAGCTATAATAAAAAATAAAATTAGAAAAAGAAATTATCAAGAAAAACTATTATTCTAGAACCAGAGAAATTGAAAGAATCCATTTCCCACTTTCTAAAAGAGATTCCAAAAGGAAAACTCCCAGGAACATTATAGCCAAATTCTGGAACTCCCAGGTCAAGCAGAAACCACAGTCAGGAGAGTACAAGATTTAGCAGTTTCTACATTAAAGAACTGGAAGGCAAGGAATATGATATTCCAAAGAGCAATGGAGGTAGGATTACAATCAAGAATCATCTACTCAGCAAAACTGAATTTAATCCTTCAGAAGAAAAAAGTCATTCAATGAAATAGAGGATTTTCAAGCATTTGTGATGAAAAGACCAGCGCTTAATGGAAAGTCTGATTTTCAAATACAGGATTCTGGAGAACATAAGGAGGTTATCAGGAAAGTGATATCATAAGGAACTTAAGGTTTATCTGTTTAATTCCTACATGGGAGGATAATACTTGTAACTCATTAGAATTTTCTCATTATTATGGCAGTTAGGAGGAGTAAATATAGACAGAGGGTACAAGTGTGAGTCAAATAGGAAGGAACAATATCTTTTTTTTTTTTTAAATGATGAAATTGGGAGCAGCTAGATGGTACAGTGGATAAAGTGCAGGCCCTGAAGTCAGGAGGATCAGAATTCAAATCCAGCCTGAGACAATATATTTTAGCTGTGTGACCCTGGGCAAGTTACTTAACCCCAGTTGCCTCAGGAAAAAAAAAAGATGAAATTAAGAGAAAGAGAAAGAGAGTAAGGGAAAGGGAGAAGGGGAATGGTATAAATTATCTGCCATAAAAAAAGAAACAAGAAAAAGGTTTTATAGTAGAGGGGAAGAGGTGAAAGAAAAGGGGACTAAGTGAATCTTTGGAATGGTGCAAATTATCTGCCATAAAAAAAGAAACAAGAAAAAAGTTTTATTGTAGAGAGGAAGAGGTAGAAGAGAGGGGGAATAAGTGAATCTTACTCTCATCAGAACTGGCTTAAAGAAGAAATAATATACATACTCATTATAGGTATAGAAATCTATCTTATGCTGCAGGAAAACAGAAGGGGAATGGGATACAGAAAGTGGGGAGGATGATAAAAGAGAGAACTGGGAGAGGGAGTGGTCAGTAGTAAAACATTTTTGAGGAGAGAACAAATGGGGAGAAATACAGTTATCAATAGTAATTATAAAAAGAATTTTATAGTAAGTTTCTCTGATAGGGTCTCATTTCTCAAACACAGAAGGAACTGAATCAAATTTAAAAAAAAAATCCATGCCCCAATTGATAAATGATCAAAAGATATGATCTGCCAAAAGATATGATAGCCAAAGGGGTATAAATTCATGCATACCCTATGATTTAATAATACCACTACTAAACATGAATACCAAAAGAGATTAAAAAAAAAAAAAAAAAGGAAAATGACCTATGTATACAAAAAAACCTGGAAAGAAAGTCAAAGGGTATGCAGGAGACTTCCGGGGGCAGAGCCAAGATGGCAGAGCAGGCACACACAACTCTCTAAGTTCCTCTCATTCCCCTCATAACCAACTATTTAATTCAGCCTCAAAAACAGCTCTTCACTGCTTAAATTCATGAAGATCAGAAGCACTACAACTTATCAGCCAAGTCAGTCTGGAAGATTGCCAGGAAAGGTTTGTCCTGAAGGGGCCAGGAACAGACCAGCACAGGCAGCGAGAGACTAGTGTCCTGAGCAGACCGGGGTGGGGGTGACCTCTGTGGCTAGAGAAGTTATAGAGAAGACTCTGCTATAGGCTAACTGCTCTGCTTTGATTACAAAGCAGTAAACTGGCAGAGAGATTAAAGCCTAAAACAGAGGGTACTCTAAAAAACACCAGAACCTAACTCTGGCTGTAACCACCCAAACCAGTAAGTGACTCAGGCAAACTGAAATGCAGCCCTGCAGCCACATCCTGCAGTTTGGGGCTTTTGTGGGGGCAGTTACTAATCTGCACGGCAGGGGGGCACAGTGTGGGGTTAGGCCTAGGGCAGTAGAATTTCCCCAGCAGACGGTGCTTCCCAGACAGACACTTGTGGTCCCTGTAAATCCACTCACTGCTCAACTGCTAATATCCACAGCCCCAGGGCAGGCTTTGGCTTGGGGTAGTGAAACTCTCACTGCTCAGGGTCTAGCCCCAGGGCAGTCGTTATCTCACACAGCAGGGGTTCTTTGCAGAGCACTTTCCCATCTTGGCCCTGCAGGCCTGAGTTACTCCCGGGTTTGGGTTTGGGAACTCTTTCCCAGAACATTCCAGTACCTCACTGCTTTTTGTAGCCAACTGACAGGACAGCTACCGGTCCATACACCTTTCACTGCTCTGCAGAGGAAGCTGGTAACCTCCTGACTCTGAAGGCAGACCCTACAGGCTTTAACAAAATGAGTAAAAAAATCAAAAGAACGATTGATAGTTTCTATACAGAAAGAGAACAACTTTTCAACCCTGAAGAGACTAATAGCAGACAGTCTCCAGATAATTGTTGGTCTCCAACACAAAAGGCCCTCCTAGAAGACACTATTAAAAACCTTAAAAGAAAACTAGAAGAAAAATGGGGAAAGGAAAGAGAAGCTATACAAGAGAGCAACAACTTCCTAAAATGTGAATTAGAAAAGGTAAAAAACTCCCAAGAAGTGCAGGGAAACAGAATTTGTGAATTGGAAAAAGAAAGTAACTCACTAAAAAAAAAAAAAAAATAGTGAAATGGAAAAAAATTCCACAGAACAAAACAACTCAATTGGACATATACAAAAAGAAGTTTAAAAAGCTAATGAAGAAAATAACTCACTAAAAATCAGAACTGAACAAATAGAAATGACTGATTCATTGAGACATCAAGAATCAGTCAAGCAAAACCAAAAAAATGAAAGATTGGGAAAAATGTCAAATATTTACTTGGAAAAACAACAGACCTAAAATAGATCTAGGAGAGATAACCTAAGGATCATTGGACTACCCTGAAAATTATAATGAAAAAAAGAGCCTAGATACTATTTTATAGGAAATCATGAAAGAGAACTGCCCAGAAGTAATAGAACTGGAAGGTAAAATAGGTGTTGAAAGAATTCATCGAACACCTTCTGAAAAAGACCCTAAAATAAAGACTCTGAGGAATATTGTGGCCAAACTTCAGAATTTTCAGACTAAAGAAAAAATTTTACAAGCAACCAGGAAAAAACAGTTCAAATACTGAGATGCCACAATAAGGGTCATGCAAGATCTGACTGCCTCAACATTAAAGGATCGAAGGGCCTGGAATCAGATATTCCAAAAGGCAAAAGAGCTTAGAATACAGCCAAGAATAAACTACCCAGCTAAGCTGAGTATTTTTTTCCATGGAAGAAGATGGACATTAAATGAAATAGAGGAATTCCATTTGTTTCTAAGGAAAAAACCAGACTTAAACAAAAAATTTGATCTCCAACAACAGGACTCAAGAGAAGTAGAAAAAGGTAAAAGGAACTCTTGAGAACTGTATTTCTGTTGTGGATATACATAAAAACCATATGTATAATTTGACTTTACCGATATAACATAAAAAAGGGAAGTAGAAATGGAAAGGGGATAGTGTCAGAAAAAGGGAAAAGAGGAGATAAAAAGAAGGAAACTACATCCCACAATGAGGCAAAGGAAACCTATCATATCTGAGGGAACTTAGAGATGGTGAGGAACATTGTGTGAATTCTACTCTCATCAGAGTTGGCTCAAAGAGAAAATAATTGACATATATGTTTTACAGAGATTCTTCTCTCACTTCATTAAAAAGTGGGAGAGGAAAAGGGAAAAGGAAAAAGAGTAATAAGGGAAGGGTACAAGAAAGGGGAAGGGATTCAAAGGGAGGAGAGAGGGATACTAAAGAGGAAGAGCTACGTGACACAAGTAGGACCAATAAGTTTAATACTAGGGAAGAAGGGAAAAAGGGCAAGAAAAAGAAAAGTATAATCTGGGGATATTAGGATGGCAGGAAATACAGAATTAGTAATTTTAACTGTAAATGTGAATGGGATGAACTCTCCTATAAAGAGGAGGCGAATAGCAGACTGGATCAAAAGTCAGAACCCTACATACAGAGTAAAGGTAAAAGGCTGGAGCAGAATCTATTATGCTTCAGGTGAAGTCAAAATAACAGGGGTAGACATCCTTATCTCAGATCAAGCAAAAGCAAAAGTTGATCTAATTAAAAGAGATAAGGAAGGAAACTATATCTTGCTAAAGGGTACTATAGACAATGAAGCAATATCAGTATTAAACATATATCCACCAAGAGGTATAGCATCTAACTTCCTAAAGGAGAAGTTAAGAGAGTTGCGAGAAGAAACAGACAGCAAAACTGTAATAGTGAGAGATCTCAATCTTGCACTCTCAGATTTAGATAAATTAAATCACAAAACAAATAAGAAAGAAATTAAAGAGGTAAATAGAATAGGAGTATACTTTCTTCTCAGCACTTCATGGAACCTACACAAAAATTGACCATGTATTAGGACATAAAGACCTCAAAATTAAATGCAGGAAGGCTAGAAATAGTAAATGCTTTCTTTTCAGATCACAATGCAATAAAAACTACATTCCACAAAAGTTAGGTGTAAATAGACCAAAAAGTAATTGGAAACTAAATAATCTCATCTTAAAGAATGATTGGGTGAAACAGCAAATTATAGACAAAATTAATAATTTCACTCAAGATAATGACAATGGTGAGACATCATACCAAAATTTATGGGATTCAGCCAAAGTGGTAATAAGGGGAAATTTTATATCCTTAGAGGCTTACTTGAATAAAATAGAGAAAGAGAAGATGAATGAATTGGGCCTGCAACTTAAAATGCTAGAAAAAGACCAAATTAAATACCTCCAATCAATTACTAAACTTGAAATTCTAAAATTAAAAGGAGAAATTAATAATATAGAAAGTAAAAAAACTATTGAACTAATAAATAAAACTAAGAGTTGGTTTTATGAAAAAACCAATAAAATTGATAAACCTTTGGTAAATCTGATTAGAAAAAGGAGAGAGGGAAATCAAATTAGTAGTCTTAAAAAATAAAAAGGGAGAACTTTCCACCAATGAAGAGGAAATTAAAGAAATAATAAAGGGTTACTTTGGCCAACTTTATGCCAATAAATTTGATAATCTAAGTGAAATGGATGACTACCTCCAAAAATATAGGCTTCCCAGATTATCAGAGGAGGAAGTAAATTGCTTAAATAGTCCCATTTCAGAAAAAGAAATAGAACAAGCTATTAATCAACTCCCTAAAAAAAAAAAATCCCCAGGACCAGATGGGGGATTTACATGTGAATTCTACCAAACATTCAAAGAACAATTAGCCCCAATGCTTTATAAACTATTTGAAAAAATAGGGAATGAAGGAGTCCTACCAAATTCCTTTTATGACACAGACATGATACTGATACCTAAACCAGGTAAGTTGAAAACAGAGAAAGAAAATTATAGACCAATCTCCCTAATGAATATTGATGCTAAAATCTTAAATAAGATATTAGCAAAAAGACTACAGAAAATCATCCCCAGGATAATACACCAAGATCAAGTAGGATTTATACCAGGAATGCAGGGCTGGTTCAATATTAGGAAAACTATCAGTATAATTGGCCATATTAATAATCAAATTAACAAAAACCATATGATCATCTCAATAAATGCAGGAAAAGCATTTGTTAAAATCCAACATCCATTCCTATTAAAAACTCTTGAGAGAATAGGAATAAATGGACTTTTCCTTAAAATAATCAGTAGCATCTATTTAAAACCAGCAGTAAGCATCATATGTAATGGGGATAAACTGCAACTATTCCCAATAAGATCAGGAGTGAAACAAGGTTGCCCACTATCACCGTTACTATTTAATATTGTAATAGAAATGCTAACTTTGGCAATAAGAGTTGAGAAAGAAATTAAAGGAATAAGAATAGGCAATGAGGAAACCAAATTATCACTCTTTGCTGATGATATGATGGTATACTTAGAGAACCCCAGAGACTCTACTAAAAAGTTATTAGAAACAATCCACACCTTTAGCAAAGTTGCAGGATACAAAATAAACCCACATAAGTCATCAGCATTCTTATATATCACTAACAAAACCCAATAGTTAGAGTTACAAAGAGAAATTCCATTTAAAGTAACTACTGATTGTATAAATATTTAGGAATCTATCTGCCAAGGGAAAATCAGAAACTGTATGAGCAAAACTACAAAACACTTTCCACACAAATTAAGTCTGATCTAACCAACTGGAAAAATATTAAATTCTCTTAGATTGGGCAAGCAAATATAATAAAGATGACAATACTACCTAAACTAGTCTA
Source organism: Antechinus flavipes (assembly GCF_016432865.1). Lineage (NCBI taxonomy): Eukaryota > Metazoa > Chordata > Mammalia > Dasyuromorphia > Dasyuridae > Antechinus > Antechinus flavipes. Next base: position 167,304,138 of record NC_067401.1, read on the forward strand.
TTTATTTAGTGCTATACCAATCAGACTCCCAAAAAACTATTTTGATGACCTAGAAAAAATAACAATAAAGTTCATATGGAAAAACAAAAGTTCAAGAATTTCAAGGGAATTAATGAAAAAAAAATTAAATGAAGGTGGCCTAGCTGTACCACATCTAAAATTATATTATAAAGCAGGAATTATTAAAACCATCTGGTATTGGCTAAGAAATAGACTAGTTGATCAATGGAATAGGTTAGGTTCAAAGGACAAAACAGCCAATAACTTTAATAATCTAGTGTTTGACAAATCCAAAGACCCCAGTTTTTGGGATAAGAATGCATTATTTGACAAAAATTGCTGGGAAAATTGGAAATTAGTATGGCAGAAACTAAGCATTGACCCACACTTAACACAGTACACCAAGATAAGGTCAAAATGGGTTCATGACCTAGGCATAAAGAATGAGATTATAAACAAATTGGAAGAGCATAGGATAGTTTACCTCTCAGACCTGTGGAAGAGGGAGGAATTTATGCCCAAAGAAGAACTAGAGATCACTATTGCCCACAAAATAGAAAATTTTGATTATAACAAATTGAAGAGTTTTTGTATAAACAAAACAAATGCAAACAAGATTAGAAGGGAAACAATAAACTGGGAAAACATTTTTATAGTCAAAGGTTCTGAAAAAGGCCTCATTTCCAAAATATATAGAGAATTGACTCTAATTTATAAGAAATCAAACCATTCTCCAATTGATAAATGGTCAAAGTATATGAACAGACAATTCTCAGATGAAGAAATTAAAACTATTTATAGCCATATGGAAATATGCTCCAAATTATTATTAATCAGAGAAATGCAAATTAAGACAACTCTGAGATACTACTACACACCTGTCAGATTGGCTAGAATGACAGGGAAAGATAATGCTGAATGTTGGAGGGGATGTGGGAAAACAGGGACATTGATACATTGTTGGTGGAATTGCAAACACATCCAGCCATTCTGGAGAGCAATTAAGAACTATGCTCAAAAAGTTATCAAACTGTGCATACCCTTTGAGCCAGCAGTGTTTCTACTGGCCTTATACCCCAAAGAGATACTAAAGAAGGGAAAGGGACCTGTATGTGCCAAAATGTTTGTGGCAGCCCTGTTTGTAGTGGCTAGAAGCAGGAAAATGAATGGATGCCCATCAATTGGAGAATGGTTGAGTAAATCGTGGTATATGAATGTTATGGAATATTATTGTTCTGTAAGAAATAACCAGCAGGATGAATACAGAGAGGACTGGCGAGACTTACATGAACTGATGCTAAGTGAAATGAGCAGAACCAGGAGATCATTATATACCTCAACAACGATACTGTTTGAGGATGTATTCTGATGGAAGTAGATCTCTTCGATAAAGAGTGCTAATTCAGTTTCAATTGATCAAGGATGGACAGAAGCAGCTACACCCAAAGAAAGGACACTGGGAAATGAATAGAAACTGCTTGCATCCAATTCTCCCTGTGCAACAAGGGAACTGTTCAGTTCTGCACACATATATTGTATCTAGGATATACTGTAACCTATTTAACATGTAAAGGACTGCTTGCCATCTGGGGGAGGGGGTGAAGGGAGGGAGGGGAAAAATCGGAACAGAAGTGAGTGCAAGGGATAATGCTGTAAAAAATTACCCTGGCATGAGTTCTGTCAATAAAAAGTTATTTAAAAAATAAATAAATTTTAAAAAAATTCTCTAGGAAGAACAAAAAAAAAAGGGTATGCAGAGTATTGTCACATTTCTTATATAATTTTAAATTTATATTCAGAACAATTGCACCAATTCACAGCTGTACCATCAGTGCTTATTTGTCTTCTCAAAGTCTGCAATATACATACACACACACACTGACCTTTCCTGGAGGTTTTATTGTTGCTGTTATAGCTGTTTTTGCAAATTTGCAGGGTCTGAGGTGACACCTTGAACATATTTTCATTTCTATTTTCCTTACTATCAATTTTCTGAAGCATTCAAAACAAATATATTTTCATTGTTGATAACAGTAAAATAACCACTTTTGGATACTGGAATGGTTTGCCATTTCCTTCTTCAGATCATTTTATAGATGAGAACTGAGGCAAACAGGATTAAGTGACTTGCTCAAGATCATATAGCTGCTAAATGTCTGATCCTAGATTGGATCTTACTTTTATCAGAATTGGCTCAAAGAGGAAATAATATATTTTTCTATATATAGAAATCTCTTACCCTGCAGGAAAATAGGAGGGGAATGGGATACAGAAAGGGGGGAGGGTGATAATTCTTGATTCCTTAATACTTTAAGAGCAATACCCCTACACACACACACACACATACACACACAAAATGGGTAGAAGTATTAAAATTCTTAACTTGAACTCTATAAAGGGATAGAGAGGATATAAGCTGAAATGTAGATGCTGTAAAACAAAATATCAATAAACTATTTTTTAAATAAAGATACCTTGCTGAAATGACAGAGGAGACCAAAAATTCTAAGAGTAACTCTACAAACAAAAAAAGTGATCTAGTAACGAAAGTCCTGAACCCAAAATAGCAAGTTTACCATTACAATTGAGCAGCTGTTATGTTAACTATGTTGTCTTTTTACCTCTCATTTTGGGTCCCAGGATCTCATTAATCCCAGAACTTTGAAATCTGGAAAAATCTTGCCAAGCCAAGGTCCAGTCACTCATATTGCTCTTCTCCCCCAAACAAAAGTCTTCAGCATAAAGTATCCTTTACAATATAAAGGAGAGTAACTGGCATTTTAGGATTCATGGATTATTCCTTCTATGCTGGGGTGCTTTCTCTGATAGATAAGCAAGAAACTCCCTCTTTTTCAAGCCTCTCCAGCAGCAATGAAAATGAAAAGAAGATTTGGGAAAGTTGTTTCAATGTTCCTGAAATAACAAGTAGTAAAGATGTGGTGAAGCACAGCAATTTATAAGGGAGTATGTAGAGGTCCCCATGGAAAGGAAGAGAAAAAGTCTCTTATCAATATCCACAGGGAGCTCAGCTACTGACTCTGTAAATGAGTAGCCATCCCGAGCATAGCAAAGGTGAGCAATCTTCTGTAGTCCCTAACATGTCTTGAATACTGAGTTTCACATAAAAATTGGCCTTTTTTCTTTCTTCTTTCCTTCCTTTCTTCCTTCCTTCCTTCCTTCCTCCCTCCCTTCCTTCCTTCCTCTTTCTCTCCCTTCCACCCTTCCTCCCTCTCTTCTTTCTTTTTCCTTTTTTTCTTTCTTTCCTACTTTTTTCCTCCTTTCTTTCTTTCTTCCTTTCTTTTTCCTAACAAATAAGATCATTTTGCTTTTTATTTATTTTTTTAAAGAACTATTGATATTTTTGCTTTTATATATCCTTCTTTTCCAACTGTATCCCTCAACTCCCAGAAAGCCTTCCCTTTTAATAAAGAATAAAAAAGAAAAGGAAAAAAAATACATCAAAATTAACCAACTCATCAATTGCTTCTGATAGCATATGCAATTTATTGTTCCCTCCTCTCAGATAAAGAGAGATTATTATTATTATTTAGTCATTTCAGTCATGAGCCCATTTGGGGTTTTCTTGGCAAAAAATGCTATAGTAGTTTGCCCTTTCCTTTTCCACTTCATTTGACAGATGAGGAAACTGAGGCAAGCAGGGTTATGTGACTCATCCAGGGTCCCATAGCTGGTAAGTATCTAAGATAAAATTTAAATTCAAGATGAGTTTTCCTGACTCCAGTCCAGCACTCTATCCATTGTGCTACCCAGCTACCAAATAAAGGGAAGATTCAAGGTCATTTTCTTCTCTTCAGTTACCAAATTTAATCACAATAATTAGTATTCAGTTTCTTTTTTTCTCTTTTTTTTTTCTGTTTACAGTGTTGTACTCATTATGTGTATTGTTTTGCTGGCACAACTTATTTCATTTTGCATCAATGCATTTATGTCTTCTATTACTTCCCTGTCATCTTCAGACTTATAATTTCTGATGGAGGGCAAGTCAAAGAAGTCCGTAAAGAATTCACTTGTGACAGGTTTAAGCTAATTCTAGAAAAGCAACTTCTGCTTTTTGAAAGTGCTGTTATGTTAGAGTTAGGAAGACATGGATTCGAATCTTGTCTCTGACATTTAACTAGCTATGTGATGCGGGGAAAGTCACTTCACTCCACTGAGGTTCAGTTTCCTCGTACATAAAATGGGGATGATAATAATAGCATTTACTTCATCAGGTAACTGTAAGAGTGGAAAAATCTAATGCACATAAGGTGCTTTGTAAAATCTAAAGTACTATATAAATGTTAGCTATTATTGCTTTATAAGAAATAGTCAGAAAGAATTTTCAAAATGCTTTTTAAGTGGCAGGTACTGTGCTAAATACTAGGGAAACAAAGAAAGGCAAAAACAAATGTTATCAATGACATCATTGTTTAATTAACTGGAGAACTTGCAAGACCTTGAGAGCATATGAATATTGCCTATCTTTGAAACAGTGCCCTGTTCTGTGTTTATGTTTATGAGCAAAAGCATTGGCTTGGGAGGGAAAGAAGGGAAGAAGGAAGGAAGGAAGGAAGGAAGGAAGGAAGGAAGGAAGGAAGGAAGGAAGGAAGGAAGGAAGGAAGGAAGGAAGGAAGAACTATGTAGAGATTGAAGATTAGCACAAGAGAAGGGATGAGGAAAGAACATCTGATGGAGAAAAAAGGGAGTTTGGGGGTTTAAGGATATGGTGGGAATACTTATAGACTTTAAGGAGGAAGCCATCCTTGATATTTGGGTAGCCTATAGGACTAGAGTTATAAAAAGTCCAGTGTATGGGTAGTTGGTATTCCTAAAGTTTAAATGCCCTGTGGAATGTTCTGAAGTCATTGCCATGGAAAATGCATAGACAAAAGGGATAATGTCTCTTTTAACAATTATGTCTTTTTAATCCTTTGTTATAAGTAGTTTATGACATGTTATGTATGATCCATGAGTGTTTTATTGTGTTCTGATCCTTAGCCTGAATCACTGGAAAAACCCCACTTAAACTTAGTCCAAAAATTTGGTGTTGGTTAGCAAAATCGGGTTGCAATGACTTCATGGTTAATTTCATGGTTGAAGTTGGGAAAGGGCGATTCATAAGGAGAAAAAAAAAAGGAACTTCCATGATAAAAAAAAGCTAGCATCTGTGCCTATGATGCCTTTAGACACAGAGAGAATGTATACAATGTGGCAAATAGGGGACTTTCCCACTGTAGGATTATCCCAACAGGTATTCAAAGAGCATGATAAGCAAAATAAAAACTTTGTATAAATTGATATCCCTGGATTTTACTAGCTGTAGAAAAGCTGGATAAAGAAAATAAAAGGGAAGGAAGAGAAGAGGACATGGAAGTTTTTTTTGGTGTGTGTGGCAATTGGGGTTAAGTGACTTGGCCAGGGTTACATAGCTAGAAAGTATTAAGTGTCTAAAGTTGCATTTGAACTCAAGTCCTCCTGACTTCATAGCTGGTGCTCTATCCGCTACACTATCTAGCTGCCCCTATACCTTAAGGTTTACAAAAGACTTTACAAATATTACTCTTTTATCTTCCCAACAACTCTGGGAAATAGTATTATTATTCCCGTTTTACAGACAAGAAAACTGAGTTACAGAAAGGCTAAGTGATTTGCCCAGGATCATCCAGTTAGTGTCTGAGACCAGATTTAAACTCGACTTTTTTACTTCAGATCCCACATTCTACTCACTGTGGATGTAGCTGCCTATATGAAAATGGAAATGAATTGCCTTATGCATTTAGAAAATGGAGAGAGACACTTGGTTCTTAAAGGCTTTTCCCCTAAGGCAAGGGGGCAGTTGACAGACTTATTAACAATATGAGTGAAAAGAAGGTCTTAGGCACAGGAATTTTTAGGCTGTAAAGGAAAAGCATAGTCTCTAGCCCAGATGTCTTAATGAAAACTGTTTTAAATTTCACTGAAATTAGGTATGGGAACTCATATGAAAGAGTGTTCCAAATCATTATTGATCAGAGAAATGCAAATTAAGACAACTCTGAGATACCACTACACACCTGTCAGATTGGCTAAGATGACAGGAAAAAATAATGATGAATGTTGGAGGGGATGCGGGAAAACTGGGACACTAATGCATTGTTGGTGGAGTTGTGAATGAATCCAACCATTCTGGAGAGCAATCTGGAATTATGCCCCCAAAATTATCAAATTGTGCATACCCTTTGATCCAGCAGTGTTATTTCTGGGCTTATATCCCAAAGAAATACTAAAGAAGGGAAAGGGACCTGTATGTGCCAAAATGTTTGTAGCAGCCCTATTTGTAGTGGCTAGAAACTGGAAAATGAATGGATGTCCATCAATTGGAGAATGGCTGGGTAAATTGTGGTATATAAATGTTATGGAATATTATTGTTCTGTAAGAAATGACCAGCAGGATGAATACAGAGAGGACTGGCGAGACTTACATGAACTGATGCTAAGTGAAATGAGCAGAACCAGGAGATCATTATACACTTCGACAATGATATTGTATGAGGACATATTTTGATGGAAGTGGATTTCTTTGACAAAGAGACCTAACTGAGTTTCAATTGATAAATGATGGACAAAAGCAGCTACACCCAAAGAAAGAACACTGGAAACGAATGTGAACTATCTGCATTTTTGTTTTTCTTCCCGGGTTATTTATACCTTCTGAATCCAATTCTCCCTATGCAACAAGAGAACTGTTCGGTTCTGCACACATATATTGTATCTAGGATATACTGCAACATATCCAACATATATAGGACTGCTTGCCATCTAGGGGAGGGGGTGAAGGGAGGGAGGGGAAAAAAATTGGAACAGAAATGAGTGCAAAGGATAATGTAAAAAAAAAATTACCCTGGCATGGATTCTGTCAATATAAAGTAATTATTAAATAAAAATTTAAAAAAAATTATACCTGGGGGGAAAAAAAAGAGATTAGGCATGGGAGCAAAGAGAATAAGATTGGGGGTGAGAATAAGAATTGGTAACTATCAGAACATCAAAAAGAATTTCTGGTTTATCCTATTACTACCCATCCAACAGAGTGATTTTCTTGGCACAGCGGTGGGTATATGGGAAGATTTTTAGCACTAAGGAACTTGGGACTTGGGAAATTTTAGGAAAAATTTTAAAAGAATCCTGGCTCTCATTACAACCATGGTTATTAAGAGTATGGTCTAATGGAAGTAATGTGGAGTTTCTCCTGGCTACAGGGTTCCATTACCCAGAGGAGCTCACAGAAAATATTCTTTTTAAAAGTCATTTAAATTGATGCTAAGTGAAGTGAGTAGAACCAAGAGAAAACTGTACACAACAGCAACAAGATTATGTGATGATCAGCAGTGATGTGATTCAGACTACTTCCAATAGACTTGTGATGGAAAGAGCCATTGACATTCAGAGAGAGGACTGTGGGAACTGATGTGAATCACAACATAGTATTTTGTTGTTGTTTGTTATTTTGTTTTCTTTTTCATTTTTTTCCTTTTTGAGCTGACTTTTCTTGTGCAGCATGATAAATGTAGAAATATATATAGAAGAATTGCACATGTTTAACATATATTGAATTATTTGCTGTCCAGGGAAGGGGTGGGGAAAAGGGAAGGAGAAAAATTTGGAACACAAGGTGAATGTGTGTGATGTTGAAGTGAATGTTGAAAGCTATCTTTGCATATATTTTGAAAGTAAAAAGCTAATATTTTTAAGAATTAAATGAGTTAAAAGCCCCAAATGAGAAGTGTCTTTGTCTGTTTTTAGATAACTAAAATGGGAAATTCTACATGCCTAACTCCATAAAGATGAATTTTCTCTGCACCCTATTTCTCAGTGGGGTTGGCAAAGGAGAGAGATAAATTTCTAAAGAGGGGAGGAATAGGAGTGTATATAGCACATTCTACATGTCAAACATCGGGTTAAAGATAAATATTATCTCATTTGATCTTCACAACACTGTAGTCATTCATTTTCAATCAGATTCATAACCTCTTTTTGTTTTTCTTGACAAAAATACTGGAGTGATTTGCCACTTTTTTCTCCAGTTCATTTTACAGATGAGAAAACTGAGGCAAACAGGGTTAAGGAATTTGTCTAGAGTCACACAACTAATATCTGAGACTGGATTTGAACTCAGTCTTTCTGACTTCAGACTTGAGGTTCTATCCACTGTACCACTTAGCTACCCCAGTGAATCTTTGTGACCCCATTTGGGGTTTTCATGGCAATAATGAGGCTAACTAACTGGCCCTGGGTCACACAATTAATGAGTATCTGAGACTGGATCCAAAATCCAGTCTTCATAACTCCAGGCCCAAGGCTCTGTCCACTGCACAAATGAGGTGCCACTAATGAGATGGGTTTGGTGACTTAGATTTATATTGTCACCACCACTACAATTCTCCACCTCTAAAAGGAGGTCAGGAACAGCTAAATTCTGCCTTCTGAATAGAGCCCCACCTGAATAGAATCAGGTTTTAGCTATGGACCTTCCCTTCCATATCATTATATAGGTCTGAGCAGATCAATTCAAGAAATTTGAGCAGGAAATTAGAATATCCCCAGAGATTTTCTGAGCAATCAAAGTTATCCACCTTTATTTAAATAAATTTATGTGGTTAAATATAGTTTTAAAGTTATTATTATTAAATAAATAAATATATGAAATAATGATGATATATGACAAAACTTATTTAAGCAAAATATTATTTCTTTTTAACGGGGCAAAGAAGCCAATCTTGAGACCTAGTAAATCTATAGGATGAAGAGTATTAAAAACCCAGACTATGGGGAGCTGATATTCTTGAGGTTTGGCATGGTTCCCAGTTCTGTGTATCAATGTTCTTCCAACTTTGAGAAACCTATTCTGTATTATAGAGAAACCTATACCATTTCCTACAGTATCAACTCCTTTTGAAGGTTTTTATGTTCTCTGATGGATAATTAGGATGTTTCACAGCTGTAGTTTTTATCCCTCCTTGGCATTATATTGTTAGCTGTTTTGTTGGGTCTTTTTTTGTTTTGCTGAGTTTTGGTTACATTTTCTTTGCACTTCAGCACAACTGACCCTTTTTCATCATTGGCTCAAATGATTCTTGAAACATTTGAATTTCACATATCAACAGCCACAGAAATTATTCTAGTATTCATTGAAGTGTGCTTGCTCTCTCTCTCTCTCTCTCTCTCTCTCTCTCTCTCTCTCTCTCTTTCTCTCTCTTTCTTTTTCTCCCTGTCTCTTTCTTTCTTTCTTTCTTTCTTTTTTTTGCTAAGGCATTTGGGGTTAAGTGACTTGCCCAGGGTCACACAGCTAGGAAGTGTTAAGTGTCTGAGACCAGATTAGAACTCAGATCCTCCTAACTTCAGGGTTGGTGCTCTATCCAATGTACCACCTAGCTGCCCTGAAGTGTGTTTCCTAAGAGCTACAAATTTTAAGTGTCCTCTTAAATTTTTTTAAAATTAAATTAAATTAAGGAATAGCCATTCTTTAATCACAAAATTAAAAATACAACCAAAAAAAAAAGTAACAATGAAACATGAAAACACAAAACCCAGTTCTCAACTATTTGAAAGAATCAACTCAAGGAAGAGAAATCGGTTCAATCCAGTTTAAGCAAGATCAGATGTCCTAAGTGATCAGTACAAATACATGACCATTTCATAAAACAAAATCTTATCAAAATCATAGTCCCAGATAATTCAAATATTAATGTAATTCTATTGGAAGCAGGTTGTTCATAAGGTGTAGTCGTTCATAGAGATGGGATATAAATCCAATCTACCAAACTTATCTTCTTTAGGACTTTCACTTCATCCATTGTTCTTACTCATTGGAGAAAGGGCCATAGAGGAAAGTCACCATGGTGGACCCAAATATGGGAAGCTCTTCATTTCTAGTCACCTAAAAGAGGACAAAAGACAACATGCATTTGGAATCTTTAACTGATTCAACTGTTTTTGTAGAATAAATAAATCTTCTAAAAGTTCCCTAAGCCTGATGAAACTCCAAAGCTAAAAGAAAACACACATTAGAACACATTGACAATTATCCCAATGTCTGGACTTGGAGGCAGCTAGGTTACAGAATGGGTAAAGTCCCAGGTCTAAAGTTAGGAAAACTCATCTTCCCGAGTTCAAATCTGGTCTCTAGCTGTATGACCCTGGGTAAGTCATTTAACTGGCTAAGTGGTACAGTGGCTGAACTATATCAGTTTTCTTGCTGAAAGATGAGCTAGAAAAGAAAATGACAGAGCATCCCACCATCTTTGCCAAGAAAACCCCAAATGAAGTCACAAAAAGTTGGACATGACTAAACAACAATGACAGCACTAGCTGTTTAAATTTTTCCTGTCCCTTCTATAGCGCCTTAGTTTCAAAAATTCACCCACCTTCTAAAGGAATCAACCCCCTCCCTCCAGTATTTCTATAGGGAATAATGGGATAATCTCAAGACTTTAACACTAGTTATGATGATGATGATTATAATAATAATGATAATGACATTAGCCAATATTTATATGGTGATTACTATTTGCCAAGGCAAGCATGTGATCCTCAAAATAACCCTGATAGGTAAATGCTATTATTTTCCCATTTTACAATTGAGGAAGCTGAAGCACACAATGATTAAGTTATTTGCCCAGAGTCACACAATTAGTGAGTATCTGAGACCTCACTTGAACTTGGGTCTATCCTGATTCCAGGACCAGTAGTCCAGCCACTGTACCAATTAGCCATAGGATTTCTCTCTGATTCTTCACTAACAATAAGAAAGTCTGTAAACTTGTGAAGAGGTGCCACCTGAATTATTGATGGTTGCCAATGCCTGCATCAGTAATGCCCATCACATCTGCCTCCTTCAAGGCAAATTGCACCAGTCTATATAGAACACTGTTTCTGCCATATTACATCAAATCTGATCTATGCTCCTTTTGCTTTTCTATAGGATCAAATAAAAACTCTTTAGCCTGGCATTTAAGGCCATCTCATTCTCAGCCACTTTTATAGCCTTTATCACAATACTCCTCTTCACATTCACATTATGTTTCAACCAAACTGTTTCTCAGTCTTGTCCTGCCCACGTGCACCTCGACTGGCTGTCCCCCATGCCTGGAATGTAATCTCATCCTAATCTCCATTTCTTGAAATCTTTCTTTCCTTTAAAACCCCATGCCTGGAATGCAATCTCACCTCTATTTCTTGAAATCTTTCTTTCCTTTAAAACGCAATTATTGGGCAACTTCTTCATAGGGTTATTGAATTATAGCTTTAAAGTTAGGACAAGAGGAATTTTGACCTTAGAGAGCATCCAATCAAAGGTTCTTAATCTTGTGTGTCATGGACACATTTGGCATGTTAATGAAGCCTATGAACTCCTCAGAATAATATTTTAAAATACATAAAAAATGAATCCATAGAATTAGTTACAAAAGAAACCAATTATGTTTAAAAATGTGTTCATGAACTCCAGGTTAGGAACACCAGATCTATCTAATTTCTTCATTTTTAGTTGTGACATTTTAAAACTCTGAGACACAATTTCTAGATAATTAATCATTTTATTAATAATGATAGTATTTTATTAATAAAACAGATCAGTGATACTCTTTAATATCAAAGACCCTCATTGTGAGGAGTTCACAGTTTATATGACTTTGGAAAAGTGGATGATCCTGAAGATAGTCATCAACTCTGATTGGTTAATAAGAATATGAATATTATAATAAGAAGTAGATTTATTCCAATGAGGGGCTGAGAGAGCATGTCATTGGACAATCTGCATCCAGACCACTCCCAACCTTGAGCAATTTAGACAAAAGTTTCTATCTCTAAGCAAATTTACTTGAGTAAAACCAGATGGGCAGGAATTCATCATAGATGAGAAATCTGGTTTAGTCCGATGGAGTAATGGTACCCAGAATGAGGAGAATGTTGATCCTATCTTTCATAAACAGTGAAAAGAAAGCCATGGAAAGATTGGTTTCAGGCAAGGAAATAGGGTAGAGAAAAAGCTTGGGTCCCTCAAATTTGAGAGAAATAATCTCTTCTATTAATAATAAAATTGAGATCCACTAAATTTAAATGATTTTCCCAAGGTTACACAGATTAACAAATAGCAGATCTAGAATTCAACCCTGGACCCTTTGATTCTAATTGTAAATACAAATAGTTAACAATTATGATTCTAGCTTGCTTTCCATTATACTACCCTGCTTTCCATACAACCTTCCTTCTTCCTTCAACTGGAAGTGTCTTCTCCTTCTTAAAATATTTAATAATATTTTGTGCCTTTTCCCTTATCATGTTCTACCTTATTTCATATTTATTTGTGTATATGAGATATCCTTCTATTAGATTGTAAGCCCTTTATAGTTAGAATCTATGTCCTCGCTCTTTTTACATCCATGTTGTTCTTGTTATCATTGTTGTTCATCATTTTCAGTCGTGTCCAACTCTTCATGGTTCCATTTGAGGTTTTCTAGGCAGAAATATTGGAGTGGTTTGCTATTTCTTTCTCCAGCTCATTTTACAGATAGGGACACTGAGGCAAACAAGGTTAAGTGGCTTGCCCAGAATAGACAAATAGTAAGTGTCTGAGGCCATATTTGAGTTTTCCTGATTCCAAGTCCAGTATTCTATCCACTGCATCATCCAGCAGTCCCTCTAATACAGCCCTTAGGACTTTCTAAATGACCAAAGAGGGAAAAAAAAAATAGAGGTGTCCTTTCTGCACTCTTTGCCCAGGCCCTTTATTAACTACAGCTATTCAGGTGACCAGTCACAGTGCAGATGGGGCCACTCCTGATGGTATGGTTGAGCAGGAGGGAGTTGTCAGGGGAATAGACCTGGCTATAAGAGACAAGCCCTCACCAGCTTTGTTCAAGCAGAGAAGAACAGCAGCTGTGGGGATACTCCTTGCCAAGGCCAAGAGAAGATTATGTGGGGGCCAAAGTCAGGAGACTCCAGAGATATGGCATATGGAGCTCTGGGAAAGATTCCAGAAGCATGGGGGGAAGGAGAAGGGAGGGAACACAGGGTATGACTGAGATTAGCAGCATGCTTTAGGAGATGAATCTCTATGTAGGAAGATTTGATGAATGTGCAAGGAAGGTTCTACCAGAGGCTTCAGCAGTACCTCAGCCCTGTGCTTTCTCCTTCCCTAGAAAATAGTAACGGAAGCTCATATATATTTTAAAATAAAATTTTATTGATATCTTTTATTTTCATATAGTCTAATTTTTCTTTATCCCTTCTCCTTCCTGTTCCAGAGAGCCATCTCTTACTTAAATAATAATAATAATAATTTTTTTTAAAGACAGAGTCTACCTTTGGAAATAACTTTTCCCACAATGGCTCCATTACTATCTTCATTATACAGAGAAGAAAAATGAAGCTCACCTAGAGTCCAAATAGTATTTTAATCCACATTTCCTGACAGCAGAATTAATGCTATACTATCCTAACTTCTCTAGCAAGGACCTGAGAATAGGCTAGACACGACTTGGACCATGGCACCCATTACTGCCATCACCAGAATGATAATAATAATTAATAATCACAGTAAGTCACATTTATATGTGAGGGATTTTCTTTACAACAAGTCTGTGAAGTAGGTAGTGCAAATAATATTTTTGTCCTCATTGTATAAATGAGGAAACTGACTCATTACATTGATGATTTACAGCAATAAGAGGTGAAGTGACTTAGTTAGCAGATGTCCAACCTCAGGTTTCCAAAATTCTAACTCAGCCCTCTTTCTCCTATATTTCTCAATAATGTACCTCAAACCCAGCCTCTCTTATAGTTAGCACCTGTGTGACTCTGCACAAATCACTTAATTTCTCCAAGCCTCAGTTTCCCCAAGTTTAAAATGAGGGGGTTGAATTCTGATATCCTTTTCAGCTCTAAATCTTTGATCTTCTGTTCATTTGAGTCTTCCAGCAACCTAGGGGTAGCTACTTGGTATAATGGATAGAGGACCATTCCTGGAGTCAGGTAGACCTGAGTTCAAATCTGGCTTCAGAATCTTAAAAGAGTCATCCTATTGACAACAACCCTATGAAATAAATCCATTAGTTTTTACTATTGCCATTTTACAGATCAGGAGATGAGCAAGTTCAGTGGTTTGATTATGGTCACTAGTTAATGTCAAAGGCAAGATTTAAATCCAGTTCTTTCTGGATTTAGATCAGGACTCGATCTACTATGCCATGCTCCTTTTCATCAGGGTCACTGTGATACTCATCATTACAGTCACCTAGATTTCAATCCCATCTCCATAAAAAAAAGAATAGCAGTGACCTAGTCCCAGAGCCATAACTAGAACACTTGGGCTAAATTTGTGCCCATTGCACCAGTGAGGTCTGAGGCACCATGTTCCTCTGAAAGCCTAGAATCACCAGGGAGATCAATAGTAAAAGTGGCGTGCTCCATCCCCCACTCAAAAGCAAACTCAGCTCTAGACTTCCTCTGCCCCACTTTCTCTCGAGCTCTCTGGAACCTTCCCCAATTGTTAACAAATTTTCTTTTATTCTAGATCTCTTTTTCTCCTGTTTCTTTCATCTTATGGTTCCCCCCTGAAGGTACTGTCATCCCTTGGCACCCTCTCCAAGGCTGGCTGCTCCCTCCCTTACATTCCCCAAACACAGGGCCAGGAGGAGTTGTCATCTCTCTGTACCCCACTGTCACTTTCAGACCCACCCTCTGTCCCCATCATTTGGCAACCGCTTCTCCTCATCTGAAGCCATGCCGTGTTCGCAAGATTCGTGATGCTCTCATCTGTGGATCACTAGGTCATATTCTCTTTCCCCAAAGAATTCCAGGTCCTTTTTAAGAATCTTCTTCACTACTCAAATCCCTGTCCCTTTTAACAAACTAGCCTTCCAATTCTTTAGATCATTCCTCCAATCTCTATCCTCAATCCACCTCTCCTACCTTAACTAAATCTGTTCTAGTTATAGCTCTGTTCACCCTGCCTCTCCCCATGGCAGCAATGAGTGTAAAGCTGGCTCCAGGGGAGGAAAGGATGCTAAAAAAGCATGTAGCATCATTCTGAATCACAACCATGTGTACTGACACCACGCTTTCCAGGGCTGGGCCCTGAGTAGATGAGCAATTACAAGGGCACGCAGGGTAGAACCATCTAAGGCAAGCTGAACAGCTTGCCAGTCCCTCAGAGAAAGTGAATGACACATACCAACCCCAGTTACCAGATGCCTGCTCCTGCATTGGTATTAGTATGCCAAAGGCATTTCTATAAGGAGGGGAATTTAAACTCCCTCCTCCCTCCCTCTCCCCCTAATTCCCACAGATCAGGTTCAAGTCACGCCATTCGGTAGTATATTTCTGATACTGGGCATTGTTGCTATAAAATGGTATTCCTGATCGTTCCAGCCCCCACAGCCTGACAAATAGTAACCGGGAAGGCTAGACCCCAAGGGAGAAGTATGTTCTCTTCCAGGAAGGCCAACTGATGCAGCATCCCTGGCACTGGGCATCCCTGGCATCTGAATTGGTGACTGCTGAGGTTTCCTGCTGGTCACCCTCTGCTATTGCTGTATTGTACCAGCTTCTCACCTTTTGCAGGGAGGGAATTGGGGAATCCTCTTAGGACAGATGGAGGGAAAAGCAATGGACAAACTTAGACTCTTTCAGAAAAAAATCAGACATTTAACCAAAGTTCTGAATATAAGTAAGGACTTTTTTTTTCCTTTTTTGAGATTAGTTTTCCTATTTTGGGACAGCCAGGTGGTATGGAGCATCAGCCCTGAAGACAGGAAGAGTCATCTTCCTAAGTTTAAATCTGGCCTCAGACACTTAACTAGCTGAGGGATCCTGGGTGAGTCACTTAACCCTATTTGGCTCAGTTTCCTCATCTGTAAAATGAGCTGGAGTAGGAACTGGCAAACCATTCCACTATCTGTGCCAAGAAAACTCTAAATGGAGTCACAAAGAGTTGGACATAAATGAAAAAAACAAACAACCACTCCTCATTTTTCCCAAACTGGAAGCAGTCACTCACCATCTGATCCCACTGTTGATTGGTATGGAAGCTTTATTCTGCTCCATTTTTCTTATTTTATCCAGGTTTCCACACCCCCTTCTCATGTAGCTTGAAGGCCCTCAGTCTCTGAGGATCTTACTATATTAGCTCTAGAAGAGGCAGATACCTATTTATCCTTAGTCTTATTGCAGCTCAGAATGCTTAGATCAAGAGATCCACCAGCACCAGCCTCCCCAGCAGCACTCAGTCCCAAAATCTTGGGTCCTTTTTTAGTAGCATGAATTTCTAGGGGTATATTTGGAAGAAATGATTATATTCTAGTCCCAAGCTGGGCTAGGCATATAAATATCAATAGAATATAGTAACTTAGAAATCTATAGCCGCGGTCTTTCCCTATTATCTTCTCAGCTCTGCCTTGCCCCCCTACCCCCCCATCTATCTCTTTTTCTCTTACAGATAGAAGAAATGAATTGTCAGAGAAAGCTCAGAAGAGAAGATATGTAATTTACTCATCCTTGAAAGGGAGATGTTAAAGGACCCTGCTGGACAAATAGAGCCAGACAAAGAAAGGTTGGACAGCATATCACATTTCTTAATCTCCGAAATATTAAATTGAATGAACTCAGTAACCTAGTCCTCTTAATAATAAATTTTATCATCAATGGAGGCAATAGGATTTAATAAAAATATCTCTGGATCTGAAACCAAGCTTGTAAGTTTAAATTCAAACTCAGCTATCTCTCTTTAGATTGGATTGGATGAGCTTTGAATCTAAGATCCACTGATTCTTAAGTAACTTACAATTACATTGTTTTTTAAGGTTTACAAAGTATATATATATATTATCTCATTTGATCCCGACCTTAATCACCAAGAATAAGTGGATGATGATGAATTTATTGAATGTTTAATGTGTGCTGGGCATTGGGGATGCCAAACTACAGAAGACATGATCCATGCCTTCAAAGGAGTGTATTTGCCACTATAAAATGAAAGTATACATTGGTCTTAATTTTGTGTTAGTGTACATTGGTCATTGGTTCAGCTGCAGGGCAGACAGCAAGACCCTTCTTCAGAATACATTGGAAAGAAGGATTGATAGCAATAGATGGCATTGGTAAGAAAGAAAAGGAAGAAACAAGAATATATAAGCGTCAGGAAGTATGCTAAATACTAAATATTATCTTATTTGTTCCTCACAACAACCCTGGGAAATAGGTTCTATCATTAAACCCCATTTTAGAGATAAGAAAACTGAAGGAAACAGAGGTTAAGTACTTGCCCAGAGTCTACACAACTATCTGAGGCCAGATTGAACTCACATTTTCCTCCAAGATCATTGTTCTATCCATGGCATCACTTAGTTAGAAAACATTATGGCAGGGTAGGTAGTAAAGGCCTGGGTCTTAAGGCACAATAGGAACAAGGCAGATGATAAAGTCCAGTGGTCATTAATCTAACTAAAAGGTTCTATTTGATCATCTGCTCATCCAAGTGCTATAGGTGGTCATGTCCCAGAATCAGAAGTATCAGAGCCACCTAGCTTAGCATGGAAGCAGCAAAGGATGTGCCTACAAATACTGTTAATATTCTTGTCATTATCATATCATTGATTGTTTGGGTCCTGATTGACTTAGAATGAATATAAACAGCAATCATTTCTGTCTTGGCCAGAAACCCTAAGGGTCTTCCTCTCCCAGCATTACTGATTTATTTTTCTGTTGGGGGACTTAGGTGAAAGGAGCCATTCTTTGTTTCAATTGCTACCCAGCCTTAATCACTGAATGAGTGCAACTTCAATCAAATGGAGACCTGTTAAAGATCTTAGCTTAGAAAAAGACCAAGATCTCCCATTACATTTAGGGCCATTTCCAGTCATCCTGATCTATATGTGGTCACTGGACCTAGATGGCTCTGGAGAGGAAACTGAGGCAAGTGACCTCACACAGTCTCCTTTACTTAAATCCAATTTACTTTTGCATGTCATGAGGTTACCTCTCTGATGTCATGGTCTCTTTGAGAATGAAGAACAAATAACAGCTAGGTACTTCAGTGGATAGAATACTGGACTTGGAATCAGGAAAATATGAGTTTAAATCTTGCCTTTGATATTTGCTAGCTGAGTGGCCATCAGTAAATTACAACTTCTGCTCAATCTCAGGTTCCTCATCTGTAAAATGGATTTAAAGATAGTACTTTCTTCCCAGGGCTAAGAAGATTAAGGGGTAAACAATGATTAAAAGATTTAACAAAATAACATCCTTAAAGCACTTTGCAAATCTTAATGTGCTACATTAATGCTAGCTTGTTAGTAGTAATAGGGGAGTAGGCGTGGTACTGTCACATTAGGAAGGGTGGAATAGTATAAGGGAGTAATCAGAGAATAGGAAGGATTTAGAGCTTGGTTTGGAATCCCCACCTCTAACACTAAACTTGTGACCATGGGCAGTTTATCTAACTTCTGAGACTCAGTTTTCTGAGTATAATAAGTATAATACATAGAGAGGACCATGTAGACTGAATGTGGATCACAACATAGTATTTTCACCTTTTTTGTTGTGATGGTTGTTTGCTTGCTTGTTTTTTTTTTTTTCTCATTTTTTTTCCTTTTTGATCTGATTTTTCTTGTGCAGCATGATAAATGTGGAAATATGTATATAAGAATTACACATGTTTAAACTATATTGGATTATTTGCTTTCTAGAGAAGGGGGGAGGAGAAAAGGGAGGGAGAAAAAATGGAATACAAAGTTTTGCAAGGGAGTTGATATGTTGAAAACTATCTTTGCATATATTTGGAAACAAAACCCAAAGCTATTACAATAAAAAAGGTCAGATGTTATTTTCCAAAGAGAGAGTATACAGAACTTGAGAGTATACTTGTGTACCTTTTCCTGACCCCTTTTGTGAGCACTTGCCCTGTTTGAATTCTCCCTAAAATAATATGTATATGTGTATACCATATACATATATGTATATAGTAAATGCCTATATGTACTTATATATGCATTTAAAGTTTTATTTAAGTATATATAGGCACAGCTATATAATCTATACAAAGTTATAAGCATTAATTGAACTTTTTAGAGTAGAGCAGTAGGAGCCTCAGCTTATGAACCTTGTACAGTTAACCTAATCTCCTAGAAATGCATGTGTCTGGCCTGCTTAGGTGAGCATGCCCTTTCATGTGGTATCTCTATCATCAGAGATGTTATTGTTCTGAACCTCCAGTTATATTTTGCAAAAAATAGTACCACTGTGGACATTCATCACGTAGGAGGTGTTTTGCCAAATGTTTGAAAGGGGAGGGGGGAGGGGAAATCACTGTTTCCTTGTTTATTTTTTTCCCTATCTATTTTTTGCATATTTTTTTCTAGATGACAATTCCTCTAAGGATTTTGCGGGGAGAGGATCCATTTGTAAAAAAGAAAAGGGAGGAGGAACCCAGAGAGCTAAAATGCCATAGGAGAGCAGTCAGAACAAGGAAAAGAGAGGAAAGATATCTAGTAGACAAGGTAAAATACAGAGAGAGAGGAAGGCCTGTAAAGCCTTGAAGCCTTGGGGAAATGTTAAGACTGATATTTCTTTGTACTAGCAAGCAGGAGGCCATCTACAACAAAATAAAGTGGATGAGAGATTGAGCTTGGAATCAGGACATCAGGAAGCCCTGGTTTCAAATTTTATCTCAGATACTCTTTGTAAGACCTAAAACAAGTGATAATCTCTGAAACCCTCATTTTCTTCATCTATGACTTGATTTCTAAGGTCTTTTTTAGTTATAAATCTATGATTCAATAGGCCCCACTTCCCCTCCCTACTTAGATCATCCTGAATTCTACTCCTGCCTCACTCTTATTTCATCCAGGTTCCTTTCATTTCTCTGCTCTGATGTCTGGCCCAGAACCCACAATGGAACTGAGAGGGCCTTTAGATGCTATCAAATTTCAGGGGGATTGGGTCCCCAGGCCAAACTTCTCATTCTCTTTATTCTAGGAATACCAATGTGTTTGTATGCCGGGGTTTGGGGATGCTGGTGGAAGAGTAGAGGTGCTAAGAAGTGGAAACATACTTTCTAACTTAGGTGTCCCCACAGAAATAAAATAGGACTCTTAGTCTTAGTTTTTGGAGGAATTGGGGTTGTCTTTAACATCAAAGGACATAGTTCTGAATTCTGATTCTTCTACTTACTTCTCCCTTTTGGAGTCTTGGGCAAATGTCTTAGTAGTAATAACAATTCACTTTCTTTAAATTTTGCAATAAGACAGCTATGTGGCACAATTGATAGAGTGCCAGGCCTAGAATCAGGAAAACTCATCTTTATGAGTTTAAATCTGGCCTCAGACATATACTAGCTGTGTGACTCTGGTCAAGTCACTTAGTCATATTTGCTTGAGTTTCTTCATCTGTAAAATGATAGACCATTCCAATATCTTTGCCAGGAAAAACCCCCAAACAGAGTTATTAAGAGTCAAACATGACTGAAAACATTGAACAAAATTTTGCAAATCCCTTTATATATTCTGTCCTATTTGAGCTTCACAACAGCCTAGTGGGGTAAGTTATCCAAGTATTATTTCTTTTACTTTACAATAAGGATGTGTCCTTTTCACACTTTGTCTATTTTAAAGTTTAAAAAGTAAAAAAAAAAAAAAGCAAAGATAAATATGAAACTTGCAAATGAAAAACACTCAGAAAGCAATCTGCCGTGACAATGCATTTACTTAGGGCCATATTCATTAACATAACTGGGAAACTGTACCCCAGAGCTACCTTGTGATTATTAGACAAATATATGTCTCCTAGTTATGGCTTAGCCATCAGCATTCAGAATTTGGTGATGTATGGTTAATCTCCACAAAATAGAGGGAACTCTCACTGATGGACCAGGAAGTCTGGTTTAAGCAAAGACCTGGTAAAAGAAAAGTTATATCTGTCTGCCACCTGGAAGAGATAATTGAGAAGAAAAGTTATACCTCTCTAAACTGCTACTTGCTGCCTGGGAAATAGAAACCCCTCAGAGATTATCCAGTAAAATTGGAGAAGCTTCTCAACTCATAAGCAAAGGGTCTCTTCCCTTTCTGAAAGAGCACAGAATCACCCAACCTTATACCCAACCCAACAGTTCAATTTAACAAAAGAAATTACCTGGTCTGCCAGGTCCTGTAGTGGACTGGTCCTGGCCAGAATCAGAAATATCAGAACTATTCAACTTAACTGTGGAGCCACCAGCCCAGCACAGAAATCCTACCTATTCATGCACTTTGTAAGAACAGTTACTAGAAAAGCAGACACCAAGTCAACATTCTTGAGTTGTGTGGTTCCTTGGCCACATATGCTCTCTATCCTTTTTTTTAAACCATTTTAAAATTACTTTGCTTGTGCTTGCTCTCCCTACAGACAGGATGTGTGATTGGGAGAAAACTGCATCCTGCTTTCATGGATGGAGTGTTTTATAGTTATTATTCTTACTTTGCCTTTTGAGTAAATGCTGTTCATAAGCATTGAGTTTCCATTTTCCTATTGATAACCATGTGGGGAAAAAATGTTCCAAATTCAAATTAGAGGAATGTAGATTAAAGCAATTCTGAGATTTCACCTCATACCCATCAGACTGGCTAAGTTGACAAAAAAAAATTAAAATGACAAATGTGAAGAGACTGTAGGAAAGCAGGCACATTAATTCAAAGCTGGTAAAGCTTTGAATTGCTTTAGCCATTTTAGAAAACAATTTGGAATTCTACATTTTGACCCAATGATATCAGTACTAAGCCATACCTAAAAGAGATTAAAGAAAAAGAAGGACTCATATATACAAAATATTTATAGCATTTCTTTTTGTAGTATCAAAGAGCTGAAAACTAAGGGGCTGCCCATCAATTGGGGAATAATTGAAAATATGAAGTCATATGAATGCAATGGAATATTAGTGTGCCATAGGAATGATGAAAGAAATGGTTTCAGTGAAACCTGTGAAGACTTAGGTGAAATAATGTAGAATGAAATAAGCAGAACAAGAACAATTTATGCTTCATAATTCACTAAAACTTTTCTCTTTAAAGTTATCAGTTATCCTTTAATTGCCAAATCTGATGGCACTTTTTTAGTTCTCATCATCTGGCTATCTCTGTCTGACTCTCTCCTAGACACCCTCTCCTCTCTTGAGTTCCCTTTCCTGGTTCTCTTCCTATTTGTACCATTGCTTTTTCTTGGTCTCTTTTAATGGATTTCCATCCACATCATACCTCCTAATTACTGATGTTCCCCGAGGCTCAGGCTTGGGTTCTCTTCTTTTGCCTTTCTACACTCATGTGCTGATCTTATCAGTCCCTGTGGGTCTCATAGCATCATAGATTTAAACTGGAAGAGAATTTGGAGTCCATTGAATCTAATCCTCTTATTGTACAGATGAGGAAGCTGAGGCACAGTGGTAGAGGGAGGAGAGTGATTTGCCCAGGATCACACTGTGTCTGGGGGTTGGATTTGACCTCAAATTTCCCTGACTCCAAGCCAAATGTTCTGTCTTCCATGCTCTACTGTCTCTGATTTAATTATCATTTCTAGACAGATGACTCACAGACCTATATATCTAAACCCAGTCTTTCCCCTAAGTTTTATCATCATATTACCAGCTATCTCCAGGATATTTCAAACTTAACATCTCAAATTCTACATGTCCAAAATAGAATTCAGTATCTGAATCCCAAATCCACCCTCTTCCAAACTTCCCTGTTTCTTTCAAAGGCACTTCTAGTCACCCAGGCTTATAATTTTATTGTTATATTAAACTTCTCACTTTCAATGCTTATACAATTCTGTTACCAAATCTTATTATTTCTACCTTCACAAGTTCTGAGTTTGACTAGTTGTGTGATCCTAGGTAAGTCACTTAATCTCTTCTAGTTTGGTTTGTACAACTCAGAAATGGGTTATTATGAGGATTAAATGGAATAATATTTGTAATAGCACGTAGCTCATAGGAAGCACTTAAAAGTCCTTTCTTCCCTATGTCCTTTTCTTTTTCTTCCTTTCTCCCTTACTTCCTTGATTCCTTCCTTCCCTTTTTTCTTCTTTCTTTCCCTACTTCTTTCCTTTCCTTCCTGTCTTCCTTCTTTCCTTCCTTTCTTCCCTACTTCTTTTCCTTCCTTCCTTTTCTTCTTCCTTCCTTTCTGCCTTCCTTCCTTCATTTGTTTCTCCCTCCATAACAACACTCATTTCTAGCCCCTTCTCTTTCCTCATTCAGCTATCATCTCAGTTCAGACCTTCCTCATCAACTCTTGTCTAGTTTATTGCAGTGTTCTACTAATTGTTCCCCCTGCCTCCAGCCTTTCCCAACATAGATAATATTTCTAAACTTACCAGTATCTTTCCTCTATTCAATCAACTTTGGTGCTTCCCTATTAATTCTAGAATTAAGTACAAAATCCTCTTTTTAGATTTTAAAACCCTTTTGTTACCTGGCCTCAATTTATCTTTCTGACCTAATTGTACATTATTCCCCTCCTACCCTATGTGATCCTATCAAACTAGCCTTCTGTCTCTGTTCTTCACACAGGGCACTCTAGTGTATCATCTTCATGCCTTCTTCACTTCCTCCATTTAAAATTTTTTTTAAGTGCCCCTCACCCCTGCCTTTTTCAAGACATACCTTCAAGCACTTCCTTCTGCAGGAAGCCTTTCCTTATTCCTCCAGCTGGCTGTGCTTCCTTTTTTAATGGCCCTGTATTTAACCACTTTGTACTTATTTGTATTTATTATGCATATATGTGTAGGTGCTTGTCCTCCCTCTCCCTCACTGGATGGAAATTCCTAGAGGATGGGATTTTTTTTTTTTATTTATATTCCCAGAACCTAGCATAGTACCTGGCACATGGTGGTTTCTTAATACATTATTGTCGATTGATTGATTGTTAATTTAGTCCTGAGTGCTCCCTAGTTCCCCTTGTGGGGGTGGAGAGTAGAAGAAATTCGATTAAGCATTAGAAGGCAGAGGGAGCAGTAGAAAATGGAAAAGGAGAAAAGAATTCACAGAGTAATGTGGGGATCCAAGAAGGGAAGGAGAAAATGAGGGATAGAGAGAAAAAAGAAGGCAAATTCATGGAGCCCCAAACAAATTTTCAGAACCCTAGCTTGAAAGATTAAAAAATTGAATCTCATACAGTCTCGAATAGAGGCAACTGATGATGCAATGGATAGAGAACTAGGCCTGCAGTCATGAAGACGTAAGTTCACGTATGGCCTCTCTGATACTAGATGATACTCTGATACTAGTCTCTAAATCTCTGACTCAATTTCCTTAATTTTAAAATGGGGCCAATAGTAGCACTTACTTCTTAGGGTTATTGTAAGGATCAAGTGAGATAACATTTGTAAAAAAGCACTTTTAGTATGGCTCCTGATACATAGTAGATACTACATAAAAATGATTATTCCCTTCCTCTATATAGATTCATAGAATCATGGAATAGAAGAACTAGAAGGAACCTTAGAAATCACTTAATGTGCTATCCTTCCTGTCATTTTACAAATGAGAAAACTGAATTAGCAACAGATCCCAGATTAAAAACTAGCTCTGCTAGATTTTTAGAACTAAGCCAGGATCTTTTCCACCACTTCACACAGAACTTTGTGTTATTCTATTTCTAAGCAATTATAGAGACATTAGACATTTGATGAACTCTGTCTATATAAGCCAGAAGACTATGTATAGAAACTACTGATATAGACAATATAGCATTATTGATTTTGCACTAGTTATCCTGCCATATGAGAGAAGCATTACTGAGAAGCTGGAGGACTGAAGGAAGATAAAGAGAGAAGGTAATGCTGAGTCATATCCAAAAAGTCAAGCTTTATCCAGCATATTCTGGTCAAGGAGACAAAAGCCTAGGAATGGAGGGGAAGATTATGACTGAGGGGAGTGAAAGGGAAAGAAGGGAATTAGGAAAAGGGGTGTGGATTCATAATTTCAAGAAATCACTGTGACTCCCCCATCTCTACTCTCCTAAAATTCAATCTGATTTGATTCAACAAAATTTATTAAGCTCTTTCTGTATGTAAAATATTGTGCATAATGTTGTTGATACAAAGATGAAACAATGAAACAAGTCTCTTCCTGGAAGAACTCATATTTTCTGGAGGGCTACAACTAGTACACAGATGAATGTATAAGGGGTGAACCCCTTCCAGATTTCAATAAATTTGCATACTTTTGAGTAGGCTTATTGACTTCTCTCACAGGGTAAATGTTGTTGAATAGTTTATTGGTATATGAAAAGACTAATACAATATAGATTGTATCTGTATTTTTACCAAAGCCACTCATCTACATAAGTCCAACCAGAGAACCTTAGAATTTAAAAAACTAACTGGGGAATCCAGAAGGACAGAGCTTTTTGCTTATTACTGGGTAAATTGCCATAGCTAGCAGAAATGAAGTTTGGGGAAATGTGTTGGATAGTCAGCGTGAGTTAAAATGAGGTCCCTCACTAAAGTTTTACATCAGATGATCCTTATGAATTGAAAATTTGTGGAAGTTTGAAAGGAGTAACATAAATATAAAGATATAATATAACGAGTAAATATTTATAAGTAAATACAAACCCACTTGAAAAGGGAGAAATTATTAATAATTAGGGGGATAAGAAAGATCAGAGAAGGTTATAACTGAGCCAAATCTTGAAGGACACCCAGGATGTAGAGATAAAAAGGAAGAACATTGCAGGCCCCAAGAGAGAATCTGGACACGACACAGAAGGTTTGTGCTGAATTCAGGGAACAGCCAACGGGCCAGTCTGGCCGGAATCAAACTAAATAATACTTGCCAACTGATCTTCCAACCTTTAGTTGGCTTCTAAATAAACTCCTGAGAACGTTCTGTGTTCCTACAACTAAGAAGGAAAAAGACAATATGAGACTGTCCCCAGGAGGAAAGGAAGCACTGATTGGAGTCAGCTGCTGTCTTGTCACAATCTATATCTCACTAACCTTGGAAGCCAGGATGGCCTGCAGGAAGATTATCTCCATGGGGCTGGCTACCTACAATCTCTTCCTATCCAGCCACCATACCAGGGGTTGATTAAGAACTTGGATGGGGAAGAAAAAAATTACACTTTTATTTTCTATTAATCTATTAGTAAAAAGAAGCATTTCCTTAAATAATTTAACATTTTCCTGGGAAGGCATATACTTCACCAGACTGCCAAGAGCTATGACTCCCAAAATATTTAAGACTCTCTGCCCTAAACAGTTGGATCTGTCAAATTTGTTGTTCCTGACTGTCCTAAGAGCTAGTCCCTTCTTCTTTTAGGGTATAGTAGAATCAGGCAGCCAGCCAAGGAGGCAGTTCTAGGATGTTAAGGAACAGAGGTCAGTAGGAATTTTTCTATCTTTCTTCTCTCTCCCTCCTTCCAGTTTTCTAGAATTGGAGCAGATTAAGTTGGCAAGTTTCTGGAGACTCTAAGAACTTGGACTACTGTTATTTCTTCTCTCCATGGAAAGTGTGCATATTCTAGCTTCCTAAGAAAGGATGGCAGCAGAGATGACCAGTTATTAACAACAACAGCAGCAGTATCTATATAATACTTTAAGGATTGCAAAGCACTTTATAGATATTATCTCATTGGTTCCTCACAACTATCCTAGGCAGTAGTTGCTTTTATTATCCTCATTTTACAAATGAGGAAACTGAGGCAGGTAGAGGTTGAGTGACTTGCACAGGACCACACTACTAGTAAGTTTTTGAGGCAACATTTGGAATAAGTCTTCTAAACTTAGATCTATTCACTGTGCAACCCTGTTTTGTAAAGCAAGGTTACAGAGATGAAGCTAGCTAATGTCCAATGAATGTGGGAAACACATAGTGGCCTGGATCTGGATTCAAGCAGACTAGGTTCAGACCAGGGGGACCCTGGTTCTCAAAATGAGGGTATTTGAGTTCTTTCTCACCTCTTCTAACTCATAGAATCCTAGAAATGTCTCAAGCAAATTTAAAATATAATTCATATTTCTTTTTTTCCCTAAAAGGATTAACAATGTCCCTTCAAGAAACATACTCCCAGTGCAAGATAGTTAATCTCAGGTGGTTTGGTTTTGTTTAGTTGTTTTTTAGTTGTGCCCAACTCTTCATGATCCCATTTGGGGTCTTCTTGAGAAAGAATGGTTTGCCATTTACTTCTCCAGATCATTTTACAAATGAAGAAACTGAGGCAAACAGGACCAAATCACTCATAGTCACATGGCTAGTAAGTGCCTGGGGCTGAATTTGAACTCACAAAGACAAATCACTTCTGATTCAAGGTCCATTTGTCATCCACTATGAAACCTAGCTGCCACCACTGTGAAACCTAGCTGCCCTGATCTCAGGTATCTGGCAGGTATGTATTATCTCTACCAGGAAAAAAATGCTTGAAACACAAAAACCTAATAAAGACATATTGACACTTGTAATTCCTGTTTTAGTTTTCTGAGAAGAATGTGTATTCATTGACAACTTTTGGGACTTTTGAACAGATTTCCACATTCACCTTGGATTGATACTGTCAGAGCAGCAATTGAAGGGCTATACCTTCTGACCAACCAGGAAGGCATGGTTCATCCTCCTGATAATGATGCTCATTCCAAAGAAGTCTGCTTTTGCAAGCTCCACCTCCCACTGCCAAACTCTTGAGATCTCGATGACAAGGTTAGAAACACACCATCACTCACTGCTTTGTCACTTGTGTGTAGGGAAAGAAACAAAGTAAAAGAAGCAACCAGAGATTTGCAATGCAATTTCAGGCTTACCTAAGCAAGCATATGTTCTTTTTTTTTTTTTTTTTTCTAATTTCACATTTTATTATGACAGATTGCAGAAAAGACAAAAATAAGCTGATAATAGGGAGAATAATACAAAAGTCATAGTTAATCCTTTCTGGTAAATTATAATACTGAAGAATAAAGGAAAACATCTAGAATTTTAGCTATGAAAATTATTAAGAAGTCTAAATACATTCTGCTAGTTTCAGAATAGTTGAAAGCTACATCTGAATCTTGCTTTGATAGTTTATGTGAAGTTTGTTCATCAGAATGGGAAAAGGAATGAGCTAAGAAAAGCAAGAATGTTGTAGATTGAGATTAAGTGACTTGCCCAGGGTCACATGGATAAGAAGTATTAAATGTCTGAAATCAGATTTGAACTCAGATCCTCCTGACTTCAGGGCTGGTGCTCTTTGCACCATCTAGATGCCCCCTTAAGACAAACTTCTTTACCTCAACTTCTTAGATACTTTTATAGTCTTACTCTGATTCTGTGTCTCCAAAATAATAAAACCCAGCAAGTAAAAGACATTTGGTGAAATCGAGAGGAAATAATGAGTCAAATGGGAGGGAAAAAACTGGATATGTTTTTAAAATAAAGCAGAAGGATAGGGGGACCAATAAAAGATTCATAATAATGTCTCTTCTACCACCAAACTTAAATATACAAATCACTGGAGATTATATAGTAAAATGTCACATAAGGGAAGCAGATCTTGCAAGATGCAGCATTTTCATTTTAAACTAAGTCATCAGCAGTTAGTATAATAATGATCTGGCCTGAATCTCTAGACTTTGAATCACTTCCCCTTAACTTCCACAAAAGAGAAATAGGAAAAAACGAACCACAGTTGGCCATTTTCTCACAGATAGCATAGGCTGCCACCAATTAATTAGATGTATTCCCAGAGAGAAATCCCTGAGAGATATACACTGGGTTCGCTGTCTTATGAATGCCTATAGTTTCTTGTAAGTAGAGCAAGGAGAATAAGTAACACATTGAAAGTCTAAGCCAGAAGCTCCACCTACATTCTCTACCTTCCATCTTTGGCTCCCTGAGTCAACAGCAAACATATGTTCTTGCTGCCCCACAGTCATCATTGCTACTGTTGACATAGAATATTTCTCAAAAAGGAAGCCATCTCTTCTTTCTCCTGGAGTGGATGAGTGGCTCTGTTGTCAGTTCACTTGGTCACAGTTTCCCCATCCCTCATCATGAGGAACAAAGAATAAACCAGGATTATTTGATTGTGCATGCCCTTTTGCAAGGGTCCAAAGAACATGTAGGGAGACAGCTAGATGCACAGTGAATAGAAATTGAAATTGAAATCAGGAAGAATCATTTTTCTGACTAGATGTGTGAACCTGGGGAAGTTACCTATCCCACTTGCCTCAATTTTGCATCTGTAAAATTAGTTAAATAAGTAAGTGGCAAACCACTTTATAGATTTGCCAAGAAAACCCCAAATGGGGTCACAAATAGTTAAATATAACTGAACAATAAAAAAGTTGAAAGTAGTCAAATCCAGTTGGGTCTTCATGATGTTCTCAGAACTCATTCTTCCCTGGAAAGTCAAGACATACCATCTGTCCATCCTCCAAGCTCAGAGTGATAGAACAGGACCCCTAGAACAAACCTCAAAAGGAAGGAACACCTTCTAGTTTCTCACCACAGCTATTTCTCTGGGTAAATGCCAGCCTTTTAAGAACGGTCTGGTAGTGAAGGGTAAGAGTTAAGGGGGACCAATTTCTTCTTCAAAGAGCATACTCTTAGGACTAATAATAGCTAGTATTTAGAAAGTGATTTTAGGTTTGCAAATTATTTTAAGAATGTTATCTTTTCCATATCCATTGTTTCCATGCCATCTCTGGCATGATATATATATATATATATCATTAATACATGCTAATAAAACCTAGGAAAAAATTATAAGAAAAACACCAGGGTTCCAAACCTCTCATATGGAATCCTGCACTCCTATCTCACACACATGTTCCATTTCAGGGAAACATATTTTTAGATCTGATGTTCCAGACATTATCTTTTCTCTTGTCCTATTTTAGTCACCATTGCCCAGCCATACCTGTGCCCACAAAGCAGGGATGACCCACTCAGGCCTTCCTCCTCCTCCTTCCCCCAACACTGCCAAAAACTCTCAAATTTCTACTAAACATAACTACAACTAGAATAAAGGTTGATTTAAATCATCCAACTCCTGTCCTGTGATTCTTAGATAGTGAAGTTTTAAAAGTCTGATGAACAGTTCATTAACTGATTCAAAGTGAAATGAGCAGAACCAGGAAAACATTGTACACAGTAAATACCAATATTATATGATGAACAACTGTCAATGACTTAGCTATTCTCAACAGTACAATGATCCACAGCAATCCCATAAGATTTATGTTGGAAAATGCTATCCATCTCCAGAGAAAGAACTGATAAGGCAGAATACAGACCAATGCATATTATTTTTCTCTCTTTCTTTTTTTCTTTCTTACTTAATTTTTTTCTCCTTTCTTCATTCTTTCTTCTTTCTTTCTCTTTTCTGTTTTCTTCTACAAAATGACTAATATAGAAATATATTTTTATGATTGTATATGTATATTCTATATCAAATTGTTTGGAACTCAAAAAATGTTAAAAATTACTTTTGCATATAATTAAGTAGAAGAGGGAGAAGAGAATACAATCTTATTTAAAAGAAAAGAAAAAAGAAAAGAGTAGCCTCTCTGGCATAGTAGAATAACTTAGAATCTAAATATATGGTTTCAAATATTAATTGATTCTATCATCTATTAAATAAATCTATTTCCCTTCTCTGGAGCTTAGTTTCTTTATTATAAAACAAAGAGATTTGAGTAGATGATCTCTAGAACCACTTTGAGCACTAATACTTGGGAAATAATGAGATTTGGCCTTTCCAAGGGTTCTAGTTGCCATAAGTGTTTGTTTTGACTTCCAGGGTGAGCTCTCTCTTCCATCATATACCTATGGTTACTTGCTAAGGTCTTCCCTGGTTATGTAAAGGAAGAAGTCCCTCAGTGAATTTTTAACCTCAACTATTACTTTTGTTACATCTTTATTCTCTAAAATGGTGATGACATTTTTCATCTATAACTGAGACACTCTAGGCTTCTCCCAAAAGTAAAGGCTCATCTTTTTTTTATTATTATAGCTTTTTATTTACAAGATATATGCATGGGTAATTTTTCAGCACTGACAGTTACAAAACCTTTTGTTCCAATTTTTCCCCTGCTTCTTCCCACTCCCTCCCTGAGGTGGCAGGTTGACCAATACATGTTAAATATGTTAAAGTATATGTTAAATACAATATATGTATACATGTCCATACAATTATTTTGCTGCACAAGAAGAATCGGACTTTGAAGTAGTGTACAATTAATCTGTGAAGGAAATAAAAAATACAGGTGGCCAAAAAGAGAGGGATTGGGAATTCTATGTAGTGGTTCATATTCATTTCCCTGAGTTCTTTTGCTGGGTGTAGCTGGTTCAATTCATTACTGTTCTTTTGGAACTGATTTGTTTTGTCTCATTGTTGAAGAAGACCATGTCCATCAGAATTGATCATCATACAGTATCATTGTTGAAGTGTATAATGATCTCCTAGTTCTGCTCATTTCACTCAGCATCAATTCATGTAAGTCTCTCCAAGTCTTTCTGAAATCATTCCACTGGTCATGTCTTACAGAACAATAATATTCCATAACATTCATATACCACAATTTATTCAGCCATTCTCCAACTGAGGGGCATCCACTCAGTTTCCAGTTTCTGGCCACTACAAAGAAGGCTAAGGCTCATCTTTTTAATCTTATAATCATTGTGTTATCATATAACTAATAGAAATTTCCACCATATTGTGGCACATCCCTAAAGAATGAAAAATGAAGCTCATACAGGGCAGAGAAGGGGTAAATGATGAATATGAGCAAGCTTCTCTGTTATTAATTGTCCTTCATTTTAGAAAATGACCAATGACTCATGGGATGATGTCTTGATTTATGAGTGAATTGGACTTAAATAAGGCAGAGTGGTGTAAAGTCACCTGCCTCAATCTTTCTTCCAGGATCATCAAACTCCAGGGGCAAAACATAAGTCAAGAAGACTGGCAATGGTCTGAGATGTAGTGGGTGCCCTTGGCATCTTTGATGTTTGACCAAGCTCTAAATGCCCCATGGTGTCTACTTCAGTCACCTTCATGGCTGCCAGAACAAATTGTTCTCGTTTACCCATTCCACTGGGGATAGACATCCCCTTAACTCACCAATAGGTTTGGGGTCTATTAGATAACCTCAATTTGGCTTAGCACATCTGGCAAGATGCTTTACCAGGATGCAGTCACTATGCATGCTATAGCTTCTTGGAGTCACAAGTGAGAGTTGAGTGCCAGGTAGACACCCAAAGTGAACGATCAGCCCTGAAAAGAGTTTAGAAAGACCTCATACCAGTCCTCCTTGAATATCCCATACATCCCACAGGTGTCTTTACACTTTACAATAAGCTGTAGAGCTAGATGAGACCTTAAATATTATCTTACAGTTCCCTAATTTTAATCTGAAGAACCTGAGACTTTCAGAATTAAGTAATTTAAGTGCCCAGTTATGCAACAATTCCAAAAATTTAAATTTTCTCTTCATATAATTTATGTAGAACAAATATACTAGTCTACTTCAAGATTGGTCACATTCAGCATAGATATAAAGCTGGCAAGACCCCAAAAGCCCTTCTTCTTTCTTCTGGATAATACATTTGCTGAAAAGAAAAAGGACATTCTTGAAAAATGAAGTAAAAACTGTCATCAAAGAGACATATGAACAAAAAAAGATTTGCTGCTGAGTCAAGTCAAATTGGCTAACATTTATTAAGCACTCACTATGTGTCTGGAACTGTACTAAGCATTGATAATACAAAGAAAAGTAAAACAAAATACAAAATAAAACAAAAACAAACAAAAAACTACTCTCGAGGCATTCATTGTCTCATGAGGAAAGACAACACAATTAAGAACTGCAAAAGATATATATGTAGTATTTAATGACTTAGGAATTTGTAATGGGAAATGACAAAGAGTTGTCTAATTGGCCATAAAGTTAGAATTCAAAAAATATACAAAAGAAGCAGACAATCCTCTACATTTTTTCTCTTTATTTTGGCTTCAAAGGGTAAAGATTGCTTTATGCTGTCTTCTGAGAGCAGGTGAGAGGGAAAAGGGCAGCTTGTCCCCTTCCTCTACTCAATTGCTATGTCTCTGTGTCCACATGGTCATCTCTGTCTCTTTTATTTTTATTCTTTCCTGATATTAAATAAATGATCATCCTAGGAGGAAGAATCCAGGTGACTTAGTGAGTTCCAGAAGATTCAAAGATCTTGAGAGACCTGGAAGTCAGTATCCATGGTATTCCTGAAAAAGAACAGGAGAAATGTCTATACCAGGAGCACAGAGACAAAAGAGAATGAATAGAGATAATTTAGATAGACTAGAGATAGCGATAGGCAACTTGAACCATCATGATCTCTCTTGGCAGATTAAAGTATGAATTCTAGTTTTAGGAAAGGAACCAATCCTTAGAGCTAAATTAATCAGCCTGCTTAGTAGAGAGCTAAACCAAAGAGAATTTTCTGAGAATTCTTCAGAGAAAAAAGGGCCATTGGAGCCACACAGTTTCAGACTTGTGAATTGGTTTGATCACATATCTTCTCTCCATGCATGTCTCAGTGTCATTATACTTTTTCTCTCCCATGGACTCTTTATTTGAGTTAGTCTACTGGTTGGCTACTGAGCCTCAGATACAAGGCAGTCAACCACCCTCTGGGAACCCAAACTGTGAGTAGTAAGTTCAAGCAGGAGACTGAGACCAGATGAGGCATTATAACTTTTATGATTAAGAATTTTTTTCATATATATATATATCCTTCTCCCTCTTCCTTTCTCTCATAGAGAGTTATCTTTTACAGCATATAACAAAAGAGGGGGGGAATCATTTTCAGCAACATTAATCAATGCATCAACCAAGTTTGACATTATATGCAAAACTCTACCCTCTTAATCTCTCATTTTTGTAAAGGAGAAATATATATTCTCATATCTCTTCTTTGGAGTCAAGCTTGGTGGTCATTATAATTTCATAGCACAATTATCCCTTCCACATCACAACTTTCTCCATCATGGGTCAACATAAAAAGTTAAATGGAAAATTTTGGGTAGTTTTGTGAAAGTTGTAGGTGACACAGAACCTATGACCAAATACTTAACACAAATTTTATAATAAGGTATTGTAAACACTCCATAAAAGGAAAAGAAAAAATTCAAACTTTTTCTCTAGCACAAAGGGAGGTTCAAAAAATCTTATGTTCATTTTCTGTATTGCTGGGGCATAGTACTCCTAACCTCTACAATGTGGAAGGGACAACTATATTTAGTTTGAGTGTTGTTTTTTTTTTGGTTATTCTTTCCATTAACATTATTGTAGTCATTTTGTATATTGATTTCTTGGTTTTTCCCATTTCATTTTGCATTAGCTATGTTTCTCAATATTCATATTTTCATTTCTTTTGGAACAGTAATATTCCATTCTACACAGTAATATTCATGTACTGCAATTTGGTTAGGTATTTCCCAATGGATGAGGATAATGTAAAACTTAGTTTACAATTCTTCATTACTGCAAAAAATACTTGATGAGAGCTAGCTTTTCTCCTTCAGTCTTCTCTTCTCCAACTTAAAGTCTCTAATTTCTTTAAGCAGGCCTCATATGATATAATCTTAAGACCTTTCACCATTTGGGTTCTCTCTCTCTTTTTTTCTTTCTGCCTATATAAACACACACACACACACACACACACACACACAGCATCTTACCTAAAATGTGGTGTCCATTATTTAAAAGTTATAATAAGACTGCTGCTTTGCGTTTCATAAAATAGAATTGTGGGTCCTCTTAAAACTTTGAGGTCTGTGCCCTGTGATATTAGAGCAGTAATGTTTTCCCAGAACTTTATTTTTTTCTTCATCACCCCCGACACACACATCCACACACATATACAGACAGAGAAAAATGGCATATGAGTCAATAAAAGATTATCTACAAAACATTTTATTTAGAAACAGGAATAAACTTCCCAAAGGCAATCCAGCCCACTCTCTGTGTCCTGTTTGAGTATTTGAGTATACATTATTACAAATCCTCATTAATGTGCCTGAATATGAATTATTCATAGTTTCTTTAATGTATAAAGTTGGCTGATTTTTCATTCCTGTTTCTAAAATAAAATATTCTGTAGATATGCTTAGTTTCACCTTATTTAACTTAAATACATGTGTAAATGATAAAATATTGAACAAATCTTCTAGATCTAAGATCACAGGATCAAAGCATTTAAATTCTTTTTTAAATATTAAATTATTTAATTAACAGAAATCTATTTTCTTTGCTATATTTCAGATTAATTTGTCCCTCTCACTCCTCTCCATTGTGCAAGTTTTTTTCCCCAGTCCCCCAAATAAATTCCTTTTAGTCTAGCAAAACAAATTTTCACATATCCAAAAATATATCTCCTTCACCTTAGTTTGTCACCCCTCTCAACATGAGGAGAATAACATATTTCATCTTCATTCTTTTGGATAACTGGTTGGTTAATCATTGTTTGATCAGAGTTCTAAGTCTCTTCAAATTCTTTTCTCTCTAAAGTTCAAATCTGGTTTCAGAAACTTCCTAGCTATGTTACCCTGGACAACTTTGTCTCAGTTTCCTCATCTATAAAATGAACTTTAGTATCTTTGCCAAGAAAACTCCAAAAGGAATCACAGTCAGAACTGAACATCAACAAAACCACATGATTGCAAGCAGTCTTTTTCCATTAGTTGCATTGCCATAACTGTGTGAGTTTTTTGAAATACCTACCGTGTTTCCCCGATAATAAGACCTATCCCGAAAATAAGCCCTCCCCTTACTGTGTCAGATTCCTCTAAAATAAGCCCTCCCCCGAAAATAAGCCCTATTGAGAT
Organism: Antechinus flavipes; assembly: GCF_016432865.1. NCBI lineage: Eukaryota > Metazoa > Chordata > Mammalia > Dasyuromorphia > Dasyuridae > Antechinus > Antechinus flavipes. The sequence goes on from NC_067401.1 coordinate 167,339,978, forward strand.
TGCTACTGTAGTGAAGGTGATTCCCTGCACTACACGCTACATTATGGTACCCTCTGTATGCACTGTCTCCCTCCCCCACTGGGTGAAACGCATGCTGTGCTCCAAGCTGCATCCAATCAGAGCTGCAGCAGTGAGCGTGTCATCCTGTTCTTCCACAGTGATTTGCTTGCTGGCGCCATTGAGAGCAGTGCTGTGGAGGAGAGCTGAGGCAGGACAACTCCCGGTATGTAAGCAGGAGTGAGGGGGCATGATGGAGGATAAAAGGGGCATGATGGAGGATAAAAGAAGAACTCAGGGGGCATGATGGAGAATAGAAGAGCACTCAGGGAGCATGATGGGGTTAAAACATTGAGGGGCATGATGGAGTGAAAAGAAGGACTGATGGTCATAATTTTATTATTCTGTCTGCACGGGTCACCTGTGTTTTGGCAATTCGTTTGCATGGAAAGAAAGCCACACCTCTAATCATCAGTAAGGAAAGATAAGATTGACCGTGTATCAGGCATTTACGTTCTTGAAACCGAAAAAGCCTGGTGTACACAAGCAATTATAAGAAAGTGGGTTGATTTAATGCTGCCACTTGTTATGCGAGGTAACCAAAGAGGTCTGATAATCTGGGATTCAGCCAGTACTTCCCGCGCTAAAGAAATGAAGAACTTCCTTGCAGAGAGAAGAATAGATCAAATAGTGATTCCTACAGGAATGACTGCCTATCTCCAGACCCTTGATATTGCAATAAATAAGCCATTCAAGGACCATTTGCGCATGGAAGTCAATGACTACATTGAAAATAGAATGGAAAGAAATCCGCATGGAAACTTTGTGAAGCCCTGTCTGCAAGAAGTCGTGACTTGGGTTGAAGAAGTCATGGGATAAAATTACTGACAGCTGTGTCGCCAAGGCACTACAAGCAGGTTACCTGGACAAGACATGTTCATTTAAAGAGAGCTATATTGCTGGGCATGACAGATTGGGTCCACTTCTTCTGAAGGAAATAGAGGCGCAAGACATCCAGGACGGAATTCAGCGTATGGACACTTAAGATGATATTGTTGAAGAAGATGACATGATCATTATTGAATAAAGGTACTTTTTTTTGTTCACATTTACCTGTTTATTAAAATTGCTGTCAATGTTCATTAAAATAAGCCCTCCCCTGAAAATAAGCCCTCTGGTGTTTTTCTGTCCAAAAAAATTAATAAGACAGTGTCTTATTATTGGGGAAACATGGTAATTCTTCGCTCTTTTGTATGCATTAGTCCATAGTGTTCTTCCTAGTTTCTTTTTAAAATTGTCCATTTTATCATTTCTTATGACACAATAAAATTCCATTATAGTCATATACATATATATTTTGTTTAGCCATTCCCTAATAAGAGGATAACTCTAATTTCTAACTTTTGATTTCCACAAAATTTCTGTATATATAGGTCCTTTTCTTCTTTCTTAAATTCTTTGGAGGTATAGACCCCAAAGTGATAAAGCTGGATCAAAGGATATCAGAACATGTAGTTTCAAGTTAATCTGTGATTATATTTCCCAAAGCACTTGATGGTTGGTTTCGACAGCTCTCTCTCTTGTGTGGAATAGCATTTTTCCTGGATTTGTTTTAAATCGTATTGCACAGAGTACCTATGTCTTTCACAGTTGGTTATCATTACAAATTTCTGTACAGTGTTCTCCTGGTTCTGCTCACTTCACTTTGTATCAATTTATATAAATCTTCCTAGGTTTTTCTGAAACCATCTTCTTCATCATTTCTTATAGCACAAGAATATTCCATCACAATTATGTTACACATAATGAACAATTATGTTGTTCAGTCATTCCTTAATTGATGGACATCTCCTCAATTTACAAATCTTGGCCACCACAAAAATAACTGCTCCTTTTCTCTTTTCTTTGATCATTTTGGGATATAGACTTAGCAGTAGTATTATCAGATCAAAGATTTGATAGTCCTTGAGTATAGTTTCAAATTATTCTCCAAAATAGTTGGGAGTTCATGTTTCTGAAGAAAAAATATATCAGAAATTTGGAGAAGAATTCACAAACCTGACACAACAAAAGTGCTTGATAAATACTTATCTATTGAGTTCCATGTACATCCACATAAGTCTCTTCAGACAACTCTTTTTTCTTTCCTCTTTGAAATTGTCTTCCTTTATGTCTTCAGAATTTCATACTTGAACTTCTCTTATCCTTCTTGGTTTGACTTCTCCTGCTGTATTTTAAGCCAAGTGATCCTATTTCTTTCTTCTAACTTTTTAATAATTGCATTACAAAATTTTGGGTACATGTCAGACTATAACTATATTTCATCTCCTCCATCATAAATCCAGGAATGGAGTAGTCACTTCCCTCCAGAGTTCACATCATTTCCACCCAAGCAATAAGTTTTTCCTTTTTAGTGAGGACCAGCTCCAGAATATAATTTCCCCATTTTGGTTCAGCCAGCTTTGAAGAATAAAGTTATCACTAAGGTTAGAAATTATTAGTTGCTCTACTTTTATCAAAGAGATATATGGTGAGGATGAGGCAGACAGATAGAGAAACAGAAAGAGATGGAGATAGAGACAAAAAGACAGAAAGAGACAGAGACAGATAGAGAGAGAAAAAGAGAGAAATGTGCTCCAAAGAATGTCTGCATAAGTCAAGTCCCCCATTAGTACTATATCATAACTCTGTCCCAGACTTATGATGTTTCCCATTTTTCCCACTCATTCTCTTTCTTGCCTTGTGTAATATGATATACTCCTATAATTAAACCATTTCTTTCCTTCTTTGTTTGACTATCATTCAAACAATCTTAATTAGGTTTCCACCTCTAATTCCTGGAATTCCTTACATGGATTTCCTTTTAATCTAAAATGCTATCCTACTCCTTTCCTGTTTACCTTATTATATTTCTTTTAAATAAGATGTCCCCACCTAAAGTCATATCTGTAATCCCTTTGAGTCTCAGTGACATCTTTATGGTATAATTTATATATAAATATATAATATATTATATTTTTATTATTATAATAAAAATATTAAAATTATATGTAAATATAGATACCACCTTTCACAAGGATTTCTAGTTTCTCTCCTTCATTGCCTAAGTTTTAAGCATTTGCATATAGACATTTGACGTTGTGGGTTTTACTACTGGATCTCTTCTTGGCTTTTTGTCTCCTATGAATTTCTGAATGTGTCAGAAGCTATTTTTCTTTTTCATTCTTTGTGACTGCTTTCCATAATGTCCAACTTAGAGGATATACAAAAACAGCCTTTTCCTTCTCGGATCCTTTTTAGTTGAAAGCCTTTTTGGATAATTTGCATGACACTATATAAATACATTCTTATTAGTTTTTCTTAGGTGTAATCCATCTCTGGTCAGGAATCTGTCACTCTTATATTGTAAGCCATAGTATAGAAATTCTAATTCTATTCTCAGATATCACCTTCTTATCCAGCTGTTCACTTCTCAAATTAATTTTTCTCTTCAACATCCTTTTCTTTCAATGAATAATAGTGAGGAAAACACAACCTTCACCCTTATGGTCTTCAGTTTCTTGTCCAAGATTTCATAATCATTGCAATCATTTTAGGATCCTTTATAAATATAATTTTGTGCCCATGTGAATCACCAGAAGCAAAGAATATTCATTGGTTTTGACAAGTCTTTGAAGGAGTTAATTGTGTTTTGAATAACCAACAATATCCTTCTCTTTTGTTTTATCAGGCAATGAATATCTCAGACTCTCTTAATGCCTCTGACTATGGAATTACAAACAACTATTTCCAATTTCCTATACATCTGACTCTTACTAGATTATTTTTCACCTGGTACTTTCTGTATTATATCATTCTGTGGGATAAACAGTTTTTTCATCTAAGAGAATCAAGCTTCATCCTCTTCAGGAAGAGCCTCAAATCTGATTTTAAGTTATTTCTTTCAGCTTTTTCCCTTCTCTTTCTTCTGAGATACACCCTTCCAATAATCTCAACAAAGGACATTGAACTTCCTCCACCTCAGATTCCCTTTTCCCCCATTGAAGTCTTTCTTTGCAAGTAGAGATACAAATATTGTACCTTCAATGCTAATCCTCCACATTTTCTCCTGCTTTCTAGTAATGGAAATTTAAAGCCATCTTTTACTACTTGTAGGTATTTATACCTCATCCCTAGATATCTAATCAAAACTTTTGCAGCCAAACATAACCTCTTAACTTGATAATCCTGATCAAATTCCTATCCTTCCTCTCAGCAATTCCCCCTTCCACATTTAAATCCATCTCCTTATCAAGACTTACAAGTTTCTAGTTTAGTAGTGTGTTCCATCTGCCAGGTCTACTTTATTAATTTGCTAAACCCACTTACTCTGCCTGATTTTGCCAATTATCTCCTTGAGTCTACCTAATAAGGTTCCCTCCCTAATATACCTCTGAACTTCCCACTCCTGGGACTCCAGATACAGACCCAGACTATCCATTTTATGTCTCAGTCACTTCCATGCCCTACTGTCCCAAAATTTTCTAACCCTAGCTCTGAAAACAGTAATTAGATCAAAGATTCCATTCTGGAAAAGACATGTTAAACAATTATACAGGGTATCCACAAAATATTAGTGCAATTATGCCCTGTACCATTATTTTAATCAACATTTCCATTCACTTTTCTTTCCAAAACACTATGGCTATGTATTGTTAAGATATAAGCTTCTTAAGGGCAGGTGCTGTCTGGCTTGTGTGTATTTGTAGCCTCTTGGTGCCTGGGTCACTTGATGAATTTTTCATTCATTTGTTTATTGATCTTCCTTAATCTTTTTTTTTTTAATTCTCCAATTATGACTGATCCTTCTCCTCTTTTGAAACTCCAAGTGGATTCTGGCCCAGAGATTGTTCTTACTCAATTTTCCTTAATGTCTTCCAAGTTTTGCCAAATTTCTCCTCCTCAGATTCAATCTCTGTCCTACTTCACTAGTCCAAACCTCTTCTCCAAGTTGTTTACACAATCTCTCTTTTCTTCCCAGTTCAGCTCAAATCCTTCTTTCTACTTCCACTTCTTTCACAACCTTCTCTTACAGAAGCCACAAGTGAAAGATATAGTTAAGATTATTATTTTCAGTTCCTCCAGTGTTATACTCAGTTATTGAAGAAGGTCTCACAGTTAGGATCGTTGTTTAGTCATATCTAACTCTTCATAAATTCCCGGACCATAGCATGCTAATGCTTTCCATGAAGTTTTCTTGGCAAAGGCAATGGATCAAAGCAAACAAAAGTTAAGTGGCTTGTCTAGGATCACAGTAAGTATCTGAGGCTGAATTTGAACTCAGGTTTTCCTGATGGCTCTATCCACTGAACTACCTATTGCCTCCCTATTTAGGTTGCCAACTGCTAATTTTTCCTTTCCTTGAGCCATTTTCATTATACATGATGGAGGAAACCACAGAAGACCGAATGAAAGCTGGTTTCTGCTTTTCTTTTTTTCATGGATTTCCACAGTCAAAGAAGTCACCCCCAAATTGCCAACCTACTTAATGATGACAAGAGTCTCCAAACTTCTTTAGACTGGATCAGATCATTGGCAGAACCACATTGAAAGTCTTTCATCATAGAAAAACTTGCCAGAGCTTATACTCTTTTGGTATAATTTCACAGAATTCAGAGTTACTTCCATGCCATAGTAAAGAACTGGAGTAAGACTTCATGGATGTTATAGAACATTCTAAAATTTTCAAAGCATTTCCTATACATTATTTCATATAGATTTCACATCAACCCTCTGAAATAAGGACTACAGATATTATTTTATCCATTTACCAAATCGAGAAACTGAGGCTCAGAAAAGTTAAGGGATTTGCCTATGGCACTTAGATAATGTCAGTGGGGAGATTCCAACTTTAGCACAATGCCTACTACCATGCTACATTTACTCTCATGAGATGTGTCAAATCCTCATCCATTGGGTTAAATCAAAGACTCTAAGGGACAGAAAAACAAAGAAACAGTTTCTTTCCTTCCATCTTCAGAGAAAGAAAGGCAAAGACTGATGACATAATAGCAATTTCCTGGATCTACAGCCCCATAGCTGTGCTAAGTCAAGAAGAGCAGCAGGGAAGGAAATTAGAATCTATTCTAAGGTTCAGCAGAAAATCTTCCAATTGAGAGATTCCCAAAGAGGCGGCAGGTCCTATGCTCAGGGATCTAGGGATCAGGAGTCAATACTGTTTGCATATCAGGGTTGAGGATATTAGTAGTGGTCTCTGCCCTTTGACTCTTTCCTCTAATCTGACTTCCTAAAGTGTTATCCATCTACATTGGATAGGATATTCACCATTTGTTTACTTAATCTCTTAAATTCTGAAGGCAAAATTGAATAGTCGCGTGGTCTTGAATCTTTTCCTCATCCTTTTGGACTCTTGTTGCCTGACATGGAAAAAGCCCAAGTCCTTTGTGACAGGCATATTTGATCAACATTGCTTTTTGATTCTTTTGTCCACAAGTATATGGGAACCTATTCTATCACATGTCCCATTCTGTAGTATCAGAGAATCAGAAAATTGCAACAGACTTCAGAGGACATTTAGTCACTTAGCCAGCTAACTAAATAGAAATTCTCCAAAAAAATCCTCAATTAAAAATCAATAAATTTGGCTTAAAGAATTCCAGATGTGTGGTATGAGAGAAATCACATTGCATATAAAGTTAAAAGCCTAGTTTTGAGTTCCTGTTACAATATTTATTGGTTATGTAATTTCGAGTAAGTCCCTTAATCTTCTGAGTTTGCTTTCTCATCTATAAAATGGGGAGAATAATATTTTGGCCATTTTCTTCATCTAGGGCTGTTGTGAAGAGAGATGTAAATACATTTATTTTCATTTTTCACACAACAAATATTTATTAAATTATTTTATGAAATTAAAGTATTAAAGTATTTAAATTTAGTATAAATTAAATTATTATACTTAAAGCACGGTGCCTTACATGGGAAAAATTTTTTTAAAAACAACAGCGTGGATAGACAAAAATGAAACAATTCCTGTCCTCCAAGAGCTTATTTTCTATCAGGGGGATAGGATGTACACAGATAAATCAATACAAAACATACCAAAACAGTGTTTGTCAGTCACTACAAATTGGAGGATTGGGAAGATGGATATAGAATTAGGCAGGAATTCCAGAAGGTAGAGGTGAATAATAAGTGACTTCTAGGAGAAGGGAGTGGGATGGGAAGCAGAGAAAATTGCCTGCATGGAAACAAGATGGAATAATAACAAGTGGGACAGCCTAACTGGAATGAAGAATGTGAGGAAGATAATATGAAATCTATCTAGAAAGACAAAATGGAGACAGAATGTGAAACATTTTAAATGCCTGATGTGAGTACCTTGTATATTATCCTGGAGGCATTAGGGAATCATTCTGAGCTTGGAGGGACATGGTCAGTTCTGAACTTTAAGATAAGAATTTGGTAGCTGCTGTTACTGTTGACTTGTTCCTATTACCATTTTTGTTGAGGTCTAGAGGGCAAATTATTTATCTTTCTATCATCCTTTTATAGGTAATTTTTTGTGTACACTACTATACATAATACAGAGGTAAATAAATATTGGGAATATTGGAAAGTATGCTCATTTTCTGGGTACAATCTAAAGCTTTTCATTCTATGTAACGTGAAAATTATATTTATGCAATATGATAACATTTAACCAATCAATAAACATTTATAAGTGCCAATTATATGGGACTAGTGTTTTCATTGTTATGGATTGATGTAACATTGGAAAGATTGTAGACACACACTCTATTCACAATTGCTACAATTCTAATAATTTGTTTGCTAAGATTACAAGGGTTTGTGATGTTGGTCATCCATTAGTTTATTTATTTGTTTGTTTGTTTTTTGCTGAGGCAATTGGGGTTAAGTGACTTGCCCAAGGTCACACAGCTAGGAAGTGTTAAATATCTGAGACCAGATTTGATCTTAGGTCCTTCTGATTTCAGGGTTGGTGCTCTATCCACTGGGCCATCCATTAGTTTATAAAGGAAAACAAGATGGGACAGATGGGGCTTGGCCAAGTATTGTTTTCTTCTCCTCCTTTCCCCCTCTTTTCCTTTTCCTGTTTTTTGTTCCTTCCCAGACAATTCAGTGGATGCACAGAATAGGAACAAAGATCATAAACGGACATATAGTGGGGAAAGGCCCAGGGAACCAGAAAATGAACAAGATCAAGCAAGACCAAGGCTTTTGTTGCTGCTGTTGCTGATTTTATTTACAGAACTGTAAGCAGTATGCCTGCTGTCTTTTGGATTCTGCTCCCTTCTCCCTCTAGTGTTTCTTAGATATCTTCCCATTTCCCTCTGTGTTCATCATGTTTAGCAAGATGTGTAATACTCCAATTCATGCACCATTCTCCAACTAATGGAAAACAGAATTTATAGCTCTCTCTATGTAAATAATGATGGTACCAGCCTGTAGCTTCTACAGGCAAAAATGGCTCTCCTTTGAAAAGAACCTGGATGGGAGACCTAGACAACTCGCCATAGTTGTCAGATATGTCCCAAGTACAGGGTGCTTCTATATTGTCTATAAGAGACTGCCATCTATTGCAAGGGTTATTTTTTGGATGATGAACTCATAGTCTGCTAGAGCCTATGGCTACATTCTCAGAAAAAATGTTTTAAAACAATTATAGCAGATGCTAAAATTCTCTTAAAGATTAGTGGAATCAAAGAAATGATTGGTTGGTATGTATGTAGATCCCATTAACTGGCTTAGCTGATGTATCTCCTCCATAGAGAGGAGGTTAGGGAGTTTGCTTCTGGGTGAATCAAGATGATTTGTAAAGTAAGAGCTTTGGAGACACTATAGAACATGTTATAAACATTCTGTAACTAATTCTGATTGGCTAACTATATGCTGTAAAAGAGGTTCTTTGAATCACTATAGAAACATTCAAAAGGATCTCTTAGATCTCCTTTGTTCATTAGGTCTACTGACAAATCATATTATGAAGAGAATGGTCCCCTCCCCTCTGAGGTCATATGGCCCTGAGTAACAACAGTTCTTGGTCCTTAAACTTTTTGTTTGTTCTTTTTCCTAAGTGAAGGGAGTAGAGTCTCATACAAGGTCATTAGAAGGACATACTAGTGTTCTGACTTTCTAGGGTCTGGGGTCTGAGGAGTAAGGAGTGACCTTTGGTACCTCAACCCATCAGAGGGACTTATCTATAAATCATATAACATCTAGGCATGTATCTGAAATGAATGCCATGTAAGAACTAACCGGGGTTTTGAACTACACCTCTAAATATTGTTGTTTGTTCTCAAAAAGGACCAGTGGCACTGAGGTCCAGAGCTTTGTAAAGTCCTCACTCTTTCCTCCAGGATCATCAAAATCCAGTGGCAAGATAAAAGTCAAAATGACTGATGATAGCCCAGGATGCAGTAAGTAACTTTGATCTTGAATTAAGATTCTTTCCAGATCTCATTCTGTATGAGGCAACACTCATCCAATGACTAAGGGCCAGATGCTAATTGAGACAAAAGAGAATTTAATTTACCATTACAAAAATATCAATTTGGGAGCAAAAGACCCTCAAAGTGTCTGGTTAGAATGGAAATAGTTGTTATTTATACTCATTCTAAGTCATCAAAACCTAAATAATGAGCCACAGGGGCTTGGGCTGGGGGCTATTATTGGTTATTCAATGAAAGATCAAGGGGAAAGTATGCTTTGGAGGAATTATGGGAAATGTTTGTGTTTTGTTCTAGTTATATTTCATTGCAAAAGCTCCTCAAAGATGAGCAAAGGAAATAATATTTGTAAAAAGTACTCCCTTCTCTATCCAATGTTAAATAGTCAAATGGAATTATGGTTACAACTTCTAACAATGGGAAGGGGGGGAACATAGCCCATAGTTGTTCAGGTGATAGAAAAGTAAGAAACAAGACATTCTGATCCTCTAGAACTCTGAGAGAAATGTAGTGGGCCTGGTTCTGGGAGAGAAAGCCAGAATGCCCATGGTGTATATAATCCTAGCCAACAAACATATCTTTCTAAGTAAGATGCTAATTTTTTCCAATCTGCAATAATTTGTTGTACCGTTTCTATCATTTCATTGTATATTCTCCATCAATCAATAAGTCTGGGCTCCTTAAAGCTAACCTTTTTGTCATTTCCAGTGGCAATTACCTCATCCCAAGTTGCTATAAAAAACCCTTGTTTCTATAAATGAATCCTCATGACTCAGTCATTTGTTCAATGCTTATTTGTCGACATATTGTTGGTTGAGTTCATGTGGATATTGCCCATGGAGCACCTTTGGATTCCATTCTTGGATCTCAGCCACTTCATGGGCTCCATCTGGAAATAAACCACCTTCAATTACATTTAACAAATCCAGTGGCATATACCTGTTGTCATTCTTTATTACATATCTTTACTGAAGATAGATTTGTAGGCGTCAAAATAAGTTTTTAACCAGTTTATTAGCATGGGGCCTAAGATTTGTTATCATAAACTTTTCATTACCATCATCATTATTACTATTGGTGAGATCAAGGTAGCAATACTTCGTTTGAAATAAACATGTGACAAATTCACAATGGCCATTCCCTTTGCCAAAAGGAAGGTTTACTTAGGAGAAGAGTTTATAGACAAAAATAAGAGGTAAGATAGACACCAGGAATGTTAAATATGAAATACAGTTGGGAGAGCTTATAGTTAGCAAGGAAAGGAATTTGGAAAAATCCATTAAAGGAATATGCATGAGGCCTAAACATGCCATTGACTGACAGGTTAGAATCATAGAAGAGTTTAGCAGACTAATCATTTTTTCCAATTGTGAATATAGTCAACAAACTTCTGAAAAGATATCTATCCACATTCTTCACCAGACTGCCAAAGGAGTCCATAACATAAAAAGTTAACTTTTTGCCATATATGAATTCTCACCTTCTCCTCTCAGCACATCCAGTTTTTTCTGTCTGAATTATCAACCAGTCCCTCTCCTGCTCCTCCCCCACTCCCCACATAAATAATTTTAATTTAGGTGGTTATGTTCAGTCATTTTTTTCAGTCATGTCTGGCTGTTCACAACCCCATTTGGGGTTTTCTTGGCAAAGATACTAGAGTGGTTTGCCATTTCCTTGTCTAGTTTATTTGACAGATAAAGAAACTGAGGCAGAGTTAAGTAACTTACTCAGCTAAAAAGTGTCTGAAACTGGATTTGAACAGGAAAATGGGTCTTCCTGACTCCAGCACTTTGTGCCACCTAGTTGCCCATTGTTAATGCCCAATTGTTAATTGAAGCACTAGCTCTGAAGTCAGGAGGACCCGAGTTCAAAAATCATAGAAGAGTGTCACTTAACACTTAACACTTAACACTTCCTAGCTGTGTGATCCTGGGCAAGTCATTTAAACCCAATTGCCTCAGCAAACAAACAAAAAACAGAGGAAGGTATACTACAGGACATTTTCCTCTCACAAATCTGGCCTCAGACATTTAATACTTTCTAGCTGTGTGACCCTGTGACTTCACTTAACTCCAATTGACCCAGCCCCCCAAAAAATTGTTAATCAATTAAATGATAGATGATCTCACAAGGGAAATTTGGGAATCTTTGCTGTCATTACCTAAGGTTTACTCTCATTCCTTCTTTATAAATACTGAGCTATAGCAGGACATTGGCAAAACAATGATTTTTGAGGACAAAACACTCATTCATACTTCTTTTATAAAGCTTTATGGACTATTGCACAGGTGGATAAGATAATTGCTTTTTCATAGTGTTAAAAATATGCAAATGTATCTTCTCCTGTGGAGGCTTACTGAAAATAATCTCATCACAACTACAGGAGTAGACAGGACAACAGAGATGACATGAACCTTATCTTGTACCCACGTGATTGTGCTCACTTCTTCTGGGTCTCTATTTTGAAAGTTGTTTGTTTTACACAGCTTGGAAGTTGTGTGTAATCGATATAGTAACATGTTAAAAATGTTCTGAAGATTTTATATATCAATGTTATGGCTTGGTGATAATGAACAACAACAGTTTCATCTTTATAATGGTTCAGTGACAAGACATCTTATTGATTGAGTTCTCTCAAATATTTTGAGATATCTAGACAAACTAATGCTGTGTCTAAGGAATGGGGAATATTGTGCCTATTTCATGTTCTTCATCCAGATATGCAATTTGAACTAGTCAGTCAATAAACATGTATTAAATCCCTACTATATGCCAAGCATGGTGCTGAGCACTGGGAATAAAAAGAAAGCCAAAAGATAGATCCTACTCTCAAAGTCCTCACAATATAATAGGAGAGACAACATGAAAACTGTACAAACAAGCTATATACAGGATAAATAGGAAATACTCAACAGAGGAAAGGCATTAGATTTAAGGGAAGTCCCTGAGGAACCTGTTTCTAATAAGAGGAATGAGGCTCCTTCTTCTCAGCTAATTAAATCCTCTACTCCAATGCCACTGGGATGAGTTTATTTATGGATCAAGCTTAGGACCTAAAAAGGTATTCAACATATAATATGAATTGGATATAGGACAGGTAATTTATTCCTACAAATCCAGGAAAGGCCATACATAAAAGACTTTCAAAGGTATATTAACAAAATTCAGTATCCACTTGTAACTATTATTACCATCTATTGGGAGGCTGAAATTCAACCTCATCAGAACATGCAACAGTTTGCAAGACTGTTCATTAAGCATTTGACATTTCACTTTGGCTTCTTACTAAAGAAACAACTCTTGGCACATTTTTTCCTGGTAAGACAGCATGGCTTGGGCCAATCCTTGTGTCAATGACTTTCCTCTCTGATGCAGAAACTTTTTCTACCATCTGCTACTTACACTGTCTCAATCAATTGGTTCTCTCACTGAATCCAGGACCTCGGGACTTCTTGAACTCTATAAGGGAGGTTCTAATCCTGATCATACCCATCTCTGGATAGGGATGACAATAATAACAATGACAATGGCAGCAGGAACAAGGAGAGAAAGAATGAGAAGAAGGAAGGGAAAGGGAATGAGTAGAAAAAGAAAAAATGAAGAAAAAGGAGGGGGAGAAAGAAGAAGAAAAAGAAAGAGGAAGAAAAAAGAGGGGGGAAAAGAACAAGAAGAAGACAAGGTTTGCCAGGATAGACATGTTCTTTAGCTGCAATGTGCTCATGGCTACATGGACTCTGAGATGAAGAATAGAGCCAGCTTTTTCTTCCCTACCTGATTCTTAGGAAATCATTTGAAACAGACCTGCAAAGATTGGCAGACCGAAATGAAAAGAGAAGTGATGGGTTGGGCTCTTCCATATTGTACATCCACAAAGTCATCAGTTCTATATGAGGGGAGTCTTAAAACTTTTGGGTCACACATGTCCAACAGCAGCTTGCCCAAAGATTCTATGAGGTTTCTTGAAACCAAGAATGACAATTTTGAGCATGTTCCATTGGGGAAGAGGAGAAGAGAATAGCCCTGGTGAAACAGTATGGTTTGTAATGTTATAACCACACCTGTAAACATTATAACAGGTTTAACAGTGGCACACTCCAGGCATTCTATAGGTTCAGGTTCTCTTACCTGTGTTGTGCCTCTCTCTTTTTCTATTATTTGTACTATGCTCTTCCTCCAGAGCTCTCTCTCCCATCTTCAAGCTCAAAGCTAATTAATAACAATTTTTAAAACCATTCAAGTACTTGAAGATCTCCTTAAATTTTTCAGACCTTGACGCAAAGTGTTGGGATGTGGCAAGAATAGCTTCTGTTTTCTAGATATCCTTTAAAGTGTTTGTCATTCATTAATAGGCATTTATTAAGAATATATTACAGGCCAACCACTGTGGTAAGTGCTGGCAATGGGAAGAAAACAAAAAACAGTTTCTTCTCCCAAGGAGCTCACAGCATAGTAGAAGAGAAGGTACAAAAACAACCTTACAAACTGTATGACTATATATAAACAAGCTTTATCCAGGATAAATTGGATATCATCTCAGAGGAAGACACGAAAATTGAGAAGAAACAGGAAAGGCATCTTGCAGAAGTTGAGATTTTGAAAAGGAAAAAAAGCATTGAGTTGAGAGACAGACTATTATATTCAAGGAGCAGCAAGAAGACTAATGTTACTGGATCATAAAATATATTGGGAGGAGGGAAGAAGAGAGAGAAATAATATATAGGAAGATAGGAAAGAGTTAGGTTATGAAAGGCTTTAAAAGCCAGACAGAAGATTTGATATTTGATCCAGGAGGTGATATGAGTCACAAGTGTTTATTGAATGGTGGGAGAGGGTGACATGGTCAGACTTGAACATTAGGAAGATCGATTTGATGATTAAATACATGATAGACTGCAGAGGGATTGGAAACAGGAAAAGTTACAATAGTTCAACCACTGTAATCATCCAAGTATGAGGTAATAAGAACTTGTATCAGAGTTAGTGGCAGTATCAAAGGAGAAGAGGGGCAGATGCAAAAAAAAAAGTACTGCAAAGGGATAAACAACAATAGTAACTGATGGAATTGGGGTTGGGGAAAGGTAAGAGAAACTGAAGAGTAAAAGATGACACTTAGGTGGTAAGTCTGGATGACTAAGATGATGGTGGTACCCTCAACAGTAATAGACAAGTTAGGAAGGGAGAACGGTTTGGAGAAAAGATAATGAATCCAGTTTTAAACATGTAGAATTTAAGATGTCTATGGGACATCCAGTTGAAGATATTTAATAGGTAGATGGAAAAATGAAATTGGAAATCTGGGGGGAGATTAAGGCTGAATAAAAAAGTCTGAAAATCATCTTGAACAGAAATGTTAATTGAATCCATGGAACTGATGAGATCACCAAAAGGAAAGATATAGAAAAAGAGAAGAGAATCCAAAAGAGAGCCTTGGGGTACACCCACATTTCCTGGACATGACTTAGATGAAGAGTTGGGAGACTGAGAAGGAGTAATCAGATAAGTAGGAGGAAAACTGAGAAAGAACAGAGCCACAAAAGCCTGGAAAGAAGAAGTTGTCAAGGAGAAAGTGATTGTTTCAGAAGGTTTCAGATTGCAGAGAGATTAAGAGGGATTTGAATTGAGAAAAATTCATTTTATTTGTCAATTAAGAGTTTAGTTTGGAGAAGTCAGTTTCAGTTGGGGGAAAATGGTATTTACATAGCATTTTAATGTTTGCAAAGAACTTTACAAGTTATCTCATTTGATACTCAAAACTATCCTATGAGGTAAGTGATATTATTATGTTCATTTTACAGATGAGGAAACTGAGGCTGTGAAAGCAGTTAAGTAACTTGCCAGCAAATGTCTGAGGTAGGTCTTTACTCCAAATCCAACATCCTCTTCACTGTGCCATATAGCTGCCTCACAGGTAAACCACTTTGAGTTACAATCAACAAAGCCATCAGAATGTATTTTATTAAATTTACAATCACTTGGTGAAGTGATAGCTATTTGTTCCAAAAGTTTTTCTGCAAGTTTTTGTATTTGTTTATCATGTTCTCACAGAATGTCTATCAATCCTCTTCCTCCTTTTGTGTAAGGGAATCTTTCTACTGCTGCCTTAAGTCCACAGACTCTCTGTGGACTCAATTTGGACAGGTTGTTTCTTTGTTTTCTCAAAGAGACATTCCAAATATATGGTGGTCCGTTATAAAATTCCAAAGGGGCATGTGGTAGGTATTAATTACTTGTCACCATCACCATCACCACTACCACCATCATCATCATCATTTTCACCATCATCTCATTCTCATCTTTTTCTAGGGCTTCTACATCAAAATCATCCTGGGAAAATACTCTATCCTATCATTCTTTTACTTTGAGAGTTCTATGGAAGATTTTCAACCCAAGTGGATAAGATAACTGATTTCTGTAGCTAAATAAAAGCATTAGAATGTGAGCTCATCCTCTGTAGACTCACTGACAGCATTCTCAGTGCCACTCCAGCAGCACAGAGGACAACAGGGATGACATGTGCCTCCCCCTGTGCCCACGTGATTTTGATTGCCTCTGTTAAGTGTCTATATTTTGAAAACTGTTTGTTCCATGTAACTTGGAAATTATGAGAATTTGGTATGGCAACAGCTATTAAAAAAAATGTTGTTCTTAAGTTCTTATGGATAAATTTTACATTTGGGAGAATGAGCAACAGTGCAACAAAATCAGCTAGTCAGAAGCAGGGAGAATGAAGGGACTTACATGTAGAAAATTTCCACACTTGATTCTGCCATTGTGATCACCAACATGTGATTACATTAGGGGGGCTGAAGCGGGGTGACTCTAACACTCACCATCTACCTTAAGAAGAAGTAGGGTTGGTGATAAATCAGGAAACCATTTGATGTGACATTGAGCAAATCCTTTAACTGCTTTAATCAGAATTATCTATGGTAATCGAAGGGACCAGAGTGGGTAGGTAGAGCCCAGAGCTGAAATTCAAATCCAATTTAAGAC
The DNA here is from genome assembly GCF_016432865.1 of Antechinus flavipes. Taxonomy (NCBI): domain Eukaryota; kingdom Metazoa; phylum Chordata; class Mammalia; order Dasyuromorphia; family Dasyuridae; genus Antechinus; species Antechinus flavipes. Next base: position 167,356,435 of record NC_067401.1, read on the forward strand.
ACTAGTCATGTAATCCTGAGCAAGTCATTGAACTCCATTTGTCTTAGTTTCTTCATCTGTAAAATGATTTGGAGAAGGAAATGGCAAGCCACTTCAGTATCTTTGTCAAGAAAACCTCAAATGGAGTCATGAAAAGTCAGACATGACCGAAAAAAATGGCTGAACATAATCATCTAAATTAGAATTATTTATGTGGGGAGTGGGGAAGGAGCAGTGAAGGGGCTGATTGATATTTCAGACAGAAAAAAACTGGATCTATTGAGAGGAAAAAGTAGGACTTCATGTATGGCAGAAGTTAACTTTTTGTTATGGACTCCTTTAGCAGTGTGGTAAAGAATATAGATATCTTCTCAGAATGTTTGTTGACTACATTTACAATTGAAAAAAATACAAATCTCAGTTCAAAGTCAGTGAAAATTAAGATGTCATTTTTTTCCCTCTAAGTTCACAGATCACCCTATCCCCAAAATCTATGCCTGGACCCTAAGTTAAGAACTTTTGCTCTAAGTGACTATTCTTATTCTGCTATTATCAGTTACTTCCCAGTAAAAAGCTCCCACAGATGGTTAGGCATCTGTTTACTTAAGGCTTCTGATTTCACAGGATCATAGAATGTTAGAGCTAGGATGTCATAGATCCTCGAATTCAATTTCTTCATTTCACAAAGGAAAAAAATGGGACTTAAAAACAGGAACTAAACTCCTCAAGGTCACCCATTTAGTGAGTGGAACTCAACCTCAGATCTCATACTTTCCAAAGCAATATGCTTGCCACTGCCCAAGTCTCCTTTTTTCCTCTCTGAGACTTTCTTTCCCCAATAACTTTCCTGGAGAATCAGCATGTGGTACCATGTGTTACCTTATCGCTGAGTGTTATGTATGCAGTTCTAAATCCCAACTGCTCCCTTCCCCCCCACTTGCCTCTTCCCCTTCTTTGCCTGTCTCTTCTGCCCCCACACTCCTGTCGGGTAGGGGTTCCTCTGGCACCCCCTCCCTCGCACACACTTAGCTCACTGGCAGCCCATCTGCACCAAAACAGCAAGCAACAGATGCTGAGATGCACAGTGGTGCCTGAAATGAGGTCAGCCTGTGGCAGATTGGAATATTTATCTCCCCAGCTCAGTAGCTCACTGAGACCAATATATGGAGCCTTTGGGTAGCCCAGGGTTGGCCAGCTCATAGTATGAGGCCCCTCTACCCTGAAATAGAAATTATAAACTGGCTACCCCCTCTTTGCATCCGGCTAGAGGATAAGATCTTTGTAGCATACAGGAGACTAGGATGGGAGACACAGGCAGCCCTCCCTTAGACCCCAGAGGAGGGCAAGAAAGGAAGGAAGTTTGAAAGTGCTTCTGGAAGAGACTAATGGGTTTGGGATATGGCCAAACCAGAGAATGTTGATTCTGTCCCCTGAAAGCTAAGCTTTTGGGCACAGCGACTTGGGCTTTTAGCCACTGTTCTTCCTTCCTCCCTCTAGAAAGTATCATTGGTGCTGATTACTGTGAACCACCAGCTTCCTGCCCTACTGATTTCTAGGGAAATTCTCCACTTCCCTTCTGTTTTGTTCAGTTGTTTTCCGTCTGCTCAACTCTTTGTGATCCCCTTTGAGGTTCTATTGGCAGAGATACTGAAGTGGTTTGCCATCTCATCCTCCAGATCATTTTACAAATGAGGAAACTGAGGCAAACAAGGCTAAGTGACTTGACTAGGGTCACGCAGCTAGTAAGTGTCTGAGACCAGATTTGAATTCAGGAAGATGAGTTTTTCAACTCCAGGCCTGGCACTCTATTCACTGTACTGCCTAGTTGGCCCTGACTTCCCCTCTACCACATTTTCTCTCTCTCTCCTTTTTTTTTTCTCATTGCTGTTGCTAGCCATGAGTTCCTTAGGCTCTGCCTCAGCCATGTTCTCAATAATCAGCACAATATGGGGTAAAAGCAGATGAACAGTTTTAGTAAATACAGGTGGAGAAAGATGACAATATTTCCATGGAGATGGGAAGGTTCAATATGAAGTTTAGGCCAATAGAGGGCCTCCCTGGTAGAGAAAGACCACCATTATTGATAACCCTGGCTCAATTGATGTAGACATAGAATATAATCATAGATAATGAGTATTAATTTGGTAATAGGTGTCAAGACCCAGTGATTCTTTTAAATTGTGAACACCTACTGAAATTAAAGAAAGTCTGACCACTAGAGGAGGGGAAAAATGTGACTCCTGAGAGCTAAGTCCTAAAGATAGTGGAACAGTAGAGGCAGAGGCAATTTGAGAATTAGACAGTTGAAGAGAGAACCAAAAGTCAGGGTAGACCCTGCTCTTCATTTTTGGGTTAGGGAGGAACAAGAGAGAGAGTAGGGTGAAGGAAGGGATTTAATCTCTTATCATCATTGGCTGATGATACTACTTGAGACACTTCATCCAAAAGTTTACTGGTTCAGAAAAGTCCAGATAAATGCCAACAATAAAAAGGAAGTACAAATTCTTCAAAAAGACACAGCTACAGAAAAACAGAAGTCAGAAACATCTCCAAAAAGCATGACCCTTGGCAGCAGAGAAGAGAGCCCAGATATAAATTCATAAGAGTGCTATGATATGCCCTGTGAGGAACAGATTTGGGAATCCAACCAAGCAACTTGCCTGACAAAGACATCTTACCAAGTGGGGAGCTTTGTGATGACTATCCAGGAGAGGAAGGATTTTAAAATTGTTTGTCCTTTGTTTTCAAAGAGGACCAATGACATCACAGGATGATATCTTGGCTTGTGTATGAATTAGATTTAAGTGAGTAGAGTTGTACAAGATTGTCAGCCTCAATCTCTATTCCAGTCATAGAAGTCCAGAGGTAGGGCAATAGTCAGAATGACTGGAAACAATGGCTTCACGATGCAGTGGATGACATCAGCATCTTTGATGTTTGACCAAGTCTTAAGTCTTCCATAATGCTTTTTTAATTCAGCCACCTCTATGGTCACTGGAACAAATTGCTCCCATCTGCCCATTCCTCCAAGAGAAACCTTCAAATATTTAAGGTAGATAACCCCCCTAACTCAACAATGGGTTAGCCCATCTACCAAACTGATTATCAGATAAGAGTTGAGTGCCAAGTGGACACTTAAAGTGGATAAACAGCCCTAAAATAGGGTGTATGAGGGGTTAAGGAGGACTAGCACTTCTGTTGTGAAGGATTTTGAAGTACAACAGTACCAAAAAAGTTAGTAGCCTTGACTATATGTATACTCTTTGGCCTCTCATCCCATAGTTGTTAAGTCTGTTAGTGGGAAAGAGGACCAGGGCTTATGGAGGTAATGTTTTATAGCTATGGTTTTACAGTAAATGCTTTTTGCTAAGAGTTAATTGTACCTATTAGTCTACTATTAAGGGAAAGCACAATAATGGGGGCATATCAGCTATATAGTTTTAGGAGTACAGTACCACAAGGTAACTTTAGAACTTATGGATTGACAGTAGGCTTCTAGGGAATGTCCCTGAATGAATGTTAATAATATCATATTTTAATTTAATAAACTTATCTAATATTGTCAATATACATATTTGTTTTGCTTTGCTATGTATATTTTTTACAAGGGAGGATTTTAAATGAGGGGGGTGGATTTAGGGGATGGGAAAACTTATAACATGATTCCCAAAAAGAGAGAAAAGAAAAGATTTTTGAAGTATTTTTAATGTACTAAAGAAAACAGAAGAAATTCAGAGGGAGTCACAGAGAATCATAACAGCTTTGAAACTAATGGGCTGAACTTATTACATACACTTTTTAAAAAGCTACATATAATAAATTCTTAGTTCTGATATAATCTCCCTACTCTGCCTCCCAACAAAATGCATTTTAGGAAAAAGGCATCAATAATTTAAAAAATAACTGTACTCAAGACTCTACTTTTCACTAGTGGGAAGATATGATTGGTGAAGCACAATTTAGCCCCTTGGTTCTAGCAGTAGAATCTGTGCTGAATACTAGTGAATGAGCTAAAGATGGGAGCAGAAGAACAAATTAGCCAGTAGAATTCCCTCCTGGCTCCTGGCATCTTGAAAATTTCAGAAGGGAGGGGTAGAGTGTGCTCTATATAGACTCCATGACATCTTCATTTTCACTAATAGTAGGGCAAGGAAAAATGATCTTATTTGCAGCAGCAAGATCTTAGATTTAATGTCAGGTCAAGAAATCCCAGGCTAAGAAGGACCATCTTCTTTTTGTTTTCAGACACTTATGTCTGATTTTAAGACTGCCCCAAATTCTTCCAGTATCCTTCCCCTCTCCCATATGAAAACTAATAATGGGAAAGACCAATTTCTAATTCTCAAGACAGCTAGCTGGTACAGTGAATATAGTGATGGACCTGGATTCAGGATGGTTCAACTCATCTTCCTGAGTTCAAATCTGCTCACCCACTTCCGAATTGTGTGACCTTATTTACTCCAGTCTCCTTATTTGTCAAATGGCAAGCCATTCAGTATCCTTGCCAAGAAAACCCCAAATGTGGTCACAAAGAGTTGGACATGCAGATCTAAACAATTGGAAAAACATCAATTGCTCTTGAATAGGTAAAGCAAATATAATAACTAAGACAATACTACCTAAACTAATCTATTTATTTAGTGCTATAATAATCAAACTCCCAAGAAACTCTTTTACTGACCTAGAAAAATACCAACAAAATTCAACTGAAAGAACAAAAGGTCAAGAATATCAAGGGAACTAATGAAAAAAAAAAAAATCAAATGAAGGTGGCCTACCTGTACCAGAGCTAAAACTATATTATAAAGCAGCGGTCATCAAAACTATTTGGTATTGGCTAAGAAATAGAGAAGGTGATCAGTGGAATAAGTTAGGTTCATAGAACAAAATTGTCAATGACTATAGCAATCTAGTATTTGACAAACCCAAAGACCTCAGCTTTGGGGATAAGAATTCACTATTTGACAAAAATTGCTGGGAAAATTGGAAACTAGTATAGCAGAAACTAGGCATAGACTCACACCTAACACTGTATACCAAGATAAGGTAAAAATGGGTTCATGATGTAGAAATAAAGAATGATATTATAAATAAATTAGAAGAAAATAGGATAGTTTACCTCTTGGACCTGTGGAGTAAGAAGGAATTTATGAGCAAAGAAGAACTAGAGATCATTACTGATCACAAAATAGATAATTTTGATTATATTAAGTTAAAAAGGTTTTGTACAAACAAAACTAATGCAGACAAGATTAGAAGAGAATCAATAAACTGGGAAAACATTTTTTATATCCAAAGATTCTGATAAAGGCCTCATTTCCAAAAATATATAGAGAATTGACTTAAATTTATAAGAAATCAAGCCATTTTCCAATTGATAAATGGTCAAAGGATATGAATAGACAATTTGCAGATAAAGAAATTGAAACTATTTCTAGTCATATGAAAAGGTACTCCAAATCACTATTGAGCAGAGAAATGCAAATTAAGACAACTCTGAGATACTACTACACATCTGCCAGATTGGCTAAAATAACAGGAAAAGATAATGATGAATATTGGAGGGGATGTGGGAAAACTGGGAAACTGATACATTGCTGGGGGAACTGTGAACAGATCCAACCATTCCGGAGAGCAATTTGGAATTATGCTCAAAAAGTTATCAAACTGTGCATACCCTTTGACCTAGTAGTGTTACTACTGGGATTGTATCCAAAAGAGATCTTAAAGGAGGTAAAAGGACCCATATGTGCAAAAATGTTTGTGGCAGCCCTCTTTTTAGTGGCAAGAAATTAGAAACTGAGTGGATGCCCATCAGTTAGAGAGTGGCTGAATAAGTTATGGTAAATGAATGTTATGGAATATTATTGTTCTGTAAGAAACAAGCAGCAGGATGATTTCAGAGAGGCCTGGAGAGATTTATATGAACTGACGCTAAATGAAATGAGCAGACCAGGAGATCATTATCCACAGCAACAAGAAGATTATATGACGATCAATTCTGATGGACATGGCTCTCTTCACAATGAGTTGATTCAAACCAGTTCCAATTGTCCAGTAATGAAGACAGCCATCTACACCCAGAGAGAGGACTATGGGAGCCAACTATGGACCACAACGTAGCATTTCCATTCTTTCTGTTATTGTTTGCTTGCATTTTTGTTTTCCTTCTCAGTTTTTTTTCTTTCTAGATCCAATTTTTCTTGTGCAGCAAGATAACTGTATAAATATGTATACATATATTGGATTGAACATATTTAACATGTATTGGACTACCTGACATCTAGGGGAGAGGGTGGGGGAAAGGAGGGGAAAATTTGGAACAGAAGATTTTTCCAAGGGTCAATGTTGAAAAAATTATCCATGCATATGTTTTGCAAATAAAAAGAATAATAATAAAAAAAGTTTTAAAGAGTTGGATATGGCTGAAATGACTCAACACAAAAAAAAAAAAAAAAAAAAAACAAATCTGAATTAGTGAGTCTTTCTGTCCTGGAAGCCTTTAATAACATCTGAGACAGTGTGGTATAAAGGACATTAGATCTGGAGGAAGAAGTCCTGGATTCCTGGCTCTGTTGCTTCCTGCTTGTGTGGCCTTAGTTTTCTAATCTATCAAAGGTTGCTCTCTTTGTCTATGTAATGTTCATATAACATCATCATATAGTATAAATAAATATTATATAATTCATAAATAAATATTATTATATATTATTGTATTTTTCATAAATAATAAAAAAGCCACATAATCATCATCATTCTTACTAGAGGCAGAGGAATGGTGAATTGATTTCTCTCAATCCCTGTCAATCTGAGACTTCTAGATTGATTTGAAAAAGCAAAGGCATCCCAAGCCTTCCACTCTTACCTCTAGTTTATTCATTGTTTTTCTTTAACCACTCTTTCCCCTCTCTCCCGCTTCTGCCCTCACTCATATACTGCATTTGCTTCTTTACCAGAGCTCTATTAAGGACAGGCAGCTCTCTTAAATTGGCAGTTCCCTCATTGTCTTCCCTCCCCCATTAGAGGTGCCATATGTCAATGTCATGAATAGGCATGAGATTCCAGCTCAGGAGCTTCTGGGGAGAGTGGGAGAAAAACAGCTGTCAATCACTCTCCAAAAAGGGTATGGCCTTTGGAGGACAATAGGGAAAGAAGAAAAGCCCCAACTAGGAGTTTCAGGTTTAGGGCAAATTTAGTTGATGGTGAGACTTTCAGAGAATAATATATCTGGGTCATGTATTCCGGGAGACCCCAGGAGCAGGTGAGCTTAGGTGGAAGAGAGGATCTTAATCCTAACTCACTTAGTGTAAGCTAGTAAAATGAGGAACTGAAGAGAGAAAGATTACTCATGTGGGCACCCTGAGGCAAAGCACTGATTGCCCAGCCCTAGTTAAGGTTCTGATGGGAAGGAGCATGCCAGTGATAGACCTGCCAGAGAGGCCTTCTAAGAGCTTATTTTTAAAGGACTAGATTCCCTAAACCCAACTGCTACCCTAAGCAGAAAGGGTTATTCCTGTTATCTGCCAATATAAGATTGACTCCTCCATTAAGTCTTCCCTGATTCATACCATAACATCAGATATTTAAAATACATTGACTTGTTTTAGATCCCCCCATTCTTCTTTTTTATTAATTCACTATAAGGAGGAAGAGAGACAGGCAGAAAGAGAGAGAGGGAGAGAAGGAAGGAGAAGGGGGGGGAAAGGAGGGGGAAGAGGAAGAAGAGAAGGAAGGAAGGAAGGAAGGAAGAAGGAAGGAAGGAGGAAGGAAGGAAGGAAGGAAAGAAGGAAGGAAGGAAGGAAGGAAGGAAGAGGAAGAAGAGGAGGAGGAGGAGGAGGAAGAAGAAGAAGAAGAAGAAGAAGAAGAAGAAGAAGAAGAAGAAGAAGAAGAAGAAGAAGAAGAAGAAGAAGAAGAAGAAGAAAAGAATTTTTTTTTTAAATTCTACTAGATACTGATCTGAGAGACAATGCGCCATATAGAATTTGGAACAGTAAGACTGATTCTGCCTCTTGCTTTCTATGGGACTTTGGGCAATCATTAATTTCCTCCTCTATAAAATGAGGTCATAGGGCTGGGGGATCTCCAAGGTCCCTCAAAGTTCAAAATCCTATGATACAGTCTCTGTTATGCTATGTATCTCCCCAGCATTTTGGAAGTGAGCTTGTAACCTGATCAAACTAAGTCTCTTACCTGCACCAAATACAAGAGAGACAAGAAAACTTAGAGATCATTGAATCTAACTTTCATTTTCCAGAGGTCAACTGAGACCCTGAGAAGGAAAACAGTGATGTAAATTCTCACAGCCCAGGTGTCACACAGTTGGGATTTTAATCTGTGTCTATTGTCTTCAAATCTAAGGGCTTTTCCATTTCACCACACTTCCATGTATGAACCCCTGTTATTTTATTTTAGTTTTGAATTCGGTAACCCTACTTTCCTCCCCAGAAGAGCATCACAAGGAACATGGCATTTTTTTCTAGGAAGGAGGGAGCAGTAGGGTTCTGAGGCCGTGGCTACTCTACCTGAGAGTCTGACATAGTAGGGATGTTTTTTAACCAACTTCATTTCGGAGGTGAGTAGGTGGATGAAGAGGAGAGACAGACCATGCTGCTGAATAAGATAGCTGCCTGCTGAGTGTCAATCAGTGGAGGAAAGGAAATGCCATTGCTGACTGTTGCTTGGCTCAGATTATTTGGGGAAGAAGGGGGACAGCACTAAGCATGCAATTTCTCCTTCATTAATAAATCTGCCAAGAATTTTAAAACTAGCTCCTGACACTCATCCGATTAACCACTTCAGGTTAATTGGCTACCCACTCCCTGCCGGCAAAACAGATACGAGCTGACATTTCCCCAGACAGCTAATTGATACCTAAGCAATTTGTCATGGAGACCTCGTTATATGTCAGTTGGCTCCCCTAAGCCGCTAGCTTCTGTGCCCCAGAAATGAGGCTGGAGAGTTAATCATGGAGCCTTAATCACATTGTCCCCCGCTGGCAATAGAATGGAATTATCTGGAGACAGATTGATCACTGTCTAGAAAAACTGAAGGTCTCCCAACTCCTTGGGGTAGAGGAAAAAAGCCTCAATGCCTCTTCCTCAAAAGGATTCTGAATTGTGAAGACAGGTCTTAGTTTCATTAACTGTAAAATGGGAAGAAGAATCTCCATTCTAACTCACCCTACAAGAGCTGTTGAGAAGCAGCTGAATTGTAGATGTTAAAATGGTTTTTAAAAGAAATACCATAAATATACAAGCAGTTATTATTATAGTTTTTTAAATCCCCAAAAAACATTTCCCCAGCCTACTGAAAGTCTGGGGTGGGCCTCTCCACCCCTCTCCCCCAGAAGACAATAGGGGCATGTTCATAGGATTTAAAGCTGAAAAAGAAATTGGAAATTGCTGGATTGCCTTCATTTTACAATTGAGGGACTCAAGGCCTGGTGACTAAGTTTATACAAGTAGCTCTTTGTATCCCATTTAGTCGCATCTGCCCCTATTTGAGTGTGACACTGATAACTTGCATTATTTGCAGAGAGTAGCAGCAGCCCAAATCTTGGGATCCTCCCTTAGTAGTCTTGTTCCCTGGAGACTTTGGCCATCTCACATGGGATGAGCTGCTCTACCTCATTTTCAACATCTTAGCAGTGAGAGCTCTGACATTCTTGAAGGATGTAAGGGGTTGATTTCCAGTCAACCTCAAGAGGCTAATCCCTTTTGGGAACTGTAGAATTTGAAGACAAAAGTAATAAATACATAATAAGGCTGGAAAGGTCAAGTGCGACCAGGTTGTAAAGATCTCCAATTGCCAAATTAACCTTCCTGGGCTAATTTCATTTGTTGCCTATGAACCTCTACACTGGCTATCCCTCTGAAATATTAAAAAAGCTCAAGAGACATGAGCAATTAATAATTTTATTAATACTGCTAATATTTTATTAATAAAAGGAATGGTCATTTGGATGTCTCTCTCTTGAACCAAAGTCAACTCAGAAGTGGGCTCACAATTTATATGCCTTTGGAAGAGTGTCAATCCAGAGGATGGCAATCAACTCTAATTGGTTAACAATGAAAGAATGAATATTATAATGATAGGTGGACCCATTCTAATGAAAGGGAGGAGGTTACTTCTAAATTGCCCAGCTTTGGGCAATAATCAAAAAGTTTATCCCCACCCAAACCTGCACAAGGGGCTTTCCATCTTAGATTAAATTCCTTGTAAAGTTGGGTGGGGTCCGACCAAGACTGAGGAGAGGATTAACTTAGTCTCATTATTACTAATGTCCTTCAGAAACTGAATTTTGAAATGAGGACTTTAGAAAAGGGGGAACTGGGGATCTGTCCAAAACATTGATTACTAATAACCATTTCTCTCATCACCATGCCTAGAATAAGTTCATCCCACTTTATCTCAGTCTCTCAGAATCCCTGATTTCCTTCAAGAGTCAGCTCAAACCCTCCTTTCACAAATGTTCTTTACATGTTGTCTCTACTTTTAGAATGTAAGTTCCTTGAGGTCAAGGCTGTTTCATTTTTGTCTTTGCATCCCCAACATATAATTCCTGACTCATAGTAGGTGCTTATTGAGCAATTCAAATGATTGGGAACCCTATATATCTTTAGGTCTTAAGTTTGATTTTTTTAAAGATACCACACTTATCCTAGAGTGAAACCCAGAATCTTTGGAGGATCCTAGACCACTGACTATATTTTGGGTTTTAGTTTCTATAGTTTCATCTATAAGAGGAAAAAAAAAACTTATTTTAATAAGTATTTCCAGTTCTCTTAATCTAACATTTCCTGGGGAAATATTGAGTTCCCTGGAAATAGTTCCTAGAGAGCTCCCAAGAAGATCCTGGAGGAATGTAGGGTGTTGTTATTCTATTTTTAGGGCTCAGGAACAACCCCTTCATACGAATATTGGGACAGCCTGCTATGCTGTTCATCGGATAAATCTATTTCTCAAATGGTCTCTCTCACTCAAGGAAAGAAACCCTTGTCTTATCATCTCCACATCACACTGTCTTGAAACCAATATTCTTACATTCCCCTTTTCCTTACCAGAATCTTGGCATCCTACCCAGGATCTTAGGCTCTGATTTTTTACTTTATCTTGCCCAAACATAGGCTTCCATACCATTGTTTAGACAGTTCCATAAATGCCCCTCATTTTTTCTGCTCACCTTTGGGTGTTGTTTTTCTCATTTGCTTAATATTTATACCCCCTAGAATCTTCTTAGCACTGTGACTGGCATTTAGGAAACATTATCTAGCTATCTATATCTATGTCTGTCTGTGTCTATGTCTGCTTATCTATCTATGTCTATGTCTGTCTACCCATCTACCCATCTATCCTATTTATCTATCTATGTCTGTTTAGCCATCTATCCATCTTTGCATCATAAGCTCTAAGACAATATGGTATGGTACAAAGAGCACAAAATTCGGAATTGGAGGATCCAAGGTTTGAATCTTGGCTCTTCCCTATACTACCTGTGTGAACTAAAAAAGAAAATTTATCTCTTCTGGACCTCACTCTTCTCATCTGAAAAATAAGAAGGTTGGACTAAATAAGGTCCTATTAAGCTCAAAATTTATATAAATCCACACTTAAAGGAGAAGTTAGCTGGCATAGTGGACGGAGTGATAGTCCTGGAATCAGGAAGTCTCACTTTCTGAATTAAATTTGGCTTTATACATTTACTGTATGATCCTAAGCCAAAATTTCTCCTTTTTTCTGGAATCCCTAAGGTAAAATTGGAACAAGGACTTAATTCTTACTCAGCCTTAATCATTAAATGGGTGCAGACTGAGTCAAACCTATTAGACCTATTAGAGATCTTAGCTTAAAAAAGCCAAGGTCTCCCACTATATTCAAGGCTATTTCCAGTCGTGCTGATCTCTATCTGGCCACTGCACCCAGATGGCTCTGGAAAGGAAAGTGAAGCTGGTGACCTTGCACAGCCCTCCCTCACCTCAAATTCTTTTCTTTTCTTTTCTTTTTTTTGCACCTCATGGTATCACTTCCTTGAAAGACAAACAATAACAAGGATCCTGAGCAAGTCACTTGACCTTGTTTGGCTCAGTTTTTTCATCTGTAAAATGAGCTAGAGAAGGAAAAGGCAATTAGGAAGATCCAAGATCTAGTATCTTTGCCAAGAAAACCTTAGAATCATGAAAAGTCAGTCATGATTAAACAACAATGAAGGCAAAGACATTCAAGATTCTACCACTTACTTTTGTCAATTCAATTTCTCTGAGTCTCAGTTTCTTCATATATAAAAGAGATTATATAGCTAAAGTCTCTTGTAATAAGTAATAATAATATCTAACATTAATATAGCATTTTAAGATTTGCAAAACACTTTAATCCTTACAATCACCCTTATCATACCCATTTTATATCTGAGAAAACTGAGGCAGAAGGAAGTTAAATGTCTTTTCTAGGGTCACCTAGCTAGTGTCTAGGCCAGACTTGAACTCAGGTTTTTCTAACTCAAAGTTCAGCCTGCTATGCTTTATGCCATTTGTTCCTGTTCTAGTATGGGATGTGGAGAGAACTATTTGGAGACAGTTCTTAACCCCTGGATGTTGCCAGGATGTGCTTTCAGTGAGGGGAAAAGAAGGCCTGCTCTTCTCTACCAACATAATGATGGTAGGGCCATGACTCCCCTTATGAAGCAGATTCAACAATTGAGTTTATGTAGGAGTTCCTACCTTCGCCTCTCATGTGTTTCCTTCCTTTAGCATAGATCTTGTAAGGATCGAAAGATCTAGAAATGGCAGCCAGTATCTTTTCCCTGAGTAGTAAAGGAGAAGGGAGTACTTTGACAGTAAGAGGAATGATCTGGCACCAGGGGAAAAGTAGACATTACAGAGAGAGCTCCAGAAAGATCAAATGTGGCTAGTTGGACAATGTTGAATGCCCTTCTCTACCCTTTTTCTAGCTCTACTTTATATTTGGGCTTCTCCTATTAGAGAGTAAGTTTCTTGAGAGAAGGATCAATCCTTTCTTGTTTTTATATGTCTAACACTTAGCATGGTGACTAGCATGCAGTAAGTGCTTAATAAATGCTCTTTTAGTACAAAGGTGAAATGGCTACTTAGCAGACTTGCAAAAATTATCTTATGTCCCAGTAAAGCTTGATTATTATTAGCATCCTAGCTGACTATATAAGTAGTAATAAATTAAGCTACTGAATTATATTCTAATTCCATAATGTAACTATGCTTGTTTTGTTTTTTTTTTAATGATTATCATTGCTTTTATCAAGTAGGAATAAATCATCTATCCTATACTCAAGGCAGCTGGGCAACACAGTGCCAGGCCTGGAGTCAGGAGGATCATTGTTCACATCAGGTTTCAGACATTGATCAAATCACTTAACCCTATTTATTTCAGTTTCCTCAATTGTCATATAAGTCAGAAAAGGAAATGGCAAACCACTTCAGTATCCTTGCCAAGAAAAACCCAAATAGAGTCACAGAGAGTCACTAGTGATAAAACAATAGATCACAAATGATAAGAAATAATTCAAATCATATTTGCACAGTAGCCACGTCTTTTATTTCCTCTTTTTTGGGGGAAACCCTAGACCACAGCTAAAAGTAGAATCTTTCTTGTTGTAAATATGGCAGAGAGAGAGAGAGAGAGAGAGAAAAAGAGAGAGAGAGAGAAAAAGAGAGAGAGAGAGAGAGAGAGAGAGACAGAGAGAGAGAGAAAAAGAGAGAGGAGAGAGACAGAGAGAGAGAGAGAGGAGAGAGACAGAAAGACAGAAGAGAGATAGAAAGAGGAGGGAGGAAAGGGGGGGAGAGAGAGAGAGGGAAAGAGGAAGATGGAGATTTAAGGAAGAGAAAGAAGAAGAGGGAGGAAAGGAAAAGGGAGAGGGAGAACAGAGGGAGAGGGAAAGAAGGAGACAGGAGGAAACAAAGACACAGAGGGAAAGAGAGGTGGGGGGATGGAGGGAGGTTCTATTTTCACCATTGCTTCATCATTCTTTCTAGCTCAGAGCTCTATCTTCTGATCATACTTTATCCATGGACATCTCTGGTCCCCCCGGAGGTGCTGCCCTCCCAATTAGCCCAGTCCCCATTCTTTTACTGAGAAATCAGGCTCCAAATGAATCCCAGGGCAAACCACAAGGTCTACATAAAAGCTAAGGGCTGGTCCTAGTTGCCCTAGGGATACACTGAGTCTGATTGCCTTTAGCCTCCTTTCTAGAAGAGGATGCTATAAAGAAAAGATACCATTTGAAAAAGAGATCTGCTCTTCCAGTCATATTTCAGTCCCATCTGATATTTTTCTTTACTTAGTTCTAAGTAGAGGCCACATCCCAGAGCTGCAAAGAATGGCTAACAGCCCTATTTGTAGTAGCAAGAGACTGGAAACTGAATGGCTGCCCATCAATTGGAGACTGGCTGATTAAGTTATGGTATATGAATATTATGGAATATAATTGTTCTGTAAGAAATGACCAGCAGGATGATTTCAGAGAAGTCTGGAGAGACTTACATGAACTGATGCTGAGTGAAATGAGTAGAACCAGATCATTATACACAGTAACAGCAAAATTATATGATGATCAATTCTGATAGACATGGCTCTCTTCAACAATGAGATGTTTCAAGGCAATTTCAATCTATGCAAACTCAATGTGGATGAAGGCATAGTATCTTTACCTTTTTGTTGTTTGCTTGCTTGCTTTTTTTCTTCTTCATGGTTTTTCCCCCTTTTGATCTGATTTTTCTTGCACAACATGACAAATATGGAAATATGTTTAGAAGAATTGCACATGTTTAACTTTAAAAGAAAAGAAGTTTATTATTGAGCAAAAACACTTTCCTCTCTGGATCTCTTTCTTCATTTGTAAAATGAGAAGTTTGGATCTCATGATGACTTTTAAGGTTCTTTCTAGTGTTAGCTAGCAACTGAGATGATTGAAACAACCAAGAAGGCAGAAGTCATTATTCTAAATGCAGATTTGTAGCTTTTGAGAGAAGGGCAGCAGTGGTGTGGGTTTGAAATTAGAAGACTCAGGTTTGAATCCTGAGTCAGAGATTTATCTCTGTCTCTAAGACTTGCTACCCCCTCATTTATAAAATGAAGTGGCTATATTAAATGACCTCTCCATCTTCACTGATTTCATGGCTATGTATACCCTAGCAAAGAGCATGGTGGATCCTAGCAGCCTCCCTTCTTGTCTATTCCCGCAGCATCATTCCCTACTGGCAGTGGCAGGATCTGGAAATGGTTCTCCCATGCAAGTCCACCATACAATGTTTACTGATTTTCAGATAGCTCTCCTTGTTTTACAACTTCCCCTCTAGTTCAGTCAATTAGTCATTCAGTAAGCATTTAATTAACCTCTTACTGTGAGCCAGACACTGTGCTAAGTGAGCACCTTGGATACAAAGAATGGCAAAAATATACCCTGCCCTTGAGGAGGAGTTCAACATTCTTGTCATTCATTCTAATAGGAAAAGGGGAGAGAGAAACAACATATAAAAACCATAAATGTGCAAGACACATGCGGGGGTAAATTTGAAGTAAGCTCAGAGAGAAGGCCCTAGGAAGTCCTGGCTTCCCACTTCTGATTCAGATCTTGTACATTTATCTACCAAGGAAACGCTGGTTATTGACCTGGCTCAGCTTGTAATTTCTTTCTTGGACGCTGATTTGTACCTCGCCTCTCTTTCCCCAGGAGGGTCTTTTTTCTCTCCAGACTTGTTTGTCACCCTAATCACTGGCATGTGTGGGTCTCTGGTGGATGCAACATCACCCCATCACATTACCAGCAGCTTCTGTTTATCAGCTCTGGCATGGCAGCTGCATCCCTCCCACTCCCCACCAACGTCCCCATCTCCCCTGCTCCTCAGAGAGAACAGGCTGGCCCTGTGTGTTGGGAACAAAATAAGATAAGTTTTTTCTTTCAATCAAGGGAGGTGAAATTGGGATAGAGTGGTCTGAGTTTTCCATCATCATTGATAGCACCTCTCTTAATTACCATGAGCGCTATTCATTTCTGTGTCAGAGCTGCACCCAGAATTTGCCAATAATTAATAAGTCCTTAAAACTTGTAGCCAGGTTTGCTCAGGGAAGTCTGACAATGATGGGCTTTGAGTGCAAGGGAAGGGAAGTGGGGAAGGAATCACAAGCCAGGGAGAAACTTGAGCAAATGCCCTTAGGGAAAGTAATAGCATAAGAGAAGTCAACTACCCTACCTGTCTCTCTTGGCAGTATCTCCTGATTTAAGAATCTAGAATAAGTAGAATTGCAGCTTCCTTGGAAGAAGGTTTCTTTGGGGAACCCTGGGGAGTGACTGGCCTTTCCCATGTACATTTTGCTTGGGCAGAGCTCCTGGTCACTCTGTCAAATGGTCTGGTCTCCTGAGCATAAATTTATTTTATTCTAAAATCCTGGCCTGGCTGATGAAGCAGATGTGAGCTGAGGAATAGAATGTCGGGGGCTGTGGATAGCCAGGCCTGACCTGAGCCCACAAGACATGAATGTGAACTGGTTCTTAAGGGGCCTCCCTATCTATAACTTTATCAATGGCAAGGTGACCACTTAAGGATTTTAGAGGGGACAAAGGAGCTTAGTCCACAGAACTGGTGTGTTTCAGAAGGGTTAGATTTGAAGTCCAAAGACTTGAATTCAAATCCTGCCTCTTCTACTTACCAGCTGTGCAACTTTAACGAATTTACTCTGTGCTAGAATTTTTTCATCTGTTAAATGAGATGTTAATTAGAAGGTCTTTCAATTCTAACTCAATAACCCTAAGAATCATCCACCTGAGCACTCTGGATCCTAAGGAACAAGTATTTACTAAATGCCTACTATGTGTTGGGCACTCTACCAAAAGCTTTACAAATATCATCTTACCTGATCCTCAGGTCTATTCTAGCCCCCTCATTTTAGGGATGATGAAACTGAGGTCTTGAAGTAGCAGACCTCATAAAAGTGAGATGATGTTCTAAATCTAGAACAGTCTCATTTGGGGACAGAATAGGAGTGGTTTAGTGTTGTTTTTGTTCAGTTGTTTTCAACTCTTTGTAGCCAAAGAGATACTGGCAGAGATACTGAAGTGATTTGCCATTTTCTTCTCCAGCTCATTTTACAGATCAAGAAATTGAAGCAAAAGGTGTCACACAGTAAATGTCATCAGATTTGAACTTAGGAAGATGAGTCATCCTGACTCCAGGCCTGGCATTCTAGCCACTGAACCTGGCTGCCCTTTATTGAACCTAAGGAACCAAGGGCCAACCTGATCCCAGGGAACTTAAGCTAGAGAACAGCTTACCCATTTTGGGTGTATTGGTCAAGCTGTCCTAGATAATAGAATATACATTCACTTCAAGTGTTTTCAGTCTTACTGATGATATTTCCTGTATACTACCTTCTTCCCTTTTCTTAGGAGGCAATATTGGAAAAGAGAGTTGATTCCAAGACAGAAAACCTGTATCTAAGTCCCAGTCTTACATTTATTGACTTCATGATTTTGCTCATTTTCTGTCTGAGCCTCAGTAAATCTGAGATTCAGTTGATGATGTATAATTTTCATCATCATCATGTTATTCAGTACTAGAGAAATATAAGTAATTGTGCTTAATAGGAAATTTGCCATTGTGGTCTGAAACACATAGTGGCAGAGAGAGGTAAGATGGAAAAGAGGAAGTGGGAGCCAAAAGGGAGAAAGATAATTAGCTATCAGGATGGTAGATTTCCAAACTCAGAGAGGCAAGCAAATTTAGCTTAGAAAACTGGCTTTTTGGTATCCTTATCCAGGTTTAAATACAACAGTAAGGGAGGTAGTCCTTACAAGCTAAATGGTACTATGGCTAGAGTACTGGAGTTAGAGCCAGGAAGACCTGAGTTCAAATCCAACCTCAGATACTTTCTAGTTGTGTGACCCCAGCACATCACTTAACTTCTGTCTGTTTCATTTTCCTTGTAAAATGGAGATAATAATAATATCTCAAATAAGATCATACTTAGCACACTATTTGGAAAATACTAGGTACTTAATAAATTCTTGTCTAAAAACAAAACACGATCACCACAGCAACAGGACTGGGCCAGAAGTAAAGGTTCTTTGGGTAAGTTCTGTTTTTATTGTTATTTGTCCTGTCTTTTCAGAGAAGATCAATTATATCACAGGCAATGTCTTAACTCATGTGTGAACTGGATTTAGGTGAGGTAGAATTGTACCAAGTCATCAATATCATTCTCTCTTCTTGAGTCATCCTAGCCCACTAGTCAGACAAAAGTCAAGATGAGTGGTGATGGTCTGGGGTAGTCTGCAGTGGATGATGTTGGTGTTTTCCATATCTGACCAAGCTCTACAGTACTTGCTTCAGCTGCCTTCATGGCCATTGGAACTAATTGTTCTTATCTCCTATTATACAGGGGAAAATGCTTGGGTAAATATCCCCCTAACTCACATGGGTTTGAGGCTGGTCAGTTATCCTCAGCTAGGTTTATTCCAACCACTTGAATGGCTTGCTGAACTGTGGAGCCACCACTGAGAGTTGGGTGAATCAGGTGGACCCCAAGATGGTCCTGAAAAAGCCTCAGCAACACCACAGATGCTAGTTCTCCTGAATACACCATACACCTTTGATAGCTTTTAAGAAGGACCTGAGTCTCCAAGAAACTAATATAATCTGCAGGGCCCACATTTTTACAGCAAAACCTTTATAGAGGTTTTATAGAGGGCTCATAGCTTTTGGATCCTCTGGGACTCAAGTAGCCAAGTGATACATGAGATATGACAAGTGCCACAGGCTGGATATCCTGGGAGGCAAAGAACTGTGGCTCTAATTGTATAAATTGGAATCATAGTGAAATGACTAAAGAATCTAGCAGTGGCCCAAGCTCAAAAATCCTGAAGGACTCTTACTGCTAATGATATTGCCAGATAGAGACAGCATGATGGCATATTAGAAAGAACATTATTGAATTTGAAGTCAATTTGAAGAGTAAAGCCTAGCTCTACTACTAAGTCTAGACTAGCTGTGTAATCTCAAACAAATCACTTCTTTCCATTTTCCTTCTCTTTAAAATGAAGGGATTTTGCTTCAGAGTGAAGGATTTTGGATATGGAAAATTACATATAAAATCAGATTTTTTTTAATATGGTGACTAGTTTTACTGAACTTTTTTTTCTTTCTTATCCTCTTGGAAAAGACAGAAGAGGAATTCAATGAGAAATATAATTCGTAGAAAAAATAAGTTATCAATAAAACTTGACTTAAAAAAAAAACAATTAATTGATGGGGTTGAAATGTGAACCTCTAAAGTTACCATCAGGCAACTAACTAGGTGGTACGAAGAATAGAGTTCGAAACTTGGAGTCAGAAAGACATCTTACTGACTTCAAAACTTTCTCAGACACTTACTAGCTGTGTGACCTTGGGCATGTCACTTAACCCCATTTACCTCAGTTTCCTCATTTACAAGATGAGCTGGAGAAGGAAATGGCAAACTACTCTAGTATCTTTGCCAAGAAAAAAACAAATATTATCACAAAGAGTAGGATACAATTAAAACAACTCAACAATAACAAAAAAAAGTTACCAGCTCTAAATCCAGAGTAGCAAAAGGAGTTGTAGCTAAAAGAAAATGAAGTCTAGAAGTGTATGTACTAAGAGAGATTCTCCCCAAGATCTCCATCATTTCTGTTTCTCAGCAAGAATATATACCCCAGAAAAATAGGGAACCATGGTACCAAAACTACTTTTCCAATAACAACACTCTCAATAACATTCCAAGAAGAGAATCAACCAATCACAACCACTGTCACAAAATGAATGAATGAAAGAGGCCAAGAATCAAAACTCATTTTCCCATATCCAGAATTCCATTTCTCCCATCTGTGCCTTTGCATAAATGGTGCTTCATGTCAAGAATCAAGAATCAGGAAATCAGGAGTCTAAGCCTTGAGATAAAAGGAAAAAAAAGGCAAAAAAAACTGCTCATGCTCACTACTCTCAAGTAATTTATATTAAAATAACGGGAGATAATGTACACATAAACTGATACATAGAAATAAAGAATAGATGGAAGGTTGTCTTAAAGAAGGATCTAGTAGTTGGTCATTTTGAGAAAAGACTGTAGAAAGTGACTTTAAGCTGAGTCTTGAAGGAAGCCATGAGTTCTAGAAAGAGAAGTAGGGATGTAGAGCATTCCACATATAGGAGACAACCAAGACAAAGGCAGTGTCCTCTGTGAAGGACAGTGAGAAGACTAACATAAAGTGAATAAAGGGGAATAAACTGGAAAAAGACTGGAAAAGAGAAAGGAGCCATATTGTGAGGAATTTTAAATGTCAAACAGGCCTTTTATAGTTGATTCTGTAGGTGAGAGGTACCAGAGTTTTTAGGGATGGAGGAAGAATATAGGGACTTATATGATCATGTCTACACTTTAGAAAAATCACTTTGACAATTAATCAGAGCATGAATTGCAGTGGGGAACAAAACATGAGGAGAAAGACCAATTAAAAGACAATTAGATAATTTAAGAGATATGATATGGACATGAACTACGATGGTGACTGGAAAGAAGAGAGTATATGTGAGAAATGTTGTAAAGGTAAAAATGACAAGATTTGGCAACTTATTAGAATGTTCGATGAATGAAAGTGATGAGTCAGAGATGATATCAAGGTTGTGAAACTTGGTAAGTAGGATGATGGTGGTCCCCTCAATAGTAATAGAGAAATTTAGAAGAGGAATGGTTTTGAAGGGTAAAATAATGAGTTCTGTTTTGAACTTATAAAGTTTGAGATGACTATGAGAAATATAATTAGAAATGTCTTACAGGCAGCTGGCAATATGGGAATGGAGCTCAGGAGAAAAATAGCACTGAATATATATAGATTTAGGGATCACCTTCATTGATATTATCATTGAACCCATGAGAGTTGGTGAGGTAGATAATAATAATGACAATAATGAAGATAACATTTATATAGCATCTATTAAGTGCAGGCACTTTGGGTAGCATCTAACAAATATTATCTGAATTGATTCTCACAACTCTGAGAGAGAGAGAGAGGCTATTATTATCTTCATTGTATTGATGAGGAAACTGAGTCAGACAGAGTCCAAGTAACTTGGTCAGCAATTGTCACACAGAAATAAGTGTAGAGAGAAAAGCTAAGTGAGCCCAGGACAAGGTTAGTGAGTGCACCATAGTTAGAGATCCAGAAAAGGAGATTGAGAAGGAGCAATCATCCAGGGAAGAGGAAAAGCAAGAGGGGGTGTCACAAAAGGGAGAATATCCAGGAGGAAACAAGACACTATTTGTTAGATTTAGCAATTAAGAAATCATTGCTAGGAAGAAAGCAGTTTCAGATGCATGAAAAGGTCAGTAGTTAGTAGAGGGTTTAGAACAAAGTTACAGAACAGGACATAGAATCACTGAATATAGACGACTTTTTCAGGTAGTTCTACTAAAAAAAGGATGAGAGATATAGGATAACTATCCTTTCCTCTTGAAATTATTTTGTATTATTATTTATTTATTGTGACAAAGGCATTGAGTGTGCTCAGATTTACCCTTCCTGATGGGTTAAATAAAGAATGCACAGATATTTGCTGCCTGATGTTAATCCACTAACTGGGACTTTAGGGACTATGTGTATGACTGAAGAGTTTGTAGTATGTGATGACAAAGCATTCTGCATTTGGTTCCTGAACTGCAAGAAGTGATGATTCGGAGGTTACTGAGCTGAAACTGAGTAGTTGTACAAAAGGCATGACCTATCCCTCCATCACTCTCTTTAGCTATGAATGAATTGTCTCCTGAAAATAGGGTGGAGGACAGGCAGCTATCCTGTCTCCTACTCAGCCATGACAGCTATGATCACTCTCTATTTCTTTGTATTTATCTTTTCCTAATAATAGATAAATAAATATGCTAAGAAAGTGCCCAGGCAATGAGCTCGTGAGTTCTGAAAGGTCTGAATGTCTGCCCCTGTGACAGTGGTAGCATCCATTGGCATGGCATTGGCTAATGGAAGAGAAATCACCTGAATTATGAGCAGAGAAACTTTCTAAGAATAGATTACTTCAGAAAGAAATCATGGAGGAGAGATGTACCCACTATAGTTTATAAGGGCACAGAGCCTCAGAGCCAGGCAAAGAACTATAACTAAGGAGAGCTGCATAAGTATTTTACAAAGGGATTTCTTCCAAAGTCAGGAGTTTTAAATTATCCCTTTGTCACACATGTTCTCTATAAGTAGTTTCACTACCATTGTGTTCAATATTTGTTCCCACCTTCTCCCCCAATTGCATTGTGAGATTTGTGTACACACAGGATTTGAGGGGAATATTTTATACCAACTTTTCTTAGGCTGCCCTCTAAGTAAATGACTTTTTATAAAAACTGAGACTCCAGGCTGATTGTTAATAGGGAGCACACTGGTGGGGATGTGTTAAAAGCACAACTCATTAAGATTATCCTTAAAATCATGTAAGAAGAGCAATAACATTTGCCCTCTAGCAACCCCAAACCTTGAGTGTTTTTGCAAACTTAGGGAGTGGCCCTAGAGGGGATGCTACATATATTTTGTATTTACTTATTATATTCCCTTCCAAACTATCAAGGACAAAAAAAATTGAATTTTTGTCTTTCTATTCCTAGGACTTAGTTTTATGTACAAAGTGGGTGCTTAATACATGTTTGTTGAATTGAAATGATGAGATTTGGAGGAAGGTCAGTCTAGTGGATTTCTGCATTGCTTTTTCTCTTTGTGAAAACTGGAAGAGTCTGGGTGATCCCATTGGGAAAATGAATCATGAAGCCTTTGGACACAAGGCTATGCCAGATATTTGTTCCCAATAGAAACAAAGTTGTACGAGTGGACAGAAGATGTTGAGATTTTTTGTGTGGGCACATATATATGCCTTTTCTCTCTGCTTTTTCCTTTTCTGTCCTTAAGGGATCCCCCTGTCAACCATTTCAGCACAGGGAGCTGCAACTTCCTATTTGCCACATAGGCTGCAGATCTGGGGAATGGAATTTCTTATGGACTTTAGCCTTCACCTGCAGCAATCTCAAGAACTGCTGGTAGAACTGTGTGCTTCTCTCAGATTTAAAGAAGAGATGAAAGCTGTTGAAATGATGGAAATCAGCCTTGCCTATGGGGATTCCAGAGTTCCAGCAACTGTCAGGTCCTCATGGAACAAAGAGAAATACTGAACCAGAGGTGGGGAGAGAGACCTTTCTCCTCATTCTACTGTAGCATTGCTGTTTAAATTCTGAGGTCCTTCCGGGGTTAAAGTTCAACACACACAGACAGAGAGAGACACACAGACTCACGCACACACTCTGAAGGTGTTTGAGAGGAGTTGAAAGATGGCTGGAATACAGTCCAAGCAAAAGCACTGTCATTATTTCTGTAGAGACTGTTCTGATTTCACTCTTTCAGAGTAAGCATGGTTACTTCATTCCCTCAGGGTTTTACCAGTACCATGAAGGGTTGGGGGGGGGGTCTCCTTCTCTAATACTATCAGCATGATTTCCCCTCTCCCCAAATATTAACTGTCAATGCCCTGGTTCTATTTAACTCACTAATATCACTTTACTTTCGCAAAAGGGTATTTATGAGTTATCGAGGTGACGCTAGTAGATAGAAAAAGAGACCTGCCTCAGTTTCCTTATCTGTAAAAGGAAGATAATAACAGCACCCACCTCACACGGTTATCATGAGGATTAAATGAAATAGCTGTAAAGTGCTTAGCAGAGTACCTGGCACATTATTGTTATAAATATTACTTCCAAAATTTGGCTAGAACAGAAGCACAAACATTTCATCTTAACATTTCAGGAACACATTTTCCCCTGTAGGCTCAAGACTTACCTCACTTTCTATACTCTATTGGTTCCATCAAGTTCATACCCCAACATAGTATTGCTTCTGGATGAATCCTTGCCTTAATTATCTTGGGCTGGGTCCTTAAGATACTTTATTTCCCCTTGAGGCATTGATGCTGGAATGGATACAAAACCTTCCAGATCTCTTGATGTTCTCCTGACCTTTCACAATTCACAAGGTCATTGCCTGCCATCTCCTTCAGCCTAAAATGAAAGAATAAATGCTGAGATCCATATTCTCAGGTTGCATGTGAGAGAAACAGCCCAATTGACTCTTTTCTCTCACAGAAGCAATGTCAGGCAAGAATACATCAAAACAAGAGAAGGGTCAGACTACTGTGGACTGATAGCCTTTGAATCTACTCTAGTTTTGGTTATAAAAAAGCAGATAATAAAAAAGCCTTTTTTCACCCCATGGTTAGAGAACTAGAAAGTCCGTTTAGAGACCCAGTAGAGCACTCTGCATGGGCTCATAAGGACTAGGCTTATTGGCCAATTTCCCATTACATTTCTTTCTTCTTTAAAAAAAAAAAAAAACAAAAACAAAAACAAAGAAAAGAGTAAAATAAACTGTTTGGCTGATTCTTATAAATATGGAAATACAGACTGAGTGAAGGGAGAATCCAGATATAGAATGAGCTTTTTCTACAATTTTCCTATTTTAATCAAAAGGCAACATGGCAAAGTCTACCCTCAGAATCAAAATGACCTAAGTTCAAGCCTCTTCTCCGGCAAATACTAGTGGAGTGACCCTGAGAAAACCATTTGACCTCTTCTTGTTCCTAGGGACTAGGCAGTTCTCTAAGATTAGGAACTGGAAAATGGTTGCTGCTCTGTATCAGTGGAGGTCATTTCCTCAATTGGGAGTTACTTCCACCAATAAAATCACAGGTTTTGGTAGCTTTGGTAGCCTAAAATGCAGAATGTAGCTAACGTGGGCTTTTAAAACTGTGTAGAGTCCTACAGCTTGGCAATCAGGAGGCTTGTGTAACAGCAAAAGAGATGGGGCTGTTCAAGCAAGCCAGAAAGACGAGGGGAACCACTTGGCTGTAGCTTGAGCATAGTGCCTCCTGGTGGACAAAGCAGATAGTATGTATTTCTACGTTTAATACAGAAATAGTGGATGGGAAGAAGGTAAGTCAGCGTAAGCTGCTTAACTGCCGCAGTGTCCCAGGAGTCACGTGAACCCAGCAGGTGTCACAGGCGGTCCACAAGTGTATGTCACAGATCTGACCGCAGCTGTGGGCTGGCTATGTGGTCAAAGGCAAAATCCTGACCTTGCCTGAGTTTTACATTTACCCCTAAGCATCCTTAAGCCACCTCCTGGTAGGAAGGGAAGGGAAAAAACGAAGGGAGGAAGGGAAAGAGAAAGAAAGAGAAATGGAGGGAAGGAGAAAGGGGGAAAGAGAGACAGACACATACACACAGAGACAGAGACAGAGAGGAGAGTAAGGAAAGGAGAAGGGGAGGGAAGCAAGCAAAGGGAAGGAAGGGAAGGAGGGAAGGAGGGAAGGAAAAAGGCAGGCACTAATTAGGTAGTGAACTATGGGGCAGCTGGTGATCCAGAGGAAAATATGGGCAACAGTAGGGAAAGTGATACAGAATCAGGCCCAGGGCAGAGAAGATTTATTTTGATCTTTCTTGAATTATTAAGAGTCTCCAGGCTGATTTTTCACACTGTGGGGCCTACACAGTCTGTGGTCTTTGGGAGTTGGAAGTCATCACAGCCTTTTTAAAGAGACACTTTGTGGAAAGGCACAAAGATATCATAGCATTCAAGGACACCCACAACTTCAGCAAGTGGGGTCTCGACAGACCCATTCAGAGTAGGTGTAAGGCTTTGAGAAGGGAAGGATACGGGATTGGGGAAAAGGTGTGCTAGTCAGCTTCCTTGAACTTCCTCCTTCCAGACATTTTCACAGGACAAAAAATGCATGTTAGAGGGAAAAAACCTGAGCCCCAAAGGGGTGCTCTAAGAAGGGTTAGGTCTTGGAGGAACAGTTAATTTTCTTTCCTTTTTAATTACCAGTTTTCCAGCTGAGAGCTCAGACTCTGACACTCAAGCCCAGGAAGCCCTGAAGAGACCATGGGACAGACAGTGCTCTGATGCTTCACTAGCCAAGTAGCTCTCTCTGGGGGTGGCACAGGATATCCATGCTGAGAATGGATTAGGAGTCAGGAGAGATGATGGGTTTAGAAGCCTGCTTCTGCAACCCCCTCCTCCCTTCCTTCCCTTTTCATTCCATTTTAACCTCCAGCAAGTCAAGATTTCACCTGCTCAGCATATAAACCAATTAGACTAAATTCCTATTAATCTCCCAGTGTGCTGGAGGGAGTGGGGGAGAGAAGACTAAAAGGAACCCCTGATTTCAGCTCTAGATAACTTCAAACTATATTTAGAAAATTAATTTTATTTTAAATTAATTTTAATGTTATTCTTATTTTTATTTTTTTTAAAAGTTTCAGTGAATGCTCCAATGCTCCCCTCATATTACTCCCCCATCCCATTGAACCCTCTTTTGTAACAAAAGTAAACAGCAGATGCTGCTGTGAGGTATTTTCAACTTCCTTTCAGAAATCTCAAATTGGATATCTCATACTCATCATCTCCAAAACAGAACTAATTTATTTTCCCCCTAAAGCCTGCCCTCCCCTAAATACCTCACTATTGCACAGGGCAGCAACATACCCCTGCTTCCTCTGGTTCACCACCTAAATCATCCTAGATTCCTCACTCCGAACCCCACTCCTCTCTCAGCCTCCATCCACGCTATTGCCAGAGTTTATTGATTTCACCTCTGCAACCTCTTTCAAATTCTTCCAATTCTCTTTTCTAACACTATCATTCTCGTTCCAGCTCTCATCATCTCATTCTTAGCCAACTGTTATAGACTATGGGTCTCTTCCCACTCCAATCACCTTAAAGTGATTTGTTAAAGAGAAGGTCTTGCCTGGTCCCCACCCCTACCCCCAACTCAATAAATCCTATTGATTCCTGATCACCTACAGGATCAAATGCAAAATCTTTTATTTGGGAGTTTTAACCCTAATTGCTCTAGCTTTCTTATACCTTACACTATACTCTTCTATCCAGTGATGTTGTCTCCCTGCTGTTTCACAAATAAGATATTCCATCTCACAGTTTCTAGGCATTTTCTCTGGCTAGAATGCTTTCCCTCCTCATCTCTTCCTCCTCCCTTCCGTGATTCAAGTCTCAACTAAAATCTAAGTTTCTACAGGAAGCTTTTCCCAACCTCTCTTAATTCCAATACCTTCCTTCTCTTAATTATTTCCTATTTACCCTGCATATATTTACCTTGTACCTATCTGTTTATTATCTGTCTCTTCTTTTAGGTTGTGAGCTCCTTGAGGACAGGAATTATCTTTTGCCTCTTTTTTATATCTCCAGTGCTTATCACAATGCCTGGCACATAGTAAGTGCTTGACCAATGACTGACAGAATAGCTTCCTACTCCCTTCCCTTTTAGAATTGGGGTGATTTCCCAAGAATGTAGGCATTCTTTTCATACTACACCTTTCTACACCCACTGGGAGGTGAATGTGTATGGGACTAGATTGGAGAGGTGTTGAACTTCCCTTGGTCCACATTTCTAATCTTTCTGTCTCTCACTCCAGAGGCTGGAAACTTCACTGAAATGCTTGCTTACTCATTTATTCCATAGCTTGAGGTAAAATGGAACTGAATCATTTGGTTCATTTATCTCTGCTATTTAGATGCTTATAAAACTTATTCATAAACTAAAAACCATAAGATTCTTTCTCACTTGTATTAGTCCAAAATTGGGGGGAGGGGCAGTGAAGAAAATACTTTTCTATTATTCTCTGCCTCTTTATTTCTAACAAAATAAATACATCTTCCTTTTCAGTTTATCATGTATATACATGACATGCATGTACTTGTTTGTATAGTTATTTCCTATCATTTCACCCAATAGATTATGAGCTCTTTGACAAGAGATTTTCTTTTGCCTTTATTTATATCCCTAAGTATCAGCACAGTATTTTGCACACAGTAAGTGCTTGACGTTTATTGAATGATTCAGGCAGCAACTGTCCAATGTCTTAAGCCAACAGGCTATATGCCCTATTCCTGCAACATTTCTTAGTTTAATTCAAATGGAGATTGGTTTATTATATTGTACTTACGAAAATAAATGATGATACTTTTAACTTCCACAGAAAGATTTAACTTCAAGTTTGTGCATTTCTTATTCAAATGCAATAAAATAATTCACCTATATGATGAGCTAATTACTTGATAGTGAAGCTGACAGACTGCACCCAAATTGGCTGACTCAAATTTGACTTTGTTTGCTCATACTATATTAAATAATCATTGCAATGCTATTTACTGTCAGTTAAAGTGAATTCAAAGGGTAACTAATAACAGCACTTCTATAGCACTTTAAAAGGGAGGGAGGGAGGGAGGGAGAAAAAGGGAGTAAGTAGGAGGTGGAGGAGGAGTAGGAGAGAGAGAAAGAGAAAGGGAGGGAGATCATTTTATCCTCATAATTTTGGGAGCAAGATTCTGATGATATTGTGTATGAATGAGATCCCTTCCACTCAGAGACGCAGCTCAGAAGTGAAAGAATTCCCTAACCCCAAAGTCTGTGGTAAAACTAGGAGGTTTTATTTTTCACTAAGAGGCTTTTCATTAACAGGCATATTACCTAATGAAATTTTTGCAAAGAATGAGCTGGCAAAAAACTATTTTATGAGCAAATCTGGGGATAGTTTGAACTGATTATCAGACCAGGATCTCCCAAATGAATGAAAATAGAGTTTCCTGAATGAGGACGTAACTCCCCAAAAGATCAATGGGAGTTGATTTGCCCTGGAATGATACTGCTTATCTCAATCTGGGAGAATTTGCCTTCTTTCTAGACTCTGGAGCCTGGGAGACCCTGATCTCTCTTCTTTTGAAGATCAAAGGAGATATTGTTTCAATGATTATTTTACACAATTTTTGCAAAGTTCACTCGAGTCACTTCTATTATCCTCATTTTACACATAAGGAAATTGAGGTAAATAGACTTGTTTGATTTCACATAAGTAATAAATGTCTAAGATTGAATTTAAATCTGGATATTTCTGACTCCAAGTCCAGTGTCTTCTACAGAAAAAAAGTTCAGAAGAGCCCATGGGTTTGGGGTAAAAGATAATGAGATCTGTCTTGAACATGTTGAGGCAACCAGTTAGAAATATCCCAATGTCAGATGATAATTAAAGTCTAGAGCTCAGAAGAGGCAGAGGCTGAATGCATCAAGCTGACAATGGTCTGCATAAAGATAATCATTGAAAGTATAAGAGCTGATGAATTCCTCTGCTCCTATATATTGTCTCCCTGAATTGGACTGCAAGTTCCTCAAAGGCAGAAGCCAGTTCACTTATCTTTCAATCCTTGGTATTGCACACAGTACCTGTTAGTTAGTAAGGGTTTATTAAATGTTTGTTGGCCGATTCTCTTTATCTCTGACCATTCCTGGCCAGTGCTTTACCTATAATAGACACCATGTCTGTTAAATTGATAAGAGCTGTTCATTTGGGGTAGGGAGGAGTAATGTAGATGATGCAGTTTGAATGGTCTCAATTCCTAGTGGTCAAGAGGTTAGTGGCAATAACAGCATTGTTAAAATTTCCCCCTTTAGATTGACCACAAGTTTATTTTTTTTTTAAACTTTTTATTGACAGAACCCATGCCAGGGTAATTTTTTACAACATTATCCCTTGCACTCACTTCTGTTCCGATTTTACCCTTCCCTCTACCCCCTCCCCCAGATGGCAAGCAGTCCTTTATATGTTAAATAGGTTACAGTATATCCTAGATACAATATACATGTGCAGAACTGAACAGTTTTCTTGTTGCACAGGGAGAATTGAATTCAGAAGGTAAAAAAATAACCTGGGAAGAAAAACAAAAATGCAAACAGTTTACATTCATTTCCCAGTGTTCCTTCTTTGGGTGTAGCTGCTTCTATCCATCATTGATCAATTAAAACTGAGTTAGATCTTCTCTTTGTCAAAGAAATCCACTTCCATCAGAATACATCCTCAAACAGTATCATTGTTTTGGTTTTTTTTAATAACTTTTTATTGATAGAATTCATGCCAGGGTAATTTTTTTACAGCATTATCCCTTGCACTCATTTCTGTTCCGATTTTACCCCTCCCTCCCTCCACTCCCTCCCCCAGATGGCAAGCAGTCCTTTACATGTTGAATAGGTTACAGTATATCCTAGATACAATATATGTGTGCAGAACCGAACAGTTCTCTTGTTGCATAAGGAGAATTGAATTCAGAAGGTATAAATAACCCGAGAAGAAAAACAAAAATGCAAGCAGTTTATATAAACAGTATCATTGTTGAGGTATATAATGATCTCCTGGTTCTGCTCATTTCACTTAGCATCAGTTCATGTAAGTCTCACCAGTCCTCTCTGTATTCATCCTGCTCAACCACAAGTTTAAAGTGAAAGAATTCACTCATTCCCAAATTATTAGTTACAAAATGAAAGTTTATTGTTGGATAGAAATCAGTTTGCTAAGGGACTGACTTCTATAGTGGCAAAGATCTATTGGGAAATGAAGTTTTGGGGCTGAGAATGCTTTCTCAATGGACAGAAGGGTCCTGGCAGCTGAGCAAGCTACCTAGGGCCATCTGGGAAGAGTTTAATTCTAGGAAGCTGTTATATTGGGTATCTTGGTAGGGGCTGGGCAGCCCAAGCTGATCAGACTAGGATTTCTCAATTGAATGAGAATTTAGAATTTCTATAGGAGTTGATTTGCTCCAGAATAGTATTGCTTCTCTTATCCGGGGAGGGTGGATCTTCTCTAGAATTCTTGTGATAAGGTTTAGATTTGGGAAACCAAATGAAATTAGGGTTTCTTGTGGTCAGGGAGTTAAATAAGGTCTAGTGGCAGGTTCAGGGTTCAGGAAATCAAATGGAGGGGTTTGACTCCCCTGCAACCCCTTGGCATTCGGTGCAAGCACAGGTTCTCTGTAAAAGAATTTACAGACCTGAAAACCTAGATTGATAAAAGAGATTTATTATGGGGATTGGAAGTAAGGTTAAAGTCTAGTTAAGGAAATAGGTGAGAGTAAAGAGAAGAGGGCATTGGAAAAGAGTATTCTAGTGGGCAGAAGCTCCTTGGGGTGCCAAGCATAAGGCTGGCATGTTTGGAACCTCTGCAAAGAGGGTTTTAGTTTGGCTCTTTTATAATAGGGGACTTTGGCTACAAGCTGAAGGGGGCTCGTGGGTGGAGTCCCAAGTTGGTTCCGCTGGGTTTCAACTAGGGCTAGAATTTGAATTGAATTCAATGGGTTTGAGGACTGAGCCAAACCCACCCAGATAACAAAGATGAAACTGTGTTTTGGGATGGAGTCCCCTTGCTGAGGCAGAGTTGAAGGAGATTTTCTCCTTTAAGGATTTTCAGACTTTTGGGATCCCTTCTTCACTTGGAGCCTGGGAGATCCTGATCTCTGAGATCAGAAGAGCGGACACAATCTCTAGGAGTGACAATCTTAAAGAGAACAATATTCCCTCCCCCTTCATAGGAACCAAAAAGGTATGGTAGAGATGACTATTCTCTTCTTGGTTATCTTCCCACTCCAATGCAGAAATGAGATGAGATTTTGAAATCCAGCCTCAAACTACAGAGAAGGAAGGGTCTTGGAGAAAGAACATCCTGGGCAGATATATGAAATTGCTCTTGATCTCTAAAATGTGATGGATTTTCATTTTGGGTTCTGGCTGGAATCTAAGAATAAGGAATAACTAAATGCCCCTTCCCCACTTATCCACTCATCAAGATTAAGGGAAATAGATTTGCCTTTCTATCTGAAGTGATTTGAAGCGGTTATCTGCCTCTATCATTTCTTAGACAGTACGTCTCAAATGAGCAAATTCATAGACAGGTCATAGGTTAGGGTTTTGGGGGTGGAGTGGAAGAGGGATATTGGATATTGGCAAGGGGCATTAGGAACTGCTTATTTTGTTCCAAGGCTGGGAACTAAATAGCACAACCTTAACCCCTGTTATGCCTTCCCAGAGCTCAGCTGGAAGAGAAGATCAGGGGGCTTAAAAGGTGAAGTTGGGGACTCAATTCTCTGCTCTGCTGTGGATTGTGGGAGGTCATTAGTTAAATCTTAGTCCCATAGAGCACCTGGAGTAGGAAATGAAGACAAAGTTAAATCCAATAGGAAGAGATCAGACTAAGGCTTTTATGGTCTAGGAAGTTGCTTCAGGCATTGGCCTCAGTAGACAAGGACAGTTCTAAGGGACTTGGCAGAATTTCAGATCAACTACTAAGGCAGAAAGAGGCAAGCCTGGTGAGTTTTATGCACTTAGGAGGGTTTTCTTATCTGAATCATAAATGTTGGAAGGAAAATTAGTTTGGGAAAGTACAACAGTTTGAGTTGCCTAAGAGCCCTTGGCTTTTAGGAAATTCCTGATCTTATGTATATGTATCAAATCTAAAGTGATATTCAAATATTAACTATTATAACTACTTATGGTATCTCAAGAAGACAAAGGAGAGAGAAGGAGAGCTAGAGGGAAGAAAGGAAAGGGAAAAGTGAAATAGAGAAGAGTGGAGGGGAGAAGTGAGGAGAGAGAAGAGGAAAGATAAATGGTAGAAGAAAAAAAGGAAAATTGGAAGTAGGGAAACAAGTAAAGGAGTAATGGAGATCAAGTAGGATTTATACCAGGAATGTAGGGCTGGCTCAATATTAGGAAAACTATTAGTATAATTGACTATATTAATAACCAAATTAACAAAAACCATATGATCTCAATAGATGCAGAAAAAGCATTTGACAAAATCCAATATCCATTCCTATTAAAAACACTTGAGAGTATAGGAATAAATAGACTTTTCCTTAAGATAATCAGTAGCATCTATTTAAAACCATCAGTAAGCATCATATGTAATGGAGATAAACTGGAAGCATTCCCAATAAGATCAAGAGTGAAACAAGGTTGCCCACTATCACCATTACTATTCAATATTGTATTAGAAGTGCTAGCTTTGGCAATAAGAGTTGAGAAAGAGATTAAAGGAATTAGAGTAGGTAATGAGGAAACCAAGTTATCACTCTTTGCTGATATGATGATATACTTAGAGAATCCCAGAGATTCTACTAAAAAGCTATTAGAAATAATCCACATCTTTAGCAAAGTTGCAGGATACAAAATAAGTCATCAGCATTCTTATATATCACTAACAAATCCAACAGTTAGACTTACAAAGAGAAATTCCATTTAAAGTAACTACCAATAGTATAAAATATTCAGAATCTATCTGCCAAGGGAAAATCAAAAACTAAATGAGGGGCAATAGAATTAAGAAATGCACAGAGAGGAGAAAGGGAAGGTGCAACCAAGTGAAAGGGAGAATATATTACTGTAGGTGGGTTGAAAGACATGATGTCTGGCAGGAGAAGTTAAAATGTAAAAACAACCTGAATCCAAGCCACTTGCCTCAAGTGGGGCAGGATTTCGTTAGATAGAGAAGTCTCTTGAAGCCTAAGGAAAGGCTTATAAAGGAGGCCCCAATTCCTCTTATTCTATCTTGTTCACCAAGTAGAGGCTTTAGGGATATCTGTGAGACTACAGTCTTTAATCACACAACATATGCTTTTCATGACCATTTTCCAGCTCCCAACTAAGAGTGTGAAAGCAACTTTACATGTTCAATATGGGAGGAAATATAGTACTCCTAGAGAGAGGCTCAAACTTCCCTTCAAATTTACACTTTTTCCATCTCAATCTCCCACACCCTGAAACCTTATAGATTTCACAAAAGAATGATTGAGAAATCCAGGAAAGAGGAGAAAATGGGAATAGCAGCATTCCCTAGACACAAAATTTCCCTTTTTCATTTTCTCTTGTTTCTTCACATTTCTCCAATCCACTGAAGAAGTCTATTTTTAAAGACAATAGCTCACTTCCCATCATTAGACTTCATTTAAAATGGGGGGGGGGGGGGGAGATGACAAGATGAACACTGAAAGGGAAGAGTTAAAACCCCAGATCCAACCCCTATTCTGTGTGGGGTCTCAGGTAAGTCTTCTGCCCTGATCCTCAGTTTCCCCATCTGTTAAATGGAACTCATAAATCATTTATTCTCAGGGAGGTTAGAATGAATCAAAGATGAAAGTTTAACAAAACAAACTTCTTGCTACTGCTAGGAGAGCTTATAACAAAAATATGTGTTATTCATTAAGAGAAATCTGGGACATGGAGTTAGAAAGAAAAAGGAGAGAAACAAAGCAGTTTCAACACTTCAGTGAGTTGGGCGTACAAGTAGCTCCCATTGTACAAAACCAAAGCTCTGAAGTTCCAGGCTGGCAGGACAGGCACTGTTGATGTTGAGGATGAGAGCTCCTGACTCTTTGCTATGCAGTTAACATGGAGGATGGAAGGCTGCTTAGCACAGGCACCAGCTGCTGGCACTGAGCTACTCAAAGGAGTTCCCTTTCCTCTGGCTCTGTCTCCACCAGAATCCATATCCCACCTTCACACCCTTCATCTGAGGGATTTCTTCTAGTTTGCCTCTTGGGGTGACAAAACAACTCCAAGAAGGTTGATGCAGCTATTTTAGGCATCAGAGCAGGTTATTAATCTTTATATTTATCAGGTCTAGGAAAGCTCTGGCCAAACTACAAAAGTAAAGCCAAATTTGTACTGTGGAAATGAGTTCTGGAGCCAGAACTCTGAGGCTGGGTGATGGGCCAGAGGGAAGGAACAAGGTGAGGAAAACAACAGAATACATATAGTCACAAGTGAAGGAAGCAAGGGGTTAGATTGACCCTAATATTCTAAGGAGAACAGGAACTTTGTCCATGACAGCTGAGTCTGGCTGCCTCTTCAGTGCCTAAAAATCCATTCTCAGGTAGGAGAGACTAGGACTTTATTCACTGAGCAGATTGCTGGCAGGTACAGCTCCCTCTGTGTATTTCCCACCCACCCACAGCACCCTCTTTCAGTCTGTTGGAGCCAGCAAGAGCTGGTGATTAGGTAACTTTCTTTTCTCCCTTCCCTCGACGTGTTTATATGATGCTAGAGATTGGCCAGGCTTGGCGAATGGGTTGGGCTGGTCCACGGTTTCTTAAGAGAACTGAGCAAGAGGCAGAAAGCTGGGCAAGAGGCACAAGTCAGTCACTCTGTGAGGGGAACAATGGGTTTGATGGGAGTTGGGTCATTATTTTTTTAATTTGAATTTTTTCTTTTAAAAGTGAGTCCTACTTCTTGTCTCCAAATTTAAAAAAAAAAAAAAAGCCTCACAAGTTTTCCAGAGAGAAGTTGGCTCTCTGCCTTCTTGAAATCTGTCTTCTGCTGAACACATGGACTAGCTGTTCCTCAGGCTGCGTGACCACAGGCATGATGGTGTTAAGGTAGTGTTGTAGGCTAGGCATGATTCAGGCCAGGCTGGAGCTTCCAGTTCAAAATTAAAATAAAATTAATAGGCTACAGTTATCCAACTGTTAATAGTTTTAAAAATGGGTTTATACTTGGCAACCACAGGGAAAGAATTCAGTTGGGTGCTGTTCCTCAAGAGTGCTGGCTTTGTGGATTCAGACTACCAGGAAGTGAAGATGGTTTTTAAGTCTTGGTCTCCTGGTCATCTAAGTCTCCAGGGCCATTTCAACACCTTTTAAGGAAAAACTAGCCTCGTGTAAGTGATATCACAAGTTAGGTGATCTGTGTTATACTCTGTGACAGGTAATATTTTAAAGGTCCTGAATCATTCAAATACTGAGTCATCTCTAGTGTCTGTGAGCACATGGGTGACACACACTGCCTGGTGCAAAAGTCTTCCATCATGACTGGAAAGCTAAGCTCATGTAATTATTCAAGCTTCTGAAATCACATAAAGTACTGAGTTCTTATAAGACATGTCCTGAGAGTGAAATTTTGCTTCTACATAATTGCATTTTCCTTTGACCAGTCTGCCAGAGAAAGATGTTCAGAATTTTCACAATGTTCTATTCTCCTTTCATCGTTGGCTCCCAATGACAACATCTCAAAAGCTTGATCCCCAGGTCATACAGCTATGAATGAAGTCCTGGGCTGGGATTCTCAGGTCTCTCCTCTCCTGTAGACTCTTCTAAGCTTCTTGCAAGGGACAAAGTTGGGCTCTGCTTCTTTCTCATTCCCTCATGATCCCTGAAAAGAAAGACCAGAAAAGAATATAAGGACATTTGAGAGTGATCCCTAATTAGCACAATGAAGCATCTAAGAAGTTATTTTCAATCTATTTATGGAAATTGAAATGAATTGGGGAATTTCAGTCTTTGTTCCAACAGCCAACAACTAGCTATCACCTGACAACTGGTAGTCAACAATGATGAGAAATTAGGTAGGATGGATGCAAGACTAGACTGAGAAGTAAAGAGTATATGGCAGGCACACAGCACAAAGCTAGCTGAGTCACAGAACCAGAACTGAAGGGGACGGCAGAGATCATATGATCTTATTCTTCCATGAACAGAAATCCTCTCTACAATACCCGCCAACAAATAGTCAATCAGCCTTTATCAGTATTTCCTGAGATAGTTCATTAATTATAATTACTATTATACAGAACTGAACTCTGCCTCTGAAACTTTGTTAGTAAATTAGTAATTAGTAAAATTAGTAATTAGTTGTTGTTCATTTGTATCTGATTCTACATCACTGGGATTTTCTTGGCAAAGATACTAGAGTGGTTTGTCATTTCCTTTTTCAATGTGTCCCCATTTCACAGATGAGAAACTTGACAAGGATACTAGAGAGACTTGGCCATTTCCCTCTCCATTGTTATGGGCCAGAACTCTGAACTTGAAGCAAGGATTCTTACAAAGTGCTAACTCAATGGAATTGATAAAGACAATGATTGTCTAGTTTAGCATGGTGCTTAATAGTCCTCAAGTTCAGTATGACTCATTTAACCTTAACAAATAATGGTTTCCTAGTGATATAATGATTGATTTATAGTCAGTGTAGAGCATAAGCTGGGAGCCTCAGCTAGATTCATTCAGAGGGCAGAAAAGACAGGCAGGAGCTCAAACTCTCAGAAACAAGGAGAGAGATTCATTGGATCTTCAGTCAGGCTCTTGGTGGCTCTCCTGGGGGACTAAGAGGCTCAGAGAGTGAGCTAGGGAAAACAAACATATTGGAGACTGAAGCACAAGCCCTTGGACTCAGATTCATTCATCCCATCTCACATCATCTTGGTGGCAGGCTCTCCTCCTTCATTTTCTCCACTGAAATTAAGACTCCAGGAGGCCTTTAAGAAAGCTAACCGGGCCCCAGGAAAGAAGACAAGACTTTAAAGGAGATAAAGTCTCTCATTAGAAAGAGTTATCATGTCCTACGTTTTTTAAGATCTAGTTAAGATCATGCTAAACATTCCCAGTTCCTTCAATTAACTTTGAAATGAGAGCATACACAAAAAAGCATTATGCAACAGTTTAAAACAAAACAAATGTTAATTACCTTCATATAGAATGCCTTTATTGGCTCTTTGCCACCTTGGTTGTCTTCTGAACATACTCAAACTTAGATACCATCCTCCACTCGAGTATGGCTAAGAAAGGCAGAGGATGGCAGGACTATCACTTCCCTAATGCAGAACACATTAATTCTTGTGTTTGTTGTGTTTGTTTTGCAAGGTAATTGTACTTAAATGACTTGCCCAGAGTTACACAGGTAGCAAGTATTAAGTATCTGAGGCCAGATTTGAACCTCCTAACTTCAGGGCTGGGGTTCTACTTACTAGTTGTGTGACTCTGGGAAAGTAATTTAACTCTATTTGCCTCAGTTTCTTCATCTGCAAAATGATCTGAGAGGGAAATGGCAAATCCCTCTAGTATTTTTGTCAAGATAACCCCAAAATGGTCACAAGGAGTTGGATACAAGTGAAAAACAACTAAAAGAACAACAAATATCAAAGAAAATTGCTCTGATATCCTACAACTACAGATAAAATAGCAATTTAAAAAAAAAAAAAACACCAATCACCCACTAAAAGAGATCCCCAAATGAAAACCTCCAGGAACATTATAGCCAAACTCCAGAACTCCCAGAACAAGAAAAAAATGTTGAAAGCAGCCAGAAAGAAAAAAATCCATATATCATGAAGCCATAGTCAGAATTACATAGGATTTAAAAGTTTCTACATTAAAGAATCAGAGGGCATAGAATATGATATTCTGAAAGGCAAAGGAGCAAGAATTATAACCAAGAGCCTATCCAGTGAAATTGAGCAGAATCTTTCAGAGGGTAAAATGGATGATCAAAGGAGTAGAGGACTTTTAAGTATTCCTGAAGGAAAAACCAGAGCTGAATAAAAAAATCTGGTCTCCAAATACAAGATTCAAGAGACATTAAAAGGTACAAAGGAAAGATAAAATATAAGGGATTCAATAAAGCTAAACTGTTTGCTTCCCCTACATGGGAATATAGTAAACTCTTAAGAATGATATCACTGTTATGGCAGCTAAAAGGAGTATACATAGACAGAGGGTACAAACATGACTTTGGTGGGATAATATGCCTCCCCCCAAAAAAATTAAGGAGTAAGATAAAGCATTACTTTGGATGCAGAAGGAAAGCAAGAGATAAATTATCTTGCATGAAGAGATGAGAAAGACCTATTATAATGGGGGAAATGGGAGAGGAGGGCAATGAGCATCCCTTGAACCTTAGAGTTGAGTATAAGAAATCTATCTTACCTTTATAGAGAAGTATGAAGAGAAGAAGGTAAGAAAAAGCAGGGGAAACTGACAGAAGGGAAGGCAGATTGGAGAAGATAGTGATCAGAAGCAAAACAAAGATAAGGAAGAAAGGGAGAAAGCAGAAAGAAAGATAAACAGTAGGAAAAATAGGGTGGAGGGAAATACAGTTAGTAATCATAACATTGAGTGCAAATGGATGAACTCATCCACAAAACAGAAATGAATAGCAGAGTGGAATAAAAACCAGAGAATGCTACAGTATGTTGTTTGCTTGTTTGTTTACAAAAAATGTATTTGAAGCAGAGAGACACACACAAATTAAAGGTAAGGGAGTGAAGTGGAATCTATTATGCTTCAGATGAAATTTTTAAAAGCAGGAATAGTAATCATGATCTCAGACAAAGCAAAAGCAAAAACAGATTTAATTAAAAGAGATAAAGAAGTAATGTCAACACTAAATGTACATGCAAGTAAGTATAACATCTAAATTTTTTTTAATATTTAAATGAAAATTTAGCAATATTTTATATAATTACATGACCAATTTAATCACCATATAATATTTTTAATGCAACGTAGCATCCAAATTCTTAAAGGAGAAGGTTAAGTGAATTATAAGGAGGAAATAGATGGTAAAACTATACTAATAGCAAACCTCAACTTTTCCTTTTCAGCACTAGATAAATCTAACCACAAAATAAAAAAGAAATTAAAGAGGTTCAATAGAATTTTAGAAAAGTTATATATGATGAACCTAAGGAGAAAACTGAAGGAAAGGAAAAATAATAAATTTCTTTCTCAGCAGTGCATTGCACCCACACAAAAACTGATCATGAATTAAGGCATTAAAAAACTTCACAATGTAGAAAGCCAGAAATACTAAATGCTTCCTTTTCAGATCATAATACAATAAATATATTCAATAAAGAGCACTGGAAAGAAAAGATTTAAAATTAATTGGAAACCAAATAATCCTATTTGAAACAAATCATAGAAACAACTAATAATTTCATTAAAGGAAAGGATAATAATGAGACAACATACCAAAATTTATGAGATGAAGCCAAAGCAGAAGTTAGAGGAAATTGTATCTCTCTAAACTCAGACATCAATAAAATAGAAAAGAGCAGATCAAAGAATTGAGCACACAAGTAAAAAAAAAAAAATTGGAAAAAGAAAAAAATAAAAATTTCCAGCAATACCACTAGTAGGTCTATATCCCAAAGAGATCACAAAAACCAGAAAAGTGCCTACTTATACAAAACTATTTATAGGGTTTCTTTTTGCAGTGGCAAAAAAATGGAAATTGAGGGGATGCCCATCAATTGGAAAATGGCTGAAAGAGTTGTGATATATGAATATAATGGAATATATTTTGCTGTTAAGAAAGGATAAGCAGATGATTTCAGAAAAAAACTTGGAAGACTTACATGAACTGATGCAAAGTGAAGTGAGCAGAATGAGAACATTATACACCATAACAGCAACCAATACCACAATCAACTATACTATTCTTAATAATACAATGCTCTAAGACAAACCCAAAGGATTCACGGTGAAAAATGCTATCCACATCAAGAGAAAGAACTGATGGAGTCTGAATGTAGATTGAAGCATATTATTTTTACTTTCAATTTTATTTTTTCCTTTTGATATTTCTTCTTTCACAACATAATTAATATAGAAATATGTTTTACACATACATAATCTATATCAAATTATTTGCCATCTAACGGGGTAGTTAAAGGAGAGAAGGAAAAAAATTTGGAATTCAAATTTTTTTTAATGAATGCTGAAATATGCCTTTACGTGCAATCAGAAAAAAATATTAAGAAAACAAAAGAACAGATCATACACAATCTTATTTTTTTTCTTTTGACAATTACTAAACTAGTAGATGAAAGATAAAGGACACAGTCTACTTCAATTTAGCAAAACTTTTGATCTTTTTGATTTTGTACTGTTCTGTTGAGTGAAATAGATATGAACTAGACAATAATACAATTAAAGATAGATTCAGCTATGCCTAAAGGGCTATAAAACTATGCTTTTGATCCAGCAGTCTCACTACTGGGTTTGAATCCCAAAGAAATCATAAAAAAAAGGGGAAAAGATCTACAAAAATGTTTGTAGCAGCCCTTTTTGTAGTGGCAAGGAACTGGAAATTGAGTGGATGCTGATTAAGTCACAGTAATATGAATGTAATAGAATATTATTGTTCTCTAAGAAATGATGAGCAGGCTGATATCAGAAGGGAAGAGGAAGGAGAAACTAGAGTAATGGACAGAAGAAGAGGGAAATGAGGGGAAGAAAGGAAAACAGAAGGAAGGAGACTCCTGTGGCACTCCAGTTCTCCATGATCTTACAAATATCATTGGAAGTGGCTCAATAATGACATTTGCCAGTTCTTTCAGTATTGTGGGATATAGTTTGTCCTGGACTTTTAAAGTGAATTCATCAAGAGACAACTAGATGCTTTCTTACTATTTTCCATCTTTTCTTTGGTTTCAATTTCTTTTTAGTCATTTTTTTTGCTCTATCCTTTCAAATCTAAAGGATTATTCTCCTTGTCATGAAAAGAAAATCAGGAGAAAAATAAAAGGGGAGAATTTAGTTTTCTCTCTTGCCCATTATCTCATTTGATTCAACCACAGCAATGATTTTATCCCACTCATTTGGCACAATCCACTTCTCTTCTTTGAAAATGCTCACTGTCCCAAAGGGTTACATCTTACTTTCATAAATATTGTGTCTAACACCCAGCACTATGAGAATGCAACTATCTTAGCTTGACAGTACTGTTCGTTTCAAGATTTCAAAGTATCCTATCTTAGGAACTTTAGCAGAAAAAATTAAATGCAAGATAGTAGGTATCAAGGCTTTGGAGCAAATTATCTAGGAAAATGAGGGAACCTCCTTTGCCTAGAAATCTTTAAATAGAAACGATAAAGAGGGCTTAGCCCTCTTAAAGACAGGGGATAAACAAGCTTCTGATCTAAGAAGTTCTGGGAGTATTTGTCTTATGTCACATAGCAGGTTGGTGGCAGTGCTATCAAAGGGAGGAGGCAGTGGGATGCTGTGTGAAAAGAGCCCAGGATTTGAGTTTGAGGATCTTTATCCCCATCTCCAATCTTCTACATACTGTCAGGCTGCTCAAAGACAAGTCACTTAATCTTTCTAACTTCCAGTTTCCTCACCTGAAAAATGAAGGAGTTGGACCAGATAACTGCTAAGGTACTTTCTTGCTCTAAAAGCTCTGAAGGCCTATGAATTCAATTGGCCTGACTGCCACTGTGGAGGTGCTAAGTGGCTCACTCTCTCCATGGCAACCACAGTCCCATTTGGATTCCCACAAAGGAGCTAGTTAGTCTATTGTTGCATGGCCCATTCTAAAATCTCCAAACAGCTATTGGCCTAGTCTCCCATTGTAGTACCACCTTGAATTTCAACCTTCCATGGAGAGAGGTGGAAATTATCATTTTTGGGACACTAACCCTAACCCTCCCTCCCTTTTTTAATAAAGCTTCTTATTTTCAAAACATATAGATAGTTTTCAACACTCATCCTTGAAAAATCTTGTGTTTCAATTTTTTTTCTCTCTTCCTTCCCCCCACCCCTTTCCTTAGATGTCAAATAATCAAATATATGTTAAATATGTGTAATTCTTCTATACATATTTCCACAACTATCATGCTGTACAAGAAAAATCAGATCAAAAAGAAAAAAAAAAGGAGAAAGAAAACAAAATGCAAGCAAACAATAACAACAAAAGTGAAAACTATATTGTCGATCCATACTCATTGGAACTGGTCTAAACCATCTCACTGTTGAAAAGAGTCAGAATTAATCATGTAATATTGTTGCTGTGTACAATGATCTCCTGGTTCTGCTCACTTCGCTTAGCATCAGTTCATCTAAGTTTCTCCAGGCCTCTCTGAAATCATCCTGTTGGTCATTTCTTAGAGAACAATAATATTCCATAATATTCATATACCATAACTTATTCAGCCAATCTCCAACTAATGGGAATCCACTTAGTTTTCAGTTCATTGCAAAAAGGACTGTTACAAATATTTTTGCACATGTGGGTCCTTTTCCCTCTTTTATGATCTCTTTGGGATACAGGCCCAGTAGAGATATTTCTGGATCAAAAGGTATGCATAGTTCCATAATGCTCTTGAGAATGATTAGATCAGCTTGTAATTCCACCAACAATGTATTAGTATCCCAGTTTTCCCACATCCCCTCCACCATTCATCATTATCTTTTCCTGTCATTTTAGCCAATCTGACAGGTATGTAGTAGTACCTCAGAATTGCCTTAATTTGCATTTCTCTGATCAATAATGATTTAGAGCACCTTTTCATATGACTGGAAATGGTTTTAATTTCTTTATCTGAAAATTGTCAGTTCACATGCTTCGATCATTTATGAATTGGAGAATGGCTTGTATTCTTATAAATTTGAGTCAATTCTCTCTTTATCTTAGATATGAGCCTGGCTGGCTTTTTAATGCAAGGGTATTACAGTCATTTCCCTGTGGAAGGATAGGAGTAAGAA
Organism: Antechinus flavipes; assembly: GCF_016432865.1. Lineage (NCBI taxonomy): Eukaryota > Metazoa > Chordata > Mammalia > Dasyuromorphia > Dasyuridae > Antechinus > Antechinus flavipes. Next base: position 167,399,597 of record NC_067401.1, read on the forward strand.
GAATCTAGACATAAATTCTTATTCATATCCTACCTACCTCTCTTGCCTTGATTCCTGTGTGATAGCACGTTCAAGAGTCCTCCGGATATATTCTCGGGATCGAATGTCTGCCTGAAATATATGTTTAAGTTGAACAAAAGTAGAAAAGAGGTGTAGAACTAGCTGGAAATTCTGAATTTTATGATTTCTGTCCAAGAACAGGTTTTTTCCTAACTTTGCCAAACAAGAACAAAAGATTAAGATGTTGACTCATTTTATATTTGATAATGATTAAGTAAAGTAAGACAGTATAATCTGGGAGTAGATGAGTTAGAAAATTTAGTTTTCTTCAACATTTATTCATACATTAATCTAGTCATTCAAAGAATATTATTTAATATGTAGTATGTGTAAGACACTTGAAGAGTCTTACCTTTAGGTGCTAACTATTAAGCTAGGGCATAAAATAAGGAAGAGTTAATAGACAAAGTGATTTTTTTTATTTTTCAGACATTACATATTTTTGTCTAAACATGTAGTATTCATAATTTCTGCAAATAAAAAATTGGCAACATTTTTGTTCATGCTTTTGAAAGAAAACATTTTAAAGATAGCTTTAAATTTGCCCTAGTTACCAACTCATCCATGTATAAAGAATGTTTTAAGTGCCATAAGAGAAGCATGAGAAAAGTACAATGAGAGTTTAGAGGTGAGAGGTGTGTTTTTCTGATTTGGGAAATCCAAGGCTTCATAAATATTTGAATGGAACCTCAAAAGATTAATTTCACTGGATTCCAACAGGTGAAAATAATGATGATTGAGGGAAGGGTATTCCAAGCATAGGAAATGGCAGAAGTAAAGGTGATGAGACAGAAAAAGACAAGATGTGCACACAATTTGACTAAAGCACAGAGTTTGTACAGAGAAAATGTGGGAGATAAGGATGGAAAAGGTTGGAATTATATCTTTCAAACTCTTGAAGGCTAGCCCAGGGAATCTGGACTACATTTGGTTGGTTATTAGAAGCCACTAACAAATTTTAAGCAAAATTGTGACATGATCAGAACTGTTATTTAGGAAGATTGTCCAATAAGATGCAAGAAGGGCTGCAATTAGAAATAGATACTGTGTTCAAGGAGATGAGGTTTTAAAAAAAACTATTGAAACAGACCATTCACAGGTGAAAAGAATCTGAATTATAGTAGTTGTAGTGGGAATGCTAAGGAAAGGTATAAAAACATGAAACATTTTAAAAAATGAATAGAAAGAATTTGGTGATTAATTTAGTGTGGAAAACAAAGGAAAATGAATCAAAGATGTCTCTGAAGTTTTAATGTTGAATTCAACTGTTTTCTGTCACTGTTATCTATTTACTATAACATCTATCATTATTTCCCAACAAATCCCATTTTTAAATAGGCCCATCTGCCCAATTTACCACATACAAATACTATACATCTATTCCTATGAACCTTTCTTTGCACCTTCTAATTAACCAGCATTCATTAACTTCTTACTATGTGCCAGGCAATGTGCTAAAAACTAGAGATAAAAAAAGGCAAAGAAAGGTAAAAACAATCTTTGCCCTCAAGGAGCCTATATTCTTTTTTTTTTATTATAACTTTTTATTGACAGTACATATTCATGGGTAATTTTTTACAACATTATCCCTTGCACTCACTTCTGTTCCAATTTTCCCTTCCCTCCCTCTCCTAGATGGCAGGCAGTCTTATACATGTTAAATATGTTATAGTATATCCTAGATACAATATATGTGTGCAGAACCGAATAGTTCTCTTGTTGCATAAGAAGAATTGGATTCAGAAGGTAAAAATAACCTGGGAAGAAAACCAAAAATGCAAACAGTTTACATTCTTTCCCAGTGTTCCTTATCTGGGTGTAGCTGATTCTGTCCATCCTTGATCAATTGAAACTGAGGTAGAGCTTCTCTTTGTCGAAGAAATCCACTTCCATCAGAATCTGTCCTCATACAGTATTGTTGTTGAAGTGTATAATAATCTCCTGATTATGCTCATTTCACTTAGCATCAGTCCATATAAGTCTCTCCAAGCCTCTCTGGATTCATCCTGCTGGTCATTTCTTACAGAACAATAATATTCCATAACATTCATATACCACAATTTACCCAGCCACTCTCCAATTGATGGGCAAGGAGCCTATATTCTTATGGTAAAGACAACATGTATATAAATAAGCACATATAATATACATGCAGTATAGAAAAAAAGATTCTAATAACTAGAGATTCAGAGGGCAAGGGTTCAATTCTAGGGAAGCTTGGCAGAAGTTAGCTTTTGAGCTGAGTTTGGAAAGAAACAAAGGAAGCTAAGAGGTGAAAGGCGGGAGGAAGAACATTCCATGCACTCAGAAAAGGGTTGATGCAAAGGGAAAATAACAATATGGGGAATCAGCAAATTTTGTTGAAAGAAGTGCTATTTGAACTGAACCTTGAAAGGAGGCAAAGAGATAGATGTGAGAAAAAAGAATATTATAGGCATCTGAAAAGGCACAGAGCTGTAATATGGCATGTTATATAAAATTAACAAGCAATTCAATTTGGTATAGAGTGTAAAGCATGGAAGGAGAAGTAATATATAATATATAATCAACTAGGAAGGATGTATAGGCAGATGTTGAGGAATTTGTATTTTAACCTTAAGTCAGTGGGGAGCTACTGAAACTTCCTGAGTAGAAGAGTAACACATTAGGACCTATATCTCAGAAATACTGATTTGATATTTTTGAAAATTGTAGCAACTTATTAAAGCACTGATCAACCACTATCTGAGAGAACCAGTGATAAAACATGCTACTTACTGACTGAGAGGTGATGAAATCAAAATGAAGAATCAGACATATATTTTTGGACACAGTCAATTCAGGAATCTACTTTGCTTGACTGTGCTTTTTTTTTTTTTTTTTGCTGAGGCAATTGGAGTTAAGTGATTTGCCCAGGGTCACACAGCTAGGAAGTATTAAGTGTCTGAGACCAGATTTGAACTCAGGTCTTTCTGACTTCAAGGCTGGTGCTCTATCCACTGCACCACCTATCTGCCCCTTGACTGTACATATTACAAATTATTCTTTCTTTTTCAATGGAAGTAAGGAAAAAATGAGAGTAAGAGAAAATAAATCCTTCTTTAAAAAAAAAAAAAGGAATATCAAATTGGCAATTATGTGGAGAATAGTTTGTAGAAGAGAGAACCTGAATTCAAGGATATCAGTTTAAAGGAGGAGATGATCTGAAGGGTAGAACTGGAAAAAGAGGAGACGGAACTTAACAATAGATTTCCTCAATATTTTCAGTTAAGCATGAAGTGAGATCCTTTGATAAGAGACCCTTCACAATCTAAAGCTATCTTAAATTTTTAGCATATACACTCCATACTTGTACATTTTTGATATTCCAAGCCAAACTGGACTGCCTCTTGAACATACCTTATGCTCTCATGCCTCCCTGTCTTTTGATCATGTTATTCTCTATACCTAAAATGCCCACCTTCTACCATTTTTGTTTAAAATCCTATCCATCTTTTAAAGACCATCTGAAATGATAGTGCAGAAGATGAGAGAGTTCGGGCAGCAATTCAGCTGAAATCTCCCAACTCTAAACAACTTTAAAACAATTCCTCAATTCAAGTTTTGGAGCAGCAGAGCCAATAAAAGGTCAAAGTGAAATATTTTTCCAGCCTAAGACAATTTGGGAGGTCAACATAAGAATGTGATAACAGGGTGGGGGTCCATCCAGAGAATAGTGAACAAAGTCCCAACACTAGCAGCAGACATTGTAGATGACCATTCTGATGGCCGCAGCTGCTGTAGGAGCTCTCAGCCCAGAGACAATAAGGCAGGGGTTGGACAATGGCCAGAAAAAAATTTCAAGGGAACTTTTGCTAATTCTGACTACAGCTGGCACTGATATAGTTCCAGAGCACAGAGGAGCACTGAGCATGAGGCTCTGATCACAGTCACAGGGCAAAGAGAAGCACTAGGACTTGTGAGTCCAGGAGAGCAGGAAACCTGATCAAAATTCCAGGCCATTAATCCAAAGGAGTATAGTTTTGTTTTTTTTTTTGTTTTGCCTGCAGAGATCAAAGGCCCTTCCTGGGTAAAGACTGAAGCAGACCAGGAAAGCGATGACTACTCCTCTCCCTATATCACACTACCTTGGGAGCACCAAAAACTTGCTAGTTCTGAAAACAGCATTATGGAAAAGCTTAAAGCTTAGGACAGCACTTCCCCACCACTAGGTAGGCAGAACCCAACTTTAATATAAAATTCAAAGTCAAGAAAAAGGCTGGAAAAGTAATCAAACAACAACAACAACAACAACAACAACAACAAAAAAAAAACCTTTATCATAAAAAGCTACTACAATGGCAGTAAAGAACAAAACACAAACTCAGAAGAAGGCAATTATGTGAAAACAGCTACAATCAAAGTCTCAAAGAAAAATTCTAACTGGACACAAGCCCAACAAGAATTCCTGAAAGACAAAACAATAAAAGTAGCAGCGGAAAACTGCGAAAAGAAATGAGAATGATGCAATAAAATTATGAAAAGAAAATTTACAGTTCAATAAAAAAAAAGCACACATACACCCTGAAGAAAAAAAATTTTTAAAAATAGAATTGGCCTAATGATAAAAGAGTCACTGAGGAAAAGAACTCTTTAAAAACCATAATAGGCCAAATGAAAAAAAGGCACAAGAATTCAATGAAGAAAATAATTCTTTAGAAATTAGAATTGTGAAGTGGAAGTTAATGACTGCATGAGAAATCAATAAACAATCAACAAAAGTAAAAAAGAATTAAAAAATAGAAGAAAATGTGAAATATCTCACTAGAAAAGGTGATCCTATCCATCTGATCTGGAAAACAGATTGAGGAGAATTAATTGAAGAATTATTGAACTAACTGAAAGCCATGATCAAAAAATAGCTTAGATATCATATTTTAATAAATTATAAAGGATAATTGTTCCTATTTAACATATATAGGACTGCTTGCCATCTTGGGGGGGGGGGGAGAGGAGGGAGGGAGGGGAAAAAACGAAACATAAGTGATTGCAAGGGATAATGTCGTGTAAAAATTATCCTGGCATGGATTCTGTCAATACAAAGTTATTATTAAATAAAATAAAATTAAAAAAAAAAAAAAAAAAAGGAATTATGATACTTAAACATCCAACCTCAAGGGACCATTTGAAGAAAGTGACTTGTAAATATTAAAGGACATTTGAAATGAGAAAAAAAAAAAAAAAGGATAATTGTTCCAATCAATATCTTAGATCCAATGGATAAACTAGAAATTGAAAGAATCCACCTATCACTTCCCAAAGAGATCCCAAAATAAAAATTCCAAGGGATATGCTAGCCAAATTCTAGATATCCCTAGGTCAAAGAAAAAAATATTGCAAGCAGCCTTTAAAAAGAAACAATGCAAATATCATGAAATAATAGTTAGAATCACAAAGATTTAGCAGCTTCCATGTTAAAGGAGTAAGGATCTTGGACTATAATATTCCAGAAGGCAAAGGAGTTTACAACTTACAACCAAGAATAATCTACCCAACAAAATTGACTAGAATCATTCAGGGAAAAAAATAAACATCTGATGAAACAGAGAACTTGAAAGCATTCCTAATGAAATGATTAGAGCTGATGAAGAAAATCTGATATTTGAACACAAGACTCAAGAGAAGAATAAAAAGATAAATATGAAAAAGTAATTATAAGGGACTCAATGGAGATAATCAGTTTACATTTCTAATAAGGAAAATGATACAAGTAATTTTTAAGAATGTTATCAATATAAGAATAGTTAGAAGAAATCTATATAGATACAAGAACTGATTATAATGGATTATGTTGGGATGATCTAAAAAAATATAAAAGGTAAGAAAGAGGCTCACATAAAAGTTCAAAAGGAATCGCTTTTATAAATGAAGGGGGAAATGGGGGTGGGGAGTGGTAGGCAATGCTTGAATCTCACTTTTTTAGAATTCAAAGCAGGAAGAATACACACACACATACATACTCAATTGGATATAGAAATCTACTTTACTCAATAGGGAGATAGCAAAGGGAGGAGATAAGATAAAAGGGAGGTAGGGGGAAAAGTGAAGGTGGATTATAAGGGGGGGGAGGGAGATTATAACAGTGGTTAGAAGCTAAATAATCTTTTTTTTTTTTTTTTTTTTTTTTTTTTGCTGAAGCAATGGGGTTAAGTGACTTGCCCAGAGTCACACAGCTAAGAAGTGTTAAGTGTCTAAGACCAGATTTGAATTCAAGTCCTCCTGACTTCAGGGCTGGTGCTCTATCTACTGCACCAACTAGCTTCCCCTACAAAGTAGACTTTTGAGGAAGATTTTTGAAGTCTAGATTTGTGAAGACCAAAGATTGAATTTGGGAAAGGAGAAGTCTGGGAAAACTTGAGGAAATAAATTGACAAAACTGAAGCTGAGCTTATGGGAAATCTTCACTCCAAGGTAAGAAGATTAAGGAGAAAGGACCTGCTAAAAAGCATTCAAATAGAAGGAAAATGAGAAGATGATTGTCAAAACACGGCAAGTAAGGTAAGTAAAACAAGTTGTTGAAGATGTAGTTATACCAAATGGGTGTAAACAAATAAAAGGTGAGAAGAGGGAAAAGGAAATAGGATGCAATTGAAAGTTTTTTTTGGGACCAATGAAAGAAAGTTGAATAGTTTTTTATAATAAAAGGTTTGAAAAGTCTTAAATAAGTCCTTAAGGGATAAAATATAATCATCTACAAGTAGTTCAAAAAACAAGGCTGACAATCTCAATCTGTAACAATAGCAGTCAATTTTTCTATAACTTGCTTGAAGATGCTTATACCTACACAAGCAAGGGTGGACTGGTCTCTTTTCTAGAAAAATAAGGAAAGGACTTGAAGAATGCCTCTCCACATTCCAAGTTATCCGGAACAGTGAAATGCTCCTGAAAAAAAATTTGAAGCAGAGTTTTAATGGGGAGAAAAAGACTTTTAATTGGCAACAGGGAAATTACTTTATCAAAAGGGTGGGGAATAGCAGAGTGTCACACAGAGGAAGAAGGGAAGGAAAAATACAAGTGTACACTTTGAGCTAAAAAAACAAATTTGAGGATCTTCCTGAAGAGGAGGGAGCTGTAAGTTTTAAAGGAAAAGTCAGCATCTGTCCTTCAAAAAACTACAAAAATAGAGCCACAGAAACACCAGGTGACAAATCATCTAGTGGGGATTAAAAGAAGTGTAGTGATTGCTAGTTCCCTTTATCAGGCAGCTATTTGTCAACCTGATCAACAATAATTGAGAAGTCTGCTGTCTTCCTTAGGCATATCTCCAAGACATAATAGAACCTTCCAAAGTCCTGTGAAAATAAGTGACTATGTTCTACTTATGGTGATTCATGTGGGCACAGATGATAATGCCATAAGGAATTAACAAAGAATTACCAAAGATTATGAAGTCTTGGGGATCAGGTTGTGTTTTGATCATTGTTGCCCACTGAAAACAAGTGAAGTAGAAGAGAAAATTCTACGTGGGAAGTTAACAATTAACCAAGATGAAGGTGTCTGAGAAGGGAATTAGATTTCTGGGTCATGAATTAAATGACAGGTGTGACAGACTCCTGGCCAGGAATGGAGTGCACATCACAAGGACTGGTAGGGCTATAGTTGCCTATGGTTTTATAAATTTAATCACAAGAGTTTTTAAAATAAAATGAAAGAGAAAATTACTCCAGAAAACCATAAAGAGTAAATACAACAAAGGATGAAGAATAGAAATGAGACAACCAGAAGTTCACAGGAAACAAAATACAAGAAAGGATCAATAGCTAAAAGCTATGGTCTCAAATATTTATATACAAATTCTCAAAGAGTAAGCAACAAACAAGAGGAAACAAAAGACTAAATGTAAGGAGACAAATTGTATTTCATAGAAATTACTGAGCCTTAGTAGAATGAAACACATGACTAGAGTATAACTGCAGAAGTATATTTTATTCAAAAGAAACTCCTTTTTTAAAGGAGTAAGAGTTAGAGGGTAGCACTGCACATTAAGAAGTTATGTTTCTATGCTCACATTGCAACTATGTACAGTTCTCATAATATATTTGCACAATATGGGAGTTGTGAGTTAATACAGTTTTTCAGTCTGGTTGTAAATTACTTTATGTACATATGGACCAAAATCCTTAGCTTGCTTATATTGTTGCTAATATAAAAATTGTTACATCCAATTTTATAGGTAATTTTATAGAGTACAAATTATGGAATTTCTTTATAAATTGATAAATTATCTTCATAAATTATTGTATAAATATAATGTTACCATTTAATTGTGAAGTTCATAGGCACTGATAGAAGAAATCATTAAATGCTAACTAATAAATTACATGGTATTTGTATTTTGGGTTATTCAATAAATCCAGATAACTATACCATGGTAATAATCCAGCACTTTAACACACAACTATAATCATTTTGAGCCCAGTAAAATATTGTGACTTTAAAATTTTTCTCCTGCCTTGTTTATATTAAACAGAGGATATTCAGTAAATTTTTTCTATTGGGGCAGCTAGTTGGTGCAGTGGATAGAGCACGAGATAGAGCACTAGTCCTGAAGTCAAGAGGATCTGAGTTCAGATCTGGCCTCAGACACTTAACACTTCCTAACTGTGTGGGCAAGTCATTTAATCTCAACTGCCCCAGCCAAATAAACAAAAAAAAAATTACTATTTAACTTTGTGCAAATGGCTGACTCAACAATATTAACCACAGTTTGAAGAAACTATTCTAAGCAGTGATTAGAGTTCTTTTACAAAGAAGATTGTGATAAAGTTCAATATTAAGCCAACCTATATATATATAGAATTAAGAGGGATAGTCCAAAAATAAATTGATTTACTTTTTTTGAAAAAAGGAATTATGCTTTTTAATATACAGATAGTAAATATAGTGGAAGCATAAGAGTAAAGAAACAAAACATAAGTGATTTTGTTCTTGCCACATATAGACTGCCTGGATAACAAGGAAATAAAGAGTTCAGAAAATGGATCATAATCCTTATACAGACATAAAAAGTAGTGATAGAAGACTTCTTAACACCTATTAACCTTATTTTCACTAATGGAAAAGACATAATGGCTGAGGTGAAAATGATAAGACTTTTGAGGAGAAAGAGAATAATAGTGACCACTCTCTCATAATTTGTATTAGAGAATAAAAAAAATTAAGTACAGCCTCACATGTATTCCAGATTTGAGGATATCAGATTTCACATTTTCAAAGGAAGGACAGGAAGAATTCCATGAACTAAAATGCTATTTAGAAAGTTAGACCAGAAGAGATGGGAAACATTCATGAATTATGTTTTAAAGATACAGAGGGAAATATTTTAATGAGAAGGAAAAGGGTGGAGCCAAGATGACAGTGAGGACACACATTTCTTTCTGATTTTCTACAACCTTCAGACTAATTAGCAAACTCAGCCTCTGAATTGGCTCCGGAGTGGCAGAATCCATGAATATTGGGAGTATAATAAATTACCAGCAGACAATAATTTCGAAGATCGCCAGAAAAGGTCTAGTTCTATTGGAAACGGGAGGGGGGGCGGCCAAGCACAACCAGCTGAGTACAAATGCCAGCACAGACAGCTCAGGGTCCCGGGGCGGTACAGACTCCACATAGAGGAGAATCTATGGGGAGGAAATAGACCAGAAAAGGTCTGTTTTAATTTGGAAATGGGAGGGAGGTAGCAAAATACAAGCAGCCGAGTACAAATGCCAGTGTATACAGTGCAGAGCCCCTGAGATGGTGTGGACTCCGTGGAGCAGTGCAGACTCCACCTAGCAGAGAATCTACGGGGAGGAATCTACAGGAATCCACAGCAGTGTTGGCAACTCTGCCCTGGATCAGCAGAAAAGTTACAAAACATCCCACACAAATACAAAAGGTAAAAAAAAAAACCCAAAATGCCAGTCTCATGGCCACATCCACCCAGCACCAGAAGTGAGTCGGTAATGACCCAGCATAGCCACAACCGCTTACAGAGAAAGCCTTTGCTTGTAGAGCAAGCTTGGAAAACCTCCCCTACTCTAAAAGCAGACATTAAGTTTTTTAAAAAATGAGTAAAAAAGTAAAGAAAACTCTGACAAAAGATAGTTTTTATGGTGAAAGAAAATAACACATTTCAAACCCTGAGGAGACTAAGGCAGATCATCTCCAGATGAAGCCCCAAAAGGTGAAAAAAGTAATCCTCACACAAGACTCTCCTAGAAGAAATTAAAAAGGATCTTAAAAGAGAGCTAGAAGAAAAATGGGGAAAGGAAACGAAAACTGCAAATAGGGTTGGAAAAGGCATATAACTCATTAAAAGATAGATTTGACAAAATGGAAAAAGAAAACAACTCTTTAAAAAACAGACTTTGTGAAATGGAAAAAAATTCCAAAGAACAAAACAACTCATTTAAAAATTCAATTGGACAAATACAAAAAGAAGTAAAAAAATAAAAATAAAAAAAAAAAAGTAAATGAAGAAAACAATTCACTAAAATTCAGAACTGAACAAATGAAAATGAAGGACTCAATGAGACAACGGGAATCAAAAAAGCAAAACCAAAAAAATGAAAAAATAGAAACAAATGTAAAATACTTAATTAGGAAAACAACTGACCTGGAAAATAGATCTAGGAAAGACAATCTAAGGATTATTGGACTCCCTGAAAACCATGATGAAAAAAGGAGCCTAGACACTATTTTTTAGGTAATCATCAAAGAGAACTGCCAGATGTCATACAATCAGAAGGTAAAATAACCATTGAAAGAATTCACCAAACACCTCCTGAAAGAGACCTCAAAATTAAAACTCTAAGGAATATTGTGCCTAAATTTCAGAATTATCGAACCCAGGAAAAAATATTACAAACACCCAGAAAGAAACAATGCAAATACCGAGGAGCCACAATAAGGTTTACTCTGGACCTAGCAGCTTCCACTTTAAAGGATCAAAGGGCCTGGAATCTAATATTTTGAAAGGTGAAGGAACTTGGAATGCAGCCAAGAATAAATTACCCTGCTAACTGAACATTTTCTTTTAGGGAAGAAGATGGACATTCAATGACACTGGTGAATTATATTTATTTTTGATGAAAAGACCAGAGCTAAACAAAAAATTTGACCTCTAAATAGAGAACTCAGGAGAAGCATAAAAAGGTAAAAAGAAAAAAACTCTTGAGAACTGTATTTCTGTTATGGGTATACATTGAGAGTACACATATAATCTGATTTTACTGTTATAATTACAAAAGAAACTAAAGGTGGAAAGGGGATTGTAACAGAGTAAAAAGGGGAAAGTGGAGATAAAATGAGGCAAATTACTCTCAGGAAGAGGCAAATAAAACCTATTACAATTGAAGGAAAGAAGGGAAAGATGAACATTTTGTGAATCTTACTCTCATCAGATTTAGCTCATAGAAAGAATATTAGACATATTTGGTTTCACTGAGAAACCTCTCACATTATAGAAAAGCAGGAGGTGAAAGGGGAAAAGGGAAGGGATAAGTTAAATATAAGGGAAAAGAGAAATAGTAGGGGAAAGGTATAAAAAAGGGAGAGGACCTCAGAAGGGGAGGACTGCTTGAGGCAAGTAGTGCTCATAAGTAAAATACTGGGGAGGGGGAAAAGGGGAAAAAGAAAGAGAAAAGTATAATTTGAGGCTAATAAGATGGCAAGAAATACAGAATTAGTAGTTTTAACTGTAAATGTGAATGGAGTGAACTCTCTTATAAAGCATAAGTGGATAGCAGACTGGATTAAAAGCCAGAATCCTACAATATGTTGTTTACGGAAACACATTTAAAGCAGAGTGATACATACAGAGTTAAGGTAAAAGGCTGGAACAGAATCTATTATGCTTCAGGTGAAGTAAAAAAAAGCAAGGATAGCTATCCTCATCTCAGATCAAGCAAAAGCAAAAATTGATATAATTAAAAGAGATAAGGAAGGAAACTTTATCTTGCTAAAGGGTACCATACATAATGAAGCAATATCAATATTAAACATATATGCACCAAGTGGTGTAGCATCTAAATTCCTAAATGAGAAGTTAAGAGAACTGCAAAACTATAATCTCAACCTTCCTCTCTCAGAACTTATCTAGTTTGATTTATCTAATCAAACTACAAAATAAAGAAAGAAGCTAAAGAGCCAATAGAATACTAGAAAAGCCAGATATGATAGATCTTTGGGGAAAATTGAATGACGACAGAAAGGAGTATAATTTCTTCTCAACAGTTCATGAAACCTATACAAAAACTGACCATTATATGAATGTTATGGAACATTATTGTTCTGTAAGGAATGACCAGCAGGATGAATACAGAGAGGACTGGCGAGACTTACATGAACTGATGCTAAGTGAAATGAGCAGAACCAGGAGATCATTATATACCTCAATAACAATACTGTTTGAGGATGTATTCTGATGGAAGTGGATCTCTTCGATAAAGAGAATTTTAATTGATCAAAGATGGACAGAAGCAGATACACCCAAAGAAAGAACACTGGAAACGAATGTGAACTATCTGCATTTTTGTTTTTCTTCCCGGGTTATTTATACCTTCTGAATTCAATTCTCCCTATGCAACAAGAAAACTGTTCAGTTCTGCACACATATATTGTATCTAGGATATACTGTAACCTATTCAACATGTAAAGGACTGCTTGCCATCTGGGAGAGGGTGTGGAGGGAGGGAGGGGAAAAATCTGAACAGAAGTGAATGCAAGGGATAATGCTGTAAAAATTATCCTGGCATGCATCCTATCAATAAAAAGTTATTTTAAAAAAACTGACCATATATTAGGACATAAAGACCTCAAAATCAAATGCAGAAAGGCAGAAATAATAAGTGCTTTTTTTTTTTTTTTCAGATCACGATGCAATAAAAATTACATTCAATAAAAGGCCAGGGGAAAATAGATCAAAAAATAATTGGAAACTAAATAATTTCATCCTAAAGAGTGATTGGGTCAAACAGCAAATCATAGACACAATTAATAATTTTATCCAAGAAAATGACAATGAGACAACATACCAAAATTTGTGGGATGCAGCCAAAATGGTAATAAGGAGAAATTTTATATCTCTAGATGCTTACTTGCATAAAATAGAAAAAGAGAAGATCGATGAATTGGGCTTGCAACTAAAAAAGTTAGAAAAAGCACAAATTAAAAACCACCAATCAAATACCAAACTTGAAATTCTAAAAATAAAAGGAGAGATCAATAAAATTGAAAGTAAAAATATTACTTTATTAATAAATAAAATTAAGAGTTGGTTTTATTAAAAAAAAAAAAAACCCACAAAATAGATAAACCTTTACTTAATTTGATTAGAAAAAAGAAAGAGTAGCCCTGAAGTCAAGAGGACCTAAGTCCTCTTAGATACTTAACACTTCCTAACTTTGTGACCCTGGGCAATTCACTTAACTTCAATTGCCTCAGGAAAAAAAAAAAAAAAAAAAAAAAAAAAAGGAAAGAGGAAAATCAAATTGTTAGTCTCAAAAATGAAAAGGGAGAACTTTCCACTAATGAAGAGGAAATTAGAGCAATAATTAGGGGTTACTTTGCCCAACTTTATGCCAATAAATTTGATAATTTAAATGAAATGGATGAATACCTTAAAAAATATAGGTTGCCCAGATTACCAGAGGAAGAAATTGGTTAAATAGTCCCATTTTAGAAAAAGAAATAGAACAAGCTATTAATTAACTTCCCAAGAAAAAATCCCCAGGACCAGATGGATTTACATGTGAATTCTATCAAACATTTAAGGAACAATTAACTCCAATACTAAATAAACTATTTGAAAAAAGTAGAGAATGAAGGATTCCTACCAAATTCCTTTTATGACACAGACATGGTACTGCTACTTAAACAGGTAGAACAAAAGCAGAGAAAGAAAATTATAGACCAATCTCCCTAATGGATGTTGATGCAAAAATCTTAAATATTAACGAAGAGACTACAGAAAATCATCCCCAGGATAATACAACACTACCAAATAGGATTTATACCAAGAATGCAGGGCTGGTTCAATATTAGGAAAACTATTAGCATAATTGACCATATCAATAACTAAATTAACAAAATCCATATGATTATCTCAATAGATGCAGAAAAAGTATTGGATAAAATCCAACACCCATTCCTATTAAAAACACTAGAGAGTATAGGAATAAATGGACTTTTCCTTAAAATAGTCAATAGCATCTATTTAAAACCATTAGCAAGCATCATATATAATGGGGATAAACTGAAACCATTCTCAATAAGATCAGGGGGTGAAACAACATTTTCCACTATCACCATTACTATTCAATATTTTATTAGAAATCCTAGCTTTGGCAAGAAGAGAAAAAGAGATTAAAGGAATTAGAGTAGGTAATAAGGAAACCAAATTATCACTCTATGCAGATGATATGATGGTATACTTAGAGAACCGGAGAGAATTAACTTAAAAAACTATTAAAAGTAATCCACAACTTTAGCAAAGTTGCAGAATACAAAATAAATCCACATAAATCATCAACATTCTTACGCATCACTAATAAAATCCAGCAGCTAGAGATACAAAGAGAAATTCCATTTAAATAACTGCCAATAGTATAAAATATTTGGGAATCTATCTGCCAAGGGAAAGTCAGAAAGTATATAAGCAAAACTACAAAACACTTTCCACACAAATAAAGTCATATATAATTGGAAAAATATTAAGTGCTCTTGGATAGGTCAAGCAAATATAATAAATATGACAATACTCCTTAAACTAATCTATTTATTTAGTGCTATACCAATCAAACTCCCAAGAAACTATTTTACTGACCTAGAAAAAATAACAACAAAATTCATCTGGAAGAACAAAAGGTCAAGAATTTCAAGGAAATTAATGAAGAGAAAAGCAAATGAAGGTGGCCTAGCTGTAAAACTATATTATAAAGCAGTGGTCATCAAAACTATGTGGTACTGACTAAGAACTAGAGAAATTGATCAGTGGAATAGGTTAAGTTCACAGAACAAAATAGTCAATGATTATAGCAATCTAGTATTTGACAAACCCAAAGACCCCAGCTTTTGGGATTAAAAATTCACTATTTGACAAAAACTGCTGGGAAAATTGGAAACCAGTATAGCAGAAACTAGGCATAGACCCACACATAACACCATATACCAAGATAAGATAGAAATGGGCTCATGATCTAGACATAAAGAAGGATATTATAAACAAATTAGAAGAACATAGGATAGTTTACCTCTCAGAACTGTGGAAGAGGAAGGAATGGTGACTAAAGAAGAACTAAAGATTATTACTGATCACCAAATAGATAATTTTGATTATATTAAGTTAAAAAGTTTTTACACAAACAAAACTAATGCAACAAGATTAGAAGGGAATTAATAAACAGGGAAACATTTTTACATCCAAAGGTTCTGATAAAGGCCTCATTTCTAAAATATATAGAGAATTGACTCAAATTTATAATAGTTCAAGCCATTCTCCAATTAATAAAATAGTCAAAGGATATGAACAGACAATTTTCAGATGAAGAAATTGAAACTATTTCTAGTCACATGAAAAGGTGCTCCAAATCATTCTTGATCAGAGAAATGCAAATTAAGACAACTCTGAGATACCCCTACACACTGGTCAGATTGGATGACAGGAAAAGATAATGATGAATATTGGAGGAGATGTGGGAAACTGGGACACTGATACATTATTGCTGGAACTATGAACGGATCCAACCATTCTGGAGAGCAATTTGGAAATATGCTCAAAAAGTTATCAAACTGTGCATACCCTTTGATCTAGCAATATCCCAAAGCGATCTTAAAGGAGGGAAAGGGACCCACATGTGCAAAAATGTTTGAGATAGCCCTTTTTGTAGTGGCAAGAAACTGGAAGCGGAGTGGATGCCCATCAGTTGGAGAATGGCTGAATAAATTATGGTATATGAATGCTATGGAATACTATTGTTCTGTTAACCAGCAGGATGGTTTCAGAGAAGCTTGGAGAGACCTACATGAACTAATGCTAAATGAAATGAGCAGAACCAGGAGATCATTATACATGGCAACAAGAAGACTATATGACGACCAAGTCTGATGGACGTGGCTCTCTTCAACAATGAGATAATTCAAACAATTGAAAATGGTTCTACATCTACATCTGGCCATCTACACCCAGAGAAAGAACCATGGAAACAGAGTGTGGACCACAGCATAGTATTTTCACTCTCTCTGTTGTTATTTGCTTGCATTTTGTTTTCTTTGTCAGTTTTTCTTTTTCTTCTTTCTTGATCTGATTTTTCTTGTGCAGCAAGAAAACAATATAAATATGTATACATATATTGGATTTAACATGTATTTTAACATATTTAACATGTATTGGACTACCTGCCAGCTAAGAGAGGAAATAGGGGAAAGGAGGGGAAAATTTGGAACAAAAGGTTTTTGCAAGAGTCAGTGTTGAAAAAATTATCCATGCATATGTTTTGTAAATAAAAAACTTTAATAAAAAATAAAAATAAAATTTTTAAAATGAGAAGGAAAAATGGGAATTGAAGAAATTGATGTGGATACACAATCACCAACTTAGATTTTTAAAAAGAGACATAACAAAGATAGAATAAAGGGTATATAACAAAAGCTGAATGTAAAAGTGTGATAAAGTCCTGCAAAAAATACTGGAAGTACTAAAGCTCAGAATGAGCCAAAGCTTGTGAATAAAGCAAGGGACAACAAAAATGATTTTTTTTTTAGCTCCAACAATCATAATAAATGAACAAGTGAACAATTAAATGAATAAACATTTATTAAGTACCCACTATGTGACAAAAGTGTCCCTGCCATCAAGAAGTTCAGAATCTAATGGATTAAGTTTAATCAACTAATTTCATGGATTAACAGTTTACATCTATATTTGGAAAAAGAGGAAGATTAAAGAAGGAAAAGAATTCCTACTTGAGATAGATGAGACAAAAATAATTGACAACAGAGAAAGACAAACTGCTCAATCATTACTTTGCTTCTGGGTTGTTGTTGTTTTTTTTTTTTTTTTGGCAAGGAAAATGAACTTTATATTGAAATGAAAAAACAAATATAAGAACTGCCACCAAAGATAATAGATAGTAAGAAAACACTTAAAAGAACAGCTGTCTTTGATTCAAGTCACATTGTCCAAATGTGCCTGGGTACTAAAAAGAGCTGGTGCATATAAAAATGGATGCTTTTTTTCCTCTCCCTCCTTCTTTTCTTTTCTATCTCTCTCTGTCTCTGTCTCTCTCTGTCATCAGTTTCCATCTCTAATGATCATATCTGGAAATAACTCTCAGACCAATATATCCAGCCCCAACACAAGCCTCACCACTCCTGTGATGCCACTGTTCTTTGAAATGAAGGATGAACCATCTGGCTATTAGACATTTCAAAGTAGATGTTCCAAAGACATCTTAAACCCAATAAGTTTAAAATTGAACTTTTTCCTCCTAAACTCTGAAAAACTTTCCTATCTCTATCAGTCAATCAGTCAACAAACCTTTACTAAATTTCTCTTTATACAAGACATTGTGTTAAGTACAAAGAAAAATAAAAGACAGGCTCTATACTGAAGCAGTTCACAATCTAATGGGGAAGACAATATGTAAAAAATTATATACAAACAAGTTATATATAGAGAATAAATAGGAAAAAAATCAACAAGCACCATAATTCTTCTAGCATCTTAGGTTTGTAATCTCTTCACTCTCCCTTACATCCCATATATATAACTAGGTACCTAAATACCTAAATGCCATTTCTCCTTTCACAACACATATCATATCTGACTCACTCAATGTTCATCACCTCTCACTTAGATTATTGCCATAGCTTCCTATCTGCTCTCCTTCTTTCCAAGTTTCTCCCAAATCTAGTCCATCCTATACACTGCTGCCAATGTAATTGTTCTTAAGTGAAGATCTAACCATGTGACTCCCCTAACCAACCAATTCCAATGGCTTCCTACTGCCTCTAGAATAAAAATATGAAGTCCTCTGTTTGGCTTTCAGAGGGTTATATGAACTACCCCTAATATCTTTTCAGACTCACTGACCCTTCCCCACTCTCCAAACTAGGCAATCCTTATAGTCCTCTTCCTTTAAGATGCAGCACCATCAGGCACCACCTTCTACAAGAAGACTATTATGATCCCCAATTACTAATGCCTTCCCTCACTACCTACCTTTCATTTAACTTTTTTGTATATATTTGTTTTTGTTTACTTCTATTTATGATATATGAATGTAGATGTATATGTGTGTTTATATTTATACTTGTCTTACCCCACTAGGACTTCGTCCTTAAACTTCAGTTGGGAATGGCTGAATAGTATATGAATATAATGGAATAGTACTGTTCTATAAGAAATAATGAGCAGACTGATTTCAAAAAAGCCTGGAAATACTTGCATAAATTGAACTGCAATTCTGAGTGAACTGAACAGAACCCAAAAGAACACTGTACAAGGAAACAAGAAGATTTATATGTGATGATTAACTGTGATGAACGCAGCTCTTTCCAACAATGCAGTGGTTCAAAGCAATTCCAACAGACTAGGGATGGAAAATGCCATCTGCATCCAGAGAGAAAACTATGGATACTGAATATGGAATGAAGCATAATTCTTTCACCATTGTTTGTGTTTCTCTTTCTCATGTTTTTTTCCCTTCCAGTCTGATTTTTCTTGCATAACATGACAAATATGGAAATATGCTTAAAAGAATTGTACATATTTAACCTATAGCAGATTACTTGCTGTCTAGGGGGAAGTAAGGGAGGGAGGCAGAAAAATTTGGAACACAAGTCTTACAAAAATCAATGTTGAAAACTATCTTCACATGTATTTGAAAAAATAAGATACTTCTGAAAAATTTTTTAAAGAATATATAAATTCATTGCAAGTAGGGAGTGTTTTATTCTTTGTACTTTGTATTTGAATGCTCAGAGCCTAGCACATAGTAAATACCCAATAAATATTTGTTAATTTTTGACAGTAAATGTTTACTGACTGACAAGATGACAATACAACTAGATGGTTTTGGAAGTAGTTGAATGGCTGGACATGATGTTCAGCATCAAGTTGGCAGGTCTCCAATGGAGTACACCAAAGATGCTTGCTTGGTTCTGTGCCATTTAGCATTTTTAATGACTTGGATAAATCATTAAATGTGCAGATGTTACAAAAATGAGAGGCAGAACTAAAACATTGGACAACAGAATCAGAATCCAAAAGGACCTTGACAGCTAGAGCATTGGGCTGAATCTAATCATCTGAACTTCAAAAGAAATAAATGTCTTACATACATCAAATTCACAAGTACCAGATAGGGGAGGCATGATTAGATAGCAATTTGTCTAAAAAAGCTCTGGAATTTTGGGTGGGCTGCAAACTCCACATTGTTAGAAGTGTGATGTGGCAGCCAAAAAAGCTAACATGATCTTCTGCTTCATTGAGATAGGTACATTTTCCAGGAAGAGTAGGGTGACAGTTTCTCTGTATTCTGGCCTTGATAGACTATATCTGGAGCACTGTGTTTAATTCTTAGTGACAAAGTTTAAGATGCACAATGATAAATGGAAGAATGTGCTAAGGAAGACAAAGATGAAGAACCTTGTGCTCATGTCAATTAAGGATAGTTGAAGGAATTGTGCATATATAGGTTGGAGAAGATAAAATCACAGGGCATATGATATCTGTTCAAGTACTGAGATAGATCAAACTTGATATATTAGTCTTATGGTAAAATAAGGAGCAATGTGTGGGGCATAATATCAAGAAAAATTTTCTAGCTATTAGGATTGTCTAACAGTGGAATGGGTTGCCTTAAAAGGCGATGGAATGAAGACTAGATGTCTTCATTCAGAATCTGAATAACCACCTGTTGAGAATGGCATGGACTAGATGGCCACTAAAATTCCCTCCGACTTTAAAATTCCTCAATTCTGTGAAATACAAAAATAAAAATATTCTATTCTAAGAGGTTGTGCTTTTATTTATTTTAAATTAGCTGAAATAACCTAAGGGAATATAAACTTTTGAAGAATCTTATGGATCACCTAGTTCAAATTCATTTTGCAGAGAAAAAAGCCTATATCTCAAGACATGTCCAAGATCATACAGCAACCCTCTAAAAGAGCAGGGACTCAGTCCCAGTTCTCCTGATTCCAAGTACAATACTTTCCTGGGAAGTAAATGCACATATCTAATGTAAACTATCTGATTAGTTTTAAAGCTGTGCTGACTACAGGTGAAAACACCTATAGTCAACTAACCCAGGTAGTATTGGAAAGGCCTGCTTCCTCCTCATGGTGACTGTGTCTGAGCAATTTGCTTTCTAGTCCTCCTTTGATTAGAATCCTCAAGCACTGAGCTCTAGGACCCCATATTACTCTTGCAATCCAGGGAAAACAAGGATCATTGGAATATGTCATTTTTGCTGTTCCTATGTCTCACTTAGTTCAACTTAATTGTTTCAGGTGCAAAAATTACTAAGCATGGTTCTGGATAGCCTCGCTAAGCTTCATAAGTCAGTTTGGTAGAGAACCTTTACTCTCCCAAGAGGTGTTAACTCTGAGCACCTGTGAAAAAACAAAAAAAGAATTCTAAATCATTCTACATCTAGATCTGGGGAGCCTGTGATGAGAGTCGGGGCAAGGACAGGTTTAACCTCTTTAAAGATGTGAGCTTTCTTCCTTCCCCAACTGCCTAGTCTTGGTAACAAAGACTCTCTATACTATGTAAGTCTATCAGACCACATGCCTGTGAAACCTGGACAGTATATTAATGCCATGCCAAGAAAATTTGAATTGTCTTAGGAAGATTCTGACGATCACCAGACAATGAGTGAAGTTCTTTCTTGAACTAACCTGCCAAGCATTCCAACTTTATTATAGAAAGTCCAACTCTGTTGGGCTGGCCACATTGTTTGAATGTCAAATGTACACTTGCCAAAAAGACTTTTATAGAGAACTACACAGGGTAAGTGCTCACAAGGTGGTCAGAAAAAGCAATACAAGGACACTATCAAGGTCAATTTTAAGAACTTTAGAATTGATTGTATGACATGGGAGACAGTGGCACTGGACCACCCAGCATGGAGTGCCCTTATCAGAAAAGGTGCCGTGCTCTATGAGCAAAGCAGAATTGGATTAACTCAGAAGAAACACAAGATGTACAAAGTTAGAGGAACTATCCCAATGTTCATAGAAGACTATTTGGATCCAACTTATGGCAGAGCATTTCAAGATGATATTAGTCTTATCAGCAACAGTCAGATACACTGTAACTAGAACTAACATAGTGATGTCATTTTGGTTCTCTGAGAACAAAGATCAAGAATCAACCATCAGATTCTAAGCTTAGAGAGTTCCTTGGACAATTTAGAAAACGAATGACTAATTGGAAGGATAGCTAACAGAAGTGTGGCATATCCCCAAGACTAATTCTATTTTCAGAGGGTGAGCGGGTAGGAAATGGACATGAGAAGAGAGGAATTTTTCAAATGGGAAGAGAAAATAGACAGCTAGCATCTTTATAAGATTCAAGCTACTATACAATAGAGATGGGCATTTCCCATCATACCTCTTTCTTTTAAAAGATAGAGACAATTTAAGAAGGGCAAATTCAGATGTAGTCTCCAATTCTTTTCCCTTCTCATAGTGCATTTAATAAGACTAGCAATGAGGGCTACTATGAAAGGAAAGGTCCAGATTTGTTTTGAGACTTGATGGGGACATCTAATAGAGGTCTTATTAGCACAATGGAAAGTTAGAGGGAAAGTTAAAAGTTTTTCCCTCTTTTTCTTCCTGCTCCTTCGCAAAAAATAAAATATTGCAAAACAAAATCCCAAAATCTCTAAGCTTTCATCAGTTTGGAACAGGCTTGTTAAGAGTAAAGGGAATTAAAATACAAAACAAAGTCCATCTTGGTCCTTTCCACCAAAAAGGTGGAACTGGGCTATGTTAACTTTTTGTGGAATGGAATAGAGTTCACAATAAAAAGAGTTAAAAGTTGGGACCTGAGTATTAATTTATTATCCTATTCTAATCTTGCAAAGAGAGGCAGTCTCCCAACAGCAAGGACTCTATATCCTATACCTCTCACTCAAAAGCTTCTAGAATAGAATAGAGATCACATGAACTCTTACTTAATGGGTAGCTGAGTTTCTTCCCCTCCCAAAAAAACCCCCAAGGTACTTTAAACATTTTTACAGAATCTCATTCTATTTCAAAAGAAGCAGGAAAAATACTTTCAAAGAATGGGTAACCTAAACTTCAGAAAGAAGAGTTACTCAATTTCATACAGCAAATCATTGGTAGAAGAGAAACTAAAATTCCTGAATCCAAACTGCAGGTCACTTTCCTGTGGCCCTCTTCATTCTGTATCATTCTGTATCAACAGGCCTGTATCATTTATACAAAATGAAGAGTAGGCCCCCTTGAGAAGTTAGGTGTAACTAACTTAAGGTAGTTGCAGTTAATAGTAACAAGAATTTAGACAACAATGACCTCATTTTGCTCAGACTTCTGAAAGCAATGATGGAATGGAAAAAATACTCAGTGCTGAGCACAAAATGGCGGGGAGAGGATTAGAGGGGGATGGGGTTGGGGAAAGGTGAAGAGAAATGGTAGAACAGCAAAAATAGAAGGTAGATAAGAGGATAATGACTTACTGCAAGAGAAGGCAGAAATAGTTTGACAAAGTGGGCTTTGTGAGGTGTGGAATCTCACCCCTAAATTCCTTGCCTGCGACTCAGATACCTCACAGATTGGGGCCAGCCTGAACTGCTTGCAGAAGCACATGGCTGAAGAGCCTGATAGTGAGCTGGTACTGCCATCTGGAGGGAGCTGCTTGCCATTGCAACTTGCAGGAAGAAAAGTCGACATGTTGAATAGCATTCCCAGATTGGGGAGGTGGGGGTGGGGGTGGGGAGATGGACGAGGAGGAGAGAGAATCAGGATCTTCATTTCTATTGGTATTTATATGACTTGTGCTATAGCCTGAACTGATTGCATTTAGGCAGAACCCAGGTAATAAATTTGTCTAGGCAGGTCTTCATAATCACTTAGAAGTTAGGGAGAAGGGAAAAGAATAGGGATTAAAGGGATTTCTGTGCATTTTCCTTTTAAATGAACACATAAATCACACGAAAATCATTATGATAAGCAAATAAACACTAACCCAAGGGCTCAGACTCTAAGCAATGAGAAACTGAGAGCAAATCATGGTCTGTTGAGGTCAGTGAAATGACAAGCAATTTCTACATTCCTGGAAGCAGGATGACATGTGCCTAGACATGGGTGTACAATGGGGCCAAACAATGAGGCATATCCATAGTTAGGGATGTGATAAAAGTGGCAACTGTGTTGGAAGCCAAATTGCAAAGGATTAAAGGAGTAGAAAAAGTGAAGGCCAAAATTTGTTAATAGCCTTTTCCAGAAATCTGACTAAAAGGGAAGAGAGATACTGGATGATAACTTTTGGACATGGAAAGGTCAAATGACTTTTTCTTTAAGTTCTTGAGCATGTTTTATAGGCAGCAGGAAGCAAACCAGTAGTTAGGGAGGGAAAGAGACAGAAAAACAGAGAAAGAAAGAGCCAAGAGGATGATAACAGAGCAATCTATTGGAGAAGGAGTCATGAAGATATTGATCTTGAAGGAGAAAGTTACTTTTCATCAGAGACAGGGGGATGATGTCAGATGTTTTTGAGATGTAGAGAAGGGATCAAGAGGCACCTCAAGTCAATGGTCTCTTTTTTCTTGGTAAAGTATGAGGGAAGGTATTCAGTTGAAAGGCAGGGGAAAGTTGTGGGAGGCTTGAAGAAAGAAGAGAAGTTTTGGAATAGCTTCTTCAGGGAATTTGACTATCAACTAAGGTTTAATAAAAATGATTGTCTTGCTTCACTGAGGGACCTGTTGAGATAAAGTAACACAAATTTGTAGTGGATGCAGTTGGATTGGAAATAGTGGTGAGGACAAAGAATTGGCTTAACTGGGACTGAAGATGACTTTCGTCCTGTTACTCCAAAGGAATTTGGGGGGACTGTTGTGAGAGGGGCAAAATAATATCAAGTGACATCTTTTGGGGGAAAATGATGTAATCTTTGGTGGGGGAGACCTGGATACTCCCAAACCCTGGGAAAGCATACTTTCTCAGATAAACCCTTCCCAAGTTAAGCAGTGTCATTCAATTGCAAATCACCCTCTATTGATCTGAGGGTGGCCTGGATCCCCTTCAGGAAATTCCCCAGACTTTGGGAAAAAAACTTCAAAATGATTTCATTCAATTGGATATCTCTGTCTGACGGTCCTTTATTGATTAGCCTAGATAGCTCCCAACGTCAGGCCTACATTTTGCTCATAAAATAGGGGTCTGTCAAACACAAAATTCCTCATTAGGGAGGTTGGAATGATAGGATGCTACAATAGGGATTTCAGAGTTCTTGATTATAGAACATTTGAGTGATGGCAAAATCATGTGGATAACTGAGATACAATGGCAGAACAGATAATAAAAACTGATTAAGAAACTTGAGAACTGAAAAGGTTTAGGGTATGAGGGAATATCACCAGGTGTGTTGAATTGTCCTCGTATAAGGACAGGAGTTGGAGTTGTCCTTAGATTCCCTGAGACTTTGGTATAATAAGGAAAGAAGTAGCATAATGGTGCAGGAATGCTGGGCAAGAATAGAAGTGATAAGAAGTCACCTTGCTATGTGGCTCAGAGGTCAAAGCCTGGAAATTTCATCCTTTCTTTTTCAGAACTTCAACCCTGGGACCTCACTGTCTGAATTGTTGATTGTCTCTCTTGTTCCACTATCTCAGGGAGAACTCAGTCATGTTTCATTTTACTCCCTATTCCTCAACCACTGGCATACTCACCTCACCTATGTACTGGTCTTTCCCAACTCTTTTCCTCTGTCTCTCCAGTTTTGGAACTACAGTAATTCTTAATTTCTCTCCTGACCTCCAATTTGAAATCTCTGCCTACTGGACATCTTTAAACCAGACACTTCCTAAATATCTTATGCAACAAATCCAAAAACTGAAATCCTCTTTCCCTTTTCCCTCCCTTTCCCCTCTTTATAACTTTGTCATCATCATCCCCATCACCCAGGCTCACAACCTAGATGCCATCCTCTACTCTTCACCCTCTCCCCCATTCAATCAGTTGCTAAGTCTTTTTATTTCTCCCTTCTCAGTCTCCTTCGTATACATCCATTTGATACTGCCATCATCCTGATGCAGGCCCTCAGTATTGCTATACTATTGCAGTAACTTACTGGTCAGTCTCCTGACCAAATCTCTCCCCACTCCCAGATCATTTTCCATTCAACTGTCAAACTGATCTTCCTAAAATTCAGCCCTACCCATGTCACTCCCTTACTTAATAATAATTAATTATTTAATAATAATAATAATTTTAATCCAGTGACTTTCTTCTACCTCCAAGGTCAAATGTAAAATGGTTAGGTTTAAAGCTTTTCACAATCGAGGTCTTTTCTCCCTGCCTGCTGGGCCATGGCCAGTCCTCCTGACCTCTTGCCATTGAACTCCAATAACTCTGGAAGAAAGTGAAGCCAATGAATTTGTGTAGCCCTGCCTTACTTAAATTCAATTTATGCACAAGTCAGGTCATCACCCCATGATGTCAATAGTCCTCTTCAAAAATAAAAAAACAAACAACAACATTTTACTCTTCTTCATATATTCTGATTCAGTGACACCAACCTCCTTTCTGTTCATCAAACATGACCCTCCAGCTCTGAACCCCACACCTTTTTAATGGCTGTCCCCCATTCTTGGAACTGTCTCCTTCATCATCTTTGCCTCTTGGCTTCCTTCAAATCTTTGTTAAAATCAAACTTTCTGCAAGGAATCTTTCCTTCCCTCTCAGACTATCTCCAATTTATCCTGTATATAATGTGTTTGTAAATATGTACGATTTTTCTCCATCAGATTGTAAATTCCTGGAGACAGA
Organism: Antechinus flavipes; assembly: GCF_016432865.1. Taxonomy (NCBI): domain Eukaryota; kingdom Metazoa; phylum Chordata; class Mammalia; order Dasyuromorphia; family Dasyuridae; genus Antechinus; species Antechinus flavipes. The sequence continues at coordinate 167,425,679 of NC_067401.1, forward strand.
AACTGTCTTTTGCCTTTCTTTGTATCCTCAGGGTTTAGCAAAATATCAGGAACATTTTGTTGTCGTCCAGCCATTTCAGTCCTGTCCAACTCTTTGTGACTCTATTTAGGGTTTTCTTGGCAAAGATACTAGAATATTTTGCCATTTCATTCTTCAGTTCATTTTCACTGATGAGGAAACTCAGGCAAATAAGATTAAGTTACTAGCCCAAGCTTAGCTGTTAAGTATCTGTGGCCATATCTGAATTCATGAAGATGTGTCTTCCTGATTCCAGGCCTGACAGTCACTCTATTTACTGTGCTATCTAACTGGCACATAGGAGGCACTTAATAAATGCTTCTTTACTTGACAACTTGAAATCAATGCTGTCCTTGTTCCTGAAAGGAGTCTGGCTGATCCTGCTTACTATCTTGGTAACTTTTAGGGTATCCCTTCTTAGCCATCACTCCCTAACACATCTTTCCATTATAATACAGGCTCCTTGAAGACAATGACAGCCTGCTTTTGTGTTTTTATTCCTAGCAGGTTTAGCAAAATGCAAATACTTAATAAATGTTTTTTCATTCATTCATTCACTCATTCCTTCATTCATATATACTGAGGGCAGAGGCACAAGTAAGACTCTCTCTAGATCTTGAAATCCTAAGCCAGACTTAAAGTCCTAGTCCTGCTATCAGCTCTATGGTGACTTTAGGAACTGTAATTCTCTTCTGCTTCTCCCCAGCCACCCTATCCCCTATGCACACATTCTAATTCTAGGAATTCAGTTGTCGGCCTTGTTCTATAAGCTTGACAATTCAATTCCACTAAATAAACACTGAATCTCCTGTCCTGCTTTTTCTCCCTTTAATCATTACCTCCTTTTGGCTCCTTCTCACCTGACGAATAGGCTCTGGAATCCGATATCTGCAGCAGGCTTGGATCAGGCGGATTGCAGTCCCCAGACTCACCTTGTGACCCACAGAGACATACAAAGGTTTGGTGCTCTTGTTGTGACTCTTTAAAGCCTAGGAGATGGAAGGAAAGATTGGGCTACTGAGAAGAAAAGAGATGCTTTCTTCTGAGGTGAAAATACACAAAGTTTCCTTCACCAATCAATCTTTTGTAGCTCTCTGATTTGGAAAGCTTCGATACCAAATATTATCTCAGAGGAAGGGGTCCTAGCTTGGGAGAAGGCACTCCAATTGACTCACCATTCCCAAGATGGTACCTGAGTCAGCCACCAGAGGAAAGGTATCTCCTCCTAGCTTTAGTTGCTGAATCTGGAACACAAGGACAAAAAATTGTGGAAAGAAGTTGGTTGAAGTAGGTTTAAAATGGATTGAACTGAGAAAGAGAAGTAATTTAAATTACTTAAATTAAAATTACATTAAAAATAAATAGTAAAGAATTACTTAGCATAATTTTTAAATCATCAAAATTACTCCTAGGCAAGAAATAACATCTTATCTAGTCCTGGTCAAAATATCTTGATTTGCATTCTCAAGTTCTACATTTATTCAACAGAAATTGTTCTCTCTGAAGTTTTTAATGATCATTTAACTACTAAGTCCAATAGGATTTTTTTCTCAGTCTTCTTTTCTTGACCTCTCTATAGCATTGAACACTGTTAACCAATGTTAACCAAATTAACCCTCTCTTCTATGAATCACTGTCACATTTAGCCTTTTGTTTTCCTCCCACCTAGCTGAATATCCCTCAATCTCTTGCTGGATTAATACCTATCATATCTCTAACTAGGGATATATCCCAAAACTCTGTCCTGTTCTCTTACTTGAATTCCTCAGCATTTAACTGTCTCTTTCTGAGGTGACACTTAGATTCAACCCCAACCTTCCTCCTGATTTTTAGTCCTGTATCACCAACTACTCATTGGACATTTCAAACTGAATGTCCAATAGATATTTCAATCATAACCCAACAGAACTCGTTATAATCTTTCCCTCAAACCTATTGCACTTCTGAACTTTCAGGTTTCCTTCAAAGAGCACTATCAGACATCCTTCCAGTTATATCAGCCACAGCCTTGGGGTCATCCTTGATTCCTTCCCCTCCCTCATTCTACCACCTCTCATTCAGTCATCAAACCTTGTCAATTCCATCTCCACAACCTCTCTTCTCTCTTCTACTCACATGCCCAAGAACTTAGTCCAGGCCTTCAAAATCTTTCCCTCAGTCTTTTTACAGTGTCCTCCTTATTGCTGTCTCTTCTTTCTCCGATCCACACTCAATACAGCTGCCAAAGGGTTTACCCTAAAGTTCATCTTTGACCATGCTGCTCTCCCACTTCACTTTGCCATTTAGCCCCAAGCTACTTCTCCAGACCCATCCCGCTGGCTTTTTTGCCATTCCTTACCATATCACAGTGAATCCCCCCCTCTCCTGGCCTCCATACTGCCTGCACTCTACACTTAAGAGGCACTCCCTCCTCACCTCTACAATCCTGTTTCCTTCAAGATTCAGCTCAAGTCCTTCTTGAGGACAACAGAAAGTAGGCTCCATTTGGAGTTAGAAGACTTGGGTTTAAGTCCCAGGTCTACCACTTATTTGCATATATTATATATATATATAAATGTGTGTGTGTATGTGTATGTGTATTCTCCCCTAACAAAAGGCAAATTTCTTGGAGGCAGAGATTATTTCATTTATGTCTCTATATCACCAGGACCTAGTGGAGCAGCTAACATATAACCTTACTCCGGAGATCCTGGTGGCCAGGACCCGCTTCACAGAAATACCTGGGTTAGGAGGCAAGAGCATTCTCTAAGACTACGCTGTCTGAGAGACCACTGAGAGAGATGAGAAGAGAGCTGGTTTGAGATAGCTGAGAAAGTAAGCAATTTGTTATACATATGCAGTCATGCAAAACATATTTCCATGTTAGTCATGTTGTAAAGGAAAACATAACAGGTACCTCCTTTCTAAGAATGTTTACTCCTTTCCTCACTGGGGAGTGAAAAGGTAGGGGGAGGGGGTGTGTCTGAGGCTTAAGGCCCAGCTTTGTCTCAGGCTAGTTCATTGACGTTGGGCAAGGCCCTTTCTGGGCCTGGACTTGATAATTTCTAAGGCAATAAGACAGCAAAGGATAAGATAGCAAAACCCCAGAGTTCCCCATTCTATAATACTATGTAATTTTTCTGCACTTTCTCCAGCTCCCAATAACATAGTTCCTACTTGAGAATCTCAGATGGTACCACTCTGAGTTACTTTCTCATCCTAATATGTCCTTGGTTCTTACCTTTTCTTTGTGTAAATCATTATTCTTCAGCCCATCTACCTGGAGGAGTTTTTTAGCCACTCCAATACAAGGCAGATTTGTAAGGATACCAATGTGACAGGCCACTCCAAATCCTAGCAAATGAAACAAAGAAAAGAGACATGAGGTAGGAATGGCAAATGAGAGCAGTAAACAAATTCGCTATGAGAAGGGAAAAGATGACTTAGTAGTCAAAAACAAATCCAAGATACCTGAGAATTTTATTAAGAAAACAGAATTGAGAGACATAAATAGAAGCTTATTGATTATGTAATAGGTTCCTAAATACTATTTTAAGTTGACCCTTGGTACACTCACACTAAGAGTAAAGAAGATCAATATTAAGCTGTTCATTAAGGATGGAGGCTAAAGAACAACATAGCCTAATAGAAGAGAAAGGGACAGAAGAGGAAGAGGATTAGATGTCATGTTTAGGATTTTCTGACATCTACAATGTTTTTATTAGAATCCTAGAAGCCTTTCAACCATTTCCCCTGATAAGTTTGTCATGCCAATTCCCACTTCAAAGAAAATCCTACTTTCTCTGTTCTTGCTCCTGGATTGCAAGTATTACTAAAGAAAATCATGAAATCAGAATGATTTATTATAAATTTGCATTAGCATCAAGTGGACTTGAATTTCTTAGTGACCACTAATTCATTTCTAGGTGGCCCCCTGAAGAATTCTCCATATCAGATGTTACACACTTTTCATATTATTCTTAAATCACCATTTTCTGTACCTATCACTCTCCAAATAACTTTAATTCTTATTTCATTGGGGAGTCATTGAGGAGACTGTGATGATCTGATAAAAGTTTCCTAAATTATCTGATACAAATTTCTTCGGTTTCTTCGTCACTATCCCAAAAATTCACTCCATCTTTTGTCAACTCTCTCTTTAAACATTAAGACTTAAAGGAAAAATTAGGATTTCAAAAGCTAATTACCAATGCTCTTCCCCCTTTTTTTTTTCCTGGAACATGCTTATTCCATCACCTCTCACCAACTCCCATCTTTTTCTGTAGAGGTTACTTCTTTCTTCTTATGAACTTCTTTATATTTTACCTATCCTAGAGACTTTCATTTATCAGTTCTTTCCAAAATGTGGTATTCAGAATTGAACAAAATATTCCAGATATGATCTGACCAAAGCAAAGAACAGAAATATCACTTCCTTAATCCTGAATATATCTCTTAATGCAATCTAAAAGTATATTTATCTTTTTTGACTGCCATATCCAGTGCTAAGGCTAAAGTCAGGTAGACCTGAGTTTAAATACACTTATTAGCTATGTGACCTTGAACAAATTACTTAACCTGTTTTCCTCAGGGTTTTGTGTGTGTGTGTGTGTATGAAAACATTTTTTTAAATTTAAAACTTAAATAGAAAAAAATAAATATTGCCATATTCACAGCAGAACATATAAGAGGACATTTGCATGTCAAGAAAGCATATATAATAATATTGTATTCAAAACTGTCCATCTTTTCTTTGCTTCCTTGTAGATTTTCTTTTGTTCTTTACTATACACTTTTTACATAATTCTTTTTTTCTTCTTTTCTCTCTCCTACTTCCCCCCGCAGGCTATAGTTAAACATGGATACAGCAGGCTACAGTTAAACATGGATACAACACACACACACACATACACACATACACACACACACACACATTCATACATCTATGTGCATTATCTCATTTTCTGTCCTTGCTAACTCTTCTGCATTACTCTTATCCACTAACTTGCCTTGCTATTACTTAACACCCCACACCCCCCATCATAAGAATCCTCTCCCCCTGATGCGGGAAAACTGGGACACTGATGCATTGTTGGTGGAGTTGTGAATGAATCCAACCATTCTGGAGAGCAATCTGGAATTATGCCCAAAAAGTTATCAAACTGTGCATACCCTTTGATCCAGCAGTATTACTTCTGGGCTTATATTCCAAAGAAATACTAAAGAAAGGAAAGGGACCTATATGTGCCAAAATGTTTGTGGCAGTCCTGTTTGTAGTGGCTAGAAACTGGAAATTGAATGGATACAAATAAATTGGAGAATGGCTGGGTAAATTGTGGCATATGAATGTTATGGAATATTATTGTTCTGTAAGAAATGACCAGCAGGATGAATACAGAGAGGCTTGGAGAGACTTACATGAACTGATGCTGAGTGAAATGAGCAGACCCAGGAGATCATTATACACTTCAACAACGATACTATATGAGGATGTATTCTGATGGAAGTGGATTTCTTTTACAGAGACCTAACTCAGTTTCAATTGATAAATGATGGACAGAAGCAGCTACACCCAAAGAAAGAACACTGGGAAATGAATGTAAACTATTTGCATTTTTTGTTTTTCTTCCCAGATTATTTTTACCTTCTGAATCCAATTCTTCCTGTGCAACAAGAGAACTGTTCGGTTCTGCAAACATATATTGTATCTAGGATATACTGAAACATATTTAACATGTATAGGACTGCTTGCCATCTAGGGGAGGGGGTGGAGGGAGGGAGGGGAAAAATCGGAACAGAAGTGAATGCAAGGGATAATGTTGTAAAAAAAAATTACCCTGGCATGGGTTCTGTCAATAAAAAGTTATTATAAAATAAAATAAAATATTAAAAAAAAAGAATCTTCTCCCCCTACTCTTTCCTTTACTCTGTATCCCTTTTCCATTAATTAATACACCTTATCCTACTTCCATTAATCTACATAAACAATTTGTCCTCATTGAATTCCTTGAAATTAGTCTTTGATGTTGTCTCTTATATGTTAAACTGTATAATGAGTTCAGATTTGCTTGCAACAAAATTCTAAAAATCTGAAACAGCTGAATGTCCATTTTTTCATTAAATATACTTAATTATTCTGAACATAGTATTTTCAGCTGCAATTTTGATTCTTTTGATTCTTGATATATGTTCCAGGTCCTACAGTCTCTTATTATAACCACTGATGGATCTTGTGTGACTCTTAATTGTAGCTCCAACATATATGAATTGTTTGGAGGGGGAGGGGGACGGGTTGATTGTTGTTGCTGTTCCCGTTTTCCTTTTAGGATCTTTTTCAGGTAGTGACTGATAGATTTTTTTTTCTATTTCTACTTTTTCCTTTTGTCCTATTACTTCAAAACAATTTTTTGAATCCTTTTTTATTATCATATTAAGGTTCTTTTTTAAGTCATAGTTTTCAGGTGTCCAATTATTCTTGTTTTCTCTTCTTGTTCTTTTCTACAGATCTTTTTTTTTTTTTAATATGAGATTTCTTCAGTTTTTGTTGTTCAGTTATTTCAGTTATGTCTGACTCTTCACAATCCCATTTAGGGTTTTTTTGGAAAAGATAAGTGGAGTGATTGGTCATTTCCTTCTCCAGCTAATTTTGTTCAGACAGAAGACACCTCAACAACTCAGATCAGTGTTGAGAATATGGCAAATGAATTGACAAACTCAGTTTATCTCCAAGTTAAGGGGCAATGATTTATTATGCTGCCAACAGCAAACTAAGTTCCTAGAGAATTTAGCAAAGAATCAGGAGCAAAAAGATAATTTTATAGGAAAAATTTAGAAAGATCCTATGCTTCAAGTCACTGATATGCTAATTTTATGTCTTAAAGATAGACTTGATGAGTAGTAGAGGGGAAGTTGCAACCATTATTGAATTCCATGGCTTATTGTTTGTGCTTCCTTCTGGAAGAGGATTGTTACCTAAAGGAGGTGATGCCATGATAGGCTGTGCAAGGTCATTTGCCTCACTTTCTCCTCCAGCATCTGGGTCCAGTAGCAAGATGTAGAGTAGAACTGAGGAATGGTCTTAGAGATGGAGTTGCACTCCAGTATTGAATTCCATGGCTTAGACTGTCTCAGATACTTTGTTATTACAGACCAACAGATAATGTTATCTGCCAGCCAGCATTGTTGTAATCTTTCCAGGACCAGGTAGCTTAAGGGTTAAAGCACCATCCTCCCTAAGAGCGACACATCAATTGGACAGATTGAGAAAACTGAGGCAAACAGCATTAAGTGACTTTCTCAGAGCCACAAATCTGTGGTCTGATTTGTGGTCTGTGGTCTGATTTGAACTCAGGAAGATGAGTTTTCCTAACTCCATGCCTTGGCACTTTTATCCATTTCACCATCTAGCTGCTCCTTTTCCTTAGTTTTTTCAACTATAAAATAAAAATAACACCCATCTCTCAGGATTTTTGTGATGGTTAAATGTTTTAATATTTGTAAAAAGCAAGACATATAGTAGATAATCAATCCCACTAACATTTAAAACTCTTTTCAATATGGTACCAACCTTTCCAGCTTTATTTCATTTTTCTCTCCTCCAGTAGATTAGCCAAACAGATCTAGCAGCTATCCCTCAAATCTGACATTCTATTTGTTTATTCCCTTATCTAGACGACATTTTCTTATCTCTGCCTATTAGATTAGGATCAGTTTGAAGGTTACCTCCCATGAAGCTTTCCTGATCACAATTTTCTTTCCTTATTTTTTTTCCTCCTCCATTTATCTCATATAAAGGTATCTACCCGGAAGACTACTGAAGTACGTTTAATAAATATTTGTGGATGTAACATATCTGTTTGGGCCTATGTATATGCAGTCATGGAAGGCATAAAGTAATGTAAAGAAAAAGAATATGACATCTCCATATGCATGTGCTGCTACTTTGGTATCCAAAAACTGTCTGAGCTAAAGACATGAGCCAGATAAAAGGTTCACAATGAAGGTAACTTTCAAAGATTGAGGCAGAGCTCTTCTGTGAAGAAGATGGTCACATTTTCCCCACCTCTTCCCTATTCCACCATTCCCTTTCCCAAATCCTCTCTGCTGATTCTAGGATTACCTCGGTGATGGAGTATCCCATTTCCATCCACAAGAAGAACCTAGGGAAAAAAACAAAAAACAAAATAGGAGGATCTACAGTCACCAGAGCATCTTCTGTTCAGATACTGTTTTCAGTAGCAGCAGGATGGGAAAGATTTTAACTACTATGCAGATTCCTAGCTATTCCACATCTCAAGCATTCTATCAGGAGAATTTTCATCTCCAAATTTGCAGCTGTTGAGTGTCTGAGGCCAGATTTTGAAATAGGGTCCTCTTGGCTCCAGGTGCCACCTAGCTGCTCCCGTTCACACTAGCAAATTTCCATTTAATTCTTAGTGGAACTGCTATTGAAAGAGTTCTAAGCCGGGAGGGCTCATCTCATGATCCACAGAGTAGCAAAGGAAAATTTTCTCTTCTCTTCCACGGGTTAGGATCAGAAAGACTTAGGGCGGGGGAAGGAGAGTGGCAGAGGGTGGAGGATGGAGAGGGGAAGGAGGGAGAAGCACAGATCTTTTAATGACAATCCCTTCTGTTCCCTCCCCACATCTTTTCACTCCCCAGTAAGGAAAGGAGTAAACATTCTTAGAAAGGAGGTACCTGTTATGTTTTCCTTTACAACATGACTAACATGGAAATATGTTTTGCATGACTGCATATGTATAACAAATTGCTTACTTTCTCAGTGAGGAGGGAGGAAAAGAAAGAAGGGAGGAAAGAATTTAGAACTCAAAATTTAAAAAAAAATGGTAAAAGTGATTTTTACATGTAAAAATATTATTTTTTTTTAAAAGAAAGAAAGGAAGTACTTGGGGCATGAGACTGTGATCCTTCTTCTGTAGCCTCTGAATAGCATCCACCAGAAAAGGGACTTCCCGAAATGCCAAGAAACCAGACACATAGGGAGCTGTTAGGTTAACCATCCGGCATTCCTCAAATAACACCTGCCATTAGGGAAAAAAAGTGAATTAAGGAAGTCATTGAACACTGTAGCTAGGTTGGGGCACTTTAAGGAAGGAGGGGAAGAATAGATTTTAAAAACTGAAATTACTGAACATTTCTGTTGTTCAATCATTTTTCAGTAATGTCTAACTGTTCGTGACTCCATTTGCAGTTTTCTTGGCACAAATCCCAGAGTGCTTTCTATTTCCTTCTCCAGCTCATCTTACAGGAATCTGAGACAAACAGGGTTTAGTGACTTACCCAGGCCCAGCATTCTTATCTACTGTAACACCTAATTTTCCACAATTCTAATGAAAAATAAAAGCAAAAGTATATAAAGAAAACCATGTAGATAAAAAGTTTTTTGATAAATTCAGGTTTTAAGATGAAGCATGAATGGATACATAACAAAGGATACATACAAAAACAGTAATAAAAACCTGTGAGAGTGGTGTGAGGAAGGCTAAAGCACAGAATAAATCAAATTTTATGAAAAGTGCCAGAGAAAAAAATGAAAGTTATTTTAAACTATATTTAGAGATTAAATTAATAAGGCACTTCAAGGTTCACAAAGCAATTTGCTCAGGACATCCCTATGAGGTAAGTAGAGCAAGTATAATTATCCAGATTCTACAGGAAAGGAAATTGATTTTTAGAAAGATTAAATGATTTGTCTATTCATAAACTAGTGAATATCAAAGTCAGATTATGGAGTGTGTAGAAGGGAGTAACAAGTTAGAATAATAAGGATGAATCTAATGAGATTAAATTTGTTTAGGATAAATGCATCATAATCATTTTTACGAAAATACAACAAGGGAGCAGTGACAGATGCCTTCTATATGAAAAAGACCCCAAGGGTTTTAGTGGACTACAAATTCAATAGAAATCAACACTGTGACATGGAACCAGAAATCTAATGGGAGGATCTAGGAGATGATGGGTCTAGTCAGACCCCCGGGAGTAATACATTTAGTTCTGGACAACACATTTTGAGGGGCTCCTAGTTGGTCTTTCATTCTCAAAGAGGACCACAATGACATCATTATGTTACAGTCGAGTTATAGTGTGGATCAGGCACAAATGACTCATGTGAACATTTGAGGTGGACTGTATAACATCACATCTGTAACAGATAATTGTAGATGTGGGACTGTAGTTCAGGAAAGAGATTGAAGGTGGATATATTGATTTTGAAATCATCTGCATGTGTGTTAGTGGAACCTACAGGAGTAAAGAGATCACCAAGGGGCAGCTTGGTGGCACAGTAGATAGAGCACCAGCCCTGAAGTCAGGAGGACCTGAGTTCAAATCTGGTCTCAGACACTTCACACTTCCTAACTGTGTGACCCTGGGCAAGTCACTTAACCCCAACTGCCTCAGCAGATAGAGAGAGAGAGAGAGAGAGAGAGAGAGAGAGAGAGAGAGAGAGAGAGAGAGAGAGAACAAACCAAAGTAGAGTATAAAGAAATAGAGGGTGAAGGACAGAGCTTTAATAGAGGGTGAAAGACAGAGCTTTAGCAAATGGAAGAAGTTGATGAATCAATGATGGAGTCCTAGAACCTGTAGAAAAGAGTGTCATAGGAACCAAAGGAAGGGAATAAATAAAAAAGAGGATTGCCAACAGCATCAAATGCTGCATACATTAATAAAAGTAGAAAAAAGCTCTTGATTTTGGGAACTGAAAGATCATTAATGAATTTGGAAAGAATAGTTTCAATAAAATGGTGGAGCTGAAAGTCAATTTGCAGGAGGTTGAGGAATAAGAGCATAGTGAGGAAGCACAAGTGTAGATAACTCTATAAATATAATAGTGAAAGGGAAGAGAATAGCCCAGAAAAAGAAGGGAACTTTTTAGAATATTAAAAACTTGGATATATTTGTAGGCATCTATATAATCTGGGTGTTAAAAGCTAACTACAAATTGTAATACTGCTGCTAGTACTAAATTGAAGATTGTGCAAGAAGAAAACAGAGACACATAGTCTACAATGGGTTACCAGAAGATAAAGTAGATGGTGTGCCTAGTACTAACCACCTCATTACATCAGAAGTGGCAGACTTGTAGAGTTCAGACTACAAAGGAGACAAGCTAAATAAAACCCACTCTATTTGATTCAATGTGCTGAGTACTGACCAGAATACCACTCCTTCATATAAAATCCCAACCCAAAAACTGAGACCAAAAATATAAGTAAAATGAAACATCAAACATAAAGAAGAAATGATAGGTATTAAGAGAAATCTGAGATATCCAAGAGGTTGCTTGGTTGTTATTCTTCATTCTCAAAGAAAACCAAAATGACATCACTTCTTTTTGGCTCTTTTCAACAATAGGCTTGTGATGGAAAGAGCCATCCATATCTAGAGAGAGGACTATGGAGACTGAATGTGGGTCACAATATAGTATTTTCACCTTTTTTGTTGTTGTTTGTTAGAATCCTAGTGTTAACTCAATGGGATTGATACAATGCTTATTGGTTCACACATTAGAGCAAATCCTTACAAGGTATTAAGTCACTAATACTGATAGAAACAATGCTTAAGTTAATACCTTTGAAAGTTCACACATTAGCTCATACATCAGTTCACACGTTTGGGAGATTTTAGGATTCAGTATGAGATATCCAAATTCACACTTCCTATAATCCCACTCTCCGAGGAGGAGTCAACCCTTGAGTTTACACCTCTAAAAGAGTATAAAAACAGCTGAGCTCAGTCAGGAGAGTTCAGTTGAAAAGATTGAGAGGGGAGCATCAGTTGGAGATTGAAAAGCCAGGAGTCAGAGTTGAGCTGGAAACAGAAGCTGGCAGAGAAGCTGCAAGAGCTCTTGGAACCAAGGAGGGAGATAGGCCACCAAGAAAACTAACCAGGCTATTTTGGAGGAAGTAATAAAAGATCTGAACTTTTAACACTTGGCTGTATTTGAGGTGATTATTACTCTGAACTGAAACTAAGGCTACCTCCAGAGAACCTCCCCAAGAAACCTGCTCTCAGAGAGAATCACCATATTATACAAAAAAAGAGCACACCACAGTTGTTGTTTACTTTTTTCTCTTTTTTTCCCCTTTTGGTCTGATTTTTCTTGTACAGTAGGATATAATGTAGAAATATGTTTCGAAGAATTGCACATGTTTAACCTATATTGAATTACTTGCTGTTTAGTGGAGGGGAGGGGAAGAGACAAAGAAAAATTTGGAACACAAGGTTTTGCAAGAGTAGATGATGAAAACTATCTTTGTACATATTTTGAAAAATAAAAAGCTATTATTATTTTTTTTAAAGGATCTCAGTGTCCTGCCAAGTGATCTTCAGAATCTTCCCAGGATAATTCAAAAGGAAGTGGTTCAGTTTCTTGGCATGGCATTGATATAGTGTCCAGATTTCACAAGCATACAATGAGTTCAGTACAATGGCTCTGTAGACCTTCAGTTTGGGGGTCAGTCTAATACCTCTCCTTTCCCATGCTTTCCTTTGGAGCTTCTCAGACCCTGAGCTAGCTTTGGTAATGAATGTATCTATCTCATGATTATCAATGTGAACATCCCTGAAAAATATACTGCCAAGATAAGTGAATTTATCTACAGCATTCAAAACTTTACCATTTGCTATACTGATGGTGCCACATATGGATGGTATGGTACTGGCTCATGGAGTACCTGTGTTTTCTTGGTGTTAATTATTAGGCAAAAATTAGCACATGTGGCTAAGAATTGATCTATATTTTGTAGCACCTCGGCTTCAGAGGTTGCATTTATTCAGCACCAACTAAGGGACATCTACACTATCCTTTTTCAATCCAGCCTCTGAATCTGAGACGCATTTAATTCACAGGACACACAATCACCTGCAAACAAAAAATCATGCACCATCACTTCCTCTACTCTAGTTTTGGCTTGTAGCCTTTTCAAGTTGAAGATTTTATTACAGTGTGGTAGCTGTCTTTGATAACATGTTTGTCCTCATTGAAGGCATTCAATATCATGACTGAAAACATCATGTTAAAAAGCATAGGACCAAGCACAAAGCCTTCCTTGTTTCATTCCATTGTTGTATGCCTGTGAAACTTGGACAATATGCCAGCGCCAGGTAGGAAAGTAAATTGCTTCCATTTGAATTCTTTTTTTTTCCCCAGAAAAAATGATAAAAGGACACTTTCAAGAACTCTCTTAAAAATTGTGGAATTAAAAAAAAATTTTTTTAATTGTGGAATTGATTGTATGACATAGGAAACACTGGCATAGGACTGCTCATCATGGCTTGCCCTCATCAAAGGTGCTGTGTTCTATGAGCAAAGCAGAATTGAATTAGCTCAGAAGAAACTCAAATATGCAAAATTAGAAATAGCTCATAGGAACTATGTGTCCAACCTGTAGCAGAGCATTATGAGGTCATTTTGTTCCTCTTGAGAAAGAACCACCAACCAACATACAACTATCTCTGAAGTTACTAATAATCTAATGATTTTTGCTCAAAACTCATACTTCTCGATCTCTTTGAGGCCCTTGATATTGTCAATCATTCTCAATTCTTAAGATACTAAGCTTTCAGAATACTACTCTTTCCTGTGTTCTCCAATTTGACAGCCTTTTTGCAGTCTTCTTTTCAAACAAGATAATCTACCAACTATGGGCATTTTTATTGGCTGTCATGCTTAGAATTTTCTTCTTCTGAATTTCCACTTCTTGTTTTCACTAGCTTCCTTAAAGTCCCAGCTAACATATTACCCTTCCTAGATCCCCCTTAAATGAAAATGTTGATTATTTCTAATTTATTCTGTATATAGCTTGTCTGTACATAGTTGTTGGTATATTATTTCCTCCATTAGATTGTAAGCTCCTTGAGAACAGGGATTATCTATTGTCTTTCTTTAGTGCCTGGCACATAGTAGGCATTTAATAAATGTTTAGAGTCTTCCATCACAATCATATACCATAACTGGTTTATCCATTCCCCAACTGATGAGCCCAATCATCTTAGAAAATTTTACATGGAAAGACTTACATAAAATAATAAGGAGCAAAATGAGCAGAACCAAAAAAACCAAAATGTATTTTAAAATGACTTCCATCAAACCGAAGGAACTAGATAGTACAATGGATTGAACACTGAACCTCAAATCAGAAAAAACTAAGTTCAATTCCAGCCTCAAATATTTTCTACATGTGTGACCCTGAGCAAATCATTTAATGTCTTTCTTGTCTGTTTCCACATATATATAAAATGTGGATGATAATGACAGCTACTTTCTAAGGTTATAATGCAAGGATAAAATGAGAATATTTGTAAAGAGCTTTGCAAACCTTGAAATGCTATATAAATGCTAGCTAACTAGCTACTAGGGAGTAGTAGGAATAGGAGTAGTAACAAAAGATGGAGCAAAAGAAATACAATAATAATTGTCCAAAGAACAGTTAATTCAATATTACATACATTGTTGCAAAAATAAAAGATTCTACCAAACTCATTGTATAAGATAAATATGGTCCTGATCAATATCTCTAATGATATCAATGCAAAAATATTAAAATATTAGCAAAGAGGCTATAATAGCATTTTTTTAAAGATTATATAACATTATTCAACTGGAATTATGCCAGGAATAGAAAAATATTAATTGCTCATGAGTGTGTTATATCAATAATAAAAATGATAATATTATCTAAATTAATTTATAATTTCTGTGCCATATCAAACTACCAGAGGGTTACAATATGTGGCAAGAGAAAATAATAACAAAATTCATCAAGAACAGGAATTCTTAGGTAAGGGATCAAGGGTTTTCAGGGGGTCCACGAAATTTTTTTGTTAAATATAATGGATTTCCTTTACAATCAGCAAAACAAGTCTAAAGGACTAGATGAAAAATGCTATCTATCTCCAAAGAAAAGCTGATGGAATCTGAATGCAGAGAGAAGCATACTTTATTTTTCCTGTGGGTTTTTGTTTGTGCTTTTTTTCACAACATGACCAACATGGAAATGGTTTTTCATAACTGTACATGTAGAAGCTATATAAAATTGCTTGCTTTTCCAACGAGGAAGGAGGCAGGAAGGAAGGAAAGGAGAGAATCTGACACTCAAAACATTTTTTTAAACAAATGTTAAAAATTGTTTTTACAAGTAATTGGGGGAAAAAAATAAAATATTAAATTTATAACAATGCTGAGTGAAATGACCTGAACAATTTACATCTCTACAACATTATATAGGGGAAAAGGACTGTTAAAAGACAGAAATACCATGATCAGCACAATGACCAATCACTACTTAGTAAAAGTAATGATGAATTATGCTTCCCACCTCTTGAGAGGTGGCCTGGAGGTGTAGAATAAGATATACTATTTTAAACCCAACCAATTTATGTATTTATTTTACACGATTATACATATTTGCATGACATGCTTATCATTTGTTATGAAGTAAAGCTTGGAGGGAGGGGCAGCTAAGGTGGCACATAAATTGAGTGTTAGTCTTGAAACCAGGAAAACTTCCCGAGTTCAAATTCAGCCTCAAGATACTTACTAGCTGTGTAACCCTGAGCAAGTCACTTAACCCTATTTGCCTCAATTTCTTCATCTGTAAAATGAGCTGGAAAAAGAAATAGCAACCACTCAAGTATCTTCATTAAAGAAAACCTCAAATAGAATTCTGAAGAGTGATCTAAAAACAACAATAATGCTTTGGGGGAAGAGAGAAAGTAAGGAGGTGGTTATAATGATGCATACTATAAAAAGAGACCAAAAAAAAAGCCAGAAAAATAGTACAATTTCAAAAAAAGCAGCAGTCAGAACTATTAGAACGACTATGGAACATTTGGAATTTAACTTTCCCTGCTGGGGACCTCTCACTTGTCTTTTTTTTTTTTTAATCTCCCCTGAATCTGCCTTGCCCACTCAGAATTGAATTTTGTACTGGTTTGGTTTCTGGTGTTTTCATTTTATTTTATCCAAACACAAACCAAGCTGTACATATGCAGCACTTTTTCTATTCTGCTTTGTATAGGAAAATGCTCAAGTTCAGTTATGTTTTTAATTGTCCTAATAATAAAAAGGGAAATCAAAACAGAACTAGTAGTGTTCAAGAATCCACAATTGGGAACAAGTGCCAATGGAGCTTTTAAGCATAGACTAGATAGCCATCTCTCAGGTGCGCTGTTGAAGGATTTTTGCCAACTCTAATATGCTTTGATAAATGTTTTTTCTCATAGGCCCCCCTATTTCTCATTCCCAAAGGTTCAGATGTGGTAAAAAGAGAACTGAATTTGGAGTTAGGAGAATTGGATCTTAATTCTAGATCTTCAATTTACAATTCATGTGGCCCTGCAAAATTTACTTATCCTCCTAAAATTTCAGCTGCTTCATCTATAAAAAGGAGAGAGAGGTACTAGATTGCTAAGAATACTTCCAGCTTTAGATTTTACAATGATTTCTCACTAAGCCAATTTTCTAGTTACTTCTCAATATTCAATGCCATAGCTTTACCTGATAATGTACATACTGTTCATTAACATTAAAGTACAAAGAACTCCCTCAGCCTAAGTTGTTCTCATGCTCACTGTCTTCCAATGCCTGCTATCTTGAAAGAGGAGGGTTCAATTTTTTAAAATGGTTAGACTCTTTCTGCTGCTGCTCTGGCCTTTTTCCTGTGTGCCCCTTTGTTACATGCTAATTCAGACTGTAGATTTGTAGTGATATTCAAACCAGATTTTACCTCAAGCTCAGGGTAGCTAAGCACCACTAAAGAGGCACAGGCTCTGACATCATCCCCTTTAATGAAGGATATATCAACACCCCCGACCCGATGCAGACCAGCAAAATCTGAATCTCTCTGCCATGCTTCTGTATCCCAGTCAATGACACTGGTTTTCAGCCTTGCTTGCTCCCTGTGGGATTTAAAAAAGAGACATAGAACTAGATCCATGGGCCATACTAATCAATTTCTTACAATAACAATAGAAGAATCTTTCATTCATGTTTGGAACTTGACACATCAACTAAAATTTCTTCATTCATCTAAGGATCCCTACTTTCAGTCTAAAAAATAATTTCAAGTCCTAAACTTGTGTCCAGGTCTAAGAATGAAACTTTTCATCGTGAGTGAAAAACACTAGACTGAGTCAGAAGAACTAAGCTTGAAGTCATACTCTGCCAACTAGGACTCTCTGAACAAATGGCCAATCTTGTTTGGTGTCGGTTTTCTCATCTACAGAATCTGGGGGTTGACACAGATCAGTGGTGACAAATTGAAATAGAAAGGGAGAGGGAAGGAAGAGGAGGTACTAAATAGCACACAACGATACCTGCAAGTCATATGTCAATTTGGTCACTTATTAACATTATCTATGTTTTGTTATATTTTTGGATTTTTTGTTAAATATTCCCCAATTATATTTTAATCTGATTTGCAGAGTTCACTCCAGAGTACTGTGGGCCATATTCATGTCTAATATCTCTGGTATAGAGCATGAGAACAGAGACTTAGAGCCAGAAAGGATCTTGGAAATCAGCTAGTCTAACCTGCTATTTTACAAATGAAAAAACTAAGGTCCTAAGCATTAGGTAAATTGGTAAATTAGGTATTGAGATACAGAGAGAGAGACAGAGACAGAGACAGAGACAGACAGACTGTGTGACTGGATTGTGAAAACTAGATGAACAATGAATAGATTTCCTTTGTATTATTTTTATGCATTTAAAAACATTATTCTAAGAAGGAATTGCCAAAAAGGATCCATAACACAAAAAACAACCTCAAACACCCAGGGTCATGTCTGTCATCCTATATAAAGTAGGCATCTAGGATTCACAGCAGATAGAGCACTGGACTTAGGCTCTGGAAGACCAGTTTGAATCCTGCCTCAGACATTTATTAGCTGTGACTAAGGATCAACTCTCAAGCTCTCTCATCTCCTAATCTGTACAATGGAGATAATAACACTCTACCTCACAAGATTGTTGTGAGGACAAGATGTAACCTATAATGATGATTATAGTTAGCATATAGAGAGAGCCTTAGGTTTTGCAAAGTGCTTATATAGAATACTGGCTATCATTATTCTCTCTCTTGCTTGAACTCTAATTACCTCTTTCACTCACCACCATCCCCTCCCCTTTCCAACACTCCTATAATTCCCCCCATTCGACTATAAATTTGAGTGTACTATTTTGCTAGTTTGTTTTTGTATTTTCAGAATTTAATACAGTCCCTGATACATAGTAACTACTTATTACATGTTTTATTCATATGTTTATCCATTATTACACAAGGATGAGGATTAGAACTATGATTTTATTGCTACAAGGGGAAAAAAAAAACCTCCCCTATTAATACAGGCATGTACCTTTACAGCAACTCAAAAGTTACCCAGATTTGCCCACCGTCATACAGCCAGATTGGGCCTTGTTTGTGTGAAGGCAAATGGGGTTAAGTGGATTTCCTCCCAGGGTCATACAACTAATAAGTGTCTTCCTGACTCCAAGGCCTGTGCTCTATCCACTGTGACACCAAACTTCAAGGGAAAGGAAGGCAGAAGGAAAGAGAAGGAAATAAGTATCTGTATAGCACTTATTAAGAGCAATAAACTAAGCTAAGTACTTTATAAATACTACTTCATTTGAATCTCACAATCCAGAAAATTAAGTACTGTTATCCCCATTTTACAAATGAGGAAGCAGATCCCCCACTCTAATTGTTATGCCACAGTCTCTTTGAACTGTTCTGTTTCCCTGCACTAGTTTCCCTTATTGTCCTGACTGAGTTTCCCTGAATTACTCTACCTCAGTTTACTTAACTGTTCTGTCTCAATCCTCTTAGTTGTAAGCCTCCCCACCTCCACCTCTGGTCCATTAAGACTGAGGACCATTTGCTCTAAGGTTATAAATTGTCAATGTGAGACTCAAGATGAGGGGGAGATCAGATTTCCTGACTCCTAACTCCTTCTGCCCTCAAGAATTTATGACACTACCCCTCTAAAATATTCCAAAAATATCCCCCATACCTCATTGACAGCTTTACTTCTGTTTATTCAAACATCCTGACTCTGGCTTTTAGTAAGAATTTATAGCTTTCCCCCATCCTGACAGAACTAAATGGATCTGTAAAGAAGTTTCCCCACTTCTTTCCCCTTCTTTGTTTGAAAAAGGTATATAAAGACTTTGTCTATACCATTCGTCACTGGATACTTTAAGATGAGAGTCCTGTCCAGTCAATTATACTCTCCAATTAATAAAATACTAAAAACTCTCTCATCTCTATCTTGGCTCAGTTTCTTCGGCATTACATAATCAATAAACTCCAATAGATCCTTTTCATCTTCAGGATCAAATACAAAATCCTGTTTGACATTCACCTGACACATAATAGATGCTTATTAAAGGTTTACTTACAAAAGGTTACACAACTATCCAGGATACTACATAATTTTTCCATATATAAGTACAATATACATATACATGTATATTTGTATATTAATTTTACCTATTACAAATGGCTCTTTATCAGTGGTGTAGAGACACACATACATGCATATAATATTAAATTACCTTCAACTCTTGGTGTCTGTGAATTTTAACCACCCCAATCTATTGTGGGGAATCCCCGGACCAGACAAATCGCCCCGCCCTGAGGGAAAAGGAACTACGAGGATCCTGACCTTTGAGAGACATAGGTGACATAATGGATAGAGAAATTAGACCTGGAATCAGGAAGACCTGAGTTTAAATTCAGCCTCAGACACTTAAACCAGCTGTTTGACTTTGTTTGCCTTGTTTCCTCATCTGTAAAAATGGGGATAACAACACCTCCTCCTAAGGTTGTGATAAAGATAACTCGTTTACGAAAGCTCTTTGCAAACCTTAAAGCACAATGCGAGCTATTACTGTTATCATTATTATTATTATTATTAGGAGGGGGGCAGGGGAAGAGTAAGCCACACTGGAGCGCTGCTATTGCCTTCCCTTCTCAGCCAAGCCCAGCAGCAAATAGAAGGAGGTACTTATATAAGAGACCGTCAAGGGCTCCAAGAAACAGGTAGGACTAGCTCATTCTACCGAAGCGGCGGGGAAACGCCCCCAGGAGTGCGGCCAATGGCAGCGCGTGCGCGCAGAGGCTATGCGACAGTGGGAGGAGGGAGAAATGAGAGATATCTAGGCTGCCATCGGAACCAGAGCCTGACAGGCTAGAGATACTTCCCCTCGCCCGGGTGGGATTCGGTTAAATCGGAAACCAGCGAAGCAATTATCACGGGGATCGTTACCTTTCCCAGCGGGACAGAGTCTCCCGCTGCGGATACCCAAGGGCCTCGTGGGCCATGGTCTTACTTCACCGTCTTTCGGGGACGTCACTTCCAGGGGCAGCAGGGTATAGTGCACACCGGGAGGTTTTCTTTTGCCAGGCGTCCCAGGGCTCTTTGCACAGACTGGCTGGCATGCGCAATCCCCATCCGCCACCTTCTATCCAGGGCTCGTAGAGCCCCACCCTGTTTCCTTCTCTGCTAGTAACTCGGCGTGAAAAGCTCAGAATTAGGCGGGGAAGAATAGAGGGCGTGCTTATGTGGGCCGCCTCTAGTTTTCTGGCTATGAAGTTCCGGATCTCGTACTTCCGTCACTTTATCTTTTGTGGCAGTTGGCCCCTCCCCGTAGCTTCCCGAAACAGTTCTCTTCCTAGGTCGCCATTTTTTGTTTTCTCTTGTTCCCTTCCAGTTCCTTGACAACAGCGACTTTATGTCCCTGCTTCTCCTTTCTTCCTTCCTTCTCTTGTCTCCCTCCCTCTTCTTCCCTTTTCCTTCTTCTCTTCTCTCATTTTCTTTCCCTCCCTCCCTCTCCCTTCTCCTTTCCTTCCTGACTACCTAGTACTTAACTACTTAGTATGTATTTGAATTAATTTTATATTTATGCTGTGTGGATTTGGGGTAGTTTTTTTAAAATAAAATTTTATGAGTTTTTTATCATAATTTCTCTCTGTATCCATACTCCCAGATAGCCATTCCAAATAACACTACTGCTGTATGTTTTTATATAAAGTTTAATCTTCCCCGTTCGATTATACACTCCTTTCCAGTAAGAGCTGTTTCATTCTTTTTACTTGTCAATTTAATTCAAATGAAGCATTTATTAAGCACTTATTTTCTAGGTGCCAGGCACTGTGCTAAACAATGCCCAACTCTCAAAGAATTTAGTCTAATGGGGAGGGGCAGGAAGCAACAAGAAACTGTAGATGGAGCAGCTGGATAGGGGACTGCCCCTTAAGTTAAGAGAACCTGAGTTCAAATTCGACCACTTAACACCAGCTGTGTGACCCTGGGTGAGTCCTTTAACCCCAATTGCCTTGCAAAAAAAAAAAAAAAAGTATAAATTTATATTCAGAATAAATTGGAAATAAAAGGAAAGCCAATAGCATTATAGAGCTCTGAAAAGGTGCCATGCATGTACTAAGCACTTCACAAATACTATTGACCCCAACATGAATTGGATATGAGAAGCAGAGCTTCCAAGTCTTCAACCTCGCTTTTTTCATGATATAGTAGAAAATCCTTCTGGAATTGATGGGTTCACTTATCTGTAGATCGTGGACAAATTATTTACCCTTGTAAAGGTTCAATTTTCTCATCTGTAAAATGAGAGGGTTGAATTATATCAGGGAGTTTTAAGCTTTTTTGAGTCATTGCAGTTTGTTGCCTATATTCATAATGGAATGAAATAATAAATTTCAATTAGAGGTTAGTGAAAATAAAGATGTAATTAGTTTCCTGTCGAAGTTCACTGGACACTATGAAATCTATCCAGCAGGTCCTCAGGTTTAGAACACCTGAACTAGGTGGCCACTAGGATTCTATACAATTAACAAGCAGAAAACTTGTGGCTTCAAATTGTTGAATCTTTAGCTCCAGAGATGTATTAGACAACTTTCCAGTCCACTTTCTAATTTCCACCTCCACACATGCAAACTAAATTGTTTAATCCCTTTCCCCTTTGTCCACTCCTAGTTTTTACTATGTTCAAGTTGGAGTAGGGTGCTTTTTTTTATGCTGTGGGAAGCATACTGGATACTTTGACTTGGAACAAATTAACTTACTTTCTTTGTACTTGTTTTTCCCAGCTGTAAAGTAGGAATTAATAATGTCAAAATACAGCAAGGGTTAGTTGATGATTTAGGGAAATTTTTAGAAAATAGAAAATGCAATATAAATGTTAATTATAATTAGAGTGGATTATATATAGCCATTAGGTTTTCTCCATGTGAATGGAGCAATGTCACACTTGCCACTTAGTGTCTAAAGAACATTGCCTATTTATAAAAGCTCCTTAAGTGAGACTGAACTTAGATACCATATCTACTTATTAGCAAGGATTGTTTGCATTATCTCCGGAGTTTACAATGAGAAATCTGTTTTCAAACTGATGTTGCCTGAATTTTCTTTTTAAATACAGGCATGATAATGAGAAGTGAAAATGACTTATGGTTCTATCAGCTAACAAACAATGCCATTACCCATGATATAGATTAAATAATTCATACACAAATTTCGTATAAAGGGAAGGGGAAATGAATTTCTCTGAAGATTTAATATAACTCCTGCCTTGTGTGCTGTCCTTGCTAGGGCAAAGTATAAAGAACTGTATTTACTTCTGGAGGCAATATACAACTTGGTTTGATGCAATGAGATTTGAGACTCAATGACATAGCTTGAACCTGGAGAAAAAAAAGAATTATTATTTGTATCCAACAAAAATAAGAAAGCACAATGGAAAAGTTAAAAACAACAACAACAACAACAAACACACACACACACATACAAAAAAAAAAAAAAAAACCAGACAACCACACAGCTCTTGTAGTGCAAGTCAAAGGTAAAAAAGTTCCCAGAAGTAAAATAGTCATCACTGGCTTTGACAATCTTATATGGTTTCCTCTCTAATTGTCTCCTTTCCCTACTTTTACTTCAAAGAAAGCAAATTTCCATTAAAAGTTAGGCGCCCACAATGATGTCTAATGATAGAAATTGATCAAACAGGCAGTATGTTGTAATGAATGCCAAGAGCCCTAGATTTGCTGAGTGAAACCTGAATTCTGATGTACTATTTACAGACTAACCACAGACAAATTAAACCCTTTGGGACCAGTCTTCTCATATGCATTTTGGGGGAGAAGAGTCTCATTATATGAATACTAAAGTTCTTTCCAATTCCAAATCAAGTAGTTCTATTTACTGAACATTTGTTATGTGCTCAGCACAGTGCTAAGAGCACTAAGGGCCCAAGAAAAAGTAGATATATTCTTCCAAGAAATTGAGTCTAGTTGATATGATATGATACACGATCTAGATAATTAAATGATAAACTGTTTAACAGGGTATCTAGGTGGCTCATTGGACAAAGTACTTAATGCATCACTTAATCCTGTTTGTCTCAGTTTCCTCATCTGTAAAATTAGCTGGAGGAAGAAATGATAAACCACTCCAGTATTTTTGCCAAGAAAACTTCATATGGGGTTCCAAAGAGTCAGACATGATCAAAATAACCACCAACTGTTTGATAAAGTTCCATAAAAATGTAGGGAAGAGGAATGCTCACTAGGCTGACATGGTTAGAGAAGATGGTAAAGCTTGTGCCAGAGTTAGCAGACTTTGAAAAGGTAAAAGGAGGCAATTTCTTAATGAAAATAAGAGCATGAAGACAGACATGGAAATGAGAATTAACATGATATGTATTGGCAACAATAAGGAATCTGGCTTGATAATTGCGGGTAAAGGAGAGAGCAACTATAAAGGTGAAAAGATTGGAAAGCAAGCCATAAATGACAAGCATTTATGAAGCACCTATGTATGATTGGTTAGGCACTGTCTCAAAATGAAAACGAAAACGTCCTTACTTAGGAAGAAGCTTATGAGGGAACTTTAAGGGAAAAACAATATGCACATAAATAGGTACACAGAAAATAAATATTAGAATCCCTTAGAAAAGAAGGCACTAGTAGATGGGAAAACAGGAAAGAGCTCATAATTACAACTATCCAAATGGGTTGACTTTAAGAGCTGCTAAGTTCTCAATTAATGGAAATTGTCAAGAAACAAGATACTGCTTGGTTCACAAGTGATGTGGAAATAGCTCTGACCATGTTCAGAAATGAGGTGGAATCAGGAATTCTTCCCAATTCTGATTCCATGGTGTCAGCAATTGGTTTGAAGGAGCAGAATCAAAAATGAGTGGGGCCAGATTAGCAAAATGAAACAATCTGGATTTAATGACAGGTTATTTTAAAGGGAGCTATTATATCCTAAATAGATCAATTACAAGATAAAGACTGTCAGGAAGATTAATCTGCATGTTGTACTATGCACCATAATATTATTCACTATTAAAGCTGCTAGGTCCAACCTTCTCATTTTACAGATGAGGAAATAGTTCAAGAAACATTCAGTTACCCACGGTTCATATTTAGTAGCAGAGTAAGGAGGACTAAAATATAGGTCTCTCAGGTGCATTTTGTTCTTCAGTACATCACGAGGCTGCTTTTTATGTGAGAGCTATTGTCTTAATTGAGTCAGCATTTCACCCTAGATCTGAGTGCTTGTAAACTCGTATCTTAATCTGTTCCAACCTTTTTGATTCCAAGTGAGAAATTGAAGTGCCACCCATTTTTGCCAGAACCCAGCCTTGGATTACTTTCATTATTAACCTTTTCCATTCTTTCTCAGTGGTCACTGAATGGAGCTAGAGGAGCTCACACAAATATTATAAATTCAATTTACCCAACTTCAATTGGACCCTCACTGCAACAAGGAAATCTTTCATTCTTCCTAAATGATTCCTACAGAAGCTTTGCCAAACTCCTCTTAAAGCTCCCATACCTTAAATAAATAAAAATACATTCATATTCTTCTTTCACTTTTATAATCAATAAATTCTTGTTTCACTTTTTAAACCTGATCCCAATCTATCTTTCCAGTCTTACTGGATACAGCCTTTTCTGAGTCTGCCACAAAATCAAACTGGGTTCTTTGTGTTCTTCATGCATAGTATTTCATCTATCTCCCAGTCTCCGTTCTTGCCATCCCACATGCCTGAAATCACTTCCTCACCTCTGCCTCTTAAAATTATCTTTTCCTTCAAAAGGAATCTCAATAACCAACTTTTATATGATTTTTTTCTAATTTCCCTGGTTAAGTGTCCTCCCTCCTTAACTTGTATTTGTTGATTTTGTTTTTATTCTTTTAACTTCTGGAGTATGTGTGTATGTGTATGTGTATTTGTATATGTATTTATTGCAACCTTCAAAAGAATATAATGCTTTGAGAATGTTTTGTTTTTCATATTTATGCCCATAGAACTTGTAGTACACTTTAAGACAGAAAACAATGCTTGTTGACTAATAAGCATCACATATTGAGCCTGATTGTACTCCACATGGAAGATTTAGGTTTAGATTTTAGTCAAAAGGAATTTCCACTATACCGTCATTGACTCTCATCTTCAGACTTTTCTTTTGGAGATCTGAGGAATGGCAAATCCCAACAGCATTTTAAAATTTTTATGTGAAAGGTAGAACAAGTTCTGTGGGAATCAAATGATTCAGAGCCTAGAAGGAATCTTAGCGACTGTCTTTAATATATCCACCCCACTTTATAAATAAGGAAACAGAAAAGTAGTAGCATGTTCAAAACCATTCAGGAAGTTAATGGCAGAGCCAAGATTCAAGCAGAGTTTTTGATTCTGAGTCCTTGGCTAATTTTCCCTATAACCTGCTGCCTTTCTTCATTTTTAATGGAGGGGAAAATTTTATGGGTCATTTCAGTTGCTATTCCCAACATGGCTAGCAGATTCTCTCACTCACTCATCTCCAAGGAATTTTCCACTAAAAATTGGAGTATTCCCAAGAATTTTAGTTACTTTCCATTTGCCACTGAGACGCTCAGCTCCAAATGAGAAGGAATCTTAACAGCAAAAAAAAAAAAAAAAAAAAAATCAGGTTTATTAAAGCAGGAATAACAATTACAATAAAGTCTGTTTCTGCCATGTGCTAGGTCAAGAGCACTTTTGTACATACATCATGACTAAGCTGGGCAGGACAATTAAGGCTTTGGAATAATAATAATAAAAAAAAAATACAACCCTTCATAGAAAAGTCCTTCAGAAAAATCAGAAGGGGTAGGAGGGGGATCCAACAAAAATGGTCTTCAGTGCAACAACATTACTCAGGCTCCTACCTGACACCTGTAAACAAATGGCTGCAGCTAAGGCATGGTACAGGTACAGATAGGGACAGCACCAAGCTAAGAAACTGAAACCAGGTTGGGATACTAGTTGTGGCCTGAAGAACTAAAATGAATTCTATTTTAATTGAGGTATTAAGGTGGTTTCCACCCCAAAGTTAAGTTAAAATAATACATCCAGTGGGAAATTAGAGATACTGTTATATAGTCTTGGCATTGTTAGATCAGTAGGTGGCTAAGGGCTTCCAAACAGATTACTATTACTTTACTGAGTATTTTGAGCACCCAGTTGTTCAAATACCCTTAAGACAGTGTTATAGCAATGAAAATTAGAAAAGGAATTAAAATTGGTGTTCCTTCTGCAAATTTCTTTCCGCTGTTATTGAAGATATATATTATTAAATTTATTGGAATATTTTGGCTACTTCAGGACCTGAACTTAACTAGAACATTACTTTTAAAAGTGCACATTTGCCATTGACTCCACTCAGAACCTTAATTTCAATATTGCAAATACATCCTTGAACTGCTAGAAATTGGAATTAGGGAAGAAAGCTCAGATAAAGAAAGCAGCACAACATCAGGGCTAATTTAATTGTCTTTTTCTTTCTTCTTTGCAAACTCCAGCTGATTTGGTACATTCTCTCAACTAAAGCAAGAGAACTAATACCCAAAGAGGTTGCATTTAATGGAAGTTTAGGCTTCTATACTGAATTCATTTGACACAGTTGCCAGAAAATTAATTATCCACAGGGACTCAAACCAACTCGACCATGATCCAAGGTTATGCTTTCATTTTTGGCCACTACCGATTTGAACTTGGCTATATTTTTATTTCTGGAGGTTTGGTTAAGATTTTGTTTAATCTTAAGGCACTCACAAAACATTATGAATTGTTTTGCATTTGCAAGAAGACAATGAGGAAATAAACAGACTCATTCTGTAAATTAGATAAGTGGTAGAGGAGTCAGAAACTCCAGAGAAATAAGAAAAAATTTCTTTTGTGAGTGCAGATAAAATATCTTGAAATGGGGAAATGAGCTAAAAAAGGACAATTGCTGGGGTGTGTGGTAGTTGAGGGAGGCTGAGGTCTGAACTGGTGGGTGTGTGCTTTACAGATAGGTTAAAATTAGGGCCAGAGGTATAATACCTTATTCATCAATACAAAACTGCCAAGCCATGCTGCAACCTGTCTGCTCCAGAATGTCACGGAAGATGGCTTATTTCCAGTTTCAAGTCATTCTGAATTCAGATTTCCCTGGGAACACTGCTCATAAGTGGATGTGAGTAGAGTTTTGGAACATACACATTCCCAAAAAGCTTAGCTCCCAGAGCTTTGAAGGTTGCAAACTTATGTAGCACAACTTGGTTCTGAATTTACTGCTGTGACAACTTTCTCTTCCAAGCACTCATAGAGACAACAAATTGTCTTACAACAAAAATCACTTCCTAGAGAAGGGAGACAAAAGGGAGTTTGCCCTTTTCCCAAAAGTCTCTTCCAAAGATAGTACTACAAAAAGAGGTCTATGTAAGTCTTCGATCCTGTTTAAGGCTAGCAGCAGCTTTCCATACAGCAATGCAATTGGAGAGAAGAATCTCTTCTGGGAATTGAGATTCCATTTCTGAAGGGATTTCACTCTCCTTGGTTTCCATGTAACTCACCAGTGTCTCTCTTAAGCTGGAAGATAGATAAAAAAAAAAAAAAAAGAGAGAGAGAGAGAAAGACTTTTTAAATGGCCTTGCAAATAGTTCAGAAGAAATTACTAAGCTTTCAATTCAATTCTATAGAACTTTATTAAATATCTACTAATAGACTAGGCATCCTGCTTGATGCTAAGGTGAAAGGAGAATAATAGTAAACACCTTCAGTAGATAATAAACTCCCTGGTAGAGAGATGTTTTCTGCATTTTTTTGTATTCCCAGCAATTAAATGCTTGCTACATAGATAATGAATGTTTGAAATTCATTGGTTGCAGATTCTTCTAGTAATTTAATGGGGGGCAGCGGAGGGTAAATGTTCTAATAAGGGAATCTGTATGCTACAGTCCTATAAGCCAGCAAAGATAATTTTGTATTCAAAGTATATGGCACTTTTATCTGCACTTTTCCCTGTACTCCTGTTAAGAGCTTGAAAAGATGAACATTTGTGTATGTATAAGGTTAGATGCTTTTTATATAAACACCATCAATATAAAATATGAAAGTGCCAAACAAGTCTCATAAAATCTTATATGATGAAATCAGTGGGAGCCATTTTAATGTGATTCTGGAAATATGTGATCTTCACATAATAAAGCCTCAATCCAAAAAGACTTAGCAAGGTTGATAAAAATGATTCACAGCATGGATTTCTGTGGGGTTTATTTGGCTCTCCAATACTGCAGGTATTTTTACAAAGTTCTCTACAAAAACTTGATTCTGTGCCTTCCTTTGATTATGGGGTGTCTCTAGATATTAAAGACTATGCCTGAATTCCAAAGACTCATTATGAAAAAAATCTATCTAACTCCAAAGAGAGAATTTATTGATTCTGAATTATTTTCTTCAATTACCTTTTTTTTTCCCCCCAGCGGTTATCAAAATCATTTGGTATTGGCTAAGAAATAGACTAGTTGATCAATGGAATAGGTTAGGTTCAAAGGACAAAACAGCCAATAACTTTAATAATCTAGTGTTTGACAAATCCAAAGACCCCAGTTTTTGGAATAAGAACTCAATATTTGACAAAAATTGCTGGGAAAATTGGAAATTAATATGGCAGAAACTAGCCATTGATCCACACTTAACACCGTACACCAAGATAAGGTTAAAATGGGTTCATGACCTAGGCATAAAGAATGATATAAATAAATTGGAAGAGCATAGGACAGTTTACCTCTCAGACCTGTGGAAGAGGGAGGAATTTATGATCAAAGAAGAACTAGAGATCATTATTGATCACAAAAGAGAAAATTTTGATTATATAAATTGAAAAGTTTTTGTATAAACAATTACCTTTTTTTTTTTAACCTCCCTTTGCAATTTGGCCAGTTCTAATTTTTTTGAGGTTTTTTTCCCCCCTCTTTTAGAATCTTAGTGTTAACTCAACTTGAAACAAGGGAGATGTTAGAATCCTAGTGTTAACTCAATGGAATTGATACAATGCTTATTGGTTCACACCTTACAAAGTGATGTCAGTTGCCTAATTTAGCATGGCACTTAGCAAATCTTGCTGGCTCACTAATGTATTTAAGTACTCATTGGAGTTGACACTTTTGGGAGATTCACAAATCAGTATTCAGTATGAGATTCACAAGCCAGAAACCCATAATCCTACTCTCAGATCCCATAATCCCACTCTTTTGGAGGAGGAGTCAACCTTTTACACCCAGCATAAATATAGCTTCAGTGAGCCAGTCAGAGTCAGTTCAGAAAAAGCGCACTCTCA
The DNA here is from genome assembly GCF_016432865.1 of Antechinus flavipes. Lineage (NCBI taxonomy): Eukaryota > Metazoa > Chordata > Mammalia > Dasyuromorphia > Dasyuridae > Antechinus > Antechinus flavipes. The sequence continues at coordinate 167,455,354 of NC_067401.1, forward strand.
GAAGTGGAGTCAGATTCATTCCAACTTTCACCTTGGTGCTGGTTGGAGACATTGAGTTGAGCTAGAGGCAAAAAGATTAGCAACAAGAGCTCTGGAAACCAAGGAAAGCTGGGGCCTCTAAGAAAGCTACCAGAGCCCAAGAAAGGAGAATATAAACGTTTACATTTTATCAGCTGGCTGCATTTGGAGTGATTATTACTTTGAACTGAAACTAAGGCTGCCTCCAGAAAACCTTCCCGAGAAACCTGCTCAGAGAGAACTATTATATTAAAAAAGAATACCACACCCCTCTAATTTCACCAAAATTTATTTTTTATTTATTTATTTTTTTGGCTGGGGCAATTGAGATTAAGACTTACCCTGTGTCACATAGCTAGGAAGTGTTAAGTGTCTGAGACCACATTTGAACTCAGGTCCTCCTGACTTAAGGGCTGATGCACTATTCACTGCACCACCTACCTGCCCCCATCAAATTTATTTTTAAAGGAGATATTTTCTTTAGTATCAGTTTTTCCTATTCCAAACTGTTAGCTTTTTCTTCCAAGTTTTCATAACTCTCCTGCCAATTCTTTCATTTCTTTTGTCCATTTTTCTTCTCTCTTTTTAGATTCTTTTTAAACTCTTCTAAAAGAGCCTTTTAAACTGGAGATCAGTTCATATTTCCTTTTGAGGCTTCATCTGCATGCATTTTACATTTGCTATCCTCTTCTTAATTTGTGTTCTGGTCTTTCCTGTCTTCATAGTAGCTCTCTATGGTCAGTGTTCTTTTTGCTTATTTTTAAGGGTCGAGGTCTGCTCTTAGGGCACAGGAGAGATTGTCCTGAGTTTCCTCTGCAGGACAACAGAAGTTTTTCACTGACTGTACTGGTGCTGACACTACAAGTTTTCTCACTGCGCTGAATGGTTTGACCAAGTCCTATCTGTTATACTGGAGTTCAGGACCTCACAATTTGCCTTCTGTGGTTGTATTGGAGATCTCACAGCTGGTCTGGCTGATGTGGCCTTCTGAAGCAGGACAGAGTAACCAAGATTACTGTATTTTGACTAAGAGCTTCCCACGACTTTCCTATGCTGGGCCTCCCTGCACTGGGCTTCCCTACACTGAACTTCCCCACACCACTCCTGAGCTGAGCCACATTGCCCCTTACCCAATTGAGACAGACTTTTCCTGAAGTCCTTCCAAGATATATTAAATTGGAAAATTATTACACTAAAAATGTTTGTGGATTCTGTCACTCCTAAATCCCTTCTGAGGCTTGCTCTAGTGGTGATTCTGATGGAAGCCAGGAAGAGCTCAGGCAATGTCTGTTTTATTCTCTGCCTTTGGCTCCATCCTGAACTGATGAATTGTGAATGCAGATAGAAGCACACTTTTTAAAAACCTTTTTTATTTTTGTTTTATTTTTCCTCTGTATTCTGGTGTAGTGTGGCTAATGTGCAAATATATTGAGTATGATTTCAAATGTATAATTGATTTCAAATTTATAATCGATATTAAACCACTTGCCTTTTCAAGGAGGGAGGGAGGATAGGAAAAAGGGAAAGAATGTGGGATTTGGTATTTTTTAGAAATGAATTTAAAATTTTTTTACATGTAATTGGGAAATATTTGATGAAATAAATAAAAATATATTTCAAAAAAGATAAAAAATAAAGATTATGTCTATCATCAGAGTGTAAGCTCTGGTAGGTTGTACCAAAATAGAAATGTTCCAGTGAAGTTGTGATATGATCCAACCATTCTGAAGAGTAATCTGGAACTATACCTGATTGGGGTAACCCTGAAACTGTTCTCTGACTTTGGGGGAGAAGCCATGGGTGAACTCTTGAAACTCTCCTTCAACTTTTGAGAAACTCTCTGGTTGAGGCATACTTCAGAGAATCAAGATAAAGTGGCTTCGTTTTGTTATCTTGGTGGGACTAGTTATATTCTCTATTAACTAGCTGCACTCTCTACTGGGTTGAAAATTAGTCCAGGACAATTCCAATTTATCTGGAACTTAAGTAATCTTATTCAACTAGAAATCTAGATCTGGGGGCAGTGACAATATTGAAGGAATCTCTTATAAAATATCTTATTTTTTAAAAAGGACAATTTTAAACTTATAATTTGCAGAGTCCCAAAACAGGACCATGCCTTGTCAAGGAACCTCTCTCTCCTTGGCATAGCTGCCTGTCAGGACCCTTGTCCACTGTTAAGATATTCTCTTCTCAGTGTTAACACCTCTGTTTATCTCTCTGCCAGGATTTCTCTGCTAGGACCTTTATTTCTCTGCCAGGACTAACGTTTCATGCCAATAAAACTTCCCTTTTGCCAATCAAACTTTATGGGTTCATGAATTCTTTCACACTGAACCTGCGCCAACCAGAAAGGGATTCTCACACCTCAACTCTCTGCACTGCCACTAACCGCATCATTTGGTTCCCTAATCACATCATACCCAAAGGGCTACAAAACTGTGCATACCTTTTGACTCAGCAGTGTCATTACTGGGTCTGTATCCCAAGGAAATCATAAAGAAGGGAAAAGGATACATATGCAAAAATGTTTGTAGAAGCTTTTTTTGTGTTATCAAAGAATTGGAAAGCGAGTGGATGCCCAACAATTGGGAAATGGCAGAATAAGTTATGATACATGAAAGTAATTGATCGTTAGTGATCTATATAAAATGATGAGCAAGCTGAATACAGAAAGGCCTGGAAAAATTTACATGAACTGATGTTGAAACAAGCAGAACCAGGAATATGCTGTATACAATAACAGCAAGAATAAAACAATGATCAACTATGAAAGGCTTGGTTCTAAGTGGTTCAGTGATCCAAAGCAATCCCAAATAGACTTTGAGCAGAAAATGCCATCTGCATCCAGAAAAGAACTAAGGAGACTGAATGTAAATTAACTCATCCTATGTTCACTTTTTTCTATTGTTTTTTTTTTCCCCCTTAATCTCTCCCATGGTTTTTCCATTTAAAAATTAACTTACTACAATTATAAAAGAAAAAAAAATTCCAGTGATTAACTCTGCATTTTAAGGATCAGACTAGTCAAAGTCAGATTGACTACCAGGCCATGGCATTGTAAATAGTGTTATACCTGGAATCAAGAATTTGGGGGTTTGAATCTTGCCCCAAACATTTATTAGCTATGTGACCATGTTTCCTCAAATGTAAACTAAAACTAATAAAAGCACATGTCTCCTGGTCTTGTGAGAATCAAGCAAGATAATGTATGTTAAAGTCTTGTCTGTTAAGGACCACACCTAAGTGTGAAGGGGCAGATCAATTTTCCAAAAGCCCCCACAGTTTGCCTCCAATGATTCACAGAGGTCAAAGAATGCAATGGCTTCTCAGTCTCCTTGTATTGTTATCATCCTCTCACATGAAGGGATCTATTCTGCTGCTCAGAATTAGATCCCTGGCAGCCATTAGCAGGTGGCGCCCATAATATTTGATAAACTTTAAATTATTATATGTCAAAAAAAAAAACCCCTCAGCAATTGACAAAACAAAATTTCATGATGGCAATCATTTTACAGATTTCTAGTGGAGATGAAGGAAAAAGGGTGAAAGCATATTTAAAAACTTCATGCTTTTAAATTCAGAATATCTATAAATATTTTAACTGTTTAGAATCTAAATATGAGAGCTTTGTCCAGTGACCAATAAGTTAGTAGAAATAGAGGAACAGAACCATATCAATTCTGATACTCTTTTTAAAAAAAAATATTTAAACTAAATACAAAATAAGAACAAACAAAACAAAAACATTGTCATGTGCCCAGTGGAACATCAGGAAGAATTCAAAATATGTACCAATACATTTTTATTTCAAGAAAGTATATATAAAAATAGAACACATTATATTCATGGCTGTCCATCTTTTCTTTGCTTCCTTTTAGATTTTTTTTTTTAATTTTCTGCTGAGCACTTTTTACCCTATTCTTTTTTCTTCTTTCATCCTCCCCATCTCAAAAGCTAGTTTTTAATTTCTTAAGGCTACTCCTCAACTTACTTTGCTCCTACTTTATCTCCCTCCACCTATGGATCTCTCCCTTATCTTCTCCCCCCATTCTTTCCCTCCCACTTTATCCTTTTTCCTTTAATCTAATTATCCCACTCCCATTAATCTAAACACCCTTTTGTACCCCTTTCTATCCTATGCCACTCTTTCCTTCCCTTTTATTCCTTCCCCATTAATCTACATACCTTGTCCCACTGCCATAAAACTATACACGCTTCCTCATCCTATCTTATTTCCACCCTATTTTGTTACAGATTTAGGAGATGCTATATATCCTTCATGTATATACACACACACACACACGCATATATTTCCCTATTTAACCCATTCTCAATGTGAATAGGTTTTTTAGAACTACCAGCCCTCCTCCCCCATGCTTTTGTGTCAGGTTTTTCCTCTGCATCTCATATATAATACATAATTATTATGGCAATTTTGCTTTTTAGAGTCAGATCATATCCAACCTGCCCAATATTTCTTTTAAAACACCCAATTACTGAAATCAATCTTAGACATATGGTTTATATTTCCACATATAAAACAGTTTTGTCCTTTTTGAGTCCCTTGAAATTAGTTTTTGATGCTGGTTCTTATATGTTAAATTTTCTACTGAGTTCAGGTTTGGTTAAGACAAAATCTTGAATGATTAACAGGATGATTTCAGAGAGACTTGGAGAGATTTACAACTAGTGCTATGTGAAGTGAGTAGAACCAGGAGAGCATTGTACACATTAATAGCAAGATTATACGATGATCAATTCTGAAGGATGTGACTCTTTTCAATAGTAAGAAGATTCAGGCTAGTTTCAATGGTCTTGTGATGAAGAGAGCCATCTACACCCATAGAGAGGACTGTGGGTACTAGGTGTGGATCACAACATAATATTTAGACTTTTTTTGTTGTTGTTTGCTTGCATTTTCTTTTCTTATTTTTCCCTTTTTGATCTGGTTTTTTCTTGTAATTGTAGAGTATAGAAAAATTATACATGTTTTACATATATTAGATTACTTGCCATCTAGGGGAGGGAGTTGGGGGGAAGGGAGAGAGAAAAAAATTTGGAACACAAGGTTTCTCAAGGGTGAATGGTAAAAATTATCTATGCATGTATTTTGAAAATAAAGATTTATATAAAAAAAGCCAAAATCTTGAAAATCTGTGCATTTGCTGAATGTTCATTTTTGTCCCATTCAATATTATGCTTAATTTTGCTGCATATATTTTTGATTGCAGGTTTATTTCTTTTGATTGTCAATTATAATATTCCAGGACATGAGGTATTTTATGGTACTTGCTGACAAATGTTGGTCAATTCTAATTGTAGCACCAGCATATTTGAATTGAGTTTCCTTTTTTTTTCCTCTTATAAAATTTTCTGTTTGATTGGGGGGAGAGGGGGGGATTCAAAAGTTAGCCTTAATGTTCCTATATGTTTTCCTTGTAGGATCTCTTTAAGGTGGTGATCTGTGGATTTTTTCTATTTCTACTTTCCCCTCAGGACAATCTTCTTTGAGTATTTCTTCTACTTTATCAGGTTCTTTTTTTGGTCACAGCTTTCAGATATTCCAATTCTTGTTCTTGATCTAATCTGATCTCTTTCTTTTATGTTCTATATTCTCTCCTATTTTTTCATTCTTTATATTGGTTGACTTTCTTTTCACAATCTTCTTGTTTTTCTTAGATGGTTCTTCTCCCTCCTCTCTCCCTTCCCCCCTCAAAAAAATCTCTCTCATTTGGTTTTTAAAGGTTTTTTTGAGTTCTTCTATGAATGAATTCTTTCTGGGCAGGTAGCCATTTAATATCATTTTTTGGGGGTAAGAGAGGCTTTTTTTTTTTTTTAATTTCAGTATCATCTTCTGAGAATGAACCCCAGTCTTCCCTATTCCCATAGTAAGTTTCTATAGGTGAGTTCTTTCTCCTTTGCCTAGTCATTTTTTTTTTTTTTAACATTTATCAGTATAACCACCTCTAATATTGGGTTGTGAAGGGGGGGATAGTGCCTCAATTCTTCCCTCTGATCTGGAACCCCATACTAAGAGCTCCACACACACCCCACCCCCATCCCCCACAAGTGTCCACAGTCAGCACTATCCCTGACCTATTGTTTCTGCCATCACCAGGTGTGCTGGTTCCTTCTTACCCAGGGTTGCATCTCTGCAGCCTGGCCTGCATTCCTTATTAAGAAAGGTTCACTTAGTCTTCCTGGAATCAGACTCACCCAGCCCTCCAATTTCAAGGCTGTCTCCTAGGTAAAAGTTCCTGTGGTTTAGATGAGGCTATTTCCAACCCAGCTAGTCCCAGGGCTCCAAGCTTGCTGTTTCTTTGGAGCTAGCCAGAGGTATTTACATTTCATTTGTGTTAAAGATCAGTTCTGAGGTCTTTCTTTGGGTCTTCTTGCTTTGTCTTAGGAGGAACCCTATCCTGTCCTTGATTTTATTTGTTTTTCCATTCACCTATGTTTGCCCTGCAAAATCTAGAGAGCTTGGAATTTTTACACCTACTCTGTCATCTTCCCAGAATCATCTCAATATTGACATTCTTGTTATAGATGAAACTAGAAAAGTATGATCAGAAAAGAAGTGGGGTCAATTGTATAAGAAAAGAGAGAAATAAAATGCAGATAGCCCAGTGTCATCCTGGAAGAAATACAATCTTAAATTATCCAAGAGAAAGCCTCTAGCATGTTGGATAGGTCCTTTATAGAGAACTTATGGAAAGAACTGAACAAGAATGAGCTGCAATCCATAGGAAGAAAGATATAAAAATTATGAATCCTGAGAAGTGTTAAAGAAATACTATAAGCAGAATTAGATGATCATATCTGTCTTTTCACTACCTATTCTGCAAATAATACTTTTGTGCTCTGTTTTGTGGCTTATAGGACTGCAGAATATAGGCTCCTGATTATAATGCTAAATAATAAAAACATTCAACAAGCTCCAAAGAATTTTGGGAATTCTGTGCTGAAAAGAATCTTAAAGATTATCCAATCTAACATCCACCCTTACAAATTAGGAATATATTCCAAGTATGTTAATATACAGAATTACCATTAATTTTGTGAATTACTAGAGGCAACATGTCATGTATAAAGTATAATCTATGACTTTTAAAGTAAATGAAGCCCTAGGCTATAATACTATAATTACAAGTCAAGCCTGGGGTATCAAGAAGTAAAGCCACCAATTACTGGATCAGGTGCTTTTTTCCTTTCTCTCATGTCAGTAAACAATAAGTGTCTACGATGTGCTGATTCAATTATTGTTCTGTAAGAAATGACCAGCAGGATGATTTCAGAAAGGCCTGGAGAGACTTACATAAACTGATGCTGAGTGAAATGATCAGGACCAAGAGATCATTATATACTTCAACAACAATACTATATGATGATCAATTCTGATGGACATGGCTCTCTTCAACAATGAGATGAACCAAATCAGTTCCACTTGCTCATTAATGAAGAGAACCAGCTATACCCAGAGAAAAAACTATGGGAATTGAGTATGAACCACAATATAGCATTTCCACTCCCTCTGTTTTTTCTGCTTGCATTTCTGATTTCCTTCTCAGGTTATTTTTACCTTATTTCTAAGTCCGATTTTTCTTGTGCAGCAAAATAACTGTGTGGATATTTATACAAATATTGTATTTAACATATACTTTGACATATTTAATATGTATTGGTCTACCTGCCATCTAGGGGAGGGGATGGGGGAAAAAAAGGGAAAAGTTGGAACAGAAGGTTTTGCAAGGGTTAGTGCTGAAAAATTACCCAAGCATATATCTTGTAAATAAAAAGCTATAAAACAAAACAAAACAAAAAAATAATGTGCTCATTCAATTAGAGATATAAAGAATATGACAAGAGAAAAAAAAAAGACAATAAAAAATAGCAAAAAGACAGTCCTTGTCCTCAAGGTATTTACATTCTAATAGGGGAAACAACATGCAATCAAATAAAGAAAAAACTGGAGATAATTCCAAGAGAAAAAGGCATGATATGAACTGATGCTAAGTGAAATGAGCAGAACCAGGAGATCATTATACACTTCGACAACGATATTGTATGAGGACATATTTTGATGGAAGTGGATTTCTTTGACAAAGAGATCTGAGTTTCAATTGATAAATGATGGACAAAAGCAGCTACACCCAAAGAAAGAACACTGGGAAACGAATGTAAACTATCTGCATTTTTGTTTTTCTTCCCGGATTATTTATACCTTCTGAATCCAATTCTCCCTACGCAACAAGAGAACTGTTCGGTTCTGCAAACATATATTGTATCTAGGATATACTGCAACATATCCAACATATAAAGGACTGCTTGCCATCTAGGGGAGGGGGTGGAGGGAGGGAGGGGGAAAAAAATCGGAACAGAAACGAGTGTCAATATAATGTAATTATTACATTAAAAAAAAAAAAAAGAAAAAGGCATGATAGTAGGACAAAAAGTCAAGTCATACCTCCACTTAGGGTTAAAGTTCTCCCCCTCAGTCTGAGTGTGTTTCAACTTCAAAAGGATCATTTCATGGAGTTCCAGCAAAAAGGTTTCAAGCCCAGTCTGATTTAAGAAAGTGTTGAGAAGTTTAGCATTCTCAGCACTAAGATCATCTTTGTATGCTGCACTGATTTCTCCAAATGGATCCTAAAATTCAATGGAGACAAATGAAAAGTTTAAAATGAATAGGGAGAAGAAAAGTAGGGTGAAACTTTATCCATTTTGAAATAAACCTTGAAATGACCCAAGCAGATAAGATAATTTACTTACTTTTCTAAGTCTTAGGAGCTGTTCAGATTTGTGAGCAGAAAGAAATTGCCACAGAGCTATAGTGTGCTTTAATTGACACCTACTTAAAGCCTAGAAAAGAAAAATGTTGAAAAATTGAAGGACCATTCATCATAATTTCATTTCAAGTATTCCTAAATATTGTCACATTTATCTGCTTCTCCTCAACCACACATCTTGCCTCTTTCTCACTATCCATCTACCCAGAGCCAGAATGTCATACTCTAACCTCCCACTCCTTTAAAACTTGGCTCAAAACCAACCTAAGAAATACTTGACAAGGCTCTGTTGTGTGCAAAGCATTGTACTAGGTACAGAGGACACAAAGACAAAATGAAAAGTAGCCCCTATCCTCAAGGAGTTTGTTCCTCTAGGTGATACAACATATAAACAGATAAATACTGATTATTTGAGGAGGGAAAGATCACTTCACAACTGAGGCAATCTGAAAATATTTCTCATAGGAGGTGGTGTCTGTGCTAAACTTTAACAATAGCAAAGGATGCCTTTTTTAAAAAAATTAAGTAGGAAATAAACATACACAGATATTTCCATACAAAAAGAACAGAAAATTGAGATTATACATAAAATTCCAAATTTGCTTTAAAAAAGTTGTTCCATTTAACTATATGTAAGTTATATGTAGTAGTATCAATATCTTGTGTCCCCTTCTGAACTCCTAAACATTTAAAAATGTTGTATTGATGCTCTTTTCTTTTAATTCTTTTCTTTTCACCCCTCATTAGAACTACCCATCCACCCTCCCCTCAAATAAAATTACTACTTTCTAACAAAAATAGTTAAATAAAATAAACTTCTGTTGTGATGCTCCCAAATGAAAGTATATATTTTCATTCTGTTATTTGCAGTCTATCACTTCCTTACCAAGAAGTGGTAAGAACAAGATGAACAAGATTCTTAAGACATAGAAATGGGTATTTATAGGTAATTATAGATAGAGATTTAGGAAGTCAAATGCCAAGTTCAAGAACTTGCAAGAAGACTACCTCCTTCCAAGAAGATTTCATTGACGAATCTCACAGATTCTGACAAAAGATTTCCTTTATGACAAGTCCTCTTAGCACTCATAGCTTCCATTTGTATCACATTAATATACCTTTAGGAGGCAATGTGGTATTATGGCTAGACAGCTGGCCTTAATATCAGAAACCCTACATTTAAATCCTGCCTCTAGCACATAATAATAATCTTGTGACTCTAGGCAACTCACTCTCAATCTCAAGCAATTTCCTAAAACTCTTTAAATTGCAGAGCATATACTGATCTGCATGGATGGAGAGTTTCATCATTGGGAGTTCCCTATAGCAAACACATTACAGGTCACTGAAAAAACTTACTAAACATAATATTCAATTATATCCCAGTGTGACTTTCTATCTTCTCTAACTCCAACAGAACTAACTACAAGATCTGTTTTCTATACATTCTATACTTCTATATACACAGGGGGGGTAAGACTCTATAAAACAATTACTATAGATGGGGTCTGTCCTCCTCTGTATGTTCTGGGGGGACTCTTGGTTTAAGGTGGAACATGTGATAGGAAACACTTTTGCTAGGTTGGGTTTAGGACAACCAAGCCTAAGTCTAAAACTTACCTTTAACACAGGAGCTGTTTGACTATGCATCTGCAAGATGTCTTGGATGTACACATTTAGGTGCATTTCAGGGTCCCCCCCAGCTGTGCTCAGAAATCCCAAAGTGATCTCTGCAACAGAGAGTGCCTCACAGGCATCACTATAAGACTGTAGCTGCCCACTGATGGTACCAATGGCTGAATTGGGGAGAGATTTCTAGAAAAAAGAACAAATAGCAGGATTTAGTTGGTCTCTTGTTTCTGATGCATAATATTGATCCCTAACATCCTCATCCCACTAAATTGTTAACTTGGGATAGACATTACACAAGGAAGCCCAAGAATAGTATACAAAATTCAAAGCAGTAGGATATTAATGAATCCTTTCCCATCAATATATATGACATTGCTACTCTGAGGAACTGTTTCAATGCCTCATTGTGCCATGGCGGTGACCCAGTATTCTCAAATGCTGTGCTAGCAGTGTCCAGCCTCTGACAAATTTGGCTCAGTTGGGAAAGTTTTGAGTCCTTTGCAAACCTCAAAGCACTATACAAATAGTAGTTATTTTATTTACAGAACCAATATGAGACTTAATCTGCCACTGATGAACAAGCCTACATAAGTTTGGAGGTGTTGGGCACAAGATGATGAATTTTTTTGACCCTATCAACTCTTAAAATCATCTACTAAAACATGGAAAGGCTTTGATCTGTATCATTGGAGGAAATATCCATATTAAGATCTGCAGATCCTTATTGAAGTACTGGGTTATAAATGTTTTTTACATGGTAGGCAAAAGCATGATAGGCCTGACGTTGCAAATATTAATCAGGTAAAAGGCTTTGATTAACAAAGAAGAGAGTTTCTGGGTTTTTTGTTTGTTTAAATATGATCCACTGGACCTTTGGAAAGGGCACCCATTGTAAAGACCTAAAGTAAGTACCTTTATTTTTCTAAGATTCTGTTGTAAAATAAAGGAAATAAAATCTGCTCTTCCCAGGTTTAATGATACAAACTGAAATAAAAATGCAAATATACTAAGAAGTAAAGTGCTATATAATATATAGTATTAAAGTATTATTTCTAATAGTAATAGTATTACCTGAGGCATCTTGTTCTTGATGTCCATGAAAATATGTTCATAATTCCGGTCATGTCTGTAGACCAGAGTGGGTAGTCCCTAAGTAGAGAAAGGAAAGAATATACTAAATATTAATGATGGAGATGACAATCAAGTGACAGATCCTATTCTTTATAGGGAGGGATGCTAAAATTTATACTTTTCAGCACTGGTATGTCAGTATGACACCAAGTATGACACTAAATGCTACTGCATAGCTTCTATATTTAGTCAAACAACCTGTGGAAATTAAGACCCAGAATAAAGTCAAGCATTTCATTTACCTGTAGGGTAAGAAGTGGTTTTCCTTGGAGGAATCGGCTAGTTACTTGTCTCTGAATCTTCTCTAGGTCAAATTGCTGTAAAGTTTCTCTACCTTTCTCCACACTATATTGGCAGTTGGACAAAATTAATGGGGTCAAGTCTCGCTCCACTTCATAGCTGATGACATGCAAGTCAGTCACCTCAGAAGAGTTAATAGAATAACTGAAAGAAAAAAACACACAATCCTCACCCATTACCTCACTATTTAATGACTGACGACCAAGAAATGTGTCTGCTATGATTTGGAAGATTAAAAAGTCTTTTTAGCGTCTTTATAATTTAAAAAAGTTAAATTTCTGGGCATGGTAAAGAGGCAAATAAGTAGAGTTGAAAGAAATTATAATACAATCTGTCTTCTCTCACAAGGGAACTTCACTTACGGTGGGGAGGTGGGGCCTGTGAATAAACAGAATAATGACATTTCTCACAAGTTATACACCTACCTACTGTTTTCATTGGTGTATTTTCTCACTGTATAGACCAAGTCATTATGAAGAGCAATCAAGTAGCTGACCAAAGCAGTAGAACAAAGACCCAGGCCTCGTCGACGGGGAAGAAGAATCTCAAACTCATTTTCTAGACTCAAGTCAGCATTGCAGTATTCTTTAGGTAGCTTAATTTCACCTTTGATAAAGAAGGATAGTCTTAGAGAAGAGTCAACAACTTTAATGAGTTCACCCATGCTGCAGTTCCTGGAAGGGAAGACACTATACTTTTAAAAACTGAGCCTACAGACTTAGAAATAGTCTGCTTGTCTTGAGGAATTTTATTTAGTTTTTCTCATTTAAGCTGTAGCTATAGCACTCTAGCAGAACAATTGATTTGGAATCTGAAAACCTCAATTTAATGGAACCTGTGTGACTTTGGGCAAGTCACTGAACCCTTTCTAGGTTTCAATTTCTTCATCTATAAAAAGAAAGAAGGCAGGGAGGGGAAACGACTTGAATTTAATGACCTCTAAAGTCCCTTCTAACTCTAAACTATGATCCTGTGATTTTCTTCCCACAATGAATTTGGAACACATTAGATAATGGATCTCAAATTGCTTTCAGTTTGTTTTCTAGACTTCTAACTCAAAGTGATATCTTCTAAAGAGGTCCAGAGATTTTTAGATGTATTACTTCAATTCAACAGCTGGATTTAGAAACTCATATATACAAAATCATGTTTTCAGGCTCAGGGCAAGTGTGGTCAGTCAGAAGGGAAAAAGGCTGATGACATGTATGGATCCCTGTAGAACTAAGTATAAAAGGGCAAAAATGACTCACCTCTGGTATAGAGTGATCGTCTCAACATGTTCCATGTAGACAGAAAGACCTCAATTTGTTTTTGAAATGAGCGCTTCAATCCTTCTATAAAACATTTAACAAATGGATACCTCACTGTAGTGGCTATCCACACTAGAACAACTTACAGCAAAACAAGCCCATAATGCACAAGTACAAAACAATTCAAGACCCTGCAACATGGTGTGTTCACCATCAAAATCTTCAATGATGAGTAAAGAACTAAAGTCTAATGCTTCTTGATGTACTGATGGTGGAATGTGGCATGAGTGGGTAAGGAGAATGGTAGCTGAGAAAACCCTGATTGCTTAAGGGAGAATTGAGATACACTCTATCTTTACAAAACAGAAAAAGTAGAATCCTTTAGTTCAAAAATACCCCAACTACCAGTTTTTTTTTTTTTTTTTTTTTTAACCTCTGATTCCCTAAATGTAGGTTTGGCCTTTCCTTGAAAAGACATTCACCTGAATGGTAGTGACTTCTGAGGAAACCTCTGATTGTGTTGTATTCAACATCTGAGACGTTCTGGAATCTTTTCACCAAATCCCTTTGCAAGGCCAAGATCTCTGGTAAGAATTTCACCAGCCTCAATTCTCTTTCCTGGAAAGAGAGAAGACCACCAAGGAACAGTGTAAGTCACCTGACAATTATAGTGAAGAAGAGATATTCTGAGGCTGACTTAGTTTAATCTGATAAATATGCTACTAGTTATGATGTTTTGTCATAAAAAGCTTGCTTGAGACTAGGAAAAAAGTGTTTTGTAACAGCTCAGCTTCAGGGAGAAAGTAAGAGTTAGAAGAGAGCCAAAGATTATATATTCTTTGTTGTTAGGGTAAAATCAGGATTAAGATATATTAGTGGTAATGAAGGGTCAGTATTCTCATAAGGCTAGATATAGAAAGAGGGCCCAGATTTGTGATTTCATTGGCACAGGGAAGTCTCATGACCATTGTAGGCTAGCATTTTCTCTGCAATTTAAAGTCTTAGAGAAAGAATGCTAGCTAATCCTGAAAGATTTGGTGATTTGTCCAGGTCAGTCAAGATGGGTCAGAGGCAAGGCCTGGTTCTGCGGATAGTTCTTTCTCTATAAATACACAGCCTCTCTATAGGATAGAATTAATGAATGACGATATTAGGTAGAATTTCTAAAGACTTTTTTCAAACAGAAATAGTCCTCTAATTTCTCAAGGCAGAATGCAAACTCATTTCATACGACTCCTAGAGAAAATAAAAATGCAAGTGAATTCAAATTAGAAACACTACATTTCCCTCATAATATTAGGGTTGGCACAATTCAGTTTAACCTCTGGGGTCCGGGGCCAGAAAATTGTTTATTTCTTCTTTTCTGGATTTTCAGAATAATAGGAAAAGAGTTTCCTGGGTCCTTGGGAATTTTACCAATGTATGCTCATGTCAGCCATTATATACATTTCATTTATTACTTAAATACTTCAAAGACCGTGCAGTGTGACATGGGGAAACCCTTTCTCCCCACTGGGATTCTACCACAGACACTGTTCAAGATCAAAGCTGGAAGATTCAGACTGCAAGGCAGTCCCCTCAACTCTTTTTCTGTGAATGATATTATATACCATTTGTAGATTTGGAACTCCGTGGTTCACAGGAATATTGCAGAATTTGAGAAAGAGATATTCTTGTACACAGTGTATGAAGCCTATCCTGTCAGCAGGTGGCTCACCTTCTGCAGGAACCTATAAAGGATTGGTACTGTGTCCTTTCCATCATTCTGTTCCACCACATGCTGAAGATACTCAACAGTGATTTTCTTCCTATAACTCCAAATCCTTGAGCAGTGCACAACACTTTTCTTAGGCAGTTGGGAAAGGAAGGTAGCTGGGTCACCATACATGATCTTGGCCACTGGGTTAGAACTGATGCGTTCATCCTGGCTGATACGGATATTTGCTTCCAGAAGGGTTTTATCCAGACACTACAAAAAATAAAGTCATACTGAGTAATTCATGTTTCTATAGCAAAGCCTTTCAAGACAAAAAACTGTTTTAGTCATAGTATTAGAAGACTGAAGCAACTACAAATGGCTGAAAATTACATAGTAGAAAAAACCTGGATTTAATCCTGACTGCCACCACTTAATCTTCCTGGATCTTAGTTTCCTCATCTGTAAAACTAGAGGGCTACAAAGAAAGAACAATGGGAAATGAATATAAACTGCTTGCATTTTTGTTTTTCTTCCCAGGTTATTTATACCGTCTGAATCCAATTCTCCCTGTGCAACAAGAAAACTGTTCGGTTCTGCACACATATATTGTATCTAGGATATACTGTAACCTATTTAACATGTAAAGGACTGCTTGCCATCTGGGGGAGAGGGTGAAAGGAGAGAGGGGAAAAATCGGAACAGAAGTGAGTGTAAGGGATAAATGCTGTAAAAAATTACCCTGGCATGGGTTCTGTCAATAAAAAGTTATTTAAAAAAAAAAAAAAAACTAGAGGGCTAGATTAGATAACCTTTTACTCAAATGCCAAAGAATGTAAGAATCTGTAGCAATGAATTTGGCACTGAAATAAATGACCGTGTGTGTGTGTGTGTGTGTGTGTGTGTGTGTGTGTGTGTGTGTGTGTCTAAATTCTTTTGAGGACACAGCTTGTATATTTTACTAATATTCAAAGAACAGAGCAGACAGCAGGTACTTAGTAAATATTTGTTGAACAAATAAACTAACAAGCAGGATCAGAATAGTTGATCCCCACTCCTTCATCATATCGTTATGTAATCTTATGTTAATTTTTCTATTTATTAAATGAGCAACCTTTCATCAAGTTTATTTCTTGAGCACCCACTATGTAGATGATAGTTTATTGTCATTCTTATAAGTTTTGAATTCTGAGAAGTGCTGCTAAGACTGTCAGATGTTATTTAGAGATACAATTCTCTCCACCAAGGAAAGTGATAGTAGTAGATAAATCTCAGATTAATCTAAGGCACATGGAGATTAAATGACTTGCTAAAGGTCACAAAGCTAGTACATAAACAAAAGTATATGCACTCCAAGTCCAGCACTCTAGCCATTTCTTGGAGCTGCCTCTACTACCAAAAACAAATAAATAAATAATGAATGAGTGAATGAATGAACAAACAAATGAATGAACAAACAAACAGAATGTGACAGATAGGTGACACAATGAATAGAGATCTGGCCCTGGAGATGGGAAGACTGATTTTCCTGAATTCAAATCTGACCTCAGACACTACCTGTGTGTCCCTGGGCAAGTCATTTAAATATATCTGCTTCAGTTTCCTTGTCTGTAAAATGAGCTGGAGAAGGAAGTAGCAACCCTCTCTAGTATCTTTGCCAAGAAAACCTCAAAGGGTCATGAAGAGTTAGAAATGACTGAAACAACAGAACAATAACTACAAAAAAGTTTTTAATATTCTCATTCTGTACTTCTCAACTGGATTAATCAGCACAGTTCTAAAAAGAAAACAATATGCATATCCCAAACTAGAGTATATTTCAAATTGAAATCAGAGGCTTTAAACAGTTATCCCAGTTCATGAATAATGACTGGAACACAAGGTGCTGACTTAATGCCCCAGAAAATAAGGTCATCCTTTTTTTTCTTAAAATACTAAAGAGTAAATTTTGATTTTTCAACTTGGTGTTCTAGCACCTAATGCAGCACTCCGAAGAACTGACACTTTCCAGAAATATTTTCAAATCAGACCCTTCCCCCATTCCTTACCTTCAGTTCAAGTATAATCATGGCAGCAACAACTTTTTCCCAGATGTTCCTCCTCTCTTTACTGGACAGTGTAGCATCAAAACCTACAGGCCCTATAAGAAAAACACAGCAGTATAGAAGGACTGAGGGAAGAGAAACCATGCTACATGGTTCCATGTAATGGGCTGAGGCTTGAGTTGATGCACTGAGGTCCCAAGCACTAAATAGTAAGGCTAAATAGTAATTGGACCATACTCTAGTAATATATATACTTGGAGAAAGAATGGCCCCCGCCCACTCTTTGTACAAATCCTGATGTGTTATATAGGAAATGACGATTTTGGTGGGTGGAGGCAGGGAAGTGGAAAGGGAAGCAGAAAGAGAAACTGCTGGCTGGCTTCTTGATACAGCTGCTCACATTGCTATCGCGACCCCCCCCTTCGCCTACAATTCCCCTTCACTTCTGCTGGCTGGCTTCCTGTCACAGCTGCCTATATTGCTGTTGCAATCCCCCTTCACCTCAAAAAGAATAAAGATTGAAGATGTTTCCCTTAACCTGATTTCTCAAACTGTGATTTAAAAGTCACTAAACTATGTATATACCCTTTGACTCAATAATACTACTACTAGACCCATGACCAGTAATAAAGCATATTACTTTACCTCCTGATAGAAATAATAATGGATTCAAGGTACAAAATAAATTATATTTTTGGATATTATTAATGTAAAAAATTTTTTTGCTTGACTATGCATGTCTGTTATAAGGTTTTTGTTTTTATTATTTGCTTAATAGGAGTTGAAAGTAAAAGAAAAAGAAAATGTTGGTTAACTGAAATTTTTTAATATAACTTAAAAATTAGCTTTCCTAAAATCTTGAAAACGTTGAGAAGTTATTGGGTCATTTTTGAACACCTATCTTATATAGGTGTCTTATTCTTTTATATTTAATTTTTACAATGATCCACTCCCTTTCTCTCTCTCCATACCCCTAAATGAAAGCAAGAAAAACTAAACTCCTATTATAGTAAAGCAAAATATATTTCAGTATGGCCACATCAAAAAAAATCCTGAATTTTGAATTCTGAATATATTACTTCTCTCTCAGGAGGTGGGTGTCATGTTTCATCATGAGTTCTCTAGAACTATGATAGGTCACTGTGTTGATAAAAGCATCTAGGTCTTTGTCTTTACAATACTTAATGTTACCAGACAAACTATTCTCTTGGTTCAGCCTAGCAGAACCCTACTTTGTATCAATGCATACAAGTCTTTCCCAAATATCTCTGAAATCATCCCCTTCTTCATTTATTAGTCACATACAATGATTTATTCAGCTGTTCCCTAACTGAGGTGTACCTAATACTGTAAACTAGTCTAATATAGATTCTATGAAAAAAGTTTAAAAAGAGAAAGGGAAGTTCTCTGCTTGTACAAGAACAAAGTTCTCTTGTTGACGTAGCTTACTTCATCCTGCTGTCCAATCTAGGATCTCAAAAACATGAATAAGTCCTTTTTGCAATCTAATTTAGCTAGTAACTCCATCACTTTTCTTTTTACCCTTTTCTACCCTTTTGTGTGCTAGGTCTTACAATGGCCAGGTTGGTGGTGAGGTTCCTTAAGGAGGCAGCACAAAATGAGGTGAACCACATTTGCAGTCTCATCAGCACTTCTTCCTAGGCTCTTCATTAGTTGTTCTAGGTCTTTTTGGATGTGTTGCTGAAGAAATCTTTCTGGATTCCAAACTGTAGGCTTAATGATTTTTATCAGAGCCTATAGAAAGCCAGGAAACAAAGACCAAGAGTAAAGTTGGTGCTCAAAAATGGAAAACTATGTGGATTCCCTGGATTTACAAATTCGTACTAGATTAGAAAAATTTCTCCAAAAGCAAGGATAAAATTGTGAAGTCAGATACCAGAGACAAAAAGAACAAGGAAAACTAAAGAACCTTGAAAACTCTTTATTAAGATCTATGTTTTTACTGGTATAGTTAACGCCCAATGTGGTAACTTTTTTCACCAATGCAAATCATATATAATTTATAGTCTTAAAGAATAAGACAGTGAATTGGGGTAGAGTGGTAGAGGGATGATTTGCTTATGGTTACGCAGCCAGTATGAATCAAAGGGGCCATAATTGAACTCAGTGCTTCCTGATTCTGAAATTAATCCTCTATACTTTACTCAGCTCTGTCTTATACCTATTATTCGCTTAATAAATATCTGTTGAAGTGAACTGTACACTAAAAAGAGAAGAATAAAACAGAAGCTGAAACAAATGACCTTAACATAGCTTAGATTGAGATTAACAGCCTAAAACCTTATATTATTTCCTGGAGAGACACCTAAGAAAAAAATTGGTAAATATTTTCTTAATTCCTTAGTATCTTTTTACAATAGCTAGAACAATGATCTCATTAATTGTCCCTTGCCTAAGATAAATATAGAATGGTCTATTTAAAATGAATCTGGGCTGGGGAGTAAAAAAAAAAGACAATGAAGTAAAAAGTGCACAAAAGAAAACCTATAAGAACACCAGCCCTGGAGTCAGGAAGACCTGAATTCAAATGTGATCTCAGAGCACTTAGCACTTAATAGCTGTATGATCTCAGTCAACCTTTTAATCTCAAATGCCTTACAAAAAGAAAAGAAAAGAAAACCTACAAGAAAGCAAAGATGGACAGTTATTAATACAATGTCTTCTATTATTATATATGTTTTCTTGAAATGAAAATTTATTGTTACATATTTTGCATCCTCTTTGATGTTTTGCTGGGCACATGACAATTTTTTTTTCTTTTTCTGCTCTTTTTCTAGTGTTTTTTGTTATCATTTAAGTTTTAAATAAATCAAAATAATTTTTAAAAGTACCTGGCATAAAACAGTTGATTAATAAATATTAACTAGTTTAAAAAATAAATAAAAAATAAAAATAAGTAAAATGAATCTCAGATGGCAAGGTAAAGGGATGTCCCATCCCCATAAAATGTTATGTTGAAAAAGCATGAATACTCCTTGGATGAGCAAGTTACTTCAGATTAACTAAAGTTTACAATAAGAATCATGATGAAAAGACTACCATAAATCACTTATAACTTACATAAGTAAAAGCAATGCCATACCTGTGCATTCTGAGAAGTTCCCAAAAGCATAGCTATATGGGTGAGTAATCGAAGGAGAATGAAGACAACTGGAGATATCTCTCTGTCTGATACCACCATAACACCTCTGTCATCAGGATTTCCCAGTACATGGCCAGATTGAGTCCTGTCTACATTGTCTCTATAATTACAATAACATCAATGATTGTGCTAGCTTGATTGTTATTTAGCATTTTGTTATAAAGTGCTTTCATACCCATGATCTCATTTGATTCAAACAATAACGATGTGTGGAAAGTAGGTAGCATCACCTCCAATTTACAGATAAGGAAGCTGAGACTACATGAAATGATTATGGAAGGTTCCACAATGGGCTTGAATACAAAGCCTTATCCTCTGACTCTAAGCCTGTTCACCGCCTTTGTCACTCTCCATTGCAAACCCAAACTCTCCCCACACTTATAGAGGACAGACATTGGATAGAGCAGCATTGTCTCTTTTTTATTACCAATGAATTTGTAGTACTTTAAATCCTTAACATCTGGGAACCAGGATCCCAGATCAGACATAACAAGGGCCCCTTTTTAAATAAACCTTCCACTAACAGAATCATCAGTACTATGTGAGCATAGGGATTTTGGTTGGCCCAATTCTTGTAAAAGTAACAGGGTAAATTCTTGTAATGGAGTAGATCAACAACTGTGGTCATTTACCATAAAATTCCTTAGACAGGATAGTTAAGTCAGAACAAAGGTCTACTTATTTCAAGAGGTGAACAGATTGATAAGGATAAGTAGGACTTTTGTAGGAAAAACACAGTCAGAACTAAATCCAATCCTCTGACCTCACAGAAATATTTATAACCATGCTTCTTGTTCATGAGTAAAGTTGTATGATCATGAGACTCAATTCTCTTTGAGTTTCTAAAATGTGATATTTAATGAATTTCTCTTTGGTATGAGAAAATTAAAGAGGCATAAACACTTAGACATTAAGCTAGAACTTTAGAAATCTGTCAGTTTGGATTAAAGAGTTATATAGTCAAAGCAGTCCACTAATAAGGGCTTTTGAAAATAAATTCATAAACCAAATGGAGGAGACAGTATTAAAATGAGCTGTGTTCTGTCAATTTCCATTGTATTAACTACTTCAATGCTACCAAAGGCTTCATGATCGTACCAGTAGTAACTCCAAGCAGGCTGAGATGTTCATATAAAAGTCAAGGTTCATTACTATTTAATTCTGAAAGGAAAAACTAAGAAAAGACATACCTGACCACATTAAAGCCTTGTACAGCCCTGTGGTTTTCTCCTCCAATCCGAGCACCACAGTCAACACATCTGCTATGTTCCATTGGGGCACCACACTAGCCCCACCCCCACCAAAAAAAAAAAAGAAAGAAAAAGGGAAAAGAAAACCATGAACCTGACTTTGTGATAAAGATTATTTGATATTCTAATTAGCTCCTCCCCCTCATCAAATTCCCCAAATTTGATTTTTTCTCATTTAATATTTTTATCTTTATAAACAACAAAAAAAGTATTATTTTCCCCCGTTTCCCAGTCCCATTATACCCTCCCTTGTTAAGAAGAAAAGAAAAACCTGAATAAAATCAATCCAAAAAAAGGACTGTAACACTGACAGTTGGAATAAGTTAAATTATTCTACCATTCTGACTCTCTCCTAAGAAAGGTTATGTTTTTTCCTCTTTTCCCTGAATCCCAAATTAGTTATAATAACTAATTTGAATCTGGCAGCATTTTAATGTTACTCTCATTTCTGTTACTGTAATTTTGTCTATTGTTTTGATTCTACTATCTTTGTTCTGCATTACTTCATAAATCTTCCTATATCTGAATTCCTCACATCAGTTCTTTATCGAACATGAAGATGCCATTTCTTTCAAATAACACAATTTATTCAATGACTTCCTAACTGATGGGTGCCCATTTTGTTTCTAGTTTGTTGCTAACACCAAGAATTTGTTTGTGAATACTGTTATAGATGGAAATTTCTGTCTTTTGATCTCTTTGGGATATATGTCCAGTAGTGGAATGGCAGCTAAAAATATGAACAATTGAGGCATAATTGCAAATTATTTTCTAGGACATTTGTTCACGTGTAAGATTCACTTCTAAAATCTGTCCTCCTCCTCCTCCTCCCTAAAAAAAAACCAGATATTGTATGAATGAACACTTTTCAAATAATCTTAGGCATTGAAATCTAGAAGGGACCTCAACAGTTTTCTAGTGCAACCTCTAAACAAGTAGCCATCTAAAATCTGCTTGAAGATCTCCAAGGAGAGAAAATCCACCACCTCTTGAGGCAGCCAATTCCACTACATTATAGTTATCATTATTAGGAAGATTTTCTTGACATCAAGCTTACACTTGTCTCTTTGGTTTTTTTTTATCCACTGTTCCTGGCTTTTCATTCTGAGGCAAAAAGAACAAGTCTAATCCTTCTTCCACAAGACAGCTCTTAATCAATCTTAACTACTTGAAGAGAGATATCCTATCTTATCTACATCTTTATGTACTGTCTATTCAATAGATAGTCACATGTCAAACTCAAGGTCATTTTGGTTACCTTCATCTGTTCATTAATTAGTCAATGTCACTTTTAAACTGAGGTGACCAGAATTGAACATAGTACTCTAGATGAGATTTGACAGGGGCAGAATACAATTGAACTATCACTTCCCCATTCCTGGAAACATTACTTCTCTTAATACAGGCTAGTATCTCATTAGCCACATCACAAATGATCCATTTTGATCATAAAACAAAAGGATAACAATTTCTAAGCAAAGACTTACCTCTCCCACAGAGCAAGGGTGACCATTAGGGCATACTGTAAAAATAATGACAGGATACTAAATAAAGTGATAAAGTTTCATCAAATAAAATAACTGTTTGGAAGGGAAAATAACTCTCCATATTTAACTAAGATCTGAGGATAATAGAGGCACCTACCTAACATGGTTATTGTGAGGATTAAATGAGATAATATTTGTAATATATGGTGCACATATTTCAATGGATGTTTCAAAATACTTTAGCAAACTGATGGTACACCAGAATAACCCTTTGAAATATTCTTTTAAAGCAGAGGGAATGACTTGCTAGAAGAAATGGTAAAATTTAAATATAATATAATCATATGAGTATTAATAATTAATAAAAATCCATATGGATTAAAAATTCTGTCCCTCCTCCAACTAAGCATAATCTAAACTATATTCTCATTTGTAATTTCATAGTTCAAAAAATCTTTATCATTTTAATTTGCATGAACCCCATAATATAGTCCTTTATTCTCTTCAGAGGAGGCACCCTATGAAAAGAAAATGCTTTGAAGAAGCATTTTCAATGTGGTTCCAGTGGATGATTTTCCCAATAAGAAACACAATTTTGGGAGTTATCTTTATAAAGTTAGCATAATGTCAATTCCTTCAAGTCACTTATATCTCTGCTCTTAGCACATACGATCCTAAAATCAGGTGTAAATATTAAATCTCCTGGAGACTCACAAATATGGCAACAATTTTACCTGTATTTTCGTATATTAGGCTATCAAAATTAGAGTGTGAATCCAAACTGATTTTTCCTCTAATGGCATGAACTGTCATTAAATGCTAAGAACATAAGAACGCTACCTTAAAGCAATACTTACAATACCAATGGACTGTTTCTAAGCCTTGCCAATTCTTAGCTTGTGCCAGCAAGTCTTCAGGCATTGTTGGAAGAAATGAATTCTGGAAGAAAAGAAGATAATTGGTGAATTAACACAATAGCATAACCTCAAACAAACCTAATGAAACAAAAGTGGTCCTTTGAAATCAGGTTTTTCTATAGATTTTTTTTTTTAGAGGATGCCCTTTGGAAAGGATTCTCTCCAGGATGTTCCCCCTAGAAGGTATAAAAAAAGAAGGCACAGTATTGCTATTTTGGAAGCACTGCACTTTGAAGAATCAGAAGATTACATACTGACAACTACAAAGGAGCTGAGAGACCTTCTAGGTCAAATCCCTCATTTTTAGAAATGAAGACAATGAAACTTTTAGACTCTACTGGTTAAATAACTTGTTCAAAGTCATATCTGTATTAATAAACTAGAATCTAGAATCAGACTCCAGTTTCTGATTCCAAATCAAGCATTCTTTTTACTTACAATACTTACAATAGATCAAAGTGGAAAATGAAACAGAAAGGATTCCATAAGATAGGACACTCTTTAAAGCACTAGCTACCCTCCCATAAACTAGAGCTTTAGTAAGTTGTTAAAGATGTTGCTGGAAGATCTGATATACTATTAATGGAGTACCATTAAAATTCTGAGGCAATGATGTAGCAGCACAATGGATAAAATGATAGATCTAGAGTGAAGAAGGCAGAGTTCAAATTGTGCCTCAGATATATCAAATTGTGACTCGGGGGAAGTCATTTAGCCTCTACTTCAGCTTTGTCATCTGTAAATAGTAATAATAGCCCCTACTTCCCAGGATTGTATTATGGATAAAATGAGATTATTTCTAAAATGCTTTGCAAATCTTAAACCTCTCTATAAATGTCAGCTGTTATCACCCCATACTATCCCCATATACTTACTTGCATGCTAGCTGGGTTAAAAGCCAGGTTCTTTAGAGGTTCTAGGATTGGATTCTGCCCACACAGCAGAACAGCTTTAGCATGAACAGCTAATTCTGTTACTGTACTTTTGTGCATAGAATCATTGGAATCCACAGTCAGAAAAGGACAAACATTGGTCACTAGGGATTTTGCCATTTCCTTCAAGGCAGGAGAAAAAAGAACTTTTGCTTCCTTGATGAATGTGTTTGCTGTTTCACATTGCTGAGGGAAGAGAAAAAAAACATTCTCATGATTCTGTCATCATGGTCAGAAGTTTTAGATGGATCCAATGGCATCTCATGGTTAGTTATAGAATTATGAATGTTTTGAAGTTAAAAGGTGGGACAAAATCTCTCCCACTTGTAGGAGAAAAAGAATCTCTTCTTTATTATTTCCATTAAGACTCTTTAAGAATATTTAGATGGAATATTATTGTTCTATAAAAATGATGACTAAGCTGACTTTAGAAAGGACTGCAAAGATTTACTTGAACCAATGGTGAGAGAAAACAAGCAAAACCAGGAATACAGTGTACACAATAACTTCAAGAATGTGCAATGATCAACTATGAAAGATTTGGTTCTTCTCAATAATTCAATGAGCTAAAGGAATCTCGATAAACTTTGGACAGAAAATGCCATTTGCATCCAGAAAAAGAACTAAGGAGATTGAATGTAAATCAATACATGCTATGTTTACTTCTTTTTTCTGTTTTTTTTTTTTAATCTTTCCCATGATTTTTCCGTTTTGCTTTGATTTTTCTCTCCCAACATAATTCATAAAGCAATGTATGTTAAAAATAAATAAAATTTTAAAAAAGAACACTTAGATGTACATATTGTGATCATACATCTAAAACCAATTTTCATAATATATACAAGATATTATTACATAGATTTGAGGACTAATTTTTAAACATGTCTAACTTTACATTAAAAATATACTTATCATGTTTGAGGTAACAGTTAGGGTTAGGGCAAAGGATGCCTCTTAAAAAAGCTATTATATGGGCAGCTAAGTGGCGCAGTGAATAGAGTATCAGCCCTGAAGTCAGGAAGACCTGAGTTTTAATGTGATCTCAGACACTTAACACTTCCTAGCTGTGTGACCCTGGGTAAATCACTTAACCATAATTGCCTCAGCAAAAATAAAAAGACAAAAAAAACCTATTACTGTCCCTAAGTAGTCTTCTGTCAAGAGCCCTAAACTTGAAATACTTCTAAGGAAGGAAGAGAGGAAGCTTGAGTCATACCCAATGGAAATGTTTACATATCAAGATTAAAATCCAATAGTCCTCACCTTCAACTTCACTGTTTCAAGGCTTTAGAAAAAAGGCTCTACAAAGTGCTTAGAGAATCTATCACATGATAATCTAAATACTATTACTATTTAGTCTTCTAAAACAACAAATTTACTAGTGTTGGTATTTATTCACCTCTGGTGTAGGCCGGACATTTGCATTATGACATCTATATGATGCAGTTAGCTCCTGGAAAATTGCCAAGAGCAGATAGACAGCTTGTTGAGTGTCTGAACTCTTGCATTTCTGGAAAAAAAAAGGGGGGGGGGAGGAGGAGAGAGAATGGAGAGGATATATAGTGAGAATTGGAGAAGTTGAATTAACCTAAAGTATCTAGTCTTGGATGACCTGTAACTAGATATGCAATGCAGCTAGTCCTCTAAGGGGTATTAAGAAACTCCACAGACTAGAAGGTTGGGATTTCTATACCTTTAAGTATTATACCCAACAACTGTCTAAGCCCTCAGTTATTCTTCTCAGATCATATGCTTTATTAACTACTTTTTCATGGATTAATTCAATGAGAATTGAGTACTTACATACTCAGCACTGTATCAGACACTAGAATGTTAAAGTACAAAGAGATACAGTCTATTGAGAAGCTTAAAAACTAAGTCAAAATATATAAACTTGATACTAAATAATTATAAACCAGTGCAGGATCATAAAATCATGGATCCAAAGTTGGAAAGGATCTTAGAGGTCCTGCTGTTTTATAGATAAGGAAACTAAGGATCACTTGGGAGAAGTGATTGATTCTAGATTACCCAAGTGGTAAGGGGAAAAACTGGGATTAGAACCCAGATCTGCTAGCTCAAAACATAGTGCCTTTTCCAATGGTCCTACACTGCCTCCCTATGAATGAGATCAAGATTATAGTGTAAAACTGCTTGTATATTTATATGCTTAAAAAGTAGCCAGGCACAACTCTCTGTACTAAGGGATGATTGCTGGTTTTCCACCATAAAAAAATGACATGTTCTTGAAATTGGAGCCATCACCACTATAGCTGCCCTTCAGGGAAGAAGAGACCATGATGAGAGCTGCACACATCCTTTTGAAGTGTCCCTTCAAGAACCAGCCCCAGAGAGATAAAAAAGATATAGTTCATCTCATGAGAGAAAATCCTACCTTCAGAGCAGTTATGACACACGTTGGATCATGCTTGAGGATTGCCTTTCCCACAGCATCACGCAGGGCCTTGTAACTATCTCCACATACTAGATAGCGATCCATCTGGCCTGACTGATCTCGCTAGAACCAAGTGATACACATCGGAAAAAACTCACTTCTGGAACATCAATCATTACCAAAATTTAAACTTATATAGGACGTGCAGCAGAGGAAGGAATATGTTAAAGAAGAAACCAGATTGCCTTGAGTTAAGGAAATGAAAGCATCAGAAACAAGAACATCTAACCAAGTTACTATACCATAACAGAGAACATCCTGCTCAAAAAAAAGAGAAAAGGAATAAGAAGCACTACAGGGAAGCAATCCTAATCTTTCCCAGTTTAAAAAAGTACTAAAGTCCTAAAATACTTTAGGCCAGAAAGTCTGAAAATTTACCAATTGCTACTCCTCCCCTCATGTATAGACTCTCCCCTCAGTATAGAAGACCCCAGGAAAAACCCCTCACACTCTGATTCACCTTCCTCTAGAAGACTAAGGCTATGGTCACATTATTCCTCCAGGTCTCCCTAGGCCAGTCTTTGTTAGAAATGATTTTCTTATAAGGGCATAAAAATAAAAATAGAAATTTCCCATATCTAGAAATCCCACATTAGGTATGAAAAATACCGAAAGGGAAAGAGAAAAGACACACACTATACTGTCCAATCAGTAATGAAAGAAAGCAGGAGTTGACAAACACAAGCCATCAGTTATGAATGTAATTTTGCCAACAGGATAGTATGGCAGAATAAGCATGCAGAAGTTAATGGTGCCTGCTCTGGTTTTCCTCTCACCAGTTGGTCAATGATTTCCTTAGGAAACACCCACTGGGACTGGTGGTCTTGTTTGCAAAGGCTCTGTACAAATTCCATTCCATGCTGATTAACCAGCTTCCTCACCAAGTAGACTCGATACCAGTCATTTCCTGCTTGGAGGCAAAATCTCTTGACTTGCTGCAGATATCTTTGCTTTTCTTCTGCTATCTCTGGAGAGTTCAACAAAAAAACAATTAAGTGGTTCAAAATTAGGCAAGCACACAATCTTGTAAAAACATAGAGATCTAGCTTTAAAATGTTTACAATATAAAGAATGGAGACTCCCACTTAAACCCAGAAAAGAAAACACATAGTTAATAAAAGTATATGCCAATTAAAAATAAAACAGCTCCCCCACTGTCAACATATTTATACATAATATATTCATTTAATAAGCTGGCAGAGAAGAGGACTTGCCTGCAGCTTCATGCAATTCAAAGAGGAAATCAGAAGCCTTGTCCAGGCAGAGCCGGATCCTGGCCATGTCTTGTAAGTATTCAACTGAGGACTCATTCACAGTTTCTCTCACATTTTGCAGTAACGGAGAATAATTTCCAAGGAAATGCCCCTCTTCTCTCAGATAGTTGAGTCTATCCTTTTCAGTACAAGCACTAGCCTTCTCATATATTGAATCCTAAAAATTTAAGAAGAAAAAAGTCTTGTTCTTTGATTCTGTTTTCAAATTCTACTTACATCCTGGTCCTAGAGCAAAACATGTATCCAAACATTCAAAGAGAGAAAATAAGCAACAGATTACTTAAAACTACAATACAGTGAACTGAAATAAGAAAAATAAAAAAGCAAATAAAACTATCTCTATTCTTTAGCAGACAGGCATTTAAATATACTTCAAGTAAGAGTCAAAGGATCAGTTTTCTAGACTGGAAGGGGGCTCAGAAGCCATTTAATCCAATCACCTCATTCTACAGATGAGGAAACAAGAAAACCAGAGAGGTTGTCTGATTTGACCAAGGTCACAAAGGTCTCAACAAGTCTGATAGGTATTACCTTTACATAGATGAGAAATAAATACTATTATTAGATATATGAGAAAACTGATTTTGGGAGAGACAAAATAACTTATTATATAGGTCACAAAGGTAGTAAAGAGTGGAGTTATAACTTGGACTCAGACCTGATGACTCCAAATTCAACATTCTTCCCACTCTACCATGAAGTCTCCATGCTGAACTACAGATAAACTTCTTTTCCCACTCTATGGGATTCTATGATTCCACTGTTTACAAAAGAAATATAGTAAAATAAGAACCAACTTACCTCCAGGCAGTTAATAAAAAGTGTATATAGTTCAGTTTTATCTTCATCCAGGAATGGTTTCTGCTCTAACTGGGACAAATAATGCTGAATATACTCTTTCACATCATGGAAGCTGCAGAAAGAGAAATTCTTTAACCTAAACAGACCAGATCTGGGAACTCATAAGAATTTAATTTGCTAGAAAAATGAATCCTGGAAGTGCCTAAGTATTTCAGGTATTTAATTTTTTTTTTTTTTTTTTTGCATCTTTTTGAGACAAGGTCTCTCTATCTTACCCAGATTGGAAGAGCAGTATCCCCTCGTGGACTGGATCCTATTATAGATGGACATAGAAGCTCTGACCTGTGATTTCCAACAGAGCCTGGTGGTACATCTCCCACTTTGGGGACTCACCCCCAAACCCCAAAGTTGGATATTGGACTTAATGTGAACACATAACTAGTTTCAGCCTATGGCAACTCAAAATTCCTGAAATGAAGTGACCCACCTGCCTTAATCTCCCTAGGAGCAAGGATTGCAGGTATGTATCATTGTGCCTAGTATCTAAGTAATTAAATTATAAACTATGTGACAATACCATGAAATAGAAACTTGTCAGTGGAAGATCCAACAATGAAACTCAAAATTTCTAAATCCTTGCTCAAAAGTGTAAGGCTTTGTTCAATTGTTTTTCAGTCGTGTCTAACTCTGTGATCCCATTTGAGATTTTCTTGGCAAAAATACTGGAGTGCTTTGTCATTTCCTACTGTATTTTACAGATGAGGAAACTGAAGCAAACATTGCCCAGTCATGCACCTAGTAAATTGAAGCCAGATTTGAACTCACCAAGATGAGTTTTCCTGACTTCAGGTCTAGCACTCTCTCCATTAAGCTTCTATAGCGAGGAGAGAGCAAGCAGAGAATACAAGAGAAGATGCTATATAATGCAAAGAAAAAGTTAAAGAAGGAGAAGAGGATGTAGAAGAGGGAGAGAACAGAATAGACAAGGGGCAGCCTTTTGTTTATGAACACAGAGGTAGTATGAAATAAGAAAGAGCAAGAGAATCTAAGTAAGGAAATCTACTGATCATCTGTTCCTTGCAATAATAAACTATTAAATGACAGTATGTCACGTTTACAAAACACTTTACATATACTCAACACAATCATGATAGGTACTATCATTATGTAGATGAGAAATGAGTAGATGCTACTATTATATACATGAGAAAACTGATTCTGGGACAGATGAAGCAGTTTGTTTAGTCAGATTAAGTTACAGAGGCTGCATATAACTCTAAGTCTGCCTGCTTCAAGTATAGTACTCACACACTAGGTCATACTGCCTCTTCTTACTATCTTTGAGGCCTTGGACAAATCATTTTTCTTATGTTTCCTCATCTGTAGAATGAGGTAGTTATTTTAGATCATCTCTAAAGATCATCTCTAGCATTAGATTCTACAGTCCTACAAGAAGCATTAGCAAAAAAACTTTTAAAAAACCACACAACTTATGGATGTCTTTTGTATGCTGTTATCACTTTATAATGATTCTTGCCCCAGATGAGCAAAGAAGTACAGATCTTAAACATGTGATGTGTTTTCACTATATAATCTTCCCCATATGGACATGTAATAAAACACATGTAATATATGTATGCAAGAGATGTTAACTGAAAAAAATTTCCCTTTTTCAAAAACAGTTTTCCTTTCTAGAAGTGCTTTATGTATGAAAAGTCAGAAAGAATGTCATGTAGAGAAAAAAGTCCTGGATTCCCAGAAATGACTTTCAGCTATTCTTACCTGTACTTCAAGAGCAGTTTTAGTACCACTGAACGGATGACTGGAGTTTTATCTACAACATCATCAAATGGTGAGAGAGACTTTGTGTATTCAGAATGTCCTGAAACTAAGATGGAAAAAGCATGTCAGTTTCCAAATGTAGAAAGGTTAAGTGCAGTATCCTTGATGATATTAAAACTTAACTGGACATGACTTACTTAGTAGGTCATCTTTTAAGAGCTTTTTGTGAACAAAAAGTAGAGAGAGCAGTTCTTCAATAACTTCCTTGTCTGGTGGAATGTTGTCTTTGAAACACATGGTGGAAACAAGGTCTATGAAAAAACTGTTGCACATGTGGCGAAACTGTATATGTTTTGCAATAGCATCTCTAGAAAAAGAAGTAAAAACAAATAAATTCCTCCAAGGTAGAAATAAAGCTTTAGAAATAATATTAATAACTTACATTTATATGGTACTGTAAGACTTAGAAAACATTTATCTTCTAACAATGCTCTGAGGTAGTTAGTACAAATACAATTATTCCAAGCTTTAGATGAAGAGACTGAGGTTCAGGGAAGTGTAAAGACAGGCCCCTAGTCACACAGCTGGGAAGAATTAAAGCCAGGATTTTTGCCTAGCTCCCTATCTCAAGATTAGTATTCTTGTAAAAGCCATCCAAATTAGACATATACTTGAGCAGTATTAATTATCTGGGAACTGAATAGATTTTTATTTGTTTTTAAAAGATAGAACTACTTTTTATATGTTTTAAGGCGATGCTTCACAAACACAAGGGAGCATACATTTTATGACTTATAACTAGATGTTGGAGGAACTACTGATGCTCTTTTCTTTCCTAAAAGCTTAAGTATAAACACTGGTACAGTTCAATTGCTTGACCTGGCCACAAAAGATTTGTTCCTGTTATTTCATAAATGTACTGGCCAAGGTAACTGTTATGCCATGGTTATTCTTATAATTTATTTTTAAATAGACCTCAGAAGAGATGTAAAAAAAAATAGCCGTTGGCAAAAAAAGGACCACAGACTAAAGGAGGGTATAACTGCACAGGATTTGGTTCCATTCAGAGGCCTTGTAACAAACAGGACATTTGCATATCTTGATGATAAATTAAGAATGCCAGCCTATTTGGATTTTGTCTTTCCCATCACAACCTTAACTTTACTTGTAATTTTAGGGTTTGTTTTATTGATTTTAATGCTTCTGGAATCCTTTTAAGCTGTTGAAGTTGCTGTCCTCTGAAAATGAAGGATCTGGAAATGTAGGAAGAAAAACATGTGACCTATTCCCCTAATAGAAGGGGGAATGTTCATTAATTCTGGTGAGGGATTATAATAAGCAAATGCTGGGATTCAAGCTCCCTAGGGGAAATAGAAATGGGATAGAAAGGGAAAGAAAATTAATATTATTTGTCCAAGAGGATACCTTATAACAAGAATAACATTTGTGATACCTGTGCTCCTGGGAAACAGCAATGGAGAATGTGTCTGGCAAGTCCGTGACACAAAAGGGGCATTTCATTTGTCCAGGAATAAGCCAAGTTTTAATGCACTTATGGCAGTATACATGGTCACAAGGCAGGCATACAGGTTCCTTTGGGTCTCCTAGGCAAACTGGACAAGGTTGTAAGCCATACCTAGAGTGCGAAAAGGACAATCAGTTTTACAGAATAAACTGGTCATCACATATGCTTTAAAAAAAGTCCCCCCAAGTTTCTCTCATATTCTGAAACATAAGATCTTACTTGATACATATCTGGCTCGCTCGATCCTTGCACTCACAAAGAACAGCCATCACTGCAGCAAAAGGTCGGTGGGATTTGATATCAGAATTATCTTGAAGACACTGAAAGGGAGAAATGTAGCAAAATGAGGGCTCATAAAAAATGGAGGACAGATATGTCTTTACAAAGCATGATAACCTAAAGCAACAAATAAAACTAAAATCACAGCTTTAAGGCTGGAGAGTACAAAGTTATGATTGTCTATATTATGAAAGGTAAAATGATGATGCTATGACTCCACTGGTCTAATCAACTGCTTGGTAAACAAAAAATCTTGTGCTTGAATAGGATTCATATCTGTGCCTGTGCCTGAAAGGATAAAGCTTTTGTCCCTAAATCTGTATTCTTTTCAAATTTATGATGTTCAGATGGAGATGAAACTATAAAATAGCTTCTGCAAAGAATATTTGAAAGTTTTAATGGCCTGCTAGCTCAATGAGTCAAGAATATGAAAAGAAAGCCAAAAAAGTTCAGGGTTTTCTATGGTGCAATGAGAAGGCACAGTATGCAGAATAAATAAATTCTGCTGCATTTTTCTCTGATCAGATGAATTTGGAAAACTATGTTCTGTTTAAGGAAATGCATTTGGGGAAGGGCATGGATAAACTAGAACACAATAACAAGGAGGGAAGCAGAATGGTGAAAAAGATGGAGACTACAGTAAAAGAGAATGCATTACAAAACTGCCCAAATATTCAAAGGGCTGTCATGTGGAAAATGAATTAGATTTGTTCCACTTAGATCCAGAAAAATTAGAAGAGCAGAGTTGGCAATGTTGTTGAGGGAATTCTTAGTCATATATGCACTGGATTACATGATCCCAGAGTCCTCTATTTTGATATTCTGTGATTCTGTCAAGTGTAAGATTTCTTCTGACTTATAACAAGTTGTTTTCTTACTTTCCAACATCCTTCTTTTTGTAGACATATGGCATTTTTGGTATAAACACTAACATTTCCCAAAACTCTTTATATTTAAGGCACAGGATAAACTACTACTTTTACCTGGCTAAGTGCCTAATTATGCCAATCTGAAAAACACCATAAAATGACTAATTTGAATTGCCAACCTGCTTGATTAATATCATAGACCTAGGAGATAGAGCTCTCATCTGTCTCCATGAAAGATTTGGAGAACTATGATCTCAAGATTTGAGGGAGGTGGAGCCAAGGCTATTTGAGTTCTGAGCTCTCCAACACTGACTGCACTCTCCATTTTTGCCTATCAATACCCTTTGTGAATCAGTTCAACTCTATGTGATCCTCTACAATCAAATCCCTTGTCTCCTTGTCCTGCTTTTTGACCAAACTTCATCAAACTTCAGTCATGGATTACTAAACTTCCCATTCTTCCTTCTTTGCTCCTGTTTAGATGTCACTGCATGGAAATTGGAGGGGGGAAAAAAAAATCACAAAATTGTGCTGATTCTACTACAAATTTAGGTAAGCTCATCTCAACAGGACCCTCACTATATTAAAACAATTCTTTTACACCTCTCTAATTGATCCACTATTGACTGTTGCAAACCTTTTTCATCCCTCTGCAAACTAACTTGGTATCCTCCTCTCTCCCCCCTTCTTCTATCATATCTCTGCTGAGAATTTCACTTCACATGTCACAAAAAAATTGGGGACATTCTCTAAGAGTTCCCTCTGCTTCCCTCCTCCTTTCCCCCTATCCTCAGACATCTTCTCCCACTCTCTTTTCCCTCAACCAATTATCTACTGAAGAGGTGTTCTCTTCTTGACAAAAGAGAATCCTCTTTCTTATATGTGACACTGATCTTTCCTGAGTCATCACCAAAAAACCATTCCAATGGATCTCTGCTCACTCTCTCACTTTCTTTATCTAAGTACTTCCATGATGGCTTCAAACACACCCATTTCTCCACCACCCATAAAATATTCTCACCTGATTGTAACATTCCTTATAGCTATTGTTCTACATCTCTTTTCCCCTTCATAGCTAAACTCCTTGAGAAACCTACCTACACTAGATGCCTCCTTTATCTTTCCTCTCATGCTCTCCTAAATCTTCTTCAATCTGGCTTCCAATCTGCTCTCCAAAATTATGGATGATCTCTTAATAATGATATCAAATAGTCTTTTTATAATTCTTATCCCTTCTCATCTTAGTTTTTGATATTGCCAAATCATCTACTCCTTTTAAATACTCTCTTCTCTTTCAGTTTTTCTAAAACTGCTCATTTCTAGTTCTATTCCTACCTAGATGACATTTCCATTTCAATATCCTTTGATGGAACTTCATCAAGCTCACAATCATTAACTGTGGGTATTACCCAAAGTACTCATATCTCTTTTATAATACCCCACTTAGAAATCTCATTACATCCCATAGGTTAAACTGTCATCTCTATGCAGATGATTCCCAAATCTTTATATTTGGCCTGAATTTCTCTC
The DNA here is from genome assembly GCF_016432865.1 of Antechinus flavipes. NCBI lineage: Eukaryota > Metazoa > Chordata > Mammalia > Dasyuromorphia > Dasyuridae > Antechinus > Antechinus flavipes. The sequence goes on from NC_067401.1 coordinate 167,490,479, forward strand.
CTGAACTCCAGACCTACATTAATCATTATCTTTTGGACATTCTCAAATTGAATGTTCTATAGGGAACTCAAATTCAACACATCCAAAAACAAACTCATTTTCTCTTGCCCTAGACCATCTCCTCTTTCCAACTTTCCTATTATTTCTGAAGGTATTACTGTCCTCCCAGTCACTCATTACTTAGTACTTTGGAAATATTATCCTTGATTCATCATTCATACTCACCTTATATAATTAAATCTATTTTCAAATTTTATCATTAACTTCACAACTTCCCACTTATTTATATGGGTGTGAGTCTGTATTTCTTTCTCCATACTTCTTATGTGAGTAGACTCAATAGACCCCACCCTTGAACAAGCCATCATCACTTCCTGACTAGTTTTTTGCAATAAGCTTCTAATCGGTTTCCCTGTTGCAAATTATCTCCCTATTGCAAGCCACCTTTTTCTTGAATGCCAAAGTGACTTTCCTAAGCACAAGTCTGACTACGTATACTTCTGATAAAATAAACTCTAGTTGTTCTCTATTATTTCTAGAGTCAACAGAAGCTTTCTGATTGGTATTTAAAGATCTTCATAAACACATAGTGGCTTTCTACCTTTTGTTTTCTTACACTTTTACTGCTTACAGTTTACTTCTTTTTATACTTTACACAATCTACAAGATAGCTGTATTGGGATATTTGAAGTTCTTTCCCCCCCCCAATTTCCATGCTTATGATGCATAAACCCATTCTCAAAGTGATAGATGCATTCTTTTTCAAATTAGAAAAAGGAGAATCCTTTTGTGTAAATAAAGATTTGCAACTAAAGATCAAGCTTGAAATAAGGTAAAATACTCACCTTGCCCAATAAAGAAACATACTCAATCACTAAATTCTGTAACTCAGGAAGTCGAGCTTTGGTCTCCAATAGCACATGTTCCACAAAGAGCGCCATGGAAAAGATTTGATTCCATTGGATCCTGTCAATAGAGCTACAGCAATTACACTGTCCTAGCAACTCTTGCAAAAAGACTGTCAATGATAAAGGTAAGGGGAAGAGGGAACAAGTATTCAAGTCATAGTGAACATATTTTTGGAAAAAAGCAATAGTAAATGCATATCAATATAATGGCTAAACTACCTTCAAAATGACTCTATTATCTACTAGGTTTTTTTTTTTTAATTTCATAAACCTTTTAAAAAACAAGGAAATCTTGCCTAGAATATATGTGCTACTTTAAAAAGAGCAGATTAAAGAATCCAAGTTTATGGTCAAAAAAATATGAACAGACAATTTTCAGATGAAGAAATTAAAACCATTAATGCTTTAAATTATTATTGATCAGAGAAATGCAAATTAAAACAACTCTGAGATGCCACTTCGTACTTCTTAGAATGACAGAAATAGATACTAATAAATGTTGGAGAGAATGTGGGAAAACTGGGATACAAATACCTTGACATCTTGTTGGTGGAGTTGTGACCTACAACCATTCTAGAGAGCAATTTAGAACTATGCCCAAAGGGCTATGAAGCTGTGCATACTCTTTGATCCAGCAGTGTCTCTACTGTGTCTGAATCCTAAAGCGATTATAAAAAAGGGAAAGGGACTCACATGTGCAAAAATGTTTGGAGCAGCCCTTTTTGTAGTGGCAAGGAACTGGAAACTGAGTGGATATCCACCAGCTGGAGAATGGCTGAATAAGTTATAGTGTATTTATGTTATAGAATATTATTGTTTTATAAGAAACAATTAGGATGATTTCAGAGAGATATGGAGAGACTTATATGAACTGATGCTAAGTGAGTAGAACCAAGACAACAATGGGCACGGAAACAATAAGATTATATGATAATCAACTGTGAAGGACTTGGCTCTTTTCAACAATGAGGTTAGTTCAGGCCAATTCTAATAGACTTGTGATAGAGAGAGCCATCTGTATCCAGAAAGAGGACTGTGGGGATTGAATGTGGATAACAACAAAATATTTTCACCTTTCCTATTATTATTTGCTTTTGTTTCTCTCATTTTTCCCCCTTTTTGATTTAATTTTTCTTGTGCATCATGATAAATGTGAAAATATGTTTAGAAGAATTGCATATGTTTTACTTATATTGTCTAGGGGAAGGGGGAGGGAAGAAAAATTTGTAACACAAAGTTTTGCAAGGGATAATGTTGAAAACTATCTTTGCATATATTTTGAAAATAAAAGGCTATTTTAAAAAGGCTATTAAAAAAAAAAGAATGCACATTTATAAATTGCATATTACAAACATGTATTGCAGGATAGAACCAAAATGGTAGATTAGGGGCAGTCACCCAATTGAATTTTCCCAACATTCCCCTTCAAACAACTTTAAAATAATATCTTAAATCACATTTTGGAGCTGCAGAGCTAATTAAAAGTCAGGGTGAGACATTTTTTCTGGCCTAAAAAAACTTAAGAGGTTAAGTAGGAGAGCTCTATAACATGGGATGTCCAGAGCCCACATACAAGACCATAGCAAAAGAAGCCTCAGGAGCAACTTCCAAAAACTCAGTCCAGAAATGGCAAAGGAAACAGATAACTGGTCAGAAAGATATTACAGTGGACCCCTTGATAACAGCAAATGTAGAAGACGCTGACTGACAACTCTGTTGCTCACATGCAATTCTGGATCACAGTTCCAAGGCAGAGAGAGTGTTTTAGGTCACTCACAAGAAAAAAGGGATCTTGGTCACAGTATTAAAAAAAAAAAGAGAAGCATTATCCTTATAGCTACAGAGGACCCTTCCTGAGTAAAGATCAGACCCAGATTTAGGAGTATTGTAACCACATCTTTTCTAGGATTACACCTTGGAAGCACTAAAAATGTACAGACTCTCAGATATAGCTCTGAAAAGAGCAACACAAAAAAGTCTTTAAGTTTCCAGTTTTTTTTTATCATTAAAAAAGGCTGCTCCAAACATTTTTGTACATGTGGGTTCATTTCCCTCTTTTATTATCTCTTCAGGATACAGACCTGGTACTATTGCTTCAATTTTTTCATCTGAAAATTGTTTATTTATATCCTTTGTTCATTTATCAATTGGGAAATGGCTTGTATTCTTATAAATTAGAATCAATTCTCTATGTATTTCAGAAATGAGACCTTTATCTATTTCCCTTCTAATATTGGCTGCATAGATTTTGTTTGTGCAAAAACTTTTTGCTTATAGTATTACCCCTAAGTCTAAATCATGAACCCATTTTGTCTTTATCTTAGGGTGTGAGATGGTAGTCAATGCCTATTTCTGCCATGCTATTTTCCAGTTTTCTCAGAAATTTTTGTCACATAGTGACTTCTTATTCTAGAAGCTGGATTTTTTGGGTTTATCAAACACTAGATTACTATAGTCATGACTACTGTGTCTTGTGAAGTTAACAAATTTCCCTGATCCAAGCCTCTTATTTCTTAATTCTGAAGACTGCCACTTTATAATACATCTTTAGATCCAGTATAGCTAGGTCATCTTTCTTTGCATTTTTTCATTAATTTTCTGGAAATTCTTGAACGTTTTGTTTTTCCAGATGAATTTTGTTATTATTTTTTTTTAGCTCCATAAAGTAATTTCTTGTCTTTCAGCTCCTTTAAGGAAAGGACCATGTCCAATGCTTCCTTCTGTTACCAACAATACCTAACATGATGCCAGACAATAGCAGACTACTCAATAGTTGGTAAGCAAAGAAAAATTTGCAACCAAAATTAATCTTCATAGGACTCACTTGATTTCTGTAAGTACAGTTCTGCACATGGTCCCACAGCTTTGCATATAGCTTTCTGTACAGAGGAACTCAAAAGGCATGTGAAGATTCTTCACCATTTGTAACCAAATTTGAGGGCTAGGCTTCAAAACATCTTTTTTTAGCATTTCAGCACAAGCCAGTGCAGCATACACATCGAGAACCTGGAAAAACAAGGGCCAACCCACAAAAATATTTAGTAGCTTTCCCCCTATTTGCTCAGTATAAGTAAGCAGCAGTTTGGGCTAGAAAATTACCATATTCTTAAGTGTTATCAAAACTCATCTGGTTCAAATATGACATCACTAAGATGTAATCTATAATGCCCACTGCCATGTGAAAATGTTCAATAATTTGCTTAGACATTTCCATTCACTATTTTACTATTCCATTCACTTTTACTATGCCTCTTAAGAGTTAACTGTGAAATACCACATCATAATTAAAGGTAACCAACAAGCCCTATAGTAAACAGATTTAACAACTAGCAGTGTGCTGCCACTAAAAGATGGATGAAGTTGGAAGTTAGAAAAGACCTGGGTTTGAATCCGACTTCCAAATGTTTGACTAGAAGAAAATTACAACCTTCCAATGTCTCAGTTTCCTCATCTGTAAAATGGAGATGATACCACAATAATTTCTACTTTGCCAGGCTGTTGTGAGAATCAAATGAGAGGATGAAAAATGCTTTATAAACACTGAAGCGCTCTATAAGTGTAAACTATTATTAACAAACTAGACTCAGATCCCCAAAAAGCCATATACCATTTCAGATCCAGCCAAGTTATGATTATTCTTTGCCTGCTGAAGGGTCTCCAGAACACTGGGATGAATGGCCAAAATCCTAGCAAAGTTCTGAATTCGGTTCCTGAAATGCTGATAAGCGAGATGCACCCAAGGTAAGGAGAGTTCTTCCTCCGAATAATCTGATTCTGCTTTGAGTTGTCCAATACAGGACCACAGGGCTATCTGCAAAAACTAGAAGTTTAAGAGGAAAAGTTTAGGAAGAAACCAGATGTTCTTTAAAGTTTCATGCAATAAAAATTCTCTCTGTAGGAAATTGACAATGATTAACATTTAGTTTTATTCTGATACTCCAATAACATTTTTGTAACTGCATTTTGTTTTGTAGACAAAACAGAACCATTTTCTAAGAATCTCTGGCAAAGAATTTCAGGTCTTTCACTAAGCAGTATTTCACAAGCTTTACACAAGGGCCTTTCATTCACACGAACCTGCAATTCATCCCAGGTAGACACACTCATGGTCAAGAGGAGGAAGTCTTTCAAGTAGGAATGAAGGAGCATTTGTTGTGCTTCCTTATTGAAATTGGCTAGAAACTTGCCCAGGTTGGTCTGTTGGAAGATGTCTACAAACTTTTCTGACAATCCTGAAAGATTGAAACCCAAAGAGAAATTCTGAATGAAGAAGTGATTTATAAATCTCATATTATCAAGATATTCAACTTCACCAATATTATTCAGTCTATAAACATTAAAAAATCAGGCAGCTATATTATCAGGCAATGAGTTACAAAGAAAGGTAAAAGAGTCCCTGCCCTTGAGAAGTTTATAGACTCTTGTGAGAGACTCAATATGCAAACAACTAAGTAAAAAGCAAGCTTTATACAAGATAAGACTGGGAATAATAGGGAAGGCAGTAAGATTAAGAGAGATCAAGAAAGGCTTCTTTAGAATGTGAGATTTTAGTTAGGACTTTAAGGACATGAGGAAGAGGCACTGCGTAAGCCAGAGGCAGAAATAAGGAAGGAACACATAGAGAGAATAAGGAACCAGTGAAAAGACCCAGAGTTTGGAATGAGAGACAAATGAAGCATAGAATATGGAGGAGTTAGCGCAAATGGTATAAGATTTAAGAGGACTGAAAAGACAGGGAAGGAACATATTATGAAGAGCTAGAGATGTTATATTTGATCCTAGAAGAGACAAGGATCTATTGGAGTTTCCTGAATAGGGGGATAACATGATCAGATTAGAACTTCAGAAAGATCACACAGATGTCAAAATATTTATAATAGTAATTTTTTTGAGAGGCAAGAACTGAAAAAAAAAAGTAAATGATAAGAAGAGAGCTGCTAAGAGTGTTGTAATACATAAATGGAGTACAATGTTAATTAATATATTTACATATAAACGTAAATGAAAAGATGAATGTAATAAATTCAGAGAAGTATGGAAAATTTATATGAAACAATGTAAAATGAAATAAACAAAACCAGAAAAATGATAAATACAATTATAAATAGAAATTAAATTAAATAAATAGAAAGAATAACAAAACAAATAAAATTGAATACTATAGAATTATGATCAAACAATAACAAAAAAGAGCTAGAAGAAGCTATCTCTTGCCATTCCTTATAAAATGTGATACATTGAACATCAAGTCAAAAAAAATTTCTTTGCTGTTTTCTCTCCTCTTTTTTTTTAACTTTTTGCTGAATGGGTTTACTCTCTGGGAAATGAAGATAATATAAAAACAGAAGATATCAACAAATCCTCCAAAAAATAACTGGGGTTAAATGAGTTGTCCAAGATCACATAGCTAATAATTATTAAGTGTCTGAGGTCAGATTTGAACTTAAGTTCTCCTGACTTCAGGTTCTATCCACTGCGGCACCTACCTACCCTCAGCAAAATTTTTTAAAAGAATAGGTTCATTAAGGAAATAATCCAAACATACAAAATGTTTATGACAACATCATTTATGGTAGTAAAAAGATTGAAAGTAAACACGGGTCCATTAATTGGGCAATAAGTGAACAAAATAGGATATTTTAATGTAACAGGATTATTATTGGAACTGTAACAAAAATCAATATGAAGACTTCAGAGAACCATTGAAATAACTGTATAAAGTGATACAGTAGGAAAAAAAGCTGAAAAGATAATATATAATGGAGGGAGCAACAGAACTCTGGTCAAATTTTGATGTCAATACTTTTTTCACTTTGGAAAAAAAATAGATTTTATACTAGATTAGCCTCTGAATTGATTTTGGAGACAAAGAATCCACAAATATTTGGAGTGTAACAAATTTCCAGCAGAAGATATCTTGGAAGGATTTCAGGAAAGGTTTGTCTCAATTGCGCAGAGGAGGAAGCAGCCCAGCACAGACAGCAGGGAGGGCCAGAATAGAAAGCACCCAAATGGGGAGTCTAGTGGGAGGCTTTTAGCTAAGATACAATGACATTGACTATTGGTTCAGAAGGCCACTGGATTAGCAGACTAGCTGTGAGACATCCAACACAGCTGGATTCCTACAGAAGGCAAACAGTGAGCCCCTGAACCTCAGCATATCCGGCAGGACTTGGCTAGGCCTACTCATCATGGAAGAAACTTATAGCAACACCAGCCCCAGCACAGTGTGAAGTCCCTGTCATCCTCTAGAAGAAGCCCAGGATAATCTCCTATATGCCCTAAGAGCAAACCTCAACCTTTAAATATGAGCAAAAAAGCAAAAAAAGCTCTGACCAGAGATAGCTATTATGGAGATAGTGAAGAACAGAACCCAAACCCTGATGACATTAAAGGAAAAATTCCTCCAGATGAAGCCTCAAAGGGGAATATGAACTAGTCTCTAATTCAAAAGGCTCTCTTAGGAGAATTCAAAAAGGATCTTAAAAGAGAGTTAGGATGAAAAATGGGGAAAGAAAATAAGAGCTTTACAGGAGAGTTTAGAAAAGGAAACACAGAAAGTTACTAAAGAAAACAAAGAAACAACAAAGAAAAAACTTTAAAAATACATTTAGTGAAAATTTTTAAAAAGCATACTGACGAAAAGAACTTTTTAAAAGACAGATTTGGCAAAATGGAAAAAGAAAACAACTCCTTAAAAAATAGAATTGGTGAAATAGTAAAAAAAAAAAAAATTCAATGAACAAAATAACTCCTTTAAAAGTACAATGGGCCAAATGCACAAAGAGATAAAAAAATTTAACTGAAGAAAATAATTCACTAAAAATTAGAACTAGACAAATGTAAGTGAATTACTCAACAAGACATCAAGAAGCAGTCAAACAAAACCAAAAAAATGAAGAAAATGTAAAATACCTCGTTGAAAAAACAATTGACCTAAAAAATAGATCCAGGAAAACCAATCTAAGAATTATTGGACTACCTGAAAATCATCACAAAAAGAAGAGCCTGAAGAACATCTTTCAAGAAATCATCAAGGAGAATTGCCGATATTCTAGAACCAGAGAGTAAAATAGTCATTGAAAGAATCCATTGATCACCCTTTGAAAGAGACTCCAAAATGAAAACTCCAAGGAATGTTGTAGCTAAATTCCAGAATTATCACATCAAGGAGAAAATACTGCAAGCAGCTAGAAAGATATTTTTCAAATATCAAAAAGTCACAATCAGGATTATCCAGAACCTAGCAGTTTTCTTTTAAGTAGCCTTCTATTTTAAGGATAGAAGGGCCTGGAATATGATATTTCAGAGGGCAAAGGAGCTAGGACTGCAGTCAGAATCAACTACCCACCTAAACTAAGCATTATCTTTCAATCCAATGTAAACAGGGGGTTTCAATAATTTTTGATGAAAAGACCAGAGATGAACAGAAAATTTGATCTTCAAATACAAAAATCAAGAGAAGTAAAAAAAAGGAAAAAAAATTATGATTTTTACAGGTTAAAATATTTATATCCATACATGGGAAAATGGTATGCATAATTCTTGAGAACTGTATCTCTTTTTGAGGCTATACTTAGAGGGAGTAGTTATAAGTTGACTGTGATGATATAAAAAAGAAACATTTAAAATAAGTGTAGATAATATAAAATATCTGAGAGTCTATCTTCCAAGACAAACTAGGAACTTCATGAACACAATTATAAAACTTTTCATGCAAATAAAGTTAGATCTACACAACTGGAAGAATATCAAGTGTTCATAGGTAGGTTGAGTTAATATAACAAAAATGACAATTCTTGTGAACACATCCAGCCATTCTGGAGAGCAATTTGGAACTATGCTCAAAAAGTTATCAAACTGTGCATACCCTTTGATCCAGCAGTGTTTCTACTGGGCTAATACCCTAAAGAGATACTAAAGAAAGGAAAGGGACCTGTATGTGCCAAAATGTTTGTGGCAGCCCTATTTGTAGTGGCTAGAAGCTGGAAAATGAAAGGATGCCCATCAATTGGAGAATGGCTGGGTAAATTGTGGTATATGAATGTTATGGAATATTATTGTTCTGTAAGGAATGACCAGAAGGGTGAATACAGAGAGGACTGGCGAGACTTACATGAACTGATGCTGAGTGAAATGAGCAGAACCAGGAGATCATTATATACCTCAACAACGATACTGTTTGAGGATGTATTCTGATGGAAGTGGATCTCTTTGATAAAGAGAGCCTTAATTGATCAAAGATGGACAGAAGCAGCTACACCCAGAGAAAGAACACTGGGAAATGAATATAAACTACTTGCATTTTTGTTTTTCTTCCCGGGTTATTTATACCTTCTGAATTCAATTCTCCCTGTGCAACAAGAAAACGGTTCGGTTCTGCACACATATGTTATATCTAGGATATACTGCAACCCATTCAACATGTAAAGGACTGCTTGCCATCTGGGGGAAGGGGTGGAGGGAGGGAGGGGAAAAATCGGAACAGAAGTGAATGCAAGGGATAATGCTGTAAAAAATTACCCTGGCATGTGTTCTATCAATAAAAAGTTATTTAAAAAAAAAAAAAAAAGGATATTGTAAAAGAAGTAAATGGACCCACATGTGCAAAAATGTTTGTAGCAGTTCTTTTTATGGTATCAAAGAATTGGAAAATAAATTGAATAGATTCCTGTCAACTGGGAAATGGCTGAAAAAGTTTTGGTTTATGAAGGTAATAAAATATTGTTTTATAGAGAAAAAAAAATGACAATTCTACCTAAATTAATCTACTTCTTCAGTGCCATATCAATCAAATTCCCAAGAAATTACTTTATAGAGCTAGAGAAAATAATAACAAAATCAATCTGGAAGAACAAAAGGTCAAGAATTTCAAGGGAATTAATGAAAAAAAAAAAATGCAAAGGAAGGTGGCCTAGCTGTATCAGACCTAAAACACTATTATGAAGCAGTGATCATCAAAACCATTTAGTACATGCTAAGAGATAAAATAGTAGATCAATGGAATAGCTTAGGTTCACAAGACACAATAATTAATGACTATAGTAATCTAGTGTTTGATCAATCCAAAGACTCCAATTTTGGGGATAAGAACTCACTATTTGACAAAAACTGCTTTGGAAATTGGAAAATAATATGGGAGAAACTAGATATTGACCAACACTTAATACCCTATACCAAAATAAGGTTGAAAGGGTTCATGATTTAGACATAAAAGGTGATTCTATATGCAAATTAAGAGAACAAAGGAGTCTCTCTCTCAGATCTCTGGAGAAGACAGAAATTTATGGCGAAAGAAGAATTAGAGAATATTATGAAATGCAAAATGGAAATTTTTGATTATGTTAAATTGAAAATATTTTGTACAATCAAAATCAGCAGCAGCCAAGATTAGAAAGGAAGCAGAAAACTGGGAAAAATGTTTTACATCTAAGGGTTCTGATAAAAACCTCATTTCTAAAATATAAGATAATAGACTCAAATTTAAAAGAATAAAAGCCATTCTCCAATTGATAAACAGTCAAAGGATATGAACAGAAAATTTTCAAATGAAGAAATTAAAGCCATTTCTAATTATATAAAAAAATGCTCTAAAGCACTGTGGATTAGAGAAATGCAGATTAAGACCTCTAAGGTACCACTTCACATCTCTCAGATTGGCTAAGATAACAGGAAAGATAATGATAAATGCTGGGAGAAGGTGTGGGAAATACATTGTTGGGGGAGTTGTAAACTGATCCAACGATTCTGGAGAGCAACTTGAAACTATGCCCAATACCCAAAAAGCTATCAAACTGTGCATATCCTTTGATCCAGCAATGTCTTTATTGGATCTGTATTCCAAAAAGATCAAGAAAAGGGAAAAGGACCCATATGTGCAAAAAATGTTTGTATGTGATCTATCATATAACATCCCACATGTTCTTACTTTTTTGTCCCCACAAAATTATACTCCTTATGCCTCTAAAATCAAACCACATTCTCCATTTGGTGTGCCATAGTTTACCAAACCCAGCTTATAGTGTGGGTTCTGGTTTTCTAAAAGATTTTGGTTGGAGATTAAAAGCTAAGAATCTTATTAAGTACAATACAGTGCTTAGTTCTAAAATAAATTTCATAACAGTTTCTCTGTGATGTAACTTTTCCTTAAAGAAAGAGTCTAACTTGTGTATGCCAAAGATTATTTGACCTCACCTTCAGTATTTGTGATGTATTGAGCTTGCATCCAAAGCTCATCCAAATAGTCCTTGATTCTCCAAGAAAAAGGGACATCATTTGAAACATTTTCTGATAGTTTCATATAGTTCTGTACCATAATGGGTGCCATCTCTGCCTTCAAACTGTAACAAAGCAATTGAGGACATGGATTACAATCAGTAAAAAGTGCTATGTAAAGATTCAAGGAAAAATTAATTTGATTCTTGTATCTTCCATCACTGTTCTAAATTCCCTTTTATGTCAATCACTCAGGAAGGTGAGAAGAGAACAAAAGTAAACTACTTTTCCAAGTAAAGCACATAAAAACATCATCACTTAGTTTATATTTATATTCTTCAAGTGTAAAATGGAGACAATAATAGTATTTTTCTTTGGGTGATAATGAGATTCAAATGAGGTAACACATGTGAAGTGTTTTATAAACCTTAAAAAGAACTGTAAAAATATTAGTTATCATATAGTGCTCTAAATACTTCAAAGTGTTTTCTTTCCCACAAATCTGAGTTAGGTAATGAAATATTACCTTTATTTTAGAGATAAGCAAACAGACAGAGTTGAAGTGACCTGTTCTCAGATATATAATTAGTAAATAAATATTTTAGGTTGGGTTTGAAATCACTCTAAGTGGAATACTCAACTAATGATCCATTAGCTTAACCCTTTTATTACACAAATAAGAAAATTGAGGCCCCTTAAGAGTCAGGCCATGGTAACACAACACTAATTGGAGGTAAAACTCGGAATAAAACCTAAGTCTTCTATAGTTCTAATTCATGGCTTTCTACATCATACTACACAGTTTCAACATTGCATTCCAGAACTTACCTAGTGTTATTGACCATGAGAGGTATATTCAGAAACTTAAGGTCTTGGAAAATAAACATCCACAGAGCCTTCACCCATGGTGAAGAGGTTGGGCAAACTAACAACTCAAGGTTACAATCTCTATCAATAAAGGATACCACAGCTGCCAGTAGAGGTATCACTGCATTCTGGACCCGTTTCCACAATGTATGCCTATGGTAAAAGGAAAAAGATAAATGTGAAGGGGTTAGGGAAAGGAATGGCATAATTACCACTTAGCAGTGCCATTAAAACTTTCTGTGGCTATTAGTCAACCAGTTACTATAATAGAAAAGAGAGAATGGAAATTCAAATGGGGATCAGCATTCTTCCACAGAGGAAAAGGGTTTCTTAAAGATGAGGAATGAAACTAGAATGTAATTCAGTTTAGCATCTAATAAGTCACAATTAGTTATGCCATAGGAAACAACAAAAGAGAAAGAGAAACTTGGGAAAACTTGAAAAAAAAAACAGACCAGGAAACCATTTTCTACAATAGTAACAACATTGTAAAGAGAAATAATTTTGAAAGAACTTATGAACTTTGAACAATGCAATCACTAATCATGATTCTAGATAACTACATCTATATCTTGACAAAGAAGTAAAAGATAAGATGCAGAGTCAGTCATACATTTTTAAATGCTGACAATGTGGGACTTTATTTTGCTTGACTATGCTCATATGTCATAAGAATTTTGTTTTTCCTTTCAATTGGGTATTTTTGAGGAGAAAATAAATGCTTGTGAACTGAAATGTAAAATTTTTAAATTCAATTCACAATTAATTGCAAAATTAGTATTTCAAAAGAACAAATTCTTTATTTGGACAAATGACTGTTTCTAGGAGCATGTAACAATGATTTGTGAGTTCAAGCCTCCATGATGGTCTGTACTCATCTCATCCCCTGGAATTACTTTGCATTTATTTTTATAGATATTTTTTATTTACTTATTTGTTTTTAAGTTGTTTTATCCCAGCAAAATGTAAACTCCTGAAGGGCAGTGACTTTTGTCTTCTTATCTCCAATGTCCAAATACAGTGCCTGATATCAATATTTAATAAGTGCTTGTTGAAAAAATTTATGGAGGACTTGATCAAATTTGTGGAAAAGGATGTAATGGAAAAACAGAATATATTTTTGCATGAACCACTGGGTAACAATGATTACACACAATTAATACATCTCAACATTCTAGTAGGAAAATGAAAATCCAATTAAATCCAATTTTAAAGAGCAAATGATGTTAAAATAATGTTGTAACCACTTTACAAGGACAGAACACTTTATTCTTTAAAGTGCTTTTATAATTTGTTCTCTCACTTAATCTATATACCATTTTATGAATAAGTCCTTCCTATTGTACATATAAGGAAACTCAGGCATCAGTGAGGTTAAATGACTTGCTTCTAAGGTCTCAAAGCTAGCTAAATCACAGACTTGGGATATAAACCTACATTTCCTACTTTTTAATACCATCCTTAAATATAGGCACGGGGGGGGGGGGGGGGGGGGGGGGGGGGGGGGGGGGGGGGGGGGAGAAGGGGGAGAAGGGGAAGAGCTAAGAAGTTTCCTGTCAAAATAAAAAAATTAGACTAACAAGTCTCAAAGATTCCTTCCAAATCTAAATCCTATGACCCCAAGAATAATGAAAAATAATGGTGGACCTGACCGCTATTTAAAATCAGCCGGAGTCAGGAACTCAGGTTAAAGGAAAAATCTTCAGTCTTTATTGAAGTGAAGAGGTGAAAAAAGATTGCGATAGCAATATGGGCAAGAAGGATTGCGATAGCAATATGGGCAGCTATGATAGGAAGCCAGCTAGCAGAGAGGTCTGAGCTCTCCTCCCCTTCCTTTTTCACTCCCTTGCCTCCACCCACCAGAATCATCATTTCCTATGCAACACCTCAGGACTTGCACAAAGAGTGGGCGGGGGCCATTCTTTCTCCAAGCTTATATATTAATAGAGTATGGTCCAATTACTATTTAGCCTCATGTGCTTGGGACCTCAGTGCATCAACTCAAGCCTCAGCCCATTACAGGACATGATTTGAAAAGGATTCAATAAGAGCATTTACAGAGGGCCTATGGCAAATTTGTATTAATGATCAGTATTTATGCTCATCTGGATATTCATTAGCTTCTTAAAACATTGCATCCAATAATCCACATGCAGTCTTGATTGAGAATAAGTAGAAAGAAACTATAACCTTTTCTTGTTATAAATAATATGCCTTCCTTAGTGAAGTAGAGACTTCCTGGCTTGACCAGGAAAAAATAAAGTCAGATGATAAATTTATTCATAATGAATTAAAATGGGAGGCAAAAATGGGACACTTTTTAATCTTTTGAGATTGATAGGAAGAACCACATCTTCCTCATAACATATCTTTTAGTACTGTCAAAAACAAAGATGAACTACTATAAATTAAATGGCAACAACATCTATATGTATGCCTACTGAGATTAACCATCAACAGAAAAACAAAAACTTAAAGAAATCAACATTTATAAATCTATGATTTATGTTTTTAATTGCTTTAAATAATTTTTCTTCTATTGATCACCTAGATGGTGAGTAATGAGAAGAGGACTAAATTCTACAATAGTATAGAGAAAAAGATACATGGTTTGGGTCTGGGATTCAACTCTCACTTCATAAAAGAGGCCTAGGAAAATCATTTTATTTCTCTTCAGATTATTTTCTTGAGATACAAATGAAGATAACAGACGCTCAAAAGGAAAGAATGGCCTAAGATATTCTGACTGCAAAATAATTTTGAAAGCTTTGAGTTTCTGACTTTCATGCTTTTAAAGATGCTTTTTAAAGATCAAGCACTCATAATTAAACAGTTGCAGAGGTGTTAGACGTTACCACCTAGATGTGCCTCTCTACAGAAAAAAGATTGATGATATGATGACAATAATGATATCTAATAAATCCCTAGTAACTGTGTGAGGCTGCATATGAATTCAGGTATCCCTGACTCTAGTTTTGGCACTCCATTCACAGTACCACCAGCTGCCTAAATAAAGAACAGCTTATGTGGTTTAGTTGAAAGAACACTGAAGATGGAACAATCTCAACTTTGCTAATTGTTGCCCATGTGAAATCAGGCAAATCAGTTTATCTCCTTGGGCCTCAGATCCTCATTTGTGGATAAGTTTGGTGGGAACAGATGGTCTTCAAAGTCCCTTCTAGCTCTATATCCTTTGATTTGTTGCATTTTCTTGCAAAGCCCCTTTATAGCCTTCATACCTGAAGGTTCCTGCCTCCTGGAGGGCATTCTGATTGGAAGCTTCTCTTACCACCCATTGCTTCATATTATAGAAATAGTTTTCTTCTTGTTTCTTCAAAAGAGAAAACAAACGAGTCTTGAAAACCTGTAAAAAAGCACCTGCAAATAGAAAAAAACATTAGAACCTCAAAATAGGTTCTATTAAGTTTGGGCCATAAGGATTGATTATAAGATCTAGCTTCTAAAGTATTTCAAACGTTCTTGTTTAGACAATATACCATCAGTAAACAAAGTGCTTTAAAAAAATGTTACATTTTAGTGTCAAAAATTTATTATTCATTTAACAAATAATTTGAGTGCCTAGCACTTGGTTCAGTCAAAGCACAAGTGATTTCTGGTAGCTTCCCTATTGCATTTATTGAGATTTTTCACTCCTTAAACAGATTAAGAGTAGAGAACCAATTTAGTTAACTCATTACTACAATGTGGGGGAATAGTAGATATAACACTAATGTGGATTCAGGAAGATCTGAATTCAAATCCAACCCCGTACATCCCACTTAACTTGTTGGCCTCAATTTCCTCATTTGTAAAGTGAGAATGATAATCGCACCTATCTCCCAGGGTTTTAGTAAGGCTCAAATGAGATGATATTTGTGAAACATTTTGCAAACCATCAAATGTTTTACACACATATTTTGGAGACAGCATAAAGTAGATAGAGTGCTATTCTGTAGTCAGAAAGATCTAATGGCCTATGACACTTCTAGCTATGCAACTCTGGGCAAGTTATCTGATCTCTATCTTTGGTTTCCTCAGCTTTAAAATGCAGATAACAATAGAACTTATCTCCCTGAATTGTTTGCCGCCCCCCTCAACTTCTCTAGGAATTTAGCCCACCTTATGGCAGCAAGTTAATTTTGCCTACCTTACATTGCAGCTATATATATTATATATAACCCCCTTGTAATAGCTAATTCATTAGGAACTTGCCCTTCTATATGGCATCTTTCCTCTTAATAGCTAAAAATCCCTTATGAAAATTAGCATGTCATCACAACCTAATAACATCTTTGCCTCTTGATTTGGAGATCTAAACCTACAAATTCTTTTGAGACATCTCACCCCACAATCTCAGACCCCAATATATTTTGGGAATTTTAGTATTTCAGTATTCTCATACTCCAACCCCACATACCTTTCATATCATCATTTTCAGTTAATAGGCTGAGAAGAATTTCTACTCTCCTTGTAGCACGCTTAAAAGCATCATTCTGGTCTTTTAACATTCCCATAGCACTCTGTACACAACTTCTGAGAAGACTAGTAGTATCCAGGGCCTGGGTGTGTTCCTATATTCAAAGAAACAAGACAAGTCAAGTCATTTTCATGGAAAAGACAGTTACTTCCTTCCTACCTTTCAAGTCTTCTCATAACCTTCCATATGATCTAATTTATGATCCAATTACACCACATCCACTCTTCCTCAAACACAATACTTCATTTCCTATCACCTGGTACTCTTTCTCAATTCTGCCACTTAAATGCTCTGGCTTTGTGCAAGCCTCAAGTCAAATTCCACCTTCAGTAGGAGGTCTTTCATATTCTATACAGGTATTAGTAGTGTCTCTATATTAAATTCTATCTACTCTATATCTTCTATGTTCCTCATTTTACATTAGTGGTTCTCAAATTTTGGGGTCTCAGGATCCCTCTTCACTCTTAAAATTATTGAGGACCCCAAAAATTTGTTAATGTGAATTATTCCCAATGAAATATATTAGAAATTAAAATTTTCAGTATTAATGAGAATAGTTTTATCTTAAGGTAATTGCCTGACCAAGCTTTGAGAACCACTTACTTATATGTTTTCTCTTCCATGAAGAATGTGAGTTCCTAGAAAGCAAGGAATTTTTGCCTTCACATAATCTCTAGTGCTTAATAAATATTGTTGATCATTATTACAAGAGTGCTTTTCACTTCAGGATCCTAGGGCTTTTTTTTTTCTCTTGAGGAAATTGAGGTTAAGTGGCTTATCCAGGATCACACATCTAGGAAGTGTTAAGTGTCTGAGGCCAGATTTAAACTCGGGTCCTCCTGACTTTAAGGCTGGTGCTATATCCATTGTGCCACCTAACTGCCCTTCCCCTAGGGCTTTTAAATGCCATTCTTAACATGTAAAAATAATGTTATTGATCTTTGGGTAGGAGAAATATCACAAGATATTATTATAATAATGGTGACTTTATCTTTGTAGATGCAACCATATTATTCTCAGTTTCCATTATCACTAGCATACACAAGGGAACAGAACCCAAGACTTTGAGCCCATCTGCACCATACTTTAAAACAACTATATGGAAGAGCCACAGCAAAGGATAATATATAATATTATGCTAACAAATTGCAATTCAGAAGGAAAATATAAATGCTGATAAGATGTAGCTAAAAGTGTGCATTAGCGGAACAAAAGAAGACCAAGTGATCCTGAACTTACTTTAGTTTTATTTATTTCTGAGCTTTCTTTTTCCATCTCAGGGTTTTCTGTCTCCATTTCACCAGAAGATGTATCAGTTTCCATTTCAACATCCTCATTATTTGCTTCTGCCCCAGGCTCCACCTCCATTGCTATGGGTGATGTGGCTACAAGGAAAGAAGAAAACAACTCAATGTTCTAGCAATAGAAATAAGACAAATAATTCTTTTCTCTGAAAGCAAGACCCTCAAGCCCTGGTAGGGAAATGACTTCAATGGGATCTCCAAACTGTGTTGACTCTATTAATGACAAAACTGGTCAGCTAGGGACTCATCATTCAATCTAATATACTAGTGACATTCCTTCTGACTCACAAATTGATAACAATTATGGAGAATATGCTAAAACTTTTTTCATGTTATAATTCAAATTAGCTAACAACCACATTGTGTTGATCTCTTAAATGTGAATGAATGTGAATTCTTTAACAGGTTCTGCTGTTTTCCAAAGCAAAATCTTGCTAATGCAAGTCTCCCAATAATCAATGTCAGGGGCATTCTGTCACCAATATTTCCCCAGGTCTGAGCTATCATCTTGATATCCCCTCTTGTATATCAATACATTCTCAAACTTCCTCTTGAGATCTTAGCAAGTGACTTACACTCTATGTCCTCTGGCTTGAACAGTTGGCTGATTGAAACATTTTGTAAAATGGTCACATCAGAAACCATAATGGTGGGTCTTCGTAGGTCATCAATATGCACAGAGTGCCAAAGGCCTAGGGAGGAGAACATAAGCAGACAGTATCATTGTGTTTCTCTTTTTAAATTTCTAGCCTTACGCGGATACCTAAGATAAACAGCAAATTAGAATAGCCTAACTGCTTGATGATTTTCAATCTGCAATAACTAAAAGTATTATCCTACTAGGAGAGCAGGGTATATGGTGGAATAGATAGAAAAGTAGCCCCAAGGGTATTTAGTTCACTTCCTGACTGATAATTGCTGGCTATGTGACATTAGTGAGTGTCTTAATTTCTTAGGATTCCAGGCAACTCTTTAAAACTGAAGTTTTTCATCAGGAGTCCATGAATTTAAGGGTTTAAAAAATATTTTGGTAACTGCATTTAAATAATTTTCCTTTGTAACTCTATGTATTTTATTCGATACATTTAGAAACATTATTCTGAAGAGTATACAATCTTCACCAATCTGCCCAAGGCGTCCATAATGCAAAAATGATTATCCTGCTCTCAGACTATAAGCTGCAGAACAATAATTGGTAGTGAAGGTTTTTTTCATCTATAGGTACTAGCATGGAACTACAGGAATCTGAAACCATCTCCCTTTATCTCCCCAAAGGACATTATTAAGTAAATTTCAAATTCAAAATCCCTATAGTTACTGGCAGAATCACATTACTTGTTTTACAATAGTAAAATTTATTAAGTGAAAAAAATGAATATTAAAATGTCACCAGTTTAGCTATTCTGGAAAGCAATTTTAAACTATGCCCAAAAAGCTTTTTTGTGCATACTTCTTAAACTAGCAATACTGGTACTAAGAATGTATCACAAAGGATCAAAGAAAAAGGAAAAGGACCCATATGTACAAAAATATTTCCAGCAGCTCTTTTTGTACTGACAAAGAATTCTCCCCTCAGAAGGGCATTCTGGAGCACATCTTCTCCTTCAATAGGAATATACTTTTCAGCTAGAGCACTCCTTTCCTACTCTCTCTATGCTTCCCAAAAGCAGCCTTGCCCTCACATAAATTATACCCTATATCTTATGTATTTGCTTGAGTTACACATCAGGTCCTCTTTTCCTCTCTTTACCTTTCCTCTCTTCCTCATTGACTACATATAAATCTCCTAATTGAATTGACTCTCACAATTTTACACATTATTCCCAGTATCTAAACTAATATAAGGGATTCTTCCTAGCACACTACCATGCCATTTATTATCTGGCCCTTAGGCCTTTCCTTAGACATAAACTGGATACTATGACAAGGACTTAATCTACTGAAAGTTCTATCTTCACTAGGAGAATGAGTTATGAGTCCAGCTGTAGAAAGCTACATACTCCAACAAGAAATTCCTTTATGTAAAGGACTATCACAAAACACACCACCAAAAGAGAACTGATGGACTCAGAATGCAGATTAAAGTATTAATTATCTTCTCTCTTTTTTTTTGTCCTCTCCCTTAAATATATATGGGAAAATTTGTTTTGCACGACTTAATATTGATAAGGGGATTTGTATTTTGTTCTCAATAGGTGGGGAAGAGAGTGGGTAGAGAAACCAGAACTGAAAATAACACTAAAACTGAAAAATAATTTTTTAAAGTTAAAAATATAAACTAAACATCAATGTGATATCATAGCACAGTGGCTAGTAAGGCAGCTGCATAATTAGCAGAAATAGGATTTAGGTTCTTCCTTATACAAGTACTAATAAGAATAAACTAAAACTCAGGATACTAAAAGAACTGGCAGTGATCTTTGCTTTTTGTTTTGTTTTGTTTTTTTTTTTTGGTACCAGAAATTCAGACTTATTGTTATTTTTATCTAGTTAAAATGCTTTCAAAGATAATTATTAGACTAAAATAATGTTTTGCTGTAACCAGAGTTTTTGATTGCAACAGACAAGATGCATATTTCTTCAACATGGAGCTGCTAAGTGACAAGGATTTTGGGCGTCAGTGACTGGTCTTAAGTAACTATAGGTTAAGAAAGCATATCATTTTCCATTTAGCTTTCCATGTTAAGTGCCAGATCATTATAATTTTTTTTTTTTGGACTGGAGGGTCCAGCATTTTCTTCCAATTAATGGTGAGAACTGGCTAGAGCATTAACATTTGAAGACAACTTTTGCTAGCAATAACATTTGAAGACAACTTTTGCTATAATATTTCATGTAAGCAGATTTGTTATTGACCTATACTTTATCAAACACATTATATATTAAGTGCTTAACAAATGTTTTATCATTCATTCATTTATAACTACATTTTCTTAAACTTTTACATTTTTCCATATAAAAGAATTTATAATTGCTATGCCTACGTTGTTCCCCAATATCATCTTTTTTCTCTTTCTAGGTTTCGTTTTATAAAATTTTAAATGTCCTTAGTATAAAACAGCTATTTTGCCAACCATGTAAATTGAGCTAATGTAGACCAAAAATGCTCCAATTTCCAATGCTTCCTTTGGTAAAATTTCTAACACAGTCATATTAAGCTGAAAAATAGAAACTAATTGATTTTATACAATATCTGATCTTTTCTCTTCTTCACTGTGTACATAAAAGTGAGTTGAAAAGTCTGAATGAAAGATGATGACCTACATTAGGTAGCCTTACCAGCCAATAGACTGGCTTGCTTAAATCCAGAATATAATGCTACTATGTCCATTACCAACTATATGCCCCTTCTTCTATTCAGATACTTTGTACACAGACCTCTACCAGGAAGTCCACTGGCACTGTTAATCAAAGCATTCGGTGATGGATGTTAACATCCTTCAATTCTATTTTCATAGGATTTCAGGTAAAATTCTTAGGTTAATCCAGAAACAGATCAAGAAACCGTGCCAGCCCTTAGTATAACACAAGGCTTGATGTACTGTTTTTTCTTTCAGCAAAGAACACATCTATCAGTGATATCAAAATACCACAGAAGAGATTATAATAGTACTTTAGGTCTGGAGTGGGGCAAATGTCCTAATTTACCAAAAAACAGAAGGTAGAGGCCATAAATCATTAGGCAATGATTTTTATTTCTGGAAACAAAGGGAGAGTAAATTTTAAAGGGATAGTTAATGTACAACCAAAAAAGGAAATGGTGATCACAAAGACCCAGCATATCTTTATATATGACAGATCATGTCATACTAACCATTTCTTTTTCTGATAAGCTCAGTTTGGGGGAAAAAAAAAAGCATTTGACAAAGACTCTGATAGTTCTTGTGGAGAAGATTAAGAAATATGGAGTAAATGTCAATACAGCTAAATAGATTAAGAAATTGTCGAATGGCTAGACCAACAGTCCCTGGTGGTTTCATATTAGCTTTGAAAATGGTCTTCAGTGCTATATATAAAGAAGTTCATCTGAAAAAGATATGGGACTGATTAGCCAGGAAAAAGTAGACTTAAGGAGAGTATGATACTTGTCTGATAATTTGAAGAACTGTCACATGAAAAAAGGGACTAGATTTGTGTTGTTCAACCTCAGAAGACACAACCAGGAATAAGAGGGAGAAACTGAAGAGAAACAGATCAAAGTTTAAAAAAAAAGAAACACTTCCCAACAATTGGAGTTGACCAAAAGTAGAACAGTCTATTTCAGGATATAGCAATTTGTCTCACTAGACTTTTTTCAAGCAAAGGTTGCATAAAAATTTGTTTGGCACACTAAGCAGGTGATTTCCGATCAGGAATAAGATTGGGTTAAAAAGCACCTGAAGTCTTTTCCAAATCTGGAATTGTTTCTTCTTAATAACCCTGCTAGAGATTAGGAAAATAAGTGATACAGTATAGGGCCTGGAGTCAGGAAGATTCCTCTTCCTGAATTCAAATCTGGCCTCAGACATTTACAAGCTGTGTAACCCTGAGTAAATCACTTAATCCTGTTCGCTTCAGTTTCTTTATCTATAAAGTAAGTGGGAGAAGTAAATGACAAACCATTGTTTTTTTGCCAAGAAAACCTGAAAGGAGTCATGAAGAGTTGGACATGACTGAACAACAATATATGCATGGAATATTTGACATGCTGTGTTCCTGGATGCCCTCTCATCTGGTTTTTATGACACTGCTCTATTGTTATACTACGTGAAAAATCCTCCCTTCCTGGTTTCTCTTGCTAAATCATGCTTCATAGCCCACCTCCTATCTGTGTGTACACCCCCCCAAGGCTCTGACCTGGATTGTTTTCTTTTCTCTCTTGCTCTACTTTATGTCTTGATGATCTAATTATATAAATTTAAATATCACATTTATAGAGATGACTCATAGATCTATAGGACTAAACTTTTCTGAGCCCCAGGTAAGCATCACTAATTGCCTATTAAATTATTTTAAATTATAGGTATCTCAAATCCAATATGTCCTAAATAGAACTCATGATTCTGTCAAAATTGCCTCACTTTCCAAACTTCCCTGTTTCCTTTCTTTAGTACAAGTATTTTATTTTCTGAGGGGAGGAAACCCTCCTCAAAAGTATTTTTGATATAATTTATATATATATATATATATATATATATATACATACATACATATATACATATATACATATATACATATATATATACATAATATTTATATATATATAATATATATATTAGTAATTTTAATATATAAGTTTTAAATTGACCCAATTATATCAATTTGCCTCACTTTTGTAGGAATGAATTCTTATATGAATGATACTTTTAAATATGAGAAATTATATAAAGTACTGACCACTTAAAACATAAATGTGTAGTCAAAACTTAGTCAAACTAGTATCTCTTAGGAATAAAGCCGCTGCTGATCTTTGGATCAATGATTACTCTTATTTCAAGATCATGATCATGTTTTTCAGGTATTCAGGTTCACAATCTTATTGTCATTCCCAGTTCCTCACTCTTTTTCACCCTACAATCAGTTGTAAATATCACTTCCAGGTCCACTGTATCATTTCTCACATCTGTCTTCTTGCCACTAATATAGTCACCATCCTAGTCAAGACCCTCTTCACTTTTGTCCCTGGGTTCTGAAATAGCATTCTAACCAGTCTCTAACTCCTAACTAGTTTACAACAACAATGAAAACACAACAACAGTAGCACCAATATTTATCTAGCACCATTTAAAACTTTATTTGCCAGATAATATGCCAAATGTTTTACAATTGTTATTTTATTTGATCCTCACAACAACCTTGGGAAGTAGGTGCTATTATAATCTCCATTTTACAGAAAACTGAAGCAAACAGCATTTAAATGACTTGCCTGGATCACATAACTATATCTGAAGCTAAATTTGAATTCAGATCTCCCTGATTCCAGACTCAATACACTATCCACAAATCTTTCCATCCTCACAACAGCTGCTATTGTGATTTTCCTCAAGTATAATTTTGACCGTCATCCCTTATTCAACTTTCAGTGGTTCTATGTCATCTCTAAGATAAAATATCTATTTCTCAATCTTCACAGCTTACCTTTCCAGTCTTATGTTTTATATAATTTGACAACCATATAAATGGGAGTCCATTCCTAACCTCTTTGCACTGGCTGACACACATACCTAGAACAAACTCCTTTATCCCTTTCACCTTTAAGAATTCCTTACTTCCCTCTAGACTCAGTCTTTCCTAGATCCTCCAAAATACCTTATCATTTTTTGTACAACCTATTAGGTATATAAGCTTTTTTCCTCTAAGAGAATGTAATCATCTTAAGGGAAAGGGCTGTTTTACTTTTTTTTTTTTTTTTTTGGTATTTTAAATCACACAGCACTTGGCACAGAGAAGAATGTCTGTTGATTCTTTGATTCTAAACCCAAGGTTTAGAATCTCTCTCCAACAAATTCCAAATTGCAAGCATTTAATTTTCTTTAGCAAAGTAAGAGAAATGTGAGAGAAAATCAGAATCCAAATAGAAATGTTCAACAAGGAGAAAAGATATATGTAGAAACTACTTACAAATTATATGAAAGAATATTATTTTTAAGTACTATCTCTAGTCTTACCTCCATGGAAT
Source organism: Antechinus flavipes (assembly GCF_016432865.1). Taxonomy (NCBI): domain Eukaryota; kingdom Metazoa; phylum Chordata; class Mammalia; order Dasyuromorphia; family Dasyuridae; genus Antechinus; species Antechinus flavipes. The sequence continues at coordinate 167,514,908 of NC_067401.1, forward strand.
CCTACATAAGAAGCTCCACTTTCCATTCGAGATAGTTTTGTGATAAAGTAGACAAAGATGTGGCCTTTGTCTAAGAGCAAATTGTTGATTTCATTTACAGCAGAATATCTATCAATGAAAAAAAATACAAAAATGGACTTCAAGGAATTCAATTCATAGATTCGCTATCTATCCCTGGTATGCTGGTTAGCAATTTTAATCCAAGTTACCATCTTTTTTCTCTCTCAAACAAAATCCTAAATTTCGAGCTCCTCATCCTCTTCAGAAAATTAATGAAATGTTATTAGTTTAAAAAAAAAAAAAAGATGTTATTCATCTAATGAGCTAACCCTTTTAACTGGCTCCCATATTCCCAAACATGTAAACATACTTTGCTGAGGCAATAAGCTGAGCACTCTTAGGATCATCTTCAAAATCTGTCTGAATAATCAGGATTTTATTTCCAGCTGTAATATCCAAGCTGTTCCTAGAAAAGAAGAAAATTTTCTAAAATTTCAGCCCTAGGAAAGGAGTCACCTGCAGCACAACTAAGGCAATGGACTTTGGAGCAGAAAAATGAGAGCAGTAAAATTCTAGGGATATTCCCTGATACCATATCTTTGAGAAGCATTTTTATGATTGCTACTAACTTCTAGGTGGTAATAGCAATGGAAAGAATGTTATAGTATCACTATTTTCCTAATTAATGTTTCGTATGTTTCAGCATATCTGGGGACACTTCCAGAAATCATTCTAGTCAAGCATTAAGTTGCAATGACAATAAAGAGTGAGATACCCACCGGATCTCTTTGAGGAATGAATATTCTGTATCAAATTGCTGTAGCCAGAGTATTCTAGGTTTTTGAGCTAGACCCTGTAATTCAGTCTCTAATATTTCAGAATCATGACTAGTCAGTAGTCTAGAGAAAGTAGTGATCTGAAAAACAGAGGAAATAGGTTTGTTTGTTTGTTTTTTACAAATAGTATTTATTTATACATATATATTTACATGTATGTATTTATATATAAAACAAAAATAACTGCTTTTAAATTTTGAGAACAAGAAAATATGCATAACTTTCATATAATTTAATTAAGCCTTTACCAAGAACCTAAGAATAAATTTGTATTTTTTTAAACTACAAATAGAAGATACTCAGTATCTCAGTATACAGTAGATATTCAAAAAATAAGACTATGCAATACACATCCCAAGCATATGGATCACAGCATGACTGATTTAAGTGCTAAAAGAGACATTAGAGTCCATCTAGTCCAGTCCTTTCACTTTTATAAATGAGGAGATGAAACTCAGGAAGATTAACTGCCATGGACTTGGTCAGTATGGGGGTATGCTTTGAATCTTGGTTTACTCAATTCCACATCTAAAACTATATCCACTAATCACACTGCTTGTCTGGTAGTTAAGATAGACCTGAAATACAAACCTTAATTACCAACTGGGGCCATAAACTGACTTGAAATTTATCTAAATTCCTTAAACTTAAGATTCATAAAAAAAGGAAATTTAAAAAGAAAATGTCACCTCTGTGAAGATAGTGTTACACCCTGAATCCATCCTTTGGAGATGGTCCTGAAGGAAGTCTGCAAAGGAGTCATGTTGTTGATCACAATAATATTTTTGTGCAAGAGCTTTTGCAGCAAATGATCCCAGTTTGGAACTGGATAGTCGTACCACAGCATCTGGTGTGGCACAATTCAGAAGCATGTACTTGGCTTTATCAGATACCCTGGCATAAATTTCATCAGTCAACTCTTGTTGCTTCAAATTATTGGTAACCTGTAGCACTATAGAAGCACATGTATCTGAATGGTAACCAATGAACACATCAGAAGGGCTGTAACTATGCTTGGCAAAAGGCTGGTCTGCATTCACACTGATGAAATTTTCCACCCATGTCTGGAGTTCTTCCACAATAGTTTTCTGCCATTTCTCCAAGACAGTATTGATATCCAGGTAGTGCTTTTCTAGCCTATTTATGAGTGGGATGGGAAACTGTTTATAGACAACTTCCTTCTCTTCGATGACTATCAAGCGGAAGTCTGGATGAACTCTGCATTTGACACGATGAGTTCCCAAACCAAGGTCCACATATTTCTGACCACCAAGATGAACATAGTACTGATTAAGAGCATCATAGAGGCTCTCATACAGGTTCTGCAAGTTTAAGAGCACTACCATTTTCCCAGTTTCCATGCAGACTTTGACACGGTTGATATTTCTACATATCTGGGTATACTCTTGGTCCTTGGGAAAACTAGAGCCAAAGATAATCTCTGGCTGTTGGTTCTCATTGAAAAAGGCCTGCTGAAGAATCTGCAGAGCCACATAATTTTTGGTCAGAACAAGTAAGTAGCGGCATTCAACATCTGCCTGTTGATTAGTCTGACTATCACCATAAATGTTCTGCCAGATGAGACAAATGGTGCTGATTTCTTCAAAGCATCTTGCCTCTGGTAACTTGGCTGTAAAAGTATCCAAGGCATCAATATTATCCTTGCCACTGAAGTTTCGAAGGACTGCTTGTGCAATTTCTTGAGGAGTAGGTTCCTCATTAGAAGCTTTAGCCATAGCAAAGACCATTTTGATGAGACTATAGTAATCACGCAAACCAAAAAATTCCTTGTCTTGGGTCTCACACACTACTTCATAAGCTTCAGCAAAAGATGCAAAATAATCTTTAATTTTGTCCTGAATAAGTGTATCTGAACAGCAAATTCCCTTGGCACTTTCAATAAGTTCTTTTTTATTGGGAGTGCCACGTGAAACAAAAATACCCCGGTTCATCTTGGCAGGATCTAGGGCCCAATTGGAGATGCCAATGAAGCCAACTTTTTTATGAGGGAGAGGATCATCATCAATACAACCGTCTTCCAAAAGGGGATGCAGTGCCTTTAGTGGCATTTTGGGAGAATCTTCTGCTAGTCCAACTTCATCTAAGACTACCACTGAAACATATTCCTGCAGATTCTTCCCTTGTTGAAAGCGGGCACATTGTTTGAAGGTGCCTATGATTCCCTGGGGAGTTGAATGTGGACTGCACTGGAAAGACACCAAATGGACCTGTTTCAGCTGCTTGAAGAGTTCAGAATAAGCAGCTTGTCCCTGCATGGCATCTGCCACAATTGTCTTAGCAAGGGATTTGGAGCTTCCAGGTTTACCAACCAGAAAGAGAGGAATTCTGAGTTCAATGCATATCACCATCATAAATATATTTTCCTTCAAAGCTAAATTTTTGGCTATAGTTTTTCTTAGAGGTACACCACTGAGAAAGAGATCCTGTATTTGACTTATTTCATCCAGAACTGTCTTTATGTCACTATAAGGCCCTTTTAAAAGCTTGCAAATAACTTCCCAATATGCTTCCTTCTCTTCCAAAGAAGCATGATAACACACTCCAATAGCCAATACTAATGACCATAGAACAGGATCTCTCTCAAAATTGTTTTTGTGGATATTTGACTCTTGGAGAAAAATATTCAGTTTCTTTAACAGCAATCTATTATGGCCATAAAACCATCTGAAAACCTCCACACAACGCTCCACATCTCGGAGGCTGACAAAGCTACACTCATTATCTCTTTTCCTCATATAACTCTGGGAAGCAGAAAGTATCTCTGTGATCACATGAATATCTTTCTGAGTAATTCCCATTGAGTGGACAAGTCTTTGGGCAATTTGTTGAATATAAAGTCTTTCAGCTGTGTTGTTTAGTTGCCCAAAGTCCCACACCAGGGGGATCATGCTTGGGGGGAGAGCATGAACCCGATAAACCAACTGCCTCAGAGGAATGGAGCCAAGCTTTTCCACAGTCTCATCTGCTTTAACTCTGTATCCCAAACCAGCAGTCTCTAAACGTTTGATCATCTCCTCTGTGTGCTTTCGGTACGGGTTGCATGCTGCTATGATATGCAACCCAGAGTCCTCAAACAAGGGCTCTCCATCCACTGTGTTGTCGCACAAAACTTCTTTGATGCAGCTTACAGCCTCAGTTGTATTGGCCTCATCAAAGAATAAGATAGTATCAAATTGATGCTGGGTTCTATTAACAAGAGCAACTGCTTCTGCCTCTCTGATTTTGGAGTAGATTGTTGCTGCACTAGTCCCACCATGGACCTTCACTAATTTCATATTCTCAGCATCAATTCCACCACGCCGCAGATCACTCAGGAACTTAATAAGTCTTGTTTTGCCACAACCAGTTTCTCCCATGATTATGACAGGAATCCCACAACGGAACCGCATCTCGATAGCAAGAATTTTGAGGATGTTGTCTGTAGTAAGCTCATATGTCTCATCAGGGTCCATGGGCCACTGGATTCCCAAAACCATACAAAGTATTTCAAGTTTCTTACTTCTGGGTAGCTGGTCAAAGTTAATATTGAAGGGTACCCTCTGAAAGAGTAATCCTTTATACAGTTCCTGTGTCATGACATTTCTCTTGATAATTTTTCCATCCAAGTGGCTGATAGCATCAATGCCACCATTCTGATTGGGTTGAAGATGGAAGCCTATAAATGTCATAGATGTGTGGTCATCATTGAAGAAAATATATGGATGAGGCTCAGATTCCCATCTCTTTCGGAGACAGAAAGGAGCAATGTCTTCTTCATTGACACCATCCATAGTAAAGATCTGCCTCTCTGAGCTTTGATCAGAAATGTTGAGTGATGGAGTTGCAAAATCTCTGGCCATGAGAATCATAAATGTGACTACAAAATTCTTGAAGCCTGTCAGAGTATCACCAATAAAGGCAGGATTACAGAAGAGAGAAGCTTCACAGTCTCTGAGTTGATAATTCAAAAATCTAGAAAAGTTCTGAAGTTCAGACCAGGAAGGATCCATCATACCACAGTGTATCAGCAACTGCTGGAGGCACTCTTCTGGGGTCCCTTCGATGGAACCTGGTTTATATTGAAACATATCAAGGTTTTGGCCTTGGTAGAATCTTTTTAAATATTGGAAAGGTCTCTGGAAGGATTCACTACAGAATTCTTCTCGATCCATTCTTGGTTCCATTTCACTTACAGAAGAAATCAAAGGCATACACATTACTTCCTTGGGAGGTCTGCATGTGACTTTTGGGAAGATTTCAAGAAAACTGAACTGTTGGCCATGTACATTCTAGAAAAAAGAAAAAAATGCACAAATTAAATGTGTAAAACTTAAGTATCTTTCAAAAAGTCCCTTAATATTATTTTACTTCTTCTTTTTTTTTTTTTAAATTAAGAGTGGCGAAGAAGTATCAAGCAGAAGTGTAAAGGAAGACATGGGGTTTTCTGCAACTGCAATGTTCACAATACAGGAAATTTGAGTGTGGAAACTTCCTTTAGAAAATGACATGCTCTGGACCCACACTTAACATCGTATACAAAGATAAGATCAAAATGCGTCCATGATTTAGGCATAAAGAACAAGATTATAAATAAATTAGAGGAACATAGGATAGTTTATCTCTCAGACTTGTGGAGAAGGAAGAAATTTGTGACCAAAGATGAACTGGAGACCATTATTGATCACAAAATAGAAAATTTTGATTACATCAAATTAAAAAGCCTTTGTACAAACAAAACTAATGCAAACAAGATTAGAAGGGAAGCAACAAACTGGGAAAACATCTTCACAATTAAAGGTTCTGATAAAAGCCTCATTTCCAAAATATATAGAGAATTGACTTTAATTTATAAGAAATCAAGCCATCCTCCAATTGATAAATGGTCAAAGGATATGAACAATTTTCAGATGATGAAATTGAAACTATTTCACTCATATGAGTGTTCCAAATCACTATTGATCAGAGAAATGCAAATTAAGACAACTCTGAGATATACACCTGTCAGATCAGCTAAGATGACAGGAAAAAATAATGATGAATGTTGGAGGGGATGCGGGAAAACTGGGACACTGATACACTGCTGGTGGAGTTGTGAACAAATCCAACCATTCTGGAGAGCAATCTGGAAATATGCTCAAAAAGTTATCAAACTGTGCATACCTTTGATCCAGCAGTGTTTCTACTGGGTTTATACCCCAAAGAGATACTAAAGAAGGGAAAAAGACCTGTATGTGCCAAAATGTTTGTGGCAGCCCTGTTTGTAGTGGCTAGAAACTGGAAATTGAATGAATGCCCATCAATTGGAGAATGGTTGAGTAAACTGTGGTATATGAATGTTTTGGAATATAATTGTTCTGTAAGAAATGACCAGCAGAATGAATACAGAGAGGAATGGTGAGACTTACATGAACTGATGCTAAGTGAAATGAGCAGAACCAGGACATCATTATATACCTCAACAACGATACTGTTTGAGGATGTATTCTGATGGAAGTGGATTTGTTTGACAAAGAGATCTGACTCAGCTTCAATTGATCAATGATGGACAGAAGCAGCTACACCCAAAGAAAGAACACTGGGAAATGAATGTAAACTGTTTGCATTTTTGTTTTTCTTCCCGAGTTATTTCTACCTTCTGAATCCAATTCTCTCTGTGCAACAAGAGAACTGTTCAATCCTGCACACATATATTGTATCTAGATATATGTGACATATTTAACATGTATAGGACTGCTTGCCATCTAGGGGAGAGGGTGGAGGAAGGGAGGGGAAAAATCGGAACAGAAGTGAGTACAAGGGATAATGTTGTAAAAAATTACCCTGGCATGAGTTCTGTCAATAAAAAGTTATTTAAAAAAAAAAAAAGAAAGAAAGAAAGAAATGAGAAAATGAAAAAAAGAAAAAGAAAACAAAAATGACATGCTCAGGGCAGCCGGGTGGCACACTGCACCTGCCCTGAAGTCAAGAGGACCTGAGTTCAAATCTGACCTCACACACTTAACACTTCCTAGCTGTATAACCCAAGGCAAGTCACTTAATCCCCATTGCTTCAGGAAAAAAAAAAAAGAAAGAAAGAAAGAAATGAGATGTTCATCAATTGGAGAATGGCTGAACAAGTTGTGTTAGGAGAAATGACAAGCAGAATGATTTCAGAAAAACCTGGAAGGATTACATGAACTGATACAAAGTGAAATGAGAAGAATCATGAAAACATCATACACAATAATAGCAATATCATATGATGGCTAACCTAGCTATTCCCAGAAACACAATGTTCTAAGACAATCCCAAAGGATTTATAATAAAAAATACTATCTGCTGCTAGAGAAAGAAGTGGTATTATCTGAATACAGATTGAAGCATATTGTTTTTCTCTTTGTTTTTTGAGTCTTCTTACAAAAAAAAAGACTAATATGGAAATGTTTTACATGACTGCACATATGTAACTTAGATCAGGGAGGGAAGAAAGAGAGGAACAGAATTCAAAACTTTAAAAATTGTTAAAAATTCTCTTTATGTGTAACCAAAGAAAAAATAAAATTATTTTTTTAAAAATGGTAATGCTGGAGGGCATGTGGGAAAGAAGGAAGAATAATGCATTCTTGGTGGGACTGAGACTTGGTTTAAGTAATCTAGAAAACAACTTGGAAGTATGCCCCCAAAGTTACTAAAGTGCCCGTAAACTAGAAACAGCACTACCAGACCTATATTCCAGAGGAATTAAAAAGGAAAAAATTTCTATATACAAAAATATTAAGAGTTGCTCTTTTTGTAGTAATCCTAAACTGAAAATGAGGGGGTATCCACCTATTGAGGAATTATTAAACAAACTGTGTTATATAAATGAGTATTACTATGCCATAAGGAATGACAAAATAAACAGGAAACAGGAGAGACATTTTATGACCTGAGGCAAAGAGTAAAAGGAGTTATTAATTTGAAGAATAATTTACACAACAAATTATAAAGAAAAACAACTAAGATGTTAGAACTCTAACCAATGCAGTGATAAAGCATAATTCATATTTCCATGGAACTGAACATGAATCATGTCATTAAACTGGCCAAAGAAGTGATGGACTGAGATAAGCATTTCTGGACATGGTCATTTTCTTTGTTGGATTATGCTTATCTGTTGTGAAGGATTTTTTTTTTTTTTTTGCTAGTCAATATGCATGGGGGGAGAGAACAGTTAGAAAAAAGAGATAATTTTTAAAAAGATATGGAAACAAAGTAAAAATTATAATAGAGGAAAGACAAAAAACATTCTTTAGAGAAAACATTTAAAAATAAATTTACTGATAGTCTTAAAGAATATTATGATCAATGAAAAGCTGACTTGCCTATTATCACACAATTAATATGTCAAAGCAAGAACTCCCAAATTTTCCTAACTCTAAAGAGTCATCATATCAAACTAATTCTTACATATTAAATTTTTTGACTTAAAAAAGGCTCTCTTATGTGCTAGTTCCAATTCAATTTACAATAAAACTTGGCATTCCTCAAAGATTCATAGACTGTCAAAGAGTGTACAATGTAATGAGTATATATATAAAATTCTTAATTCTTTCACAAAATGCATGGAACAGGAACTGCTTACCTTAACTGACCAAAATATATTATACAAAGTTCAAATTTTTAAACTATAAAATAGTGAACTAAAATTCCTAATAGATCTTAGCTGGTTTGATGAAATCTGAATCCTGTATTAACTATTTATTAATGGACTAACATCTTAGAATCCTAAGCCCAGCATGGTATTCAATGTAAACATAAAAAAATTCTAAATATGCAAAACTCAAAAGAAATTAGGACCAAGATATTTTTAAACAGAGGAAATTTCAGTTTATATACTCAAGAACAAAGATATTTGGGTTTTGAAATTCCCTAACATATTCCCTACACATCTTTTTCATTTCAATCCTATTAAGTGCAAATGTCGTTCTGGGGGGAAAAAAAAGAATTAGGAAACCCTAACACACAATCAGACTTGGAAGAAAGAAACAAGCCCTCTTAAAGTAATGCTAATGAAATGTTTTAGATACTTACCAACTTTGATGATCTCTTTGGTACTGTGGAAATCACTTCCAATATTTCAATGACATATAAATGGCACTTATGTCGAGGCCACATTTTCCCATTCGTATCCATAAGGTACTGTAAAATCAGAAGCTTGAAAAGAAATTCCCAAATTCCAGTTTGTACCTAAGGATACAGATAATCACATGGATTAAAGAAACTATGAAAGAGGTGAAAGAAAGATGACAAGAGTAGCAGAAAGAAGTACAGCAAGCTCTACTACTACCCAAACTCCCCCCCCCCCCAAACAGATCTAGAAAATCCATCTTTTGACATCCTAATTAGGAAATTTTTCCAGTCCAGGTTGTCACAGGGTGACAGACAAAGCTGTGCAAACAACATTCCAATGCAAAGAAGACTATGCATCAGAACAAGAAGAAATCTCACAACTAGCATAAAAGGGCCTAAACTTCTGCAGGGTAAAGGAAAAAAGTATTAAATCAAAGTTCTGTTCTCCACTTCTCAGTTTTAGGTCACAGATCTATAGTGAGTAAAGATGGGGACCTATATCTAACAGTGACATTTTAGGAGTGGTAACAGTCCTGGGGCTATATATTGAGAGCATCCCACTTTAGAAGCAAGCAGTAGTTGCATAGCTTGGACCCTAGCAGAGAAGTAAGATCTCAGATCTACATTCTAGACCAGATTAAAACTAAAGAAACAACCAGGGCAAGAATCCCAGACTTAATAAAAGCCTATAACTCAAAAGAATACAGTTTTGTTACTCTGAACCATTAGCACTTTCTAGCTGCCAATATAACCAAGTCCAGCAACAGTCTACTAAAACTCCAAGTGGGGGAAACTTATAAGTCTGAGCTGTCCCTGAGCTCTTAGAATAACCTAATACTATACAACAAGAAAATAACAGCAAGATAAATCCAAACATATCTTGTGGAAGTGCAAAGTCTCTGGCTTTAGGATAAAGTATGATGTCAGGAAATTAAGCCAGAAGAATGACCAAAGAAAAAAACAATCCTACTTCAAAGAGATATTATGGTGACAGGAACATCCAAAACATATATCGAAAAGTAGAGAGTGTAAAAAAAAAGCTAAAGGTGAGTTAAGTAAGTAAGCTAAGTAAAAGTTTAAAGAAAAATACGTAAATTCAATTAGAATTCCTAAAAGACATGAAGAGTTTGGGGGTTTTAAGGGTTAAAAATGTTTTTATAAATAAAATTACTAGATGAAAAAATAGAAAAATGATAACTATGGAAGAAAAAATGAAAAGGAAATAGTATAGTATACTTATTTACTCTATGAATCAAAAACAATTTTAAAAAGTCAAAAGACTGAAAACAGAAAACATAAGTTGCATCATAACAAAAAGAAATGATCTGAAAAATACATGAAGGAGAGATACACTGTATTGACAAGTCTAATCATATTCAAAGAAATCATGAAAGAAAATTGCCCATAAAAAATACCACTAACAGCCAGAAATAAAGAAGATACTAAAGAACTACTAAGGGTCATATACAATTTACCAGCTATCACTAGAGATGAAATAGCTTAGAATATGGTATTCCCAGAAGGCAAGGAATACAAGCTTACAATCAAAAATAACTTACTCAACAAAACTGAGAATATAGAGAACATCCAAATATCCCTGAAGAAAAGATCACAGCTGCATAGAAAGTATAAATACAGAAGTCAAGAGAAATAGGAAAATGATCAAATGCATTCTAATATGTCTTCTCTGAAACCTACCAGGTTTCAAAACAGCCTCACAAAAGGAGCCTAATTAAACAGAAGGCTAAGAAGAAAAATGAAAGATGAAAAAGGGAGGAAAAGAAGAGTGCAATCAGGGTTAAGGAAAGGAGGAATAAGGTTAGGAAAAACCATCTCACAATCAAAGTAAACAATTAGAAATCTATGCAAATATAACTTCATATGTGCCTTCTCAATGGGGATAGAGGGGGAGGAAGGGAGAGAATCTGGAATTCAAACTTTTAAAAACAAATGTAAAAAAAAATTGTTTATATATACACAAACATACACACATAAACAAAATTAAAGAACATAAACCTTGTAAAAATGAATGCTAAAAATTTTATCATGTATCTGAGGAAAAATAAAATGCTATTATACATATAAAAAAGAAATATATGTAAATAAGGAAGAAGTTAAGGGAATGGATAATAATTGAACCTTACTTTATTTGAATTGGTCAAAAAAGAGATGAATGCATACAATATTTGGATATTCTAATATATTTAATCTATCAGAGAAACAGGAAGTAAAGAGAAGACAGAATGAGGATTAGGAACAAGTAAAGATTAAGAGGGGCAATGATAAAACAAAACATTCTCTAATAAACAATGTTCAAAAATATCTATAGTTCTATTTATGAAACAAAGAACTGGAAACCAAAAAATTGCCAATATGTTGGGAAATGGCTGAACTCATGGTTTATAATGTGATGGAATATTATTGTGCTATAAGAAATAAAAAAGAATAGTTTCAGGAAGGCCTGGGAAAACTATATGAACAACCAGAAGAATAAATTACATGTTAATGATAATATGTAAAGATAAACTCTAAAAGACTTAATGAACTCCGATTAAAACAAAGACCAGCCACAATTCCAAAGAATATATGAAAAAACATGTCATCTCTCCCAAGACAGACTTGATAGACTTAGAGTAAAGACTGAAGCACATTTTCTTCTCTTTTTCCTCCTCTTTTTTTTTTTTTTAAAAAAGGCAGGGGGTAGCTAATGCAGACTATACATTTTTGTAATAAGCTTTATTTTTCTTACCTTCTCAGTGGGTGGGGGAAAGGGAGGAAGGGTAAAAACACTTGGAATTGAAAATAAAATCAAATTAAATACATTAAAAATTCAATAACATCTAAGCTACATAATAGGGCATGTATTTAAGCTATAAAACAGGGTATGTCCTAAAATTGTGTTTCTAAAATCTTAGCTATTTGGCTACTAAAATAGTAAAGAATCAATGCACTTACTGAAGAGGTGATGTCCAGGTGAATAAGCATGGGATTTTTCTGGTATTTTACATTCAAGAAAGGTAGGAGAGATGCTAGCACTTTGCTTTCATTCACCTGGGGCTCAATCAGTCGAATGGTCTTCAGAGGTACTTCCTCCCCAGAATTTTCAAATTTCAGTTTGCTATGAAGCCTCTTTACATAGAGGGATTTTCCTATGACATTGAAATATATGAATTAGAGCTCCAAGTGTTAATGAAGAAAAAAGAAAAAAAAGAAAAGAAAAAAAAATAAGATGTTAAAAAAAGAGAGAGATGTGTGTAGAAGTATCCAAAAGATATGTGGTTCATGGTATTTTTTATTTATATATATATATATATATATATATATAAAAACAAATCAAAAGCTGAATATCAGCTTTCTCATAGCCCTAGAATTTTTACTATCTAGTTTATATACAATATGCCATACTACTTTCTCAATTAGGATCTAAATGAATGTAAAAAAGTAACTGTGGCCAAAAATATATATATTTCTGCAGCAGTGTTTTCATTTGTGAAATTCTTCTAATATTGTTATTGGAATTAAGTTGTTTGCAACTGGTAGTTTCCTTTAAATATTTTAGTATCTATTTTATTTTTATAAAATCAAAACTGCCATCAATAAGAAAAGCATACAGGAGTAACTGAAGAGTCAAGATTTCTTTTATGCTGACAGTCCACATCTGTATAAGAAAAAAAAAGAAGACAACAATAGAACCCTAAAATGTCAGAATTGCAGAAACTTTAGAAAACGTTTAGTCTAACCCAGGTAGTTGATATGACCAAGGTCACACAACTAGAAATTGGGAAAGCAAGGATTTGAATTCAGTTCTTCTTAGTCTAATGTTCTTTCCACTATCCTATGCTACAGGTGATAGTTATCAAGGGGGTAACAGAGTCTTCTTTAGATTATAAATGAGGAAGTAGAATGATATACTATATATAAGAGACTGAAAACATAATTTGAAAGTCAAAGTCTTATGAAGAGGTGAGGAATAATTAAGCAATCACAAGAGAAAAGGAGAAGACTTTTCTATCACTGACACATAGCTAAGAATTAGAAGCTTTCTGGGCCTCAGTTTCTCCATTAGCAAAATAAATTTAACCACATATCAAGATAATATGTCAAGAATCTTTAATTTCTCAAAAGAAAAAAGAAATATAAATTAAAGTTGTAAATCTAAGCTATCATTACCAACGCCTGCTCTCTTGGAGGTTACAACCTTCACACAGACACGATCCTTAAACACTGAAGCTGCTGAATGAATATGATGTGAGACTTGGTAATGACTTTGCAGATAATCCTGAATGTCCATGAGAAACTGCTGAGGGGTCATAAGGACTTTATACTGGCTGAAGACAGATGGGATATAACAATGTTCTCGATCACTGTTGCAGATGATCACCAGTCGGTAGTCTTCCCTGTGGCACTGCACACACAAGTTCTGAAACAGTTCTTCCACCTGGCAGCTTACTTCATAGCTAAGCTCATCTGCATACAGCAAGCTATAGACCTTACGCCCCTGGTACCCCAGAGTGAGGCAACGGCGCAAGAACAGTGACACCTCCTCATAAGTTGTCAAAGGGGTACAGAGCAACACCTCATCATAGCTGGGCAGGGGCTGGTGAGGAGACTCCATGTAGATAGCCAGGGCTACAGACAGCACATCAGAATGAGGACAGGTGATGAGGTTAGGCTGGCCAGCCTGCAAGCCTTGTGGGAGATGCCGCTCAGTGGGAACCTCTCCCATCTCTGACAGGTAGGCCAAGCAAAGACCAAGAGAGTCAATATTCAAGCAATTAGGTAGAAAGGCACTCATACAACTCATGTAAAAGTCCCACACTACCTTGACCTTGCCCAATAGCTCTGACTCAGAGAACAGCACCAATTTTAATTCATCCAAGTTGACCTGATCCATATGATGTCTCCCATAAGGTGTACTCAAAAATTTTAAGACATCATATTTGGTGCAATTTTTTTTGATGAAGGATAGCATAGCCAAGGCAGCTTCACTGGGTTTCTGCTTCTTGAGCTCTATGCAGAGGTAAACTAATTGTTCAGCGGTGTAATAGTTGAGATAAAAATACTTAGATCGCTTCTCAATCATGAATCTTTTCCAGTTCCCAAGGAAGAGTTCCATCTGCTTACACAGGGCTGCTAGGACTTCAGTTACTTCCCCATTTCCAGTGAGCTGTCCTACAGTCTCTAAGTGGAAATTCATTTGTACGGAAATCTGACTCTTGGGAGAGCAATATACTGTAGCTGTCCAAGACCTGAACAGCATATTTCCAGCAGTATAAAGGTTTATAAATGCTTGGGCAAGTCTCTGGATATTACAAAATACCTAGAAAAGATGAAAATAGAGGGTAGTTTTTAACAGGAGAATATTAAGACAGCATAATCTGGTATTGTATTGTAATAGTTAAAAATAATATGGAAGGATTCCTGGATTGGCCACTTAGTTTGTTGCTTTGCCACTTATTTCAGCTGCTTTGCCACTTATTTCAGCTGCTTTTCCTAAAAAAGTCTTCAACTTCCTCATCTAATTAAAATTAAGTTAAAAACAAAATAAGTCTATAAGCTCCTTCCAAGCCAAAAGATGGGAAGAAAATATATCATTTGTTGAATATTTGCAACTTCTAAGAACAAACTTGAATTAAAACAAAAGACTAGTATATAAATGACTTATATAAATTATGGTCAACTGAATTTTTGGATAGTTTGAATTCTTTGCCAAATCATTAAGTGTAGCAGAAAAAAGAACAAGTTAACCTTCCCATCAAGGACTGCCCACTATATTATTTCTACCCTATATGGATATATTCCTTGAGAAAACAAGGAGAAATTCATTTAAAAAATCTTAAAAAGAAATTGCCTACCAACACTTCAACCACATATCACCATGGAGATAACACCAGCTTATTCCACTTTGACCATTCATAGCCTTATGATCTGTGGCTTTTCATGTCAATTAAAAATATGAATTATTGTTTTTAATTTCCCATACCACTGAACTTGAGATGAAATTTTAAAATGTCTCCAAACAGAAAAGACTGAATGAGATACTTCCTGGCCCTAAAACAGATACAAAATTCTGACCTCTGAGAATTTATCCACTTCGACATGATTTTGGTCTTTCTTTCCAGACATCAGCATCAACTTATTGAGAAGCTCCTTCAGTTCCTCTAAGGAATAATGGCGTACTTCCTCATGATCTTCATGTCTTTCAGGAAGGCTCAAATGTAACACTGTGTCCAGGGATACCTACAAAAGGTCCCAAAGTCATAGTTTTTCCTGAAGAACCACTATGATTAATACCAAAAAAACCACTTACTTCCCAATAAGGACTTTAAAAAGTATAGCCCAGATCTTTCTGATTTCGTAGGTATTCATTGCCAAAGAAAGAAATCATTAATTTCTCATTAACAAAGAACTTTGCTGCCTCTTTGCTAAGCACCTACTATAATTAAAGGCATAAAGAAATATAAAGATAAAAACAAAAGTCTCCATCCTCCTATTAGGGGAATAAGATAAGTGTGCAAAAACAGTAACAGTGTTATAAAGACAAACAAAAAGTCTAGCTAATTTGCTATAATAGGCAATGGGGAACCATTGAGAGAAAATCATGAGAAGATTAATTATCATAAATGCAGCTTGACATGGAGAAAAACAAATTGCTGAAAAGCAATGAGCTTCCCCCTCCCTTCTTTAGAGAGGTGATAGAACTATGGACATGTCACACTGCATATACTGTCAAAGTCAAATAACATGATGATTTGTTTTGCTGAACTCTTCTTTATATGTTACATGGAATGATTCATTGAGAGGAGTGGAAGATAGATATATGTGAAAATGAAAACAAGAATGTAGTGTTCTTCTCTAAAATGTAAAGTTCTCTGGGAGCAGGTTTCTTGGGGGGCTTCAGGAGGCAGCCTTAGTTTCATTCAGAGTAATCACAAGTACAGCCAGGAGTTAAAGTCCCAATCCTTTATTGTTTCCTTCAAAGTCTTGTCTCTTTTCCTGGGGCCCAGTTAGCTTTAATAAAGGCCTATATCTCTCTCCTTGGTTCCAAGAGCTTAAGCTGCCTTCTCTGGCTTGGGAATCTCCTGGACTAAATCCTGGCTGAGGCTCTGAGCTTCTAGTGGGCTTGTGTATCTGGCCCTGTGAGCTTCTTTTATATGCTATACACTGAGTACACACCAATCATTATATCACTAGGAAACTAATATTTGTTGTAGGATTAAATCAATGCTAAACTAGATTTAATCACTGTCTCCTCAATTCCACTTACTTAGCACCTTGTAAGAATCCTAACACAAGAAATTTCAACAGAAATTACTTTAGAAAAGATTTTTTCAAAAAAGAAAATCAATGTGCCCTCATATAAGAGAATTCACTTGTTAAGAGGTACAGCCTCAAGGTTCAAAGAAAATAAAAGCCCATTTTGTGTCTATGATTAGACTATGACAAAACACTAGGATATGCCACTAGACTATCCTGATAAAAGTCTGAACTAGAAGCTCAGATATGGACTAACAAGAAAGTTTTATCCTGTGAACCTCAATTATTCCAAATTTTTAGTAGACACTAAGATCAGAAGTAATAAACTAGATAAACTGTTGTGGGAACATTTTAGAAGCAACTCAGATTCTTGGGAAATGAGGCAGAAGTGGCTAAAAAGAGCTGACTTTAAAAAAAAAAAGCATAGGATTCATATTCACCCTCCCACCCAACCCCCCCCCCCCAAAAAAAAAAAAGACTCTTAGGAGAAACTTTAAAAATGCTCAAACATGTGCTTATAAAATAAGGAGATTGAAATCCAGAAGAGGGTATGGTTTCCTTCAAATTCTTTGTGACAAGGGTATTATTAGGAACATTTAGCCCCATCAGATAAGAACTTCAGCTCTCTTACCTTTTGACCATCTTTGGGAGGTCTGATAATGTAGATGCCTTTGCTGTTGATGGCTGTTGCCAATGACAAGGATGACAATTCTACAGATCCATGACTATCCTTTACTGTTTTTAGCCACTCCAGGTGTCGAGCAGAATCACGCTGATGGGAACGTAGAAGAGAATACAGAGGAAAATTTGAAGGATTGCATTCATTCTCCTAAGAAACCTACAAATACAAGGACTGACACAATCCCACTTTACTTCCTGAAGTGAACCATTCTGCCTTGCATTGTAAAACTAGAGGTCAACTACAGTATGATAGGAATAATGGGGAAGAACAATAAATGAGAGGGCAATGCACAAATATTAGATACTCTTTTTGCAATGGAGATGTTTAAAATAGTGGTTTTACTATGTTTAAGTTCTTTCAACAGTTAAAATGGAAATGACCAAGTATATTTCTGTGCTTAAGTTTTCCCAGCTGTCAAATAGGCATCCACTGGATATCTCATCTATAAGTACTTTTATTGGAAAACATTTTCCACTGTCTTATCAAGAGGCATAACTTCAAGCATGTTAAGAACCCTGATTTGTTCTTCAGATATATCATCTGAAATGAATTGAATGTGCATTTTAATTTTATTTTTTAATAGTATTTTATTTTTCCAAATACCTGCAAAAATAGTTTTAGCATTCATCTTTGCAAAACCTTGTGTTCCAAATTTTTCTCCCTTTCTCCCCCAAAACATCAAAAAATCCTATATAGACTAAAACATGCAGTTCTTCTAAATGTATTTCCATATTCATTATGCTGTGCAAGAAAAATCAGGTTAAAAGGGAAAAAAACGAGGGAAAAAAACCAAGCAAACTAACAATAACAAAATGGTGAAAATACTATGCTTTGATCCACATTCAGTCTCCATAATTCTCGCTCTAGATGAGAATGGTATTGCTTTGAATCACCTTATTGTTGAAAAGAGCCAAGTCTATGACAGTTGATCATCACATAATCTTTTTGTTACTGTGTACAACTTAACATTTGAAAAAAAGAATTAAGATCAAGAAATAAATAAACCCAAAACAAGCACAAAAGAGAAAATTCTAAAAACTACAGAAAAGAAATATTATGTTCCTCTGGAGCCTGAATTGATGCTTACCAGTTTCTTGGGTAGATGCTGATCATTTTCCAGAGCTTTCCACAGTTCCTTTAATTGTTCCATAAACTCCCTAAAGCCTGCCTGAACCTCAAGTTTATATAGTATTGAGGCATATCCTTGTACAGCATCATGGAAACATGCCACTCGGTCCACATCCATATCATTCTCTCCCGCTGAGATAGAGGCCAAGTCCACAAACACCTTTAGCTCATTAATATCTTGGAAAGAAAATATCAGCATCAATATATAATTATTTAATTTCTTTGAGTATGGTGATACTAAAAGCTCATACAATGATCTCTCATAAAATATTTGGCATGGAAAATTGATAAGGAATGAGTAATGGGAAGGTTTATCTTTTTTTATTTCAGATAAAGTGCAAATGACAAAAGGATTATGATGACTATGGGATTCAGTGCAGCTCAATAAGCTGAGAATGCTGAGCAAAAAATTAAGACTAATTTCTCTTTATAATTTTACTATCAATGCAACAAAGACTTGAACAAGTCATAGTTTACTATCATCAGTTTAAAAAAATAGAAACAAAAACTGATTATGTCCTATTTATTTACCACAAAGGAATCCTTTGAATCAATTAGAGACAGCCTGTAAATCTCACTAAGCACGTTTAAAAAATGGTAACCAACAGCTAAGTAGCATAGGAGTTATTGAATAATACAGGAATCAACTAAGGACACTTAATAATTCATTATGACATATTCTCTTTTTACTCCATTTATTCCCATCTCTGATTATTTTTATGTCTAACTTTTTCTCTTCTCCCTTTTTCCTTGTTCCTTCATTCCTTTAAAATCAAAGCTTTAATCCTGGAGATAGTATTTAGGGACAATGAGTGACATATAATTGTTGGAATCCTTACAAAATGTTAAGTCATTAGAATTGATAGAGACAATAATTATCTAATTTAGCATGGTTCAGTATGATTGATCTGATCCTACAAGGAGATGTTATGAGCCAGAACTTGAAGCAAGGTACTAAGTAGAACTGATGGAAACAATGCTTGTGTGCTTGGGTTTACACCTTTAAGAGTTTACACATTAGAAGTCACACATTGGAGTTCACAAGTATGGGAGATACACAAAGTTAACTTTGTAACTTTGTGAATTCATACCTCCCATAATCCCACTCTCGGAGGAGGAGTCAACCTTTTACACCGAGCATAAAAAGAGCTTCAATCAGTCAGTTCAAGAGAGTCAGTTCAGAAGAAGCCACGCGAGCTAGAGCAGAAGTCACTTCAGAAGATTAACAGAGTGAGAGTTCAGTTCGGGAGAATGAGAAGCTAATCTGCAGTCGGACAGAACCAAGATCCAGAGGCTGAAGCTAGCAACAAGAGCTCTCAGAACCAAAGAAAGCTAACTGGGCTATTTTGGAAGAAACAATAAAGAACTACTTTAACACCTGGCTGCATTTGAAATGATTATTACTTTGAACTGAAACTAAAGCTGCCTCCAGAAACCTCCCCAAGAAACCTGCTCCCACAGAGAACCATTATATAGTATAGAAAAAGAAGAGAACACCACATATATTCTTTGATACAGTCACTCTATTGTTGAAAATATACCCTAAAAATTTTATCAACAATTTTAAAAGAAAACTATGTTTTATATTTTTGTAGAAAGACTGCATATAATTTCCAAAAACTAAAAATTTCCAACAGCAGTAATTTCTAAAAATGTAAATATCCAACCTTAAGGAAATGGCAAGATAAAAGTATAGTTCTTTAAAATAATGGAAAACTGTAATTATGATTCCAACAAGTATATGAAGAATATAATGAAATCAATGAAGACTCTTAATACACAGTGAAAAATGCAGAATTAGGGAAAAAAACATACATATGAATTACAATTATAACAGGAAAAACGAAGTAGATAAAAACAAGGCATATTTCTACAATCTTGGAAAGAGTGACCAAAAAAATGGTTAGGATATTTATATGTTGAAATTAGTTAAAATCACAATAGTTATCATGAAACTTTCTGGTCACAATAATGTTCAATGTTAATGTTAATATAACTTGTAAAAAATTAAAATAAAAATTAAGGGAATAATAATTTTGCTATACTATATCACCCCATGTGAAAGAAAGAGATACACTGTAGAAGGAATTGGGATTTTTAAAAAACTAAGGAAATGGGGGAGAGTGAGAAGGAATAATGTATGAAAAAATGATCCTAATTTTTTTTCATATATACCACAAACAGAAAGATAACAATCTTTCTTTAACTACCCTGAAGAAAAGAGAGTAGGACCATTATTTGAGACAACACTTGACCAAAAATAGCAGAACTACTTGATTCTTGTTTGTTTTTGCTGTCAAGGAAAAGGATTTATGAATTAGAAAGTCCAAGAGAAAATGACTAATAAGGCACTGATACCTAAGATAAGGAGGAGAGTAAGATAAGATAAAATAGTTTTTGATGAGCTGATTCAAACTAACTACATTCCCGGAAATTACAATCACTTAAAAGAAGATAATACAGAATGAAAGTAAGATCAGTTCTTCCCACTTGAAGATCATGAATTTAGTGTCATATTCATGCTAGTTATACACTAGCAAGCTTGATAATAATTTATCTTCATTCTAGATTATTACTAAAGGAATAATTATTATCTAGAAAAAGGAAGGAATGATCATAGAAAATCAGAATGTCATTATGATACACAGGTCTTGACAAACTAAGTCACTTTCTAGTTTAATAAGATTACTAGGATGGTAAGTGTGTCTGAGGTCTAATTAACTTAGATCCTAATAAAGAACATCTAGTAGAGGCATATATGATATGGTATAGCTTCTAGGGAAATATAATGATGATTTTAGGTTCCCTGACCTTAAGGGGGAGCTTCTATTCTAACAATAAGTCAGTAGTCCTAAATCTTTTAGCTTTGGAATCTGCCAAAGGAAACTCCCACAATCCAGTGTCTGACCACTTCTTATTCAGATAGCATCTGGCCTCAGGAAACTGCCACAGATCAAACTCCTGAGACAATAATGATAATACAATAAGACAATAAACTTCTCAATTCATTGCTGACTGGTAATCTTGTCAGTAATAATCTGATCAATAGAGAATCACTCCTGGAGATCACTCCTCCCACAGAATTAGCACATCTATGACTGAAAACTGGATAAAAATATCTCCTTGCTTCTGTTTCTCTGCTGAAATTCTCTTAGAATTCCTGCCCACTTCTGTAATGGCATTACAATTACCTTCAATAAAACTTTGCCCCTCATGACACTGGTCCCCCCATTCTCAATACATGCTATTCTTATGGATAAGATGATAATTTGAAATTGATGATATGCTCTTCGATAAAGAGAGCCTTAATTGATCAAAGATGGACAGAAACAGCTACACCCAGAGAAAGAACACTGGGAAATGAATATAAATTGCTTGCATTTTTGTTTTTCTTCCCGGGTTATTTATACCTTCTGAATTCAATTCTCCCTGTGCAACAAGAAAACGGTTCGGTTCTGCACACATATATTGTATCTAGGATATACTGTAACCCATTCAACATGTAAAGGACTGCTTGCCATCTGGGGGAAGGGGTGGAGGGAGGGAAGGGAAAAATTGGAACAGAAGTGAATGCAAGGGATAATGCTGTAAAAAATTACCCTGGCATGCGTTCTATCAATAAAAAGTTATTAAAAAAAATAAAAAGGAATAGAAATATAAAATAGAAAATAGAAAAATAAAAAGGAATAAAAAAATTCAATATAATAAAAAAACCATTTAATTAAAAAAAAAAAAGAAATTGATGATATGGCCCAATGAATACTTAATCCAATGGTGGATTAAAGTTCACATGGTGTAAAAAAAAAATTCTTGATTTGAAAGACTAAGTTTGAATACTGGTTCTGTCTCTTATTATGAATTTTTGACCTTGGTCAATATGCTTCTTCTCTATGTGCCTTAGTTTTGTCATCTAAAAAACAGGGTTACTGACATACATACATACAGAAACCACTTATACTTCTAAATTTAAGATCCAAAAAAATTAATAAACAAATAAATGAATGATCCCATAAACTTAGCAGGCCTCTAGTGGAGTACCCTCTAAGTTTGTGCTTGACCCTGTAAATCTTAATAATTTTATCAGTGAATTATGTAGAGAACAATTTATATGAAAAAGATCTGGCAATTTAGTAAGACTATATACTCAATGAATCAAGATGAAATAAGCATCCAAAAAAAGCTAATTTTATCTTGATCTACATTCAAGGGAATATAGTATACAGGACAAGGATGTGTGGACCATAAAGTATTTTGTCCACTTCTGGATGCTTTATTTTAGGAATGACATTGATTATCTGGAATATTCAGATGAAGTCAAATAGTATGGTAAAGAAATCTGAGATTATGCCACACAGCATGATTTGAAGGAACTGGAGATATTTAGTCTAGAAAAAGCAGGGATTAGGAAGAAGAGAAAGGTGCGTAGTTACAGAGATGGACCTAAACTTGATGTGAGGAAAAAGTCTATAATGATTAAGAGTTCTATAAAAATGGAATAAATGATCTTGGGAATTTGAGGGGATCTCGTTGGAGGTCTTTAAATAAAAGTCAGATGACCTTTATTTATGTTATGCTTGAGAGACTTTTGTTCAGTTAGTTACACTAATTAGCCTTTCAAATCTCAGGGCATGTAAAATGATGTCTATCTGCCAGGAGCACGCACTGAGAAGTTTATGATCACACTATTAACTAGAAGATTTGTGATCAAGAAAATTTGATTTGGCTTTTTGGCATCCTAAAATTCTTTTAATATTACCTTCAAGAGCCTCTTTGACCCAGCCAATGAATTCTTTCCTCAGTGAGATTTCTTCAAGACACTGACGCCGAGTCTCATCAATATCTTGCAGCAATTGTTTCGCTTGTATGAGTTGATTACTGATACGATCCAATTTCTCATTGGCAGCATTAAATTCATCAGTCTGTAAGGCAAAAATTTTGCTACACATTGGGAATAAACCACATACAATACTAGATACAAGTTTACAGCTTTATTTACCGCATGGCATTTCTTCCTCTGAACTTCCTGAACTTCTAGGGACTTTATAAGATGCCATCCCAAAAGAAACAGAGATGGAGAACCTCATCCTTGATGAAGGAGAATGAGATTGTTTTTGAAGTCTGCTTGATTTTTTGTTTTAAATCTATAGCAAACAATTTATCATATCAAATTCTTTCTTAGCTAGGGCCAAAGCACAGCCTAGAAGCTACAATAATGCAAAGAAGATAAATATTTCATCTGTAAACTGTTTTACTATAATGAAGAGAAATTAAACCATTCCCTAAATGGAGGCAGCTAGGAGGAACAATGGAGGGAATGCTAGACCTAAAGTCAGGAAGACTCATCTTGAGCTCCAATTCAGTTTCAGATTCTTGATAGCTTATGTCCTTAGGTATTCTTTCTGTTTGCTTTAGTTTCTGCATCTTTAAAAAGAAATTGCAAACCACTGCCAAGATAAGCCTAAAAGAACTCATGAAGACACAAGGAAACAAGTTTCCCTAAATAACATAAAAGACTGACTCTAAGATGCATGTTTCAGTTTTATAAGTATTCCTTTCCTTTATGGAAATTCTAAACCCTCACAATGGAGAGGTATATCATCATCATCATCATCATCAAATTACTAGACTTTTATATACTGCTTTAAGGTTAGCAAAATGCTTTTTAAAATGTTATCTCATTTTATCCTAACAATAACTCTTGGAGGAGGTGATGCTATTATTACAATAACCATTGCATAGAAGAGGAAAATGTAGGCAAAATCAGGCTGATTCACCCAGAGTCACACTGACTATAAGTTTCCGAAATCTTCTGGACTCTAGGCCTCACATTCTATCTATTGTGCCACTAGATGGCAAAATTCATCACTTGCGAACCCACTTCTTCATGAGGCATATTATAGAACTTAGCTCAGGCCAGTTCTCAAACAATGAAGTGTCAGCAGAACTGTATTCTGAAGCTCTTCTGAGCCCCACCTTATCCACATTGTAAAGACATGGCCTTCAAGAATCAGGTTCCCCCTCCATATCAATGAAGCAAAAATAGGTTTTCTTAGAAAACTATTAGGGTCACTTACCTAGAAAACCTTAATAAAAAAAAATCCTTTTTCCAATTTCCTAAGGTATCAATGCTAATATCCCCTCCTGGAAATAAATTCATTTTTACCAACAAAGGATCAGTTATTTAAATGTTATTCAGAGTTAAAAACCTAAACCCCTTTGGGTATTCTGACCAGAAATGCAATATCAATGAAAAAGAAAATTCTAATATTCTTAAGAAAAGCCTCTTGACAAGATGCTTAAAAAGTCATAAGTTTATAAATCCCAACAGTTTTCTGAGATAGATTATCACATAACAATTCCATCTATACTTACAAAGCTTAATAATATCTGAAGCACACTGAAGTCACCAGATAAACCCAAGTCTTCTTTCACCTTGCAGATGACTTTGGCTGAATCAACAGCCAAATGCAAGTGGTGATATTCCTTGATCTGTCCAACTCGCTTATTGATCCAGTCCTGCTTGTCATCAGGATCCAGCCTGCACATGATCTTGAGGTCTTTAGTAAGATCATCATACTTATTTACAAAGTTTTTAAAAACAGAATGTACATCAGCGAATGTGAGGTCTCCTGACTTTAGATCCTTATAAAGTCTGTGAAATCTTCTGTGACAAGGAGAATATAATACATCATATACATTCTCAAGGTTCAAAATCAGCATCTCGGAGTTATCATCATTCCCCCCAAGTGATTGGGCTTCTTTCTCCCAACAGACTTGGAAGACGTAGCTATCTTTTAAATAGTCCACTGTTCTGGCCATCTCCAGTAACCAAGACTTCAGTTTGTAATAGGTCTTGTACTCACGCACAGCAGGAGAATGGGGAAGTCTCACTGTAACTGCTTCATCCATTCTCTTTCCACTAACATCTTCCAAATGTTTCTTTTCAATATCTCCAAAGTCCACTGTACAACAATCACAAAAAATAAAATTGAAAAGTCCAATCTCATCACCATTATAAAACAACAATTATATTTGTCCTACTTGTTATCTCACTACTCAAATAAATAATATTTTTAAATGAGTAAAGGTGTTCTAGGAATTTTTTCTCTTAATAAGCTGGAAATAGCCTTCTCTTCCAATACCTAACTTATTCCTCAGCTTTTGAGATAATTTATTTACTTATATGGCATCAAGCTCTGTAGTTATATCCAACCCTAATCTTCTAACCCTCTAGACTACTTTTAAATGTAAATTCATCAAGAATATCACCTTTTAAGGACCCACACTTAACACCACATACCAAGATAAGATCAAAATGGGTCCATGACCTAGGCATAAAGAACGAGATTATAAATAAATTAGAGGAACATAGGATAGTTTATCTCTCAGACTTGTGGAGGAGAAAGAAATTTGTGACCAAAGATGAACTAGAGACCATTACCAATCACAAAATAGAAAATTTTGATTATATCAAATTAAAAAGCCTTTGTACAAACAGAACGAATGCAAACAAGATTAGTAGGGAAGTAACTAACTGGGAAAACATCTTTACAATTAAAGGTTCTGATAAAGGCCTCATTTCCAAAATATATAGAGAACTGACTCAAATTTATAAAAAATCAAGCCATTCTCCAATTGATAAATGGTCAAAGGATATGAACAGACAATTTTCAGATGAAGAAATTGAAACTATTACCACTCACATGAAAGAGTGTTCCAAATCACTATTGATCAGAGAAATGCAAATTAAGACAACTCTGAGATATCACTACACTCCTGTCAGATTGGCTAAGATGACAGGAAAAAACAATGATGAATGTTGGAGGGGATGCGGGAAAACGGGGACATTGATGCATTGTTGGTGGAGTTGTGAACGAATCCAGCCATTCTGGAGAGCGATCTGGAATTATGCCCAAAAAGTTATCAAACTGTGCATACCCTTTGATCCAACAGTGTTTCTATTGGGCTTATACCCCAAAGAGATACTAAAAAAGGGAAGGGGACCTGTATGTGCCAAAATGTTTGTAGCAGCCCTGTTTGTAGTGGCTAGAAACTGGAAAATGAATGGATGCCCATCAATTGGAGAATGGCTGGGTAAATTGTGGTATATGAATGTTATGGAATATTATTGCTCTGTAAGGAATGACCAGCAGGATGAATACAGAGAGGCTTGGAGAGACCTACATGGACTGATGCTAAGTGAGATGAGCAGAACCAGGAGATCATTATACACTTCGACAACGATATTGTATGAGGATGTATTCTGATGGAAGTGGATTTCTCTGACAAAGAGACTTAACTGAGTTTCATTGGAGAAATGATGGACAGAAACAGCTACACCCAAAGAAGGAATACTGGGAAATGAATGTGAACTATTTGCATTTTTGATTTTCTTCCCGAGTTATTTTTACCTTCTGAATCCAATTCTCCCTGTGCAACAAGAGAACTGTTTGGTTCTGCAAATATGTATTGTATCTAGGATATACTGCAACATGTTTAGCATATATAGGACTGCTTGCCATCCTGGGGGGGGGGGGGGGGGGGAGGGAGGGGAAAAAACGAAACATAAGTGATTGCAAGGGATAATGTCGTGTAGAAATTATCCTGGCATGGATTCTGTCAATGCGAAGTTATTATTAAATAAAATAAAATTTATTATAAAAAAAAAAAAAAAAAAAGAATATCACCTTTTATCAATTCTTTCACCTTTCTACACAACTTCAGGAAACTCTCCACAAATTTTCTCTCTCTTTTTAAAGTTTGTAATTCATGGATTCTCCAAGTTAGCACTTCTTCTAAATCAAACTCTTTCTCCTGGAGTGAAAGATTATTGTTTTCTGGAAGAAAAAAAAATCCAATAATAACAGACACATACATACATTAATTATTCTCAACTGTGGTTTAATTTCTGCCCCTCTTTTGCATACTTTATTACTGATATTGAAGAAACTACTGTGTTATTTCAACTCAAATGTTCATTGCTAACAATAAACCACTGTTGAACTTAACCTGTTGAACATCATAAGCATCATCCTCTAAACTAGGAACTAGAAAAACACATTCCAGTTCATACCTCTCCACTGAAGTGAAATAGCCTACTCACTGTGCTTCGTATACGTCATTTACTCCTCTGTGCCTCTGCAGAAAGTCACCAAGATCTAGAATACACTCCCCTCATCTCCTCCACCTAGAGGAGTAGCTTTCTTTAAAGTACAACTTCATCACCTCAATGGATCCTTCCTGATACCCCTTACATTCTCTATTTCTGGAAATTAATTTTACTGGTTTATACTACTTACTTGCATACATGTTGTATTCCCCAGTAAAAAGAAAACTCCTTGAGGGTAGGCTAATTCACTTTCTTTGTAAAATGTTTTACACCTAGTAAACATTTAATAAATATTTGCTAAATTGCATTAATAATACACAAAGAATACAATTATTACTAAGGTGCTTTGCAACCTTTCATCAATCCTAAATCCACATACTATATTCACACTTACTTAATTTCCATAAGTGAAGAATTTGTTTCTTGTGCTTTTCAATTAGGTCCATATGTCTAACAAAAATCTTTCCATTCAGGAGATCAAAAGTAACTTTAGTAAACACAGAGTCAGCAATGGCCATCAACTTCTTTGCATCTTGTGTAATCTCCTCCAATATCTTTTCATCACTTCCTATGGGGAAAAAAAAAAGCACAATCTTTAAACAAGGTAGAATTTTCAATTTTTTCTATTTCCCTTTCTAGTCTAGGTCCACACAGAAATAATTTTTTTCCTTCCTCCTATATATGAGGATGAACTGCTCTCTAACATTCTTTTATTTCTTAAACCTTTTACTTCCCTGAAGACTCAAAGATTATAGTTTTAGAGATAGAGAGCTTTAGAGATCATCTAGTTTAATTGCAATATTTTTACAGATGAAGAAAATGGCCTAGGATTAACTTGTCCAAGATCGCTTAGACAGAAGTCTTTTGATTCCGAAGCCTTTACACTATCTACTATATCACTGAACATATCCTTTTCTATTCATGGGATGGGGACCTTAATGAATTCCTTAGCCATTTCCAAAACTGAGAGCAGTATAATAAACCATATACTCAGAACAATGAATGCTAATATTTCAAATATCAAAAATTCTCCATCCCTATGCAAACCTGACTCCTACAAACTGATACATATACATTACTCCATTTCACTTCTCACTTACTCCTCAGTGCTTTGCAATCTCACCCTTGATTCTAATGAAAATTCTCTCTCCTAGATTACTAATTACCTTTATTTCTTTTTTGCTGAGGCAAACTAGGGTTTGACATGCCCTAGGCACACAGCTAGGAAGTGTTAAGTGTTTGAGGTCAAATTTGAACTCAGGTCTTCCTGACTTCAGGGCTGGTGCTCTATCCACTGCACCACCTAGCTGCCCCTAATAATTACCTTTCAAATGCCAAATCTAATGGCATTTTTTTCTGTCCCACTTTTCCTTAACCTTTGCATATCATTGGACACTGATGATCTCATGGACTTTTAACTTCTTGTTTACTTCTATGGCACTCTTCTGCTACTAATTCTCCTACTTGACTGATTGTTCTTTTAGTGAGTCACTATTTCCTTTCACTAGATCTTCTTTGCTACCTCGATACATTCCCTATTTCAAGGATTCCATTTATTCCCTGATTTCCATTCCTACCTTGATGAAAATGACTATCCGATCTATATAGCATGTCTCAAACTTTTACCTGCAACTAATGATATCTCCTCACAAAATAACACAGACTAGCAGAAGGGGAAAATAGCCTGCAGAAAACTTGTTGTAAAACTCAATTAAGATAAATAATCCAAACAATATTTTTAGATGAGACTGGAAAGAGGAAACAAAAAAACAAAACAAAACAAAACAAAAGATTTCCCAAACACATTTTAATCTGCTTCAAGTTCAAAAAAAAAAAAAGAGGAAATAAATAATATGCAAAATTATAGATATCCCAGCATTCATATTACTATGTACTAGATACACTATTATACTATATATAATAGATATACTATCTATTCTTCTCATCAATGATAGTGGTAAAATGACATGTACATGTTAGTAACTGATTCTATCGTTAAGTTGAAATGATATTTATAAAGTAAAATCATAATAGTAGGGTTAAATCAACTATACAAAAAAGAAATCTGTGCTTATCATTTTGAAGGTATTTAGAAATGTCAACATTTCAGAAAGGTAAAGATATTAAAAGAAAAGAAAATCTAGATGGCATCATTAAGAAAATAAGGAAGCCAAGAAGAAATGAGTCCATGTTAATCCGTATGTTTCTTTCTCACCTCTACAAATCTTTTAACAAATCTTTATTTAATTAAATTTTTCAAAATTTTTACAATAATTTTTATAAAACTTTGAATCTGAAATTTTCTCCCTCTCAGCCTGCCCTCCATCTTTGAAAAGACAAGCAATTTGATATCGATTACAAATGTGAAGTCATGCAAAAATTTCTTCCAAAATAATCATGTTGCAAAATAAAAGAGACATAAAAATAAAACAAAAAAGTATGCTCCAATCTGTATTCAGAGTTTATTCCTTCCTTCCCTCCCTCCCTCTCTCTCTTTTTCCTTTCTCTTTCTCTCTCTCTCTCTCTCTCTCTCTCTCTCTCTCTCTATGCATAGCATTTTTCATCACGAGTCCTTTGCAACTGTCTTGGATCACTGTGTTGAACTCAGTAGTTTGCTGTCTTTACTCATTCTCAAAGGGGACCATGACATAAGATTGGTGATGCCAAGACATACAAGATAAGACATACTGGTGCAGTCACCAGTTTCACTTTTTCCTCTGGAGCCATCTCAGGCCAGTGACTAAGATGACTAGAGATGATCTAAACAGTGGTTCTCAAACCTTTGTTCTCAGTATCTTCATGTTGTTAAAAAAAACTATCAAGGATCTGTTCTAAGAGTTTTTGTTCACATGGGTTATATTTATATCTATTTATTATATTAGAAATAAAAAATAATTTTGAATTTGTAGACCCTCTGAAAGGGTTTCAGAGACCCTAACAATTCATTGGACTACACTTTGAGGACCACTGACCTAAGATGTAGTGATATGCCTTAGCCTTTTTAAGCTAAGGTTTTTTTACAGGTTTCAGTTTGACTGATACTACCCCAATTGGTGATAAAGACTAAGAAATGAAGCAGAGAAAGGACTTTTTTACCTAATTAAAAAAAAAAAAAAAAGGTACTATGGAGCAGAGATGTTTTATGGAGCTAAGAAAAGTAAAGAGTTGTGTTGCCTAACTGGCCAGTTCCAGTTGAGTCCCCAATGGGGCAGCTCCTACTACTAATCACAGAGTTTTGTTTGATTTGTTATCAAAGGGACATCTGAGAGGTGATACCATGAGCTGCAAGTGAATTAGATTTAAGTGAGGGAGGGCTGGGTAAGGTCATCTGCCTTACTTTCCCCTCCAGAGCCATATGGATCTGTGACAAAATACAGATCAAGACAACTGGAAATGGCCCTGGATGTAGTAGGAGACCTTGGTTTTGATATATAAAAAGTCTTTCTCTGCTTCATTTTTTACCCTACCTTAATCACTGATTGGGCATTGTCTCAGTCCCATTAAAAACTTTAGCTTAAAAAGGGCAGGTATCTCACTGCATCCAAGGCCATCTCTAGTTGTCCTGATCTATATCTGGCCACTGGACCCAGATGGCTTCAGAAGAGAAAGTAAAGTTGGTGTCTTTGCACAAACTTCCATCATTGAAACCCAATTTATTTGCATGTCATGGCATCACCTCTCTGATGTCAGAGTCCTCTTCGAAAATTAAGAACTTCCTTTTCTTTCTTCCCTCTATCCACACGGGGTATCATACCCTTACCTGCAAATGTTCTACTCAAGGGAACATAAATTTTGATCATTGAAAACTCCCAAGATACCTTAAACTCCCAAAATAGCTTGGGATTTCCAGAGGTTTCTTTTTTAAGAACAATGCCTAAAACTCAAATCACTGACTCTCACTGAATAATCAACAACAGGTCCAAGGCTAAGCCCCACAGTACTGGTTGGGTCTTGATTGCTTCAGAGTGAATTTTCATAGTAATTGTTTCTATTTGGGCCAGAAACCCTGAGGGTCCTCCTCTACCTCATTAACTATTTTTTTTTGACTAGGTCAAAGCAGCCCTTCTCTAACTCATTTTTTATCTAGCCTTAATCACTAACTGAACATTGCCTCAGTCAAACTAAAATCACAGTAGTTAAGACTTTCACAGTGGCTCATCCTTACAATATTAGAGTAACTGTGGTCACTTCATTTTGAATAAGTTCATATCAGTCTTTCCAAGTTTTTCTGAAACCATCCTGCTCATTATGTCTCATAATACTATATATACTATCACAACAAAATATCCCAATTTGTTCAGCCATTACCACTGATGAGCATCCTTTCAATTTCCAATTATTTGCACCACAAAAAAAGCTGCTATAAATATTTCAATATAAATGAGTATGCTTCTCTTTTCTTTAATATCTTTGAATTACATACCTAGTAACAGCAATATTGTTTGATCAAAGGGTATACACAATTTTATAACCCTTTGGATGTAGTTCCAAATGTTTTCTAAAAGAGTTCACAGCTCACTCTTTGACAAAAATTAAAATTGGAAACTAGTATGGCAGAAACTAGGCATTGACCCACACTTAACACTGTACACCAAGATAAGGTCAAAATGGATTCATGACCTAGGCATAAAGAATAAGATTACAAATAAATTAGAGGAACAGAGGATAGTTTACCTCTCAGACCTGTGGAAGAGGAAGGCATTTATAACCAAAGAAGAACTAGAGATCATTACTGATCACAAAATAGAAAATTTTGATTATATCAAATTGAAAAGTTTTTATACAAACAAAACTAATGCAGACAAGATTAGAAGGGAAGCAATAAACTGGGAAAACATTTTTGCACTCAAGGGTTCTGATAAAGGCCTCATATTCAAAATATATAGAGAATTGACTTTAATTTACAAAAAATCAAGCAATCTCTAATTGATAAATGATCAAAGGATATGAACAGACAATTATCAGATGAAGAAATTGAAACTACATCTAGCCATATGAAAAGATGCTCCAAATCATTATTAATCAGAGAAATGAAAATTAAGACAACCACTACACACCTGTCAGACTGGCTAGAATGACAAGGGAAAATAATGTGGAATGTTGGAGAGGATGTGGGAAAACAGGGACACTAATACATTAGTGGAATTGTGAATACATCCAACCATTCTTAAGAGCAATTTGAAACTATGCTCAAAAAGTTATCAAATTGACAGTATTACTACTGGGCTTATATCCCAAAGAGATTGTAAAGAAGGGTAAGGGACCTGTATGTGCAAGAATGTTTGTGGCAGCCCTCTTTGTAGTTAGTGGCGAGAAACTGGAAACTGAGTGGATGCCCATCAATTGGAGAATGGCTGAATAAATTGTGATATATTAATAATATGGAATAATATTATTGTTTGCTAAGAAACGACCAACAGGATGATTTCAGAAAGGCCTGGAGAGACTTACACGAACTGATGCTGAGTGAAAAGAGCAGGACCAGGAGATCATTATATACTTCAACAACAATACTATATGATGATCAATTCTGATGGACCTGGCCCTCTTCAGCAATGAGATGAACTAAATCAGTCCTAATGGAGCACTAATGAACTGAACCAGCTACATCCAGCGAAAGAACTCTGGGAGATGACTAAGAACCATTATATCGAATTCCCCATCCCTATATTTTTGCCTGCCTGCATTTTTGATTTTCTTCACATGCTAATAGTACAATATTTCGGAGTCCGATTCTTTTTGTAGAGCAAAATAATGGTTTGGACATGTATACTTATTTTGTATTTAATTTATCTTCTAATACATTTGTTTTTCAAAGTGTGGTGCAGTGAATCCTGAAGGGTCTCTGAAATCCTTTCAGAAGATCTACAAATTCAAAATTAGTTTTTTTTTCTATTTATGATAAATATCTATCACGTAACCCATATAAACAAAAACTCTTTGGACATATTCTCAATAGTTGTTAACACCGTAAAGATACTGAGAAAAAGAGTTTGAGAACCACTGGTCTAATATATTTAACTTGTATTGGTCATCCTGCCATTTAGGGAAGGGGGTGGAGGGAAGGAGGGGGAAAAATTGGAACAAAAGGTTTGGCAATTGTCAATGCTATAAAATTACCCATGTATATAACTTGTAAATAAAAAGCTATTAAAATTTAAAAACAAAAACAAAAACAAAAGCAAAATAAAATAAAAAAGAGTTCACAGCTCCCTCAACAGTGTATTAGTTTTCTGTTTTTTCCACATTCTCTCTAGCATCTGTCATTTTCCTTTTCTGTCATGTTAGCAAATCTTTTAATTTGCATTTCTCTAATCAGTAGTGATTTAGAGCATTTTTTTCCCCACAACTATTAATGGCTTTGATTTCTTCTTCTGAAAACTCTGTTCAGATCCTTTAACCATTTATTAACAGGGAAATGGCTTCTATTTTTTAACAAATTTGCATCAGTTCCCTATATATTTAAGAAACAAACGCTGTGATCAGAAAAACTTGCTATAATTTTTTTTCCAGTTTTCAATTTACCTTCTAATTTTGGCTCCATTAGTTTGTACAAAGCTTTTTAATTTTACATAATCAAAATTATTTATTTTACTTTCCATAATCCCTTCTATCTTCTTTTTTCTCTTATCCACAAATCTGACAAGTATATTTTTCTATGCTCCACTAATTACGTTTTTACACTGTGAGTGTAAATTATTTATTCATTTTGATCTTACCTTGACATATGGTAAATAAAGTGGGTTTACTGATAGGGAGAATAAGATAATTAGGTGGATCATAAGGAGGGACAATTGATAGAAGGCTTTTGTCAAAGCCAAATGGGCCTTTGTTGCAGTGTGCCCTATTTAGTTCAATTCCCACAGCTACTCCTTGAGACAAGTAGAGAGGTACATTGTCATGACTACTTTGTAGTTCCTTATAAATTCCTTGCACTGACAAAATTATAATGAGCCCCACAATTATTGTATTCAATCAAAAGACCAAATTATGATGTCAAATCCTGAGGTTATTTTTCTCCTATAAAAGAACCTACAGGTACTCCACTTCTTTGCTAATTCCTTTTAGGGTTAGCTGCCACCACTTCATTAGGATTTTAGCCATCCTTATGGTTGGGCTAATTCATAAGGAACTTAGCCCCACGTTAATATAGTTTCTTCCCCCTTTTCAGTGACAAGTTCCATTACGGACCTTAGCCCAGATCTTCCCCCTTCTTAATGAATAAAACTTCCTTTTGAAAACCAGCTGCTGTAAGTAGCATAATAAAATGTTTTCCTCTTGATTTGGAGATGATCTAAACCTACAAATTCTTTTGAGACACTTAGCAGCACAGGCCTGAAATCCCAGTGTATTTTTTAGGCTTAACCCTGCTCCCCAATATTTGGTGGACCCTATAAAGAGAGTCCTGAAACCCCACTGTATTTTAGGGGATTCGGCACTTTTACATCTTCATACCCATCAGTGTGAGATACTAGTCTATACACACTTTCTGTCAAACTGCTTTCCATTTTTCCTGGAAGCTTTTATCAACTTCTGAGGTATTACCCCAAAGCTTAGATCTTTGAGTTTATCATATATTAGATTACTATGTTCATTTACTACTACATATTGTATGCCTAATTTATTTCAATGATCTACCACTCTATTTCTTAGTCATTATTAGATTATTTCGATGATTAATACTTGATAATATAGTTCGAAATCTGCTACCTTCATTTTGTTTCAAATTGATACACTTGATCTTGGGTCTTTCAGATCAACTTTGTTTTTTGTTTTTCTAGTTCTATAAAATAATTATTTGGTAGTTTGGTATGGCAATGAATATGTAAATAAATTTAAGTAGAGCTGTCATTTTATTATACTGACTCATCCTCCCCATAAGAAATTAATGTTTCTCCAATTGCTTTGACCTGTTTTTATCTGTGTACAAAGTGTTTTATAATTGTGTTCATAAAGTCTCTGGGTTTTGTCTTAGTAGATAGGTTCCCAAGTATTTTATACTATCAATTGTTATTTTAAATGGAATTTCTTTTCTATCTCTTTCAGTTGAGTTTTGGTGATAATATATAGAAATTCTAGTCATTTATGTGGGTTTATTTTAAATCCTTCTACTATGCTGAAGTTAACTATTTTAACTAGTTTTTTAGCCAATTCCTTATGTTGCTAGAAATGACTTCATATCAAAGAGTGATAGTTTTGTTTCCTCATTGCTTGTTTTTATTCCTCCATTTTTTTTCTTATCTAATTGCTATAATTTGAATATCTAGTACAATACTAAAGAATAGTGGTGGTGATGACAGACATTCTTGCTTTACCTCTGATCTTACTAGGAAGATTTCAAATTTATCTTTATCACGATGATGCTTATTCTTGGCTTTAAACATATGCAATTGAAAGGTATTTATGTATTCCTATGCTTCCCAGTATTTTTCTCAATAGTATTTAATTTTTCCAAATATATACATGTAAAGAAATTTTCTACATTCATTTCTATAAGATTTTGTATTGCAAATTTTTTCTTCCTCTCCAATCCTCCCCAAGACAGAAAACAATCATCAGATTGGTTATATATTACAAACTTTTAAACATATTTTCCTATATATCATGCTGTGCAAGAAAAATCAGACACAAAAGGAAAAAAAAACACAAGACAGGAAAAAAAAAAAAAAAGTAAAAATACTATCCCTTAATCTACATTCAGCTTCCATAGTTCTCTTACTAGATGCAGATAGCATTTTCTGTCCCAAATCTATTGGAATTGTCTTGGATCAATGTATTACTGAGAAGTGCCAAATCTATCATAGTTGATAATCATATAACCTTGCTCTTACCATGTACAACATTCCCCTCATTCTGCTTGCTTTAGTCAGCATTAGTTTATGTTAATAGTTCCAGACTTTTCTGAAATCAGACTGCTTATCATTTCTCACAGACCAATAATATTCCATTACATTCATATGCCATAATATTCAGCCATTTCTCACTCAAGCTTTCTAATATTTTTTAATGAAAACAGGCATTGTATTTTGTCAAAGTTTTTTTTGTATATATTAAGATACTCATATTATTTCTGGTGGGTTTATTACTGATATTGTCAATTATACAGATAGTGTTCCTAATACTGAAACTTCTGGTCATAGCATTTGATCTTTGTTTATATACTGCAGATATATTGCTAATGTTTTATTTAAAATTCATTAAGGAAATTGGTCTATTTTTATTCTGTTTTTCATTCTCCCAGGTTTAGATATTTATGTACAGGTATGTATATCAAACAGAATTTGGTAGAACTCCTTTATATGTTTTTTCAAATACTTTCTATACTATTGGGATTGTTACTTAAATTTTTGAGATTATTTTTTAAATCAAATTAACTAATGAGTTTATCTATTTGGTTATTTTTTTATCCATAAAGCCAGCTCCTAGTTTTATTAGGTCAAAAGGTTGGATTTTTTATTGTCAATTTATTAATCTTCCTTTAATTTTATTTTGGTGTTTAAATGAGGAATTTTAATTTGTTCTTTTTCTGGTTTTTTCTTTAGTTCTATGTCCAATTCATTAATCTGTTGTCTCTTTCAATGATGTATGTCTTTAGTGATATAAATTTTCTCTTAAGTATTGCCTTGGTTTCATACACTGTGGTATATAAAACTTACTGTGAATTTTAACAAATTGCCTCATTGTTGTCATTCTTTTTAATGAAATTACTGATTATTTCTATGATTTGTTTTTTGATTCATTCTTTAGGATTAATTTCCAATTAATTTTTAATCTATGCTTCCATGGCCATTTATTGCACATAATTTGTAATGTATTATGATCTGAAAAAGTTGTGTTTAACTGCTTTTCTGTATTTGGTTGGAATATTTATGCCTTAATACTTAATCAATTTTCATGAAGACACCATGCCAGCTGTAGCTAAGGAAAAAAGTATACTCTTTTTTCTATTCCCATTCAGCTTTCTAAAGAGGTATATTATACCTAACTTTTCTTTTTTTTTTTCCTTCTTCTTCTTCTTTTTTTTTTTTTTTTTTTTTTGGCTTAAGTAATTGGCAATAAGTGACTTGCCCAGAGTCACATAGCCAGGAAGTGTTAAGTGTCTGAGGCCACATTTGAACTCAGGTTCTTCTGGCTTCATGACTGGTGCTCTATCCATTGTGCCACCTAACTGCCCCTGTATCTAACTTTTCTAAGATTTTATTCATCTCTTTCATTCTTTTTCATTTATGTCTAAATGTATCTGGCCCTGAGATAATAAACTCAGTAGAGTTTATTAGAAAACTAGTTAAAAAAAAAAAAAAGTATGTTTTATTGTCTATTTTCTCTTCCAAATCAAGGACTGATGAAAAATGCAAATCCCTTCCATAAGAAGAAATTATATCATTTGAATACAAACTAAAGCATATTATTTTCAATTTTTTCTTCCTTCTTTCTATCTTTTCTTCCTTTTACAAAATCACCAAGATGGAAATATTTTCCATGATTGCACATGTATAACCTATATCAGATTGCTTACCATGTGTCATGAAAGGGAGAGGAGAGAAATGAAATTTGAAATTCAAAACTTTGAAAAAAAATTTCAATAGTAATTTGTTTTTCCAAATACATGTAAAGATAGTTTTCAACATTTGTTTTTGTAAGACTTTGCATTTCAAATTTTTCTTCCTCCCTTGTCTCCTTCCTCTTCCAAACACCAAGTAATCTGAAATAGGTTAAATATGTGCAATTCTTTTAAACATATTTCCATTTGTCATGTTGTGGGGGAAAAAAAAACAGAGCAAAAGTGAAAAAACTCTGAGAAAGAAAAAAACAAACAAGCAAAAAGTGAAAATATTATGCTTCAATCAACATTCAGTCTCCATAGTTCGCTCTCTGGATGCAAATGGCATTTTCCTTCCCAAATCTTTTGCAATTGCTTCGAATCACTACACTGTTGAGAAGAGCCAAGTTTATCACAGTTGATCACTACATAATATTGTTTTAAAAAGTTAAAAATTGTTTTCACATGAAATTGTGGAGAAACATATTTTTAAAAAAATAAGTTCTATTTTTGCTTTTGCTTTGTCTGCGATAATGATTGCTATCCCTGCCTCTTTTTACTTCAGCTGCAACATAATAGATTATGCTCTAGATTCTTATTTTTATTCTGTGTGTATCTCTTGTTTCTTTCTTTTTTTTTTTTTTTTTTTTGGTAAATGTTCTGGTTTCTGATTCCTTCTTCTACCTGCTTTCATTTTATGGGTAAGTTCATCCCATTCACATTTATGATTACTAACTAGGCATTTCCCTCCATCTTATTTATTATTTATCCTTTTCTCTCTCTTTTTTATCTTGTACCTTCTATTTTACGGTTGACAAATGCCTTCTTTTATCTGCCTATTATCAATCCTTCTTGCACTTTCTCCTTTTCTTTGTCTCCTTTCCCTCCTACTTGCCTATTGGTAAGATAGATTTCTATTACCTATTAAGTATATGTTTGTATACATGTGTATAATTTACATATGTGTAAAATATAGATCTAGGGAAGGGTGTGTGTGTGTGTGTGTGAAAAGCTTTTATAGTAGAGGGAGAAATGCTTATGCAATGGAGGAGAAAAAAGGTAAAGATGTATAGGTGTAAATATACATATATATTACATATATATACTCACATGTACACACATTTTTCCCCTTTTAATTTAATTGAGACTAAGTTTCAAGTATTGCTGTCATTCCCCACCCCCAACACATTTTCCTCTCTACTATAAAAACTTCTTTCTGTATCTTTTTTATGAGATAATTTTCCCCAGTACTCTTTCCCTTTCCCCTTTTTCCCAGTGCATACTTTTCTTGTCCATCCAATTTTTTAGCATCTCAAAAAAATCAAATCACTTCCATGCCTTCTTTCTATGTTGAATCCTTCTACCTACTTTAATGACAAAGAAATTACATTTATCTTCTTCCCATACAGGAAATTAAATAGTTTAAACTTTCTGAGTCTCTTATGATTACTCTTCCAAGTTTACCTTTTTATTTTTGAGTCTTATACTTGAAAGTTAAATTTCTTATTCACTTCTGGTCTTTGCCTCAAGAATGTTTCAAAGTCCTCAATTTTTTTTCTTCGAAGGATTACATTCTGATTTGCTTGGTTGTAATCCTAGATCTTTTGCCTTCAGAAATATCATGTTCTATGCATACTGCTTCTTTAATATGGTAACTGTCAAGTCTTCCATGATCTTAACTGTGGCTACATGGTATATGAATGGTTTCTTTCTGCCTGCTTAAAGTACTTTCTCTTTGACCCAGGACATTTGGAATTTGGCTAGAATATTTCTGGAGTTTTCATTTTGAAATTTCTTGCAGGAGGTAATTGGTGGATTCTTTCAATTTCTATTTTACTCTATGGTTCTAGGATATCAAAACAGTTTACACTGATAATTTCTTGAACTATGTTATCCATGCTCTTTCTTTGATCATGGCGTTCAGGTAGTTCAATAATCTTAAATTATCTCTCCTCAATCTATTTTGTAGGTCAGATTTTTTCCAAATAAGATATTTCACATTTTTCTCCCATCTTTTCATTCATATGACTTTTTCTGTCTCTTGATATCTCATGAAGTCATTATCTTTTACTCGCCCTTTTTAAGGAATTATTTTCATCAGTGAATTTTTGTAGCTTTTGCTAACTTTGTTTTTTAAGAACTTATAGGGGCAGCTAGGTGCTGCAATGGATAGAGTACCAGCCCTGAAGTCAAGAAGATCTGTGTTCAAAACTGGCCTCAGACATTTAACACTTCCAACCTATATGACCCTGGGTAAGTTACTTAACCCCAATTGCCTCAGCCAAAAAAAAAAAAAAAAGAAAAGAAAGAAAGAAAGAAAGAAAAAAAGAAAAGAAAAAAAATTATATATTATTTTTAGTTTTTTTCTGTGCTTTTACCAGACCAAACTGTCTTTTGATTATTTTCTTCCTTTGTTTTCATTTCTTTACCTAATTTTTCCTCTGCCACTCTTGTTTGATTTTGAAAATCAATTTTTAGCTCTTCTAAGATTTCTTGTTGAGTATGTACCAAATTTACATTGTTTTTTTCCACTGAGGATTTCCCAGTAGCTGTTTTGACTACATTGTCTTCAAAGTTTTTGTCTTGCTCTTCTCTGTCCCCATAGTAACTTTTTATGGTCAGGTTGCATTTTTTTTGGTTGTTTTCTCATTTTTTCAATCCTATTTCTTGATTTTGAATTTTATCTTAAAATTGGGCACTAAAATTGGGTTCCTTAGTGGTGGTGGGAAGGTGCAGGGTAGGAATTGAAAGAGAGAAAAGGAATTGTCTCAATCTTCAAAAATTTTTGCACTGCTATTTTTAGAACTAATTCTGGAGGTTTGGAGGTTTTCAGTGCTTCTAAGGTGGAAAGGTGTGGTCATTGCTCTCCTGGTCAGCATTTTTGTCCTTGCCTAGGAAAGTTCCTTGATCCTTGAAATTACAATTGATAACGTTCCTCAAAGTCCCTGATCCCTTGTAACAAAAACTGATACTTCCCCTTCAAGGTTTCCACTCCTTTTTTGATTAAAAATATTCCTCTTCATCTTTGGATTATGATCACAAAGTGGATAATAAGCAAACTGTTGCCCCTCAAGATTCCAATTCTCTCTTACCCCAAAGTGTTACTCTCAGCCTTTGAACTTTGACTCAGAAGTGGATAGAGGTAATGGAGTTTCCAAACTTGTCTGGTTACAAATTTCCCCTGTAATTTGTTTCTCACCAATTACCAGGTCCTAGCTACTTTGCTGTAACTAACACTACCTACACTTCTACTATTGGTGTTTCAGTCATGTAACTTTCAGATCAGCTTCCACCCTCCTCTCACAAATCCCTCTTCCCAATCTCCTAAATTGTCTTAAGCTAAAAAAATTTCTCTTTTTCAAACCTTTTTGTTGGCTCTGCCATTCCAGAATTTTATTTTTGTTATTAAAGTTGTTTACAAGGGAAGGTTGGGAGATCTCAACTGCTTGCTGAGGTCCACCCATCTCTATAAAATTTTTATGAGAATAGTTTATGTGAATTAAAGGTATCTTTTATCAAAATGAGATATACCAAAGATATCCTTTACCCATTGTGAAGTTTTGCTGACATTTTCCACAATTCAAAAATAAAATGATTAAAAGGTATAGAAAACACAAGATCCCTTTGTATTTGATGTTTGTTGATTATTTTAAAAATCTGATTTAATGACTAAAACACAGTCTTAAAAACTATATCTAACAAGTTATCTTGCAAGTAAACATTAAGACCATATAAGATTTCCTCATGGATAAAATCACAAAGATAATATTTATTCAACAATCTTTGATTATCAACGATAAATGAGACACAAAAGAAGGAAATATATGCTCAATTTTCACTTAAATATATCAATCAGTATTTTTCATTGTCAAAGAATATGTCCTGCGAAGAATTCAAAGAGTTAATTCTACAAGTAATAGTGAAATCTTTCAGGAAGGGAGGTAAACCTGTCATGAAATGTGAGCAAGACAGATTCCTTGTCTGCCTATGTGCTTCAGAAAAGACAAAAAGATTTAGATGATGTATCCAATATGTTGAACTTACAAAAAAGATAGGGAAAAAAAAATCACACACAAACACATACACAAAAAAATCACAAAAAAATTAGTGAATCAATTCAGATTTATACTAGTGAAAGATGTATGTGAGTACATGTTTAAATTGAATCCCATGGATTTAATTATCATTTCTATGCTGATGATTCTTAAATCTACTTATCTATTTCTAATCTCTCTGCAATTTCTAGTCTCAACTCTAATTGTTTATTCAATATCTCCAACTAATCTTCTTTAGTAGAATGCTTTCTTCTATCATTCTTACTCTTTTACCAATATTCAATCTCTCCTTGTCTACTGACTGCTTGCCTACAAACACAAACACATACACACACATAAACATATACATCCTTTATCCTTCAAAAAAAAAAAAAAGTCATCACTTGATTGGTCCATCCCCAGTACCAATAATTATCAACCCATCTTTTCATCCTTTCATTTCTAATAATCCTGAAAATGTTGGGCACAATCAGTTTTCCTATTTCCTTTCCTTGCCCTCTTTTTCTGGTTTCCGATTTCATCATTCAATAAAAACACAGCTTTCTGTAGGGTTATCAATAGTTTCTTAATTGCCAAATCTAATGACTATTTCTTAATCCTCATTCTTCTTGAATTCTCTGCAGCCTTTTATATAACTAATCTCTTTCTGCTCTCTGATTTCTCTTCTTTGTCTGATTGTTCACTTCTTTTCAATTTCCTTTTATGGATCCAGATTGTACCCACTAGCCATGGATATCTGCCTAAAGTTCTGACATGCTCCTCTTTTCCCTCTATACTATTTTATTCACTGATTTCATCAGCTTCCAAAGTTTTAATTATCATTTCTATGCAGATGATTCCCAGATCAATATTTCCATTTCTAACCTAACTCCTGTTCTTCAGTGTCACATCTCCACCTGCCTACTAGATCTCAAACTAGATGTTTCCTAGATATCTTAAACTCAACGTATCCAAAACTGAACTTTTTATTGTTCCACCAAAATCTTTCCTTCTTCTAACTTCCTTATTACTGTAAAAGGGCATCATCATTCTCATAGTCAGAAAGGCTTACAACTTAGGTATCAATTTAGACTTCTCACTTCCAATCTACTGCCAAGTATGATTGTTTTTACATGGGCAACACATCTTACATATGGTTCCTTCTCTCCTCTAATTACTACCACCATCCTGCTGTAGGGCATTATGACTTTATACTTTGTATATTGTAATAATCTGTAGGTTGTTTTCCTGACTTGGGTCTCTTCTCACTCCTGTCCATCCTTTATTCAGTCATCAAATTAACTTTTCTTAAAGAAAAATCA
This sequence comes from Antechinus flavipes, assembly GCF_016432865.1. Classification (NCBI taxonomy): domain Eukaryota; kingdom Metazoa; phylum Chordata; class Mammalia; order Dasyuromorphia; family Dasyuridae; genus Antechinus; species Antechinus flavipes. The sequence goes on from NC_067401.1 coordinate 167,557,907, forward strand.
GAACACATCACCCTATCCTCTATGTGGTACTCTACAATTAAAAGACTTTTCTTCAAACTTGACACTACCATTTCCTGATTCCAGGTCTTTTAGTGACTGTCTCTCCTATGCAGAAATTGCTCTGCTGCCTTACTTTTTCCCAGGCTTATATGAAAACAAAAAACCCTTTCATCATTTCTTATAGCGTAACAGTATTCCATCAATTTTCCAATTCATAGGTACTTCCTCAATCTCCTGCCACTACAAGAAAAAAAGCCATAAATAATTTTGTCCATCCTGAGTTAAGAGTTTGTTTTGTTTAGGAATAATTCCTTTCAAAGTCAGGAACTATATGAGCAAAACTATAAAACACTTTCCATACAAATAAAGTCAGATCTAAACAACTGGAAAAATACTAAGTGCTCTTGTATAGGTTGAGCAAATATAATAAAGATGACAGTATTCCCTAAACTAATTTATTTATTTAGTGCTATACCAATCAGATTCCTAAGAAACTATTTTAATGACCTTAATAACTATAACTTTATAACTATATTATAAAGCAGCTGTTAGCAAAACCATTTGGTATTGGCTAAGAAACAGACTAGATGATCAGTGGAATAGGTTAGGTTCACAGGACAAAATAGTCAATAACTATAGCAACCTGCTGTTTGACAAAACCAAAGACCCCAACTTTTGGGATAAGAATGCACTATTTGACAAAAACTGCTGGGAAAATTGGAAATTAGTATGGCAAAAACTAGGCATTGACCTACACTTAACAAAGTTAAGTTCATGATCAAGGCATAAAGAATGAGATTATAAATAAATTAGAAGAACATAGGATAGTTTACCTCAAATCTGTGGAAGAGGAAGGAATTTGTGACCAAAGAAGATAGAGATCATTATTGATCACAAAATAGAAATTTTTTATTATATCAAGTTAAAAAGCTTTTGTACAAATAAAACTAATGCAGACAAGATTAAAAGGGAAGCAATAAACTGGGAAAAAATCTTTACAGTTAAAGATTCTGATAAAGCCCTCATTTCCAAAATATATAGAGGACTGACTCAAATTTATAAGAAATCAAGCCATTATCCAATTGATAAATGGTCAAAAGATATGAAGACAATTTCCAGATAATGAAATTGAAACTATTTCTAGCCATATGAAAAGGTATTCCAAATCATTACTGAGCAGAGAAATGCAAATTAAGACAACTCTGAAATACCACTACACATCTCTCAGATTGGTTAAGATGACAGGAAAAGATAGTGACAAATCTTGGAGGGGATGTGAGGAAACTGGGACAAATGATGCATTGTTGGTGGAGTTGTGAATGGATCCAAACATTCTGAAGAGCAATTTGGAACTATGCTCAAAAAGTTATCAAACTGTGTATATCCTTTGATCCAGTAGTATTACTACCGGGCTTATATCCCAGATATATTAAAGAAGGGAGAGGGACCTGTTTGTGCAAAAAGGTTTGTGGCAGCCCTTTTTGTAGTGGCTTTCTAGCCACTGGAAATTGAATGGATGCCCACCATTTGGAGAATGGCTGGGTAAATTGTGGTATATGAATGTTAAAGAATATTATTGTTCTGTAAGTAATGACCAGCAGGATGAATACTGAGAGGCTTGGAGAGACTTACATGAACTGATGCTAAGTGAAATGAGGAGAACCACGAGATCATTATATATTTCAACAACAATACTATATGAGGATCAATTCTGATGGAAGTGGCTTTCTTGAACAATGAGAGGTTCCAAATCAGTTTCAATTGATCAATAATAAACAAAACCAGCTATACTCAGCAAAAGATCATTGGGAAATGAGTATAGACCACAACATGGCATTTACACTCTGTCACTGTTTGCTTGCATTTTTGTTTTTCTTCCCAGGTTATTTTTACCTTTTTTCTAAATCCAATTTTTCTTGAGTAGCAAGACAACTGTATAAATATGTATACATATATTGTATTTAATATATTTAATATGTATGGGACTGACTGCCATGTACGGGAGGAGAGGAGGGGGAAACTGGGGAAAATAGGACAGAAGTTTTGGCAAGGGTCAATTGAAAAATTACCCATGCATATCTTTTGTCAATAAAAAGCTATATTTTTTTTAAAAAAGGAATAATTCCTCTCTCTATCAGAAAAAAAAATTGTCATGCTGATGTTTCAAGCTAAGATTTTTTTTCCCATCACAGTCAAGCACACATTAGAACATACCATATAGGTTGAAGAGATGTTTAATATCTGGCCAGGTAAGCAGATGCTGCAAAACGTCATCCAAATCATCTACTTTTTTCCCATCTTTTTCTGGCCAGGATTTAGAGATTACAGCAGAAACAAGAGTTCCAAATTTCCTGAGGTTGTGAGAATATAACAGATCAAGGATGTTGGTCTGAGACTACAAAAGAAATAAAACAGAGAAGACAAAACAAAATGGGTCTTAGAAAAAAGTAAAGTCATTAACTTAAAAAAAATTCAGGAGTCTAAAAGAAAATCTATTTAACATGGTCAATAAGCCATAAGGAAAGTAAAATTGGTTTATTTGAATTCATCTGTTTATACGTGCTGCCTCTCCCTCTCCCTTTCTCTTATTACTAGAGATATGAAAACTTGAGGGGGGGAAAAAACCTCGATTTTGGAGAAAATAACCATCTCAAAACAGTTCTGTTTTCTACTTTCCAGTCAAAAAATAGATCAAAAAATGAAGTGAAAAAAAAAACAAATGCATGCAATTCTCTATTAAATTTTTAGAGGTTTGGGGCAGCTAAGTGATGCAGTAGATAGAACACCAGTCCTGAAATCAGGAGGTCCGGAGTTCAAATCTGGTCTCAGACACTTAACACTTCCTAGCTGTGTGATCCTGGGCAAGTCACTTAACCCCAATTATTTCAGCAAAATAAACAAACAAACAAATAAATAGATAGATAGACAGATAAATAGATAAATAAACTTTTAGAGATTTTCTTTGGATATTCCTACTTACTATAGAATCATCTTAATGAAAAAAATTGTTATGCTGTATTATGTATGTACATCTAATCTATAAAGAGTGTTTCAAACTAAAATATAATATTAATTTTTCCAAAATTTCAGTTCTTTGCTTCACCTTACTCCTTGAATCTTCTTTCTCACTGTCTTCAAAATTTTGGGAAATTTTTCTCCCTAACCATAAAATAAATTTGTATCCTGATATTTAAAAAGTCAAAGAGAATTCTACATGAGAAAATATGGAGACAAACATACTAATACATACATTTTTGTAGAGCTATAAATTGATCGACTATAACAAAAACAATTTGTAATTAATTTCTTGTTTAAAGGGATAAAATTTTCATAAATTCCCAGAAATTTTATTACGAGGCAAATACAGGAAGGATGTTAAAGACAGAAAGAAAAGCCCCAATTACAAAAAAAATAGTCATAACTTATTTGTATTAATAAAGAACTGGAAACAAAGTAAGTGTCCATCTAATAGGAGATGCTGAATAAATTGAAATATATGAATATAGTTGAATATTCTTGTGCTACAAGAAACACCAAATAAGAATTTAGATAAATACAGAAAAACACACTGAATTGATATAAAGCAAGCAAAACTAGGAAAATGATATGCACAATGACTATACCAATGTCAATAGAAAGAACAAAATAGAGAAACCTGACCAAGTTTTGCTCTGGAGAATAGTAAAGAAAAACGTACCTTCCTATTTGCAATGGTGGTGAACTACTAGTGTGGAATACTGCATGTACTCTCAGAAATAGTCTAGGTATTCATGGGTTTTGCCAAATTGCCTTTTTTCTCCTTTTACAAAATTTTTGTTACAAGAGATGATATAAGTAGAAGGGGGAGGGGGGGAGGAAGAAAATGAGATGAAACAACAAAAAATATCAATTAAAAAATTAGCTACAGATAAATCTCTAGAAGATAACCCTTATCAGTTGCCCTTATTGAAGGAGAAAACAAAATGGTGGATAATCTAACAAGAATAAATTAAACAAAGCATACTATGTTGATTTTTAGAGTTTGCTCAAGAACTAAATTTTCATAGCAATTCTTTTGATTATAACAATCATTTCATAAAACAATAAAGGAAACCTGGGAATAAACATGAATATAAGCTAATGCAAAGTAAAGTGAACAGTAAAAAACAGTAAAAAAAACTGAAAAAGCACAGTAAAAGCTATATTGTAATGATAATTATAAAAAACTTACCTATGATCAGCATAGGTACATACAATATATTTCAATGAATAAAATGATCTGTGCTACTTCTAAAGGACTCATGATGAAAAATGTTATCCACCTCCAGAGAAAAAAACTAGTGAACTCTTAAGTATAAATTGGAACTTATTTTCTTTCACCTGATTCTTTTCCCCCTGCAACATGGCTAATGTGGAAATGTATTTTACATGACATTATAATATAATGGATATTATTTCTTGCCTTCTCAAATAAGTAGGGGAGAGATAAGAGGAAGAGACAGAATTCAGAACTAAAAATTTTAAAAAGTGAAAATAAAGTAAAAGTTTTTTTAATGCAACATCTTTTCTATTTCATTAAGGGAAAAAAGTCAGATCAGCAGACCATTATTTCCTTAAATGATTAAAACAAATAAAGTGAAATGCAACTAACAAAAGATATTATATCATCTTATATATAAGTATATCATCTTATATATCATCTTATATATCACTTAAGAACCTCTAAGCCAGGGATCTTCAAACTACGGCCGAGCCAGATGCAGCAGCTGAGGACGTTTATCCCCCTCATCCAGGGGTATGAAGTTTCTTTATTTAAAGGCCCACAAAACAAAGTTTTTGTTTTTACTATAGTCCAGCCCTCCAACAGCAGTGAACTGGCCCCCTATTTAAAAACTTTGAGGACCCCTGCTAAACTCTTTGTGATGAACTTCTCTAGACATCTAAATCAACCTACATTTGAAGAGAAAATAACAAGTAAATGTGTACTTCAGGCATAATCTCTCCTGAGACTTCTACTATTAGAAATAATTTAACAGAAACTGATTAAAAATATATATATAGTAAAAAGATGTGAAAGGTATTTGGGGAAGACATGGTAATGTAACAAATACTATTTACACCAAAGAGAATCCATCAGTGGAAAGATAATAGAAACAAGTGAAAATAAGTTAATATTTTCATTCCAGAAGATAGCCTTAATTCCCAAATATTTTTCTGTTAATAGGTGTGGTTGGCTACCTGGCAGACTGGGCTCACAGCTTCAATAGCACAGGTCTCAAAGCTCTTAGCAATACAGTTGTCTACTTTTTTTAGGTGGTCATGATAACTGCAGTATATCATGATCTGCTGAACTGGTTTCTCCTGTAGGAACATAACATGAGATTTAAGTGGAATTAAAAGCTATCAAGAAAGAGGTTAAGTTATAGCAAATGAGATTTACATTACCCCAAAAAGAATCCCAAGAATCTTAATACCTGTTTTATTCTTCCTTCCATTTCACTAAGTAATGACTTTTTCCATTCCTCAGAAAGATGCTCATTAGGAAAGTTGATTTTTACAAACTCACTCCAAGCCTATAAAACATTTACAAATGTATATGTGCAATGGTAAACATGTAAAATACAATTAGAGGAAAAAATACGTAGTAAAGGAGTTATTAATGCTTTTGCACAACAACAGAGTACTGAATGATCATATATTTAAAACTAAAAGGGACCTTTAAGGTCAGCTAGCATCACCCTTTCATTTTACAGCTGAAGAAACTGAGGGTCAAGAAAGATTAGATAGTAGAAGGGCTGAAAGAAAAACAAATGAGACATACACATGTATATGCCTCCTCTACCCAGAAAGGTAGCATAACATAGAAGAAATGGAAATTGACTAGACATTAGGAGGCCAAGGTTATATAGTTCTAGCTTTTTCACTTACTAATCATATAAGCTTGAGCAAATCACTTGTCTGAAATAATTTCTTTATCTTTAAAATGGAGATACACCATCCTAAATGAAGATACCCAACTACTTCACAGGCTAATTGAGAAAACGAAGTAATATATATAAATATAAAAATGTGTAATGAGAACTACATACATGCGTATTATAGTTTTTTATCTTGAAAAAGCTCTTAATTTCACTGTCCTTCCCTTCAATTATACTGCTAAATATTTTCATCCCTTTACTTTCCTTTACTTTATCAACAGATTTCTGAAAACACAGTATTGAAACTCCACTTTTATTTCTCCACTAACCATTTACACCTTCATCCTTCAATTCAGTTTTCAACTCCCATGACTCTATTGAAACCATACTTTTAGAAAGCCACTTAATAACCAAATACATTGGCCTTTTCTTCAGTTTTTATTTGACTTCTCTATAGCCTCTAGAACTCTTGACCAATCCACTTTTCTGAAAAGACCTCTTAAGAAGAAGACACTACACTGGATTAGTTCTCTTCTGACCTATCTAACTGATTCTTCAGTATCCTATTCCTTCTTTCTCTTTTTACTCTCTTTCATGGCTATCTCCTGGGATTCCATTTTTCTCTCCAATATAGATGATTTCCTAATCTCTCTTCCCAGTTCCATCTCCTATTCTAACCCATAATTTCACATCAACAACTACTTGATCAACATGTCCACATGAATATAACTCAATACTTCAAAGTTCTCTGTATATTATCTCCCAATTTCTGTCACTATCTTTTTCGTTTTCACTCTTCTCTTTGTCTCCTTATATTAGGAACCAAGTTTTAGACATTCTTTTTTTGCTGTTGTTATTTTCAATTTTTTATAAATATTTTTATTATGAACTTATGGACAATCCAACATACATACAAATAACAAAAAAGGACTGTAATCTCTTTCTCTATGAAGTTTTTCTTGACTCAAAAAGATTTAATTCCTAGCAGCCCTCTAAACGGGGTCCCCTGCCTCCAGTCTCTCTCTACATCTAAATACTTGTCTAGCTGCCACAAATATGGTTTTGATGATATTACCTATCCTACTTAGAAACATTCGCTGATTCTAGAAATACTTACCATAAGCTCATCAGTATAAGAGAGAAGTGAACTACATTGCTTAAGAAGGCCTTCTTTTAAAATGCTCCGGAACCAGTTTTTAGTAGTAGTCAGAGTTTCTTGAAATAGTTCTTTCACAGAAATGATGTTCCCATTTTCATTTTTTACCTTATCTTTGGGATCCTAATATTGCAAGAGAAATAGAGATAAATTGTGTTAAAATATATAGTAGTGCCAAGTTTGCAAGAGGTACTTAATGAGTACTCAAAACTGAATTTATATCCAAATATCTATATACATACATATGTACATCAAAACAGCTAAATTTGAAATATATATTAAATCCTCTGGAAAGAAAGGAGAAAATGGAAAGGGACTAAGATAGGCAAGAATATAAAGGAAAGTAACGTGTGGTGATGCTATCCCAGAGAAGTAAACTCTCATATTATAGAAACAAAACTCCCAGTCATGAAAAGGTTTCTTAAAGAGAAAAAAGATTTCTTAGAACCTCTTCCCTCTAATTAAGGCTTTAGGGTTACAATTAGCCTTGAGAATACAATGTTGCAATGGACGGAAGTAAAATGGGTTAGGAGAACAGGGGAAAATATACATTCTTAGCTGAGGTCACAAAAAGGATATGCTTAATACCCCTCAATTCAAGAAACTTTATTAGTTATACATGTTACTGAACTCACAGTGGTCAGGAAACCAAGGAGTAGGATACTCATTGTGTCCCTCTCCCATCATGTTATATCAGGCAAAAGCAGAAAAACAACTTTATTTCTCAGCCTCCATTTTGCTTCTAGGGAAGAAGATTCCTAGGATTCCCTTTTTTCCCTTTCTAAAGCAGACAAGTCTCCTCTTATTAATCCCCAGACTCAAAGACCTGGATCCTCTCCTTCAAATAATTAAGATTCACACCTTGTCCTAACCTAGTAGCTTTTAGGTTTTGGTTTCAGCATCCCATATTCCTTAATTTTTTTTTAATAAGAAAGTTTCCTTTTATGCTTTCTTTAATATGGCTTTTACAACATAATTTTGCTGGTTCTTTTTTTTTTTTAATTAAAAAATGCAATTATTTGTTTACACTGATAGCTCTCATGGTGAAATGTCTGTTATATTTTTATTTGTAAACAATGTAAACAATTTATTTGTAAATAATTTGTAAAAAAAATTAAACAATTAAAATAATTTCTTTGTAAACAATTTTAAACAATTAAAAAATCTGCTATATTTATCCTGTTTCAAGATGAAACCATATTTTTTATTTATTTTTATTTCTCTACTCCTATAATTTCCAACATTTTAAAGATTTAAAAAAAGAATCTATTTAGAAAAACTGTTAAGACAAAAATTGGCCTATCTTTGATATGCTAATATTATTTAAATCAAATTACTAAGGATATACAAAAAAAATAGTTGATATTATTCAGTTATTTCAGTCCTGTCCAATCCTTCATGATCCCAATTAGGGCTTTCTTGGCAAAGATACTAGAGGTGTTTGCCATTCCCTTTTTCAGCCAATTTTATAGATAAAGCAACCAAGACAAACAGGGTAAAGTGGCTTGCCCATAGTTATATGGTTAGGGACTGAGGCCAGATTGGAACTGTCTCCCTGACTCCAGGGCAAATCTATGTCAAGAAGAATTGGATAGGACTGAAATGACTGTCAGAATGATGTAATAGAATTGTGTCCCCCTAATCTTTGGGGGGACTTAAATCTCAGTCCTTCCAGGCTCTGGGAAAATTACCTGGTTCCCACAGAAAACTCCTACCTCCAATTGATCAGGGAATCACTTTGGTCTCAGAAACAATCACCACCATTATTGATTTGGAAATTGGCCCCTAATCGCTCCCTAGCCCCAAATCACAGAAGGCTAAATAAAATTCAAGACTTTGTATCCCAGACTGCTCTATCTTCCTAATTAGGAAAGGGCCCACTGAGAGAAAGAGTTTCTCAGTGAAAATAAACCCATTTTGCCAAATCTCACTTGAAGATTGGGACTGCTGGCCTGGGGATCCCCATCACTGTGAGGATATCCTCACCTCTCAAATCATTTAAAGAACAACAAAAAGAACTTTCTAATTCCAAGTCCAATACTCTATTCACCATGCCACCCACCAGCTGCTACCCACAAATAATAAACTACTGTCATACTGCTAAGACAACAATTTATTGCTTTGCAACAATGTCCTTCAAGACTAGGCAAGGGACAGCTGGGTGACTCAGAGCAGCCCTGGAATCATAAGAACCTGACTTCAAATTCAGCCTCAGATACTTGACGTACTCATTGTTGAACCCTCAGTAAGTCATTTAATCTCAACTGCCTTAAGAAAAAAAACAAAAACAAAAACAAAAAAACTAGTTAAATCAATTAACCTTTTTGGTTTGTTTTCTTTTATATTAAATGAAGAGTCTGAATAAGAGGATACATTCTGTATTAAATGGATGGACATTCTCTAGATACAATATTCACTAGCTACAGAGATATTGTAAAAAAAATAAATAAAATAAGGATTATAAGTAAAGGGGAGAAAATCTTGCTGATGTTGTAAGAAATACCATGTTAGAAAAAATTATTCTAAGGTATCCTTGAACAAAAGCAAAGAATGTGCGTAAATTATAATTTAGCAATTTGATAAAACAATAATTCACATTTAATGTTACTTTAAGGTTTGCCTTTCCTCTTCTTAAGAATAGAGCAAACAAGTGCTGTGATAATCCTTATCAAACTATTCCCTTTCTTGAAAAGATCAGAAAATAAGAAATGACATATCTCTACCATCACAAATAAGTTACAAGAATACTTCACTTACCCCCAAAAGTGTAAGTCTGATCATCATTGAAATAATCTTTGCAGATAAGACAGGCAATCCACAAAATTTTAACACTTCTGTTTTTTTGCAAACAACTTCATGAAATTTTAAACAGACTGTAAAGTAGGGCTCTAACATGTGTACCTGAATCCTATAAAAACAGGAGTTAAAAGGGGAAACTGTTAAGGGAGCATAACAAAGAGACTAATGGAACATTAATTCTCAGGATTCGGATTTCTTTATGGGACAAAAAAAGATAAATTGATAGTCAGACCCAGCAAGTTATTTTATCACATATTTAAATATCTGGGAAAAGGATTCAGCATCCTATAAAGATCTAGATAAGCTAATACAGAAAATTCTTTTATTTTGAAGATATGAAGGGGAGACCCCGAAACTCTGAAAATCCTTAAAGGAGAAAATCTCCTTTAACTCTGTCTCAGTGAGGGACCTCGCCCCAAGGACAAACAGTGGCATTTTTGTTATCTAGATGGGGTTGGCTCAGTCCTGAAACTCAATGAATTCAATTCAAATTCTAGCCCTAGCTGAAACCCAGCCAGGAGTCAGCTTGGGACTCCACCCAAGGGACCCTTTCAGGCAAATCTCTCATTATACAAAGAGTCAAACTAAAATCCTCTTTGCAGAGGTTCCAAACATGCCATGCTATGCTATGTTTGGCATGCCAAGGGCCTCTGCCCACTGGAATATTGTTTCTAGTGCTATCTTTATCCTCTCTTTATCTCTTTACCCTCACCTATTTCCCTAATTAGACTTTAACCTTACTTCCAATTCCCATAATAAACTTCTTTTATCAATCTAGATTTTCGGGTCTATAAATTCCTTTACAGAGAACTTCTTGTGCTGCCAGAGGGGAGTCCCCAAAACTCCCTACCCTAGTGCCGAAACCTACCCTGAACCCGCTATTTAACTCCCTGCCCTCATTTAACTCCCTGACCACTAGAAATCCTAGTTTCATTTGGGTTCCCCAAATCTAAACCTCATCAGATACAAGATTTAATTTTTAAATAGAAAATCTAAGTGTTTCTGAGCTGGGCTGCTTGGTTCATTTTTAGTACACAAGTATTTTGGGGCAGAAATATAAGATTTTATCCTTTATCTTAATAATAGAAAATGATTAATAAATATGGGGACAGAAAGTAGGTTAAGAGAAAGAAACAACAGAGGAAGAGGGACATTTCTATACTTTCATTTTCAGTTCTAAGATTATCTCAAATGTTCAGTCAAGAGAAATCAAAAGAGTTGGCTTAGAACTTTTAGCATTACTTTAAAAAGAGGCAATGTAAAGGTGGTTAAATAGACAGAATACCTAACTGGGAAAATAGAAAGACCTGGATTCAGATTCTGCCTGAAATATGCTGACTATATAACTCTGAGAAAGCTACTTAACCATTCAGATTCTATTTCTTGATTTATAAATTGGGATAATTTATAATTGGGATTATATTATTTATATCATTTATAAATTGGGATAATTTAGGGATAGCACCTACCTCACAGAGTTTTTATAAAAAGAAAATGAGCAAATATATGTAAGTCCTATAGAAATGAGAACTAAAAGTAATAGTAACATGTATTTTCATTAAAAAGTTACCTTTATTTTTAAAAAATAAGTTTTACTGCTGGATTTACACTCCCTTAATCTCTCTCTCTCTCATATATATATATATATATATATATATATATATATATATATATATATATATATATATATATATATATATATATATATATATATATATATATGATCTTCCTTCTCTAACTAGAGCCACTTCCTTAACAAAGAATGTTAATAAAGGAGATAAAACAGTTTGCAAAACTAAACAACATATTACTCACAGTATGGTAGAATATGAAGTGCTCCACATTCATAGCACCTCACCTCTCCAATGAAGAAGAAATGCAGTCTCATGGAGACCCAATTTTGATCTTAATTACATAGCATTCAGCTTCTATTTTTTGTTGCTATTCTTTCCATTTATATTGTTACATCATCATGTTTATTGTATTCCTGCTTTTACTTCATTTTGTTTCAGTTTATTTAAATTTTTCCACTCCCTCCTTCTTTTCTTCACAGCCCTTATTTCTATCTTTTCTTTTTGCCAGACTAGTGCAATATGTGTGAAAGCAAGTCATAGCTATTTGTCCTTCATTCTCAAAGTGAACCAAAAATATCACGAGGGTAATGTCTGGATTTGCAGATGAATTGCATGTGAGTGAAATGAGAAACTGTGGACCTCTCAGAATAATAACCTTGGTAGTATAAACTCAACATTAAAGATCCATTTAATTATGAAGAAGAGCAAAAATTTACTCTTCCACCAGAAAATAGCTGAGGTGATCTCTTTTGACCCTTGTTCAATTGCTAGGGGGAAAAAAAAAACCGACCAATTACTTAATGGCCTGGAAATAATCAAGAGGTCTCCAAACTGACTATCTCTATTTGTTGATTAAGAAAAGCCTCAAGTAAAATAAACCAAATAGTCCTAGTTATTTTAGAAACTTTTAACCCCTCTGGCTTAATTGATTACTTACCTCTAAGTAAATCTCCTTAGATACCTTTAACCCCTCTGGCTTAATTGTTTATTAAACCTTTGAAGAAAAATAGACACCCCCCCCCCATTTTTCTTAATAACATTTCAAAAACATTTATTGCTCAACCAAGACCCTGGTACCATAAAAGCCTATCAGTATTCCAAAGAAGGAATAAAGGTCGAATTTGTCAATAAGGATTAACAAATGGGTGGGCAAATAATTTCTGTAAAATCTTGACTATGTAATTACGTTCCTTACTATTGTAAAAATTGGCTTTTCCTGTTCCAGACTTTCTGGTGAAGGAACTGCTTGCTTCTCGCCACAATCTAAATAAAGAAAATTTTCTTTCTGTACCTGGAGAGGACTTTGAGTAGTCAATTTTGGATTAGGATCTTTGCATCCCACACACATGTAAGCAAGGAAGAGCTATGCAAAGGCATCAGCTTCATTTTCCTCCAAAATCATCAAAGTCCAGTGGCAAGACAAAGATCAAAAGTCTGTTGGTAATGGAAAAGGATGTAGTGGGTGGCCTTGACTTTTCAAAATTAAGGTCTTTCCTAGGTCTTACTGTGTCTGAGACCAGGTCCATTCAATGACTAAAAACTAGGTAAGAATTGAGACAAAAGATGGCTAATTTACCATCACAAAGTTATCAATGTGAGAGAGGAAAACTCTCAAGTTGCTGCCCAGAACAGAAAACAACTGTTATTTATATTCAGTCTAAGCCGAAACAATGAGCCACAGAAGTTTGGTTTGTACTTGAATGATTCACTGGTTATTCAATGAAGGCCAGAGTGATTTGAGTTTAAAGGCACATTCAAGTAGCTACATTTAAAATACAAAGTTTTTTATTTTTAAAGCCTCTCTTTTCAGAGCTATATTACAATAAATAAAAAATGAGGAGCAGTTAGTGGGTGTAGTAGATAGAGCTCTGACCTGAGTTCAAATTTGGCCTCAGATACTTAACACTTCCTAGCAATGTGACTTTGAACAAGTCAATTAACCCCATATGCCTTAGCAAAAAGAAACAAAAAAAAAAAAAAACTGTACAGAACATTTTTGAAAAAATATATCTATAAATACACACATGTAAAGACAATGAAGAACAAGAACAAGAAGTAGAAAGAGCAGTGTTTCTCAACTTGTGCTTGAATTGGCAAATTGGGTCTCTAGAAAGCAGTTACTACTGTTATGCCACAGTTCTCTTTAACTGTCCTGACTCAGTTTCCCTGCACAAGTTTCCCTTGTCTCAGTTTCCTTAACTGTTCTGTCTCAATCTCTTTAGTTATAAATCCCCCTCTGACCCAGTAAGACTGAGGATTGATTATTTGCTCTAAGGTTATAAATTAGCAAGATAAACAAGAGAGTAGACCTCCTGACTCTTTTCTGTCCTCAAGAATTTACAATATTCCTCTAAAATATTCCAAGATACCTCACTGATATCTTTACTTCTTTGTATTCAGACATCCTGTCTCTGGGTTTTCTAGGATTTATGGCCTCCCTATTCTGATAGAGGTTTTCCCTCGCTTCTTACCCCTTCTTTTGTTTAGAGAAAAGGTATTTAAGAAATTGGGGTTCCTCCATTCATTGCTGGAGGCTGGTGGCTAAATGCTGGATGCTGGATTCTTTGGGATGACAGTCTCCTCCAGCCCTGGGACCAACATGGATTCCTTGGTCCCAGTATATCTTTATCTCTGTCTGACTGGATAATTTGACATGAGAGTCCTGTCCAGTCAATCTTACTCTCCCATTAATAAAATATTAAAAACTCTCTAATCTCTCTCTGCCTCAGTTTCTCTGGCATTACATTTTGGAGGTCCCACCGAGATAATAGAAATTGAGAACTGCATTAGAGATTAGAGACCTCTCGGTCTCCACCTAGGCTTGAGGAGGCTCAGGATTTTAGTCTATTCCTTAGGAAAAGATCAGCACTCTGGATGGAAAAGGAAGCAGTTTTTCAGCCTCAGTCTGGTCTACAGTGGACAACGAAATCAATTCGGCATTTGGGAGATTAAGTCTGTCGGGGTACCTTTTGGGGTACTATCTGGTTCTGGTTCTGATTATTCTGGTTCTGGTCTGGTCCATTGCTAGCAACCAGTAGTCTCAGAATAAATACCAACGGTTTTAAAAGTTCTGAGACAGGTATTTTTTGGGACGCTGGAAAATATCCTCTGGGTATGTGTTATATGTTTGTTCAATGTTGGAACTGTGTAAGTCTATGTGATGTGTGTTCTATGTTCTGTGTGATTTGTCTGTCTGTTTTGTTGGTTAAAAAAATTTTAAGAACAACGTTGCAACTGTGCTTAGTAAAAGGGAGCTCCAAGTGTGTCTGTGTGTGTCTGTGTTAAAAGTTAGCAAGCTTGTAAGAGTTAAGAATTCAGCCTCTGTGTTGCAAGCTTAGAAAATATCAAGAAGTTTGAAAAATCTTTCTCCTTCTGTCTCTGGCTGACTGCAGCAGCCTGTGAGAAAAGGGGAGAAAAAGGAGAGAAAGGAAGAAAAAAAAAAAAGAAATGAATTAAAAAAATAGATTGAAAGGGATTTGAAAGTTTGGAAAGTTCATATACAGCAGTATGCTGACATTTAAAGAAAAGAAGCTTGAATGGAATAGCTAGGCATTCTCTGTGAAGGCAGAGAAAAGCACTAAACAGGCTTGGAAGTTCACAGAAGCCCCTTGGGATTCTGGAAGGGAAAAAGGGAATTCAAGGTGAAACAAATTTCTCTCTGGGGGTGGAGATCCTGGAAACAGCCCCTAGTCTGTTTGCTAATTTAAGAGCTTTGTTAAGTTTTAAGAACAATGACTAAGGAAAATTTGCTTGTGATTTTAAACTTTTTAAAGGAAAAACCTACTAGAGTAAAGAGCAATAAAATTCAAGCTTAGCCTGGCCTGGGCAATAAAAAGCTCTGGAGATAAGATGCTAATAGCTGTTAGAAGAAATGTGGTGGAAAAGAAAAGAAAAAAAAAACTTTTAAAAACAGCTGTATTTAATTTGATTCAGTTTGTTACCTTCTGAAATATATTGAGTTACTTGTTAACTTAAGTTATACTTTAAATCCAGCTCTGCTGGACATGTGTGGGTTTTGTGGAGGTTTGGGCTATTCACTATAGTGTGAATCTTACAGGTTTTTGAAGGGAAAAGGAAAGAGGAATGCAGGTGATTTAGGAAGGACTGATTTGTAGGGGAAATTAGAAGTTTGCATGGTTTTAGGAAGGTGAAAGACTTTTGGGAGTAGGTGAAAGGTGGGGGAGGGAGCCACCCACCCCCACTGTCTTCTGTTACTTTACCAAAGGAGCATCTGATAGAAAAGTTCTTTAAGGAGATTGTTCAAGTATTTAGCCAGGGAGAAAGAGAAAGTTGGAAATGGGTAGATTTGGGAAGAAAGTAAATAAACTGAAGGGCTAAATCTTGAAAAGGATCCCCATGTAGGAAATTGAGTGGGGAACCTGAGGGAAGTTTTTTTTTTTTAGGGAGCAGGAGTCGGGGAAGAGTGGCCACATGGAATTCTCTCCTCCCCTCGCCCCTCTAAGTATGTTCCTGCCGTTTTTTTCTTGTCTGATTATGGCCAGTGCAGCAAACTGTGATTTTTAAGGACATGCTTACTTTTAGGTTAATTGATTGAATATTTGTTTCTTGATACATAAATGTTTTTCTTGGTTGAGGAATATGATCATAAATGTGATCCATACTTTGGTAGGAAGATTTCTAAAAGTTTAATTGCTATTAAAAAAAAAAAAAAAAAAAACTTGGATTCTTTTATGTGGAATTGGGTCTTTTGTATAAGTTTAAATTGATTGTATTGGGCCATCCTGAGATTATTTAAAGGGCCTCTGAACATAATAGTTTTTAATTTGTCCTTTTAAAAATGTTTCTGTTATGGACAATATGCAATTTGGGATGTTTTTCTATGTACTGGGTATTTTAAAAGCAAAATGATTTGTATGTATAATGTTCACTTATGTAACATCTACCTAGATATGATAATTGTTCTAAGTTGTGAACTTAATGAGGCAAAATTTCTTTCTGTTATTACTATAAGGTTATGATAATAATTGTTTAAGAGTTATCAGAAATTTGATTAATGGCATCTGTTATTGGAGGTAAAACTTCTTGGGCTTATAATTAATTAGTTAATGCTATTTGGGAGTTTTAAAGCTCCACCTTCTGACAGTTACTGAGACGACTGACTGGAATAAAAAAGGGTATTTTATTCTTATTAGGCTATTTTATTCTGTATATGCTGAAGGTTGGATTTTAACTGCTTATGTTATATTATAATTATGTTCTTGCATTTTTCCTTCTGTAACTGATCTCTATAATCAGAGCAATGGTCAATAGAATTGTTAATGCAATTCAATTATGTCATGCCTTGCTATTTTCAGTCTGGTTATATGTAATCATTGTATCCTAAATGCTTGGGCAACTAAATATTTCGCCTGGTTATCTGTTACTGGATATTTGTGTTTTGTTTCCTTAAGGTTTCTACATGATAAGAGGACAATTAACAGGGATCTGTGAGACCTCACTGCTGTTACACCTTGGGACTGCACCCATTTGCCTGGCCTATAAAGCAAACTCATCTCTTCACATAGGAAACTGCTGGCCAATCCATTTTGGCCTCCTCATATTTTGCAGCAGTCTGATGAACTGAGTCTTTCTATCTGAGACTGATCTAATCTTTATTTGTTAGATTTGTGTTTTTTTTGTTCTAGATTTTGGTCAAATTACAGATATTGGCTTGCTTCTGGAACCTGGATCAGCTTTGATCAGCTTTGATTGTCACCACGGCACATATCCATTCTGCAAGGAATGAGAGCCTCCTATCACTTCACAGCCTGAAGCAGCAGTTTGTACATGAGACCATGGACTGGATCCTGCATCTAGTGTACATTGGACTGATATAAGGGACTTTGGGAATGGTTGATGACTGACTGTTAAACCTTGCCTGGATTATCTATTACTGTGTGTTTAAGATTTGGGATGGGGATTTGTTAAAAGCTCTGTGATTATTGCTGTTATGTTTGAGGGATTTTTAGGATATGCTACTGTACTAGTCTGTTATGTATAGGGATTTTGAGTCACTCTTGGGATTTATATGGGGAATGGTCATTTCATAATTCCTTTCTGTGAGAAAAAAAAGGGAGGAGGAAGAGATAGAACATTGGGGAAACTGGTTTATTTTTTTCAAAATACTCGAAAGAATGGGAACCCCTTAACTCCTATTCACCCCCTATTTCACTAGTTCAGATTGAATTTGGATGCTTTAGTTTTAGAATCCCTTATTTTGTTAAAATTGCCCTGGCAGATTCAGTTTTTGGGATTGTTATTTTTTTAAGAAAAGTTTTAGAAATCAGACACCTGTCCTGGGACTGGCAGTCTCTCTGATATGTTTTTCCATTCCTGTAACCCATTCATTAAGTATTTCAGCATTTCAAAGGACCTTGAAGTTTGGCATGAGGCATCTAAAAATTTGGAGTTTGCCTGCCTCGATGGTCTCTCTACAATCAGATCCTTTCTACAGCCCTGTCTGTTTCTCTGGGCGGGGACAGGTGAAGCTACTCAACCTCTTACCCTTCTCCCCTAGAGAGATCTGCCCCTCTGAATGGGCTTGAGCCTTTGGCCCTGCTGCTCTGTAAGCAGAGACTGAGTTAAGTGCACAAATGACCACAGACCTAACTGTCCATCTCAAACTGGATTCTCTGGCTGAGATGGTACTCCAGAACGGTAGAGGACCTGACATGCTTGCAACAAGAAGCCTTTGTACAGCTGTTAACTCTGGGTTATCAGGGAGAGACTTGCTCTTGCCATATGAGTCCTTATATTTTTCTAGTTTTATCTTTGCTCGTTTGCTTTACATAGGGTGGGTCAAACACCTCCTGGGTACCTAGACGAAGGTGCTAAGATTCAAATGTTTGAATATTTAGGAGAGAGTGTGGAATGTTATGCCACAGTTCTCTTAAACTGTCCTGACTCAGTTTCCCTGCACAAGTTTCCCTTGTCTCAGTTTCCTTAACTGTTCTATCTTAATCTCTTTAGTTGTAAATTCCCCTGACCCAGTAACACTAAGGATTATTTGCTCTAGGGTTATAAATTAGCAAAATAAACAAGAGAGTAGACCTCCTGACTCTTTTCTGTCCTCAAAAATTTATAATATCCCTCTAAAATATTCCAAGATACCTCACTGATATCTTTACTTCTTTGTATTCAGACATCCTGTCTTTGGGTTTTCTAGGATTTATGGCCTCCCTATCCTGATAAAGGTTTTCCCTCACTTCTCATCCCTTCCTTTGTTTAGAGAAAAGGTATTTAAGAAGTTGGGGTTCCTTCATTCATTGCTGGAGGCTGGCGGCTGTATGCTAGACACTAGATTCCTTGGGATGACAGTCTCCTCCAGCCCTGGGACCAATATGGATTCCTTGGTCCCAGTATATCTTTATCTCTGTCTCACTGGATAATTTGAGACGAGAGTCCTGTCCAGTCAATTTTACTCTCCCATTAACAAAATATTAAAAACTCTCTAATCTCTCTCCTGCCTCAGTTTTTCCGGCATTACACTACTACTTTCAGATAACATGGTGAAGACAGTCAATATAAAATATTCTTCTAAAAACCCAGTTCATTCTTCCCACAACTATACATAACATCCATGGGAGAAGTAAGCTCAAATCTACAACATAATAGTAGTGATATAAATTGAGATCTTTTGGGGAGAAATGTTGGAGAGGCCCTGATGTGAATTATGTCCCCCTTAAACTGTGGGAGAAAGGTGATTTGAGGTCTCAAACTCTCTATAGGAGGAACACACCCATCTGTCCATAAGGGAAACTCCAAGATAAATAATCTCATTCAATTGTGAGTTGAATTAAATTGAATTAAAAATCAGTCTCTCAGATTCATCAGGTGATAGGCCCCCAGCTCAGGACCAAAGATCAAAGCAGCCCAAATATATCTAGCACTATATGCCCAGAAGTCTTTGAAGAAGTCTTAACAGGATTTTGGCCGCTAAGAAGCGTACTGTTTTCTTAACTATCTTTACTATTTTGTAACCAGGATCTATTTGTCTTTCTAGTCTTGGCCCACTGATGAAGATATTTTCTTTTCAGTGTAAACGCACCTTTGCTAATTCCCAAACAGAACCCTGCCCACTAAGAAAGCTGTCTTTTTATCAAGCTAAATTCTTAAGTGTAAATAAATTCCCTTTGCCACACAGATATCAGGTTTGTGAATTCTTTTGCAAGGAATTGCGATATGGACCAGAGGGGATCTCTTATCCTCAATTCTCACACCTCCTCGGTAATGGGGCATAAATCTAAGAAATAAATTTCACAACACATACTCTGGAAATCTATTCAAATTTAGAAATTTCATTCAAAATGCTTGCTGCTATTATTAGTCCTTTGTTCTCAAAAAGGACCAATGACAACACAAAGAGGATATCTTGACTTGAGTCTGAATTGGACATGAGGCAGAGATGAGCCAGAGATGCTTAAAATCATCAGCCTAATCCTCTTCTCCAAAGACATTTAAGTCCTAAGTCCTAAGAAAAAAAATCAAGAAGCTGGGAATGATCCAGAATACCATAATATTGGAGATTAAAGATATAATACAATCCCCAGTTCTTTGTTAATCAGTTTTATCCTTAAAAAATAAAAACTTCCATGTAATATGCTTTGTTTAGGCTCTTTGATAAAAATAAGAAATAAAACCAACAGAATACGACTAATAACATTAATAGGTTGTTTTGGTACTAAAGCCAAATTAGGGAGTAAGATTATATTTTGGAAAATAAAAGATTAATACTGGGACAAATTAAAGATATACAGGCTCGCCAGAAACCTTTGGAATCATCAGAGTAAAAGAAAAGGAATAAATTTTTAAATGGCTCATTAAATAGAGTAAGGAACTTCAGAGTCAGGAAGACCTAAGTTCAAATCTTTCCTCGGAAACTTATTAGCCATGAGAGCCTGGACAAATCACTTAACCTTTCTATGCCTCGGTTTCTTCCTGTCAAATGGATAATAATAGTAATTACCCCCAAAAAATTGTTATAAAAATCAAACATTTATTAACATACAAAATTATGTTTTGCAAACCATAAAATACTACATAAATGTTAGTTATTATTATTATAGCTAATACTGACTGCTTCTTTACTTACTTGTCCTGGTTTGCATTCAGGAGGTTCAAGAGCTTTTTGAAGAGATTCTCTAACTCCTGTGGTGATGATGGAAAAAAATAAAGAAAAACATGATAAAAATATGCTTAGATTAGTTGCTTTATGGAAATTTAACTTGAAAAACATCAACTATCATGAAAAATATTGAGGATCTTTATACATACAAGTTTAAAAAGAATTCTGAATTACTAACATTATCTCTATTAAAGAAGAAAATTTAAATTTTGGTTTTATTTTCTCAATGCTCTTAATTGAAAATGGATTATTATGAATTACATAAATTTCCATAATAAAATTACCTCTGTAACCCTAAGTAAGTCAATTTAATCATTCTGGATTTCAGTTTTCTTACCTCTAAAATGAGGTCAGACCAAAATACCCCTGAGTAAATCTCATAATTCTAAATGTACTGTTATTTACTAAGACAATATCAAACCAATTCAAATTACAAACCTCATGAAATGTATAAGAAATGTTGATTTCCTCAAGCCGATAGTAAATTCCTTGTAGACAGTCCAATATGCTGGCAGGAAAATTAGTTAAGTATTCCACTGAATTATCCAAATAGTCAACCAAGCAACTTAGAGGTATCAAGCAGAACCAAGACCGAAATAAGTTTTGATCTACTGCCAGCAAATATTTTTTTTCTTTCATGTGTTCAAGTAGTTTTTTCCTATACAAGTGAAAACAGAATAGACTTTAAGATAATATTGCAAACACTCTTTGTTATCTGTCTCCCAAAACTCATTTGTCTTTTTAATGTCTCTTTGGCACAGGCTATCATGACTTTTCTAGACACTCAGGTTATCAAATTTGGGGCCATTTTCAACACTTTCCTCTGCTTTACCAATTTCTCCTCTCTGACTCATCTATCTAATCAGAATGCCAAGTTTGGGAATTTCTACTTCCACAAAATCTCTGATAAAGAGTTCCCTTCTCTATCTTTCTATGGCTATTATTCCTACCACCTCTCAACTGAATAGTTTCTTAAATGATTTCCTTGAATCTAATCTTTCTTCTCTCTTACTTATGCTCCACACAGCTACTCAAATTGTATCTAATCATATCACTCTACTGCTCAAGACCTACAAACGTTCCTTATTGTCTGTAGGACCAATTATAAACAACTCTGACTTTTAAAGTCCTTTACAACCTGGCCCTGACCTACCTTTCCTGTCTCATTACATAATTTGCCTTCTCTGATTCCACAGTCCAATCAAACTGTCCTTTTTGTTTCTTTGTTCCTAACACAAAAAACTCCATCTTCCTCATTCATGCCCTTACAGCTGGATTGCAATATACTACTTTCTAAATTCTACTTCATAGAATTCTCAGGATCCTTCAAAACTCAGTTCACTCATCTCTTACTCTATACAAGTTTTAAGTTCTTATATATTCTCCACATTGCTCCTTGAAAGGAGAAATTATTTATATTTTTATATTTATCTTTGGATCCTCAATTCCTTAACAAAGTCCTTGGCATATTATATAGACATAATAAAAACTTTTGATATGTGAAATTAGCAAAATAATGTATTTAAGTGCTTTAAAATCAAAGCATTTTATCCAGCAAGAAGACATATAGAAAAAAATTAAAAGGGGAGTCAACTAAACAACAAAATTTGAAAGGGAATAAAAAAATTAAAAGGTCAAAAAACTCACAAAGAAGAGAACTGAACACTAAAGTATCTCAGAAAAAAAAAAGATTCAACTCAGCTTAGTGAAGAAACTTCAAAATATTTTTGATTTTAAAGATGAGGAAATAGGCAAAGAGGATAAATTAATTACTAGGATCACAAAGTTATTTCTATTAAGGATTAACAAAAGGAAAAATAAGAAACAGCAGGAAGTAACTTGGGAATATAAGATACTAGGGAAGAAAAACAAGAACAATCCAATAACATTTAAAGGAACATCGGTACAGGAACTGTAAAGAACTCCCAGGAAGCTGGAAATTTCAATAACTGGGATGTTCCTCTCCTCCTCAGATTAATCAAGAGTGCATTTAAGTTTGAAACCATGAGAAAACATGAGGCCCTGGCACAATTACTGGGGCATTGTGAACTTTAAATAAGATTGAATCCCTAAAATTAACAATATGCTTCAGAGAGTTAAATCATAGAAAACAGAAATCACGGTTGGTTGCAGGACAATGTTTTTCAAAGTAACACTGTGTTAAGATATATAAACAACATGATTTCTCTCAATAAATGGCTCTGTTGCATTATCAGCAACTCGGTTTCCATATTTTTAATTGCCACTAGCCCATTTGTTGTGCTGGCCGCAATAAGGAAGAGAGATCTTTGTCAGTATAACAGTAAGAGTTAATACAATCTAAAACAGTTATTAGTACAATATAAATAACTGTAATAAACAAATAATTGAAGGGGATTGGTCTAGACAATCTCTAAAATTCCTTCTAGTTCTTTATGATCCAACAAAAAAGTCCTGAAAATATTTGCTATACCTCTAGTATATTTATACATTAATTAAAAATTTCCTGGGAAAGGCTATTCATAAATTTCAGTTGTGATCCAAGATTAAAAGGAAATTAATGAAAGAAGGAAAAATTTTAGTTAAATAATTTAAGCATGTTTTTCAGATCCATAAATTAAACACAACAAATCTATTAATGATTCATTATACAACCAGAATTCAATGAGAACTAAATTTTTTTTTGAAATTTTTAGGGAGAGAGTAGAAACAGTAAAAATGGACATAGATAAAAGAGATAAACTATATTTAAAGGCACTATATGCAATGAAATAATATCAATACTTACTACAAATGAAATGAAGACAAATCTAAGATCCCAAAGTGGGAGTTCAGAGATGTGGAAATAATGTATAACGGCAAACTTTTTCAGTACATTCATTGACTTGGCTAAGCTTTTGCTCTTTTTCCAAAAAAGTAATTTGCTTTAAAAATTAACTCTTTATTATAATAAATGACTCTCAACAAGGAAGGAAAAGAAAAGATATAGAGGAATCTAGGCAATGAATAAATACAAAAATTTATTAAAAGTGAACTATAAAATTTTAAATGGTTAAAAAAAAAGCAATTAACAACTTAAAGAAAAAAAAGAAAGCAAAGGTGTCTTTTTAAAAGTACAATGCTAGCACCCTTTGACCATGGAACTTACTAGGTACACATTTCAAAGAGGTTAAAAAAAAAAAAAAAAAAGGAAAAGGACTCACACATGCAAAAATATTTATAGCCGCTCTTTTAGTGGTGACAAAAAATTGAGAATTGAGGGAATACCAATCAACTAGGGAATAGCCGAACAAATTGTATAATGGAATTATAATGGAAAATTGTGCTATAAGAAATGATGAGCAGAATAATCTCAGAAAAACCTGGACTTTAACATGAACTGATGCAAAATGATGTGAGCAGAACCAGTAGAACATTGTACATAATAAGTGCTACTATATGATAATAAACTGTAAATAACTTAGCTATTCTCAGAAATATGATTCAAGACCATTCTGAAGGACTTACGATAGAAAATGCTGTGCATCTCCAATGAAAAACTGGAAGTCTGAATGCAGATGAAAGATACTTTTTCTTTACTTCAAAAAAATGGGGTTTTTTGTCTGTGTTTTCTTTCACAGCATGACTTACAGGGAAATATATTTTGCATCAATACTCATGTATAAACTATGTCAAATCATTTATCTCCTCAATGAAGAAGAGGGCAAAAGGAGAGAGAGAATTTAGAACTCAAAATTTGAGAAAATAATGTTTAAATTGTTTTAACATATAATTGGGAAAAACAAAATATTAAACTAAAAAACAAAATAGCAAAGAAAAATGAAATAAAAAAAAACAAATTATAATAATAGGGCTCAAGGAAAAAGAAAGAGAAAATTAATTTAGCATCTACAAATTCATATCACAATTAAGTGTTGAATTCTGACAGACATGAAGAGAATTTCATTGACCACTGTTTCTTCCTTGCCATCACTGGAAAATAAAAAACAAAACACCCAAATCCCAAATGCTGTTTTTAATACATCATCAGTGGAGTGATGTCTAAATTATTTAAATTCTTCTTTGGACTATTATCATGATCACAAGATCATAAGAACAAGACAGAAAAATAATAAAGAAACTGCAAGCTTCAGTTATGTATCTTAATTTTTTAGATGAATGTATTTTTGAAACTATAAAGATATATTTGCATAAGGGGCAGCTAAGATGGCACAGTGGGTAGAGCACTGACCCTGAAGTCCAGAGGACCTGAGTTCAAATCTGGCCTCAGACACAAACACCTAGCTGTGGTCTGACCTCTGTACATATATATACATATTTAAGGCAATATGGCATAGTGAATAGATAACTAGCCTTGGAGCCAGAAAGACTTTCAAGTCCAGCTTCCAACAATACAGTTAATACAGTTGTATGACTTGGCTAAGTTATTAAGCTCATAATACTGTAGGTAACTCTGTGAGACTATCAGTTGCAGAGAAAGTTCATTGATAGTATTTCCTCACCTGAGAAGTACCCTATGTCAATAAAATTACAGGTCTAATCCCTACACCATGTATATATTAAAGTTAACAAGATAATAGCAAATACTTGTATTACAAATAAATTATTAGTACATGCCAAAATGAAAAGTTAATTGTATTAAATAAGCATAGATACTTGTGCTATATTATCTTGAGCTATCAATGGAGCACAGATCATACTTTGAAAACCACATTCTAGAAAACATTTACATATAACTTACGCTTTATATAATCCTGGCATCTTCTGAAACTGAGAGAAGGGGAGGCTCTCAAGACCAGCCCAAGTGCTCTGAGGCTGGATTCGGATATCCTTTCGTCGATCAACAAATTCCACAAAATGGTGCAACACAGGGAGAATCCACACCCAATAGAAAATTTCTTTTTCAATACACTTTTGGCACATATTTATGAGGTGTTTTTTCAAGCTAATAAGGAAAAAAGCATCCCAGAGTAAATAAAAGTAGCAAAAAAAACCCAGTTATATTCAACACTTTTTCCTCAAAAAAGAATTGTTACTTAGTTCCACAGATTGAAAAACTGAATAAACATCAGGGATCATCTAGTACAACCCCTTTATTTAAAAGTCAGAAAGCAGATTAAATCTTGTGATTTAACCAAAGTCAATAATCTAAAGCATAAATGTATATTCTGTTTAGATGCACAGTGCAAACCAGATTACTAAGAATTTCTTTTTTCATAGCTTTATCATCAGTACTTGTATCTAGTTAATTAAGTCAAATAGTTCCCAAAACTTTTTTTGTTTGCAACAGTTGTCTTTGCCATTAGGAATTACAGCATATTAAATATGTAATCTGACCAAACTCCAAGCCAGTTAGAAGTCATGAAGGTTGCCTTTAAATAAAAACCTCTGAATTATTTGCAATTTCAAGAAGTTTCAAGCTTAGTAAGTATATAAGGGAAAAAAAAGTCTACTAAGCAAATGATATACTATATGCACTAGGTAAGATTTATATTAAGCAAACTTTAAAAATTATAAAACTGCAATAATTTATTTTATAGATTTGTTGTAAAAGAAGAAGGGAAGCTTTTACATCTCTTAAATATGAGTTATCAAAACCATTTTCAGCTTTACAGCAGACTATAGCATGTAGAAAGGCTAAAGTATATGTGTAAAAATATTTTATCTAACATTGGCAAGACTCCACTCAATAGATAGTAAATCATTCTGGATTCCTCTCATCTACCAAATGACCCAATAAATTTTTTTCTAAAGCTATTTTGGATTTTGGTATCTTTACAGTTAGTGAAAACAAAAATGTCATTGGTTTCCCATACAAGTTCACAGACCCTATGTTGAGAAGTCCTGTTCAGGTATTTCCAACCTATTATATCCTTTTGGTTTTTATCTCTTTGGTTTAAGTAAAAAATAAACTACCACAGGTTTCAAAGTAAACTCTTAGCATAAGAGTAGAAAATTTAATATGTCAAAATCTCTGACATTCTAGTTGCCTGTAGAAACTCTATATAAGAAACCAATAAGTATACTGGTATGTGCACTATTTTCCAAATATACTCTTGTTTAACTAGGCTTTCTAAATCTGCCTACACAGGTAAACTAGAACTGCTGGCTTTGGCTAACAATGTTTCTTGCAGAAGGCTATGCTTCATTCCCCATAAAATCAAGTATACTTTCAAAAAAATGCTATAAAGAGGGCAAGCTATCTATTAAGAATCAAATCTGTATCACTGAAAAAGGAAAGGTGGACTAAAGGAATAATAAATCTTCATTTCAAGAGAAAAGGTACTTCTGGCAAAGCTTTTCAGACAGATGACCATTCACACAAAGCTCACATACATGTACATATCACATACTTCAGATTTGCTTCTGGAACGTCCTTTAGTTCTTGGCAAAGATCAGTTCTTGAACTCGAGTCCAAACAAAGAAGTTTACAAAGTGAGATGAGGTCTTCTTCTGAGGCAGGAAAAGTATAGATTTCAGCTAACATGAGGATAATTACTCCCATCTTCAATTTATTTTTCAATGGCCAAAAAGAATCATCACTGTTCTTGCCCAAAAATGACGATTTCAGGTTGTCCCACAATTCCTGCTTCATCTAATTCCATTAAAGGAAAGATAACAAGAATATTAATCAGTACTTTCCTTTGAAGTTAATTGCATTGCAGTGCTTCTTGAGTAAGATGAAAACCCCAAGTTCACTTTTGCAGTTAGATGAATAACAGATCCTTTAAAACATGCCATCTAGCATCTAGATGGCACAATGGATAGAGTACCAGTCCTGAAATCAGGAGGACCTGAGTTCAAATATGGATTCAGGCACTTTCCATTTCCTAACTGTGTCTTGGGCAAGTCACTTAACCCCAATTGTCTCAGCAAAAAATAAATAAATGGAAAAAAAGAAAGCATGCCATTTCCAGGGATGGTACACCTACTTAACACTGCCCTTCTCTTCCCCTTTCTTTATACTCTCCTTCCCCACAAACTAATCATCCTTAAGCCTCAGGGATAGCAGGAGCAGAAATGGTAGCCCTTGTAATAATAGAAGCTATTAAGCAACCACAGAGGAGGATAATCAGATAATTACTCCACATATCAAGTAGTGATGCCTCATTCTGGTACCAAATTCTGATACCTTTTTATGGATTCTACTCGCCTACTAAGAAGGGATACAACACAGAGACCAAGTCATGTTCTATCTAGATAAAGTGACGCCAGAGTTAAGTTGACCTAGACAGGGCTCAAATCAATCTGCTGCAAGGTCATGGGTCATAAAACTTATGATCTGAAAGAAATTTTAGAGATCACGTAATCTAACTTAATAAGGAAGAAACTAAGGCTCAGAGACTGATTTGTTCAAAGTCAAAAATGTAGCATAAGTGCAAAGCTTGGCATACTTGGTATATTCATTATTGAACATTAAGAGGTGAGCAACAGAAAGAACAATTTCATCTTTATTACATGCTAAAAGTGGTGAACTATGAATGACATTTAGGGTAACTCTAATTAAAAAAAATGTTCAAGATTAGTCTGAATAATCTATCCCTCAACCATTTTTGAAAAAAAAAGAATCCCACTGAAATAAAAACAAAATTGAAAGAAATAGGGGTCCTAGTTTCTACTCTGTGACTTATACTGTCATGTAGAAAGATGGAGATGAGAAAGAAAGATGGAGATGTTCCCAAAGGAACACATACATACAAAGGAACATAAGTAGAAAATTGTGCCAGCTAGATCTCTCCCCATTGTCCTAGAGATGTGTTTTAGAAAAATGATTTAGTGTTTTAGGTATTGATTGGATTGAAAGTTCCTTATGGGCAGAAACTGTATTTTTCTTCTTTCCAGCCTCACAAACTAGCACAGTTCATAAATAAATAGCAATTGAATTCAACTTGGGGTCTTTTTTAATCTCCTCCCTTTTCTCGAAAGCATCAATAGGCTATGTAAGTTTCACTTCTTTCCTGAGGTGTTATTATAGTAAAGATGGCCCTCAGGTCTGAGCACTGGCATAAAAAAAAAAAGAAGAAGAAAATTTGAAATGTCCCAATAGTATAGTAGAAATTATATATCATGGCTCAAAGTAATCTATATATTCAGTGGTAGGCTTTCCTTAACCTCCTCTTTTGCCTTATAAAATCTGACAATCCTAAATTTACAGAACAATACCTGATACACAAAAAGTTGTTAGCAGGAGGTTAGAAATTCAGAACCCATTTTTGCTTAATATTATATATAATGATTAGTTTTTTCAAGCTAGCCTGCAAAAATCTAATAAATGCCCCTGAATAAATTATTATATTAATTAACATAGTATAACATATATATAACCACTATGTTAAAATTTTGAATGAAAAATATATTTTTATCCACCACTGGGAATACTCCATCCAATCAAGCGTTCATCTTACTCTTCACTACAGTTGGTGGGTGGCTCCCATGGCTTGGGGAAGAAGTTGAGAGGAATAAGGATAGTGAGGAGGCGAAACTTATGACCAATGCTCCTACCAGTGCCCTTGGGAGTGAGCAAGACATATGTTCATTCTGGCTCCCTGGTTACTCTTTGATCCTGAAATTGGAGTCAGAAAATTCTGGGGGCCCAATGCTAGTTTTGCTATTTGCCACCTTTGTGACCTTGGGAAAGTGCTTCCCTATTCTCTATTTCAGTTCTCAGAAATAGACAATAAAAGCTCTATTAGATTAGTGAAAAGTCCACTTCAGCACTAACAATACTCCTGTCTCAGTACTGTAATGGGCCCCACAAAATGCCTTGCCAATTTTCCTTTTTCTCTATTACCATCACCTTTTGTGTCATACTAGATTTTCTTTCTTGCCTTTATTGGAGAGAAGGCAGCCTAAGAACTTTTCTGCTTCCTTTCTGCCCCTAGAAAATGTGTGTGACTATAAGGTTTTCACTGTAAGTGATAACTAGGAAAAGAGACAGGAAATAAAATGTTTCTTACACTTGATCTGACCCTGAATGCTAGGTAATCTTTATCCAACCACAACCTTTAGAATCTGTAAGGAAAGACAAAATTCACCTATAATGATAATGTTCCACATATTAGGCAAACAAAAGTCCAAAATAAAACTAAAACACATCTCAGATTCAATGTGCTTGTCATTCAAGGCACAGATTAAACCATCATTGTAATAACAAAAAGAAAAGCTATACAGGGTTCTCTTCACATTGCTGATAATCTTGTCTGAGCCCAGTTGGCCCTGGAAAAGGCAAGAAGCAGAAACCAAAGCTGAGGATGGGGAAGGAGGTATCCTATGGTCTATTTCAAGCAGGGCATGTGAAAGAGGCAAAAAAAGAATGAAATATCAGGTGGTGGCACTAGGAGGGAAATGGCACTCCTCTGGGTGGTGTAATGCATTTTATCTACATGTGAAGACTGATTCACTAAGAATAAAGCTTATACTTTTAATCTAGAAATTGAAATTTTACATAACTGAATACCTCTTTTTCTCCATAGCCTAAAGATGTCCACTTCTTTGCTTGGTCTTCATAAACCATTGGTTGCTTGACCACAAAATAAAACTGAGAAAACTGGCTGAAAAAACTATTTAAATTAATGGTGTTCCAGGAGCTGAGGATACTGAAGATATTCTCCAGCATAATTTTGGCTGCAATGAACTTTCCTTTTACCACTTTTGTTGTGTTGTCATCTGTGAAAAAATCCTTCATCTTCGCCAACAGGCTCTTATGGGGCTTCATACAAATTATATCATCATATTGATGCCATTCTGCAAGTTAAAAAAAAAAAAAAAGAATAGTGATAAATGTACATAATTCAGAGCAATTTGACCAGATGTTGAGGACTGGATAAGAATCCCATGACTTTAGGGTTGTCAGGAATCTTTAAAAATCTTATTTTATTTATATATATATTTGAAACTTTTTTATAAACAATTTAAACTTGAAACTGTCCCATCAAATTCATAGAACATAGGATTATAGAACACATAAAGTATTATAGAACATACGAAGTCTGAATAACCCATGCTTGCAAATATATTGGTCAATTCTCAAAAAAAAGAACTAGATAATCACTTTCACATTAATGTCTTGCAAACACAAGATTACAGTGAATTTAAGTCAGGAAGACTTAGTCACATAAACAACAGTAGCACTCTATGATTATCAATTATAGAGAAAGTGAGATTGGACCTTCTTTAACTGAACTTTCTATATACAAAGTACTCACAAATCCAATAAAAAAACACACATACACTCCCTGAGATGACTTTTGTTCCTTCTTCACATCAGAGAAAAGACTTTTTTTTTTCCTTTCTCTTACTGTTTACCCCATTCCAGAAGAAAATGTTAATCTCTGCTAAAGATAAATAATAAACATATATATACTGTGAACTTAAGTAGATTTGGATTCTCATAACAATCAGTCAAAATTGATATAGCACTTTAAAGCTTGCAAAATGTTTTGGCATTATTTGATCCTCATATATAAGCAGACTAAACCACATTGAGAGTAAAAGAGTACTGACAAACATTAATTCAAACATTAGAAAAATGAACCTGATGGTTTTCATGGTCTTTAATGGAGATTTTATTTCTTTCTTTTTTTTTTTTAGCTGCTTTCTCCTCCTAAACACCCTACTTCAAACCTCATAAAGAAAGAAGCAATGAAAAAAAAAAAAATGTGTGACCTAAAAAAGCAAGGGAAGCTGTCTAATAAATATAACGATATTACAAGGATAAATGTTCTAGAGGGGCATAATCTGAGGCAGCAGAATGTTCCCTCACAAGACCATTACCAACAGCTTAAATAATCACCAGTCATATTGCCAAGATGTATACAGGTTTGTCTCTTGTTCTGTACCAAGGCAATTAATAAATCAACCCTAGAACAATAACTAAAGTCATCTGCTTAGGAAATGGCATTTACTAGGGGCATAAAAGCTATCTCTAAGTTTTTTAAATAATGATTGCTCTGAGATGTCTTAGGCCTAAAAAAATTTTAAAAGGAGGCAAAGGGAGTGGGCAGCTCATTCACTCTAGCTCTGAGACATTCTCAACAAAGAAAGCTATGCAAATAACTAGCAGTGAAAATGACAAGCATATAAGACAGCCCTTGATTCTAAGAAGCTAATTTTAGAGAAAGATGAAAAGGAGACAGAGTGAATAAACTGATAGGAAAGAAGGGAAAGAAAAGGAGAGAGGAGTGTAGAAAGAAAATAGCAGAAGAGAATAAGTAAATTTTTATAATGCTTTGAGATTTACAAAGAATTGTCTACATTAATTTATTTGATTATCAAAACAACCTTGTATTATTCATTTTGTATAAGAACTGTGGTTCAAAGGAGTGAAATTACTTGCCCAGAGTCACAGAAGTAGTTAATGTATGAGGTAGGACTGAGATTGAAATTGAAATCAATCCCAGTCCTTAATTTCAAATTCAGCTCTTAATAAAAGAGAAAGGGATGAAAGAAGTAGGCAAGTAATATATGGGACAGAACATGAACATACTATATGTCTCAAAGGCTGAAAATGGTACCCAACACTATTTTATAATAACCAAAATGCTGTTAAAAAAAAAAAAACTAAATATGAAGGGAGATTTTTTGCACAAATATTTCCTTTGAAAATGTGGGCAGGAAAATATTTACAGCAGCATTTTTTTGAAGTAGCAAATAACTAGAAATAAAGTATATGTCCTCTGATTGAGGAATGACTAAACAAGCTATAGTACATGAATGTAATAAAAGACTATTCTACCATAAGAAACAATGAATATACAATATTTTAAAGATAATAAAAATTTTAAAATCTAAGGAACTCTGATTAGTTATGTCCCCTAGACCCTCATTGAAATAGGCCCAACTCTCATTGTCTCTCATTACTTGTTAACCAGAGTTGATTGCAAACTGCAAAGTTGCAATTGCAAACTGCAAAGTTGCAATTGCAAACTGAAAAGAAATATAAATACTGAGTGAGTTCCATGAGGGGTCTTTGACATTCAAGAGTATCACTGACTTTTTTACTAATAATATACTAGCATTATAAATTAAGTGATTAATAAGCCAGAAACTATCTCTCAAACTCTTTTAATGTCACAATATGGCAACCAGATGAAGGGACCAGGGCTCTGCACTTCAGATTCTTAATAAAAAAAACTCCCCTATGCATTGAGCCCATGTGGAGAATTTCTCTACAAGTGAAAGCTTTTCTGAGAACTGTGGCTAATATGACTTTCCTTTTTACCAGTAATTATTTTCACTAAATAAGTCAATGTTTTTTTTTTTATTCTTTGAACTGCAGCTTTCTAATCTTTTACTCTCACCAGCAGAGGGTCCCCCTTGAACGGGACATGGGGATGGATTTTGTGTAGCAAATATAACTGCCAAAGATGGCTTTGAAAAGAAGTCTTGTTTTTAAATTGAGCTTTTGAGGGATGACCTGGCAGAGATGTGAGGTGCCACCTGGGAACCATTTAAATCTGAAGTCTGGGCATTTCAATCCTAATATAAGAAGGCATGGTGCAAAATTTCTTGCAGGAAAAGTTTCATTAATAACTCTAGTTCTGTTGAAGAAGGCTAGATGAAAAGGCAAGTTGTGATGGTACCAACTCTTGTTAAAACTACCAATCTTGGGAAACAACGTTTCAGACAGCGAAATCAAAATGAAGGATTGAATGACACTGAGTAAAAAAAAAAAATTCTTCTGTAAACACAACAGGAAATGGAGGAAGTAGAGAAAGA
The DNA here is from genome assembly GCF_016432865.1 of Antechinus flavipes. Taxonomy (NCBI): domain Eukaryota; kingdom Metazoa; phylum Chordata; class Mammalia; order Dasyuromorphia; family Dasyuridae; genus Antechinus; species Antechinus flavipes. The sequence goes on from NC_067401.1 coordinate 167,591,153, forward strand.
GCAGAGTATTTCCAAGCAAGTGAAGCAATTTTTATCTCAACTTTGAATTCTATATGTTTTCCATCTGCTCATGTTTTCATCTCTGTGGGAATCATTAAAATAATGGACTGCGTTTGCTAGATGTATGGAACTGAAAAAGCAAAGTGAGACTCCCCTAAACTATAATGTTTAAAAAGGAATAATTTTAATGTTAAAGAGTTCTCTGTCTTTTGATTTTGAGTTTACACATTTGGAGGTGGAATCAGAGAAGGGATTTCCCTCTGAGTAAAAATAACAGTATTATGTAGTTTGGCTGGGGCATGAGCACTAGGCTTCAAGCTGATAAAGAAATTAGATCAAGCATTATGTAAACAATAGACAACATGGCTATCTAATCCATTCAAAGCTTCCAAGGGCTGATGAGAGAAAGCTTACCTTTGATTTTTAGTGAGCAAACTGCCATTTCAAGTGAAATTTATTAAATTAATGAGTCACTGGAAAGCCACTTGAGAAAATGGATTTTGGGAGAGGAGGAGGGAAAGGAAGGGTCACTCCAAAATTAAGATGAAGTCAGGCTTAATTGGATCTCACCGCTAAAGTTTGTAAATTATATTTAAATTAAATCTAGGGGATTGCCATCCAATATATCTGATGCCAGGGCAATGTGTTTAAAAATGGAAAAATAAGATTTTTATCTTTTAAGAGCCTTTGATCCAGATTTTTCTATCACAGCCTTAAATGCAATCACTAAGATTTCAATAATTTGTTTAAAATGTGTATTACCATTGTAAAAGCTGTTTTAATAAATATTGATGAAAGATATGAGAGAAATAAAACTTCTGATTTGTAAGTTGTTAAGTGTTAACAGATTTCGGAAATTAAGTACGACTTAATTTGGAAAACTTTTTCAGACAACATAACAGATTTCTATTATTAAATGCTTAGTCAAGCTTTTTTCAAGTTAACAGGCTTGAGAATAAAAATGAAGAACAGAGCAATATTAAACAGACAGCGTTTTTTATCAGGATAAATTTTAAGTTGTTTTTAAGAAACAGAAATAATTTTAAGAAGGAATGTTTTAAGTTAAAAAAAACTTTTGTGTACATGTTTAAGTAAAATATTTTTCTGGTTTTTTTGTTTTTTTTTTTTTTTTAAAAGGTCTGACAAATTTTATTTGTAAGCTTGAATTATTGCAATTAACTTTACTGGTATTAATAAGTGTGTCCAGTCTCCTTGTGATTAATGAGATTTTACTGTTTGAAGAAAAAGTTCTTTTGGAATCCTTAATAATCTTTTTGAATTTCATTCTTATGTTTATTGTGTCCTTGGGCCAACTTTAAATAGGTGTTAGAAAGAAAAAAAATGTCAGCAGTCAATGAAAGCCATAAAGGAGATATAAGGCTAAAGAAGATCTGCCCATGAAAATAAATAGAGAGATTGCCTTTGGAAGGGCTGGCCTTTCTTACTTCATTTTTCCATACAAAAAATCTGTCTACCTAGTTCCATATGCTAGGCTACTCGTAGTGGTATGGGCCTTCAGGACCAGTTTGGATGCTGTTATAACCATGTCCCTATAACTCTGAAAGCAAATTTCTCTTATAAGGGCAGTCAAATAGTGGTAGCTTGACATTGCAATACTGAATATATTATTAATTATTAGATATTAGTAATTAGATTAATACTAAGATATCTGAATCACTGTAATAAGTTACAAATGGAAAAGATCTTGCTTTTTTGACCTGAATTTGTTGTCATTATTCCATGGCCTAAGCAAGAGTTAAATTAATGTTTGAACTTGTCATATTTATTTATTAGTTCCTGAAGCATCTCATTTTTTCAGAATGATCAGATAGAATTAGACCAAGGTTAATGCTTGTGAAACAAAGATGTGAATCTATTAAACTGTTAGACTAAAGTCAGGAAACTTTTTTATGTTTTAATGAACAGGATTTCAATATAGTCAGTTAATAGTCACAGACTTCTTCAAGAATGAAGAACAAACAACAATATCTTAGTGGAGAATTTAACTTATAAGGTATTTTATGTTACCTTAACAGGAAATATGATTTACTAGTGTTTGCTATTTAATCAGAGATTAACACCTATATGTAGAGCATGGCCTGAAATGCATGCAAGTTACTTAACAGTCATCTTAAATATATTCACATTGTTTAAAAAGCATTCTGAGAAGAGTTTTCTATATTTATGTACATGTGAAGAGTTAATAACTAAACATGTTTTACCAGACACTTTTCTCTGTATACAAATTAGGATTATTATATCTACACATTCTATCCCAAATCATTTGTGTACTGTTGAAACTAAGAATGAAAAAGCATCTACTTACCATTACCAAGATAAGTTTTTATTTTTCATGATGAAACTCCTACTGTCATCAATATGAGAATACTGTCATTGCTTGTTAACAAGGATACATGACCTGTGAGAGCTAAATATACCCAAAGCTTTGCTTATGAAATTTGCTATTTGGGACTCTATGGTGTTAGAATCTTTACAAACTGCTAATTCATTAGAGTTGATAGATTATTGATCTGATCTTACAAGAAGATGTTTTGGACCAGAATCTGAAACAAGGTACTAAGTAGAACTAATTGACATAATACTTGTATTCACACCTTTACTCATTGGAGTTCACACATTTGGGAGATTTCAGGGTTTAGTATGAGATATCCGAATTCACACCTTCCTTGAAGTTCTTAGGGCCAGAGAGCACTATGGGAGAAAACCCATAATCCTGCTCTCTGATATATAAGAAGAAAGCAGAGGCCAAGTGAAGAGAGTTCAGCTGAATTTGGATTGAGAGAGGAGCATCAAGTGTGTTCAGCCAGAAGCCCTCTCTGAGTGAGTTTTACTTCGGAACATTGACTGGGGTCGGAGAGGAGCACTCTGGGAGATTGAGAGTCAGAAGCCCTCTCTCACAGGCAAGACAGATTCAACTTGGTGCTGGCTCTGGAGGCAGAAGCAAAGAACAAAGCTGCAAGAGTTCTTGGAACCAAGGAGAGAGATAGGCCTCAATTAACCAGGCTATTTTGGAAGGAGAAAATAAACATTTGCATTTTTACCAGCTGGCTGCATTTTGGATGATTATTTACTTTTAACTGATACTAAGGCTGCCTCCAGAAAACCTCCCCAAGAAACATGCTCTCTCCCAGAGAGCACCATTTTTATATTATATTTTAAAGAAGAAAAACACCACACTATGGTACTATAACTTCTGTTGTTCTGAGTCTGATATCAGGATTGCTGTTAAGTCAATGATCTATTATGCCAACAAAACTATGGGCTTGACATCCATGTTGTTTCTTCTTCTTATCGTCCTTTATCCTCAAAGAATATCAAATGCAGGTAAAGTTCACATGGGAAAGGTTCAAAGAACAAAATTTGGCATGAGTTGAGGTAGGATTATTCTGACTCAATTGGATTTTTCTTTTGAATGGAAAATATCCTGCCTGGCTGACTTTAAATATGGTTTATTGACTTTCTATTTAACTTTTGCCTGGAATTGAAATGAAGTTAGCATTACTCCTTTATTGTATAGCTATGTCTCTGATTTTTTTTTTAACAGCAGATTTCTATAATCATATTAAGTGCTCAGTATAAACACAACTAAGTAGAACTTTGAGATTTTTACTAGAGCACCTGGGAGCTGCTATAGTAATATGCAAGTATAAAATTTGAGCTATTTGGCTTAGAATTTTAGTCCTTTCTATATTCCAACAACTAACATCGAGTATTTAGACTTATCATGTGTCTGTTAACTAGTTACATGCTCCCTTCAAAGCTCATATAAGCATTAAGTGGGTACCATGAGAGTTCATGGCATTTGAATGTCACTGATCTTTTTATTAATAATATGCCAACATTTCTAATAAAATCATTAATCACCCAGAAACTCTCTTTAAACTTTTTAAATATCTCAATCATTAAAAGTCATTTTAGACAAGATATATACTCAAAAACCATTAGCAGGCAGACAAAACATTGTGGGGGCAAGAGATGAGCAAATAGGAAGGTTTATAAAAGCATAGCACAAGGGCTGACAAACAATAAATTAAAAAAAAAAAAAAAAAAAGAAAGAAATACAGCAGAGACCTGAGACAAGGGTGAGTATAGGCATCAATGAAATATTTTAATAAGCCAAAAACTGTTCCATGACTCACATTAGCAATTCTTCCCAATAAAACTCATGATTCCTTTTACTTAGGGTTGCCCTAATAAGCAGAGCTGCCTAAGGAACCTAAATTTTTTAGCCAATGATTATGAAATCTTGGGCAAGAAATTGAAGACCAAAGTGGCACAGATTGTGTTTTCCCTTAAAGAACAAGAGCAAAATTAATTTGGCAAGTGAAATGCTGGTTTAAAAGGTGGTGTCTGAGAATGGAATCTGAATTACTAGACCAATGATCCAAGTCAAATCAAGTCAAACAATTACTAAGTGCCTTATGTATTTGCTAGACAAATGTATGTAAGTACTGGTAGTATAAAGAATGGCAACAGATAGTCCCCTTACCTCAAGAAGCTCACAGTCCACTGGGATAAACAACATGCAAACATGTTTAGATACGATATATACATGATGATTATGAGTTAATCTCAGGAAAAAAAGACTAATATTAAGGGGATCAGTAAAAGGAATGTTATGAGGCAGCTAAGATAGGTACCATTTTTCCCATTATACATATGAAAAAATTTGTCCATAGTCAAGTGTTAGAGACTAGATACAAAAGTAAATCACTTCTTATTCCAAATTATATACATTATCCACTATACCATGTTTAAAAAAAAAAAAAAAAAAGCAAAGATCAATTTTTAGATTTTGTTGAAAATGTAAAAGTAGCCCAAAGTGACTAATGAATTGTAATTCACAGGGATGACCAAAAACATCAGCTGGAAACTTACCTCCAGATCTCAGAGATGATTCTTTTATGAACAAACAACGATTGACGTGCTGCCCAGGCTTAGAAGGTTTTTTATATATAAATTCATACTCCTGGGTTGAACCATGAACAATATAATATTTGTAAGGGATGGATTTGTGCACTTGGTCCTTGGAAACCATCATTTTCCCTTCAATAAGGAATCCATGTTCACCCAGTTCTCTACAAGTATGACATGAAAAACTATTAGAGGCCCTGCTCCCTTCAAATCAAAATTTACATGTCACCATCGACACAAGGCTTTTCCTATTCTTTCCCCAGTCCTTAGTGGTTTTCCACCCTGAAATTACTTTGTACAATTTATCATAGTATAATATTAAATATATTTATGTAATATATATGTTCACAAATAGAACATATTTAATTTTCAAATCTAATTTCATTACTTAAATAGTTATATTATGTAATATTTTAAATTTGATATTAATATTAATTATTAATGTAATATTAAAGAAATGCTGATTAAAACAACAATGAGATATTTATACCTACCAGAATTATGCCCAAAGAGTTATAAAATCTTTGACCCAGCAATACCACTCTATGAGGTCTTTTCCCAAAGATTATTAGGGGAAAAGGAAAAGAACCTGCATGTTCTAAAATGTGTATAGCAGCTCTCTTTTGGTGATAAAGAACTGGAAATCGAAGGGATGCCAATCAATTGAGGAATGAATGAACAAGATGTGGTATATGCGTGTAAAAAAAATAACATCATATTTTTGTTGATATTTTTAATATAACAAAAAATTTAAAGATGTCCCTCCTCCTCTGCCTCTCCAACTCTTTTTAAAAGTTTTAAAAGTTGTTCAGTTTTTATTATTTTGCTTCCTTATTGGTTTTCTTTTGTTCTCTGTTGTACATTTTTTATTTTAACTTTTTCCCTCCCTCCTCCCTCCATCCCTCGTAAAAGAATAGGAAGGTAAGGTTGCAGGGTAAAAGTAAAGCAGAGAAGTGTACATATAGTGAGAATAATGAGGAAATTACATAAAAAGTAATAGTAGCTTAAATGGGATGACTTTACTTATAAAGCAGAAATGTTTAAGTATTGAATTATAAAATAAGTTGCTTTCAAAAACATTATAAAAATCAGAGATACACACAAATATAAAATAAAGAGCAGGAGTAGAATTTAGTATGTAAAAATAAACAGGGATAATAATCATGATCTCAGACAAAGTTAAAGTTAAAATAGATTTAATCAAAAGTAAAAAAAAACACTGTCAGCAGTATTATTCAATATAGTATAAAGTACCAGAGCATATACTTGCCAAAGTAGACACAGAAACTCTATGAACATTAAATACAAAATGCTTTTTATACAAATAAACTCAAATTTAAATAACTGAAGACACATTTATAGGTCATGGGTAGGTACAGGTAATATAATTTTTTAAATGACAGTTTTATCTAACCAATCTATTCAATGTCATCCCAATTAAATTATTAAAAAATTATTTTACTGAGGTAGAAAAAATAATAAAGTTCATTTGGAAGAACAAAAGGTCAGGAACTTCAAAGAAACCAGGGAAAAAAGATTTAAAGGAAGTAGAATCAGCACTATCAGATCTCAAATTATTCCATAAGGTAAAAGCATTGTTGAAGTATAAAAAGAATAACTTCTATTATTTTGAATTAAAATTAAAAATTAAACCTACATAGCCAAGAAAAGAAAAGGTGCAGAAAATTGAGGAAGAAAAGCTGTCATAGGCAATCTCTCAGATAAGATGAATTAGAATTAGAATATTGCTGTGGTGTAGGATATGATGAGCTGATTGATTTAGAAAAATATGGAAAGATGAACTTATGAAGAAAGATGCTATCCATCCTCAGAAAAACAGATAATAGAAGGAAATAAGATAGTATGGTCTTATATATGTAAGTGTAGGAATGCATGTGTGTGTATACAGATATATATGTGTGTGTGTGTGTGTGTGTGTGTATGCATGTTTATAGATATCTATGTGTGTGTATATATATCCATGCTTAATTGAAGTTCCTGACCTTTTGTTCTTCCAAACTTTATTTTGGCAATAAATATTAAATAAATAACTATTACTTCAATTATTTAAATTTGGATTTATTTGTACAAAAAGCATTTTGTGTTTTATATAGTTCTTGTGTCTGCTTTGGCAGGTGCATGCTCTGGTACTTCATACTGTCCAATTTATTTCAAATGGTCTAAAACAATATTGAACAATACTGCAGATACTGTTTTTCAGTTCTGATCAAATTTATTTAATATAACTTTGTTAAATATTTAATGTTTACCTTATATGTCAATTTTTTTCCTTTAATGTTACCTTATTTTCCCATTTGTCACAAAACCTGAAAGTCTTTGAATTTATTAAATGTCCATTTTTTTTTCCATTCATCATTATACTTAATTCTTCTAGATACTTATCTCCCTTGGTCATAACCCCAAATCTTAATAGCTGCTAAGTCTTGTATAATCCTTATTGTAGTGCCATAATATTTAAATTTTTTTTCTTGTTCCTCCAATATTTTGTCCTTAACTTGGGAGGTTTAAAACTTGGCTATGATATTCCTATAATTTTCCTCTTGGAATCACTTCCAAGAGGCGACTGGTGGATTTTTTTTTTTCTATTTCTACTTTGTCTTCTTGTTTTAAAACTTCAGGGATTGCTTTTTTCAAGTTTTTGAGTTCTAAATTTTCCCTTCCTCCTTTCCTGACATAGTAAGCAATCAGATGTTATACATGTCTAATCATATAAAACATTTCCATATTAGTTATTTTACATAAGATTCAAATTATAAAATAAAGTGAAAAGTAACTTGCTTCAATCTGTATTCAAACAAAATCAGTTCTTTCTCTGGAGATGGATAATATGCTTTATCATTATTCCTTTGGGATTGTCTTAGATCACTGTATTGCTGAGAATAACCAAGTCATTCACTGTTGTTCATCACACAATACTGCTGTTACTAAAATATGTTTTGTACTTATTTATTGTATATCATATTCTTCCAAATAAAATGTAAACTTCTTGAGGACAAAGACTCTTTTATTTTGTCTTTGGATCAGGGACTTATTTGCACATGACACAGTTAGCACATATTTACTGTATTTAATTAAATCACAAATTGCAAAAATTTCTCAACCAAGATGTTAGTACACTTTTGACCTTTCAGACTTAAAGGCCTTCTGTTGTGTTTTAATTGGCAGCTTTTAACAGAAACGTGATACATAGTGAAGAAATATACTTTATTTCAGAATTCTTCATGTTTACTAAATTTTCCTCCCAAAGAGTAATACACTTATGTTGAAAACTATATATTTATTCTCTGTCACAATACAAGTTATAAATAGAAATGAAAATAATAAATTTAAGTTTGAAAAAAGTTTTATTTCAAAATCAATTTTATCAACCAAGTGTACATTTAACTACATCAAAATGTTTTTTACAAAAAAGTTTTTTTAATATACTTACTTTGTGCAATTCATCTCACAGACATAACTGTTCCAAGCATTTTCATCCAAGTCTTCTCCTCCTCTTATGAATACTTTATCACAATTAGGATCAAATGAGAAATCCCGAGACAGAATTGCATGGAAGTACACTCTGATTCCTTCACCAAGATTTAATGTCCTAGAATATGTGTATAAGCACATATATACAATAATTTAAAAAAGAAAAATTAAGTCATTCTTTTAAACTGTGTTTTCACACACATATACAATATTAACAAAGGTCCATCATAAGCACATGGTTATGACTAGATCAGTATTTAAGCACATAAAATTCTACTTTTCCCCACTTGAAGTAGAGGAATTTGAAAAAAATGTCCTCCAAAAAAAGAGAAAGGAAGTCTAGGCAGAAAGTAAGAAAGAGCTAGAATTATGCTACAATAGGTCTGCAATGTGGTATTTGCTGCTTGAGACCAAGAGTCATAATATAAAGCAGTTTATGTCAAAGAAGATATAAATGATGTTCAAGTAGTTTCTAACCACCTAGACAATATCTGCATTGCTACGTGCAGTTCTGAATGTCACATTCTAGTTTTTCACTGTCAAGCTAGAAAGTGTCTAAAGAAGGTTAACCATGATTTGAAATCATGTCATATCATATGAAAACTAAATTAAAAGAACTAAGGATGTTTAACCAGAAGACAAAAAGATTTATGGGGGACATGATAGTTGTCTTCAAGTAAATGAAGCTGCCCAATGAGAAAAGGAATACAACTAGTTCCACTTAATCTCAAAGGAAAAAACTAGCAAAGGATAATATAGCTGCCTCAAGGAACAAAAGTCTACTTTATTTCAGTAAAGGTCTACAAGTAAAGTCTGGACTTACAGGCATGAATTAGTCTCTGGAGTTCCTTCTAACTCATCAACTTTTTTCTTTTTTATAACAAAGATGAAAATAAGCAAATGAGAGAATGCCAAGTCTATTTTAATCTTCTAGGAACCTTGTCTATGCAAGGGATTTTTTTCAATGGTTAAAGCTTATCTTTGGCTTTTACCTGGTCTTTAATTCTTTTTCATTGGCATTCTGGTTTCTATATTCCTTTGAAGGTCCCAGACTTCTTGAAGCAGAATCAACACAACTTCCAGGAGGCCCTTCTTGTTTTTTCATATCCTTAGGTTTATTTTTATCTTTTTCCTCAATTTTTTTCATTTGATTGATAAGTTTCTCCTGAGTTTCAACCTCCTAGAACACAAAAGCAAATCTCAAAATACGATACTTAATAAGAGATAACAGAAGAATTCTGTTTTGGTGAAAAGAGTAATAGAGTTTAATTTAACAAAGATCCCATGTTATTTGGAAGAATCTTTGATCCATTCCTGAGGAACTGCCAAAACCTTCACTTATTTTAAAAACAAATACATAACCCTACGTTCCAAGACAAAAATCACTCTTTTATTTTTAATTAAGGAAGTTCTGTTGTTAAAGTAGTCATAGATGCTCTCCTCACATATAATAACTCCAGCCCAGAAAACAATTCCTTGATGCTATTTAAGAGTAATAAATGTTCTAATGCTTTGCTTTTTGATGTTTCAATCTACAATTCTACTGATTTCCTGTCACTTTATTTTTTATTTATATTGATTGTATTTTTGGTTTAAAAACATTGTTTTCTTTTAAAGCAAAGAAATAGAATCAAATTTCTAAAAAAGTCAAATTAATTCTAAAGTCTTGGGGGGGGAGGTGGAAGGGAGGAAATACTGAATAGAAAGATTTAGGAAAAATTGCAGCAAAAACAAAAAACATCTGGGCATTCAAGTTATGTTTTGAAAATTCATACCATGCCAAATCGGCTTATGTAAATTTGTTAAAGTTAAATAGTTATGTAGGATTTTCCAACACATTTCTCTATGTATGAACTATCTAAAACAGTATATCAACAATCATTTCTGTATTCCTTCTCCTATCTATATGCATTTTCACTGTTCCCCATGCATGAAACTCTTAGGAAGACTTCCTTGGCTTTCTTCAACTCAGCTAAACTTCATCTTCTCAAGCCTTTTCAAGGATATATCTTATTTGAACATACTCATTTGGTTGTTGTTTCCCCTATTTGGCTGTGAACAATTGACTTAGTTTTGTCTTTCTTTGTATCTCCAGAACTTAGAACAATCTTTGATACATAGTAGGCACTTGATTAAAAATAGCTGACTTAACTGCCTACAATTTACATAATCCATCTAGACACAAGAGAAATATGTTACTACTCTGATAGAGTAGAACACAAATGATTTGGGGAAATGGAACTGATAAACTGAAATCACCTTCAGTATGGAACAGTATAGTAAGATAGTAAACATTTTATAAATGTATGCTGACAGGAATACAATTTATAAAATAATTCCAATAAAGTAAAGGAAAACAAAATTGAAAGACATTTGAAATATTACCAAATTGATGGCCAACTATAACTTCAGAAGGCTGATGTTTAAACATGCATCCCTTTTATTAGCAATAAGATGATAAACCATATACGAACCATATTCTAAGTCTGGTTGACTGATTTTGCTTAAGGGTATTTCTTTGTAATAAGGGAAGTGTCCTTGATTTGGGCAAGAATAATCATTAAAAGTGACAATGCTGGAAAAAGGGTTTCAATTAAACACTTATTTTACACAATAACATTTGTTGAAAGAATGAATATGAAACTGCTTCAGAGCACATAAAAAAAACATATCAAGAAATAAAAATAAAGGGATATGAAGAATAGAGATTAGAAATTAATCAAGAAAAGTTCCCTTCAGAGCACCTCTACTTGATAGTTACCAGAAGCTTTACTGGAAAACTTACATTGGTAGCTGGTTCGTTTACTAGCTGCTTCTTCAATTCTTGATTCTTGTATTTAACTTCTTTTCCTGATCCTCTTACTTGATTAGTTGACTTAATTTTAGCTTCCTAGAAAAAAAAAAATGAAGCCCCAAACATCAGACCCAGGGTACTATAATGGAACAGAGGTAGTTTAGGTCAATGAGCTTAGTAACAATAAAATCCTACTACAAATGAGAGGCAGGAAGAGTTCATAATTCTAAACCATAAGTCCTCACTTAGAAAGACAACTTACTCTGGGAGGCGAGGCACTCATTTGAGGCTTAGATGTTTCTTTCCTTTTCCTTTGATTAGGAATGTCCGTTTTTGATTCTGGTAGAGGAACCTTCTGACTAAGATCTGTGTGTAAAGGATCAGTTTCCTCCATTTTACATGAAGTCAATTCAGGAAGAGACCCCCAAGTAGCATCTTTTACCTTGGGCACTTCAACATCCTTCCCTTCTGTGGAAGTGGATCCCAGAGTCTTGACCAAATCAATAGGGTTCTGATTTTCCATCTCATTGACCATTTCTAGTCTTCTAACTGACTGACTACTCTCAAGATGTAAATCAACTTCCATCTTTTCCACTGGAGCATCTAGATCTGAAATTACCTTTTCTTTGATTCCAACCTCCTCTGACTCCATAACAATATTATTGTTGTTGGAACTCTCAACAACCAAAGGAAATGAGGTTTGGTTACTTCCATTTTTAACATCACTGCAATCAACCAAAGGCTTAGTTAAATCATCCTCCTGAACTTGACTTTCTTGTGGGGTAGTTTTATTATCTACCAATCCAAGGCTTGGAAGAGAACTCAGGCTAGATAGAGCTGAATGAGACAGGGACAAAGAGTCCAGCTCCTCTAAAGGAAGATGCTGATCCTTCTTCTTTTTCTTCTTTCTATTTTTCTTCTTTGTCTATATGGGGAGAAAAAAAGAATAAGGTAGGATTGTTGTAATCTTTTCCTCATTTTTAAAATAAAAATATCATTAATAACCCTAGTTACTGATAAATCCAAATCACTGAATGATTTTCTTAAAACCATTAAAATAATGTTCTTAACTAGGGGTTAGACAAATTTTAGGAAAATCCTTAGTTGTATGGCTGTCTTTGAAAGAGATGTATAGGATTATTTAAATCCTTTCAAATACCCAAACCTATTGTTTTTTCTTCTTAAAAGGAAAGGAATATACATTTCAAAGGAGCAATGACCTCAAAGAACATTTAGCTCAATTCCCTCATTTTATATCAATAAATAAACCATCAAAAAATTACTTTCTATAACAGACAAATCGGAAGGAAGGCATGACATAGTAGACAGTGACCTTTTAGTTAGTAAGACCCAAGTTCTAGTCTTTTAAGTCACTGGGTTTAAGTCACATAACAGAATCCAGGAAACTCCTAAAGAAAAAAACATTATAGGGTAGTTACCCATAAACACTAGTAGAGAATGTTTCTTCACCCTCAGATCCCTTTATTAGTGAAATTAATGAAATGGCAATATTAAAAAAAATCCAAGGTATTTTCTCTAGCTCTTAAAAACACAACAACTTATATGTTGTCCCTTAGCATGATAATTTTAAAAAAGGGTATTAGATGACAAGAGACACCATAAACATCATACTAAATGCATTTTAAGTGGAAAAAGCTTGCATCATTTCATAGCTACATTCATTACCAAGAAAGTATTGGAGCATATTTTTGCATGGCAGAAAACCTAGGTAGTCAGCAAAGGACATTTAATTCTCCTTATTTAAAAAAAAAAAATCAAAAAGAGACCAAAAGATTATCAAAAAGGAAAATCCTAAAGTCAGAAGAGTTAGACAAACTACAACTCCCTTCTCCTTTCCTAGGGACAAAGATTTCCAAGAAGCTTGTCAAAAGCTAATATTTTGAATCAAATTCCAATAGAATCCAACTAATCTCTTAAAATTATTTCTTATATGCATGAAAAGTTCTAAAATTTATTTCCTTTCATAATGAATAGACCCCAGAGCCCTTGTCTAGTCTTCTTTCTCAGAAAGTAAATTAGAAGAATGAAGAAAGAAGAATTGGCCTTTAAACAGGCTCTGATCTCCCCATGCTTGCTTCCAACGCACTGAATTTTAAAGTGTTAAACTCAACCCAATTAAGTTAACATCTCAGCAGACTTTTTTCTTTCTTTCTTTTTAAAAATACACTTTACATTTTAAAGGGGAAAATTCATCCCATTTAATTTCAAAATCAAAAAGTATTTGCTGGAGCAGCTAGGTGGCACAGTGGTTAGAGTACCAGCCCTGAAGTGAGGAAGACCAGAGTTCAAAATCTGCTCTCAGATACCTAACACTTCTCAGCTGTGTGACCCTAGGCAAGGCATTTAACCACAATTGCCTCAAGGGAAAAAAAAAAGTATTTGCATCTGAGTATTTTACTTATTGTTATTGTCCAGTTGTATCTGACTCTTCTTGACTCCACTTGGAGTTTTCTTGGCAAAGATACTGTACTATATCTCTGCCCAAAATGGTAAAAGAAGAGTTTAGGGAAGACAAAGACAAATTAAACCCCACCTTAACCCATCACCAAAAAAGAAAAGTCACTTCTCTCAGTTTCTCCTCAGTAAAAGAAGGGTCTCATATTATAATATTAAGGATTATGTTATTATACATTACAATTTTATAATAACACTTTATAATATTATTCTAGTAAGTGACTTGCAAGGTTCTTTTCAGCCCTGATAAAAAATGATCTCTTTACAATGTGTCACAACAGAATGCAATGAGATCACATACCTGTGATTCTTCTGTTTGTATCAGAAAATCACTTAGCAATATTTACAATCACAAGAATAATGGAAACCATAAATTAAAAGAGTTAAAAGGGCTCAAACTATTTAATTCTACCATATTATCTTCTGCAAGAAAAACCAAGGCTCCAGAGAGGGGAGAGAGGAAAGTGGTATTTACCCTTTAATCAACTGAAGACACTACTGAAGAAGTGTTCAGGGGTACTTTATTTGGAGAAATTCTAAATAGATGATAATAGCAGGAAGATATCAGGGGGCAGAATCTCAAGAAGCTAGTTTTTTAATGGGTGTTCATCAGGTATAGCTATACATGGAGGAAAGCTTAGTGGAAATTTCCAACTGGGAAAGTTTCCACACTACTCAACATTTTCAGGATACCCCTGTATTTAGACAAAGATTAAAGTAATTCATAGGTTCAAGAGTAAAAGGAACCTCAAAGTTCACCCAGTGTAACCACTGCATTTTACAGACAGGAAAACTGAGATGCAAAGAAGTTAAATAACTTGCCTAATATCAGCCTTTTGATTAACTAGCATTTCTTCAATATCTACTATGTGCCAGATATTGTGCTAAGGACTAGTAGGCATCATGAATGGATGCCCATCAATTGGAGAATGGTTGAGTAAATTGTGGTATATGAACGTTATGGAATATTATTGTTCTGTAAGGAATGATCAGCAGGATGAATAGAGAGGCTTGGAGAGACTTACATGAACTGATGCTAAGTGAAATGAGCAGAACCAGGAGATCATTATATACCTCAACAACGATACTGTATGAGGATGTATTCTGATGGAAGTGGATCTCTTCGACAAAGAGATCAAACTCAGTTTCAATTGATCAATGATGTACAGAAGCAGCTACACCCAAAGAAAGAACACTGGGAAGTGAACGTAAACTGTTTGCATTTTTGTTTTTCTTCCTGGGTTATTTCTACCTTCTGAATCCAATTCTCTCTGTGCAACAAGAGAACTGTTCGGTTCTGCACACACATATTGTATCAGGGATATACTTAACCTATTTAACATGTATAGGACTGCTTGCCATCTGGGGGAGGGGGTGGAGGAAGGGAGGGGAAAAATCAGAACAGAAGTGAGTGCAAGGGATAATGCTGTAAAAAAATTACCCTGGTATGGGTTCTGTCAATAAAAATTTAAAAAAAAAAAAAAAAAAAAGGGACTAGTAGGCATCAAAGAAGGGATTTGAATCTAAGTCCTCTGACCCCAGAGTAAGTGCTTCATCCACTACTAAATCCAATATACTAAAATGAACCTCTTCATAGGTTTATTTTATTTTGTGCCTATTATATGTATAATCAGGCAGCTGAGTGGCACATAATGCCAGGTTTGAAGCCAGGAAAACTCATCACCATGAGTTCAAATCCTGACCCTGGCACTTAATTAGCTGTGTGATCTCAGGCAATCCATTTAATCCTCTGTACTTAATTAATCCTCTGTTCAATGTAATCCTCTGTACAAAAGAAATGGCAGTATTATCTTTACCAAGAAAACCCCAAAATGGAGTCACAGAGAGTCAGGCACAACTGAAAAACAACTGAAGAACAACAACAAATGTATAATCTCCACAAAAGTTCTCCTCTGTTGCTACATTTTGGAAATTATGCCAGCAGAACATGTATTATGACAGTTTCTCTCAAAATAGAAAAGTTTCGAGCACAATTCTACCTGAAAACCAGCTAACCAAATATGGAGAAGATAAAACAAACCACTAGGTAATGAATTCTGTGGCTTCAGTGAACCACAAAACAAGAATATAAAAACAGCCATTCACTTTCTGTGTGTCCTTCTACTTTTAAATAACTACACTTAAATTTAAAAATCCATATGTTTTACAACTCTGAGATACCACTACATACCTGTCAGATTGGCTAGAATGACAGTGAAAGATAATGTGGAATGTTGGAGAGAATGTGAGAAAACAGGGACACTGATACATTGTTGGTGGAATTGTGAACACATCCAGCCATTCTGGAGAGCAATTTGGAACTATGCTCAAAAAGTTATCAAACTGTGCATACCCTTTGATCCAGCAGTGTTTCTACTGGGCTTTATACCCCAAAGAGATCTTAAAGAAGGGAAAGGGACCTGTATGTGCCAAAATGTTTGTGGCGGCCCTGTTTGTAGTGGCTAGAAGCTGGAAAATGAATGGATGCCTATCAAAATGGTTGAGTAAATTGTGGTATATGAACATTATGGAATATTATTGTTCTGTAAGAAATGACCAGCAGGATGACTACAGAGAGGACTGGCGAGACTTCCATGAACTGATGCTAAGTGAAATGAGCAGAACCAGGAGATCATTATATACCTCAACAATGATACTGTTTGAGGATGTATTCTGATGGAAGTGGATCTCTTCAAGAAAGAGAGCTAATTCAATTTCAATTGATCAAGGATGGGCAGAAGCATCTACACCCAAAGAAAGAACACTGGGAGATGAATATAAACTGCTTGCATTTTTGTTTTTCCTCCCGGATTATTTATACCTTCTGAATTCAATTCTCCCTGTGCAACAAGAAAACTGTTCGGTTCTGCACACATATATTATATCCAGGATATACTGTAACTTATTCAACATGTAAAGGATTGCTTGCCATCTGGGGGAGGGAGTGGAGGGAGGGAGGGGAAAAATCGGAACAGAAGTGAATGCAAGGGATAATGCTGTAAAAAATTACCCTGACATGAGTTCTATCAATAAAAAGTTATTTAAAAAAAAAAATCCATATGTTTTGTCCTGAACATTTTGGAAAAGAAGCTATGTGGTACCATCGTTAAGGCATTGGACTTGGAAGTCAAGAACACCAACTTTAAATCCAATTTCAGATATTAATTAGCTCCAAGACCTGGACAAGTCATTTAATCATTCCCCTCTAACTCCTGAGTCTATGAGACTCTGACACAATTTCTCAGAAGGTAAAAACTTTGAGAATGTTAAAAATAAAGGCAAGTGGTAGCCTAATCTTTCAAATAATTTTGTGTGAAGCCTAATCTGACACGTAGAAGGAATTAAAGATGCATCTTTTTTTAAAAATTAATTTTTTAAATTAAACACCAAAATGGGGAACATAAAAAGTTGTATATAAAACCAGTAATTTTCATTTTATGCCATTTCTTTTTAAGTACATAATAAATCCCACACATTACTGTCAAAATTATTCTTCTTCCCAATGCTGCTTTCTAAATTTCCTACTATTTTCTCTTGTATATTTTTAAAATACTAGAATGATAATCTTTTGGGGGTGGGTATAACTATTGCCCATAAGCTTCCCTCATTCTTCCCCACCTCAATTTAAAAAGGTGAGAAAAAAGAATTTTTGCAATAAATAAGCATAATTAAGCAAAGCAAATCTATACAGTATCATGTTCAAAAATGTCTACCTTATTCTACACCCTGAATCCATTAAGACCTGTCAAATAATATGCTTCATAAAAAATGCTCTGGAGCTATGATTGGTCATTTCATTGATTAGAGTTCTTAAATCTTTCACAATACATTTGACTAAACAGGGAAATAAAAGGATAAAAATAATGTTAAGGGCAGGAAGGAAGGATGAAGTATATTCATATGCAAGAAAAAAACTTTTCTGACCCCACAGGAAAGGTATTGCAAAAATCACACCTAGGAAACACAAGTCCTTGATAAATATTCATAAAAGAAACATATTAGGTCTTTGATAAGTTTCTTGGAATAAAGCAATTGGGATACTAGATATCAGAAAAATGCCAACTTATAAATTCGACTTTTCTTAAAGCACTAACTAAAAGGGGAAATTTTTATAGAGACCATACCCTTTTCAAGAACAGTTGCCTTCAAAATTATTCCTTTACACAAGGACAGTTATATTAACCAGTTTTATTTAGCAAACTAAGTTAGCAATTATTATATCAAACTTATTAGAAATAGGAGCTGTTACCCATGTGTTTGGATATAAAACAGATGTCCATCAATTTGGGAAATAGAAACAAACTATGTGCAAATGGAAAAATGTGCATGGAAGACTTATTTGAACTGATACAAAGTGAAATGAATAAAACCAGGAAAATTACACACAATGGCTATAACAAAATCAAACTGGGAAAAAAAAGTTTTGAAATTGTAATTGCTCTGCTTAGTCAGAAAGATAGAAGTATACACCTCTTCCTCATCACCTCCTTTGTAGGGATGAAGTCTTATGGAGATGGAATATTACATAAAATGTGGGTCTTAATTAATGAGCTGGTTAGTTTTGATAAAGTGATTTTTTTTCTCCTTTTTTATTTAAGTTTCTTTTATTCATTCTATCTTTGGGATAACTCTGGAAAAAGATTTAAGAAGACACGTATTAAAAAATATAGGCAATGTAAAAATAAAAAATATTGCTTTTTAAAAGAAAAATTAGACAGCAATGATATGGGACTTAGTCTTTGAGAACAAGTAAAAAAAGCATAAACTTATAGACAAGAAGCAACATAATCTTTCATAATCTTTTATAACCCATTACCATTAAAGATCAAACTAAATTGGTGCCAAGATGGCAGAATTCATCATGCTCTCCCCCAAAGTACTCCAAATTCCTTTAAATAATGACTAAAAAAATTTTAGAGCATCAGAACACACAAAAAGATGGAGTTAAAAAATTTTCCAGCCAAAGACAATTTAGAGGGTTAGCAGGAAAGGTCTGTGGCACGAGGATGGGAGTCCAACATGAAGTCCCAATGCAGGCCACACCAGCACAGTCCCACCCCAATCCCAGCAAAGCAAGAACAGGCATATGGACCTCATACCAAATGTAGGAGTGGGCAGTCTTGGCTATGGCAGCTTCTGGAGGCCTTAGCTCACAGGAAGACTCTTTACTAGCACTGAGGAAGAAATGTGTTGCTTTAGCACACTAAATCTTACAGCTACAGGGGGGCAGAGACACCTTAACAGTTGTAGGGATTGCAGTCAGGGTCCTAGTAGGATCTCTGAAAACAGCTGCACAAAACCCCTAAAGTTTAGTACAGTGCATCCTCCACACTGGAAACAGACTGTTGGACTAAAGACTTCTTTAAAAAAAAGACTTAAAAGCTCAGTAACAGCCTAGGAAAATGAATAGATAACAGGAAAAGATCATGATCATTGAAAGTTACTATAAGAGCAGCTAGGTAGTGCAGTGGATAGAGCACCAGCCCTGAAGTCAGGAAGTCCTGAGTTCAAATTTGACCTCAGACACTTAACACTTCCTAGGTGTGTGACCCTGGGCAAGTCACTTAACCCCAAATTGCCTCAGCAAAAAACAACAACAAAAAAGTTACTTATGATGACATCAAGAAGATCAAAACACATTCAGAAGAAGATAAAGTCAAAGACCCTACATCTTCCAAGAACACTAAGAATTGATTTCAGGCCATGAAAAAGCTTAAAAGGGATTTTGAAAATCAAGTAAGAGAGACAGACAAAAAAATCAGGAAAAGAATTGAGAGTGGTGCAAAAGAAAATACAAAATACTAATAAGGAGAAGAATGCCTTAAGAAGCAAAATTGGCCAAATGATAAAGGAGATACAAAAACTCACTGAGGAAAATAAGTTCTTTAAAATTAGAATTGAGCAAATGGAAGCTAATGAGTTTATGAGAAATTAAGATGCAATAAAGGAAATACAAAAGAATGAAAAAATACAAAAAAAAAAAAAAAGTGAAATATCTCACTAGAAAAATAAACTGACCTGGGAAATAAATCAAGGAGAGAAAATTTTAAAGTTATTGGTCCACTTGAAAGTCATGATCAAAAAAAAGAGCCTAGACACCATGTTTCAAGAACTTATCAAGGAAAACTGTCCTGGGACAGTTAGGTGGTGCAGTAAATAGAGCACCAGCCCTGAAATCAAGAGGACCTGAGTTCAAAGGCTTCAGATGTAGAGGGCGGAACTCTGAAGAAATATACTTGTTTCAAGTAAGCTCAGTGGAGAAGTCCCTATGACCTGGAAATAGTGGGAATACAAAAATAGACAAGCAGAAAAGGTAAGGGCTAAACTAGTCACTTTCATTTTTTAGGTGAAATGGGGCAAATACTAAGAAAAGAATCTCCTCCACCCCAAGGGAAGCATGTAGAATGTATAGTTAAGTTAATAAAGAAGCAAGATTTGTTGGTAATATGGAAGCAGATCACTGGACTTTTAAATATATTAGAATGCATCTCTTCTTGGCTATCTAAGGAAGAAAAATTAGAACCAGATACGTGGGAACTAGTGGGAGAGCAATTAATTGAACATTATGAAGCTATGGGTCCTGATTCAATTTCTGAAGAAACAAACATTCCTTATGTACAATATAATAAAATTGGCTTTAAAGAATCCCACATATATAAATATTATGGAATATTATTGTTTGGTAAGAAATGACCAACAGGATGATTTCAGAAAAGCCTGGAGAGACTTACACAAACTGATGCTGAGTGAAAAGAGCAGGACCAGGAGATCATTATATACTTCAACAACAATACTATATGATGATCAATTCTGATGGACGTGGCTCTCCTCAACAATGAGGTGAACCAAATCAGTTCCAACAGAGCAGTAATGAATTGAACCAGCTACACCCAGCAAAAGAACTCTGGGAAATGAGTGTGAACCATTACATAACATTCCCAATCCCTCTATTTTTGTCCAACTGCACTTTTGATTTCCTTCACAGGTTAATTGTACACTATTTCAAAGTCCGATTCTTCTTGTACAGCAAAATAACTGTATGGATATGTATACATATATTGTATTTAACATATTTAACATGTATTGGTCTACCTGCCATCTGGGGGAGGGGGGTAGGGGAGGAGGAAGGAGAGGGAAAATTGGAACAAAAGGTTTTGCAATTGTCAATGCTGAAAAATCACCCATGCATATATCTTCTTGTAAATAAAAAGCTATTAAAAAAAAAACAATTCCCTATTTTTTGTTTTATGAGAACACGATTATTTTTTTTCCCCCAACAGCATGGTCATTAAGTTTGTCTAATATTGTGAAGGAGCTGTTAACTGAATCTGAATGCTGAGGAATGGAAATAGCACTATCAAAGTCTATCCCATCCTATTCCTCTGAATGGTTGCAGGGTGATATGCTATAGCAGCTGTTGAATCTTGTGAGATGTAATTTGCTCATCACAATAGTTCATCATGGAGGCAAACTTTCTGACAAATGGAGAAAATGACAGTCAGAACAGGCATTTTTCATAAATCTTTCATCAGTCTCCTGGCTCAGCCCTTTGATATGTTGGCCCATTTTAATTACCCCAACTGAAAAAGTCTTACTGGGTCTTCTCTCCCTTTCCTTCCCTTCGAGTTAGCAAAGGAACTCTCCTGGAAGGATTCCTACTCAAGAACAGGTCTTAAGCGCTACTGCTGCCGCTGCTTCTCTATTTCTTGTGTTCCTGTTCGGGCACCATTTGCTCCCAGAGCCTAGTGGCTGCTGGATGTTACAGGAGCCATCTGCTAGTAGTTGCTGGGCTTCTAATTCTGACCAGCAGAATAAGATCCCTTCGTGTGAGAAGATGATAATACAATGAAACTGAGAGGCAGTTGCATTCTCTGACTTCTCTCCTCTTCCCTCTTGCCTCAGATTTATTTCATTCCCAATTCACTAGCAACACCTGCATTAATAAATGCTGATTTGCAATTTCTTCAAGTGTGTTGTGATTCACAGCTGTGGGGGACTTCTGCACCTTACTGGTATAGTCCCCTTTAACCCTTTATAGCTTTTCTGGGTTTCGCACTTAGGTATGGTTCTCAACACTATTGTCTTGTTAATAAATTATTAATTCAGTAGGAAATGACTAACCACCATTACTAGTTTCTTCCTTTTTTAATCCTTACTGGATGTTTTTTTCACTTACTGATGTCAATAATTCCACATCAACTTACTTTACAGGATAAGCAGCTGTTTGCTTCTCAGAACATCTATTTCTTCCTATTTGGGGACAGTTTTAAGTACTAAATATTCAGGAATCCTCACATTCTCTGTGACACCTTCTACATTCCAATCTCTGACAGTAATTAGTCAGGATGCCCCTTTAGCTCTTCTCAATTTCTAATATGAAAGCATGTCTACTTTTTTCCTCAAAGAATACTTCATTCTCCTTTATCTGGAGAGCAAACTTCCTTTTTGCAAGGAATTCCTTGAGTCTTTTTCTCTTCTGTTCTACTGAGAACAGCCTACACCAGGGGTCCTCAAACTACAGCCTGGGCCAGATGCAGCAGCTGGGGAGGATTAGCCCCCTCACCCAGGGCTATGAAGTCTCTTTATTTAAAGGCCCACAAAACAAAGTTTTTGTTTTTACCCGGTCCTCCAACGCTCTGAGGGACAGTGAACTGGCCCCCTATTTAAAAAGTTTGAGGACTCCTGGCCTACACTTTTGAGTACAGATAATAGTCACTTCACTATAGCAGAAATACTAAAATTACATCTTATGTGGGTTATTGCAAAATTTTCCCTGCTAACAATACTTGCTAAAAGTAAAATCGTTAAGGTTTTGTTTTTCCTGCAATGCTGTCCTAGAAAGATACTGCAGCAAATTGAACAGAATTCACAAATATTACTTCATGCATGTTTATGTGAATTTTTTCTATGAATGTTTAAAATTGGTCAGAACACTGTCATATCATGTTATATCATTTAAAATCTTTCAAAGAGCATGCCCTTTTCAATCACAGTATCAATAAATTATACTGGGAAAAGAAAGAAACCAATTAGGGAAAGGTCACTTAAATATCAAGTTATCAGAAACTGAAGCACAATCTAGATAGTAATAGTGCTACTGTATAGTTTATTTTCTCCACTGTTTCACACTTGTTTCAAAGATTGCATTTAAAATTGTGAAGAGCTGTATGTCATCATCTTCTACCTCTACCAATATTTGGCCAACATGGGTTGTTGGTCACTACACATAGAGATAAGTCTCTCAGGAGACAAAAAAAATAATTTTTTAAAATGTCACTCGTCTTTAATCTTAACTCTCAAGCAACACTAAGGATAAAAATATAGAAAAGGCAGTTTTATCCTTTCATCTCTTCAAAAATGTCTATCACCAGAAACAAATACCAGATTCAAAATACTTGATACTACTGAGGTTAAACTGCAATGATGGCAATACAATCAAAACTTTCCAGATCATCCCTACTAAAGTAGAGCAAATAGTAATCAACTGATCTTTTCCACTAACACTCTAATTTAGCAAATTCAAGTAATAGCTCCTATATTTTGCTTCCAGATAAAATACAGTATTAAATGATATTGTAAAATGTAATATAATAATGTATGTATATTATGAATGAGTGGATCAGACAATAATAATTACAGTGGTCATCCCATCCAACTTTAATAATACTGGTGGAATATTCACTATGAAAAAGCATTGTGGAGAGTTAGGAGGGGAAATGAACATATTCTCTCTCATGTTCGTCCTCCAGGTCCATATGATCTAATTGAGAAATGACAAGGCACAAAAAAGTTCATATATTCTTGAAAGACAGGCACTCACAAATCTATGTATCAATTAAGTCTATTTTCAGGAAGATTCAAAGAATGGCAAATGTAACCAAACAGAAGAATGAAAAACATAGAGAGAAAGAAGGACAATGAGACCAATATAATAGTCAAGTCAAAAAACATCATGGAAATTAACCTCCATATCTTCAAAGATGAGTAGAAAAATCCTAGGTTGGTAGAAAAGGGACAGAAAGACAATAGAAAAGCATGTTCTCTGGCAATGGAGTAAAGATGGAAGAATAAGAATAATAGTATTACAGTTTAACTAACAGACTACACACCGTTTACAAAGATTTAGAAAATGCACTAGACAGAATTTTGATGAGGAAAGCCAAGAAACAGACACAGCAAATCGTTTTCCCAGTATAGAACAGCTTAGGGAGACAGCCAGTGGGATATAGGGAATGAGACCTTGCTAGGAATGTACATGAAATATCCATTACCCAAGGACTTAAAAGAAAGGGTAGTAGGAGAAAGTAACTCTTTGAAAATCATAAGTGACAAATTGAAAGCTAATGACTCCAGGAGACAACAAGAAATAATCAAAGTTAAAAGACTGAAAAAAGAAGAAAATATGAAAAATATCATAGAAAGAGAGACAACCTAAGAATCATTATACTACATGAATGCCATGAACAAAAAAGTCTGTACATCCTATTCTTAAGAAATCATAAAAGAAAATTGTCCAGATATCTTAGAACCAGAGGCAAAGCAAAAATCCATAGAATGCACCAGTCATTTCTTGAAGAAATTCCAAAATAAAAATTCCCAGGAATATTATATAGCCCAGATTCAGAGCTCCCAACAAAAGAAAAAAACAATACTACCAGCAGTCAGAAAGAAAATAGTAAGGAACCACAGTCTTGATCACACAAAATCAAATAGGCACACACAATATATGGGAACAGATAATTTGGAATGTGATATTCTAGAAGGTAAAGGATAAATAGGCTTACACCAAGAATACTCTAATAAACAAAATTTAATGTAATCCTTCATGGGGAAAAACTTACCTTTAACAAAACAGAGATTTCCCAACATTCCTAATGAAAAGAGTAAAGATGAACAGAAAAATTGGACATAAAAACACAGGAATCAGAAGTCTAAAAAGGTA
Organism: Antechinus flavipes; assembly: GCF_016432865.1. NCBI lineage: Eukaryota > Metazoa > Chordata > Mammalia > Dasyuromorphia > Dasyuridae > Antechinus > Antechinus flavipes. The sequence goes on from NC_067401.1 coordinate 167,615,791, forward strand.
AACATAAGAAAGAAGGCTTAAAGGACTAAATAAGGTTAAACTGTTTTCCTTCCTATATGGAGAATATTCAGAATTCTATCATCTTCAGGGATCATAGAGACAATGATTCTTAAGATTTTAATAATCTCAAAAGAAGAATGGAAAGGGAAAGGTGAAAGGTGGAGAATGGACAAAACTACTTTACATAAAAAAGGGTGTACAAAGAAAAGTTTATACAACAAGGAGGGAACAAGCAACACTGGAACCTACCCTCACGTGAACTAGTTCAAAGAAGAAAAAATATACAAACATAACTAGGTACTTATTCAACAAGGAAATGAAAAGGAAGGAGAAAGAATAATAACAAAAATAAGTTAAGGGAGATGTTAGTCAGAAGGAAACCAGATCCTTAAAGAGGAGACAGAAGAAGTAAAAAATAAATGTGTAACAGAATAGAATGGAGGAAATAGCAATCTTTTCTATGTGTATGAATGGGATGAACTCAACTACAAAATGAAAGAAGATAACAGAATGAACTAGAAATCACAATCCAGCAATATTTTGCTTACAAGAAACAAACAAGAGACAGAATAACATATACAGAGTTAAAAATAAGGGCGTAGCACTAAAGTGAAGTAAAAAAAAGGCAAAAGAAACTCATTTCAAGTAATGAAAAAAAAAAAACCTAGAAAAAAATGCAGGGAATATTATATATCAACAATCAAAAAACTAGAGTTTCAGCCAAAAATATTATGTTCAGCAAAATTAAGTAAATTCTGAATGAAAAAAAAAAAAAAAAAACCACATTCAACAAACTATCAGCTTTTCAGGAGTTTGCTGCAAACAAACGAACTCAATAAAAAATTTAACATGTAAGAGCCAAAATTAAAGACTAATTTCAAGGTACTCAATAAGAAAAACATATCACATAAGTGGAAATGTAAATCATATCTCTAAGACTGTCATTAGTAATTGGATAGTTCAAAATAAAGATGGGTAGAACTGAATATGATGTAATTAAATAAAGGAAAACCATGTAGGAAAAGAAAAAAATAGCAATTATGCTTTATGAATGAGGTGTGAAAGCAAGAACCAATATAGAGGAATTAGACTGGGGAGGAAATCTGGTAGTTCTGAAACCCTATTCACAGGAGTAACAGCTTAAAAAAGGAAAAACATTCATACACATACACATATATGTATACATATATACATACTCAGCCACAAATATAGGAACTTGCAACTCCTGGACAGCACTGGAAGTAGTGGACAGGGATAGTAGGGTCTGTTGGAGAAGACTGAGGGAACCTCAGTTGATTAGTAATGCCAGGCCCAGTTGTGCTGAGAAGCTGCTCTGGACAAGAAGAAATCAGCATATCCAGCAAATGCAGAACCAGCAAAATTGCTGGCTGCAAGCACTTGCAGAAAGGTGAAGCTTTTGGTTTAGGCTTCCAGGTCAGAGGGTGAACTTAAGTTAGAGGCACCATCTCCTCCAACTTAGAATTAGAGGTGTTTACATTGATAGTTTTCCTTTAAAAAAAAAAAAAATGGAGAAAGAATTCAACCTTAGTAACTTACTATGGGAATAGGAATTGCCAGGATTCCTCTTCAGAAGAGGACAGTAAAGTAAAAAAAGTTTCTTCTACCCCCAAGAGTAACATTCAGTGGCTACCTGCCCAGAAAGAATTTATAGAAGAAATTCAAAATTCAAACGAAAGAAATTGAGGAAAAAGAAAAAAAGAATAAGAACCATCCAAGAAAAACAAAAAGATTATGGGGAAAAAAAGTTAACCATCAGAAAATAAGATACAGAGCCTTAAAAAATAAAATTATTCTTTGAAAATTAGAATTAGGCAAGGGGAAAACCATAAAAAGGTATGAGACTAAGAAATAAACAAAATATAAAGAATGAAAAAAATAAAATGTGAAACACAAGAAAAACAACAAATCTGGAGAAGAGATCAAGAAAAGAAATATGAAAATAATCTGACTACCTGAAAGCTGTGACCAAAAAAAAGAATATTAACACAATAATGCAAGAAATAAAGAAAATTGTCCAGAATTTATAGAACACAAAAGGAAAGAAGAAATAGAAAAAATCCACAAATCACCACCTCAAAGAAATCCTACGTGGAAAACACATAGGAATATTATTGTTAAATTTCAAAACCCTCAAATCAAAGAGAAAACTTTACAAGGAACAAAACAAAAAATTCAAATATGCTGAAGCTACAGTTAGAATTGTACAGGATCTATTAGCAGTTACAATAAAAGACTGCAGGTCCTGAAATGACACATATTGACAATCAAAAGAATTAGGCCTGTAGCCAAAAATATCATATCCAGCAAAACTATTATACTGAACGGAAAAAATGGACATTCAACGAAATTGCAGATTTCAGAACTTTGTCTCAACCAAATCCAAACTTTTAACATATAAAAGCCAACATGAATGATTAATTTCAAGGAACTCAACAAGGAAAATTGCTTATATTTTTACATGGAAATGTATACCATATGACATCAGTAATTAGGTAGCTCAAAAGAAAGACTGAGGCAGAGCCAAGTATGAGCTGACTCTAAAAAGTAAAACTGTCTAAGAAAAGGTAAAATTAATAATTACGCTATACAAATGAGTGAAGTACAAAGAAAGAATCAACACAGAGGCATGAGAAGGGGAGAGAGGGCTGTTAGTACTGAAAACCTACTCAACTTGGATGTGTTAAATAGGGATATTGTTCCACAGGGAACACATATCCAATATGAATACAGTATTCTCCAAAATTGATAAAGAAATAAGGGAGGGGGGAGAAAGGGGGAAGAGGGGGAGGGAAGGGGAGGAGAGAGGAGAGTGTTACACTCTGATCAAGACATTGATCCAATATCATTCCAAAGGACTCATCAGGAAAAATGTTATCCACTTCCAGAGAGAAAACAGATGACCTCTGAGTACAAATTGAAGTGTGATGACTGGGTATTTTAAAATCAGCCGGAGTCAGGAATTCAAGTTAAGGGAAAATCTTCAATCTTTATTCTTTGTGGAGGTGAAGGGGGATGGCGATAGGAATGTGAGTGGCCCCAACACAAACAAGGCCAGCAGTCTCTCTGCCTCTCTCTCCGCTCCTCTCTCTCCACCCACCAAAATTGTCCCTCCATCATTTCCTATATAATACATCAGAACTTGCACAAAGAGTGGGCAGGTGCCATTCTTTCTCCAAGCATATATTAATAGAGTATGGTCCAATTACTATTTAGCCTCACGTGCTTGGGACTTCAGTGCATCAACTCGAGCTTCAGCCCATTACACTGAAGTATATATTTTTTCACTTTATTTTCTATATTTTTTTGGTAACATGGCTAAAATGGAAATGTTTTCCATGATTTCACATGTATACCTGATATCATATTGCCTACCTTCTCAATTGGTGGAGAGATGGGATAGAGAGAGAGTATTTAGAATTCAACTTTTTTAAATGAATGTTAAAAATAGATAACAATCTTTTTTTTTTAAAAAGAAATCACATCAGTAAATGAGCTTATCAAGAAAGCATAAATGGAAAAATATAAGAAGTTCTCTAGATAAACCAAAAGTCTTTAAAGAACAAAATAGAATCATACTCACTTTTTGTGTAGTCCACGACAAGTCTGAGGCATTATCTGGATGGACCTCCTTATTTCCATCAGGTAAATGGTCAACAGTATCCATTGCCAAAGGAAGAGCATTATCACCCTTAAGTTCTTTTCCACATTCTATTTCCACTTCCAAAGTTAGCTGAGATTTGCCGTTCTCTATGGAAGATATAAGCAAATTATTATAGGGAATTATTATAGGGGAAAAAAATTTATTTAAAGAAAATTCTCAATATAAAAATTTCACTGGCTAATTAACAATGCCACCTTCTATCAACCAAGCAAGCATTTATTAAGAAGCTATATGCTATATACTCCATAGAAGATTCTAATGATATAAAGACAAAAATTAAAGTCACTGCCCTCAAAGAGCTTATATTTTACCAGGGGAAACAACACATACAGACATTTACAGATACAAAATATACATATGTAGCCAAATTAATAAGATCATATACAACAGGGCTCTTTCCCAGTTCTATGTATTGTTACTGGCTTTCCTCTGAGATTATCTCCAAATTAATATGTATATGTTATGTTTATACAAAATTATTTGCATTTTATCTCCTCCCGTTAGACTGAAAGTTCCTTGAGAGCAGACTGATTTTTCCTTTCTTTCTATAATTAGCACTTGGCATGGTACTTGATAGATAGTGGATGCTTAATAAATGCTTATTGACTTGACTTGATCTGGATCACCACACCTCATTTGTAAATCACCTCTCAGGTAATATTTGATTCATTCTTACATTTAATTTTATCATTCTTAGCTCTTGAATAATCTATACCCAAAGGAGTATATTTGTCTATTTCCATTTCCTCAATAAATTTCAATATGTCTCTCAATTCTGTCAATGAATCTCAAATCCCCTATTTTAGTTCATAAAACATTATTTAATACATTAAAGTAATCTCCTTTGCCAGTTCTGGTTAGATGGGAAAGGAAGTGAATTGTCTAATGAGTTTGATGTGAATACCCAGTAAAATTCAATTAAAACTTTTAAAAGATGATTGAAACTAAGATAAATGATAGATTCAAAAATATGAGGTAGTCCTAGATGAATAATTTCAGGAACATGAAAGCTCTGAGATTAATAGGAAAAGCTGAGGACTTAAAAAATGAGAAGAAACTTAAAGTTATATTAGGGGAAAAAAAAGTGGATGAAAGAAGATACAGGTTCATGACTGTCTTTACCAAACTGGTATATAAGATCAGGAGTCGTCCTCAGACATATCTTTATTTCAGCAAGGCATTTCATAGACTAGACAAGGAGACATACAAGTTAGATGCTGATAAAATTAGGTAGATTCAGAACTAAATAAACAACAAGAGACCAATCAAATTTACCTAGAGGGATCTAGAAGTGCCCCAGAAATCCACCCTGATCTGTTCAAGTTTTATTGTTGACTTTTATGAAGGCATAGATTATATGCCATTCACACTTGCAGATGACACTAAGTTAGAAGGGAAATCTGAACTACTAGACAACGAACCTTTGATCCCAACTAAGCTATACCGCTGGGCCAAATCTAATAAAGAAATTTAATATGTAAATTACAGAAACAAAGTCCTACAACTATTTTTGTTTTTAAATCAATGAAAAGTATAGGGTCATAAAATAATGGCTAAACAAAGTTTGTAAGATAAAAATTCAGCAGTTTTAAAGAACTGAAAGCTTAGTTTTATTCAATAATAGTTGATAAAGAAAGCTAATGCAATCTTAGGCTGCATCAAGACATGAAGTGGAAAAAAAAAATTTTTTTTTAAAGAGAAACATAAAGGAATAGTTTAGTTTTACTGAACTCCATCCTAACTGGAAATACCATATATTAAGAAGGTCCTTGATCAATTAGAGAGCTTATCTAAGGAAAACCAGGATGGCAAAAAAATTTTTAACCTGAAGAAGAGAAAAAAATGCTATTTTCTTCAATTATCTAAAAGGCTAACATTATTAGACAGATGAGACTTTTTTCTTGGCTTGAGGGTCAAACAAAAGCAACAGACATAAAGTACCCTTCTCTATCTTAACCAGCAAAAAATCCTATTTCTCCTTCAAGGACCAATTCTAATCCTAATTCTTTAATAACATATTTAAATTTTTTCCCTAAAAGTGTCCCACAGGCAATCTTAAATATTTTTAAACACTGAGTACTTTTATGATATACTCATCAATACAATTATTTTAATACTTACTATGTATATAATTATAGTATTTATTTTTTATAATTATTATTTGTGGACTTAGTATTATCATCACCTCTTTTATGATATAATCACTTTGTACCTGGATCTTACTTTCTTTGATTACATCTATCCACTTCTTTGGAGCAGAGACTGTTTTTACTTTTTATCTTTTAATTTCTTAATTTCTAGGATATTGGTTAAATATCTAGAAAAAAAAAGAAAAGAAAAAGCCCAACTTCCCCTTTCTAGATATATTTCCCATTTTCCTGTAAATCATGTGAAACATTAGGTTTTAATCTCCCTTCCCCCACATCCAAAACCTATTTGTAGGCTTTCCTTGGAGCTTTCCAAATTAAAGTACCCATTTCTATGAATATTCACAAGATATTTAACTACATAGTTATAAAATATGACAGAATTTTAAAAATAAGAGAACTCAGTAGCCATTTAGCTCAATCTATACCTGAACAAGAAAGAATCTACAGTAAGTAGTTAACACAGCTTTTGCTTTAAAAATTTCAATCAAAGAGGAAAACCACCCTACTCTGAAGTAGACCACTCCATTTGGGGACAACTTTGCTCAACTAAAAAAAAAAAAAAAAATTAAAAGAAAAAGAAAAAAAAGTGAGCTGTTTTGTTCTGGTTTTTTGATCCAGCCAAAAACTTTCTAATTTCTAATTTCCAAATGTTTCTACTCTCCATAGTTAAGCAGACAAGTCTAGTAATAATAATAATTATAACAGTAACAGTAATAGCAGATATTTATAATAACATTTTAAGATTTACAAAATATTTTACATCTATTAAATCATTGGATCTTTACAACAATCTTGTGAGGTATTATTATTAAGTCTACATTTATAAATGAGGAAACTAAAGCTGAGAAATGAAATGACTTGTCCAAGATCATAATGCCAATATCTGAGATGGATCTTCATGATTCCAAGTTTACATTTTATTCAATGCAACATCTAGCTATACCTAATTCCTCTTCCATATGAGAAAGCTTTAAATATTAAAATGACTTTCATATCTTTTATTCTGCAGAAGAAATGTTCCTAGTCCCTTTAAACAATCAAACTGTACTAATTTTAAGGCCCTTCACAATCCTGGTTGCCTTCTTCTAGATGCTTTAATTTATTAATAAGAACTTGCCAGCCCTGTTTGTAGTGGCTAGAAACTGAAAATTGAATGGATGCCCATCAATTGGAGAATGACTGGGTAAATTGTGGTATATGAATGTTATGGAATATTATTGTTCTGTAAGAAATGACCAGCAGGATGAATACAGAGAGGCCTGGAGAGACTTATATGAACTAATGCTAAGTGAAATGAGCATAACCAGGAGATCATTATACACTTCGACAACGATATTGTATGAGGATGTATTCTGATGGAAGTGGATTTCTTTGACAAAGAGACCTAACTGAGTTTCAATTGATAAATGATGGACAGAAGCAGCTACACCCAAAGAAAGAATACTGGGAAACGAATGTGAACTATTTGCATTTTTGTTTTTCTTCCCAGGTTATTTTTACCTTCTGAATCCAATTCTCCCTGTGCAACAAGAGAACTGTTTGGTTCTGCAAACATATACTGTACCTAGGATATACTGCAACATATCTAACATATATAGGACTGCTTGCCATCTAGGGGAGGGGTTGGAGGGAGGGAGGGGAAAAATCGGAACAGAAACGAGTGCAAGGGATAATGTTGTAAAAAAATTACCCTGGCATGGATTCTGTCAATATAAAGTTATTATTAAATAAAATTAAATTAAAAAAAAAAAAGAACTTGCCAGTAGTATTAATGTAGTAGGTCAGATAAAGTAAGATGTCACATTCATATTATCCCAAAGTCAAAGATGGTAATAGTATATTCCTGAGAGGGCAGGGATTTAATTGAATTGTACTCTTCTTATCCCAAAAGAGATTTAAAAAAAAAAAAAAAAAAAGGAAAAGAACCTACATGTACAAAAATATTTATAGCAGCTCTCTTCTCAGGACAAAGAATTGGCAACTGAAGGCATGCCCATCAATTGGGGAATGGATGAATAAACAGTAGTATGTGATTATGATGGAATATTATTGTTCTGTGGGAAATGATGAGCAGGATGCTCTCAGAAAAACCTGGAAAGTCCTCCATGAACTCAAGAAAAGTGAAATGTGCTGCATACAAAATAATAGCAGTGTTCTCTGATGATCAGCTGTGAATAACTGTTATTCTCAGCAATCTAATGATCCACTACTAATCGAAAGGATTTACGATGAAAAATGCTATCCATACCCAGAGAAAGAACTGATTGTGTTTGAATACATAGTGAAGCATGCTCTTTTTTTTTTTTTTTTAACTTTGTTTTTCTTGCAAGTTTTTTTTTTTTTTTTTTTGGGGGGGGGGGGGGGAGAATCTATGTTTTCTTTCACACAATATGATTTTATGGAAATGTTTTGCAAAAAGAATGTTTGTGGCAGCCTTCTTTGTAGTGGCCAGACACTGGAAACTGAGTGGATGCCCATCAACTGGAAAATGGCTGAATAAATTGTGATATATAAATATGATGGAATATTATCATTCTGTAAGAAATGACCAACAGGATGATCTCAGAAAGGCCTAGAGACTTACATGAATTGATGCTGAGTGAAATGAGCAGGACCAGGAGATCATTATATGCTTCAACAACAATACTATATGATGATCAATTCTGATGGACATGGCCCTCTTTAACAATAAGATAAACCAAATCAGTTCCAATAGAGCAGTAATGAATTGAACCAGCTACACCCAGGGAAAGAACTCTGGGAGATGACTATGAACTACTACATAGAATTCCCAATCCCTCTATTTTTGTCCGCCTGCATTTTTGATTTCCTTCACAGGCTAATTGTACACTATTTCAAAGTCCAACTCTTTTTGTACAGCAAAATAACTGTTTGAACATGTATACATATATTGTACTTAACTTATACTTTAACATATTTAACATGTATTGGTCAACCTACCAGCTGGGGAAAGGGGTGGGGGGAAGGAAGGAAAAAGTTGGAACAAAAAGATTTACAACTCTCAATGCTGAAAAATGATCTATGCTTATATCTTGTAAATAAAAAGCTATAATAAAAAAATGTAAATAAAAAAAGAAAATTTTAACTTTCAAATAAAAGAATCAAGAGAAACATAAAAAAGTTAAACATAAAAGATAAATCCAAAAAAAAAAAGAAATGTTTTGCAAAACCTCTCATGAGCCTTCTTTAAAATAGGGGTGGGAAGGGAGATCTGAAAATCAAAATTTTAAAAACAAAAAATTGTTTTACATGTAACTGGGAACAGTAAAAATATTAAAAAGAAAATTTTTAAAAAGAAAAAAATTGCACTCTTTCTGAAACAGCAAAAACATTACTAGGTTTGGAGTTCAAGGTCTATTTTTGCCACTTACAAGTTCTATGATTTTTAGCAATTCACTCAAGTATTTTGGTTTCCTCAATTATAAAATAGGGAAAATAAATAGCACCTGCTTTCTAGTGTTGTTGTGAGGATCAAATGAAATAATATTTGTAAAGCACAGTGTCTGTTTGGCACATAGCAAGCATTATATAAATGTCAATTATTAGCTATTATTGTTAATATTTTAAAAAGAATGATTTAGTAATTCAGCCTGCTTATGGTGGAACTCCTTGATAATAAGTTTAGACCTTTTTTTTAATATGTCTATTTAAACACACAATTCTCTGTAATTAGCCTACTTACTTCCCCTCACCTGGCGAGTTCTCCTACATTTAGAATATATCACCACCAATTCAGAACTGACTTAATGGGTTTCTATGAGGAAAAGCCCATTTTTAGTTGAGGGATCAATTGCGACTAAGTCATTCTTTTTTATTTTAATTAATTTTAATTTACAGTACCTGGCATACAGTAAATGTTTGTTAATTAATTTCACATATACCTCTTTGAAGCAAATCAGGAAGGGTTAATGCCCAAGATTAAGTAAGGTAAATCTGACTGGCTTTTTAGATATTTTCATAAAAGCTATTTCCTGGGGAAACTTCCTTGTCCTAAATTACAAATAAGCTTATGTACACTTTTGGTTCATTAATAATTTTTTCTTTTAGTTTCTAATTTCAGGAAGTAAAAGATAGAAACTGAAAAGTGCTGCTTTAAAAGTACTAACACAAAGATTCGAATAATTTCCAAAAATTAAAATTGAGAAGAGAAAAAAAAAAAGTAGTTTTTTTCTATAATCAGTTGCAAGAAGTAGGAACCATGAAACATTGTTACAATTAAATTTACCCTTACAAAAAAATTCTCAATCCTTGGTTGTAGTTTAATGCATGTAGTACGTAGTTAGATGTTCTTCACAAAACTTTAAATGTTTAAAAAAAAAAAAAAAGGCTAGATTTCTATGCCACTACTCAACCATTTCAATCCCTTAGCACATTCCAGACCACCCTTGCCATGATACCCATTTGTCCTTACTCTGTAGCTTGACTGCAGGAACCAAATTCCATCCACAGTGGCTGCAGAACTTAGGAGCTTCATCTTTGGAGATGTAGTGACAACTAGGGCACTTCATGTTCCAGCAGAAAGAAGCCTTCAAGGAAGAACAACTTTACCCCTTGAAGTTTTAGAGAGGAAAAAGGACAGTCAGCTAAATAACTAATGTCATGTGATCACACTACTGGTTAAGTTTCATTTCTCAGTAAATAAAACTACACAAAGAATGAGTGCTTTATTACAAACTGAAAGTTTCAATGGCAGTTCATTTCAGAGGGTACAAGTCAATGAAGCATTCTATATTTCTAGAAAGGAACTCATATCTCCTGCTTCTTAACTTAGACTTCTTAAGGCACTCTCCTGTCTTATCTCTAATTATATCCATTTAGAACTGGCAGGAATATTTGTGTAGTCTTAATGAACATTCCATGAGAACATTCCGTGAGAACAGCTACAATCTATCAGAGGACTATATTTGTTTAAAAGTTTTTTTTTTTCTTTTTGGAAGGTGGAAAGGGACAGTTTAAAGAGGGGAAATGTGGAATGAGAACCTTGCCTCTAACATTCGATAGTGGTGTGATCACAGGTTGTCAATTCCTCTGTAACATCAATAAAATGGGGAAGTATTTGCCTTTACTTCTCTCAGAGGGTCATAATTAGGACGCTGCTTTGTAAACCTTTTTCTACTACACATGTGAAACACAAATTATTCATTTTCATTGTTCTCACAGCACCTAGAGCAAAGCCTTCCATGTAATCAACATTTGCAATGTACTTTACATGCATGGTGTCATACGTATTTCACCACAATTCTAGGATACTTAAGTATTATAATCTCTTTTTTAGATATGAGGACTCAGAGAGAGATGGGATTTGGCCAAGGTCTCACACACACTTCATCTTCCTAATAAAAGGAAAAAATTACTCATATAATCATATGATCCTAGAAGCACTTAAAGAGATGTGGGGCTGCAGCTTCGCCTCCCTTCCCAGTGGGAATTGCTCGGCGGGCCAGAGTAGTAGAGAGGCTCCGGGACATGGAAAGCATCAAGCAGGGCCCGGACTCATCGCCCGCCTCCCCCTCACCCCGCGCCCTCCCCTCCCGCCACCACCAAACGACCTCCCCCACCCCCCACCACTGACGAGAAACAGAAATGGTCTATCAGGTGTCAGTGCTTCAGGAAAACGAAACTATTCTAGACCTGGGAGAGGCCGGAGAAAACAGACTGCGAACAAAAAGCGAAACCAAGCCTCCAGCTGCGAATCATAAACATAGACCCGCCCTTACAGTCACCTGCAACTGGCCCTTCCGCAGGACCGCTAATCCTCTGGGGTCCGAAGGCAAGCGAGGCAGTTCAGGTCCCGAAGGCGCCAAGCTACAGAGTACAGCCTGGGGGCGAAGAGCCTGGAAGGAAGCCCGAGCGCGCTCCTCCCCCCTCTCTCCCCGATGCGGCCCCCCCACCCCGTTCCCCCCCACTGTCAGCTCTAGGGCACGCGCCGGGATCACCGCCCCCAACACCAGCAGTCGCCCAGCTAGGTGAGGCACGCGCCCCTCAGCCTCGATTCCGCGCGTCCCTCACCTGAGCTGGGGTGGGAAGGTGGGGGGAGGGAACAGCACGAGATCCCTGCTGCCACAGTCTCAGCGACCTCCGCTGAGCCCAAGAGGGTCTCAGTGCAGACGCAACAGCCTCACTCCCTACCCACAGAGCATCCTCCCCTAATCCCCTCCTACTCGGTCCTAATACAGTTTAGGTTTCGTTTTCTCCACTCCCAGAAGCCTGCCGCAAAGCCCCACTCAGCCCTGACTTCCTAGAACAGCCCGCCCCCTGATCCCGCCTCCCGCCCTTGCCTCCGCCTCCAGGCTGGGGCTGCAACGGAAGAGGCGGAATCAACAACCTGTTCCACAGAGTTACTTCCTGTTGGCGCCCGGATCCGTTTCCTAGCAACAGCCAACCAGAATAGCGGTACACATTTTAAAGGGTGCGAGGAAGGTGGAGGCTGGAAGGTTCCCCCAAGATGGAAAGACCTTGCTTGAAGCTTGTACCCCAACAACAACAGCAACAAAAAGCATCTCTGCTTTCAAAGCATGGAATTTGACCTAGGGAGAATGTGAGATTCAGCTCCACACTCCTACTAAAGGGTTAAAGAGAGGATGCTAATTCACCTGTTAGGTACCTGCTTGGTGCAGGAACAAATTACATTTCATACACCACCATGAGACTGATGAGGGTGGAGAAGGGAAAAAAAAAAAAAAAAAACAGATCTTTGATAGTTGGGCAAGTCCTAAACTATTTGGGGAAAACCTGCATTTTACAACCTAAACTACTCCATGAGTCAGGGAGAAGTACTGCTTATCTTGACATTTTTATTTTAATTACATTATTGCAATATCAGAACCTAAGTTGAGACTTCTGGTTAGATTCTTAGCTGAATTCTTTGCATTGACAAAATTCATCCTAACTCCATAGTTAATGTATCCAGTCAGAAGGCCAGATATGATTCCAACCCCCAAGATTATTTTTCTCCTATAAGAAAACTATCTGTACCCCTTTTTCCATGCTAAAAATGCTATATGGATTTAACTTGCTGTAAGCAACATAATAACATCTTTCCCTTTTGATTTAGAGATGGGTCTAAGCCTATAAATTTTTCTTTGGAACATCTCACAATATTGGCCCCATAATCACAATATATTTTGGGGATCCCCAATTTTGAGGAAATTCTAGGAAGAGACATCCATTCAAAGAAAATGTGAAGAGGATTCTTCCAGCATCTGAACTCCAGAGCTGGAATTTGGGATCTCTTCCTGAACCCAAATAGTATAATCTAGATTTAGAGAAAACTACAAGAAGTCACATGGTACAATGGAGAGCACAAGAGCTGATGAGTTAGAGACTCTTTGGAGATGAAGTTCTATCATGGATGTTGATAGCTTGTGTGACTTTGCATGTAGGGAGAAGTACAGTGGTCTTCAAGGCACTTTCTAGCTTTATGATTTTGGCTTTCATTTTACAGATAAGAAAATTGAAGCTCAATAATTTGTTCAAGGTCTCATGAAATGCCAAGTCACCAAACTAGAATTAATAATAGCCAGATATTTTTTACTCACAATTCTTTCTTTGACATCCCTTGACCAGCTGGCTATCTATCCACTAAGCTAGGATATCTTTCCACATATGTAACTTGCATATGCTTAATAAACATTCATTGAAGAAGTCTATAAACTATGATTAGTATATCATAGGTATATGTACCAAAATAAAAACCCTCAAATCAGTTAAACTCAGGCCAGGCTTGCAGCCACAACCAACTGTGAGGTATAAAAAAAAAGTTTGAGACAGAAATTTCGTGTAATTAATCATTTTATTAATTATGGCTAGTGAATAATTATTTAAAAAGATGATTATTTGGACTCCCTCATGGAACCCATTCAACACTTACATACTCTTGAAAGAGTGGGTGTTCTTGGGGATGAAAATCAACTCTGATTGGTTAACAAGTAATGAGAGAATGAATATTATAATTAGAAGTGGACTTATTCCAGTGAGAGTCTGATCACTCAGTCTTGGATAAAGAGATGTAAATTTGCCCAGACCCACTTCACCCCCAATGAGTGTCAGGCAATCTAGACAAAAAGGGAAATCTACTTCCATCCTGATTAAAACACAATAATCAGAATCCGCCAGTTCCCCTAAACTTGAATTTCTTTATCTTTTGATTAGATCTAAGTTTCACCATTTGAGTACTTCGTGCCCAATATTTCATTGTATCATCAGTCCTATCCTTCAAATGCTAGGTTTCTAGCTTTTATTTTTATTTCTCTCTTCCTAAACTGATTCATATTCACCATAATCTCCAATACAACAGGAAACCATGGACTTTATTTTTTCAAGTGGAACAGTTTGAAGGCGGCTAGCAAAAGTCCTGAGAGTAGCCTGAGGAAAAAGGCTGACCTGTAACACCTCCTTAGATGGAAGTTCTAGGTAGAGCCATCCAATCAAAGAGAGATGCCATAAGAGTGGAGGATTCTTCCAGTGTCTGAATTCCAAAGCTGGAGTGAGGCTACAGAACAGAACTACAGTAAGATGCAGATCTTTGCATCTCCTGTATGGCTGCCTTCTTTTGTCTTTGGAGAGTATACACTATAGGATCTTCCTAATGGAGCTTCCCAATGGGAATCTTTTAGTGACTTTGCTCACTCTTTCTATTATATAAACTGAGCCCATCAACTTTTCAAACCCTAATAGTTTCTGAAGAAGATCTCTACTGCTCAACTTCATTCTTATTATTTCATGGTGTGTCAAAACATTCTATGCTTGGTCCAGCCTGCTCTCATTCTTTTCTTAAGAATTTATTGGACCTAGCACTGTCATTCTCTGCTATTTAGTATTCACACAAATCACCAAGATGATTTTCCCCCTCAGAACAAAAATGCAGTCTCAACTAATTCAGCATATTCTAGCCTTGTTTTTTCAACATCCACAAAATGTTTCTCAAAGAATTACACATGTTTAACCTGTATTGGATTACTTGCTATCTAGAGAAGGAAGGAAAGGGGAGGGAGGGAGGGAGAAACATCTGGAATATAAGGTTTTGCAAGCATTGACAAAAGGAATCCCAAATCTATCTCTCTCTCTCTCTCTCTCTCTCTCTCTCTCTCTCTCTCTCTCTCTCTCTCTCTCTCTCTCTCTCTCTCTGTGGGAATGAGCTGTGAGGTAAAGCACTTGAAGCTCCTTGAGCCAGAGATTCTCCTGGTACTCAGCCCAAGGGAAACAAGATAAACAGCTTCATTCTGTAATCTAGGTGGGGCTGGTTGAATCCTGAGTTAAAGTCTATTCAGTTGAAGATCCTCTATTCAATTCCAGCTCAAGCTGAAAACCAGCCCCCATGGAGCAGGCCTCACTGTAGCCAAAGCTTCTATTATAAAGAAGCCAATCTTAAACCCTCTCTTTGCAGAGGAGCTAAAATGCCAAGGAAACTCTCTTTCTTCCCGGCATAGCAAGCCTCTGCCTGCTGGGATGATATTCTCTTCCAGCGCTACCCTCTCTTTATCCTCACCTATTTCCCTAACGAGACTTTATATCTCTGTATCGGGATTTCTCTGCTAGAAACTTCATACTTCCCTGCCAGGACTTTGCCACTAAGGAATTCAACCTTTCTATTCATGCGTAGCAAAGGCTGACTTCCCAATGCCTATAATAAACCTCTTTTGCCAATCTAGGTTTTCAGGTTCGTACATTCCTTTACAAAGAATCTCTGCACCACCAGAAGGGAGGTTTCCCAAATTCCCTACCCATGTGCCAAATCCCAAGGGGATGTAGGGGAGCCAGATCTCTCCATTTGGTTCCTTGAACCCCGAATCTGCCACTAGACCTCATCATTAGGTTCCCTGACCACTCTAAATCTAGGCCTCATCAGGATGAATGTTGAAAACTATCTTTGCATGTATTTTGAAAAATAAAAAGCTATTGATGCGGGAAAGCTTGCTTTCTAGATTCCCACCCTCTCCTAGTTAATAATGTAAATTGCTCTTTAACTCACACATCCTGGTCCTTTTGAATTCCAATAGAAGATTTGGCCTGTTCCCAGCCCCACCCGGATCTGAGCCAACTTTGGGGCTACACCCGAAAGCCTCTCGAGCTAAGTCTCCTATTATAAAAAGGCCACGCTGGGAACCCCTCTTGGCAGAGATTCCAAACATGGCTACCATGTGAGGACCCTCTGTCCACTGGACCCTCTGTCCAGTGCCCTCCTTATCTCTACCTTCGCCTATACCTTAACTTTGCTTATCTAATAATAAACCTCTTTTATCAATCTAGCTCTCTGGGCCAATAAATGCTTTTATTGGGAACTCGCGCCGCTACTAGACCACCTTGCGCCGAATCTGTACCCCAAACCTGCCACTAGACCTTAACCCTAATTTCATTTAGGTACCCCAAAGCTAGACCTCAACATTTGGTTCCCTGACGAAACGAACACCGGAAGCTAGATAATTTGGCGATCAAACTGGATCAACCTTTTCGGGGCACTCGGAACCAATCTGGGTTTTGAGCTGTTCAGGCAGTATTCTTCCGGGAAGAATCTGCATTCTTTCTTTGGTCTCACTCTATCTCTAAAGGTAGTGGGGAGAATATCTGTGTTCTGTCTCACCCTACTTCCATTTCAGGTGAAAAGGCTTCTTTAATCTAGACACTCCCCTGCCTCTAAAGTCTTTTCCTGGAGCAGATGCTTTGCTTGAAGAAACTCCCTTTGACTAAATCCTTTGGAGAGAGAAAGGCCCTTCCTTTGCATCTCAATGCATTTCTAATCTTTTTTTTTCCCGTCACCAGATAGTCCTGCTCTCCAGCAGGAACTGTTGAGACACGAGAGGAAGTGTCTCTTTAACACCACCCCAGACCAAAGAGTGGTCATGTGGCTGTTCTGGGAACCCCACCCCTCTCGGGGGTCCCAGGCCAGCGCTCTCTTTGCTCTGTTCTGGGGAGATAGCCGGAGAATAAGAGGAGCTGTGTTTGAGCCCTTCTCCCACTCCACTGTTAAATGCAATGGAGTCTCTAATGGTCAGGCTGTAGCCACGAGGAGAAAGGGGGTAAATTGGAGTGAGTTTAGAGAATGTCTCTGCCCACGGCAGCTACTCCCTGGACAGGGGTAAGCGGTCTTCCCTTCAGGTTTTGCTCTCCCAGCAAGATTTGGGGGCTTAGATGAGCTGCCCCGCCTTCAAGTTCCAGCGTGGAATTGCCAGAGGAGCCCTCGCCATTCAAGACGCACTGCGCTGGGTAAGATGGCATCTCTTCCTCCCCCACCCTCGTTCTGGCCTTTTCTCCCCCTTCTTCCATGGAGTGGGGAGTGTAGAACTTGAGGCCTGGTTCGGACCTCTCCCATGTGGCTTGGCAACCTGCCGTTTAAATGCTCCTATCCTGTCCCCTTCTTGGGGTTACTGTACAGTGGGGAGATTAGGGACTCAATCTTAATCTTCTCAAATCTCCGGAAAGGTTGTCTTTTAAAATAGAAATTTGCTAGCAATTTGGACAAGTGAGCCGCGCCCCTTCCAGACCTTTACCTGGCTCTTAAAGCCACAGCTTCCAGCCCTCAGGACGTGTGCTCATCCCATACATTTTAAACGGGACTCAGTTCCCTGATTTGGTCATCCTGCGTCTGTAGAAGCCTCAGAATTACGCTTTCGCATGCTCACACGGCTGTCTACAAAGACGGGATTTTAAACTGCTCTCGGTTTTTTTTCTTAGCCTCAGGGCACTACTTAAAACTTTTTTAGCTGCTTGTGGAGAGATAACCTAGGTAAACCAGGCTAGGTCTGTCTGTCTCACGCTTTCCTACCTAACCCTACAGGTGGGAACTCTTTTGCTACTAATTTTCTCAGTCCTAAGACCTTTTGCTCTTAGCACACTGGTTCTATTCTTTTCTGGATTGGCATTCTATGTCCCTGCCAACAAAGGGTTTTTTCCTGGGCTCCAACCCTGGCCAGGTTGCAGCTTCAAGAAAGACCTTTGGAATGATGGCTGGGAATGAAACTTTCAGGTCAAGGCAAATTAAATTCTTTGGAAGATGGCTTTTTATTTCTTTTCTCCCCTCATTCCTTGACTGCAGCAAGAAATGAGTTAATGAGAGAAACTGAAGCCATTTAAGAATTCGGTGAATACCTTTAGGAAAGAAGTCTGTCTTTCCCTTGTGCTTTTCTATGTTCTCTAGACTTGTTCCCTGTTTTCCCTCCCCATTTGAGATGTTGAGGGACTAAGATGGGATAGTTTACCTTCCTACTTAGATGGTGTGTTTTCTAGAGGTATTGGGTAATTTGTAACTGAGTTATGCCTTAAAATTTGTCATCTCTGTTGGGCAATTATAAGTTATATGAAGTTTGGTTCAATTACTTGTGAACTTCAAGATCTGTGTAATGTTAAATTTAAAACTGTCTACTTAGATAAGAAAGATAGCTGTAGAAGCTGTAAACCCTTTACTGTGATTCTTGAACTAGATTCATCTGAAGTCCTTGATTAATGATAACTGATTGTAGAAGATGAAATCCTTTGGGACTGCAGCTAATATTTGCTGGGAGTTTTGAGTTCAGGTGTGACTGCATAGACCAGAAGTAAAACTGCCTTAAGTAGCTATTGTAATTTGTGGCCACACTATGGTTGCTGCTAAGCTTTTTTACTTCCTGGGGCTAGAGTTTCTTTAAGGTTTACTTCGCCCAGGTACTTGGGGCCACTCCCACCTTGCCTTTTGAGAAAGCTGGGAATCTCATCGCCCTGAATAGGCTTAGGCCTAGAGCCTTTTACACTGTATGCTGATGGAAGGCAGAGCTAGGCCCCTGACTTGCTGCTCCAGGAGCCCAGGGCTATAGAATATGCATACTGTCTAGTGTTAAGAGAGGAGCTGTTGAAAGGAGAACACGCCCACCCCTACCACATCTCTCCTTTGCTACCTTGCCCTCAATGTTGGTGGCCCTCTTAGGAGGTTTCCACTGAGGCAAACCCACCATGTCATGCTTCTATAACGGGGGCGGCTCAAATGCCCGGGCTAATTTGAGCTCGCTGGGAGACTCTTGGCAGTCTTGGGGGGATTTGTCGCTCATAGGACGCTGTGAGGTCGAAATCCTGTTTTGTTTTGGCAAACGGTCCTCTGGGAGGGCCCTTTGTGACACCTTCTAGAGACGTCTAGGAAGGTTACGTTATAGAATGCGAAAGTTTTTGGGTTTTGCCATGAATTAGCTTTCTTAATTCTGGACAAGGTAAAAGACTTTTTCTCCTTTCTTATCTTGCAGTGGACACCCAAAGCCCTCCGGTCGGGCTTGGGTCGTCGTTGGGAGCTCTAAGCTCTGGCACAATTCTTTAGGAATTGCTGCGGATTGACAAGGCCTTCTTTTGTCGGCTCTATCTCTAAGAGATATGAGGGATGCTGCAAGGATTTGGAAGAATAAAAGTTTTTACCTGTCCACACCCCATCCCTATGGAGATTTTAAGCTGTCTCTTAATGCAGAGACAAACACTGGGCTTGAGAAAAATGCCTCATTCTCAACACCTGAACTCAGATCTGAATAGATTAGCTGAATTCCCAATCTCTCTGGACTAGTCCATCCTTTAGCTTTTTTCTTTCTAATACTGGGACTGATTAACACTTATGCCCTCAGGCAAAAGCGGCGAGCCAAAACACACCCAGCACTCTTGTCTCTTTAAAAGCTGACTCAGCCTAGTGAAACCTAGGACCCTCCCACCACCTCAACTTTTTCGGGGTCCAAACCCCAATGTTTCTTCCACTCTGCTGCTAACAGCTGTTGGTTTCCCTTTAACTCTAACCTGAGACACTGAGCTCTTTTCTTCTCAGAGCAACTTCTGCCTCCTGTAAAAACATTTGGAGCGGAAGCTCCGTTTAATACAAATCTCTCCCAGACTTAGGCCCGAAGGTGCCCTGGAAACTGTCCGAGGAGACCCCAGTCTCTGTCCTGAGTTCGAGCAGGAGGAACAACGGAGAAACTGCGTCACACCACAGGGGCTGAATTGGCCCCCAGTCCTACTCTCCGGTAGGGAATTGGGGTCTGGC
This sequence comes from Antechinus flavipes, assembly GCF_016432865.1. Classification (NCBI taxonomy): domain Eukaryota; kingdom Metazoa; phylum Chordata; class Mammalia; order Dasyuromorphia; family Dasyuridae; genus Antechinus; species Antechinus flavipes. The sequence continues at coordinate 167,635,625 of NC_067401.1, forward strand.
CCTGTTTCCCTTTTTATCCCAGGACAGTCCCAACACCTCAGGGGCCGGTAAGCTGGGTTGGCAGTGCTGAGATACTTTGCACTCCTCTGACCCGTGGGGGGAAGGCTTAGGATCTTTGCTTATTGAGAAACCAACTCTTTTTAAAGAAAGGCAGCACAGTTAAAAAATTTCTAAGAGCTTAAACTGCATTCTTATCTTGATTAGATTTATAGGCCTCTAGTTTCCCCTGACTTCTGAGTCTACACCCTGAACCAACACCAGGAGAAATTAGCTTTCCTGGAAATTAAGAGTGAAAGGACTAAACTCGAGGCTACTTAATACTTTTTACTATAGACAAATAATCTTTTGCTCCCAGCATTTCTCCTACTTCTCCTTGTTAGATGGGCCATTAGCATTTTTACAGGCAGCCCACAGAAGGGACCTGATGCATCTCCTGCTGTCTCCATCTCCACCATGGATGACACCCCGGTTTTAACCTGCTCCCAAGATCTGGGCTTCAACCTTTGGACTCTCAACCGCCCTTCACCCTGGAGAACATGGGACAACTGACTGGGAATGACTGACCGGGACACACACCCCTTAGATGCCCTACTGCCATCCCCAAACCTCACACCTCATGCCTCACCTCCTGGCATGAACCCCCAAATCTCTACGACCCTTGCCAGCTCGAAGCAGTTAAGAGGAGATCGGCGCCCCTTTTCCCACATGCCTTTGGAGGTGACTTCTTGAGGGGGGGATGAACAGGGGATCCCTGAACTTGGAAAATCCTGGAAGGAGAAAATCTTCAATTCTGTCTCAAGAGACTTTGCCCTATTTCTTTTTCCTTAAATGAATTTAAGTTCCAACTGCTTGAGGGGGGAATGATGCGGGAAAGCTTGCTTTCTAGATTCCCACCCTCTCCTAGTTAATAATGTAAATTGCTCTTTAACTCACACATCCTGGTTCTTTTGAATTCCAATAGAAGATTTGGCCTGTTCCCAGCCCCACCTGGATCTGAGCCAACTTTGGGGCTACACCCGAAAGCCCCTCGAGCTAAGTCTCCTATTATAAAAAGGCCTCGCTGGGAACTCCTCTTGGCAGAGATTCCAAACATGGCTACCATGTGAGGACCCTCTGTCCACTGGACCCTCTGTCCAGTGCCCTCCTTATCTCTACCTTGGCCTATACCTTAACTTTGCTTATCTAATAATAAACCTCTTTTATCAATCTAGCTCTCTGGGTCAATAAATGCTTTTATTGGGAACTCGCGCCGCTACTAGACCACCTTGCGCCGAATCTGTACCCCAAACCTGCCACTAGACCTTAACCCTAATTTCATTTAGGTACCCCAAAGCTAGACCTCAACACTATTACAAAAACATTTCTCAAGTTTTTAAAAATAAGTCTGCCACATGTCTGGAGGAGCAAACTTCAAATCATATGCTACAAATCCCTAAGCCATTCTTCTAAAATTCTCCATTCACCAGGCCCTCCAGAGAGTCTGGAAAGTAGGTACATCCTCAAGACAGAGATAAGTAGTATCATTCAAGGGTAAATCCACCTCCAATGATCTTTTGGGGAGTTGCATCCTCATTTAGGAAACTCTAAAACCTTCAAAGTGATTTTCATTCAGTTGGGAGAGCCTGATAATGAGGTCTGATAATCAGTTCAAACTGACTCCAGATTTGCTTAGAAAATAGGTTTTTGCCAGCTCATACTTTGCACATTTCTTCATTAAGAAATATGCCTGCTAAGGAAAAGCCTCTTAATGAAAAATAAAACCTCTCCTTTTTGGCACAGACTTAGGGAAATCTTTCACTTATGAATCTGTGTCTCCGAACAGAAGGGATGTCATTTATACACATCATCATTGCTGCTGGATCTATATCCCAAAGAAATCAATGGATCACCAAAAAGGAATAGGGTCCACATGTGCAAAAATGTTTGTAGTTTTTCTGGTGGCAAAGAATTGGAAAATGAGTAAATGCCCACTAATTAGGGAATGACTGAACAAGTTATGGGATATGAAGGTAATGGAATGTTATTGTTCTGTAAAAATAAATGATGAAAAGGCTAATTTTTTAGAAAGGCTTGGAAAGATTTACATAAACTGATGTTGACTGAAACAACCAGAACTAGGAAAACATTGTACACAGCAATAGCAAGATTGTGCTATGAGCAACTATGATAGATATCCCAATAAGCTTTGGATGGAAAATGCCATCTGTATACAAAGAGAAAACTATAAAGATTGAATGTAGATCAATACATGCTATGTTCACTTTTTTTTTCTTCTAGTTTTTCTTCCTGTGGTTTTCCCTTTTTCTTCTGATTTTTCTCTCCCAACATGATTCACACATGGAAATATGTAAAAAATGAATGTACATGTATAACCAAAAAAAGTTTTACACTAAATATATTTCAAAAGAATATATTATTGCCTAATTGAATGATTGAAGGATATGAAGACAATTTTCAGATGAAGAAATTAAAACCATCTATAGTCATATAAAAAAAAGCTTTAAATCACTATTGATTAGAGAAATGCAAATTAAAACAACTCTGAAGTACCACCTCATACCTATCAAATTGGCTAAGATGACAGGAAAGATACATGCTAAATAATAAAGGGGATGTGGGAAAACTGGGACATTAATGCATTGTTGGTGTTTTGAACTGATCTAACCATTCTTTGGAATGATCAATTTAGAACTATGCTCAACGGGATATAAACTGTGCATACTCTTTTTTCCAGCAATGACATTACTGGTTCTATATCCCCTTTAAAGAAAAAAGAGGGAAAAGGGTTCATATGATTAAAATTATTTATAGCAGCTCTTTTTGTGGTGTCAAAGAATTAGAAAATGAGGGCATGCCTATCGATTGGGGAATGGCTGAATAAGTTAAGGTATATGAAGGCAACAAATAATATTCTTTTATAAGAAATGATGAGCAGGATGATTTCAAAAAAGCCTAGAAAGAATTACATGAATTTGATGAGGACAGCTTTGCCCAGAAGAGCATCTACATTCCCTGGGAAAGACTCTCTTCCCACACCCTATCTTTTTTTTTTTTTAATTTTTATTTAATAATTACTTTATATTGACAGAATCCATACCAGGGTAATTTTTTTTACAACATTATCCCTTGCACTCTTTTCTGTTCCGATTTTTCCCCTCTCTCCCTCCACCCCCTCCCCTAGATGGCAAGCAGTCTAAAGGGCCTTTTCTTATCACAGCCTTTTCTTATCACAGCCTTTGTGTAGCGAATTTCTCTCTGGGAACCCACCCTAACTTGATGTTCAAACTGATGTTTAGTGAAGGAAACAAAACCTAGAACAAAACTGTACACAGCAACTGCAAGATTGTGTGATAATCAATTATGATAGACTTAGCTTTTCTCAGCAATACAGTGATCCAAGACAATTCCAAAAAACTTTGGGTGGAAAATGCCGTCTGCATCCAGCGAGAGAACTATGGAAACAAGGTGGATCAAAGCCTACGATTTTCACCTTTTCTGTTGTTGTTGGGGTTAGGGTTTTTTGTTTGTTTTGGGGTTTTGTTGTTTTTTTTTTTCTTTCTTGCGATTTTCCCCTTTTCTGATTTTCCACTTTGTGCAAGTTGACACAAGTCTTTCCAGGTTTTTCTTTTTCTTCTTTTTTTAAATAGTATTTTATTTTTCCAAATGCAAGCAATACAATATAAGTTAAACATGTGCAATTTTTCTAAACAAATTTTCATATTTGTCATGCTGCACAAGAAAAATCAGATCAAAATGGAAAACACAAGAAAAAAATAAGCAAACAACAAAAAGGTGAAAATACTATGCTTTGATCCCAAGATTTTTCTGATTTTATCCTATTTGTCATCTTATAATATAAAAGTATTCCATCATAATCATTTACCATAATCCTATTTGTTTCCAATTCTCCACCACTGCTAAATTTGCATTGATAGATCCTATTCCCTTTTCTTTGATCTCTGTGTTACAGAACTAATAATGGTATAGCTTCCTTAAAAAGTATAACTGGACATAGTTTCAACATACTAACTACTGCCACCAAATAATCATATGACATCTTTCCCTTTTCTTATGAATTTTTCACTCTAGTTCTGGTGATGGTTGGAAGGGAAGAAAAGAGACAGAAAGCCCGCTGAAATTCTAACCTATGCTTGAGGGGAATGGTCGATTGCTCCCATGATTAGGATAGATCTTCTCTGCCCTTCCTTCCTGTATAGAGTAGGGAAGAGGGAGAGGATATACTGAATGAAGATTCCCCCAAGCAAGCATCTTTAAAATGTGAAGAAAGAACTGTATTATAGAGAATGAAGCAGAAACTCTATGGCAAAGACAATCTGTTTTAATTAATTAAAATTTAATTAAAATAAGAAATTAATTTAAAATTTAATAATTAATAAATATTCCAGGTTTCACATTTTCTTATTTTTTTTTAAATTTTTTATTATAGCGTTTTATTTACAAGTTATATGCATAGGTAATTTTACAGCACTGACAATTGCCAAACCTTTTGTTCCAATTTTTCTCCTCCTTCCCCCTATCTCCTCCCCCCACCCCATGACAGGTTGACCAATACATGTTAAGTATGTTAAAGCATATATGTCCTAACAGTTATTTTGTTGCACAAAAAGAATTGGAGTTTGAAATAGTGTACTATTAGCCTGTGAAGGAAATCAAAAATGCAGGCAGACAAAAATAGAGGGATTGGGAATTCTATGTAATGGTTCATAGTCATCTCTCAGAGTTCTTTCACTGGGTATAGCTTGTTCAGTTCATTACTGCTCTATTGGAACTGATTTGGTTCATCTCATTACTGAAGATGTCCACATCCACCAGAATTGGTCATCATATAGTATTGTTGTTGAAGTATATAATGACCTCCTGGCCCTGCTCATTTCACTCAGCATCAGTTCATGTTAAGTCTCTCCAGGCCTTTCTGAAATCCTCCTGCTGGTCATTTCTTACCGAAGTGTACCAAAGAATACACATTTTCTATGTAGGGCATGTATATGGATGATTTACAAGGAAATTGAGGCAAAGAAACCTGATCTGTTGAGTGTGGAGGGAAACAATGAACCAAAACCTAGATAATAAGAGCTAAAAAAGCAGATCAGGAGCTCTATACAGTACTTCTTAGAGCATATGACTCATACCGCTATAGCTCCCTTTCTCCTCTCTCATCTAACCCTAACCTAAAGGAAATATTTGCCACTTCCTCCTATCTTTGTTCTTTTACACATAAGGGAGGTTATTTTGACAGTGTGGGCCTGTTTCCTCATTTACAAAGTAAGAGGATTGGTATAAATCAAGGATTATTTTAAAATAGATTATTAAATACTTTAAAATGTACATTTTGAAGACTGTGTATTGTAAATTTTTTCTCTCTCCCACTCCTCCCCACTTTGAGAAGACAAGTAATTTGATATCAACTGAAATGGACAAATGGCCCTCCTTTCCGCCTCGGGCCAGCAGAAGAAAGTTTGCTCAGCTAGATTGGGGGACTTCTTTTGCACTTCAAAGGGCCAGCTCAACAATGCTCTTAAGGGTGGTACCCAGAGGGTGGTACCAGGTGAGAGGGTGGTACTGAGAGGGGAGAATGGTAGTCGAACTGATCTATCTATGTTAAAATATCTGCCCAGGTGCGGTTCATAAAACCCCTATCCTCCTGCTGTAAAATGTGAATCACAGATTAAAATGTAACAAGCTGAACAGAAATGCTTATAAGGCTGTCTTTAGTTCTGTGAAGTACGGAATTCGATCAGAACTCCGTCCTGAGCTTGGTACCAAATAAATTCTAAATCTTCCTCATTGAGGCTGTCTTGAATTTTATTGCCTGGGCTATTTCATTTGGAGGTCCCCCCGAGATAAGCCTTTGGCTCAGTCTGACGGCCAGTCCCTCTACCTGGAAGGCGAAGGGGATTACGGATCCTAGGGGGTGGCCACCGAGAGATCTTTCTCCACCCCTGGTGCCCAGTAATCTCTCTTCTGCGAACCAGGAGAGTGAGACCCAAATTTTGAATTCGGTCCAAAATTGGCATAAAGCATTCTAAAAGCCAGTTCTGGTTATTCTGAGGGGCCCCTGCAGCTGCAGCTGATCTTGCAGCCGCCTGTCCAGTCTGTTGAGTACTCCCATTTTGTGCATGTGGGCCTAGCTGGACGCAGTGTTTGACGGTAACACTTGCTGGCACTTCATGGGACGCCATCGTAAGAGTCCTGACCTGATTCTGGAAGACTAGTCTGTATGTTCTGTATGTTCTTTGTGTGATTTGTGTGTCTGTTTTGTTGCTTGCTGTTGGTTGTGGTCTATGTTCTGTGTGTTCTGTATGATTTGTCTGTCTAAAAGCTTTGTTCCTGGTCTGGTCTGTTGCTAGCAACCTGTGGTCTCAGAATAAATAAAAAGTTCTGAGACGGATATTTTCTGGGATGCTAGAAAATATTCTCTGAGTATATGTTAACTGTGTAGTCTGTATCATGTGGGTTCTATGTTCTGTGTGATTTGTTTGTCTGTTATGTTGTTGGTTGGAAAAATTTTTAAGAACAACATTGCAACTGTGCTTAGTAAAATGGAGCTCCACGTGTGTCTGTGTTAAAAGTTAGCAAGCTTGTAAGAGATAAGAATTCAACCTCTGTATTGCAGACTTAGAAAATATCCAGAAGTTTACAAAATCTTTCTCTCTCCCTCTCTGTCTCTGGCTGACTGCAGCAGCCTGTGGGAAAAAGGGAGAAGAGGGGGAGAAAGGAAGAAATAGAAAAGGAAATGAATAAAAAAATAAATAAATAGATTGAAAGGGATTTGAAAGTTCGGAAAGTTAAAATATATATATATATATATGGAGAGAGAGAGAGAGAGAGAGAGAGAGAAGAGCAGTGTACTAACATTTTAAAGGAAAGAAGTTTGAATGGAATATCTAGGCAGAGAAAAGCACTAAATGGGTTTGGAAGTTCACAGAAACCCCTTTGGATTCTGGAATGGGAAAAGGGAATTCAAAGTGAAACAAACCTCTCTCTGGGGGGTGGAGGTCTTGGAAACAGCCCCTAGTCTGTTTGCTGATTTAAGAGCTTTGTTAAATTTTAAGAATAATAATTAAGGAAAATTTGCTTGTGATCTTAAATGTTTTTTAAGGAAAAGCCTACTAGAGTAAAGAGCAATTAAATTCAAGCTTAGCCTGGCCTGGGCAATAAAAAGCTCTGGAGATAAGATGCTAATAGCTATTAGAAGAAATGTGGTGGAAAAGAAAGAAAAAAAAAAAACTTTTAAAAACAGCTGTATTAGTTTGATTCAGTTTGTTACCTTCTGAAATATATTGAGTTATTTGTTAACATGTTATACTTTAAATCCATCTCTGCTGGACATGTATGGGTCTTGTGGAGGTTTGGGTTATTCACTATGGTTTGAATCTTACAGGTTTTTGAAGGAATGCAGGTGATTTGGGAAAGACTGATTTGTAGGGACAATTAGAGGTTTGCCTGGTTTTAGGAAGGTGAAAGACTTTTGGGAGTAGGTAAAGAGGTGGGGGAGGGAGCCAGCCACTCTCACTGTCTTTTGCTACTTTACCAAAGGAGCATCTGGGTAGGAAAGTTCTTTAAGGAGATTGTTCAAGTATATGGCTAGAGAGAAAGAGAAAGTTGGAAATGGGTGGATTTGGGAAGTAACCTGACGTTGGGAAACTGATGGGCCAAATCTTGAAAAGGATCCCATGTAGAAATTTGAGTGGGGAACCTGAGGGAAGTTTTTTTCCTAGGGGGGCAGGAGTGGGGGAAGGGTGGCCACGTGGAATCCTCTCCTCCCCTCTCCTCTCTTAAGTATGTTCCTGACATTTTTTTTTCTCATCTGATTACGGAAGTGCAACAAACTGTGATTTTTAAGGACATGCTTACTTTTAGGTTAATTGATTGAATATTTGTTTCTTGATACAAATGTTTTCTTAAAAGATATGGTCGTAAATGTGATCCATACTTTTGTACGAATATTTCTAAAAGTTTAATTGCTATTTTAAGAACCTTCTTGAATTCTTTTATGTGGAATTGGGTCTTTTGTATAAGTTTAAATTTGATTGTATTGGGTCATCCTGAGGTTATTTAAAGGGTCTCTAAACATAATAGTTTTTTTTTCTTTGTCCTTTTGAAAATGTTTCTGTTATGGACAATATGCAATTTGGGATATTTTTCTATGTATTGAGTATTTTAAAAGCAAAATGATTTGTATGTATAATGCTCACTCATGTAACATCTACTTAGATATGATAATTGTTCTAAGTTGTAAACTTATTGAGACAAAATCTCTTTCTGTTATTACTGTAAGGTTACGGTAACTCTTTGTTTAAGATTTATCAGAAATTTGATTAATGACATCTGTTATTGGAGGTAAAAGTTTTTGGGCTTACAGTTAATTAGTTAACGCTATTTGGGAGTTTTAAAGCTCCACCCTCTGACAGTTGCTGGGATAATTGATAAGCAGTTAAAACTCAACTGCTTTTGTTATGTTATAGTTATGTTATAGTTATGTTCTTGCATTTTCCTTCTGTAACTGATCTCTCTCTTTTCAGAGCAATGGTCAATAGGAACTGTTAATGCAATTCAATTATGTCATGCCTTGCTATTTTCAGTCTGGTTATATGTATTCATTGTGTCTTAAATTCTTGGACAACTACATATTTCACCTGGTCATCTGTCTGTTACTGGATATTTGTGTTTTGTTTCTTTAAGGTTTCTACATGATAAGTGGACAATTAACAGGGGTCTGTAAGACTGTACCCATTTGCTTGGCCTGTAAAGGAAACTCGTCTCTTCACATAGGAAACTGCTGGCCAGTTTATTTTGGCCTCCTCATATTTTGCGACAGTTTGATGAACTGTGTCTTTCTATATGAGACTGATCTAATCTTTATGTGTTAGATTTGTGTTTTTGTTCTAGATTTTGGTCAAATTACAGATATTGGTTTGCTTCTGGAACCTGGATCAGCTTTGATTGTCAGCATGACATGCCCACTGCTGTAAGAGTTGAATCAATCCCTGCCTGGATTCACCACAGCAGAGTGAAACCAGCTGTCACCACTGAATGGAAAGCAGAGATTGGTGAAGATCCCCTGAAACTGAAACTGATTCGTTCCTCTGGTCCTTGATTTCCCCTAAAAGACACTGGATGGGAAAATCCTGGGAAGTTCAATCCTTGTATTTACTTTGTTACTGTTTGTGATTACCCTAATCTGTTTGCATAATCTCCCCTAAAGGCCCCTCCCCCCTTCACCGTTCCTCCTACTGTACTGTCATTATGGGATTTTCCTTAGTCCTTTCTCCTCCCTATGTTTTCTAAGGCTTTGGGAAACCCACATGCCTCAAAGACCATATGGACAATGACCTTTAGGAATCTTGAGGGGGGTCCCACTCTTTCTGCTACTTATTACTCAGGTTTAGAACCCTCTATGACAATAGATTCCTCCCTGGCTCCCTGTTTCTACTTTAGGGCCCTGATAGACCCTCCATCCTGATTGTGCCCTGATGCTTGGTGGTGCTCCCTACCTGACGATTCCTTTAGGCTGACTATCCAAATCTTTGATCAACAGACCCAGACCTCACTGTATCCCCCCCGAATTATCCTAACAATCCAGGAACCGTCCCACCAGAAGTGGAAACAGTCCCGAGCTTTCACCCTTTGGTCCGGGATAGGTAGCAGTCTTCAATTCAGCCACTACCTCATAGTTATCCACCCCCCTCCAAGTCTGTGGGACCTCTGACTGCTTTACTAGTCCCACCTAGACCACCAGTCCTGGCTGATCCTATCCTGCCACTATCATCCCTGGCACCACAGGACCTTGTCATGACCCAAAGTTCCCCTATTCTTCCTGATCCGTTAGTGCCAATTGACAGCCCCTCTGAATCTTCTGTTTCTCCCTCCATGCTTGAATTGTTGCCTGTAGTGCACTCCTATTTGAACTCCACAAATCCCCAGCTGGGCCGAGATTGCTGGCTCTGCTTTAACTCTGAACCCCCTTATTTTGTTAAAATTGCCCTGACAGACTCAGTTTTGGGGATTATTATTATTTTTTTTTTTTAGAAAAGTTTTAGAAATCAAGACACCTGTCCTGGGACTGGCAGTCTCTCTGATCTATTTTTCTTCAGTCCTGTAACCCCAGTTCATTAAATATTTCAGCATTTCAAAGGACCTTGAAGTTTGGCATGAGGCACCTAAAAAGTTCGGGGTTTGCCTGCCATGATGGTCTAACTGTGCATAATCTGCTCAGAAATCTGTGTTCTAGTATTATGCCACAGTTCTCTTTAATTGTCCTGACTCAGTTTCCTTGTATAAGTTTCCCTTTTCTCAGTCTCCCTAATTACTCCCCTAAGCTGTAAATCTCCCTCTGGTCCATTAAGGCTGAGGACCAATTACTCTAAGGTTATAAATTGTTAGCCCAAGCAAGATAAACAAGAGAGTAGACCTCCTGATTATCTTCTGTCCTCAAGAATTTACAACATCCCTCTAAAATATTCCAAGATATCTCTGGGTATTCAGACATCCTGTCTCTGGGTTTTTTTTTGTTTGTTTGTTTGTTTTGTTTTGTTTTGTTTGGACAGGGACTTTCCCGCTCTTTCCCTCTTTGTCTCCAAAGGTATTTAAGAAGTTGGGGTTCCTCCATTCATTTCCTGGATTTGGCGGCTGGCAGCTGACTGTATGCTGGATGCTGGATTCTTTGGGATGACAGTCTCCTCCAGATCTGGGACCAACATGGATTCCTTGGTCCCAGTATATCTTTATCTTTGTCTGACTGGATAATTTGAGACGAGAGTCCTGTCCAGTCAATCTTACTCTCCCATTAATAAAATATTAAAAACTCTCTAATCTCTCTCCTGCCTCAGTTTCTCCGGCATTACACTAGTAGCAGCCCTGCCTGTCTGTCTGGGCAGGGACAGGTGGAGCTACTACAGCCTCATCCTTCTCCCCTGGAGAGATCTGCCCCTCTGAATGGGCTTGAGCCTTTGGCCCTGCTGCTCTGTAAGCAGAGACTGAGTTAAGTGCACAAATGACCACAGATCTAACTGTCCATCTCAAACTGGATTCTCTGGCTGAGATGGTGCTCCAGAATTGTAGAGGACTTGACATGCTTGCAACAAGGGAGCCTTTGTACAACTGTTAACTCTGGGGTTATCAGAAAGAGACTTGCTCTTGCCATATGAGTCCTTACATTTTTCTAGTTTTATTTTGGCTCATTTGCTTTACATAAAGTGGGTCAAAGACTTCTTGGGTACCTAGAGGAAGGTGCTAAGATTCAAAGGTTTGAATATTTAGGAGAGAGTGTGGAATGTTATGCTACAGTTCTCTTTAACTGTCCTGACTCAGTTTCCCGGTACGAGTTTCCCGTGTCTCAGTTTCCTTAACTGTTCTGTCTCAATCTCTTTAGTTGTAAATCCCCCTCTGACCCAGTAAGACTGAGGACTATTTGTTCAAAGGTTATAAATTAGCAAGATAAACAAAAGAGTAGATCTCCTGACTCTTTTGTGTCCTCAAGAATTTACAATATCCCTCTAAAATGTTCCAAGATATCTCATTAATATCTTTATTTCTTTGTATTCAGACATCCTGTCTCTGGGTTCTTAGAATTTGTGGCCTCCCCCATCTTGATAGAGGTTTTCCCTCACTTCTTAGCCCTTCTTTTGTTTAGAGAAAAGGTATTTAAGAAGTTGGGGTTCCTCCATTCGCTGCTGGACTCCTCCAGCCCTGGGACCAATATGGATTCCTTGGTCCCAGTATATCTTTATTTCTGTCTGACTGGATAATTTGAGACGAGAGTCCTGTCCAGTCAATCAGACTCTCCCGTTGATAGAATGTTGGGAGCTCTCTGGTCTCTGTCTTGCCTCAGTCTCTCTGGCATTACATTTGCCTTGTTAGCTCTCAGACTGGTGCAGACATTAGGACCCTAGAGAGTCTCTTTACTCAGCCAGGAAGGTCAGTGGGTTCCCTGGCAGAAGTTGTGTTACAGACCCGTCATGGGTTAGATCCACTGTTCATGAAGCAAGGGGTCTGTGCATGGCACTGGGTGCATCTTGCTGCTTCTATGCAAATCGATCTGGGGTCATTAGGGAATCACTGGCCTCTTTGCGTAAGCGTTTGGATGACTGGGAGGCCAATCATTAGGCTTCCCAATCATGGTATAAGTCACTCTATGACTGGTCCCCCTGGCTGACCACTCTCCTTTCGGGACCTCCAGGTCCAATCCTCATGTTTTTTCCTCCTCCTCCTCATAGCTCCCTGCATAATTAAGTGCCTTAGCTCTTACGTTCAGGATTCCTGGCTGGCCTCAGATGAGTCACAACTATGAACGTGAAAAGAGGAGGAGTGAAATGGACAAATGGCCCTCCTTTCCGCCTCAGGCCAGCAGAAGAAAGTTTGCTCAGCTAGATTGGGGGACTTCTTTTGCACTTCAAAGGGCTGGCTCAACAATGCTCTTAAAGGTGGTACCGGGAGGGTGGTACCGAGAGGGGAGGATGGTTCTCGAAACCTCCAGAACATCAAGGTAGGGCGTTTCACAGCGAGAAATGCTACACAAAGGGCTATGATAAGAAAAGGCACTTTATTAAAGAGAGAGACACCAAGATGTTCACTTGTAGGCAATGTCAAAGAATTGCAAAGAGACATAATCTCAGGGCTTACTTTTATACAGAAACAAAACAATTTGGGTTTTGCATCTGAAAGGAACATACTTGAGATAGGGTTTGGGCAAAGTCTTTCCCAGGGAATGTAGATTTTGTATCCAAAAATTGCATAATGTGTGGGAACAGAGTCTTTCCCAGAGAATGTAGATGCTCTTCTGGGCGAGACTGTATTGTCCTCATCATCTCTCCCCTCAAGCAATAAACACAAATTCTTTTGGAAAAGGGTCGGTGGTCTCAGATCTTATGTATCTACTTCCTGCTGGAAATGGTCGTAGAGCTCAACCTAAAGCAGGGAACAAGGGGAAGTGCTTGGGGGAGAGAAGCGCTGAAAGCGGCAGCCACAGTATCCAGTGGATGTCAGTTATCTCAGGGTTCCCAGGTCACAGAAGAAGTTGGAAGTTTTCAGCTTGCAGCAAATCTCATGAGCAATCTGAAAATGCAAGGACCAAATATGAGCAGAAGGATAATAATCAAAAGAGGGGTTAGTATAGGTGCCAGTAGGGACCATATCCAGGAATCCCACCCAGAGGAGGACTTGGAGGGTGTGAGAAACTGCTCATGGATGTCTTGCATCTAGGCAGCCTTCTATAAGATTCTCTCTGTGCGCAGCTCAACTTTCCTTGAGTTGTTACTACCATGTTTCCCCGATAATAAGACCTATCCCGAAAATAAGCCCTACCCTTACTGTGTAAGATTCCTCTAAAATAAGCCCTCCCCCGAAAATAAGCCCTATTGAGATTGCTACTGTACTGAAGGTGATCCCCTGCGCTACACGCTATATTACGGTACCCTCTGTATGCACCACTCCCCTTTCCCCCTCCCACAGGTGAAACGCACGCTGTGCTCTGAGCTGCATCCAATCAGAGCTACAGCAATGAGCATGTCCTCCTGTTCTTTCTTTCTTTCTTTCTTTTTTTTTTTAAATAACTTTTTATTGATAGAACCCATACCAGGGTAATTTTTTACAGCATTATCCCTTGCATTCATTTCTGTTCTGATTTTTCCCCTCCCTCCCTCCACCCCCTCCCCCAGATGGCAAGCAGTCCTTTACATGTTGAATAGGTTACAGTATATCCTAGATACAATATATATGTGCAGAACTGAACAGTTTTCTTGTTGCACAGGGAGAATTGAATTCAGAAGATATAAATAACCCGGGAAGAAAAACAAAAATGCAAGCAGTTTATATTCATTTCCCAGGGTTCTTTCTTTGGGTGTAGCTGCTTCTGTCCATCTTTGATCTATTGAAACTGAATTAGCTCTCTTTATCAAAGAGATCCACTTCCATCAGAATACATCCTCAAACAGTATCATTGTTGAGGTATATAACAATCTCCTGGTTCTGCTCATTTCACTTAGCATCAGTTCATGGAAGTCTCACCAATCCTCTCTGTATTCATCCTGCTGGTCATTTCTTACAGAATAATAATATTCCATAACATTCATATACCACAATTTACCCAGCCATTCTCCAATTGATGGGCATCCATTCATTTTCCAGCTTCTAGCCACTACAAACAGGGCTGCCACAAACATTTTGGCACATACAGATCCCTTTCCCTTCTTTGGGGTATAAGCCCAGTAGAAACACTGCTGGATCCTGTTCTTCCCCAGTGATTTGCTTGCTGGCGCCATTGAGAGCAGTGCCACAGAGGAGAGCTGAGGCAGGACAACATAAAAACCTGGTATGTAAGTGGGAGTGAAGGGGCATGATGGAGGATAAAAGAAGAACTCAGCCAGCACCCACCGCGCTAAAGAAATGAAGAACTTCCTTGCAGAGAGAAGAATAGATCAAGTAATGATTCCTGCAGGAATGACTGCCTATCTCCAGACCCTTGATATTGCAATAAACAAGCCATTCAAGGACCATTTATGCATGGAAGTCAATGACTACATTGAAAATAGAATGGAAAGAAATCAGCATGGAAACTTTGTGAAGCCCTGTCTGCAAGAAGTTGTTACTTGGGTGAAGAAGTCATGGGATAAAATTACTGACAGCTGTGTCGCCAAGGCACTACGAGCAGGTTACCTGGACAAGACATGTTCATTTAAAGAGAGCTATATTGCTGGACATGACAGATTGGGTCCACTTCTTCTGAAGGAAATAGAGGCGCAAGACATCCAGGACGGAATTCAGGGTATGGACACTTATGACGATGTTGTTGAAGAAGATGACATTATCATTATTGAATAAAGGTACTTTTTTTTGTTCACATTTACCTGTTTATTAAAATTGCTGTCAATGTTCATTAAAATAAGCCCTCCCCTGAAAATAAGCTCTCTGGTGTTTTTCTGTCCAAAAAATTAATAAGACAGTGTCTTATTATTGGGGAAGCACAGTAGACATGCAGCAAGAGGTGTTGATTAGAGCACAAGACACCTCCGCTGGAGGCAAGAAGATAATGTAAGCCATGCGATTATCCAAAACCATATTAGCCAACGAGTCAAGAGATTCCTGAATTTCCCTCAATGAATGAGCCCTTTCGTTGGCAAACTGGTGGATTGTGGCTGTCAGGTTGGAGAGAACACTTTTATGCTCAAACTATCCAACCCAAGGCAATAGCATCCCAGCCCCTTTCTTCAAGTACCACAGAGTGTTCTCCCAAAATCCCTGCTTCAGTCTCCTGAGAGGAATGGGGGCTGCATCTGGGGCACTGGCATTGTGTACAGTGAAAGGGGTAATCAAATAGCTTAACGACTGGTGGTGTTTGAAGGGCGTCAAGCACCAGGTGGAGAGAATCACAGATAGGAGTGGGTTCCAATCAGAGGCATTTCTCTTAATAGGCCTCTGAGAGATGCTGGAGGGGGATGCACAGACAATACCTGAAGTTAGATTCTGAAGCAGTCTCCTGGTTGCTTGGCCCCATGGATGAGTATAATTGCAAAGCATTCTATCTATTGGGAGGTTAGTTTTCAAAAGGTTATGGAGAAGCTCTAGGGAAGGCGATTTGGAAGCATTGTAAAGGAACTTGCCAGGATAATCCCAGAATGGGTTTCCCACGGTCACTTTCTGGGGAGGTGCGTGATCAAAAATGCACCTGGCCTGTGACCCTTTAACATAGCTGGTACAAGTTGCCGAGGTGAAATTACTGCAGGCCTGAGAGAGATCACACTCACTTGCACCCACAGTGTTGGTGGTGCAGGTCAGTGTCCCAAGGTCAGGGATATAAACCTGGCCATCCTGGGAAACAGTGACATCCACTATCTCTGTAGTGTGGTGATATGTAGTTGCAAGATCCTTCCAAGCCAAGAAGCAGGGGTCAGTCCGGTCAGAGTAGTTTCCTTGGGGGTTAGCTAGTACGAAGGGGGTGGCATCCAGGGAGGAGATGGTGGCCCATGGGAATGGGACCTTTGCAACGAATGCATTAGGTCGCATCTGTGGGCCACCCTGGGGGTGGTGATGACATACCCAGCAGTCCTGGACGCCCCCACTTCCCGCAGAGTTCCCTAGTCTGATCAGGAAATTGTCACCCCAATACCAAGGGCCCACAGAGTAAGTAAGATCAGGAGAGCTGAAGAGAGAACAATAAAAATAGAATCTTCATAATGAGGACGGAAGGAGATACAGTGAGAGCCTTCTTTCTCCAGAGTTTTTCCAAGAGTCTTGGGGAACAGATACTTCAGGTCCTCAATGGGCTCACAGGAATACACTGGGATATCTGAAGGAAAGGTAACAGAAGCAGCATTTTTAATTCTAGAGTTATGGGTCCAGCTGGGGGACCCTTCCAGTTTAACTGCCGTTGGAGTGGTTAAAATGACCTTGTAAGGCCCTTTCCACTTTCCACTTAGAGGGTCTGATCCCTGGGGCTTCCAGGTTTTCAAATACACCAAATCACCTGGATTGACAGGGGATGGGATTTGGTTTGAAGCTTCTGAGGGCCTAGGGAGGTGCTCCTTTGAGTATTCAGAGAGCGCCTTTTGAAATACACTGAGCTGAGTAGCAAACTGAGTGATTCCGTGCAAGTCCTCACCTACTAGGATATCAGTGATTAGGAAAGGCCTCCCATACAGAAGTTCGAAAGGGCTTAGTTTAATTATTTCCCAGGGGGGAGAGGGGAGCCATTCTCACTCTAAGTAGCGGCAGTGGGAGATTCTTTATCCAGTCCTCCCTAGACTCCAAACAGAGTTTGGTAAGGACCCTCTTAAGTGTATGATTCATTTTTTCTACCTTCCCAGAGGCTTGAGGACGCCAGGCAGAGTGCAGATGATAAGAGATGTTTAGTGCCTTGGCTATCCCTTGGGTTACCTGAGAAATGAAGGCTGGCCCATTATCGCTCTGTAAGGAGCTGGGCAACCCAAAACGTGGTATGATCTCCTTCAGCAAACACTTAGATACCTCATGGGCCTTTTCAGTCCTGGAAGGAAAAGCTTCCACTCAGTTAGTGTATCAACAAACACTAAAAGCAACTTAAAATCTCTACAAAGGGGGATAAGCGTGAAGTCTAGCTGCCAATCTTCACCAGGGTACGTGCTTCTCCTCTGGACTGGCTTCAGGAGAGGTGGGGGCTTAACGGCTCCCTCAGGATTTACCTGGGCACAGATTGGGCAGGCCTGGCAGACCTGTTTGATTGTTTCCCCCAGCTTGTGGTTCATGAGAATGCGCTTCACCAAGGATTGGAGAGCATTTCTCCCCAGGAGCGTGGCCTGGTGGAGACCAGAGATCAGTTTCCACGACTTGCCTCTGGGATTAAGAAGTGGTCTGAGGGTGTTTGAAACCGACCAGAGGGAGAAAGGGTGAACCCCCTTTCCTCTGCAAGAGCCTTTTCCTGTGGGCTATAGGAAGGAACAAAAGACTCAGGCAGTTGGGAAATGAAAGGGGCCACAGTCAGTGGTGAAAGGGCAGCAGACTTAGCAGCTAGGTCTGCCAGCCTGTTTCCCTTGGCCTGAAATGAATCTCCCCTCTGGTGCCCTTTACAGAATATGACCGAGACCTCTCTAGGTTCACGGACAGCTTGCAGTAGGTGCATAATTTCTCCCACATGTTTAATGGGAGAGTTTTTTTGCTGTCAACAAGCCTCTTTCTTTCCAAATAGCTCCATGAGCATGTAAGATATAGAAAGCATATTTGGAGTCAGTGTAGATATTGACTCTCATCCCCTTCCCAAGTTCTAAGGCTCTGGTTAATGCTATGAGTTCTGATTTCTGTGCAGAGGTGCCAGGAGGCAATGGCTTGGCCCGCCTTTCCCTCCCCATTCTGGAGAAAGCTGGATCCATCTGTGAACCACTCCCCATCCGGGTTCTCAAGGGGGGTGTCCTTTAAGTCAGGTCTGCTAGAGTAGACAGAGTCTATAACTTCCTCACAATTATGGACGATCTCTTCCAATTGAGAGATGTCAGGGAGGAGAGTGGCAGGATTTAAAGTGCGACAGACTTGGAGGGACAGGTCGGGGGTATCCAGCAGGAGGGCCTGGTACCTAGTGAGCCTCCCGCTCAAGAGCCACTGATGCTCTTTGGCTTCTAAAATGCTTTGGACTCTGTGTGGGGTTAAAACCTCTAATGGCTGACCCAGGGTCAGTTTGGAGGCTTTCTCAATTAACAGGGCTGTGGCAGCCACTGTTCTACGACAGGAAGGCCATCCTAGGAAGACAGAGTCCAGTTTCTTTGAAAAATAAGCCATGGATCTGGGGTCAGGCCCTAGAAACTGAGTAAGGACTCCCAACACCTATCTATGCCTCTCATCTACATATAGAGTGAAAGGTTTCTGTAAGCTAGGTAGGGCAAGAGCAGGAGCAGAGGTCAGTTTGGCTTTCAGGGTTTTAAAAGCTTTGACCTGCTCCCGTCCTCATTCAAGAGGAAGGTTATCAGGACCTTGAATAGAATCATAGAGGGGCCTGGCAATAATCCCAAAATTAGGAATCCAGATCCTGCAGAAACCAGCCATGCCGAAAAAGGTTCTCAGCTGTTTTTTGAGGCAGGATCTGGGAGACTTAAAATAATCTGTTTCTTCTCCTCAATTAGAGATCAAGAGGTGGGGGTGAGATTGTGACCCAAATATTTGACTGAATGGTGGGCAATGTAGGCCTTTGGTAGGGAGACCCCTGTACCCCCTCGAGTCTAGAAAGTTTAAGGTCTTTGTGACCGCTGTCAGAGACTCCTCTCTGGTTGGGCTGCAAAGTAATATATCATCCACATATTGTATAAGACTGCTGCCCAGACAGATTAAGGTCCAGCAGATCTTTAGCTAGGGCTTGGCAGAATAAATGTGGGCTGTCCCAAAAGCTCTGGGGCAAAACAGTCCAAGTTAGCTGATGGGGAAGTTCCCCTGGCTCAGCCCATTCAAAGGCAAAAAGGAATCTCGAGTCCTCATGTACAGGGATGCAGAAAAAGGCATCTTTAAGGTCCAGGGTGGAAAACCATTGGGTATTCCCTGGAATTTGTGTGAGAATCGTATATGGGTTGGCCACTATGGGATGGATTGGGACAACCGTTTCCTTAATAGCCCTAAGATCCTGCACTAGCCGGTAATTTCCATTCGGCTTTCTGACAGGAAGAATCAGAGTATTACAAGGGGAGTGGCAGGGAATCAGGAGTTTGAATTTGAGGAACTTGTCAATTAAAGGCCGAAGCCCTATCCTATCTTCCCGCTTAATTGGATATTGGCGCCTGTGAGGAAACACACTAGGATCCCTTAATCTGACAAGGGCTGGACTGGCCTGCATGGCTCTCCCAGGGATACCCTGGTCCCACATGAAAGAGTCTATTTTCCCCCAGATTTCCCAGGGAATGTGGGGGGGTCTGGAGAGGAGTGCACAGAAATTATCTGGAGGCCTCACCAGAGAGAACTGGGCTCCCAGTTTCATCATCAAGTCCCTACCCATCAATGGGCTGGGACAGGAAGGGATAATTAAAAATGAATGTGGAAACAATAGGTCCCCAACCGGCAAGACAGGGGGAGGGTTTCCAAACAATTTCTAGGTTTCCTTTCAATTCCCATCACTTTATGGGAGGAGGGGCGAATAGGACCCCTCGAGCAGAACAGAGAAAGAAGCCCTGTGTCAAACAGGAAAGAGACTGGCCTACCTCCTATGTCCAAAGTCACCCTGGGCTCGGCTTCACTGATGGAGGTAGGTGGGCCATAGCCAAGCGCAGGGGCCCATCAGTCCAGGACTGGAGAGGCCTGGAGGGCGAGACTGAGGGCCGTGGTCCTCCCCTTCTCCAGGCAGTCACTCTTCTGGTGTCCTTCCCGTCTGTATCTGGGGTAAGGGCCTGGAGGCTGGCTCTTCTGAGGGCAATTTCTTGTCCAATGACCTGGCTGATTGCACCTAAAGCACAAGCTTTGGGGACCCTTGGAAATGGCGACAGCCAGAGACTGGGCGTGCTCTCTGTTCCTTGCTCTGACTTTTTGGTCCTCCTCCCAATCCCTGTTATTAAATACACCAAAGGCTATTTTTACTAATTGATTCATGGGAGTCTGCAGCCCTAGTTCCAATTTCTGCAGCTTCCATCTGCTATCTGAGGAAGACTGACTGATAGAATGCATGCCGAGGACAGCAGTTCCCTCTGAGGAAGTGGGATCTATGTTAGTATATTCCCTAATGGCTTCCACCAGGCGCCCCTGAAATAAAGCGGGATTCTTGTCAGCTGCTTGGGTGACTTCTCTCAGCTTATCATAATTCACCTGCTTTTTAATCCCCTTTGTCATACCCTCAACGAGGCAGGTTAGGAAATGGTCTCTTTTCTCTCTATCCCTGCTCCCCTCCTGATAGTTCCACCCGGGGTCTGCGACAGGCACTGCTGCAGCCCCTGCCTGATATCTACTGGGGGAGGTGAAGGCCAACTGGTCTCCATACTTCTGGGCCAGGTCCCAGATCCTCTTTTTCTCCTCTATGGTACAAGTAGAGAGAAGGATGTTAACATCTCCCCAGGACAGATCGTACTGGAGAGCAACAGCTCTAAACCCCTCAGTGAACTTAGTGGGATCCTCAGAATACCTGCCTAGTTTCTCCTTAATCTGGGAAAGATCCACATGGAGAAGGGCACCTGCACTCTAAGTGTCCCTCCCCAGGGCTGGCCACTTCCCTTAGGGGGCAAAGTCTAGAAGAGGTCCCGGACCCAGAGTCCCAAGCCACAGCTGTGAGGCGATGAGGCTCTGGGGGAGGGGCAGGAAGGTGGAGGAGAAGGTGGTAGAGGAGAAGGAGGTGGAGGAAGAGGAGGAGGAGGTGGAAGGAGCAGGAAGAGAAGGGAGTGCCACTTCTGGTCCGAGAAGGGCTAAGCAACACAGAAGCCTCAGCCCCAGAGTCTGGCTCTGGGGGAGGGGAAGGAGGGAAAGGTTGGATAGTGTGGGATCCTGGGTCCTCCTTCTGGTAAGGAGGTGGCTTTGGAGGCGAATTAGGAGTGCCCTGAGAAGGGCTGCGAGGTGGGGCAGACGCTCCCTGCACCTCCAAAGGAGTAGGAAGGAGAGAGTCATTCAGAGCATCAGCTTCTTTCTCCATTTCCTCCACAATAGACTTAGCCAGCAACATCCTGCAAGTAAACTGTGATTCAGGATTCTGGGAAAGGGCCACAAAGGTCTGGATATAAGGAATTTCCATCCATTTCTCTTGTTTCTTGCAAAATAAATCCAATTTTCTAATAGCAGTGAAATTGATAGAGCCATTAACTGGCCGTGCCTCGTGGTTGTCTAACTTATACTGAGGCCAGACAGTATTACAAAAATGGACGAGCCTTTTCGACTTTAAGTCTTTTAAGCCAAATCTGTTCCTATTTCTCAGGAGATAGCCCAATGGAGAATTTCTAGGGATGGAAGAGAAAAACTGACCCATTTGCCGCAAGCCCAAATAATTTTGCAATTCTATAGCGTAAATTTTCTAGACATCTCAAGAAAGGTGTAACGAAAAGCCCTCTCGTAAGAAGACAATTCCTCCAAACAAAAAACAGGATTTTGTCCCCACAGTGTCCTATGGGCGACTAATTTCCTCGACCAGACTCCGAGTCTGTCAGCAGTTTAGGTTTTAACCCCGGGGAACCACAGCTGCCCCCTCGCTATAGAAGAAATTATAGTGGGCTTCTTACCTCAGTAACAAGATATCCCCATACAGGGCCACCAAATGATGAGGTACGGATTGTGGCAGGAATATGGGTAGGTCTCCT
Source organism: Antechinus flavipes (assembly GCF_016432865.1). Classification (NCBI taxonomy): domain Eukaryota; kingdom Metazoa; phylum Chordata; class Mammalia; order Dasyuromorphia; family Dasyuridae; genus Antechinus; species Antechinus flavipes. Next base: position 167,657,359 of record NC_067401.1, read on the forward strand.
AGTTCTCCAGAACACCAAGTTAGGGCCGGGGGTTCGCAGCAAGGAATGCTACACAAAAGGCTATGATAAGAAAAGGCACTTTATTAAAGAGAGAGATACCAAGATGTTTTCTTGGTAAGCAATATCAAAGAATTGCCAAGAGACATTTTCTCAGGAATTACTTTTATACACGAAACAAAACAATTTGGGTTTTGCATCCGAAAGGAACATACTTGAGATAGGGTGTGGGAAAGGAGTCTTTCCCCAGTAGATTCTCTTCTGGGCAAAGCTGTATTGTCCTCATCACTAATTTACTTATGGTATCATCCTTCATGTCTAAATATATTATAAAGGGAATTTTATAGGACTCTATCAATTTTTTCAAAGATTTTATATAGTATTGGAATTAATTGTTCTTTAAATGTTTGATAGAATTCACTTGGGGTTATTTAAATCCTCTATTTCTTATCCTGTTAAGGTAGGCAATTTCTATTTTTGTAGGAGCTGATTTTATGAGGGAAAACAATAAAATAGTATCAAAAATGAAAAGGGAAATGGATTTTGATACTATTTTATTGTTTTCCCTCATAAAATCAGCTCCTACTTTTATTCATTAGTTCAGTATTTTTTTTTTTTCTGTTTTATTAATCTCTCCTTTGATTTTCAGGTTGTCTAATTAGCTTTTTAGTGGGGATTTTAAATTTGTCCTTTTCCTAATTTTTTTTAGTTTCATGCTCAATTTACAGATTTGCTCTTTCTCTATTTTATTGATGTAAGCATTTAGTGATACTAAATTTTCCTAACTACTGCTTTGGTTGAATCCCACTATAATAGGTTTTTTGTGTTTTTCATGAGAGATAATTTGCCCCCTTCTACGTCTTCCTTTCCCTTTCTCCCAATGTAATCCACTTTCTCACCTCTTAACTTTATTTTATATCATCCCATCAATGCTAACTTATACCAACACTCTCTGTCTACAAATACTCCTTCCTATTGCTCTAATAGTGATTTAATTCTTAATGAATTTATTTATATAAATGGAGAGATATAATTAGTTTTTACATTAAAGGTAAAACCCTTTTTGATTTCTTATATTTTTCCTTTCCATTTTACCTTTTTTATGCTTCTCTTGAGTCTTATATTTGAAAATTAAATTTGCTGTTTAGCTCTGGTGTTTTCATCAAAATTTCTTGAAAGTCCTCTCATTCGTTGAACATAAATCTTTTCCCTTGAAAAATTATGCTCAGTTTTGTTGAGTAAATGATTCTTAGTTGTAATCTAAGCTCTTTTGCCTTATGGAATATCATATTCCAAGCCCTTCCATCCTTTAATGTAGACTCTGCTAAATCCTATATAATTCGACTGTGGGTGCACAATTCTTTTTGGTTTCTTGAAATATTTTCTTCTTCACCTGAGCTTTGGAATTTCACTATAATATTTCTGGGAGCTTCCACTTTGGAATCTCTTTCAGGAGATGATTAGTGGATTCTTTGAATAACTATTTTATCCAATGCTTCTAGGATATGTGAATAGTTTTCCTTGATAATTTTTCGAAAGATGCTGTCCAGGCTCTTTTTTTGATCATGGCTTTCATGCTGTGCTATAATTTTTAAATTATTTTTTCTGATCTATTTTTCCTGGTCAATTTTTCCCCCTAATAAGGTATTTTATATTTTTTTCTATTTCCTCATTCTTTTGATTTTGTTTGATTAATTCTTGATGTCTCATGGACATTAGCTCCAACTTGCCTAATTCTAAGTTTTTAAGGAATTATTTTTTCATGTATTTTTTTACTTCCTTTTTCATTTTGCCATTTGTGCTTTTTAAGGGGTTGTTTTCTTTAGTACGTTTTTATATATCTTTTCACATTTTTGTATTTCCTTTGCTTAGCTGCTCTTTTGTTATGATTATTTTGCATAATTCTCATTTCTTTTCCCAATATTTTTTCTATCTCTCTTATTTGATTTTTAAATCCTTTTTGACCTCTTCCAGTTCTTTTCGGATCTGAGACTAATTCATATTTCTCTTTGAAACTTCACATGTAGGTATTTTGACATTGTTGTCTTCTTCTAGCTTTGCAATTTAATCATCCTTACTGCCATAGTAGCTTTCCATAATCAGGGCTCTTTTGTTTATTTAGGGTTTTTTTGCTCACTTTCCAACTTATTTCACAACTTTTGAAGTTGAATTCTGCTCCTGAGGGTACAGGGAGCACTGTCTCAAACTTCTTATGCAAGGGACCAGAAGTTTGTTGTTGGTCTGCTGTGTTAGAACCATGGAGTCTCAATTGTTGACCTCTATTGGTCCTGTGTACCAATTGAAGGCTTGCCTAAACACCACTTGTGCTGGCCTGTATTTCTCCTTTACTCAAGTGAAACAGAGTTTTCCTGCAATCCTTCTAAATTATATTAGGTTAGAAAAATGTTTTACCGTGACCTTTTGTGGATTCTTTGCTCCAGAATTTGTTTGGAGGTATTGTTTAAAGTTATTTGGAAGAAAATTTGGGAAAGCTAAGGGAGGTACCTGTCTTTTTTGCACCATCTTGGTTTCTTGAATAATGTTTTTAAATGAATAAAATAAAATACATGGTATAAAAAGGAAATCAAATTTATTGAAATACAATTATCAAAATATTCTAAAAAGGAAAAATAACCCCCAAATAAATTCACAGATGCCAGGGTAAGAATCTTTGCTATAAAAGAACTCATAATGCTTTTCAACTCTAAAGAGAGAATAATGAACTCTGAGTGCAGATTGAAGTGCTTTACCATTTTTTATTTCTTGCTTCCCCCCACCCCTTCATATGGCCAATATAGGAATATGTTTTGCATGACTTCATAAGTATTATTATTATTGTATTTCTTCCCTTCTCCATAAGTGGGGGGAGGGGGGAAGGAAGCAAAAGGAGGGAGGGAATTTGGAACAAAAAATAAAAAGGAAAAAAATAGAAACCCTGATATGGATCATAGTTTTAGAACTAAAAAGGACCCTAAGTTTTACCAAAGCCTAATCCTCCAATTTTACAAATGTGGAAACTATGGTCCAAAGAAAAGGAAGGACTTCTTCAAGGTCATAAAATATTAATGACTGAATTGGAATTTTAATCAACACCCTAAGATTGTCATTCCATCATTCTTTTTTTCATTATTCTTGATTATAACTGCTTATCCTTCCACTTCCCCCATTCTTTTACTCACATTGAATCAATGTTTTTCTGTTCTTCTGTTCCCTTGATCCCATTCCTGTTCTCTAAATTAATCTGCACTCACTCTAACCTCACTAATCTCTAAATGTGACCTTGATTCTGTGTTGTGGGTTGCTGTTTTTTAAATACTTTGAGGTTTCACTGGCTACTATCAAGCCCTTTATGCCACTGACCTTCCACTGCTACTGACACGTTAATTCTCATTCTGGTGTTATCTCTACTATTAGATTTAGATGTTCCTGTGCCCATGCTGACAAACATTTCTAGTGAAAATCATGAAACTGAACTGATTTCATCCACTACAAATAGATAAGGTATAACATCTGTTGAGTCTTTATTGCTTCCTAATAATCCATTTTCCTAGCCCTTTTTAAAGTCCCCATTTCACTGCTCACAGTAGCTATTTAGAAACCCTAAATCCCCTAGACCACGCACTTTTCCTCTTTCCCATTCCTCCACATACCCTTGTAGCAGTGACTTAGCTTCATAATTCACTGAAAAAATTGAATGAATACAACCAGAACTTCCTAAGGTCTCCTCCTCTCAAACTTCTCAACCTTATCATCCAGTCTCTCCTCTTTTTCTCTGGTCATATTTCCATATTCACAAGCATTTATTAAGAATTTACTATGTGCCAGACACTAAACTAAGCTCTGAGGATACAAAGGAAAACAAAAAAGAACCTGTGCCCTCAAGGAGCATACATTCTAATTGGGAAGATAATATGTTAATAAGTAGGGACATATAAGATGTACACAAAGGAGATGGAAGGTAATCTGAAAGGAGAGGGGGCTAGAAGCTGGGATGACAAGGAAATGCCTCTTGCAGAAGACAGGACTTGAGATAAATATTGAAAGAAGTAGGGAAGAGACTGAAAAGAGGAAAAAGTAAGAAACATCTTTGGCCATAGCTGAATCATAGAATATGCATAAGGAGGTATAAGAAAACTGGAAAGATAAAAGAGGATCAAGTTTTGAAGAGCTTTAAATACCTATCAGAGCAAATCATCTTGGAGGAAACAGAGCCACTTGAGCTCACTTAGCAGGGGAATGACATGATTAAACATGTGCTTTAGAAAAATCATCCTTGTATGAACAGACAATTTTCAGATGATGAAATTAAAGCCATCCATAGTTAAATTTTTAAAAATGCTTAAATCACTATTGATTAGAAAAATGCAAATTAAAACAACTCTTGAGTTACTATCTCCCATCTCTCAGACTGGCTAAAATGACAGGAAAAGATAATGATAAATGTTGGCAGGGATATGGGAAAACTGGGACACTAATGCATTGTTGGTGGAGTTGTGAACTAATACAATCATTCTGGAGAGAAATTACCTCTGATTTTCTGGTATCTATTGGCTTCTATAAAAATTTTGCTACTTCTCTACATGGTTTCAGTCTTTCTAAGAATTTTTCTTGGGCATGCTAGAGTCTGTAAAATTTATTTTAAACTTTTAATCCCTAATTGAGTAGTCAGGGGTGTCTGGCAAATATTAAACTATCAGTTCTCCACAGCATGAGACACTTTTTAAAATTTAATCTTTATTACTGATATTTTCTACATCACTTTCTTAAGTCTAAGCAATCAATAAAACAATAAATCAAACTCTGAAAAAAAAATCATTCTGGAGAGCAATCTGGAACTATGCCCAAGGGGCTATAAAACAAACTGTATATCCTTTGACCCAGCAATATCATTACTGCTCTGTATTCCAAGGAAATCATAAAGGAGGAAAAAGGACCCACATGTGCAAAAATGTTTGTAGGAGATCTTTTTGTGATAGCAAAGAACTGGAAAATGAGTAGATGCTCATTAATTGGGAAATGGTTGAATAAATTGTGGTATATGAAAATAATGGAATATTATCGTTCTATAAAAAAATGTTGAACAAGCTGATTTTAGAAAGACCTGGAAAGATTTATGTGAACTGATACTGAGTGAGACAAATAGAACCAAAAATACATTGTACACAACAATAGCAAGAATGTGCAATGATCAACTATGAACCACTTAAGTTTTTCTCAGTGGTTCAGTAATCTAAAGCAATACTAATAGACTTTGGACAGAAAACATCATCTGCATCCAGAAAAAGAACTCTAGAGACTGAATATAAATCAACACATGCTATGTTCACTTCTTTTTTTGTTTTTTGTTTTTCCCTTTTGCTCTGAGTTTTCTGTCCCAACATAGTTCATAAAGCAATGTGCATTAAAAATAAATAAATTTTTAAAAAAAGGAACTGCGGTTAAGTGAAGGATGAATTGGAGTTCCCCAATACTTGACAAGCTAACTAGAGTGTTTGCTACCAAATCATCCAAAAGCCCCAACAAGCTAAGAAGTGCCTCCCATTCATCATCTTCCTCTGAAAGTGACTTAAGGTAACAGGCAAGTTAAGAAGCATTACTAAAGTAAAGAGTCAGCAGGGATAGGAAAGGTGTGTGTGTGTGTGTGTGTATGTGGCGAGGGGGAGGGAGAAGGGGGTAACTGTATATGTATGGACATGTATACATCTACTTATGTATACATAAATACATCTTTTCTTAACTATAGCTTGCTGGGGTTGGGAAGGGTGAAAGGGGAAAAAAAGATTAAGCAGAGAACAAAAGAATAATTTACAAGGAAGCAAAGACAAGATGAATATAATTTCTTCTACTAATATATATATACTTTCTTGAATGCTAATTTTATTTTTATATATTTTGAATCTTCCTTGATGTTCTGTTGAACATATGAAAATGTTCTCTTTTGTTTTGGCATTCCTTTTCTGTTTTTCTTTTTTTTTTTTTTAAAATACGCTACTTAAAAAAAAAAGATATATACTTGTAGTGGTTTATTAAGATTGATGGAAAAATTCACATATATTTGAATGAATTGAATGAATGCATTTTACATTTCAATGACCAGCTTATGTTAAGGTCAGTGTAAACTCCCTTATGGATACTAAAACTAGTGAACCCTGAGCACTGATTTTCAACAAACTTACATAGGTTTTAATTGCATAAATAGGTGAAGTACAATGGAATTACACAGAGGGCACCATCAAAGAACAGAGAGCAGAAGTGGAAGATCTGTTATCAGGTGAAGTTATAAACTGGTCAATAAACACTAGGGTTATAATTAAAATTTGCCGAGTAATCATTAATACTAAATCTATACTTAATTACTTGATAAATTCTCCTGAGTTCATGTGGTGGATAACTGCTGAGGTTATCTACCCCAGCAGGTAGATAGACACACACATATGCGTCTATGTATATGTATATATAGACACATATGTAAATGTATATCTATAACTTCAACATAGAAATTATGGAGGCAAGAACCTAGGTTTTATTATTATTCTCAAATTTAGGTTCAGGCCTCAAAGAAAAATTGAAGAATCATTAGAATTCTGACAAGGCTTCTTATATGCAAAATTATGTTAAAGTAACAAGAAAATTATTTATTTATATTTGCAACCTTATACATTCCTTTTAAGACATGAAAGTTAAAGAAAAAACAGATCCATAATCCCATACATCCTTCAATATTATAAAACTTAAATAATTAAACAAATCTCATATGTCTCCTAAAAAACTGTTCTATGAAATCAACTCTGTGGAGAAACTGTCAAGTTCCAAATTAAACTATATTTAGAGGATTAACAAATAGGCTGATTAAGGAAGAAGATATACATGGGGCCAAAGAGTCAGGATTTTTTCCCTGTTTTCTTATTTAAGGAATATTTAAGGGCCTTAAATAAATTTCCAAATCCCATGGAACAGGTTTTAGTCAGGTGAGGTTAATATTAACCAAAATATGCAGGAAGAATTTAAGAAAATAAAAAATTCCCTTAAGTAAACAGAATAAAGCTGAGCTAAAAATTCTCTAGCTCATTAACAAGTTAATCATCAGAGCTAAAATCTGATGCCAGCTAATTTTGCATGCTCTAACTGATGATGTGATTTGCTTTCTTAAACAAATGGCAGCAATGCATCAAATATTAAAATGCTCTTAACATATCACCAACGGGTACAGTTAGGATGGAGCAGTGGGTAGAGCACTGGGTAGGAGTCAGCAGGACTTTGATAGGTGTGTAAAAGAATGTGATTACTTCTGCTCGGAAACTCAGGTTCAGAAGCGAAATTCTCTAACCTCAGAGGCTGTGACAAAAATAGGAGGTTTTCTTATACACTGAGGCTTCCTCCTTAGTGGGCCTATTTCTCAATGAGGAGAATCTATAAAGAATGGTTTCCAGAAGACCTATTTTATGGGTAAGTCTGGGGGAGATTTGATAATTAGACTAGGATTTCTCAATTGAATGTGAAGTTTTTCCTGAGAATATGACTTACTAAAAGATCAATAGGAGTTTGATTTGCTCTTAAATGATATTGCTTATCTCCCTCTTGAGAGGATATGAAACCATTTGGAGTCTGGGTTTTCACAGATTAAAGGGGACATGGTTTTTGTGATTTTACATGATTTTTACAGTTATCTGTATGACTTAGGTCCTACAGAATTCACTTGTGTCATTTCCTGCCCTCTCAAGCAATTACTCCCAAATTCATTTGGGAAAAGGGCAAAGGTCTCAAAACGTCTGTAACTTCTTCGAGCTGAGAAGAGTCGTAGAACTGCCCCTGAGTTCATGGGGAGATCGTACTTGGAGAGGAGATATGAGATCTGAAGATAGCAGCTATTGCATCCAGCAGATGTTGAGCTTTCCCATCCATTGTCCCATGATCTCTGGGCTGCAGGAGCAGTTGAAAATTTGCAGCTTGAAGCCTAGAGGAAACAAATTTCACAAGCAGTTTAAAAATGCAAGGGTCAAATATGAGTTAAAAGATAATGAGAAGTGGAATTAGTATAGGGGTTAGGAGAGACTATATCCAGGAACTCCACCCAGAGGAAGACTGAGAAGGTATAAGAAATTTCTCATGAATGTCTTGCATCCACCCAGCTTTCTCTAAGATTCTCTCAGTGCAAAGTTCAAACTTCTTTGAATTGTTAATATACATGTAGCAAGAAATGTTGACTAGAACACAGACACTTCCACTAGAGGCAAGGAGATAATCTAAGGCCATTTGGTTATCTAAAACCATGTTAGCAAGAAAGTCCAGCGATTGTTGGATCTTCCAGAGAGAATGTGCATTTTCATTGGCCAGCTGTTGATTATGGCTATCAAATTAGAGAGAATGCTTTCATGTTCTAAATATCCAACCCAAGGAACCAGCATTTCCGTGCCTTTCTTTTAAGCACCAAAGAACATTTCCCCCAAATCCCTGCTTTTGTCTCCTTGAAGAGTGGGGGCTGTGTCTGAGGTGCTGGCATGTAAAAGGAGTAATTAAGTAGCCGATGGTGCAGAACCCATAGTGATTGAAAGGGGTTAAGCGTCGAGTGGAGAGAATTGGGGAGGGTCCCAATCAGAGGCATTCCTCTTAACAGGCCCCTTAGAGACATTGGAGTGAAATGGAGAACTTACTTTACAGGGGAAAGCATATTGGTGCACAGATAGTACAGATTCTGAAGCAATCTTTTGGTTGCTTGTCCCCAAGGAGGAGTATAGTGACGTAGTATTCTATCAATCAGAATGGTAGTTTTCAGGAGGTTATGGAGAAGCTTTAAGGAAAGAGCTACAGAAGCATTTTGAAGGAGTTTGCCAGGATAATTCTAGAATGGGTTTCCCATAGTTATTCTTTGGGGAGATGCATAATCATAAGTACACCTAGACTGTGACTGACCTGTGCAGGTAGTGCAAGTTGCCGAGGTGAATTGTGGCAGACCTGAGGGAGATCACACTCACTTACACCAACAGTATTGGTGGTACAGGTCAGTGAACCAACATCAGGGATGTATACATGGCCATTATGGGACACGGTGACAATCACTGTCTCTGTGGTGTGGTAATGTGTAAATGAGCTCTTTCCCAGTAAGAAAACAGGGGACAGTCGGGTCAGAGTAATTCCCTTGGGGGTTGGCTAATACCATAAATAAGGTGGTGTCCAGGGAAGAGATGGTGACATGTGGAAATTGGACCTTTGCAAAAAAATGCATTAGGTCACACCTGTGGGCCACCCTGGGGGTGGTGATAGCACACCCAGAAATCCTGGACACCCTCATTACCCACAGAGTTCCCTAGTCTGACCAGGAAGTTATCACCCCACTGGCAAGGGCCCACAGAGTAAGACCAGGAAAGCTGGAGAGAGAGCATCAGGAATAGAGTTCTCATGAGGAGGAGGGAAGAAGATTATAGATAATTTCACCCTTCCTTTTAAAGAGATTTTTCAGGATTCTTAAGGAAGAGAAACTTCAGGTTTTCTAGGGGCTCACAGGAATATCCTGAGGTATCTGAAGGAGGGGTAACAGAAGCAGCATTTTTAATCCTAGAAATATGAGTCCAGCTGGGAGACCCTCCCAGTTTGACTGAGGTTGGAGTAGTAAGAATGACCTTGTATGGGCCTTTCCACTTTTCACCCAAAGGGTCAGACCCCTGAAACTTCCAGGTTTTTAAGTATACAATATCCCCAGGACTTACAAGGGAGGCAACTTGAGCACGAGCATCTGTAAGTTCAGGGAGATGCTCGTTTGAGTATTCATAAAGGGCTTTCTGAACTGCACCAAGTTGAGTAGCAAACTGAGTGACCAGGTGCTGCTCCAACTCCACAACAATGTCAATGGTTAAGAAAGGTCTTCCATACAGAAGTTCAAAAGGGCTCAGCTTAATTGTCTCCTGAGGGGCAATTCTGACTGTAAAAAGCCCTAATGGGAGATTCTTTATCCAATCCTCTCCAGTCTCTAAGCATAGTTTAGTAAGGATTCGCTTGAGGGTGTGGCTCATTTTCTCCACATTCCCAGAGGGCTGAGGATGCCGCAGAGGTGGTAGGAGATTCTAAGTGCTTTGGCTACAGCTTGGATTACCTGAGAAGTAAAGCCCCGACTCAATATCACTCTGTAAGGAGCTAGGCAGGCCAAAACCAGGTATTATCTCTTTCAGCAAGCACTTTGATACCTCCTGTGCTTTTTCAGTCCTGGAAGGAAAAGCTTCTACCTAGTTTGTAAATGTGTCAACAAAGACCAAAAGCAACTTGAAACCTCTATAGGGGGGCATATGCATGAAGTCTATTTGCTAATCCTCACCAGGGTACATACCCCTTCTCTGGACTGGCTTCAGGAGAGGTGGGGCTTAAAGGCTCCCTCAGATTCACCTGGGCACAAATTGGGCAGGCCTGGCAGACCTGTTTGATTGTTTCTCCCACCTTGTGGCCAGGGAAAATGTGTTCCACCAAGGATTAAAGAGCATTTCTTCCCAGGTGGGTGGCTTGGTGAAGACCAGAGATCAATTTCCACTGACTTGCCTCTGGGATTAAGAGGTGGTGTGAAACTAAACAGAGGAAGAAAGGATGTGCCCCCTTTCCTCTGCAAGAGCTTTTTCCTGTGAACTATAAGAAGGGGTAAAAGAATCAGGGAGCTGGGGAATTAAAGGTGCCATAGTCAAGAGTAAATGGACAGCAGCTTTAGCAGCTGAATCTGCCAGCCTATCTCCCTTAGCCTGAAGTGAATCTCCTTTCTGATGTCGTTGACAAAATATGACTGAGATCTCCCTGGGTTCATGGACAGCTTGCAATAGATGCAGAATTTCTTCTGCATTTTAATGGGAGAATTTTTTACTGTTAACAAACTTCTTTCCCTCTATTTATGCTCTGTGAGCATGCAAAATATGAAAAGCATATTTGGAGTCAGTGTAGTTGTTCACTCTCATTTCCTTCCCCAGTTCTAAAGCTCTGGTTAGAGCAATCAGTTCAGCCTTCTGAGCAGAAGTCCCAGGAGGTAATGGTAAGCACCTTCAAGGTGCTATGAAGAGTCACCACAGAATAGCCTGTCTTCCTCTCCCCATTTTCAAGAAAGCCAGACCCATCTGTGAACCACTTCCCATCTGAGTTCTCAAGGGGAATTTCCCTTAAGTCAGATCTGCTGGAGTGGATAGAATCTAGAGCTTCTTCACAATTATGGATAATTTCTCCAGAGTGAGAGGTATCAGGGAGCAAGGTGGCAGGATTTAAGGTGTGACACACTCGTAGAGTCAGCTCAGGGGTATCTAGCAGGAGGACCTGGTAAGCCTCCCACTCGCAAGCTACTGATGCCCTTTGGCTTCTAGAATACTTTGGACTCTGTGTGGGGTGGGGCAGAATTAGAACCTCTAATGGCTGTCCCAAGGTTAGTTTTGAGGTCTCCTCAATTAAAAGGGCTGTGGCAGCCATGGCTCTGAGGCAGGAGGGCCATCTTAGGGAAACTGAGTCCAGCTGCTTTGAGAAATAAGCCACAAGCCTGGGATCAGATCCTAGAGGCTGAGTAAGGACTTCCAAAGCCTGCCCTCACCTCTCATCCATATACAGGGTGAAAGTTTTCTGTAAATCAGGGAGGGCAAGGGCAGGGGCAGAAGTCAGTCTGGCTTTCAGGGTTTTAAAAGCCTTGGCCTAATCAGGTCCCATTCAGGAGGAAGATTATCGGGACTTTGAATAGAATCATAGAGGGGTTTGGCAATAATCTCAAAATTGGGAATCCAGATCCTGCAGAAGCAGCCATGCCTAAAAAAGGTGCAGTTGCTTCTTTGAGGCAGGGTCTGAGAGGCTTAGAATAGCCTGTTTTCTCTCTTCAGTTAGAGAGTAGAAAGTAGGGGTGAAATTGTGGCCCAAATATTTGATGGACTGGCAAGCTATGAGGGCTTTAGGTAAAGAGACCCTGTAGCCCCTTGAGGCCAGAAAATTTAGAGTCTTTGTGGCTGTTTTTAGGGACTCCTCTCTGGTGGGACTGCAGAGTAAAATATCATCCATATACTGGATAATACTACTGCCAGGCAGCTCATCCTCCCTTAAGTCCTTGGCTAAGGCCTGTCCAGATATATATGGACTATCTCGGAACCCTGAGGCAGAACCATCCAAGTGAGTTGGTGGGGAAGCCCATTGAAAAGCAGAGAAACTGGGAGTCTTTATTCAGGGGTATACAGAAGAAGGCATCTTTAGATCTAGGGTGGAAAACCACTTTGTAGCTCCTGGAATCTGGGTAAAAATTGTATAAGGATTAGGCACAATAGGATGGATCAGAATGATGGCTTCATTGATTGCCCTGAAATATTGTATCATGTGAAACTCCCCATTTGGTTTTCTAACAGAAAGAATTAAAGTGTTGCATGGAGACTGGCAGGGAATCAGAAGCTTAAACTTAAGGAATTTCTCAATCAGAGGTTGCAATCCTTTCCCTGGTTTAATTGGGTCTTGGAGTCTATGAGGAAAGAGGATCTTGCAGCTTAATCAGGGCTGGGGTGGTATGTGTCGCTCTCCCTGGGATTTTTCTGGTTCCACACAGAAGAATCTATTTCCTCCCAGATTTCATAGGGAATATGGGAGAGTCATGAAAGGAGTACAAAAAGACCACTCGGAGGTTTGAGAAGAGAGAATTGGGTCCCCAGCTTCACCATCAAGTGGGACAGGAAGGAATTATTAGAAAGGAATGTCCTAACAATAGGTCCTGGCAAAGCAGAAGGAAAATTTCCAAACAATTCAGGTGTTCCCTGTCAATTCCCATCACCTTATGGGGGGAAGGGCGAGAGGGACCCGAATGCCAAAGCAGAACCGAAAGAGAGACCCCCGTATCAAAAAGAAAGTCAATCGCTTTACCTGTTACGTCCAAAGTAACCCTGGGTTCAGTAGCAGTGATGGAGTAAGGGAGGGGTTTAGCCGAACCCCAAATCCCATCACTCTTGGTCCTGAAAGAGACCAGAGGGCAAGCCTTGAGGTGGCGGCTTTACCCCTCTCCAGGCAGTCCCTCTTCCAGTGTCCTTCCTGCTTGCATTCAGGGCAAGGGCCTGGGGGTCTTTTCTGAGGGCAATTGTGTGCCTAGTCCTTGTCCCTTACACCTAAGCACGAACCCCTGTGTTCTTTGGAAATAGTGGCAGGCAAAAGTTGAGCCTGCTCTTTATTTCTCCCTCTAGCCCTGCTGTCCTCCTCCTCTGCTGCAGGTCGGTCCCTGTTGTTAAAAACTTCAAAAGTCACTTCCAATAATTTGGTCATGGGAGTCTGAGGTCCCAAGGTTAACTTCTGCAATTTTCTTCTTATGTCTGGGGCAGATTGGTTAATAAAAATGCATGCCAAGGACAATGGTCCTCTCTGGAGAGGTGGGGTCCAGATTAGTGTTTTTTCTTAAAGCCTCTACAAGACGGCCTTTGAAAAGAGCAAGATTTTCCTCAGCTGCTTGGGTGATCTCCCTAAGTTTGTCATAATTAACCTGCTTCTTAATTCCCCTCTTCATGCCTTCAATGAGGCAGGTTAAGAGATGGTCCCTTCTCACTCTATCCCTACTCCTCTCCTGATAGTCCCACCCAGGGTCTGAGAGTAGCATGGCTATTGCTCCTAGGTGATATCTAGTAGGGGAGGAGGCAGCCATGTCATCCCCAAACCTCTGGGTCAGGTCCCAGATCCTCTTTTTCTTCTCTATGGCACAACAAGAGGAGATAATGATATTAACAACCTGACTTCAGATAGCTACGATGTGACCCTAGGCAAATCCCTGATTGCCTTCAAAAACAAAAACAAAACTCAAAACTTATCACCAACTGGAAGAAATCCTGGTTCCTTTGATATATTCCACTTGAGGGAGGTGACTGGTAATAGCTTTGTTACAAAACTTTCCAGCTTTCTTGTTATTGGTAAAGGTAACAAGACTTGGATCTCTCTGTTCTGAGGAAAAGGTATCTGAAAGAAGAAGTTGGCAGTCAAACAGAACATGGATGAGTGTTTGCATTTTGCAACAGGATTTCTCTGGACAAAAAAAAAGATTTTACAAAGAATTTTTTAAAAAGAGAGGCAAGCAAAGGGGAGGATGAGGGTTGTAGATGTGTGAGTAGAGTTCAGAGCAACTGAGAAGTACAGAGCTTACAAGATTCTGCTTTGTATAATATCCATTATTAATGTCGAGAGAAAATACCTGTTATCAGAATGTTCTGCTAGTCTTATAAGAGCATATTCAAAAACATCCTTTTTAGTTTCTCTTGAAATATTTAAGAGAGAGCATTTCTTTCTAAAGCTCTTTCCAGACTTCTAGGAAAAGCTTCTTGGAAAGTAATATGATAGATGAAGAACAAAAAGGCTTTTCTTAAAGAAATGGATTAAGAGTGATAGCTCTGAACTTTAGTCCAGAAAAGATCTGCTAATTCATAACTGTCCATGACTCATGGACAATTCAATTTAGATTTTCAGTGTTGATCTTCAAGAGGGACCCAATTGATTCCTGAGTAGATGTGGTCAAGGAATAACAAAATTTAAGTTAGCAACTCAGATAACCTGACAAATTCTGGAGTGTTAACTTGAGCTATACTTGAAATTATTTTTATCTTGTTCAAGATTTCTATAAATGTTACCTGAAATTTGCTGGAGCACAAAGTCATATCAGAAGACAGAGAAGTTCTACCAGTTTGGACATTTTTACCATCAAAAAAGAAACATTTATCAAGCATTTACTATGTGGTTACAAAATAACTCAAAATCCCTGCTGTCAATGTAATGCCGAAGAAACTGAGCAAGACAGAGATTAGAGACCAATTCAATAGTTTATTAAATGGAGAGAAATACTGGGACCAATGGATCCATGTTTGATCCCAGGGCTGAACGAAACTATCATCTCAAAGAATCCAGGCCCGAGTCCGGACAGCAAGCTTCTTTATAGAATAACAAGAACAATGACGTAATGGAGGTACCTAGGTGGGGATAACTTAATGGAGGGGGGAGGCCCCTAGGATGACACAATGGAGGGAAGTTACTGATATTCTAATGACATCTAAAATGGATAAACCTTTATCTTGTCAAACTTTAAGAAGGAAAGTTTATAACCTAAAGATATAAAACCTTTATCTCAAACATTAAGAGGGAAAGGTTATATAACCTGAGGCAGAATAACTAAATAGGACAATTGGAGAAAGTAGGTCAGGACATCAAAATGGAACTTTGGCATAACATCAATGAGCTTACAACCTAATCATGGAGTCAATATGCAAACTAATATATACAAAACAAATGATATAAAGGATAAATAGGAAATAATTAGCAGGAGGAAGTGATGAGGTGTATGAATGAAGGAATGAGATTCCTTCTGCTCTAAGTTCAAAGCTAAAGAATTCGCTAACTGCAAATTCTATTTTATGGGTAAGTGGGGAGTGGGGGTGGGGGACATTTGATAATCAGATAATCTCAATTGAATATGAATTTTTTTCTTAGGATGTGACTTCCTAAAAGATCAATAGGAGTTTGCTTTGCCCTTGAATGGTATTGCTTATCTTACTTTGAGAGTACATGAGACTATTTGGAGCTTGGGTTTTTGCAGATCAAAGGGACATTTTTGTGTGTGTGTGTGATTTTACACAAGTTTTACAGAATTCACTCACATTAGAAGTTCTAGAATTAAGAGGGCTTTGGGAAGGCTTCATGAGAGGATGGATTTTTAATTGAGACTTCAAGGAAGTCAAGAAAATCAGTAGTCACACTAAGGAGAAAGAGCATTCCAGACATTGGGGGAGAGGGGGAGGGGAAGATCCTAAAAAATGTATTTCAAAATTATCCATTTTGTATTATATCCATTTGTATTCAGTTGTTCTTCTAATTTGCTTGTAATATCACTTTTTATGTCTAAATCACGAACTCATTTCAACCTTATTTTGGAAGAGGATGTTAAGTATAGGTCAATTACAAAAGTCAAATCTAATCAATTGGAAAAATATCAAGTGCTCATGGGTAGGCCAAGCTAATATAATAAAAATAACAATACTACCTAAATTAATCTACTTATTCAATGCCATACCAATCAAACTCCCAAGAAATTACAGAGCTGGAATAACAACAACAATAACAATAGCAATAAATATATGTTTATTTATTATTAAACATATATTATTATATTATATACATACATATATACATTATACAGATATTATAAACACAAATTATTTATTATTAAACACATGTTTAATAACAAAATAATAATAACAATAATAACATTTGGAAGAACAAAAGGTCAAGAATTTCAAGGGAATTAATGAAAAAAATGCAAATGAAGTTAGTCTATCTGTACCAGATCTAAAATTATATTTTAAAGCAGTAGTCATCAAAGCCATTTGGTAAGAAATAGAATAGTCAATCAGAGGACAAAATAGTTAATGACTATAGTAATGTTAGTGTTTGACAAACCCAAAGACCCCAGCTTTTGGGATTAAAACTCATTATTTGACAAAAATTGCTAGGAAAATTAGAAATTTGTGTGGTAGAAACTAGGCATTGACCCATACTTAACATCCTCCACCAAATTAAGGTCGAAATAAGTTCGTGATTTAGACATAAAAAGTGATATTATAAGCAAATTAGAAGAACAAAGGACAGTTTACTTCTCAGATTTGTGGAGAAGAAATTTGTGGCCAAAGAAGAGCTGGAGTACATTATTGAAGACAAAATAGATAAGTTTGATTATATTAAGTTAAAAAGTTTTTGCACAAACAAAACCAATGCAGACAAGATTAGAAGGGAAGTAATAAACTGGGGAAAAAAAATTTTACATTCAAAAGTTCTGACAAAGGCCTCATTTCTAAAACATATAGAAAATTGAATCAATTTTATAAGACTTCAAGCCATTCTCCAATTGATAAATGGTCAAAGAATATGAACAATTTTCAGATGAAGAAATTAAAACAATTTCTAGTCATATGAAAAGGTGCCCTAGATCACTATTGATCAGAAAAAATGCAAATTAAGACAACTCTGAGGTACTACTCTATACCTCTCAGAATGGCTAAAATGATAGGAAAAAATAATAGCAAATGTTGGAGGGGATGTGGGAAAATTAGAACACTAACACATTGTTGGTGGATTTACAAACCAATCCAGCCATTCTGGAGAGCAATTTGGAACTACTCCCAAAGGACTATCAAATTGTGCATACCCTTTGATCCAGCAATATTTCTACTGGGTTTATATCCCAAAAGAGATCTTAAAGAAGGGAAAGGGACCCACATGTACAAAAATGTTTGTGGCGGTCCTTTTCTTTTCTTTTTTTTTTTTTTATTAGTATTATAGCTTTTTTATTTACAAGATATATATGCATGGGTAATTTTTCAGCATTGACAATTGCAAAACCTTTTGTTCCAATTTTTCCCCTCCTTTCCCCCATCCCCTCCCCCACATGGCAGGTTGAACAATACATGTTAAATGTATTAAAGTATAAATTAAATACTATATATATATGTATATATATATATATATATATATCTGTCCAAACAGTTATTTTGCTGTACAAAAAGAATCAGCAAATTCTGATTAAAATTAAATTTTCATTGAAATATTTGAACTATTATACAATTAGCCTGTGAAGGAAATCAAAAATGAAGGCAGACAAAAATAGAGGGATTGGGAATTCTATGTAGTGGTTCATAGTCATCTCCCAGAGTTTTTTCACTGGGTGTAGCTGGTTCAGTTCATTACTGCACTATTGGAACTGATTTGGTTCATCTCATAGCTGAAGATGGCCAGGTCCATCAGAATTGATCATTATATAGTCTTGTTGTTGAAGCATATAATGATCTCCTGATCCTGCTCATTTCACTCAGCATGAGTTCATGTAAGTCTCTCCAGGCCTTTCTGAAATTATCCTGCTGGTCATTTCTTTTTTCTTTTCTTTTTTTTTTTGGTGAGGCAACTGGGGTTAAATGACTTGCCCAGGGTCATATGCTAGGAAGTGTTAAATGTCTGAGACTGGATTTGAACTCAGGCCCTTCAGGGCTGGTGCTCTACTCATTGAGCCACCTAGCTGCCCCCTGCTGGTCATTTCTTTCAGACCAATAATATTCCATAACATTTCTGGCCACTACAAAGGGTGTGGCAGCCTTTTCATAGTGGCCAGAAACTGGAAACTGAGTAGATGCTCATCAATTGGAGAATGGCTGAATAAGTTATGGTATATGAATGTTATGAAATATTATTGTTCTATAAGAAATGATTAGCAGGATGATTTCAGAGAGGCCTGGAGAGACTTACATGAACTGATGCTAAGTGAAGTGAGTAGGATCAAGAGAGCATTATACATAGGAACAAGACTATGTGATGATCAGCTGTGATGGACTTGACTCTTTTCAATAATAAGGTGATTCAAGCCAATTGGAGAGCCATCTGCACCCAGAAAGAGGAATGTGTATCACAACATAGTATTTTCACCTTTTTTGTTGTTTGCTTGCTTTTTTTCTTTCTCATTTTTTCCTTTTGGTTGTGTGTGTGTGTGTGTGTGTGTGTGTGTGTGTGTGTGTGTGTGTGCAGCATGATAAATGTGGAAATATATATATGGAAGAATTTCATATAACATATATTGAATTATTGTCTGGGTGAGGGGATGGGGGAAGAGTGGGAGAAAAATTTGAAACATAAGGTTTTGCAAGGATGAATGTTGAAAATTGTCTTTGTATATATTTTAAACATAAAAATATATTATTAAAAAACATAAATTATTACTTAAAAGATTAAAAAAATTCTTGAGTTAAAATTACTTTCAAAATAATACAAAGACATTATTTGACTACTAAAGCATTCCTCCATTTTCCAAGAACATATCTGTGTGAGACTAGATTTTTTTCATATACTCCAACCAAAACAACAGTTGCCTCAGCTTGAATGTAAAGAGATTTACTATTTTTCTGACTATTTTTTTGGTTTTGAAAAATAGTTATTTTTCATAAAGTATGTTGTGTTAATATACAAAAGGTTGATTGTTTTTAAATGAATTAATAAATATTTATAAAATTATGCATTTAAATTTCTAACTTGGTAAGTATTAATAGGTATAATCCATATAAACAAAAAGCCTTTGGAGTTCTCAATAATTTTTAAGTATATAAAGGATTTCTGAGGCCAAAAAATTTGAGAGCTGCTAATATACAAGATTTTCTTAACACTTTCCCAATCAATGGGCATATTCTTTGTTTCAAGTTCTTTACTCCAACAAATTTTGCTGAAAATATTATTTCTCCTATTATCAATATTGCAATAGTATAAAGCTACAAGTTGTAAATATACTATCCTGAAAGTGGGTTTTGAGGAGATTTTATGTTTCAGTAATTAGGACAACTTTTAACCCATGTAATATCCATTGAAAGCAATCTTTCATGGGTCTCTCATTTCTAAGATAAATTACAATTTTCTTCTAAAGGCCTTTAAGGAGTTATTTTATGTTGTTTTCCCCCTTCATAGATATAGATGGTTCTCTTTAGTAAGTGGACCTTTCTCCAGGCTTCTACATGAAGCAATTTTTACATAATGTGAATTTGCCCAAAGACATAAGGATGAGGGGGAGGAAGGAAAACAGAAGGATATTTAACACAGGTAGAGGGAGGGTAACAGCTCAAGATTCACCAGGCTGGGGGCACAAAAGGAGGAACATGGGATTGGCCCAGTAATGTGGGGGCTTGACCTGCACTGGTAGAAAGAAGGGGTGAAATAGCAGACATATGGGAATTCAGATATAAATATAGACAGGAGAGGACAGCACTGGGGATGGATAAGGGCTCTCAGACCCTCAGGTCTGACTAACACCTGATTAGTACATGTGGGTGGGTGGGTAGAATGGGACAAAGGTCTCCTTTTTTAGTCTGAGGTTTCAAACCAAGTCTCTGATCTAGCAGCATTTTTTGTGGTGGCAGTCTCTCTGGGCATCCTTCTATTTTCTTGGGATTTTTTTTAAGCTTTTAATTTAGTTTAGAGTTTTGTATGTATGTATATGTGCAAATTTGAATTTGTGTAATACAAATTTATAAAAAGCAAGAACTATCTGCAATATGTTTAAGTGAAATTTATCTATTTGCTAATTCCCCAACTGAGCATTCCTATCTTGGTCTCCCACTTTTATACAAGTTATCCTACATGCCTGGATTCCATCCTTCCCTAAACTTATCTTCACCATTTTGGGTCCTTTAAGTCTTTAAAGATTGGACTTGGGTATTTCCTCATATGGGAAGTCTTTTCAAAATTACTTAATTATTCGTGTTCTTTCCTTTCCCAATTTATATTTATTTGCTCCTTATAGGCTTCATCTCTCCCACTAGAATCTAAGTTCCTTGAGGACAAGGTCTGTGTTTCATTTTATCTTTTTATCCCTAGCATCTAGCTTATTTATATCCTTTGACTTTCTCTGCTAAAAAATGGCATAAATAAATTGGTATCTTATATAATTTCTATCTTATAAATTGGTATCAATTCTTTATGTATTTTTTCAACATAATAAGCTATTGGAATTTCTAATTCTCTTGACTAATCAGAGATAGCAGGATCTAACCGAAATTGCCAGCCTTGCTCTTTTCTACGGTCGTCTTAAAAGCTTCCAAAAAGCTTTCTTCTTTCAACACATTCTGTCTTTCTGTTAATTGATAACTTTTTCTAAGAATATAGTTTGTAGGATATTTGGGTATTTGTTGGATCTTCTGTGCCAAATTAAAATGTATCAATAATTTAAACTATATTAAGAAGAAATTTAAAAATTTGCTCTTTCCAACTGAAGTAGGCAAACTAGAGTGGCTAGGTACTCTAAAGAGGTATCTTTTAAAAAAAATTAATATTTTATTTTTCCCCACTTATGTGTAAAAACAATTTTAACTTTTCTTTTTTCAAATTTTGTGTTCCAGATTCTCTTTCTCCTCCCCCCATTGAGAAAAGTAGTAATTTGATGTAAGACTATACATATGTAGTCATGCAAAACACATTTCCATGTAACTCATGCTGTGAAAGTAAAAATCAAACAAACAAACCAAAAACAGCTCTCTGCAAAAGATCACTGTAAATGATTCCAGCCTGAACTGATGGTATTTTCCCAAGTGTAGGAGGTCATCCTCTGTAACCCAGTTCTATTTAGCCAATGACAATTACATTCCCTTTTATAAATGCATATTTATTTCAAAAGGTATATATAAAAATTACTTCCTTACTCCCCTACATGATCCTCCTTCTCCTGTATCACCTTAGTTTCTGGGGATGGAAAGGGAATTAGGTTAATTAATGAATCCAATTCTCAATGCTCTTAGTTATCATCTTTATCATTAATCTGTAGATCATAAAATGTCAAGCTGAAAGAGCTAGAGATCATCTAGTCTAATTCATAATATTTCAAATAAGGAAATTAAGATCCAGAGAAGTTAATTCATTATTATAATTATGAAAGACATCCTTATTCAGCACAGAATGGGGTGGGAGTGGAGGGGGAGGAGGGGAACCTTTCTGAGTACAGCTAGAATGTGTATGAGCAAATAGCAAGCTTGCATTTCAGGAACCCACAAGCTTGAAAAACAGCTTTTTCACAGCAATCCAGGAACAAAGAAAGCTGCTGTGTGGTCTGGCAAGCTTCACAAAATCCTATTTTAGTCTCAGTAAATTCACATATTCCTTGGATCCTCATGGTAGTTAGTTGATTTTTCTTGTCTGATTTCCTCCTTACCCCTTTTGGGGGGCACTTAATTGTGTGTTCTTTTCTTAATTTTTAAGTATTGATCTCTGAATAAAAGACATTGATTCAGCCCTCAGGATGCCTGTCTCTATCCACTAGTTGGAGCTGTAGGCAGCTAGGACCCTAGGAGAAAAGCAAAGAGAAGAATCTTCTGGCAGAAACCTAGCTACAAAAATAGTGTATAGGAGGAACTGTTGTGCCACAGTTCCCTTTTATTGTCCTGACTCAAATTTCCCTAGTTGTCCTGACTCAGTTTTCCTGAATTGTCCTGCCTTGGTTTCCCTGAATTGTTCTAACTCAATCCCCTTAGTTGCAACACCCTCCTCTGATTCATTAAGCCTGATATATCTCAGAGGTTATAAATTGTCAATGTGTAAACTCAAGGTAAGGGGGAGTTCAGACTTCTTGGCTCTAAGCTTGACACATCCTTAACTCCCAGTTTGCTAGAATTTATGGTCCTACCCCCCTACCCCCTCATCCTGTCATTGTTCTTCTTTATTCCAACTTACCAGAATGTTCAGTGCCTCCCCCAACCTTGTGAGAACTAGATTGATAGTCTGTTTGGGGCCTCAATGCTCTGACTCTGCTCCTGCTTCAGTCTACCCTTGTAGCTGAGCCGTGTGTGTGTGTGTGTGTGTGTGTGTGTGTGTGTGTGTGTGTGTGTGTATGTCATTGAAGACTCACATTGGTTGCTGGATGCTTTGGGCATCAGCTCTGAGGGCAGCATGCCCCCAACATAATCTCTCCCTCTCAGAAATGGCTATCATGAGATAAAATTATGTGTATGTAAAATCATTCTATATATACTTCTATTTACCTGTTCTTTCTCTGGATACAAATAGCACCTTTCTTCATATGTCCTTTATAGTTAATTTGGGTATGTATAATATCAAAATGACTTATTTTCTCAAAGTTGTTCTTAAAACAATAATGCTGTTACTGTGGACAATATTTTCTTGGTTCTGCTCATTTCACTTTTCATTATTTTGTGGAAGTCTATCCAAATTTTTTCTAAGATCATGAAGCACATCATTTCTTCTTCTTCTTTTTTTTAATTTTTATATAATAATAGCTTTTTATTTTTCAAAATACATGCAAAGATAATTTTCAACATTCACCCTTACAAAACCTTGTGTACCAAATTTTTTCCCTCCCTCTTTCCCTCTCTCCTCCCTTAGGTAGTAAGTAATCTAAAATAGGTTAAACATATGCAATTCTTGTAAACATATCTCCACATTTATCATGCTGCACAAGAAAAACCAGATCATGGATGTGGCTCTTTTCAACAATGAGATTCACTTTTTTTGTTGTTACTTGCTTGCTTTTTGTTTTCTTTCTCATTTTTTCCCTTTTTTTTGTTCTGATTTTTCTTGCTTAGCATGATAAATTCTACTTGGTCATCTTGTATTGGCATGATGATAACTTGCTATAATCTCTTTGCTAATATTTTATTTAAGACTTTTTCATCAATATTAATTAGGAAAATTGGTCTATAATTTTCTTTCTCTGTTTTCAGTGTACCTGCTTTAGGTATTAGCACCATATCTGTGTCATAAAAAGAATTTGGTAAAACTCCTTCTTTTCCTATTTTTCCAAATAGTTTGCATACTATTGGAATTAATTATTCTTTAAATGTTTGGCAGAAGTCACATGTAAATCCATCTGGCCCTGGAGATTTTTTCTTAGGAAATTAATTAACAGCTTGTTCAATTATTTTTTTTCTAAAATGAGACTAATTTATTTCTTCTTCCATTAATCTGAGCAATCTATATTTTTATAAGCATTCATCCACTTCACTTAGATTATTAGATTTATTGACATATAGTTGAGCAAAATAGCTCCTAATTATTGCTCTAATTTCCTCTTCATTGATGGAAAGTTCACCCTTTTCATTTTTGACACTAGCAATTTGACTTTCTTCTTTCCTTTTTTTAAATCAAATTAACTAAAGGTTTTTCTATTTTGTGGGTTTTTTCATAAAACCAATTCAGTTTTGTTTACTAGTTTGATAATTTTCTTACTTTCAATTTTATTAATCTTTTTTTATTTTAAGAATTTCAAATTTTTTAAAATTAATTAAAATTAAATAAAAAATTTTAATTATTTTTTCTAACTTTTTTAGTTGCATGCCTAATTCGTTGATCTTCTTTATTTTCTACAGATAAAATCTAGAGATATAAAATTTTCCCTAAGAACTTCTTTAGTTGCATCCTATAAATTTTGGTATGTTGTCTCATTATTGTCATTCTTTTGGATAAAATTATCAATTGTATCTATGATTTGTTGTTTCACTTTTTTAGTGAATTCTTTAGGATTAGATTATTTAATTTCCAATTAATTAATAGACTATTTTCCCCTGGCCCTTGGTTACATATAATTTTTTTGCATCGTGATCTAAAAAAGATCCATTTGCTATTTCTGCCTTTCTACATTTGATTTTGAGGTTTTTATGCCCTAATACATGGTCAATTTTTGTGTAGGTTCCAGGTACTGCTGAGCAAAAAGTATATTCTTTTCTGTTCCCATTCAATTTTCTTCAAAGGGCTATTATACCCAACTTTTCTAAAATTCTATTTACTTCCTTAACTTATTTCTTATTTGTTTTGTGGTTCAATTTATCTAGTTCTGATAGAATAAGGTTGAAATCTCCTACTAGTTTTTCTGTCTATTTCTTCTTGCAGATCTCTCAATTTCTCCTCTGGGAATTTGGATACTATATCAGTTGGTGTATATATATTTAGTATTAATATTACTTAATTATCTATGGTACTCTTTAGCAAAATGTAGTTTACTTCCTTTTAATTTCTTTTAATTAGACCTATTTTTGCTTTTGCTTAATCTGAGATTAAGATTGCTACCCCTGCTTTTCTTACTTCTGCTGAAGCATAAAAGTTTCTGCTCCAGCCTTTTACCTTTACTCTGTATATATATATATATGTGTGTGTGTGTGTGTGTGTGTGTGTGTGTGTGTGTGTAAAGGTAAAAGGCTGGAGATTATATATATATATATAAAATATGTTTCAAATGTGTTTCTTGTAAACTACATATTTTAGGATTCTAATTTTTAATCTAGTCAGTTATCTGCTTCAGTTTTAAGGGAGAATTCATCCCATTCACATTACAGTTTAAATTACTAACTTTCCATTTCTTACCATCTTATTTTCCCCAAGTTATATTTTTCTCTTTCCTTTTTCTTTGCCTCCTCCTCAGTATTTTGCTTCTGATCACCATTCTCCCTCAAGCAGTTTTTCCCTTTTACAGCTCCTCCCTTTTTTTATTCCTTTCCCCTTCTACTTCTGTTTTTCCTTCTAATAGCCTTCCCTTTTTTTCCATTTTCCCTCCTACTTCCTTTCCCTTCCTTTCTTTGATAGTTTCTCTATCAAACTAAATATGTCTGATATTCTCCCTTTGAGCCAAATCTGATGAAATTAAGATTAACACAATGCTCACCTCTCTCCCTTATTTCCTTCAATTATCTTCTTTGCCTTTTTTATATAATGTAATTTACCCCATTTTACCTCCCCTTTCCTCTTCTTCCAATATAATCCCTTTTCCACAGCTAGTTTCTTTTTTATATTATTGCAATAAAGTCAAATTACACCTATACCCTCTAAGTATATCCCTAACAAAGATACAGTTCTCAAGAGTTAAACATATCATCTTCCCATGTAGGGATGCAAACTCTTTAACCTTTAAAAAACATAGTTTTTTTTCTTTCGTTTTTACCTTTTTTATGCTTTCCTTGAGTTCTGTATTTGAAGAGTAAAATTTTCTATTCAGCTCTGGTTCTTTCATCAAAAATAAGTAAAATTCACCTATTTCATTGAAAGTTCATCTTTTCCCCTGAAAAATAGTGCTTAATTTTATTGGATAATTGATTCTTGGCTACAGTCCAAGCTCCTTTGCCCTTCCAAATATCATATTCCAGGCTTTTCAATCCTTTAAAGCTAGAAATGGCTAGATCCTTGATAATCTTGAGTGTAGGTTTTCAATATTTTTTTCTTTCTGGTTGCTTGCACTATTTTCTTTTTTAATCTGATAATTCTGAAATTTAGCTACAATATTTCTTGGAGTTTTCATTTCAGAGTCTCTTTCAGGAGGTGATAAATGGATTCTTTCAATGGGTATTTTATCCTTTGGTTCTAGAACAGCAGAGTAGTTTTCCCTGATGACTTCTTGAAAGATGTTGTCTAGTCTTTATTTTTCATCATGGTTTTTCAGGTAATCCAGTGATTCTTAGATTATCTCTAATGGATCTATTTTCAAGGTCCATTATTTTTCAAATGAGGTATTTTACATTTTCTTTAGTTTTTTCTTTTTCTTTTTGGTTTTGTTTGACTGATTCTTGATGTCTCATTAAGTCATTCACTTCCATTTGTTCAATTCTAATTTTTAGTGATTTCCATCAGTTAGCTTTTTAATCTCCTTTTGCATTTGGTCAATTGCACTTTTAAATGAGTTGCTTTGTTCATTGGAATTTTTTTCCATTTCACCAAATATATTTTTAGGGAGTTGTTATTCTTTTCTATTTCAACAATTCTATTTTTCAAGGAGTTGTTTGTTTGTTTTTCCATTTCACCAAATCTATTTTTAAGGAGTTATATTCCTTTTCCATTTTGCCAAATATGTTTTTTAAGGAATTTTTTTCAGATAATTTCTGTGTTTCCTTTTCCAAACTCTCCTGCAAAGCTCTCATTTCTTTTCCCCATTTTTCTTCTAATTCTCTTTTAAGATCCATTTTGAATTCTTCCAAGAGAGCCTTGTGAGAATGGAGACCAACTCATATCACCCTTTGAGAGTTCATCTGGAGAAGTTTTGCCTTTAGTGTCCTCAGGGTTTGAGGTCTTTTCTTTTCTTTCTCCATAAAAGCTATCTATATTCAGAGTTCTTTTTGCTTTTTTGATAATTTTTAAAGGTTAAAATCTGCTCTGAGGGCAAAGGGAAGATTGTCCCAAGCTTCCTCCACAGGCAGCTTCATGCTGTCCTAAGGCTGATGCTCCTGATTTTCTTCCTCTATGGAGAGTTGTGGTCAAGTGCCACATGCTGGGGTTCAGGAGCTCACTATTGGCTTTTTGTAATTGCATTGGAGATCTCACAACAGTCTGTTGATCCACTGGCTTCTGAACTGGGAAAGAGTAGCAAGTACTGCTGTATTTTGGCTATGAAGTCTCCCAATAGATTCTCCTAGTACCTGAAGGGCACTTTGCCCTAGATCCCTGCACTGCACCTGCCTGTACTGGGACATCTCCCTCCTCCATTGAGACTGACCTTTCCTGAAATTCTTCCAAATTGTCTTCTGCTGGAAATTTGCTAATTTTGTAGGTTCTGTCACTCCAAAACATGCTCAGAGGCTTGATCTGGTATTGGTGCTGAGGGAAACCAGGAAGAGCTCAGACAAAGATCTGTCTACTTGTTTCTTATAGAACAATAATATTTCATAGCATTCATATACTTAGTCAACCTTTCTTCACTTTGTTTCCAGTTCTTTGCCACTATAAAAAGGGCTGCTACAAACATTTTGGCATATATGGGTTCCTTTTCCCTTTTTTTATGATCTCTTTAGGATATAGATCCAATATAGATACTGCTGTATCAAAGGATAAGCAGAGTTTGACAGCTATTTGAACATAGTTTCAAAAGTTCATAACTCGAATGCTTTTGGGGGTGGAGCCAAGATGGCGGAGCAGGCACACACGACTCTCTAAGCTCCTCTCATTACCCTCATAACCAACTATTTAGTCCAGCCTCAAAAATAACTCTTCACTGCTTAAATTCATGAAGATGAGAAGCACTACAACTTACCAGCCAATCCAGAAGCTTGCCAGGAAAGGTTTGTCCTGAGGGGCCAGGAACAGACTAGCACAGGCAGCTAGAGGCTAGCGTCCTGAGCAGACCAGGGGCAGGGGTGATCTCTGTGGCTAGAGAAGTTATAGAGACGACTCTGCTATAGGCTAACTGCTCTACCTTGATTACAAAGCAGTAAACTGGCAGAGAAGTTAAAGCCTAAAACAGAGGGTCCTCTAAAAAAACGCCAGAATCTAACGAGATCTGGCTGTAACCCCTCAAACCCGGAAGTGACTCAGGCAGACTTTACCGCAGGCCTGTGGCCACATCCAGCAGTTCGGGGCTTTTGCGGGGGCAGTTACTAATCTGCACGGCAAGGGGGCACAGCCTGGGCAGCCTCTAATCGGCAGAGTGGGGGGCTCGGCCTGGGGCAATAGAACTCCCCCCCCCCCCCCAGCTGACTGTGCTTCCCGGGCAGACACTTCCGGTCCTTGCAAATCCATTCACTGCACAGCTGCTAATACCCACAGCCCCAGGGCAGGGTTTGGCTTGGGGCAGTGAAACTCTCACTGCTAAGTGTCTAGCCCCAGGGCAGTCGTTATCTCATACACCTGAGATTCTTTGAAAGGCACTTTTCCAGCCCGGCCCTGCAGGCCTGAGTTATTTTCCGGTGGGGAACTCTTTCCCAGAGCACTCCAGTACCTCGCCACTTTTTGTAGCCAGTCGGCAGGACAGCTACCCGTTCATATACCTTTCACTGCTCTGCAGAGGAAGCTGGTAACCTCCTGACTGTGAAGGCAGACCTTACAGGCTTTGACAAAATGAGTAAAAAAATCAAAAGAACGATTGATAGTTTCTACACAGAAAGAGAATAGCTTTTCAACCCTGAAGAGACTAATAGCAGACAGTCTCCAGACGATTGCTGGTCTCCAATACAAAAGGCTCTCCTAGAAGAGACTATTAAAAACCTTAAAAGAGAGCTAGAAGAGAAATGGGGAAAGACACATAACTCACTAAAAGAAAAATTTGAATGTGAATTGGAAAAGGTAAAAAACAGAGTTTGCGAATTGGAAAAAGAAAATGACTCACTAAAAAAAAAATTAGTGAAATGGAAAAAAATTCCATAGAGCAAAACAATTCAATTGGACATATACAAAAAGAAGTAAAAAAAGCTAACGAAGAAAATAACTCACTAAAAATTAGAACTGAACAAATAGAAATGACTGATTCATTGAGACATCAAGAATCAGTCAAGCAAAACCAAAAAAATGAAAGATTGGGAAAAAATGTCAAATATTTACTTGGAAAAACAACAGACCTGGAAAATAGATCTAGGAGAGATAACCTGAGGATCATCGGACTACCAGAAAATTATGATGAAAAAAAGAGCCTAGATACTATTTTACAGTTCTCTCAAAGAGAACTGCCCAGAAGAAATAGAACTGAAAGGGAAAATAGGCGTTGAAAGAATTCATTGAACACCTTCTGAAAAAGACCCTAAAATAAAAGTTCATAACTCTACCAACATTTATCATTATCTTTTCCTGTCAGCTTAGCCAATCTGAGAGGTGAAGCACGTCATTCCTTATATCATAATATATATCACAATAGTGTGTGGGTCAGAAACCATTTAATAAAAAACGACTGGAGAGATCTCTAAAAGCAAAGCAAAGTGTATTATACGTTCTGGCGAGAATTGGGCATCCCACCGATCGAGCAGACAATCGAAGAGAGGGGCAGGGTCAACGCTTTTAATCCCTATTGCAAATTCCCCCTCCCACCACTGACCCTCATCCTTATTGGTTGAGGATCTTACATTCTAAAACACTCGAACTACCCAAGAAATTGAACTTGACCAATAAATACATAGTTGCCCAGATTTGGTTGAAATAGTGAGGAAAACAAAAAGGGGACTTAAGAATGCCCTTAGGAGAATAGCAGGGAGGAGACACTTTAAGTATGCCCTTGACTTAATGCTTAAAGTCCTTCAGGCCTACTCAAACTTTGAAATAGATGAAGCTTTACTCGATTTTCACAACTGTCTTGAAAGATCTCACCTTATCTTGTTCAATAATATTTCAATAAAATCATATACCACAACTTAGTCAGCCATCCCCCATTAACAGGAATACCCTGTTTTTTAAAATAAATAATTAAATACTTAATATTTCTCATTCATTCCAAATGGCAGTTCTATTTTAAAGACAATACAGTAATATCTTTATTTCTTTTACTATATGTGCTTGACTCCAAATTAAAATCAGGGATTTTTAGAGTAAAAAAAAGCAAAAATGGATTTATCACAAAGGGTAACTCTTATCTGGCAAGGTGTTTATCAGTAAAGGAGTGCAAACTGCAAACTGCAAACACAGGATTATATAGATCCTAACCAGAAGCCCCTGCCCACCTCTGATCTTTTCTCCCTTGACTGGAGAGTTCTAATTTATCTAGAGAATGGACTCCAGAACACACTCTAGGTACTCAAATGCTAATGAAAAAGGGAGGGAAGTCTTTACTCAATTTATCCCATACACAAGATAATGCACCATTCCACTTTGGTCATGTGGTTTAGTACTGAAGTGTTCATTCAGAGAAATATAATTATACAGCAATAAATTATACCATAAATATTCTTTTAAAGTTTTTTTTTGCAAAAATTAATCTGTTCCTTCCACTATTACCCTCTCTCCTCCACTGAAAAAATGAAAAATAATTTTTAAAAACTCAAATAAATATAGATGAGGTCCTGTATAGTGTGTTGGACAGAGAGAAACTGACATAGTTCAGTCCTTCCCCTTCTTCCCTATCATCTGAATACTACAAAAGGCACAGCTATTTGGAGAATCTATTTCCCTCACATGAGTCTCCACTTCTGATTACTTATATTTCCATATGAGTTGAGCCTCCACCTCTGATTACATCTTCCCCTTATGCATGAGTCCTTAATTATATCTTCCCTTCATTTGTAAATCTGAGTGTTTCTTATTCTATTTTACGGCTTTCCTCTTAAAGTTTTATAATCTTTAAGTTTCATTTCTTGGGTTTCAGTTTCATTTCTCTGATTAAAGTTTCATTTCTTTGCATTTTTTAAAATGTCATAACTGTAGAAACAAAACCCTCATCTAATTTTCACAACTATGATCGACAAATTTTGTCATTGTCATCATCTTTAATGAAATTATTGTTTCTACAATATGTTCTTTGAACCACCTTTTCTTTTTTCCTCTTTTTCTTTATTTCAAACTTAAATGAAAAATATAAAAAGAAAAAAAAGAACATTGTCATGTGCACAGCAGAGCATAAAAGAGGATTCAAAATGTGTAGCAATAAATTTCTATTTCAAGAAAGCTAATATATTAAATACTACACATTGTGTTCAGAGTTATGCATCTTTTCTTTGTTTTCTTGTAGGTTTTCTTTTGTTATCTACTGTGTAATTTTGATGAGGTTAGGGAACCAAATGATGCAGTTAGTGGCAGTGCAGAGAGTTGTGGGAACCCCTCTTTGGTCAGCACAGGTCTAACGTGAAAGAATTTACAAACCCCAAATATTAGACTGGCAAAAGGAAGTTTATTGGCACTGAGAAGTCATCTTTTGCTAGGAGACTGACTTCTTCAGTAACAAGGTCCTGACAGAGAGATAAAGATCCTAGCAGAGAAATCCTGGCAGAGAGATAAAGAAGGGTTAATGCTGAGAAGAGAATATCTTCACAGCAGTTAGGGAGCCTGGCAGGCAGCTATGCTAAAGAGAATTTCCTTGGCATGGCATGATTCCTGCTTTTAGGCCTCTACAAAGAAATGATTCCCCCAGATTGGCCTTTAAAGGAAATCTGAGACTGCAGTTTCAATTGAATGAAATTACTTCAATGTTGTTAGTGCCCCCAGGACTAGATTTCCAGTAGAATGAGACCATTTAAGTTTGAGCTAAGTAGGAGTGGTCCTGGAGTAATTTTCAACTCAATAGAGTGTACAGCTACCTACTCAATAGAAATATCAAGTCCAGATATCTGAGACTGCTTAAGTTTGAGCTAAGTAGGGAGTGGTACTGGGCTAATCTTAATGAAACCACTTAACTGCCCCAAGGGTGGATCTCTGTCAGGAGAGTTTCAGGGCTAATTCCCAAAGTCAGGGACAGTTTCAGGGTTCCCCCATCACTTTTTACTTTATTTTTTTTCTTCTTCTTTATCTGCAATTCAGAAGGCTCTAAGTACAGACACACACATACATAGTCACATACTTACACATATATACACAAACATATATATGCATACATGCATATATATACATAGGTAGCTATAATTATATACATATATAAATACATATATATCTCTATGTAAGACTTGTGTGCCTTCTGTTTCTCTGAATATAGATAACATCTTCCTTCATAAGTCTTTCTGTATTTTTATAAATTTGCATTTCTATATTTTTATAAATCCCAAAACACATAATTTCTTACAGCACAACAATATTCCAACTTTATATGAACTAGTTATTTAAAATCTAAAACAATATATGGCAGACATACAATGCAGTTTTACTATTTTTTTTGATTAAATCTCTTTTGCTTTAACTTTGTCTGAGATCATGATTACTATCCCTGCTTTTTTTTTTTTTTTAACATAACTTCTCTTGATCTTTATTTTAGGTTTGTGTATATCTCTTATTATCTGTCCTTCCTGATTCCTCTATTTTACTTTTAACTTCCCTCCTATTATTTAACTTATCCTCCTCTAAGAATCCCTTTTTAAAAAATTATTATTATTAAGCTTTTTATTTACAAGATATATGCATAGGTAAATTTTCAGCATTGACAGTTGCAAATCCTTTTGTTCCAACTTTTTCCCTCCTTCCCCCACCCCTTCCCCCAGAAGGCAGGTTGAACAATACATGTTAAATATGTTAAGGTATAAGTTAAATACAATATATGTATACATGTCCAAACAGTTATTTTGATGATAAAAAGAATCAGACTTTGAAATAGTATACAATTAGCCTGTGAAGGAAATAAAAAATACAGGTGGACAAAAATAGACAGATTGGGAATTCTATATAGTGGTTCATAGTCATCTCCCAGAGTTCTTTCCCTGGGTGTAGCTGGTTCAGTTCATTACTGCTCCCTTATTTCTTTATAAATGTAAAAGACTTTTATTCCCTTTTAAATGTATATGTTGTTTTCTGATGTGATAAGGTTCCCCATAAACTTTTTTCCCTTATCCTCTCTCTCTTCCCTACACCTTTATGTCATTACAAGGTATTAAAACAGTAGAACTGATCTGATCCTACAAGGAGATGTTATGGGCCAGAACTTGAAACAAGGTACTAAATGGAATTGAGGAGACAATGGTTAAATCTAATTTAGCATTGATTTAATCCTACAACAAAGAATGGTTTCCCAGTGATATAATGATTGATGTATACTCAGTGTACAGCATATAAGCAAGAAGCTCTCAGGGCCAGACACAGAAGCCCACTAGAAGCTCTCAGAGGAGGAGACAGATACATTTCAACTTCTACCTTTCTGCTGGCTGGAGGCTTTGGATTAATAGAGAGCTAGAGGCTGAAGCTGGAAGAGACAAAAGACTTGAGGACTTGAAAACTAAGGAGAGAGATAGGCCTCTAAGAAAGCTAATTGGGCTATTTTGGAAGAGACAATAAAAGACTGGATTTTAACTCCTGGCTGCATGTGAGGTGATTTTATTGAACTGGAAGTAAGGCTGCCTCCAGAAGCCCCCAAGAAACCTGCTCACAGAGAACAATATATTAAAGAGAAGAGAACATTACACCTTTACACTCTTATTTCTTTCTGAATTTAGAAGACTTTTACACCCTTCTAGATATATATATTCTTCTCTTTTGAACTCATCACTAATAAGAGTAGGGTTCCAGAACTATCATCTTCCCCATATAATTCCTCTCACACCTCATTTATTAAAATAAATAGTCTTACATGAACTGATGCTAAGTGAAATGAACAGAAGCAGGAGATCATTGTACACTGCAACAAGACTACATGATGATCAGTTCTGATGGACGTGGCTCTCTTCAACAATGAGATGATTCAAATGAGTTTTACTTGCTCAGTGATGAAGAGAGCCATCTATACCCAGAGAGAGGCCAGTGGGAACAGAGTGTGGCCCACAGCATAGCATTCTCTCTCTTTCTGTTATTGTTTGCTTGCATTTTGTTTTATTGTGCAGTTTTTCTTCTTTCTTGATCTGATTTTTCTTATGCAGCAAGATAACTGTATAAATATGTATACATATATTGGATTTAACATATATTTTAACATATTTAATATATTAGACTACCTGCCATCAAGGGGAAGGAGTGGGGGAAAGAAGAGGAAAATTTGGAACTGAAGGTTTTGCAAGGGTCATTGTTGAAAAATTACTCATGCATATGTTTTGTAAATAAAAAGCTTTAATTAAAAAAAAGAAAAAAAGAATAATTACTATTTTTACCTTTTCCTTCATGGTGTAACTTTTTAGAATTGCATCATATTTAGTGCCATCTCATCTTTCTTTTGAATGACTCAAATACTAATGATTATCTTAGACATACAGTTTATATTTCCACATAAACAGTCGTCCTTATTGAATCCCTTGTAATTTGATTTTGATGTTTACCTTATATTTCTCTTGGATCTTATGTGTCAAATTTTCTATTAAGTTTAGGTCTTTTTACAACAATGTCCTGAAAGTGTGTCAATTTATTGAATGTCTTTTTTATTTCATTTAGAATTATGTTTAACTTTGAACCCCAGTTCTTTTGTTCTTGGATATATAGTGTTCCAAGACCTGTGGTTCTTTAATGTAGCCACCGGTAAGTCTTGTGTGATTCTAATTGTGGCTCTACCATATTTGAATTTTTTTTTTCTTGTTGCTTATAATATTTTTTCCTTGACAGGGTTTTTTAGTTAGTTTTATTTGTTTTTTTTTTTTGAATTTGGCTATAATATTACCGTAGGATTTCCCTGTAGCATCTTTTATTATTATTTTTTCTATTTCTACTTTCCTTTCTTGTTCTAACACTTCAGGACAATTTTATTTAGCTATTTCTTGTTTTAATTAATCAAGATTTTTTTTTGATTCTAACTTTCAGGTATTCTGATTATGCCTGTTTTTTTCTTCTTGATCTGTTTTCCAGATCTGTTTTTTTGTTTTTGTTTTTGTTTTTGTTTAATTTCCTATCCTGGAAGTCATAGGGAGCTACTCGAATTTATTAAGTGGAGTGATGCATGTGACATAATCAGATCTGTAATTTAGGAAAATAACTTTGGTAGCCAAATAGAGGATGGATTAGAATGTTATAAAATTGAATATTGATTTTAATTGTATTTGAAAGACTTAATCAAGCTGGCATCAAGGATTTAATAATCTCTTATGCAGTCTAAGTCTAAACTCTACTTTTTAAACTCTGCCTTTCATCCACACTCCAGAGAAACTTGCCAAAAGATTAAACTTTTTATCTTGTAATTACCTCCAATAATGACTCAATTTTATTATGAATCGAACTATTAGTCTTATACAAGCAACCTTGGAGATATTGCTGGTTTAGTTCCAGACAATTACAATAGAGCAAATTTTGCAATAGGGTGAGTCACACAAATATTTTTGGTTTCCCAGGGCATATAAAAGTTATGTTTATTATTATTATTATACTGTAATCTTTTAAGTGTGCAATCAGATTGTGTCTAAAAATATATATATACATACCTTAATTTAAAAATACTTTGTTGCTAAAAAAGCTAACTCATCATCTGAGCCTTCAGTAAGTCATAATATTTTTAAAAAAATTTTTTTGAGTCACAATCTTTTTGTTGGTGGAGGATCTTGTATCAATGTCAATGTTTGCTGACTGATCAGGATGATGGTTTGCTGAAGGTTGGAAGGTTTGTGGCAATTTCTTGAAGTAAGACAACAATGAACTTTGCCATATGGGTTGACTCTTCTTCCTACTTGTAGTTAGAGGGCAATGTAAAGTTATGAATTGGCCTAATTTCAATATTGTTGTAGTTCAGGGAACAAAGAATCCCGGGGAGAGGAAGAGAGATGGGGAACAGCTGGTTTGCTGAAGCAATCAGAACATATACAATATTTATCAATTAAGTTCATCATCTTGTATGAGGCATGGTTCATAGTAGTTCAAAATAATTACAACACCAGCTTCAAAGATCACTGATCACAAATCACCTTAACAGATACAGTAATAATGAAAAATATTATAAGAATTATCACAATATGAAACAATCACACACAACAAACAGTTATGTGAAACTGTCAAAATAAGCATGTTGTTGGAAAAGCTAGAACTGATAGTCTTGCTTGAAGCTGGGTTGCCACAAACTTTCAATTTATAAACAAATAAATAAACAGAATCCCCCCCAAATCTGTGAAAAGCAATAAAGCAAAGCAATAAAAGGAAAAATGCCTATATTTTCTACCTTTGTAACTTCACCTACCATCCCCTTAACCAGAATTCAAGTTCGTTTGTAATCTTACCCACAATCCTCAAATTCAAGTTGGTTTAGCAAACTATATCCATGTCCACAGACTAATTCTATCACCTGAGGATTATTCCTGTCTTCCAGCCAAGGAAGTAATGGGGAGGAACTGAGGAGGTTTCAGAAGACACCATTAAAAAGCTTTAGAGTTTGTTCTATCATTTTGCAGTTGTTATAAAAGATGTTGTCAGCTCTCACTCGGGATCTTTGGTCATTGAAAGAAATCATTGTATGGGTTTACTGCTACTCTAACTAATAAATTGATCATGTTTCAAAACTTGCCTCAGTTATCCTTAATTTCAATCGTAACAGTGGGGTGAGGCTTGAGGCAAAGACTGGCCATCAGACTTCTAGTAACTTTTCTATTTTAGATAACAGGGAAAATATTCAGAGGAAACGGTAACATTGATAGAAGAACAAATTTGACTATCCATGTCACAAATATTTATTGTCTCTTTTGACTATCCAAAAAAAAAGAAAAGAAAAGAAAAAGAATGTGTTCTAGTGGTTAGGTATAGCTTCTAAGGGAAATATAACAGTAATCCTGAGGTCCCCTGACCTTAAAGTACTATTGTTCTAACAATTTGTCAATGATTCTAAAGTCTGCTGACTTTAGGACTATTATAGTATGTTCTACAAACATTGCTGACTGCCAGTTAACAATCTATTGGTCAATAATAATAAGGTTTCTAAGACAAATGGTGATGAACATATGAGACTACTTAACTCTATCTCTAAACTATAAAATTCAATATTGGAGTGCATACAGCATACTCATTTCTACCTCTAAGTCATAAAATTAGATTATCAGGGACATGAAGAACTGGATCTCTCTCTCTCTCTCTCTTTTCCTACAAATTTATCTTTTTGGAACTTAGCCTATTTCAATTGGTGTTACAATTATAATAAACTTTGCCCTTTAACTTTGAAATGGGTTCAAGCCTGCAAATTCTTTTGAGATATCTTTCAACACTCGTCTGCAACTCCAATCTTTTGAGTCTCCTTTTGAACTTCAACACTAGTGCCATCCCAAGTGTTTTCTCAGAAAGACTTAAAAGACTATAATAAGTGCCTTAGAGTTCATTTGTGTATTTCTATGTTATCAGCATATACTGAATTTGATTCAGGGGCATCTATCTTAAGACTACAGGTTCCAGAAAGTCAATGGACCATGAACATTTAACGATACACACATACACATGTTTAAATGTTTATATGTATGCATGTATGAAAAGGTATGCATGTATAATGCATATATACACATTAATGTGTATATGTAAATAGATATATATTTATAAAAAGCATTTGAAATATATATGTATATATGTGTGCACGTTATATGCATAAATGCATGTGTGTTTAAAATATCAAATACTTTCTCTCTCCTTTTTGCTGGAGGGTTGCTGTTTTGAAGACCAAAAAACCTAATTAACATTCTCCTTTGAGAGGTCTGTTGATTCCCTAATTAGTATTTAAAGAGCACTAGAAGATAACATTTGTTAAATTTAAATACTGAATTTTTGAAGGAACTTAGATGCCAACAAAGAAATGATAAATTACTTGCATTCATGGTGCTCATTTTTCTATTGGCAGCTTTTCATTTAATTTGTGGCCTTGTTTTTATTGGAAAATAAACATTTTAAAATGCCTATTAAATTCTAAACCCTGTGCTAAGGACTTGAGATACAAATATGAAAAAGAAAGGCTATCACGACCCTCAAGGAGTTTAAGTCTAATTGGAGAAAGATTAATTCACAAAAGGAAGCTGAAAAAGTGCATTAGGGGGAAAGATACCTGGTATAGACACATGATAGAGTCCAGTCCAAGGAATGCAGTTTGCAGAAAAATGAAGAGATAGCTGCTTTGGAAATTCTCTTATGATGAAATTGAAACTATTACCACTCATATGAAAGAGTGTTCCAAATCATTATTGATCAGAGAAATGCAAATTAAGACAACTCTGAGATACCACTACATACCTGTCAGATTGGCTAAGATGACAGGAAAAAATAATGATGAATGTTGGAGGAGATGTGGGAAAACTGGGACACTGATACATTGTTGGTGGAGTTGTGAACGAATCCAACCATTCTGGAGAGCAATCTGGAATTATGCCCAAAAAGTTATCAAATTGTGCATACCCTTTGATCCAGCAGTGTTTCTATTGGGCTTATATCCCAAAGAAATGCTAAAGAAGGGAAAGGGACCTGTATGTGCCAAAATGTTTGTGGCAGCCATGTTTGTAGTGGCTAGAAGCTGGAAAATGAATGGATGCCCATCAATTGGAGAATGGTTGAGTAAATTGTGGTATATGAACATTATGGAATATTATTGTTCTGTAAAGAATGACCAGCAGGATGAATACAGAGAGGACTGGTGAGACTTACATGAACTGATGCTAAGTGAAATGAGCAGAACCAGGAGATCATTATATCCCTCAACAACGATACTGTTTGAGTATGTATTCTGATGGAAGTGGATCTCTTTGATAAAGAGAGCTAATTCAGTTTCAATTGATCAAGGATGGACAGAAGCAGCTACACCCAAAGAAAGAACACTGGGAAATGAATATAAACTGCTTGCATTTTTGTTTTTCTTCCCGGGTTATTTATACCTGCTGAATCCAATTCTCCCTGTGCAACAAGAAAACTCTTCGGTTCTGCACACATATATTGTATCTAGGATATATTGTAACCTATTCAACATGTAAAGGACTGCTTGCCATCCAGGGGAAGGGGTGGAGGGAGGGAGGGGAAAAATCGGAACAGAAGTGAGTGCAACGGATAATGTTGTAAAAAATTACCCTGGCATGGGTTCTATCAATAAAAAGTTATTAAAAAAAAAAAAAAAAGAAAATAGACCTTGGCAACTCTCTTTGCTGCCAGAGCAATTGTCAATGCTGAAAAATTACCCATGCATATAACAACTGCATTCTCAGTGCAAAACTCCATTTTCCATAGATCTGCCACTATAGAAGTCAGTCTCTGGGTAAACTGATCTAACTGATCTAACAATAAACTTTCATTTTGCAACTAATATTCAAGAATGAGTGAATTCTTTCACTCCTAAAACCTGTGGCTGATTTAAAGGGAATTCTTAATAACTCTCATAGCCACTAAACCTCTAGACCACCAGGAATCAAATCTCATCAAAAGGAGGGAGAAACCAATTGATAAATGGTCAAAGGATATGAACAGACAATTCTCAGACGAACAAATTGAAAAGAGTGAGATTCAGTCATTGAAACTAACAGTTAGGATGTAAGGGGAAAGAAAAAGGTGACAACACTAGAAATGGAAAATTATTTTTAGAAAAAAGGTTTTGTTAAAGTTTTTGATAAACTCATGTCTGGAACAACAAACTATTATCCCGTTAAAGAGACATACTATTCAGTTCTAGGAAAATAACAGTTCTTTTGTGCTCTGTCCTGGTAAGACCATATCTAGAGTATTATGTTTAGCCTTGAAACTCATTTTTAGGAAAGGCTGTGCCTCGAGGACAGTGTGCTAAATAGTGAGAGGCCTCAAGATCACATTGAATGCATATTTGTTTGGAAGCATTGAGGTGTGAGAAATGAGGGGTGAGAGATACCTAACAGCAATGGAGTTTCCATGCTGTTATTGCAGGTTTTGCAAAAGAATTTGCAATCCTGATCTTCTAGGGTTTTTGGCAAAAAAAGAAAAAAAAGAGTTTATTACACTGATAAATAGCTTCCCAAAAGGCTAGTTCCAAAAGAATTTGGTAAAGGTAGGTTTTGGGCAAAGATGGGTTTACACTGAGAAACAATTTCCCAATGGGCCAAATCCTGATAGGAAATTAGCAAAGGTTTGGGGTACAGTCTTTGATAATATTAGGTTTCTATAGTTTGGGGCTAGGGAGCTATTAGGGGCTAATTTTCAATTCAATAAAGGATGGTGATTGTTTCCCAGACCAAAGTGATTATCAGATCAATTGGAGGTGAGGATTCCCTGGGAAATCAGATAGCTTTCCTGTGGTGTTCTCTTCTTTTATATAATTATAATGTATGATGGTTCTTTCTTGTGAGAGCAGGTTTCTCAGGGAGGTTTTCTGGAGGCAGTGTTAATTTTGGTTCAGAGTAATAATCACTCCAAATGTAGCCAGCTGATAAAATCCAAACATTTATTTTTTCCTTCCAAGTCTTGTCTCTTTCCTTGGGCCCGGGTAGCTTTCTTAGAGGCCTCTCTCCTCTTCTCCACCTGACTCTCCCATCTCAATCTTTTCAACTGACCCTGCTGACTGAACTCAGCTGTTTTTATGCTCTCTTAAAGGTTGACTCCTCCTCTGAGAGTGGGATTATGGGAGGTGTGAATTCACAAAGTTACAAAGTTAACTTTGTGAATCTCCCATACTTGTGAACTCCAATGAGTACTTAAATACATTAATGAGTTAGAGAATTTGCTAAGTACCATGCTAAATTAGGCAAGTCACTTATCACTTTGTAAGGATTCTAACATCTCCTACTTTGTTTTTATTTAAAACATAAGGTGGTCATGACCTCCCTGACTTCTCAAGGAGGTGAAAACCCTCAAAAAAGGTGACTGCTCAAAAAAGAAATGAAAACACCATAAAAAGAAGGTGGTCACACCCTTCCTGACATCTCAGGAAAGAGATGAAAACACCAAAGGAAATAGGAAATCAAATCAGATTAGCAGTTTCCGAAGTGGCTCACTCTTAAAATAGGTATATATAAATCCATCAATATGGGAGACATTACACATAATTGCATAAAATACATAAGCACATAGCAATATAACACAGGCTAGTAGTAATGTAACAAATAACATGAATCAACATGAGAATTTACACATGTCCATAGGTCCTAGAAATAGTCTAAAAGGAATCCATTGTCCATTAGTTCATGTGCCGGGAATCCAAAACTTCCTGTAAGCTTTGAAGTACTGTAATAGTCTCATCAACAATTTTTCATCTCCAGGAATCCAATGATTCCTGCTGGTTTTCAAGAACTGAAAGCTGAACATTTTAAAGTTCTTTTAAAAGTCTAATTGTCAGCCATGTTCTTTCAGTGTCAGATGTTTCTTAAATCTTCTCCTTTGTTTTGAGGCTTTCCTCTTTTTCTGTTTCTCTCTGATGAACAAGGAGAATATGGCTTGTTGGCACCCATCTGATTCCTTCTCCATCTGTAGAAATACAAGCAAACCCTCTCTCCCAGGCAGTTAATCTATCTAACTCCCTTCTATTTACCATTTTGGGATTTCTCCTCATCATCTGGCAATTGCATTGGAGCTGTTTGGACACTGCCCTGTTGAATTAAAAAGCCTGTATTCTCCCCAACTGTAACCCCTTGATGCTATCTCATAGCTTTTCTCTTGGTTGATCATGTAATCTCTTTGTGCCATGTGATTACTTTTAGGCTGATCACATCAGAGTCCTGACCTTCTAAAGACTCTCTGGGTATAACCTCAGCTGCCATCACGCCCCACCTGTCTTTTGATTAATGTCTTGGAGCTGGGCTCCGCCTCTCATTTCCTTGGGTCGATCTACAGTCAGAGGCCCAGTGAAAGCCTCGGCTGCATTTTGGACATGGGGTTTTGGGTTTTCTCTCACCCTTGTCTTCTCATTCTATCTCCATATCTACAATGAGCTCTCAAATGTCCAGCTTTTCCACACTGAAAACATCGATGAGTTTCTCGAGAAGTCCCTTGCCAAGAGGGACTCTATCTTCCCATGTTCATCATAGTCTGAGTATAATAAGCATTTGTGCCCACTGTGGCACAGCGCCTTATGATCTCCTCTAAAGGAGCATCTTCGTCTACTCCGCATATAATTCTTTTGCAAACCTTATTGGCATTTTCCTTAGCCAGATGTCTGGTCATTATTTCTGTTGCTGCATTATCTCCAATGGTTCTTGTTACAGCTGTTTGTAAATATCCCACAAAATCTGCAAAAGGTTCATTGGGATGTTGCTCTATTTTTGTGAAGGCCTTACATCTATCTTTCTGTCCTGGGAGAGAACTCCAAGCTTTTATTGCAGCCTTAGAAATTTGCTCATATACTGGTATGGGATAATAAATCTATTCTGAATTCTTTCCATACTGACCTTCACCAGCTAGTTGGTCAAAAGCTATTTGTACATTAGCTCCTGTTTGCCTATTGCGTTGGGCTGGAATCCTACATAATTCATGAAACTCTGAAAGCCACAACAAATTTTGTCCAGATTCTAAACATATCTTTGCTATG
Source organism: Antechinus flavipes (assembly GCF_016432865.1). Taxonomy (NCBI): domain Eukaryota; kingdom Metazoa; phylum Chordata; class Mammalia; order Dasyuromorphia; family Dasyuridae; genus Antechinus; species Antechinus flavipes. The sequence goes on from NC_067401.1 coordinate 167,699,543, forward strand.
GCTTTCCAATAATTCGGGACAATGATTATCTAGTAACATCTTAACATAAGAGGATATAGCCCCATAAAGAGTGCAACCTTTTTTCAAATCCTTAATTTTTTCCAAATTAAAGTAGTTTATCTTCTCCCTTTTTGACCTGAAGAGTCAAGCTCTTTGATCATAGGGCATGCATTTATAAAATCAGATATATCTTCTCCTTCATTTTTTGCCTTAATTAATGCCTCTTCTAATGTTGTCATATTCTGCTTCAGAAGAGATGATTGTGTTTCTGCCTCTCCCTCTCCTTCTTCTTCCTCCACCCACAAAGGGTTAATTGAGGGGGAAGGAGATGTGGAATGATCTAATTTCTCCTGCTGTGAAGTATCACACTCAAAATTGTACTTAATTCCATTCTTATCTGATTCTTCCTCCTTTTCACCTAGTTTAGTTGGCACCTCCCCCTCTTGCTCTTTCTTCTTTTTCCTCATTCTAACACTTACATAATTTTCTAAAGCTAGTTGCATTAAATTATATGTATTAAGTGTGTCTTTGGAAATTGAGTCAGCTCCATTTTTATTGTAGAAATGACAAAGATCCTCTCCTACTAATTTCCACTCCTCTAGATCCAATTCTTTTTCCATAAAGAAACAAGGACATATGTGCTTTACAGTTGCTAAAAGTTCAGTGATCTGCTGCAAAATTATAATTAAACCTTGGCTTTCCATAACCTTGACAATGCTCTCTAAACATTTTCCTTGAACAGAAACAGAAGGCTGTTTTCTAAACATCTGTCCCATTTTAACTTAAATACTATTTTAGCTCTTTAACAAAATTTCTTTTGTACTCACCCTAATTTCTGGGTCCAGAAGACTTTTCTACTGGATTCAGGATCAGAGGCTTTTCCACTGAAATCAGGATCGGAGACTTTTCCACTGAAATCAGGATCCCATCAGTCCCATGTTCAGGGCTCCAAAATATGGTGTTCTCTTCTTTTATGTAACATAATATATGATGGTTCTCTCTGTGAGAGCAGGTTTCTCCGGGAGGTTTTCTGGAGGCAGCCTTAGTTTTGGTTCAGAGTAATAATCACTCCAAATGTAGCCAGCTGATAAAATCCAAACGTTTATTTTTTCCTTCTAAGTCTTGTCTCTTTCCTTGGGCCCAGGTAGCTTTCTTAGAGGCCTCTCTCCTCTTCTCCAACTGACTCTCCCCTCTCAATCTTTTCAACTGACCCTGCTGACTGAACTCAGCTGTTTTTATGCTCTCTCAAAGGTTGGCTTCTCCTCTAAGAGTGGAATTATGGGACAGGTGAATTCACAAAGTTAAAAAATCCAATGAGTACTTAAATACATTGCGTTAGAGAATTTGCTAAGTACCATGCTAAATTAGGCAACTGACATCACTTTGTAAGGATTCTAACACTTTCCCAAGGAAAATTCGGGGAGATGGGGATCATTTCCAGGAATTTCCCCAGGCCAGATGGCCCACCCTCCACCAAGATCAGGGGACATTGTTCTATTACACCAGAAGGAAATATACATTTTTCCTGGACAAGAGGACTTAGGATTGGGGGGAAGAGCAATTTACTAATATTTGAAAGGCTGTCACAGGGAAGAGGGAATTAGGTTTTCTTGCTTGGTTATAAAGGATAGAACTAGTAACAATGAGCAGAAAATGCAAAGAGATAAATTCAGGTTAGATGTTTAAATTACTTCCTCACAACTAGAGCTCTCCCCAAAATGTCCTTAACTGCCTTTGGAGGAAATAGGTTTAAATAGAGCTTGGTTGGCTACTTGTCAGATATGTCCCAGGAGGGATTTTTCTTTGGGTACAGATAGATCAGATAACCTATGAGATTTCTTTGATTAAGTGCTCTTTCCAATATTTTATCATGCCTATCTCTGGAAATAGGAGAAACTGATATTAGAGATGAGGAGTCCGGTGCTGAGATGGAGCTGCAAATAGAGAATTCAGAAATACAGAAAAGCCACTTATTAGAAACACTGAGATCCCATCTGACAATTTTTTCCTTAATCTGCACAATCATTCAGTGGGAAATTAAGATTCTCAGCTTCCTCATCTGTCCAGTGATAGGCCCCCAACTCTAACATTCTCTGGTTTTATAATCAAAGCTCCAGATTTTGAAACAAAGCTGAGCAGGAAAAAGAAGGAAGTGAAAGTAGTAAGCGTCATAGGTTTGTCTGGATGTGAAACCCATATATCTAATATGGATCAAAGCAGGTTCCTACGAAATTCTTTCCTAGTGGATCAGCTAACCTGTGGAAAAAACATCCTCTTGTGTGGAATAAGAGTGAATGGGAATATAGTCTTAAACTATACCTTAATTGTGACTTCAGACTTTATTGAACTATAGTTTAAAAAGTTGTGGGTGTCTTTCCCCTCCAATTTCCTACCATTTCTTAAATAGCATTTAAGTACTTCTTTTGTTATACCACAGTTCTGTTTCTTTAATTATCCGGACCTAGTCCTGACTCAATTTCTCTGTTTCTCAAAGTTCAGTCCTGCAAAACCACCCTTCCCTCTTTATCAGAATATTTGATAAGGATAAAAGATTTTATGTTTTAGAATATCAGAATGCCTCTCCCCATCCCAAGCTACCAAATGTCAGATATGTACAGTCTTATCAAGAAGCTTCTCCTCATGTCTGGGGTGCCTTATCCTGATTATGTCATTTCATCTCCATCCTGTCAGAGTCCAGTCTGGCTCTCAGCACCCTGACTCTGCCCCTGCCTCACTCTACCCCGAGTCTGAGCCACATGTATATAGGTCATTGAGAACTCACATTGTTTGTTTGCTGGATTCTTGGAGATGATCTCATTCAGCCCTGGGACCAAACCATGGATCCATTTGGTTCCAGTAAATCTCTCCCATTTAATAAATTATTAAATACTTTCTAATCTCTATCTTGGCTTAAGTTTCTCTGGCATTACACTTTTAAAGGTGATGATGGCTTTGAATTCTCTTATCCAAGGATATCTGCTTATATATCAGTTCTCTAGGGAAATTTAAATTAAGAGTTTATTATTAACTTGTATTTCATTGTTTCTGGGATAAGATTTCTGGGTTTAGGGTAAAAGCCTGGACTCCCCCCAAAAATGGAAGAAAAGGTTAAGTAGGGAGGGGAGGGCTTCTATTCTATTTAATATGGTGTTTTGCAGCTCCTTTTTATTAACAAATACCTTGTCTGATGGGAGGTGCCCTTTCTTGCAAGATTGTAATAAACCACTTTTTGCTTTTTTTTTTTTATTCTGGTCTCTGATTGTTTTTGTGGTTAATACTGTCCCACACACTCTTTTTCTCCCTAAGGGTCTTAAATAAAATAGGCAATAAATGATTATTGTCTTTTTATGATATGAAATTTCCCTTCAAGCTTTGCTTTCACTTTCACTGCTGGGGAAAAAACATGAACTTTTCTGCAAAGTCCTACCCTCAAACCATCCCCGCCCTCCAATTCTTTGGAAGAAAACAAGGGCGGGGGGAATCTTTATTGTTGCAAAGGGGCTTGAAATCTGCTCACCATATACAAGGGCCTGTAAGCAGGGAGTCAGGCAGTAGATTCCCAGTCTAGTCATTCCCCTCTCCCCAAAATCTTAGCGAGACTGGGAAGGTAGAAAAAGGGAAAAGAAGGGAGGAATCTTAAAAGAAGGAAGGTCCAACACTTTTCCTGATAACGTCATTTCTCCATTGTATGAGGAGGGAGGGGAAGTTTTTTATAATAATATATTTGCCCCTTTTCAGGCAGGAAATAGAGTTTGGTAGCTCAACCTTCTTCCCCCTCCCCCCCTCCCCCCCCCCTTTGTATTCACAGTATAACTTTAGATTCCCATAGTGGCCAACTCTCCAGTGTACCATTTAATAATCTAGGGCTTTCCTCCCTGCTGTGCCCTTCCCAGTCTATGTATTTTTGTCAGAGTAAATAAGACAATGGTATTAAAATCTTCAATCACATACCAAAGAATAATAATAGCTACCATTTATATAGAGTTTTAAAGTTTGCAAAATGCTTTTTATTATTTTTTTCATTATCTCATTTTTTTTCTTCACAACAACCCTAGGAGGTAGGAATCCCCATTTTACAGGTGAGAAAACTGAGGTAGAGGTTAAGTGACTTGTCCAGCATCACAGATAGTGTCTGAGGCTATTTTTGAATCTAGTGCTTCTTGATTTCTGGTCCAGTGTTCTGATACACTGTTTCTCTGTTACAGAGATTCCTCCTGCCAAGACAGGATGAGGGAGTAGGGGGATGAGAAACAATGGGAGTTTGCTGGTGAGAATGGAATGTCCAACTCTGGGAGTGGGAAGTGGATTAAAAGATTAGGAATAGCCCTTGACAATGAGAAATAGTAAGATAGAAGGTGCTTCAGTCCAAAGGACTGGTATCTACAAGGATTCCTCATTCCCCAACATGGTTAGGGTCAGCTTTTCCATAAAAGACTAAATAGCCAGGACTTGGGTTAGGGCAAAACTCAAACTGTGCCTTCCTTGAGCATCTTCCCGGTTGTAATATTCTTCTCTAAAATGTAATATTCTCTTGTTGGGGTTTTCTTGGGGTCTCTGGAGGCAGCCTTCGTTTCAGTTCAGTAGTTGTTAAGTGCAGCCAGCAGTTAAAGTCCAAATCCTTTATTGTCTCTTTCCAAGTCTTGTCTCCTTCACTTGGGGTTCAGCTAGTTTTTCTCGTGGCCTTCCGGATCTTGGTTTCAGTGGAGAAACAAAGGAGGAGAATCTGCCACCACTTCTCTGTCTTCCCTAGTTCTGATTCTGGCTGAATTTGTTGGAGCTTCTATGGTCTCTTATCAAAAGTGTTAATCTTGTATAACTATAGTAAGTACATGTATTGAAGTACTAAGAACATGTAGAGAACTGTTAAATACCTGCTAAATAATTATTGTCTCTTATCAATTCCACTGACTTAGCACCTGGTTTCAATCCTTTGTATCAAGTTCGGAGTTCTGGCCCATAACACATGGTAGTCTCTATCACCTAGAAGCATAAAACAGCTCATCCAAGAGAAGTCAAGGCAGATGTCTGAAGTCCATCAGCTGACCACACAGTATTTCCCACACAGAAACTGGGGTGAGGGTGAAGGGTGGAGAGAGAAATCACATTTACTAATGCAAAATGCTTGTTGAATATCCAATGTTAGATCTCAATAAACCTCTTGTTAACTGTGAAATGACTTACAGAACTTAAACTAGAAGCATGTTGGTCTGAGTCAAGCTAACAGAAGGCAAAAGGAAAGAAAAAGAAATTAGCAGTTAATTATGGAAGGCTGCACAGTACAGATGTAGGAGCACAGATCTTTGAGTAAAAGACCATTATTGTTCAACTGTTTTAGTCATGTCTGGCTCCTCATGATTCATTTGGGGTTTTCTCAACAGAGATATTGGAGTGGTTTGCCATTTCCTTCTCTAACTCACTTTACAGATGAGGAAACCGAGGCAGGCAGGATTAAGTGACTTGACCAGGATCACACAGCTAATATGTGTCTGGGGTCAGATTGGAACTCAGAAAGATGAGCCTTTCTGATTCTGGGTCAGGGAATTCTATCCACTGTGTCACAACCTGAGTTCTAATCCCAGCTCTGATATTTACTGTCCAAGCTCATATGGTATTTACCATACTTAACTTTTCTGGTCTTCTACTTCCTCACCTGTGAAGTGAGGGGGCTTGACTAGATATCTGCTTAGGTCCTTTCCAGTTTTGATATTATCCAATATCCAGGAAAATCCAAGAATTATTGTCCTCTCTCTACACTAAGAAATCACACTTAATAGAGTCTCCTCTTACCTTCCCTACCGTGCCCTTTTTCTTTTTTATGGCGCTTCCAAAGTCCAAAATCCAATCAAAGGTCCAGCTCAAGGGTTCTCTTTGTATTTACATGGCTCAACTCTGATGGCAAAGCTCAAGGGAAGGCCCTTGTATTGCTTAAAAACTGATAGGAAGGTAGGTCCAAAGTCTAAATATAGACCAGGAGTAAAGGAGTAGGGGAAGGAAGTGAGAGGAGAAATAGAAATCATTTTCAATTAGAAGAGCAATTCTCTGAGAATGCTAGAAATTGTCATTCATCTGTGTCAGATGCGCCAAATCATTGTTCCCTAAAGATCTGAATTCATTTTAAGATGAATATGTTTTCCTTCCATCATTTTTCCATAGTATCTCCTGCGGGAGTTTTCTGTGGGTACGACTGCCCAAAAGAAGCATCATAAGGGAAATCCACAGTGACAGGATCAATGGTATATGCTGATGAAGAGACCTTTTCACCATCTCTTGCTATAGAATAATGCCAATTGGTGGCATGAATGGGATAAATCTGGGTTCTGGTGGAATCTTCATTGATATCATAGGTCTAGAAACTTTACTCTTCATTCAGGTAATTCTCTGAAAGGAAGACAACAGATTATAGGGATTTGGGAAGAATATAGATTACAGAATTATCTGGAGGCTCTCATACTGAAAGGAATTTTGAAATCCTTTGCATGGTACTGAGGGGCACCCATGATTTAGGGGCAAAATTGGTTTAGAACAAAAGTCACCAGGTTTCCATGACAAGTAATTGATGGGAAGAAGTTGAACTGGTGAATGTAAGGTAAGGGCTACCCTCTCTACCTCTTTAAGAAATAGCAACCAGGGATTCTAGTGGATTTGTTCTGAACCAGTTCTGTCCCTAGATTATCAATATTTAGAGAAAATCATAAAGACATAATCTTATTCTACTATCCCTCTTTCTGAGGAAAACTGAACAGCTAGGTTCATGGTCTAGAATCACAGTCTCCCTTTGGAGAGAAAGAGACAAGATTATAGAGATATCTATTAATGTGCCCTCTGAAATTATCTGTTTATACATTTAGACATCCCATGTGGGTTTACAACTCTTACAAAGGTAAACACAAATTTTACATTAAAAAAAACTTTGGAGCAGGTGACTCTAAGCCCTTCCATGGTAATTTGATCTGCTTTGTAATTCCTCTTATTCCCTAATTTCTATCTCTCCAATTTAAAATGCATCTATCTTAATTTATTGTGCCTGCACTGAAAATGGAGGAGATAGCCAGTACATTAATTACAGACTAAATCACAGACATAAAACATCAGAATGGAAGGGAATTGGAAGGTCATCTAATCCAACCTTCTCAGTAAGCCTTCATGATCATTATTTCCAGGATCTGTTATTTAATCAACATGGCCATTCACTTCATTAACACATATTAGCCCTTCTGGAATCCTTCTTAATCGGTTCAAGAGTTGTCATGACCAAAATGTTAATCACTCCAAGACCAACCTGGAGATGAGCCTTTTTGAGAACAATTAGGCTGGCTATTGGATAGCAGGTTTTCAATCTATCATTAGGCCTATGTAAAAAAGCCTTCACATCTTCAGGGAACCTTTGAGAACAACCAATCTTGTTGAAGTAGCTCAAGAACAAAGAGTCACTCCCTTGTTACACTGAGATATTGGAAAAGGACTTCAGTGGCAGTGGAAGAAAAAAAAAAAATTTCCTATCAAACTCATATTAAGTCCATCTTCTTTTGTCTTCCCTACAGGTCTTTAATCCCTCCATCCAACTGCTATTATTCTGTAATTCTGAGCGCTGGACTTTCTTTATACTTCCTGCTTCTCACAATTTTCCAGTTTGTAAAATGATGAAAATAATCCTGCTTCACCATGAGGTACTCTCTGTGGGAACAGCTGCTAACACCTACCTGCTTCTTCAAGGGTGGAGAAATATTGGAATCCCTTCAGGTCAGCATTCAGAAGATCAGAAAGAACAGGAGCCTGGGAAGAGATGAAGGCCAGTAACTGGGAAATACAATTAATTATTTCATCCATAAAGTAGGGCAGAAGGTTGGATTTAACTCCAACTTCTAAAAGATAATAAAGTATCGTGGAAAAAGTTCTGGCCTTGGGTTCTTGAAGACCTGGATTATATTCTTCACCTGACATTTGCCAGCTATGAGACAATGGGCAAGTAGCTTGATTTGACAGATTGTTTTCTCAGGTATCAAATGGGGAGAATAATATATATATATATATCTGAGAAGATGAATGCTATACTTAGATGTCATTATCAATAAGTGTTATTACTTGTAAGAATAGTTACATAACTATTTGTTGGAAATGTTCCAGACTGCTAAGAGAAACTGAAATCTCCAAATCAAATTATATGAATAATTAACATCTGTCTGTTTTAACTTCACCTTTCTCAAATTAATTTAATGTAACCTACAAATCCAGTTTCTTCAGCCTTAAGTTGAATAGGGTACAATCATTTCCATTTTATAGCTAGAAAGACAGAGGCACAGAGAAGAATAGGACTGTGCTCAAATCTTCACATTAAATTAGTGGCATATCTAAGAATTTTTTTAAAAAATCAAAGAGTTTTATTTCCCAGAACTAAATTTAGGTAGAAAATGGCATAAGAGAGAGAGCTCTGGACCTAGAGTCTAGAAGATCTGAGTTCAAATTTGCCTTTACAGGTATGTGACCCTGGACACATCACTTAGTCTCTGCCTCAGTTACCATCATCTCAGGGTCATTTTAAGGATGAAATGAGATAATATGTGCAAAGTACTTTGCAAACCTTAAGGATCTATCTAAGTGTTGGGTAACATGATTATTTGGTTACCACTGAATATTAGATTATCCCCTAAAGCATGCTTCCCAAACATAGGGACTTTATTTTTTTCTTCTTTAGCCTTCACATACACAGATTTGAACTTATCTGTGGGAAGAGATAACAATAATTATGAATTATATTTATATAGTGTTTTAAGGTTTGCAAAATGGTTTGACATATCACTCATTTGATCCCCTTAACACCCTTGTGATGTACTGACATTATTCCTGTTTTCCAGATGAGGCAATTGAGGCTGAGAGAGGCTATAAGATTGAAGTATTTGAGCCAGGATCCAAATGAAGCATTTCATACTCTATCCACTACATCTCTAGAGTAGAGACTATGTTTAAAACAAGGGGGCACTTAGTCAAAATCACTAACTAAACATAAAAAAAATGCTCAAATTCCCTAAGAATCAGATGATTGCAAATAAAGACAGTCTTACAGATTTGAGTTTATCCATGTTTAACATGTATGGGACTGCCTGCCATCTAGGAGAAGAGGTGGAGGGAAGGAGGAGGGGAAAAATTGGAACAGAAGTGTTTGCAAGGGTCAGTATTGAAAAATTACCCATGCATATGTTTTGTTAATAAAAAGCTATAATAAAATATATATATATATATAATAAAAAATTTCTCATTATTATCCTATTTCATTTCTTGACAGCTTTTGAAAGCTCTCTTCTACCCCCATCATTTCCTTAGGCTTCTAGGACACTGTTTCAAATCTCCCATTAGTCTATCTGTTCTTTCTAAGAGACAACAGTATGACTGTTCAATCATTTTTTAGTCATGTTCAACTCTCATAACCTCATTTGGGGTTTTCTTAGCAAAAATATTGGAGTGGTTTGCCATTTTCTTTTTCATCTCATTTGCCGGGGAGGAAACTGGGGCAAACTGGATTAAGTAATCTATCCAGGATTACATAGTTACTAAGTGTTTGAGATTTGAACTCACAAAGAGTAGTCTTTCTGAATTTAGGCTAAGTACTTTAGTAATTGTACTACTTATGTACCCAAATAGTGTGATATGAAGACCAAAAAAGCTTATGCAAATATGGGCTGCATTAAAAGAGAAATAACTTCCCCAACAAAGGAGGTAATGATTCCACTGTGAGTGCCTTCATCAGACCTCATCTGTAATACTGGGCTCAGTTTTGAGCAATTTAGAAGAACAATGATAAAGTGGAAAGTATTCAGTATCCACAACAAATAAGGATCAGATGAAGAAAATGTACATTTAACCTGGAGAAGAGAAAAGTCAGAGGGAAAACATTGGTTGTGTCCTTCAAGTTTTTGAATGGCTGCCATATATGTTAAGGATCCCTTGAACTTGTCTTTTTGAGTTGCCATATTATCTAGAAACATTGGCCTTGAAGTATATAGGAAGTCCATATTGTCTCAAGGATAAAATCTTCCCAGAACTGATATAATTTGTTGTTTGTACCTCAAGTTGGAATCCTTGTGTGTCCTTGGGAGGCAAAACAGGCACCATATAGAGGAGGGATTACATTTGATTTGTTTGGTCCCAGAGAGCAAAAGCAGGGAAATGGGTGGAATTCAGCTTCTTGTCAGGAAAAATTTGCTAACAATTAGAGCTATCCCAAAGTGGAATGGGTGGGCTTGAGAGGCAGAGGGGTCGCAATCTTTGAGGTCTTCAAGCAGAAGCTAGATGACCACTTGTTGGAATATTTTATTGTGTCAATAATAAAAGTTAATGGTTGGACTAAGTGGCCATTGAATTTCCTTTTAATTTTTACCCTCTTGTAGTGGATAGAGCACCATCCTGAAGTCAGGAGGATCTGAGTTCAAATCTGACCTCAGACACTTAATACTTCTTAGCTGTGTAACCCTGGGCAAGTCAACTTAATCCCAATTGCCTCAGCAAAAAATAAACAAAATAACAAAGCAACAAAAAAAGTTTTATCCTCCTCTGATTCTCAGTCTCTTTTGCAGAATTATTATCCATGTCCTTACCCTTAACCATGGGTGTCCTTTATAGTTCTATCTCTCGCTACCCACACTCTTGATAATCTCATTAGCTCCTTTGGTTTCAATTGTCATTTCTACACAGATAATTCCTTCTTTATGTCTGCTTTGCAGAATCTCCAAATTCTCTTCTAATAAAGCTGCTTCTGAACATCAACCCTCCAAGTACTTAGTACTCTTTCCCTCCTAAAATTCTTCCCCACCTACAGTAGAAAAAAGCAAGCAAGAAATAGTCTCAGAGGGTTAAGGAGGATTAAGAAAGATTTCTTGGAGAATAAGAGATTTTACCTGAAAATTGAAGAAGAGTGAGAGAATTTAGGAGGCACAGAAAAGGAATGAGAAAGTTCTGGTCAGGGGAACAACCAAAAAAAATGTCCAGAGTTGGAGGAAGAAATGTCTGGTGTGGGGAAGAGCAAGAAGGTCAGTGTCACTACATTGTGGATTATGTGGAGGTAAGTAAGATATAAGAAGACTGCAAATGTAGAGAAGTTTATGAAAGACTTTGAACCCCAAACAAGGATTTTATATTTGATCCTAGAGGTAACAGTCTATGAGTTCATATCTGGCCTCAGACACTTGCTACCTGTGTGGCCCTGGGCAAGGCACTTAACCCTGTTTGTTTCAGTTTCATTTGTCAAATGAGATGGAGAAGGAAATGGCAAAGCATTTCAGTATATTTACCAAAAAAAAACTCAAATGGGGTCACGAAGAGTCAGACATGACTCTTAACAACAATAAATATTGTTCAATGCCCAGAGTTTTATATAAAATTATATTCCTTGTTTGATAAATATTAATTAAAACATTTCAATGATTCATTCAGTTTAATCATAAATTTCTTCTTTTTAAGATTGTTGACTAGTGATTATGTGGTACATATAACCCAATCCTCTCTATGGGATGGTCCCTTGCCTCCCCAAGAAAAACATACCTGTAACCTGGCAAAAACCAAGGAAACTCCATGATTTCGAAATTCTGCTAGCAATTCCCCAAGTCCTGTCATCACTGTATAATCAATGCTGCTGACATGGATACAGTCCAAGATGGTACAACATGGGAGTGATGCTTCAGGAACAATCAAGAAAGAGTTTTGGTTAGCATTCATTCATTCAACAAACTTTTTTTTTTTTTTTTTTGCTGAGGCAATTGGGGTTAAGTGACTTGCCCAGGGTCACACAGCTGGGAAGTGTTAAGTATCTGAGGGCAGATTTGAACTCAGGTCCTCCTGACTTCAGGGCTGGTATTCTATCCATTGCACCACCTAGCTGCCCTAACAAACATTTTTAAAGCCACAGCATTATGTAGCCAATCCCTTTCTAAGGTGCTAACCAACCAGCAGCTGCCTTTGGGGAATTCAAGTCATATCTGATTTAGATGAACAACCTCCACCAACACTGACATAATTGGCAGATGTGTTTATTGAGTAGTGATATTTGAAAGATAACAAAAAAAAAAACAAAAAAAAAAAAAACGGACAAAGTATGACAGATTAGAGGACAAATGTCCCAGTTTTTAAATAAGGGAAGAGAACTGTATTTGGAAACAAGGTTAATAACCTTGGTTATTTGGTTTCCACTTGGGAGCCACTAGCAGAGTCTTTGCAATAGAAATGTATACATGGAGGTAAAATAAGTATGTATACTTTGGTATATAGCAGAAATTTCTACATCAGAGACGCAGATGAATATGCGACGAGAATTAGTTTACTAGATTCTCAGAATTCTAGCAAATGCTCTCCTTGATGGAGAGGAAAGTAGATAAAAGGAAGCAACAGGGAAGGAGAGAACTGGTTCCATTCTCCACACCTACCAATAGTCCCTTACTTACCTGCAAGAGCCTGGCTAAATAGAGTCTCCTGAAGAGCTTCAACTGCTGGAAAGTGAAGGCCACTAATGGGCTGCAAGATAAGCACTGAGTTTTTTGATACCTGCTGGTGCACAAGAAGAAACATCAAGAGGTGAGGGGATGGGAAAAGATAACAGTCCCAGATTCCTTCTGTTCTGATAAGCACATGAAGTATGCTCACCCCATCATAGAACCATAATAAAAAATATATGTGTGTGTGTGTATAAAATGTATGTATGATGTACATTTGTATCCATATAGTATATAGAGTATATAAATGTGTGTAATGTATATTTGTACATATAGTATATATATATTTGTATGTATATGTATAAATGCATATATATTTTTATTCATGTATTATATACATATAACACATAGCATATATGGATATAATATATAAATATACACACATACACACATATACATATGTGTGTATATTGAGCATTTTAAGTACTGCAAAGTTCCTTATCTATATCATTTTATTTGAGTTTCACAACAATCCTATGAAGTACTAAGTAGCAAAGGCACGATTTCAACTCATGCTTTTCCTCACTCAAATTCAATTCCACTACTATACCATATTGACTCAGCCAAAAGATGCTAAAAGTTAGACAGAATCTTAGAGTTCACAAAAAGAGAGATGGAAGGGCCCTTATAAGTCACCTAATCCAGTTCCTTCATTTTATAGAAGAAGAAACTGAGGTCCAATGAGATTAAGTGAACACTAGTCCAATCACACAGATATTAATAATAATTTACATTTATATAGAGTTCACTATATTCCAGGCATAGTAACAATATCTTTAATTATTTCATTTGAACCTCACAACCCCAGGGGGTATGTGCTATTATCACCATTCCCATTTTGTAGTTAAACAAAATGAAACTCAGTGAAGTTAAGTGATCACAAGTCCAGTTATAAAGAGCAGTTAGGTGGTACAGTGGATAGAGTGCTGGGCCTGGAATCAGAAAGACTCATTTTCAAGATTTCAATCTGGCTTCAGACACTTACTAGCTGTGTGGCCCTGAACAAGTCACTTAATCCTGTTTGCCTCAGTTTTCTCATCTGTAAAATGAGCTGGAGAAGGAAATGTCAAACTGCTCTAGTATCTTTAACAAGAAAACCCCAGATGGGGTCACAAAGAGTTGAATAAGACTGAAACGACTGAATAATTGAAGTCTAATCATATAAGTAATAAATGGCAAAGCTAGAATTTGAACATAGAGCCTTTGGACTTCAAACTCAATGCTTCCTTTAAAAAAAATAATAAAAAGGAAAAATTTGCTGTTATTTTGAACTTGACAACCATGAACAAACATGAAAAGTAAATAAGGACTATTATTATGTATGATCTGTGGGTGTGGATGTACGTTCATGTTTAACATTTTGTACATTTCAGATATGTTTCATCTGATACCCATTCCCCCCATATCAGTCTCCAGGTTTGTATTCTCTCATAAATTCCAAATATGAGAAAGAACAAGTTTTATCCCTTTCTTTCTTTTTTCTTTTTTTAATAATAGATTTTTATTTTCCAAATTTATTCAAAGATAGTTTTCAACATTCACCCTTGTAAAATCTTTCGTTCCAAAAAAATTTTCCCTCCCTTCCTCCCACCCTCTCTTCTAGACAATAATCCAATATAAAACATACGCAATTCTTCTCTACATATTTTCACAATTATCATGCTGGACAAGGAAAATCAGAACAACAAGGAAAAAAATGAGAAAATAAAAAGCAAGTAAACACCAATAAAAGGGGTGAAAATACTATGTTGTGATCCACACAGTCTCCACAATCCTCCCTCGGGATGCAAATGGCTCTGTCCTTCAGAAGTCTATTGGAATTGGCCTGAATAACTTCATTGTTGAAAAGAGCCAAGTCCTTCATAGTTGATTATCACATAATTTTGCTGTTGCTGTGTACAATTATCTCCTGGTTCTCCTGTAGTACTTCACTCAGCATCAGGTTCATGTAACTCTCTTCTGACCTCTCTGAAATCATCCGGCTGATCATTTCTTCTAGAACAATAATGTTCTATAACATTCATATATCATAACTTATTCAGCCATTCTCTAACTGATGGGCATCCACTCAGTTTCCAGTAGAGAAAGGGTATGCACAGTTTAATAGCCTTTTGGGCACAGTTCTAAATTACTCTCCAAAATAACTGGATCAGTTTACAATTCCATCAACAATATATTAGTGTTCCATTTTTCTCACATCCTCTCCAATATTTACCATTATCTTATCATCTTAGTCAATCTGAGAGGTTGTAGTGGGTATCTCAGAGTAGTCTTAATTTGCATTTCTTTGATCAATAGTAATTTAGAGCATTTTTTCATATAAGTAGAAATGGTTTTAATTTCTTCATCTGAAAATTGTCTGTTCATATCCTTTGATCATTTATCAGTTGGAGAATGGTTTGTATTCTTATAAATTTGAGTCAAATCTCTATATATTTTAGAAAGGAGGCCTTTATCAGAACCCTTTAAGATAAAGTTTTTTTCCCAATTTATTCCTTCCTTCCTTCCTCCCTTCCTTTCTTTTTTCTTCCTTCCCTCCCTTTTTTCCTTCCTTCTTTCCTACTTGAGTCTTCTTGTATAAAATGACTAATATGAAAATATTTTACATGATTGCACATTTTATAATGTATATCAGATTGTTTACCATCTCAGGGAAGGGGGAAAGAAGGGAGGAAGAAATAGAATTTGAAACTCAAACCTTTAAAAATCTTAAAAAATTGTTTTATATGTAAACTGAAGAAAGAAAAGGGTGCTGGTTCCAGCTCTAAGAAATAGTCAAAGACTCTTTAGTTCCAATCATGACTTACTTTGGTGGGACCATAGCCAAGTCCACTTCTCACTCTGCCTCCATTTTCTTTCTTTTTTTTAAATTAAAGCTTTTTATTTACAAAACATATGCATAGGTAATTTTTCCAACACTGATCCTTGCAAAATCTTTTGTTTCAAATTTTCCCCTCCTTCCTCCCACCCTCTCCCCTAGATGGCAGATAGTCTAATACATATTAAATATGTTGAAATACATGTTAAATCCAAGATATATATATATATATATATATATATATATATATATATATACAGTTATCTTGCTGCACAAGAAAAATCAGATCAAGAAGAAAAAGAAAAACTGAAAAAGAAAACAAAATTTACAAATAACAAAAGAGAGAGTGAGAAAATGCTATGTTATGTTCCACACTCTGTTCCCACAGTTCTTTGTCTGGATATAGATGGCTCTCTTCATCACTGAACAAGTGGAACTGGTTTGAATCATCTCAATGGTGAAGAGAGCCACATATAATAGAATTGATCATTGTAGTCTTGTTGTTGCTATGTATAATGATCTGGTTATGCTCATTTCACTTAGCATCAATTCATGTAAGTCTCTCCAGGACTCTCTGAAATCATCTTGCTGGTCTTTTCTTACAAAACAATAGTATTCCATAGCATTTATATACCATAACTTACTCAGCCATTCTCCAATTGATGGGCATACATTCAGTTTCCAGTTTCTTGTCACTACAAAGAGGGCTGCCACAAACATTTTTGTACGTATGGATTCATTTCCCTCCTTTAAGTTCTCTTTGGGATATAATCCCAGTAGAAACGCTGATGGATCAAAGGGTTTGCAAAGTTTGATGACTTTTTGAGCATAGTTCCAAACTGCTCTCCAGAAGGGTTGGATCTATTCACAATTCCACCAACAATGTATCAGTATCCCAGTTTTCCCACATCCCCTCCAACATTGCGCATTATCTTTTCCTGTCATCTTAGCCAATCTGACAGGTGTATGGTGGTATCTCAGAACTGTCTTAATTTGCATTTTTCTGATCAATAGTGATTTGGAGCACCTTTTCATTAGCTACAAATAGTTTCAATTTCTTCATCTGAAAATTGTTCATATCCTTTGACCATTTATTAATTGGAGAATGGCTTGAACTATTATAAATTTGAGTCAATTCTCTATATATTTTAGAAATGACTGCCTCCATTTTCTTACTTGTATAATAAGAATGAGAGTCTGTAGAGGGCTGAAACTCTTCAGTTCATGCATTGAGGTCCAGACAACCGAGCACTTAAAGCTAATTACTGATTGGACAATACTCTATAAACATATACTTGGAAAATGGTCCTTCCCACTATCCTGTGCTGGCTCGATAATTGGTGTATACAGAGAATTGTAGGAGAGATTGGGGGTGGAGTAAGACCAGCCAGGTCATTTTGGCAGTAGATGAGGAAGAAGGAAGGTTGAGATTCTGCTTCCATCCAATTCAATCCTACCTCTAAATTCCAAGAATAAAGACTGAGGACTTTTGCTTATCCTGACTCCAGGTGATTCTAAGGTATCCAGGATGCTAACGCGGTCATCACAAGAGTCAGAGTAATCTAGTAAACAGCAGGACAATTTTCCAGGTCAGGAAGACCTAGATTCAAGTCCTGCCTCTGACAGATGCATGTAAGCAATTCTCTTAAGATAGTGTTTCTTATTTTGGAACCTGCTCATTTATTTTGAAAAACATTTTAATAACTATATTTCAGTATAATTCGTTTCTCTAATAATACTATGTATTTTGTTTTATGCATTTAAAAACATTATTCTGAGCACAATGAGAGAGATGATTTTTGTGCTTTGTAAGAAGTGCCTCACAAGGATGTCCATCAATAGGGGAATGGCTGAATAAATTGTGGGATGTGGTTATGATGGAATATTATTGTTCTATAGAAAATGATGAGCAGGATACTCTCAGAAAAACCTGGAAAGTCCTCTATGAACTCAAGTAAAGTGAAATGTACTATATACAAACTAATAGCAATGTTGTGGGATGACCAGCTGTGACTGAGTTTAATGTTCTCAGCAATGCAGTGATCCATGACTACTCTGAAGAACTTAAGGTGAAAAAGGCTATCCAAACCCAGAGAAAAAACTGATTATGTCTGAATACAAGTTGAAGTGTACTCTTTTTTTTTTTTTACTTTATTTTTCTTGAGGGGTTTTTTTTTGGGGGGAGGGAATAGCTATATTATTTTCTTTCACAATGTAACTTTTATAGAAATGTTTTGCATTACTTCACATGTACCATCTTAATAAGGGGTGGGGTCTGAAGGGAGAAAATCTGGAATTCAGATTTTAAAAAATTTTAAAGCAAAATGTTCAGAAAATTGTTTTAAATGTAATTGGGGAAAAATAAAAATGTTAAATTAAAAAAAAGAAAATACCATTTTAAACAAGTGGCTCACAAGAAGTGGGTAGCCTTGGCCATATGTTCCCTACATGTGTGCCTCACTACCACTGTATTCTAAATTTGTGACTACTCTTCCTATGGACTTTAGGTGTATTAATGGGAACATTTGCCAAGGTTTAAGTACGGAGAATAATTTTTGAAGCTACTAATTTTACTTTGCTTTATCAGTAAATACTTTTGCTTGGTATTAATTGGGTCTACTGACTGACTGGTAATGGTAGGAAACTGGTGAGGACTTATGACTTATACTTGTAAAAATAACTACGCATGGGGTATTCCTATCCTTTGTATCAGAAGTAGCAGCTACATTCTAGGGACTCAACTCATGAGATCAAGCACAAGTTGGGAAGAGAACCCCAGAGGAATTATGATATAAACATCTGATTAATCTGTATTATTATTTTAATTAATTATGTATTATTAATATGATTAGTTTATAATTTTCCTCATAATATATAAACAAACAAAAAGTATCCTACTTGAGTGAGCATGTACATATTTGTGGGTATGAAAGTAAACTTATAAATGGGAATTTTGGAGGAGTTATGCAACTTCAGGAAACCCACATTGTCCAAGTTTAAAATGAAGTCCTCTCATATGTTTCTGCCTTAATTTCTTCATTGTTTTAAAGGGTAGGAAGATAGGATAGCAGAAACTAGTTGGTTATCGTTTGGGGACTTTAATTGGAGAGATGGAGAAGAATTTGGAGAGCTTTTTGGCACATACAGGTCCCTTTCCCTTCTTTAGTACCTCTTTGGGGTATAAGCCCAGTAGTAGCACTGCTGAATCAAAGGTTATGCACAGTTTGATAACTTTTTGGGCATAATTCCAGATTGCTCTCCAGAATGGTTGGATTTGTTCACAACTCCACCAACAATGATGCAAAAATCTTAAATAAAATATTAGCAAAGAGATTATGGAAAATTATCCATGGCCAAGCAGGATTTATACCAGGCTGGTTCAATGTCAGGAAAACTATTAGGATAAATGATTATATCAATAATCAAATTAACAAGAATCAATAGATGCAGAAAAAGCATTTGATAAAATCCAATAGCCATTCCTATTAAAAACACTAGAGACTATAGGAATAAATGAACTTCTCCTTAAAATAGTCAGTAGCATCTATTTAAAATCACAAGTAAGCATCCTATGTAATGGGAATAAATTGGAGCCATTCTCAATAAGATCAGGGGTGAAACAAGGTGCCCACTATCACCATTACTATTCAATATTGTATTAGAAATGTTAGCTTTGGCAAGAAGAGAAGAAAAAGAGATTAAAGGAATTAGAGTAAGTAATGAGGAAACCAAATTGTCACTCTTTGCAGATGATATGATGCTATACTTAGAGAACCCCAGAGAATCAACTAAAAACTCTTAGAAATAATCCACAACTGGAATAGATTAGGTTCAAAGGACAAAATAGTCAATAACTTCAATAATCTAGTGTTTGACAAATCCAAAGACCCCAGCTTTTGGGATAAGAATTCACTTTTTGACAAAAACTGCTAGGAAAATTGAAAATTAGTATGGAAGAAACTAGGCATTGACCCATACTTAACACCATATACCAAGATAAAGTCAAAATGGGTTCATGATCTAAACATAAAGAATTATGTTATAAATAAATTAGAAAAACATGGGATAGTTTACCTCTTAGACCTGTGGAGGACGAAGGCATTTGTGCCCAAAGAAGAACTAGAGATCATTACTGATCATAAAATAGATAATTTTGATTATGTTAAGTTAAAAAGTTTTTGTACAAATAAAACTAATGCAGACAAGATTAGAAGGGAAAAAATAAACTGGGAAAACATTTTTACAGTCAAAGTTCTGATAAATGTCTCATTTCCAAAATATATAGAGAATTGACTCAAGTTTACAAGAAATCAAGCCATTCTTCAATTGATATCAACAGACAATTTTCAGATGAAGACATTGAAGCTATTTCTAGTCGTATGAAAAAGTTCTCCAAATAAATTTTAATCAGAGAAATGCAAATTAAGACAACTCTGAGATACCACTACATACCTGTCAGATAGACTAAGATGACAGGAAAAGATAATAATGAATGTTGGAGGGCATGTGAGAAAATTGGGACACTGATACATTATTGGTGGAAAGGTGAACAGATCCAACCATTCTGGAGTGCAATTTGGAACTATGCTCAAAAAGTTATCAAACTGTGTATACCCTTTGACCCAGCAGTATTTCTACTGTGTTTATGTCCCAAAGAGATCTTAAAGAAGGGAAAGGGACCATATGTGCAAGAATGTTTGTGGCAGCCCTCTTTGTAGTGGCCAGAAACTGGAAACTGAATGGATGCCCATCAATTGGAGAATAGCTGAATAAATTGTGGCATATGAATGTTATAGGATATTATTGGTCTGTAAGAAATAACCAGCAAGATGATTTCAGAAAGGCCTGGAGAAACTTATTATGAACTGATGCTGAGTGAAATGAGCAAGTCCAGGAGATCATTATATACTTCAACAACAATACTATATGATGATCAATTCTGATGGATGTGGCTCTCTTCAACAATGAGATGAACCAAATCAGCTCCATTTGTTCAATAATGAATAGAACTAGCTACACACTATGAGTGTGAAAATAGCATTCCCAATCCCTCTATTTTTGTCTGCCTGCATTTTTTATTTCCTTCACAAGTTAATTGTACATCATTTTAAAGTCCGATTCTTCTTGTGCAGCAAAATAACTATGGATATGTATACATATATTGTATTTAACATATACTTTAACATATTTAGCATGCATTGATCTACCTGCCATCTGGAGCAAGGGTGGGGGAAAGAAGGGGAAAAATTGGAACAAAAGATTTTGCAATTGTCAGTGCTGAAAAATTATCCATGCATATATCTTGTAAATAAAAAGCTATAATAAAAAAAGTATATTTTAAATGCTTATATACCCTGTGAAAGTTTAAAAAAATAAAAAGAAATAATTCACAACTTTAGCAAAGTTGCAGGATACAAATAAATCCACATAAATCATCAGCATTCTTATACCATCACTAACAAAATCCAACAGCAAGAGATACAAAAATAAATCTCATTTAAAATAACAATTGATAGTATGAAATATTTGGGAATCTATCTGCCAAGAAAGTCAGGAACTATATGAGCAAAACTACAAAACACTTTCCACACAAAGTCAGATCTAAATAACTGGAAAAATATCAAGTGCTCTTGGATAGGCTGAGTGAATATAATAAAGATGGCAATACTATCTAAACTAATCTATTTATTTAGTGCTATTCCAATCAAACTCCCAAGAAATTATTTTACTGACCTAGAAAAAATAACAATAAAATTCATCTGGAAGAACAAAAGATCAAGAATTTCAAAGGAATTAATGAAGAGAAAAGTAAATGAAGGTGGCCTAGCTGTACCATATCTAAAACTATATTATAAAGCAGCAGTCATCAACGCCATTTGGTTCTGGCTAAGAAGTAGACTAGTTGATCAGTGGGATAGGTTAGGTTCACAGGACAAAATAGTCAATAACTATAGCAATCTAGTGTTTGACAAACCCAAAGACCCCAGCTTTTGGGATAAGAATTTACAATTTGACAAAAACTGGAAACTAGTCTGGCAGAAACTAGGCAGAGGCCCACATCTAACATCATATACCAAGAGAAGGTCAAAGTGAGTTCATGATCTAGACATAAAGAATGATATTATAAACAAATTAGAAGCACATAGATAGTTTACCTCTCACATTTGTGAACGAGGAAGGCATTTGTGACCAAAGAAGAACCAAAGATTATTATTGATCACAAAATAGATCATTTTAATTATGTTAAGTTAAAAAATTTTGTTAAAAACAAAACTAATGCAGACAAGATTAGAAGGGAAGCAATAAACTGGGAAAACATTTTTACAGTAAAAGTTTCTGATAAAGGCATCATTTCCAAAATATATAGAGAATTGACTCTATAAGAAATCAAGCCATTCTCCAACTGATAAATGGTCAAAGAATATGAACAGACTATTCTCAGACGAAGAAATTGAAACTATTTCTAGCCATATGAAAAGATGCTCCAAGTCATTATTAATCAGAGAAATGCAAATTAACACAACTCTTACATACCACTACACACCTGTTAGACTGGCTAGAATGACAGGGAAAAGATAAGGCGGAATGTTGGAGGGGATGTGGGAAAACAGGGACACTAATATATTGTTGATGGAATTGTGAATACATCCAACCATTCTGGAGAGCAATTTGGAACTATGCTCAAAAAGTTATCATACTGTGCATAACCTTTGATCCAGCAGTGTTACTACTGGACTAATATCCCAAAGAGATCTTAAAGAAGGGAAAGGGACCTGTATGTGCAAGAATGTTTGTGGCAGCCCTTTTTGTAGTGGCCAGAAACTGGAAACTGAGTAGATGTCCATCAATTGGAGAATGTCTGAATAAATTGTGGTATATGAATATTATG
Organism: Antechinus flavipes; assembly: GCF_016432865.1. Classification (NCBI taxonomy): domain Eukaryota; kingdom Metazoa; phylum Chordata; class Mammalia; order Dasyuromorphia; family Dasyuridae; genus Antechinus; species Antechinus flavipes. The sequence continues at coordinate 167,721,726 of NC_067401.1, forward strand.
GAATATTATTGTTCGGTAAGAAATGACCAACAGGACGATTTCAGAAAGGCCTGGAGAGACTTAAATCAACTGATACTGAGTGAAATGAGCAGGGCCAGAAGATCATCATAATACTTCAACAGCAATACTATATGATGATCAATTCTGATGGACCTGGCCATCCTCAGCAATGAGATGAACCAAATCTGTTCCAATGGAGCAGTAATGAACTGAACCAGTTACACCCAGCGAAAAGAACTCTGGGGGATGACTAAGAACCATTATATTGAATTCCCAATCCCTATATTTTTCCCTGCTTGCATTTTTTATTTCCTTCACAGGCTAATTGTACCATATTTCAGAGTCCAATTCTTTTTGTACATCAAAATAATGGTTTGGACATGTATACTTATTTTGTATTTAATTTATAGTTTAACATATTTAACATGTATTGGTCATCCTGCCATCTAGGGGAGGGGGTGAAAGGAAGGAGGGGAAAAATTGGAACAAAAGGTCAATGATGTAAAATTACCCATGCATTTAACTTGTAAATAAAAAGCTATTTAAAAAAAAAAGAAAGAAATCAAGCCATTCTCTAATCGATAAATGGTCAAAGGATATGAACAGGCAATTTTCAGATAAAGAAATTAAAGCTATTTCTAGTCATATGAAAAGGTGCTCCAAATCACTCTTGATCAGAGAAATGTAAATTAAGACAACTTGGAGATACCACCACACACCTGTCAGATTGGCTAAGATGACAGGAAACAATAATGACCAATTCATTGGTGGGAAAACTGGGACATTGATACATAACTGGGGGAACTGTGAGTGAATACAACCACTCTGGAGAACAATTTGGAACTATGCTCAAAAAGTTATCAAACTCTGGATATCCTTTGACTCAGCAGTGTTACTACTTGGCTTATATCCCAAAGAGATACTAAAGGAGGGAAAGGGACCCACATGTGCAAAAATGTTCGTGGTTGCCCTTTTCATAATGGCAAGAAACTGGAAACTTAATGGGATGCCTGAATGGTTGAATAAATTATTGTATATGAATGTTATGGAATATTATTGTTCTGTAAGAAACAACCAACAGGAATATTTCAGAGAGACATGGAGAGACTTATATGAATTGATGCTAAACGAGAAGAACCAGGAGATCATTATACCCAGCAACAAAAAGACTATACAATGATCAATTCTGATGGACTTGGCTCTCTTCAACAATGAGATGATACAAACCAGTTCCAATTGTTCAGTAATGAAGAGAGTCATCTATACCCAGAGAGAGAACTATGGGAACTGAGTGTGGACCACAACATAGCATTTTCACTTTTTCTATTATTGTTTGCTTGCATTTTTGTTTTCCTTCTCAGATTTTTTTCTTTCTAGATCTGATTTTTCTTGTGCAGCAAGACAACTGTATAAATATGTATGTATGTATGTGTGTGTATATATATATATATGATTTAACACATATTTTAACATATTTAACATATATTGGACTGCCTACCATCTAGGGGAGGGAAAATTTGGAACAGAAGGTTTTTCAAGGGTCAATATTGAATGATTGCTCATGCATATGTTTTGTAAATAAAAAGCTATAATAAAATAAATTAAAAAAAAAAAAGATCAAGTCACTTCACCTTTCAATGCCCCAAGCTTACATTTTATATTATAGATGAGTTATTTACCTGCATCAGTGAAGACAGTTTCCCTACAAAGCACTTCTCAAAACAATGAAATTACTGATCCAAAGCTCATACTTCTTTTAATTTCTCTGCTCACAAAATAATGGCAGCTAGGTGACAGAATGATAGAATGCTAGGCTTGGAGCCAAGAAGATCGGTGTTCAAATCCTACTTCATATACTTATTAGCTACATGACCCTGGGCAGTCATTTAATGCCTCTGTAACTTCTTTATCTGTAAGATGGGAATAATAATGATAATGCACATACTTTGAAGAGCTGTTGTGAGGATCAAATGAGATAATATTTGTAAAACACTTTTGCAAACCTTAAAGTAATTAGTTGTTATCAAAAAATGGCACTATATACACAGGAATTTCATATGGAATTGATTAGAATTTTAAATTAGATTTCTTAAAAGGACATTCCTGAGGTAGAAGCAAATAGATAATCAATAGGGTAGGAATGAAATATTACCAAAGTCTGCAAAAGGATTATCCCTGAGTTTTATTACTTCTTCCTTGAGAGAAAACTGTATTGGTTCTACTGTATTTTTAAATCTGTTAATGACCATTTTCTAGCCTGTTCTCAGTAAAATTCTCACATTAGACATGTCACTATCCAGATTTGCTGTGTTAACTTGGGGAAAAATCATCTACAAGCAAATACAATATCTAACTATGCATTTGGAATAGAATCATTTAATTTTAAAATTGGGGTTTCAGACCCACAAAATAGAGATTGAATATTGGATTTAAAAAGCATAATCTGTAATGGCTTCTCTGGATCTACATCTAGATATATAAATATATTTCAACAATGGGTAATAAAATCTCCATATATAATTTTGAAAATACACCTAAAAGAAAAACCATTAAAATGAAAAAGATGAAATTTAAAATTGTATATGGATCCAAATTATTTATGTGCAGCAATTTCTCAGTATGAAAGCAAACTTAATTTCTCCTATTTTCCTCCAAAATTTCCTTCAATGCTTACTTATCCTAGAAGGGTTTTATAACTCAGGTCTCCAAAACTATTGTTTGGGTATGTTATGGAAAATCTCAAATTTTAAAGTGTTCCACGGACAAATTAGTTGGAATACTGTGAGCTGAAAGCAGATAGATAAGCAACATGGCTTAACATTAAGCCCACCCCTTCCCATCCAAGCCAATCTTTTCTGTGTATTTCCTCATGTCTACTATGGTGATGAAGTCCAATAGTACCAAGAATCACCACCAACATAAGGGATACTACTGAGCACATTTTCTTCTAAATAGTTGTTCTATTACTTCAACAATAATAATTATGATGACACTGAAAATAGTCATTATAATGAATAAGCTTGGACCTAGGGAAGAGATGAAAAAACTCATTCCTTTCTCTTTTTTGCAAAACTGGGGGACTATATAGAATAATGCATATATTGTCAAACTTGGTTGATATGTTCATTTTTGCTATTCTCTCTATTCTTTGTCAAAAAGAATGGCTTTCTGTCTAGGTAGAGGTGGGGAGGGATATATTTGTAAATAAAAGAAATATAAAAACAATTTCAATTAAGTTAAAAAAAAAAAAAGAAATAGCTTAGATACTTATTAGCTTTGTAACTGCCATTTCCTTGTTTGTAAAATGAGAATAGCATCTCTTCATACAATTGTGAGGGACAAATGAAGAAACATAACAGCATTTTGCAAACCTTATTAAATATATATGTGTGTGTGTACAAAATAAATATATATGTAACATTATATGTTTATGTAAATAATGTAAACTTATTAAAAATAATACGTTTATTAAGTAAAAACTTATATGTTTTGTTATACATAAAAGTACATGTATGTATATATAGCTTTATATGTATGAATAAATATGTATATAAGTGAAATAAACGGACTGATTCTGTGCCTTTTTTATTGATTCTATTTGCATTTAATTGATTTTGTCCTGTAACTGCCTAAGTTATGTTTCTTAATTTAGAGCTTATGAACTTAGTTTATGTACTCATGAACTTAGTTTAGATACTCAGCTGTCCTATAAGTTTAGGAAATCCAATTCTCCTGTTAATCACTGTTCTATTCTTGTATCAAGGAAATATATTACCCTTAAAGGATATAGATAGACAATAGGGACTCTGGTCTAGAATTTTTATACCATCAAAATATCTTTCAAGAAGTTTGGTTTGCTATCTGTATCCTTGCCAATGGAACTGAACTCAACTGAAAAACTTTTCTTAGTCTCGTGAGGAAAAAAAAAATTGTTTCTGGCCCTCATTCCCAATTTCTGTCTAATCATATTTTCTTTCATCTATGATGCTAGCCTTCCTATTTTCGATACTCCTCAAAACTATAATAGAAAACTATAAAATATAATATAAAAGACTTTCATTTCAGGGGAAAGGGATATTCTTTTTATTGGTAAATTTGTACTTTACTAATTGTGCTTAGAGCTTTGTGTCTCAGTCTTCCTTAATTTTAACTGACACAGAATGTAGGTATATACATACTCGTGTGTGTGTGTGTGTGTGTATGTGTATATATATATATATATATATATACACATACACACATACACATACAGAGAGAATATATTTGTATAACTATTATTTTTTAAATGTATTTAATATAGATTGTCTAATTCCTTTCAAGGTTGCCAATTTTTCTTGAGGACAAGTCACAATCTCTTTTTGCTTAATTTTAGAGATTCAGATATAACAAAAATCTACAAAGGCAAGGTTTTATGTCCATAAATTTGCTTCACTGATGGCTTGCCTTCCCTACCATCAACACTTACTATAATTACTTCTTAATGGAATTACTCCATTTTATTAAATATCTAAGATAATTGCAGGTAGAGAAGAAAAGATTAGGAGGGAAATTTATCCTACTTGATTAAGATCATTACCTGAATTTGGGGTCTGGCTACATGGTAAAGTAGAATCATTCCAGATACCAGGGTCCCAGCCAAGATGCCATACTGCACTTCCCAAAAACAGAGTAAGAAAGTTATACACAATGGTACCATATCCAGTCCTGGAAAAGAGAAATAGAAAGGTCAGATGAATAGATTCTGGGAGAATAACAATACTGAACTCACTTGGTTTTAGTCTACCCCACACCTAACACCTGAGTTAGATAGGATAACAGTTCTTTTTGATTCTGGATCTAATCCATTTCCTTACTATATAACAAAATCCCATTTTTGTCTCCAACATATTAAAAGAGCAAATTCATCCCCACTCCAAAAGCTTACCAAAGATTTTTTGAATCTTTTTGTCTTTTTGAAAGTCTCTTTGAAAGTCAATTATGATTGAAATAACCATAAGAAATGACAAATAGGAAGAATTCAACAAAGTGCGGGAAGAAATATGTACTGATATGGAACAAATTCATGAAAACAACATCTACAGTGTTCCGTTCAGTCTCATCCTACTTTTTGTGATTCTGTGAACCATACTATTCATGGGATTTTCTTGGAAAAGATACTGGAGTAGTTTGCCATTTTCTTCTCCAATGGATTAAGGCAAACAGAGTTAAGTGACTTGTCCAGAGTCACACACCTAGTAAGTATCTAAAGCCAGATTTGAACTCCTATCCCAACTCTGGGTCCAATTCTCTATCCATTGCTTCATCTAGCTGCCCCATCCACAGTGACTACAACTATATAAAAGGAAAAGAATAAAAACCTGAAGCTTAATACTGTGTAAAGCTCCAGAAAAGATGTGAGAAAATGTATTTCCCTCCTTTCTTTGCAGAGGAGATACATGTTTTCCATATACTTTACATATATTGTCAATATATTCATTGGATTTGCCAAACTACTTTAAAAAAAAAAAACTTTTTCTATTCTTTAAAGGCTTTAAGGGATTTTTTTACTTAATATTATATATTTTAATTACATGTAAAGATATTTTTCAACATTTATCTTTGTAAAATTCTGAGTGACATTTTTTTCTCTCTTCCTCTCTTCCCTCCTTCCATCCTCAAGGCTGCAGGTAGTCCAATATAAGCTATAATGTACAATTGTGCCAAGCATATTTTCACATAAGTCATGTTGTGAAGGAAGACAGAATAAAAGGGAAAAACTAAGAGAAAGAAAAAAAATGAAAATACTATGCTCTCAACTGCATTCAGGCTACATAATTCTTTCTCTGGATATGGTCAGCATTTTCTATCACAAATCCCTTGGAATTGTCGTAGACCATTGTATTGCTGAGAGGAGTTAAGTCTCATAATTGATCGTTGTACAATGTTACTGTTACTATGTACAATGTTTTGATTCTGTTCACTTCATTTAGCATCAGTTCATGGAAATCTTTCCAGGTTTTTCTGAAATCTGCCTACTTGTCATTTGCTATAGAACATTAATATTTCATTACATTGATAAACTACAAATTGTTCAGCCACTCTCCAAATGATGGGCATCCTCTCAATTTCCAATTCTTTGCCACTACAAAAAGAGCTCCTATAAATATTTTTGTATACATAAATCTTTTTCCCTTTTTCTGATCTCTTTGGGATATAAACCTAGTAGTGATTTTACTGGATCAAAGGGTATGCAGCTTTATAGCCTTTTGGGCACAGTTCCAAATTCTCTCCAGAATAGTTAAATCAGTTCACAACTCCAGCAACAATTTATTAATATTCCAATTTTCTCATATCTTCTCCAATGTTTAACTAATATGACAGAAAAGGAAAATGATAAGCTGATAGATGGGAGGTGGTATCCCCCGAGCTGTTTTAATTTACATTTCTCTTATCAATAGTGATTTTCAGCATGTTTTTATATCACTATGATTAACTTTAATTTTTTCATCTGGAAACTGCATGTTAAGATGCTTTGACCACTTATCAATTGGGAAAAGACTTGTATTTTTGCAAAATTGACTAATAAATTTTAGAAATGAGACCTTTATCAAAAGCACTGGCTATACAAATTGTTTCCCAGCTTTCTGCTTTCTTTGTAATCTTATCTACATTGGTTTTGTTTTTTAATGTAATAAAATTATCCATTTTGTATTTCATAATATTCTTTATCTCAGTTTGGTCATAAGTTTTTCTCTTCTCCACAGATTTGGCAGGTAAACTATTCCTTGCTCTGTTAATTTGTTTAGGATATTACCTTTTATGTCTAAATCATGTATCCATTTTGATCTTATCTTCATATAAGGTGTGAGATGTTAGTCAATGCCTATTTTGGCCATACTATTTTCCAGTTTTCCTAGAAGTTCTTTTTTTTTTTCCCTCCCAAATAGTGAGCTCTACTACTGTGCTTTGTGTAGCTGATATATTCCACTGATCCACCACTTTCTTAGCCAGGGCTAAAGAGTTTTGATTATTGCCACTTTATAATACTTTATAATATAATACTTTACAATACTTTATAATATAAAAATAATAGATTTAGATCTAGAAGTCCTAGCTGACTTCCTCCTTTTCATCTTTTTCTTTAATTCCTTGATATTCTTGACCTTTTATTTGTTCTGCCAAATGCATTTTGATTTTTTTTGGTTTCATAAAATAATTTTAGTAACTTGATAGTTATCATACTGAATAAGTAGATTAATTTAGGTAGTATTGCCGTTTTTAATATATTACTTCAGACTATCCATGAACAATTGATAATTTTCCAGTTATTTAGATCTGACTTTATTTGTGTGAAAAGTGTTTTGTATTTGTGTTCATATAGTCCTTGGGTTTGTCTTGGCAGGTAGACTCCCAAATATTTTATATTGTCTAGGTTTTTTTTTTTTTTTAATTAAAGCTTTTTACATTCAAAATATATGCATAGATAATTTTCAATAGCCATCTTTTGCAAAACTTTGTGCTCCAAATTTTTTCCCTCCAGATGACAAGTAATCCAACATATGTTAAGCATGTGTAATTGTTCTGTACACATTTCCACAATTGTCATGCTGCACAAGAAAAATTAATTCAAAAAGGAAAAAAATTAGAAAGAAAACAAAATGCAAGCAAACAACAACAAAAAGAGTGAAAATCCTATATTGTAATTCACACTCAATTCTCACAGTCCCCTCTCTGGGTGCAGATGGCTCTCTTCATTACAAGACCATTGGAACTAGCCCGAATCATCTCATTGTTTAAAAAAAAAAAGCCAAATCCATCAGAATTGATCACTGTATAATCTTGCTAATGCCATGTACAATGATCTCCTGGTTCTGCTCACTTCACTTAGCTTCAGTTCATGTAAGTCTCTCTGGGCCTCTCTGAAATCATCCTACTAATCATTTCTTATGAAACTGTGCTATAACATTCATATGCCATAACTTTTTCAGCCATTCTCAATCCAGTTTCTTGCCACTACAAAAAGACTGCCACAAACTGTGAGTCCTTTTCCCTATTTTATGATCTCTTTGAGTTATAGTAAAGACACTACTGGATCAAAGAGTATGCATAGTTTGATAGCCCTTTAGGTACAGAATGGTTAGATCCATTCACAATTCTACCAACAACATATTAGTGTCCCAGTTTTCTCACTTCCTTTCCAATAGTTATCATTATCTTTTCCTGTCATCTTAGCCAATTTGAGAAGTGTGAAGTGGTATCTCAGAATTGTTTTAATTTTCATTTCTCTACTAAATAGTGATATAGGTCACCTCTTCATATGACTAGAAATGGTTTCAAGTTTTTCATCTAAAAATTGTCTGTACATATAATTTGACCATTTATCTCAAAGGCTATGAACAAACAATTTTCAAAGGATGAAATTGAAAGTATTACCACTCATATGAAAGAGTGTTCCAAATCATTATTGATCAGAGAAATGCAAATTAAGACAACTCTGAGATACCACTATACACCTGTCAGATTGGCTAAGATGACAGGAAAAAATAATGATGAATGTTGAAGGGGATGCGGGAAAACTGGGACACTGATGCATTGTTGGTGGAGTTGTGAATGAATCCAACCATTCTGGAGAGCAATATGGAATTATGCCCCAAAAGTTATCAAATTGTGCATACCCTTTGATCCAGCAGTATTTCTATTGGGCTTATATCCCAAAGAAATACTAAAGAAGGGAAAGGGACCTGTATGTGCCAAAATGTTTGTGGCAGCCCTGTTTGTAGTGGCTAGAAACTGGAAAATGAATGGATGCCCATCAATTGGAGAATGGCTGGGTAAATTGTGGTATATGAATGTTATGGAATATTATTGTTCTGTAAGAAATGACCAACAGGATGAATACAGAGAGGACTGGCGAGACTTACATGAACTGATGCTAAGTGAAATGAGCAGAACCAGGAGATCATTATACACTTCGACAACAATATTGTATGAGGACATATTTTGATGGAAGTGGATTTCTTTGACAAAGAGACCTAACTGAGTTTCAATTGATAAATGATGGACAGAAGCAGCTACACCCAAAGAAAGAAAACTGGGAAACAAATGTAAACTATCTGCATTTTTGTTTTTCTTCCTGGGTTATTTATACCTTCTGAATCCAATTCTCCCTGTGCAACAAGAGAACTGTTCGGTTCTGCAAACATATATTGTATCTAGGATATACTGCAACATATCCAACATATATAGGACTGCTTGCCATCTAGGGGAGGGGGTGGAGGGAGGGAGGGGAAAAATCGGAACAGAAACGAGTGCAAGGGATAATGTTGTAAAAAAATTACCCTGGCATGGATTCTGTCAATATAAAATAATTATTAAATAAAAATTAAAAAATAAAATTGACCATTTATCAACTGGAGAATGGCTTGAATTCTTACAAATTTGAGTCAAGTTGTTCCCAGTTTATTGTTTTCCTTCTAATCTTGTCTGCATTGGTTTTGTTTATGCAAAAAGCTTTTAATTTAATATAATCAAAATTATACATTTTATATTCAATAACATACTTCAGTTTTCTTTGGCCACAAATTCCTTCCTTTTCCACAGATCTGAGAGGTAAACCATCCTTTGTTCTTCTAATTTACTTATAATATCACTCTTTATGTCCAAATCATGAACTCATTTCAATCTTATCTTGGTATAGGGTGTTAGGTGTCATTTCTAAATTTTATGGCGTAGTTTTTGCCATACTAATTTCCAATTTTCTCTGCAATTTTTCTCAAATAGTGAGTTCTTATTCCAAAAGCTGGAATCTTTGGGTTTGTCAAACTATATATTACTATAGCCACTGACTATTGTGTCTTGTGAACCTAACTATTTCACTGATCAATTACTCGATTTGTTAGCCAGTGCCAGATATTTTTGATGATCACCAATTTATAATACAATTTTAGGTCTGGTACAGCTAAGCTATCCTTCATTTGCATTTTTTCTATTAATTTCCTTAAAATTATTGACTTTTTGTTCTTCCAGGTGAACTTTGTTATTTTTTCTAACTCTGTAAAATAATTTCTTGGGAGTTTGGTATGACACTGAGTAAGTAGATTAATTTAGGTAGCATTATTGTTTTTATTACATTAGTTCAACCTATCCATGAGCACTTGATATTTTTTCAATTGATTAGATCTGACTTTATTTGTATGGAAAGTGTTTTTAATAATTGTAATTGTGTTTATGTAATTCCTGACTTTGCCTTGGCAATTAACTCCCAAATATATTACCAACAATTATTTTTAAATGGAATTTCTCTTTGTATTTCTTGCTGCTGGACTTTGTTGATAATATATAAAAATGCTGCTGATTTATGTAGATTTATTTTGTATCTTGCAACTTTGCCAAAATTGTGAATTGTTACTAGTAGTTTTTTTAGATGATTCTCTAAATATACCATTATATCATCTGCAAAGTATGATAATTTGGTTTCCTCATTACCTACTCTAATTTCTTTAATTTCTTTTTCTTCTCTTATGGCCAAAGCTAACATTTCTAATACAATACTGAATAATAATGGTGATAGTAGGCAACCTTGTTTTACCCCTGATCTTACTGGGAATGGTTCTAGTTTATCCCCATTACATGTAATGCTTGTTGATGGTTTTATCTAGATGTTACTGATCATTTTAAGGAAAACTATTATTTTTTCCCATGGGTGTTGCATTTTCTCAAATGCTTTTTGTCAGTTTTGTTAAAGATGTAGTCAATTATGCTAAGTTTACCTAATATTGAATGAATCCTGCATTCTTCTTATAAATCCTATTTAGTCATGGTTCATTATCCTAGGGATAACTTGCTATAATCTCTTTGCTAATATTTTATTTAAGATTTTTGCATCAGTATTCAGTAGAGAAATTTAAGTTTAGGTATCAGCATCATGTCGGTGTCATAAAAGGAATTTGGTAGGACTCCTTCTTTCGCTATTTTTCCAAAAAGTTTGCATAGTATTAGAGTTAATGGTTCTTTAAATGTTTAGTAGAATTCACATGTAAATCCATCTGGCCCTGGAGATTTTTTCTTAAAAAGTTGAGTAATAGCTTATTCTATTTCTTTTTCTAAAATGGGACTATCTAAGTATTGTATTTACTCTTCTGTTAATCTAGGCAATCTATATTTTTTGTAAGTATTTATCCATTTTGCTTAGATTATCAGATTTATTAACATATAGTTAGGCAAAATAGCTCCTAATATCACTCCAATTTTCTCTTCATTAGTGAAAAGTTCTCCCTTTTCATTTTTGATACTAACAATTTGATTTCCTTTTTTTTTCTTTTTCTAATCAAATTAACTAAAGGTTTATCTATTTTGTTGGCTTTTTCATAAAACCACTCTTAGTTTTGTTTATTAATTCAACAGTTTTCATACTTTCAATTTTATTCATCTTCCCTTTTATATTCAGAATTTGAAATTTGGTATTTAATTGGATGTTTTAAATTTGTTCTTTTTTTTAGCTTTTTTAGTTGCATGTCCAATTCATCGATCTTCTCTTTCTCTATTTTATGCAAGTAAGCATTTAGAGATATAAAACTTCTAAGAACTTCTTAGGTGCATCCCATAAATATTGGTATGTTATCTCATTACTGTCATTCTCTTGGATGAAATGATCAATTGTTTCTATGATTTGTTGTTTCACCCACTCATTCTTTAGGATTACATGATTAATTTTCAATTAATTTTTTGGTTTATTTTCTCCTGGTCTTTTATTACATGCAATTTTTATTGCATCATGATCTGAAAAAAAAATGCATTTACTACTTCTGCATTTGATTTTGAAGTTTTTATGCCCTAATACATAATTGATTTTTATATAGGTTCCATGTACTGCTGAGAAAAAAAGTACATTCCTTTCTGTCTCTATTCAATTTTCTCCAAAGGCCTATCATACCTAATTTTTCTGAATTCTATTTATCTCCTTAACTTTTTCCTATTTATTTTGTGGTTTGATTTACCTAGTTCTGAGAGAGCAAGATTGAGATCTCCCACTACTATAGTTTTGCTGTCTGATTTCTTGCAGCTCTCTTAACTTCTCCTCTAGGAATTTGGATGCTATACCACTTGGTACATATATATTTATTATTGATATCACTTCATCATCTATGGTACCTTTAACAGGACATAGTTTCCTTCCTTATCTCTTTTAATTAGATCTATTTTTGCTTGCTTGATCTGAGATTAGAATCACTATTCCTGCTTTTTTTTTTTTTTTTTTACTTCAGCTAAAGCATTATAGATTCTGCTCTAGCCTTTTACCTTTACTCTGTATGTTTTATTTTGCTTTAAATATATTTCTTATAAAAAACATATTGTAAGATTCTGGCTTTTAACCTATTCTGCTAACTGCTTCCATTTTATGGGAGAGCTCATTCCATTCACATTCACAGTTAAAATTACTAACTCTGTATTTCCTGCCACCTTGTTATACTTTCCTCTTTTCTTTCCTACCCAGGATTTTGCTTCTCACCATCACCTCCCTCAAATATTGCTCCCCTTTTACAGCCCTTCCCCCATGATGAGAGTAAGATTCACACAATTCTCATAGCACCTTCTTGCCCTCAATTGTAATAGGTCTTTTTTGCCTCTTAATGAGATGTAATGTACCCCACTTCAACTCCATTTTCTTCTTCTCCCAGTAGAATCCTCTTTCTAGTTTCTTTTTTAATATCATCACAATAAAACAAATTATACCTGTACCCTTTAAGTATACTCATAACAGAAATACAGACTTCAAGAGTTAACCGTATCATCTTCCCCATATAGGAATTTAAACTTTTTAACTGATGATTCACCACTATTGTCCTCAGGGTTTGAAATCTGTTTTTTGTCTCCATAAAAGCTACCTATGGTCAAAGTTCTTTTTGCTTTTTTGCTCAGTTTTTAAAGGTTGAGGGGAGATTGTCCCAAGGTTCCTCTACAGACAACAGCAGCTTTATACTATCCTGGACTGGTGCTCTTGACTTCCTTCCAGTGTTGGGTGGGCATGGCCAAATTTTGCATTATACTGGGGTTACCACTATTTGCCTTATGTATTTGTGTTGGCTATCTCACAACTAATCTGCAGATCCACTAGTTTCTGAACCAGGACAGAGTAGCTGGGCACTGCTGTATTTTGCCTAAGATCCTCCTGTTAGATTCCCTAGTTCCTGTCACACCACCCTAGGTCCCTGCACTGTGCCTGTGCTCAGCTACCTCCTTCTCCCCCCTCACCAAATGAAACAGATATTTTTTTTTGGCTAAGCAATTGGGGTTAAGTGACTTGCCCAGGGTTACACAGCAAGGAAGTGTTAAGTGTCTGAGACCAGATTTGACTTCAGGTGCGCCTGACTTCAGGGTTGGTACTCTATCCACAGAAACAGAAGTTCCTCCAAGTTTTTTGAAGTTCCTCCAAAATATCTTCTGTTGGAAATTTGTTTCACTCCAAATATTTGTGGGTTCTGTCACTCCAAAACCAGTTCAGAGGCTTGATCTGGTGTTGATATGAAGGATATAAGGAAGAGCTCAGATACAGACCTGTCTACTCTCTGCCATCTTGGCTCTGTCCCCTTGTCTAGTTATTTCAAGTGAAATTTCTTTCTCTTGCTACTAAGCTTTATTAGCAATATATAGAAATGCTGATGATTTTTATGTGGGTTTATCCTGCACTTTTGTTAAAGTTATTGTTTCAAGTAGTTTTTTAGTTGATTCTCTACAATTCTATAAAGGATACCATCATATTATCTGCAAAGATGTTTGTTTTCTCATTGCCTATTTTAATTCTTTCAATTTCTTTTTTCTTCTCTTATTGTCAAGCTAACAATTCTAGTACAATATTGAATAATAGTGGTGATAATGGGCATCCTTGTTTCACCCTTAATGTCAATGGAAATGTTCCTAATTTATCCCCATTATATAAAATCCTTGCTGATTACTGTAAATAGATAGTCCTTATCATTTTAAGAAAAACTCCACTCATCCCTATTCTCGGAGTCTTTATTTTTTATTTATTTATTTTTTTAGGGTCTTTTTCAGAAGGTGTTCGATGAATTCTTTAAACGCCTATTTTCCCTTCCAGTTCTATTACTTCTGGGCAGTTCTCTTTGATGATTTCCTGTAAAATAGTATCTAGGCTCCATCCCTATTCTCTCTAGCATTTTTAATAGGGATGAGCACTGAATTTTGTCAAAAAATTTTCTGTATCTATTGAGAGTATCATATAATTTCAGTTAGTTTTCTTATTGACATGATCAATTGAACCAATCCTGAATTCCTCCTGATATAAATTCCATCTGGTCATAAGGTATTATTCTCATGATAATATAATTTCTTTACTAATGTTTTATTCAAAATTTTTGCAGCAATATTCTTGTCTATGATTTTCTTTTTCTGTTTTGGCTCTTCCTGATTTAGGTATCAGCACCATATGTGTACCATTAAAAGAATTTGGTAGGTCTCCTCCAATTTTTCAAAATAGTTTATATAGTATTGAAATAAATTGTTCTTTAAAGATTTGGTAGAATTCATTTGTGAATCCATCCATCTCTGAGATTTTTTCTTAGGGAAATGATTGATGGCTTGTTCAATTTCTTTTTCAAAAATAGGGTTAAGTATTTTATTTCCTTTCCTGCTAATCTGGGCCATTTACATTTTTGTAAGTATTCATCCAATTCATTTATGATTTTCAAATTTATTGGCATACAATTAGGCAAAATAGTTCCTAATTATTGCTCTAATTTCTACATTACTGGTGATGAATTTTCCTTTTTCATTTTTTTGACACTGGTGATATGATTTTCTTTTTCTGATCAAATTAACCAAAGGTTTAACTATTTTTTTTTTCATAAAACTACTTCTTGGTTTTATTTGTTCAACAGTTTTCTTATTTTCAATTTTATTAATCTCTCCTTGATGTTCAGAATTTCTAATGTGGTATTTAATAGGGAATTTAAATTTTTTTCCCCTAGATATTTGATTGCATGTCCAATTCACTGATTTCCTTTCTCTACTTT
Source organism: Antechinus flavipes (assembly GCF_016432865.1). Taxonomy (NCBI): domain Eukaryota; kingdom Metazoa; phylum Chordata; class Mammalia; order Dasyuromorphia; family Dasyuridae; genus Antechinus; species Antechinus flavipes. The sequence continues at coordinate 167,736,734 of NC_067401.1, forward strand.
ATTCATGTCATGTAAGCAGTTAGAAATATAAAATTTCCCCTAAGAACTGTTTTCCCTGCATTTCATAAGTTTGGGCATGTTATATTATTATTGTTGTTCTCTTTGATGAAAATACTGATTGTTTCTATGATTTGTTGTTTGGCTTATTTCGTTCCCAATTAATTTTAAATCTATCTTCCATAGCCTTTTATTACATGTATTTTTATTGTATCATAATCTGAAAAGGATGCATTTAATTTTTTTGCCTTTTTGCTTTTGATTGTGAGTGCAATTAGTACATTTGTATGTATTGATATATGGTCAATTGTTGGACAGGTGTCATGTGACTGCTGAGAAAAAGGCATATTCTTTTCTGTTTTTTGTTTTGTTTTGTTTTTTACAGAGTCCTATCATATCTAACTCTTCTGAAATTCTATTATGTCATGATTATTTTGTGTTTAGATTTATCTAGTTTTACCTCTTATACTTAAAGTAAAATTAGAACCATTTTCGCTTTTGCTTCGTCTGAGATTGGGATTGCTAACTTTACCTTTTAACTTCAACTGAAGCATAATATATTGTGCTCCATTTTTTTACCTTTACTGTGTATCTCTCTGATTAAAATATGTTTCTTGTAAACAACATATTGTAGGATTCTGGTTTTGAATCCACTCTGCTATTCAGTTCTATTTTATGGGAGTGTTATGATAACTATGTTATTTTTCACCATCCTATTTTCCCATTTATATTTTTCTTTCTCCTTTCATCCTATCTCTCCTTATTAGTGTTTTACTTCTGACCTGCACCTCCCTCAATCTGTTTCTTTTATCAATCCCATCTTTTCTTTCCCTTTTCCCTTCCTCATTCTGCCCTCCTTTCTATAAGGAGCTTTCCAGAAGTTACTAAAACCATCTGGTATTGGCTAAGAAATAGACTAGTTGATCAATGGAAAAGGTTAGGTTCAAAGGACAAAACAGCCAATCACTTTAATAATATAGTGTTTGACAAATCCAAAGACCCCAGTTTTTGGGATAAGAATGCATTATTTGACAAAAATTGCTGAGAAAATTGGAAATTAGTATGGCAGAAACTAGGCATTGACCCACACTTAACACCGTACACCAATATAAGATCAAAATGAGTTCATGACCTAGGCATAAAGAATGAGATTGTAAATAAATTGGAAGAGCATAGGATAGTTTACCTCTCAGACCTGTGGAAGAGGGAGGAATTTATGACCAAAGAAGAACTAGAGATCACTATTGACCACAACATAGAAAATTTTGATTACATCAAATTGAAAAGTTTTTGTACAAACAAAACAAATGCAGACAAGATTAGAAGGGAAACAATAAACTGGGAAAACATTTTTACAGTCAAAGGTTCTGATAAAGGCCTCATTTCCAAAATATATAGAGAACTGACTCTAATTTATAAGAAATCAAGCCATTCTCCAATTGATAAATGGTCAAAGGATATGAACAGACAATTCTCAGACGAAGAAATTGAAACTATTTATAGACATATGAAAATATGCTCCAAATCATTACTAATCAGAGAAATGCAAATTAAGACAACTCTGAGATACCACTACACACCTGTCAGATTGGCTAGAATGACAGGGAAAGATAATGCAGAATGTTGGAGGGGATGTGGGAAAACAGGGACACTGATACATTGTTAGTGGAATTGTGAACACATCCAGCCATTCTGGAGAGCAATTTGGAACTATGCTCAAAAAGTTATCAAACTGTGCATACCCTTTGATCCAGCAGTGTTTCTACTTGGCTTGTACCCCAAAGAGATACTAAAGAAGGGAAAGGGACTTGTATGTGCCAAAATGTTTGTGGCAGCCCTGTTTGTAGTAGCTAGAAACTGGAAAATGAATGGATGCCCATCAATTGGAGAATGGTTGAGTAAATTGTAGCATATGAATGTTATGGAAGATTATTGTTCTGTAAGGAATGACCAGCAGGACGAATACAGAGAGGACTGGCGAGACTTACATGAACTGATGCTAAGTGAAATGAGCAGAACCAGGAGATCATTATATACCTCAACAATGATACTGTTTGAGGATGTATTCTGATGGAAGTGGATCTCTTCAATAAAGAGAGCTAATTCAGTTTCAATTGATCAAAGATGGAAAGAAGCAGCTACACCCAAAGAAAGAACACTGGGAGATAAACATAAACTGCTTGCATTTTTGTTTTTCTTCCCAGGTTATTTATACCTTCTGAATTCAATTCTCCCTGTGCAACAAGAAAACTGTTCAGTTCTGCACACATATATTGTATCTAGGATATACTGTAACCTATTCAACATGTAAAGGACTGCTTGCCATCTGGGGGAGGGGGTGAAAGGGGGTAGGGGAAAAATCAGAACAGAAGTGAATGCAAGGGATAATGCTGTAAAAAATTACCCTGGCATGGGTTCTATCAATAAAAAGTTATTTAAAAAAAAAAAAAAAAAAAAAGGAGCTTTCTTTTTTTTTTCTCCTTTCCCTTCCTACTTCCCTATAGAGTAAGATAGATCTTCACTATCCAACTTAGTGTATAAGCTATTCCCTTTCTGAGTCAAATCCAATGAGAGATTCAAACAATGCTCACCCCTTTCCCTCTACTGTAAAAGTTCTTTTGTGTCTCTTCATATGATATAATTTACCCTATTCTGCTTCCCCCTTTCCTCTTCACCAAGTGTGATCTTTTTTTCATCCCTTAAATTTTTTTTTTTTTATAAAATCACAGTCATCTTATAGTCACACCCTCTGTCTATGTATACTAATAAAGATAGAGTTCTCCAGAGTTATATCATCCTCCCATGTAGGGTTGTTATCAGTTTGATTTTATTGAACAATTTGCTTTTTTTAAATTTTCTGTTTACATTTTTATGCTTCTCTTGAGTCTTGTACTTGAAAATCTAATCTTTTCTTCAACTCTGATCTTTTTATCAGAAAAATTTGAATCTCCTATTTCACTGAATATTCATCTTCTCCCTTAAAAGATTATACTTAATTTTGTTGAGTAGTTGATTTTTGGTTGTAATTCAAGCTCCTTTCCCTCTAGAATACCATTTTCAAACTCCTTTATTTCAGAAGCTGCTAAGTCCTGTGTAATCCTGACTGTGGCTCCTTGATATCACAGATACTGGCTGCTTGCAGTATTTTCTCCTTGACCTGATAATTCTGTAATTTGGCCATAAATACTTTCCTTGGAGTTTTTATTTTGGCATCTCTTTCTGGAAGTCATTAGTATTCTTTCAATGACTTTTCTCCTTGGATTTTAGGATATCAGGGCAATTTTCCTAAATAATTTTTTGAAACATTGTCCAGGCTTTTTTTTTGATCACATCCTTCAAATAGTCCAATAATTCTTACAATCTCTCTCCTGGATCTATTTTCCATTCAGTTATTTTTCGAGTGAAGCATTTTACATTTTCTTCTATATTTTCATTTCCACTCTTTTGATTTTGTTTTGGCTAATTCTTGATGTCTCAGAGAGTCATTAACTTCCATTTGCCTGATTTGAATTAAAAAAAAAATCACTTTCTTCAGTTAGCTTTTTTATTTCCTTTTCCTTTTGGTTAATTCTACTTTTAAAGGAGTAGTTTCCTTTAGTGGATTTTTTCCCCACATTTGAACAGTTCTATTTTTTGAAGATGTGTTTTCTTTGGTCAATTTTTGTGCTTCCTGTTCCAAGCTGTTGATTCTTTTTTTCATAATTCTCACAATGATAGAACCTGCATAACTCTCATTTCTCTTCCTAATTTTTCTTCCACCTTTTTTGATTTTAAAATCTTTTTTGGGCTTTTCCAAGAGGACTTTTTGGACTTGAGACCGATTCATATTCTTTTTTTGAAGCTTTATATGTAGGAATTTTGAAATGATTTTGTCCTCTTCTGAATTTGTATTTTGATTTTCCCTGTCCCCATAGTAGCTTGCTTTCTTTCTTTTTTCCTGAGGCAATTGAGGTTAAGTAACTTGCTTAGGGTCACACAGCTAGGAAGTGTTAAGTATCTGAGACCAGATTTGAACTCAGATCTTCCTAACTTTAGGGATGGTGCTATATCCACTGTACCATCTGCCTCTCCCTCCCCAACCTCCCCCTTCTCCCCCCCTCCCCAGCAACTTCCTATTGTCAAAACTCTTCTATTTCTTTCTCATTTTTTAGCCTGTTTCATGATGGGACATAGGAACACATTCCTAAGCTTCTTATGTTGGCAGTCAGACATCTAGTTGCTGGCTTTCCATTCCAGGATCTCAGGAGCTGGCAGCTTTCTCACTGGGCTGGGATGACCCGCTGAGCCAGATTCGAGGGGCTTCAGTTGATGATCTATGCTTCTTTTGAATGAAACAATATTCCTTCTTTTGGTGGGTTCTGTCATTCCAGAATCTATTTAGAGATTTGATTTCACTTTGTTTCTAAGGGAAACTGGAGAGAGAACTCAAGCAACCTCCAGGCTTTTCTCCACCAATTTCCAATTAACAACCATTAATAATTAGTAAATACAGTCAGAAACTAGGATCTCTGCTTTTGTGTTAGAAGGGGAAACTTCCTAGCCAGTTAAGAGCTCAATCATCTAACTATCAGTTCTTCTTCTTTACATACTCTGAATACAATTAAAGATGCATAGGTAGAACAACTGATATCAATTCTATCCTTTCTCTAGAGAGAGAAATTTCAAATACTATTGAAACAGTAGGAATCAGCTTGAAAGGAAACTAAGAGCTTTGGATCTCACCTTCTATTCCTTTAGATAGAGAACTAAGAGGGGAAAAGAAAAATAGAAAGAAACATTTTCCTAGCCACTCAGATTCTTGGTCAGGGAAAGGTGTATTTATCACTGGGCTTGCTTCTCATGCTAGTCATTCTTGCCCCCCACAGTGGAATCATTCCCTGTATTTGCCATTCAGCTCTCTATGAGTTTCCTTGACTTCTATTATAGACTAGTTCAAAATCTCTTTGAGCCAATGTAATGTCCTGGTATTTCTTCTAGGTCCTACAGTCCATATTGTTTCTTGAGGTACTAGAATCTACTTCCTAGAATACTTAGCTGGCACTTAAACTCCTTGTCTCATGAGATCTTCAGCACCATCTCAGTCCCACAATGAAATAGCTTGTTACAAGGGTTTATTCACAGGATTGAGAAGCAGGGAGTATACAGAGGAATGAAAATGAAATAAAAACATAATATAATTTAAAGTTTTAGGTTTAATAAGGTTTTGTAAAGATGAATATTGAAAACTATTTTTGTGTGTATTTGGAAAAATAAAATACAGTTAAAAATTTAAAAATTAAAAGTGGAGAATTAAGAACAAAAAGAGTTGGTCAAATAGGAAAGGAGTTTTAAGAGTTCACTGAATGAAATAATTCCTTAACCTGGAGAGACTTGCATGAACTGATGCTAAGTAAAGTAAGTAGGACCAAGAGATCATTGTACATAGTAACGACAAGATTATAAAATGATCAATTCTGATATATGTGGCTCTTTTCAACAGCAAGATGATTCAGGACAGTTCCAAAGGTCTCGTGCTAGAGAGAGCCATCTGCACCCAAACAGAGGACTATGGGTACCGAGTGTGGATCACAACATAGTATTTTTACTTTTTTGTTGCTGTTTGCTTGGATATTTGTTTTCTTTCTCATTTTTTCCTCCATTTTTGTCCTGCTTTTTCTTGTGCAGCATGATAATTATGTAAATATATAGAAGAATTACATATGTTTAACATGTATTGGATTGCTTGCCATCTAGGGGATGAGATGTAGAAGAGAGGGAAAAAAACTTGGAATGTAGAGTTTTGAAAGAGTAAAGGTTGAAAACTGTCTATGCATGTGTTTTGAAAATAAAAATGCTTTTAAAAATAAAATAAAATAATTCCTTAAAAATAAAAAATAAATTATAATTAGATAAAATAAGATAAAATTTTTGTTCAGTCACTGCTTGATTTCTAGGTCATAAAGGAATTTCTTTTCTCTAAGTTATAATGAAATTGAAATATCTCCCATTCTAATCCTCTTCCCTCCCTGGATCCCAAGCTTGGTTTCCCAAGAGTAATTTTTTAAAAGTAAAAAGATAAAATTATAAGATAAAATAAAATTGTTATTTAGTCACTGCTTGTTTTCCGTGTCATAAGAGAGATTTCCTTTTTTTATAACTTATAATGACACTGAAATATCTCTCATTCTAATCCTCTTCTTTTCCCTTGTCCCAGGCTTGGCTTCCCTAGAGACTGCCATTGCTCTGTTAAAAATTCTAAAAATTCCAATGAACACAAACGCAGACACAGATAGACATATGACAGAGACACACACACATATACAAGAAATTTGTAGAAAAATGCTAAAATGTTTTTTTCGATCTTCCTCAGTGTTCTGAATCTGTTGTTTTGGCAAAAATGTAAACTAAAGCATAGCTAGAATCAAAATGCCATTCCTGTAGAGTTAAAAATACTGCTTAGGAAATTGATATTGGCATTTAGTGAGTTTAACTCTGGTACATGCTGCCTTCTCCTAGTACTGAGGAAAAGCTTCATGATAAGTTTTACTAGAACATCCTCTTTCAGCTGACTCAAGAGCTTGACACAGTTTTGGTATTAAGGATGATGCTTCAATATAATGTAACCAATTCTTATGAAATTATCAAGTTCTCTATTGGCAAGTTTTTCCATTTTGTTTTCTTTCTTTTTTTTTTTTTTAAATTTTTATTTAATAATTACTTTATATTGACACTCGTTTCTGTTCCAATTTTTTTTCCCTTCCTCCCTCCACCCCCTCCCCTAGATGGCAAGCAGTCCTTTATATGTTGGATATGTTGCAGTATATCCTAGATACAATATATGTTTGCAGAACCGAACAGTTCTCTTGTTGCATAGGGAGAATTGGATTCAGAAGGTATAAATAACCCGGGAAGAAAAACAAAAATGCAGATAGTTCACATTCGTTTCCCAGTGTTCTTTCTTTGGGTGTAGCTGCTTTTGTCCGTCATTTATCAATTGAAACTCAGGTCTCTTTGTCAAAGAAATCCCCTTCCATCAAAATATGTCCTCATACAATATCGTTGTCAAAGTGTATAATGATCTCCTGGTTCTGCTCATCTCACTTAGCATCAGTTCATGTAAGTCTCGCCAGTCCTCTCTGTATTCATCCTGCTGGTCATTTCTTACAGAACAATAATATTCCGTAACATTCATATACCATAATTTACCCAGCCATTCTCCAATTGATGGGCATCCATTCATTTTCCAGTTTCTAGCCACTACAAACAGGGCTGCTACAAACATTTTGGCACATACAGGTCCCTTTCCCTTCTTTAGTATTTCTTTGGGATATAAGCCCAATAGAAACACTGCTGGATCAAAGGGTATGCACAATTTGATAATTTTTTGGGCATAATTCCAGATTGCTCTCCAGAATGGTTGGATTCGTTCACAACTCCACCAACAATGCAATAATGTCCCAGTTTTCCCGCATCCCCTCCAACATTCATCATTATTTTTTCCTGTCATCTTAGCCAATCTGACAGGTGTGTAGTGGTATCTCAGAGTTGTCTTAATTTGCATTTCTCTGATCAATAGTGATTTGGAACACTCTTTCATATGAGTGGTAATAGTTTCAATTTCATCCTCTGAAAATTGTCTGTTCATATCCTTTGACCATTTATCAATTGGAGAATGGCTTGATTTCTTATAAATTTGAGTCAGTTCTCTATATATTTTGGCAATGAGGCCTTTATCAGAACCTTTAACTGTGAAAATGTTTTCCCAGTTTGTTGCTTCCCTTCTAATCTTGTTTGCATTGGTTTTATTTGTACAAAGGCTTTTTAATTTGATGTAATCGAAATTTTCTATTTTGTGATCAGTAATGGTCTCTAGTTCATCTTTGGTCACAAATTTCTTTCTCCTCCACAAGTCTGAGAGACAAACTATTCTATGTTCCTCTAATTTATTTATAATCTCGTTCTTTATGCCTAGGTCATAGACCCATTTTGATCTTATCTTGGTATATGGTGTTAAGTGTGGGTCCATGCCTAATTTCTGCCATACTAATTTCCAATTATCCCAGCAGTTTTTATCAAATAATGAATTCTTTTCCCAGAAGTTAGGGGCTTTGGGTTTGTCAAACACCAGATTGCTATAATTGACTATTCTGTCTTGTGAACCTAGCCTTTTCCACTGATCCCCTAATCTATTTCTTAGCCAATACCAAATGGTTTTGGTGACTACTGCTTTATGATATAATTTTAGATCAGGTACAGCTAGGCCACCTTCATTTGATTTTTTTTTCATTAATTCCCTTGAGATTCTCGACTTTTTATTGTTCCATATGAATTTTGTTGTTATTTTTTCTAGATCAATAAAATATTTTCTTGGAAGTCTGATTGGTATAGCACTAAATAAATAGATTAGTTTAGGGAGTATTGTCATCTTTATTATGTTCGCTCGGCCGATCCAAGAGCACTTAATATTTTTCCAATTATTTAAGTCTGACTTTATTTGTGTGGAGACTTTTTTATAGTTTTGCTCATATAATTCCTGACTTTCCTTTGGTAGATAGATTCCCAAATATTTTATGGTATCAACAGTTATTCTGAATGGAATTTCTCTTTGTATCTCTTGCTGTTGGGTTTTGTTGGTGATGTATAAAAATGCTGAGGATTTATGGGGATTTATTTTGTAGCCAGCTACTTTGCTAAAATTATGAATTATTTCCAATAGCTTTTTAGTAGAATCTCTGGGGTTCTCTAGGTATACCATCATATCATCTGCAAAGAGTGATAGTTTGGTTTCCTCATTGCCTACTCTAATTCCTTTAATTTCTTTCTCGACTCTTATTGCCGAGGCTAGTGTTTCTAATACGATATTAAATAATAATGGTGATAGTGGGCAACCTTGCTTCACTCCAGATCTTACTGGGAAAGGTTCCAGTTTTTCCCCATTGCATATGATGCTTACTGATGGTTTTAAATATATG